>NC_140031.1:2617066-4000159 GCF_963513975.1 Fringilla coelebs
CCCCCATTCCCTTCCCCTCCTGCTGTTTCACCTCTTCCTGGTTGAGCCATTGTGATGTACTCCTGCAGAAATGGGAATAACAGAACAGATGAGTGGTAGCTGTACTCAAAACCAGTCTGGTTCATATTGGCCCAGAAAAGCTGATTTTGAGAGCAGGACCAAGATCTCCAGCTCTCTCTTTGTTTAAGTTTTCAGTGCCAAGGACCTGTGGGCTGCAGTGGCAGAATATTCAAGCTCACTGTCCCAATCTCTTTTCCTAGGTGGTGGTTTACTGCCCGTTCACTGGGATTGAGCAAACCTTCCCATGTGGGAAGTGGCTGGATGAAGATGAAGGGGACGGCCTCATCGAGCGGGAGCTCTATGAAATGGTCTCCCTGCGCCAGAAAAGGCTGAAAAGTAGGTGCAAGTGTCCAGGAGCCTCCTGGACCATCACCTCTCCTCCCACGGGCCACATCCCCCTGAGTGTCACCTCAGTGACACGGGTATAGCCAGGGACAAGGAGAGGTTCATCTGGATTCAGTTACTGGGTCACAGAATGCTTTGGGTTTGGAAAGGACATTTAAAGCTCATCTAATTCCAACCCCCTGCCATGGCAGGGACACCTTCCACTGTCCCAGGCTGCTCCCAGCCCTGTCCAGCCTGGCCTTGGACACTGCCAGGGATTCAGGGGCAGCCACAGCTGCTCTGGGCACCCTGGGCCAGGACCTGCCCACCCTCCCAGCCAGCAATTCCTCATTCCCAATATCCCATCTGTCCCTGCCCTCTGGCCCTGGGAAGCCATTCCCTGGCTGCTGTCCCTCCCTGCCTTGTGCCCAGTCCCTGTGCAGCTCTCCTGGAGCCCCTTGAGGCCCTGGCAGGGGCTCTGAGGTGTCCCTGGAGCCTTCTCTTGTGCAGGTGAGCAGCCCCAGCTGTGCCAGGCTGGCTCCAGAGCACAGGGGCTCCAGCCCTGGCAGCATCTCCGTGCCCTCCTCTGGACTCATTCCAGCAGCTCCAGGTCCTTCTGATAGTGGGGCATGGGTTTCAGCTTTGAAAACACTGCTTTAGGGGAGTATAAAATTAAACTCCTAAATATTTTGAAGAATTATACTCATTTCCTTAAGGTCTACAGGGCTTAGGCTGCCTCAGACATCATTTTACCTTTGCAGACAAGCCAGGCTGTGTTGCTTCACGACAGAAGCAAAGCTTTCTTATTAGAGACGGGAACAAAAAATACAGGAGACAAACCTCGGTGGGGGAGGGAGAATGGGAACTAAAACAAAACTCTTCCTTGTTGGCTCCAGCTATTTTTATTCCTGCCCCTGGAGAAATAACAGGTCCTAGCCCTGTCCATCTGGCAGGTGCGTGCTGGATGCAGAGCCTTTTCTCTAGAGGGAGGCAATGGCACACGCTTGCTGGGAGGAGCTGCTCCGTGCCGTGCCGTGTGGGCATGTTCAGCCATCCCCAAATTCTCCAACTCCAGCCTGCCTCTGCACCCAGCCAAAAAATATCGCTGCTGCCCGGCCCGTGCCGGTGTGCCCATGTGTCAACAGAATATTCTAATTAGGATAATAGACCCGGTTTAATCCGAGAGAGCTTCGGGTGGGCTCCTGCTTAAACAGCAGATCATTTGAATAAGCTTTATCTAAATGTTAGTCAGCGTTGCAACCACGCTGCACCTCCGACTCGGTCCATTTAGCTAAAGCATCTGCAACCTTTAACCCCCTATTATCAGCTCAGATTGTTATTGACAGGCTAATTCCCTCACCACTGCATTGCAGGAGATAGACAGAGAGCATTAGCCTTGAGAAATCTGTGACCTTTAGCTGCCAGATTATACAAGTGCAAGACTGGGAGTTAGAAAAGGCCTATTATGTCATCCTGCCTATCTCCCTGTGCACACAGGGCTGTCCCTCTCTGCAGAGATGATCAAAGCTGGCTCCGACCTCACTTGGGGTATCCATGGTGAAGCGTCTCCCAGCACAGCACCCAGGAGCTGCTCCCGCAGCAGATTGCAGCTCCATATGTAGCTTGTATTTATTCTGTGGGTTTTTTATTCCCTCCTCTCCTTATCTTGAATGTTATCCTGGAGACTGTTGTGCCAGGTCTCGTCCTCCCTCGTGTTTGAGCCCTGGGCTTTTGAGAATCTCCCAAGTGCCTGGATACCTCCGTGTGAAAGGACGGAAGCCCAGGGGATGCCCCCAGCAAGCCCTGGGAGGATGATGATGGGTATTTGGGGCAATGCCTGCCCTTCTCCAGCAGCCTCAGCCCTAGCTCAGCCACGTCTCTCCTGTGTGGTGTCTCCCTGACAGCCCTCTATCAGCATTTAATCCTGGTACAAGGTCCTGTTTCCCCCTCTGTGCATGCTTCACTCCTCCTTTCCCTCAGCAAGAGGTCAGGGAGGCCAAAACAGACAGATGAGAGCAGCCTTTGGTGTCTGAATTGCACTTGCAGCTTTCCCCAGGGAGAACAGGCTTCTCCATCACATGCCATCCACGGATTTCGCTTCATTTCTGCTCGTCTAAAACTTGCTGGTGCTTTTCAGAGACGAGTGATCATGAATATTTTGTATATTATTAAAACAGGGGCAAAACTTTTTCTGAGAGATCCCTCTTCCCCTCTTTTTTTTTTTTTTTCCCAGTAGCTCTTGTCCCTTTTTTATACAGTCAAACACTGAGTAGACCAGTAAAAACCTAATTTATATGCATGCCATCATATTTTTATATTCCATTCTGGGCTCTGAAGGTCAAGCTGTGCTAGTGTGGGCTCGGGTGTACCGAAAGGGTTAGCAATTCTCTCATTAGGATTTGTTAATAATTCAGCAGATGTCTGAGTGAGGAAAGAAGGCTGTTCCTTCTCCTGTAGGTGCAGCAAGGCCTGCAGAAGTGACACACATTATGGTCAATAAAGTATGCAGATGAGGGGCTATCTAGAGGAAATAATGTCACCCTTATATATGCAATGTTCTGGTATGAAAACCAATGTAAAGATGCTGCAGGTAGACTGGACTTATGGTTAAAATGCTGGATGAAGACTTCAGATAAAAATCTTGCAGATTGGCCCCAATCTTAGGGTATGTCATGTAGTATTTAAGAAAGTGTTAGCTGAAGTCCTGTCAAATTTAGGCATTTAAATAATTCAAAACCTTTTGGAAAATATCTTTAGACTGAGTAAAGATATTGTAGTTCTGAGCGCGTTTGTCCCACATGGTGCAGCCTCACTAGGGATGGATGCCTGAGTGGGCTTTGAGACAGCCTGTTCTTCAAGAAGCATTTTTGGGATAATTAGTCCAGTCTTGGGAGGCTTTTTATCTCAGGACGAGGTGATAACATGTCTGTGTCCTATTCCAGACACAGATCAGACAATTTTTTAGGAGCTACCTGGAGCTGCATTGCACTGTGCCAAGGAACTGGATACTGGCAAAAGGAAAGAAGGATATTTCCCTGAATTTATGGTCTTTGAAGCTTCAGTTGTAGGTACTTGAGAAGTGAACTGAAACTACAGGGTTGGGTCACACCCCTGCATTGCCCTGTTAGTAGAGTATAACAAGAGAATATGGTTCACCTGAAAAGAGGTCCTTTATGGTTTTTCTCATTTTCTTTGAAATGAAATTGTAGAATTATGTTTCCAATCTCATTCCTGCACGTCGTGCAGCAGCTGATTATGTTTGTGCAAAAAAGGATGGAAGGTCTTTGTCTTTCTTCATCCTACCCTCTTTACCTATCAGGGGAAACCATGATAATCATGTTTTTCACCAGGTCACCCTATAAAAATTACTTTGTAAAACAAGTATCTTTAACCTTTCTTTCTAGAAAATCCCTGGTCTCTGTGGATCTGGACAAGTGACATTAAAAATGCTGGAACAGATGCCACCATCTTCTTCCAGATTTATGGAGACAAAGGGAAGTCAGATGAGATGAAGCTAGATAACAATTCAGACAACTTTGAAACTGGACAGACTGACAAATTCATGGTATGAATCTTGTGCAAGTGGTAGATTTGGCTTGGTATTGTTTTCCAGGGATTTAGCTTCAATCCTGGACAGAAAATCATCAGTATGAGATTTTTACTCCATTAGATCTTTCTAAAGTTGAGGTCAAGTCAGTCCCATTTGGTGGTGATGCAAATTATTTACTTGCATATGGATATGGCTTGTCTTCCCAGAACAGGGAAGAGGCTGATATTTTTGACTTCTCTCTGATTTAGCTATTAAAAGATGATGTTCAGAGATGCCCTTTGTGTGTGTGCTTTTCTGACTTACATAAATGGATGTTGCACCCTTTTTACCCATTTACAGATAGAGCTTCCTGATCTTGGGAACTTTTATAAGCTTCGGATATGGCATGAGAAAAGAAATCCATTTGCTGGCTGGCATCTGAATAAGGTGAGGGGACAGCAAGGGGGGGTAGACCTGGAAAGTCAGGCTGGTGGCAGAGCTCTGCAGTGCCAGTCCTGGGTCACTGTGTTCCCCAGCTGGCAGCTGAGCTTCATGTACAGCGCTCTGTGGTGCCTGCCTTGTCAGAAGACAGGATAAAATGGTTTCAAGTTGCACCTGAGAAGGATTAGATAGAACATTAGGGAAAATTCCTTCGTGGAAAAAAGGTTGTCCAGGCCTGGCACAGCTGCCCAGGGCAGTGGGGGAGTCCCCATCCCTGGAGGGATTTAAAACCCGTGTAGATGTGGCACCTGGGGACATGGGTCAGTGTTGGGCTGGGCAGTGCTGAGGGAGTTGTTGGATTTGATGATCCTGGAGGGCTTTTCCAACCCAAAGGATTGTGTGATTTTGTGTGTGGTAAATGAGAGCAATGGGGAAAGGCAGCTCCCAACAGCTTGGACTGGTGGTGAAAGTCCCACTTTCCCACCCTTCCCATGTCAGACAACTGATGTACTCATCTCACTGCTGCCAGGGGTTTCTTCCTTGCTCATCAGAAAATTTCCTATTCTTAGACACCATGACTGTACAGAAAAGCAAACACACTCCTGTGGCGTATTTACAATGCCCATAAGAAAAAAACTGATTCCAGCAGAGATTGCACAGTGTAGCATCCCCTACCCTGAAGTGCTGACAGCCCTGTGATGGGGGCTGAACTCCTGCAGGCTGGAGAAAGCCATGGAGACTGTGCAGAGGAGAGCAGCCCTGTTCTGTGTGGCAGGTGACAAGGGTGACCTGCTTGATGTCCTTTGCTCTACCAGCATTGATTACAGTGCTATCACCCCTCAGCTGCATTGTCTGTGCAGGAAGTTCACCTCCAAGCTTCACCCCTGCTCCTCCTGAGCAGCTTGGACGGCACTCTCTCTGCTCTTAGCAAAACACACACCTTACTCTGGATATGTAAGTAAGTGTGTTGATAAATCACAGTTTAGCGCTTGGAGCTTTTCCTTGGGCTCCTCTAATGTGCTTTGGCAGATCCTGCCCTCCTGCACTGTCATGGAGCTGTGAAACCATCCACTGCCAACACCCATCTCCAGGGGTAGGATGGCATCAAGTGCTGCTGTTGTCACCACGTGGCTGGGGTCTTTTATGACAAAGAAATTCCTGCAATCATCCCGATTATTTTGTTCACAGATGATGAGCAAGAATGTTTCTATCTTCCACCGCTGTATATTTGCCTGTGGTATCTTATTTTCCTGCAGAAAAATTTTGTTCAGGAAGGATAAGAAGTAACTTAGAATGTGTCTAGGATTCTCTTTTGGCCAAGCTGTCAAAGTAAACCTGGTTAAGATGCAAGAAATGAATTGATGCTCTTCTTGATGGTTGGACTCATTTTAGGCCTTTTTCAAACTAAATGATTCTATGATTCTATGACTTTGGGAAAACAATCTGTCCCCATACACCCATTCTGACATTTTCTGGATGGATCAGGCTCATGACACCTGAATGCCATCACTCGTGCGCCCACCATAGCATCTAGGAAATTAGACAAAACCTGAATGATGCTTTGTTCCAGTCCTCCCATATTTCATGCCTGGTTTGCTTCCTGCTGGGTCAGGCTTCCATTCTCTATCACAAGAACCCAAACAGCCACACTGGTCAGGCCAAAAGTCCCTCAAGCCCAATGTCCTCTCTCTTGTGTCACATAAGATCATGGTTTTAGAAGTGTAAGAAAAAATACAAGCATTTATGATACTTCTTCCCAACATTCTTTCAGGTTTTGACTATTTCCAGTTGGACACTTACTTCCTAAACTGATCTATGAAACAGAAAGGATTTAGTAGGTTTATTTTTCCAGTTATTGGTTGGAAGTTTCCATACTCCCCTTGAACATTTAAACGTTCAGCAACCTTAATAGCTTTTGGCAAGGACTTCACAGGCTGATTTTGTCTTTTTTTTTTTTTTTTTTTTTTTTTTTTTTTTTTTTTTTTTTGCATAGAACTTTGTTCCACAGGTGTCATTTGATGCCCTGTATTTCTTGAGGCAGAAGAGAGAACATCAGATCCCTCTCTGCCTTCTCCATTGTCACCTGTGATTTTACAGCCCTTGCTTTACACACCTCAACAGACAACAGCAGAGCACCACCTTATTTGCTCATTACTCCTTTGGGAGCTACTGCAGATCTTTTTTCAGGGTTCCTGCAATTTTATTTTTTGTTTTTTCCCCTCAATGCATTGATTCTCAAGATCAACAAGATCCCACAGCAAAAGCCCCATCCCCGATTTGCTCCTTGGGGTTGTAGAGTGGCACATGACAAACTATTTGCAGAGCCCCAGAATCCCTCAAAAGTTCCTCAATGCTGTGGAATGATTGGAGAAAGGAGGAATGAAAAGCCATCAGTGTGACAGACTTTGCTCCATGCATCACTACAGTGCACAACCTGGACGGTCTCCTTATTAGTGTGTTTTATTTCTCTGCTGCTACCTAATCTTGCCTCCCTGGCAAAAACCTGTCAGGATCTTGTTGCCTTTTTGCCTCTGAGCCTCTGAACTCATGCAGTGTTTTGGTTTAATGAAGGTAACTCTGCTGAAAACGCTGACAAAAGAAAAATACTCATTCAACTGCGGCCGCTGGCTAGATATAAATGAAGAGGACAATGAGATCGTGCGGGAGCTCCCCGCCGAGGGATCTCTGGTGACTGAAGTCATGCCAGGTGAGAGCCACGGGCTCTGTGCAGAGGCTTGCTTAGGACCTGAATAGAAAGAAACCCTCTTTGTGTGAGAGATGCACAGGCAGACTGATGCAATTCAATTAACTTCTCTTTCTGGCACTTTCTCTCTGCAGTATTTTCTGTGTGCATCATTAGCTGCATGAAGCTTGAGAAATCCTAGCCTTTTATTAATTTTTTTTTTTTTTTTTTTGGGGAGCAGATTTTTCTGTAGTGGGAAATGGGAGAGGTCTGGCCACAGAACAATTGTTTCTAGGGCTTGGTTTTTTTTTGAACTTGTGATGTTTTTTCCGGTCTCCCTTAAAATGTGAAATGCAAGGTTTGAGGAATATTCATGGAAAGCAAGCTTAGCTGAAATGCAATCTAAAATTTGACAATCATATTTTGGGCTTTAAAGTTTTATTTAGTTATATGCAAATTCATGCAGCTGTATGTATAAATATACAGTAAGTTGCACAGCACAGTGGTGTGTGCATATGCCTCTTTCAGTATGTATGAGCAATCCAAACTGTTTATTCTTTTAATTGAACTGGAGATTTAATTAAGGAAAGCTGCAGAACTTTGCCCTGGCTCCCTGGAGTGGCCACTTCTGCCTTGACCTTTTGTCACAAGAATTAAACCTACTTAGAGGGAGAATTTAGAAGAGCAGAACATCTCAAGGTAGCCGGTGGGATTTTTCATCTTTCCACTGAAGCACCCACACTCTGCAGACCTTGAGTCCTCCATTTTCTGAAATTTCTGGTTCTGACATTGGTGATCTGCATGCAGTGGAGGAGTTTCTCAGAAGAGGAAGAGTAATTGTAATTGCAGATGCTATTAAAATGTAAATAAACCTGGTTTTGAAATGTATTTTTAATCAGCTGTGGAGAGGGCAGCTTGAATCCTCACTCAGGCACTTTCCTGTGTGGAGAATTTGTGCTGATCAGAGGTGAGATGCAACATCTCTGTGCTGGGCTTGCAGGAGGATTTTGGAGGGAAGGTGGGAGCACTGATTCTTGTCCCTTCCCCAAGCTGGAGAAAAGGGGTTCTCTCTCAAAAGTTGGTCTGTGGGCTGGCTCCTTGTTGTGATATTTCTCTCTGGAAATCCTTCACCCACTGGGATGGGAGGGCAGAGAGGAGGGCATGATGGAGATCAGGGGAAGACGGTGGCAGATCAAAATCCACCCAGAAAAACCATATGATGACCTTGAAGGTGAAAAGCAGGCAAGACAATCCAGCCTCCTGCATAAAGTTTGGACTCCTACGGGGATGATCTTGGGGGTCTTTTCCAACCTTTATAATGTGATGATTTTATGATTCTGTGATTATAACCATCCCAAGGGCCAGTTGGGGCTGTCTTGTCCCATAAATCCAACATGAACAGCCTATTCCTCGGGTCTCTGAGCACTTGTCCCTTCCTAACTGTTCTTATCTGCCTGCCATGGCCCTGGATGCTGAAAATGTTGTTTTACCCACACACATTGCAAATTTCCCTGCCCCAGGGCCGTCTTGGGAAGGCAGAAGTGGAGGTAGCAGGACAGGGCACTCCACTACGTGACGTTTTTCTTGAAAGGGCCAGGATTTTCATGTCCTTGTTTGGAGGACTCTCATGGGTTCTCCTAATGCTCCAGGCCTTTCTATTTCAGCTCCTTTCCCCCCATCCTTTTCCTAGTGGTAACGTTGAAAGCATCAAAGTCAATTCACCAGCAGAAGCACCAATTGGAAGAAGTACAAACACCTGAAGTGAACTACAAGCCTGTCAGGAAAGCAGTAAATTAAAAAAAACCCCGGTGTTTCTGGGGTCGTTTCTGTGGTTTCTGTGTCCCCAGTGATCAAGTACCGCATGACGGTGTGCATGGGCACGGTGAGCGGCACGGACACCAACATCTTCGTGTGCCGCCTCATTCTGGGGTCATTTCCGTGGCTTCTGTCTCCCCAGTGATCAAATACTTCGTCTGCCTCATCATTCTGGGGTCATGTCTGTGGTTTCTGTCTCCCCGGTGATCAAGTACCGCATGACGGTGTGCATGGGCACGGTGAGCGGCATGGACTCCAACATCTTGGTCTGCCTCATCATTCTGGGGTCATTTCTGTCTCCCCAGTGATCAAATACCGTGTGATGGTGTACACGGGCACGGTGAGCGGCATGGACTCCAACATCTTGGTCTGCCTCATCATTCTGGGGCCGTTTCTGTGGTTTCTGTCTCCCCAGTGATCAAGTACCGCGTGACGGTGTGCACAGGCACGGTGAGCGGTAGGACTCCAACATCTTGGTCTGCCTCATCATTCTGGGGTCGTTTCTGTGGTTTCTGTCTCCCCAGTGATCAAGTACCGTGTGACGGTGTGCACGGGCACAGTGAGCGGCAGCGGCACGGACGCCAACGTCTTCGTGTGCCTCATCGGCGACCAGGGCGACACGGGCGAGCGCGTTCTCTACAACTGCATCAACACCGTCAATAAGTTTGAAAAAGGCAACGTAAGTTCGTGCAGCAGTGCCCCAACACGAGGTTCTTAAAGCGTGCAGTGATTTTGGAAATTAATTAATTTTTTTTCTTTCTTTTTTTTAAATGTGTGTTTGTAAACGCAGGTGGTTTCCTTGCCTGCTCGGGCTAGGGAAGAGGGGAGAAATAAATCTTGTCGACAGAGCGTCGTAACAGGTTGCTGGAGGGAGGCTTGGGTCAGGGGCAGTGTGCCCTTGCTTGATGTTTGCCCATGAAAGAGTCTCTTGGTTTGCTCTCCCAGCTAAGTTCTGACTGCTGAAATTGCATCTTCAGATTGGGGAAGGCTTCCAGGAAATCTTCCAAGAATAAAAGAGAGGCTTTTCCTTTCCATCTAATATAGCAAAAATTTGGCTCCCCGGGGCAAAGGAAGAAAAAAGCATCTTATTTAATGTGAAAGTCAGAACCCAAAGCCTAACATGTTTCCTTTGTAATTCCTCCAGTCTCTCTCAACCATGCTGCACTCATTTTTATGTCTTATTTTCAAACTGATTTTCGACATATTTTTGTCTGTCCATGTCCAGAATGCAGGGGGGTGGAGGTGGACTGAAATGAAGACAGAGCTTATTCCCTGGAAAGCTGGAGATAATGAGGAAGTCGAACAGTGGTTAAAGCCCTTGCAGCATTGGCAGTATCAGCAAGCAAATAGTTTGCTGATCTGATCTGTAGGGTCAAGCTACTTAATATGTATCCAATTTTGGATCTCTAGGGTCCAACTTAGACTGGTAAATTGTAATCAATATCTCCAGAAGGAGATTTTGAGAATCTGATCACAGAACTCTGCAGGTTTCCCATCTCTCGTGTCATTATTTGATTGAAGGTTCAGAGTGGAAAGAAAATGAAGATAAAAGGAGGTCACGTTTTCAAAATAGACCATTGAATTTAGGCTTCTGAAATATGCATTAGCACTTCGAATTTGCCTTTGAGTGTCCAGAATTTCCAATTCTTCACTGAAATCACTGAGTTCTTCTGGACTTTAAAAGAACTTTCATCAAGTATTTCTTGTGCTTTTAAGATCTGTCTGTGGAAACCTGGCAATTTTATAGTGTGAGAGTCCATTCTGCTTCTAAATCATATATGTTTGCATAAATGGACTTTGCAAACCTCTTCTTTTTTTTGCCTATACTTTGATATAGATATTTTAGTTTTAAAAGGTATATACAAGCTGTAAAGGACAGCATTTTGTCATTTGATGAAGACTGTATTTGTCAAAATGGTAGCAAAATGAGTTGTGTTTTGGTGCTGAAGACTGTTTCAGTGCAGTTCCAAAAAAAGATGCTTGCTTTGCGGAGAACACAAATATTTTAAACATAGATAATGGCTACTTTAAGGGATGCTCCATCCTTGTCCAAGTCAGGCTGGATGAGACTTGGATCCACTTGGTCTAGTGGAGGGTGTCCCTGCCCATGTCAGGTCCCTTTAAGGTCCCTTCCAACCCAAACCATTCTAGGGTTCTGTGATGATTCTGTGATATTTATACACAAAAATAAGTTGTAGACTAACTTGCATGAAGGAGGATAAAAAGGGAAAAATACTTTTGGCAATAAAATGGTGTGATTAATAGTATGCAGATGACATAAACCAAATTGGAGCCTTTTAGAGGAAAACTGCTCTCCTGGCATGAGAAGCTGAAAGCTGGTGAATGAATGGGAAGTTGTTTAAGAATTGATCCTGACAAACTTAGAGCTCATATACTCAAGAGGCTGAATGAGTATATCTACACTGATTAACTCAGATACCCTGTTAAAAAGAAATGTTGCTAAGTCAGTATGGTCTCTAATCTACAGCCACTTAAACCAATCGTACCTTGATTACCAATTTGGCTTTAAAAGTTTGCCTGCAGATGCAAACTAACAGCCTGTGTAGAAAGTAAGATTTAAAGATGCCTCTAAATTAAGTGTTTGCCCGGTTGTGGTTCCAGTTAGTTACTTACCCATTAATTTATATCAGCCATTAATAAGTAAGGTGAGCATCAGGACTAATGAATTAAATTATATTGACTGGCACTGAGTCAGTGAGGTTTTGATGCCTTAAATCCCCAATTCAGCAGTTTTGAGTGTGTAAGTAACATTGACAAACGCAAGCCCATCGCTAACACTTTAAGCAGCGGCAAAATGCTTAGCTGTCTTCATTCTAAAGGTGACTTTGGAGTCCTGAATGATGACATAATTATTATCATTTTAATAAATTTCAGTATTTGCCTAAATGCTGCCTTGCCACCATTCTTCCTGGGAGCTAGCTGGATATTTTCTACCTTGTTGAGCCACACGCTGCAGATATGCTGTGTGTTTACACCCAGGATTTACCATCCTAGTGCCATGTGTGTGCATCTGTACATGCCACAGACACTTTTGCCTGGCCTGGTTCCCAGAGGAGTAACTTGCTCCCTTAATGCACTTCTCTTCCCTCATCCACCAGGGATTGTTGGTGCCAGTCAGCTCTTGGGTTGCAGAGCTCTGTTTTTGAGGGGCTATCCCTCGGGCTAATCTGTAGGTGGGTGATTTGAGCCTGTTTACGGGATGGGGGTGGCGGGGGCGGGTAAAAAAAATATTAAATCCATGTCTCTTGTGGGGTATTGAAGGTATTTATCTGCTGGGTTTGGTTCACAGCACCCTCCAAACACAACTCATGGAGCAGCTGGAAATATCCCTGTGCAGCTCTGCCCATGCTGGCATGCCAGGAAATTAAAAGGGTTTAAACTGTGCTGGGTAGTCAATGCTGTCTGACTTTAGTGTAATGACTTTGAGCTGTACCTCCAAACACCTCTGTAGACTTGGTCTGAAGTGACCTGCTTCTTATTTCTCAGAAAGCTTATATCTGAGCAGGGGTTTGAACTTGGATTTCCTGCCTCTCTGTATGAATTTCTTAATAATCAAATTACTTCTCTTTTTTTACAGCTGTGGAGGGCGTGCAATGACATGGCAGATTTAAAATGCTGGTGGATCATATATTTACAAATCTAACCTTACACATCCAGCACAAATATTCAGGCTTTTTATTCTTTGGTAAATTTGTACTTTCTCCCTCATTTTGTCAAGAATTTTCTTGCAGCATGCTGATGATGTTGGTTTGATTGCAATAATAAATTTGAGTTGTTTGTGTGCTTTTAAGGAGAAATATTGCCTTACCTTTTTTATTCTCCTCCTCAAAGGCTGATGAATTCTTCATTGAAGCAGTAACGCTGAAGCAGGTGAGGAGGGTGAGGATAGGGCATGATGGCAAAGGAGGAAGCAGTGGCTGGTACCTTGCCAAAGTGATAGTGAGGGAAGAAGGACAGCCAGAAAGTGAGGCTGTGGAATTCCCCTGCTACAGGTACTGGAAACAATGCTTGCAAATTCAGTCTCTGTCTCTGCATTTGCCAGACTTTGAAGAGCCTAGTTGTTGGTCCATGACTGGAATTTTCTGAACACAGCTTAATCCTTTTTATTTATTCATACGTTCATTTATTTTTTGCTAAGCCTGAAAGCAAAGAGTGTGTTTTGGGAGGTTTAAGATACAGTTAACTCCCCTTACCAAATGACCAGCAATCTGGATTGTGAACTTTTCAGCAATTAGCTCAGTAATGCAGAGAATTTCCAAAAGACAAAATGCAACCTTCCAGTACCACACCCAGTGTCACTGCAATTGCCTGCTGCAGAAGCACACTCTGCAATCTGCTGGTGTTACTGCATGTAACGAGGTTCTGGTCCCTCACATGCACATCCCATCTTTCTCAGAGCAATGGGATGCTATTTTTGTGTTGGGAGCATGCAAAATTATTATGCTGCCATCTCGAGAGCTCCTTGCATGAGGAGAAATGCACATCTTGCAGACAGTGTTAGGGCAGAGGGCTGTGGCTTACCCCTGTGGGTGAGTTATAAGTGTAGTCTTCTCTTCCCTCGACAATCCAGTGGCCAAAAGAAATGTGCTGTACTGAGGTTGCCTGTGGGGAACAAGATGCATGATCTGTCCTGGCACTAGCTGGGGTCTGCCTCAACACTGCAGCACAAACTAGAGAGAACTGGGTGAAAACATTAAAGATTAACTCCAGTGCAGTCCCACTCACCCTCTCGGGATGTCCACCCTGTAGGATGGACATCCAGTGAGCTCCATTTAACAACACCATGTACCTGTTCAAAAAAATCGTCTCCCAGGGACAAGTGGAATTGTAAAGCTCAAACACAATTATTTTTAAATTGAAGACAAAAGTAAAGCCCCTAAGCTGGTTGCTTGTCTCTTGAAAGCGCTCCACTATAATGAGGGGAGCCAAATACAAAGCAGGAGCCAGCCCCAGCCTCTTGGCATTGCTAAAGCCCCATCACATCAGAGGGAAATTCACTGTGGAGACAGCACGGAGGAGCAGACACAATGTCATCTTGGTTGTGAAAAGCAAGCCACTCTCTCCCTTCTCAGGGAACAAACAGCCACGTACTCATTGCTGGCTTTTGATCATATTTAACAACCATATGTTTTACTGAGTTAAGCAGACAGGCTAGACAGGTTTTTCCTTGGACATGAAGTGTCCATGTGAAGGGCTGTTATGCTCAGGCTCCTCAGAGATATTTCTGTGTCTAACTGCACACAGCAGCTGGCTCATTTTAGAGATTTCCTTTTTGAATTGCATCCTTATGTGACTGCTAAACTGAAGGGGATGGAAGACACCGTCCCCTTCAGTTTGCACCTGCTGATCAGAAACACCCATGGGCATTCCCCTCAGGCCAGGGATGCAAAAGGACAGAGAGAAAAACCCAAGATCTTATCCCCAAAACATTCATGGTGTACCTTCAGGCTTCAGGTCACCAGTGACGGAATTCCACTCTTCTTATCTTTCTAAACGTCTCTTTTCCCAAGTGACACCAGTGTTGTTCTTGCGGCTTTATTTGCTGTCCTTGTGCCAGCATTATCTCTTTCCTCTCAGATTGAGAAGGTGACATGACTGATCGCCACCAAGCACAGGGACAGCTGCTCCCTCCCACTCCCTTTGGTGCCCGTGTCTCCCGGGAGACTGCGGCACCATCGCAGTGTACGGGTGTCGTCATGGACTCTGCAGAGATCTGAGGGCAAAGGTGCTCACCCACTGCATCCTCCAGGGGAGGGATAGACACTTCCATGGCCTGCAGCGTTTGGATGTTGCTCTCCACTCCTGTAGGCCAAGGACAGCTCATGTCCTCGCTGCTTGGGCAGGAGCTCAGGGAGTCCTGCTTCCCCCGCCTCCACAGGGGCAAGAGGTTGGAAAAAGGGTTGTCCAAGAAGAGGCAGTGCAAGTGAGGTTAGTTAGAGACCCCATCCAAGGGGTGCACCAGGGAAGATTCTCTCTCTGCTTGTTGTTGTTTGTTGCTTGTTGAGACACGTTATTCTCACAGCCTTTATCTCCAAGACTTGATTAACTTCCACTCTTCCACACAGCACAATCGCATGGTCTGGAGAAAACACCTTTTGCTGCTGGGTTCATAGAGAAAACTACTCCATTGACCTTGTGACACTCAGCTGCTCCTGAGAGACAGCTAGGGGACAAAATGCCTTCCAGCAGAAACGCGTCTCACCTGTGCAGAAAGCTCCACAGACTCCTTACCCCTGTGCAAACCAGGCTGCAACACATGTGGGGAGCAGACGCTCCACCAAAAAGCTGCCTAACCAGCCTCCTCTCTAACTGATATCTTTAACATACCCTTATAGATCTTCATTGCATAGAACCTGTTGAAGTCTCTCTGTTCTTGTTATTTGCGTATTTATATACACGTCTATGTTTTGCCTTTTAATTTGAAATCTTTTCTGTGACTCCATGGGATCATCCATCATTTAGCAATCACAAGAGCTCTGTAAGAAGAACTGTCTTTGTTGTACAAGGGAGCCAGCAGAGATAAAGAGAATCTAAGTGGATTAATTGTGAGTTTGTGTCAGATTCAGGAAGAGCATTGAGAAATAACGACTCCCAGGCCTGTGCTTTCAACTCTTTAAACAGTTGGCTTAGAGTCAGTGATTTTTAAAGTGGTCATTTGATCTGTGCTTGCAAGAAGTAAATGCAGGTTACTTCCCCAGGCGTTATTTGCACAATTACTAGTACATCTCTTGGATGCAGTACTATTCCTCCCTTATGACCACACAGTATTATAATATCCATGCTTTTAGGAGCTGGATACTGAATCATTCAGTGGCATCACTTAACAGTTTATACCTTGTAGTAAGTACCTGGTGTGGTTTAGGTATGGTGATGATGAATACTGCTGCAAAGCTCAAAATGAAGGGAGTTCAACTTTTAACCCAGAAATGGAGCCAAACTTTTTTGAAGATCAGAACTGAGTTTTTCTGCTGTCATTTTCTCCTCAAAGCTCTCTGAAAGTCCAGCAATGGACTACCTGACAGGCTCTAAACCAGCCTATTTTTTATAACATTTATATCCCAGACAGAAATGAATTTTCAATCAGACAAAGTCATGAGTTCGTGATAGGATAGAATTTTACATGCTATAAATCATTACAACTCCACTGAAATCTTCAGTGATATGTCATTAAATTTTTTTTCTAAGCATACGGCCCCCACCATCCTAATTTGTCTCCAGCGCAAGCATGAGGGAACATTGTTAATTCTCTGAAGAGCAACAGACCACGAATGGGATGATACACTAGGAGACTCCTGCAAAAGAACATTTATTCAATCAAATGCCAAAAAATGTTCATCATACAAAGGAGCCAGAGAAACCTCCTTTTCTTGCCTAAAAATAAACTGAAATGTCTATCTCTTTTTACACATTTTTGTATATAGGTTATATTTAAAGGCACACACAAATACATATGTGCCTCTGAATCTAATGGATGTGCCAATCATTCTAATTGCACTCAAGCTGAGTTTCAAACGCTATATATGATGTCATATTGTATTTTTTCTAGTGGTCACCTGAATCTCTGATCCTCTAGAAATTCTGAAGTGGCTTTCATGTCATATTTCTGTCCTCTTTGAGTTATATTGGTCATAAAGCATCTCTTTAAAACCAAGGATGTGACACAGGACATGGCTAAACCCTTGTAAAATCCACAGTAGCATGTCAGTTACATTCAGTGAACTCATATAGAGCTCTGATAAAATAAAAGATTTTGACATGCCTTTTGTAGCAGGGATATGATGGCACTGCACTGAAATATTCTATTTTCTGCAGCCAGATGTGTCAATCTATTTTGGAGTAAGACTATAAACCCCTGATTCCAATCTGCTGTTCAGTAATATGCTGTTGGAATTACACTGAAGTGAAATTAGGATATTGATGCATATGTAATGAAAGGAAGGGATGCAGGGCATTGCTCATCCAAATATTCCCTCTGTCACTAATCTTCTCCAGAAAATAGTGCTGCTGCCACTCCTGGCTGTTCTCTTGGCTGAAACAGCGCAAGGAGCTTTAAAGCCACCTCTGCTGATAAACCTCCCTCTCCCTCCTCCAGCAACCTCCCTCTTCCTCTTCCAGTCCAAGATATGCTCCTTCCCTTGCCATCACTATCTACCAACGCTGGCAGAGGGAATTTCTTTATCTCAGGGTGTGTTCTGCTTTTCTGATTCGCTTTTCTCCTCTGTCCTCACTGCTGAAGCAGTGAGATTTGGTGTGCTGCACACGGAGATCTGTTTCTTGTGGGAGGTATTTTTATCCTGCCACCTCAGCACAGGAGAGATTCACTCAGATTTATCCCAGATACCCCTAAAAGTGTCAGCAATGGCTAAGGGGACAGAAAACAGCAGCACGTCCACTGGCAACAGTAACAGCAGCTTGCAGGGCACAAAAGACAGAAGGAAAAGAGTAGAAGTGTGTCTACCTTGTGAGCTTCTGCCTTCCTGAAGGCCATCCTGAGTTCAGTGGTCCTGGGGTGGTGGCTTGAATTTTGTGGGTCCTCCCAGTTAACATCCATGTACGCAGAAGCATCTTGACTTTTGGGATGATGTGATCCCCTAGCCATTGGAAACCTGTCCAAGGATTTGAATCCTCAGCCAGCATCAAGAACTACATAAGGCAAAGGTATTAAGGACCAGTTTTAACAGGTAAAATAACCCCATCCCACCCCAGCCCCAAAATATCAATAAAGGCTTCCTTTCTTAAGGCAACATGATGCCTTAGCATGCTCTTATTGCAATCTACCTTTGCTAAATTCTTGTCATCCATTTCATGGTCTTGCCCAGGGATTTTTCTGCTCCTCTATCCCACTACACCCCTCGGCCTCCTCTGAGGCACACCACCACATCAGATGCCCTCACGTGGTGCTCGTGTGACCATCACATGTTCAAGTGTTCTTCATCCTCATGCTGACCCCCTGAGCTTTTAGCCCTGATCAAGGCCACCCGCTTTACTGAGAGAAAGGGAAGAGTTTGGGTAGAGTGCATACCCAACAACCTCCCAAAGTTTAGAGCTGGGGCTGGCGATGTGTGTCTGTGTGGTGGGACTCCTGTGCACCTCTTCTGCATGAGAACACTGCTGCTCGTGCTTCCAGGCTGGCTCTAGCTCATGGTTGGATTTCTTTCCTGGTGCTGCTTTTTTTTTTGCATGGTTTCTTTGTGCTTATTGTTTTCCTCTGGGTGGGACGAGAGGGGAGAAGATTGAAAATGTAATATTCCTTAAGATGGATGAAGTGGAGACATACCATCCTGGGTCTTCCAAAATATCTGGTCCAGCTGGTGACGACTTTGAGCTGTGCTGGCTTTTTACCAGCGAGGTGCCTGAGGTTTGATCCAGCTCTCAGCAGCTCTCTTTGTTCATGTCCCCAAGTCCTGGTTCTGAGGGTCATTTTCAGGTTCCCATACGTGCTGACTCACTGTCAAAGTCAAAGAGGGAAACTTCCATGGGAGGTGAGCTCCCCTCCTTTTTGGCACACGGGTCAGCCAGGACAATGTGTGTGTCACAGTGACACACCGTGGGAAGCTCACGGGGCACATGGGTGGCATGTGTTTGTGCAGAAGCAGCTGTGCTCCAGCATGGCCACCTTTAAAAAGAAACAGTTTCTGGGGATTTGTTTTTACTCCTTCTGCTTCTGGAGCCATTTAAATACTCTGCATGACCCGGCAGAGAGTGCTCATTTGTCCTTTTCTTGCCCCTGCTGGTTTGAAGCAGTATTTTTAGCTGCAAAAGGCGCTGCTGCAGATAGATGTGCACCTGGGAACAATGAGCATTCTGGGAACTGCTCCTGCTCTCACAGCACCACTGTGGGAAACCTGACCCTAAACAGATGCTTACAGGAATATATTGAGTGCTGCAGCAGCAGCCTGGGCGGGGAAGGGAAAGTGACAAACCTCTGCCAGGGCCCTGGCTGCTGTCATGCAATGTAGGGCACATGATGGGGTTGAGGCTGTAAATCCTTTACCCTGAGGCTGAAGGAGTGGCTCCAAAGGTTGCCAGGCTAGCAGTTAGTTCCCCTCTGTTTTGGGAGGGGAATTTTAGAGGGGGACTGAAGAGGAAACTTTTAGAAAGGGCATGTAGTGGTAGGATAAGGCCGAAATTATTTTAAGGTGAAGGAGGGCAGAGAGATTAGAGATTAAGAAGAAATTCTTTACTATCAGGGTGGTGAGGCCCTGGCACAGGTTGCCCAGAGAAGCTGCAGCTGCCCCATCCCTGAAGTGTTCAAGCTCAGGTTGGATGGGCCTTGGAGCCTCCTGGGATAGGGGAAGGTCCCTGCCCATGGCAGGCAGCTGGAACTTGGATGGTCTTCAGGGTCCCTTCCAACACAAACCATTCTATGATTCTATGATTTTCCTTTCAGATTTTTTTTCCTTTGAGGTCATGCTACAGTTTGCTTTGTGCCCAGCTCCTCTTCTCAATTAGTCTAGTTGGATCTGTAGAGTTGAGAAACTTTGCAAATCCTCCCTTTTTGCTGGTGCCAGCTGCCTGCACATACCCAGCCCAGAAAATGGGAATAACACAATTCATCCCCTCCCTTTAGTAGCGGAGGCTGCAAGTCTTTCTGGTCAACAAAGGTCAAATCTTTCAAGACACTAAGACTGCCTGTTCACAGGAATAACTTGTGGTTGTGGAGTTTGTGCTTTTCAGACAGATGGACATCACAGCAGATGCTTATCTACTGGGAGCAGAGCTCTCACAGTCCCTCTTCATGGGAAAATGGAGATTTAAAATGGGGCTGCCGTATGGTCTGGTCAAGTCCCTGCTAAGATAACAAGGATACAGAGCCCTCTAAAAATATCTTTTTGACTGTAGTGTGGATATGGGCTATGTGTGAAGCCAGTGTAGATTTTGAGAGGTCTAACAGGTGCTAATTATTCAAAGATAACTTACTTCTGTTTGTAAACCAGATGGCTTGACAAAAATGAGGACGATGGTCAGATTGTCCGAGAATTAGTGCCTGCTGGGGAGTCACCGCTGCTAAAAAGTGAGTTTATCTTGGAAAAAAGGTCTGGGTTTGAGTTGTACATGGATGTGTTTATTTGCTTTATTCTTCTCAATAATTCTTGTCAGTTCCTAGTAAATCTACTGGGCCTTTTTTGCCATTCTTATGCAAGAAGCTGCAGTAGGTCATGCTGAGAGAAATGCCTCTGACTCTTAAATTCTAGTTCATGAATGGGAAAAGAACATAATTGTAACATTATATATGTAGAAAGAAACCTTGTTTTTTAAAGTTGT
Source organism: Fringilla coelebs (assembly GCF_963513975.1). NCBI lineage: Eukaryota > Metazoa > Chordata > Aves > Passeriformes > Fringillidae > Fringilla > Fringilla coelebs. The sequence goes on from NC_140031.1 coordinate 2,637,205, forward strand.
GATTTGTTTAAGAACTGCTTTCTTTTATATCCTTCTCTGAAGGATCTTGAATTGCCGCTGTTTCTGTAGAGTAAATGCCACCAAATAATGGCATTCTCTGAAGAAAATCACCAAAAATATTAAATTGTCCTTTTCTGGAGAACCAGGGCTCCAATGCTACAATTTTCTTTAGAAAATGGTGCTTGCACAGTGCAGGCTGTTGTGTTTAAAAAAAATGAATAAATAAAAAGAAGGTCAAAGTTATTGAATTAAACTGTTAAGTATAAAAATGGTGAAATAATCCCATTTGCCTAAGTGCATTTTTCTGCCTTGGGTAACCATCTAACAGTGAGACGGAGGCAGGCAGAATATTTTATGCTTAGCAGTGTACCTATTGGATCTCTTCTTTTTTCGGTGAATAACTCCAAGGTGTGACAGCTTCTCCAGCGTGGCCCTTGGATGCTGGATGCATGAACGGAGGGCAAGGTCCTTTCTGTGTCTGTATCTGCATCCTTCACCCCCTGCCAGCTGCCAGCAGCCAGTTGCCTGTCTGGGTGCTGGCAGCGCCACTCACCCGTCTGTGTTTTGTGCATCGATCTTTCTCCAGATGTCAGTTACCACATCAGCATTAAGACGGGAGATATCCCCGGTGCCAGCTCAGATTCCAGGGTTTTCATCAAACTCTACGGTGAAAAAGCAGACTCCAGCAAAGAGCCTCTCTTAGTCTCTGATAATGATCTAGGCAATTATTTTGAACGTGGTCGAGTGGATGAGTTTACTCTAGATATGATGGATATTGGAAAGGTAAGAATCAATTGCAGGTGGCTCTATACTTTGTGCAAGTGCCTGAATTCAGGATCAAAATAACACTCCATATTGAAGGTGATGAAAGAGCCTTTGACATTCACACTGGATATTAAGAGACACGTTTTACATAGATTAAACACCAGTGTATTGTGTATGCTGGCATGTGAGGAGTGTTTTAAGTCTGTAGTTAAATACATATATAAACTATTTACATGAGCACGGTGGAAGAACACCGTGCCAGGGTAAGGAGACTGTTTTACATTAAGCAAATTCCGTTGTGTTGGGTTTTTTCCCTGCCCTCTGGGTTTTTGTTTGCTTTTTCCAAAGATCAACCGAATTCTGATTGGGCACGATAACGTGGGTCTGCGGTCCGGCTGGTTCCTGGCCAGTGTCCAGATCACAGTTCCAGTCCAGGGAAGGCAGTACATGTTCCCCTGCAACCGATGGCTTGACAAGGATGAGGCTGATGGCAGGGTGGAGGTGGAGGTCTACCCAAGTGAGATTTTGCCTATTGAGAAATGTAAGAGAACACTTGAAGCTAGGGCTAAATATCTATTGCTCCCATCCTTCAGGGCAAGGTCACCACTGTCTTAGACATTAAAACAAAAACAACCAAAAAAATCACCATTCCTATGGGCTTGTATTGGTGAGGAAAGTAAAATATTCTCCTCATGTTTTCTGAAAGAGTTGAAAAAACATTACAGAGATTTTCATCTCCATTTCCTGAGACCATATGAAAAATGTGCATCCTGGGCAGCACAGCACAGCACAAGACAATGTGCTTCTTCACTGCAATATCAGTGGGTTCCTCTTTTTTCTACATTTATCTGCCCCAGTCCTTTTTTCTCTTTATGCACCAGCACATGTCCCATCCTGTCTTTATTACCCTGTTTCCTGGAAAGGAGAAGCTGTTTGATAACTAAGTGCCAAAACCCCACTGGCCACTTGACTTTTATCAGTAGACCCATTTTCTTTTAAGGCTACAGTTAAAATTTGCTGTTGGGTCCTGAGAAAGAATGCTGTGCTTTTCCCCTGCTCTCCGTACCTCCCTCCCTTGCACTGTACTACAGAGATCATTCAACCTCTCTATAGTTAGTACTGAAATACAATTCCCTTTTAAGGCTCTGTTTTGCACCCCCCTGACACTGGCTAACACTTGTAAAAGGAAAACTATTAGGTTAGTCCTCAGTGAAGAGTTCTGTTATCTCACGTTTAGTTTGGATAAGAGCAAATGGTCGGCTGCGTGGACATTTGTTAAGACAAGGTAATTTAATTTCAAACCTGAGCCCCCAGGAATGTTGTTATCTGAGTTTCTCTGCTGATTTAATTGCTTTATTTTTGGACCAGTGATAAACTATGAGGTGTCTGTAGTTACTGGAGACGTGCGAGCCGCAGGCACCAACGCCAAAGTCTTCATGCAGATTTATGGTGAGACTGGCAAAACGGAATTGATCATCTTAGAAAACAGATCCAACAACTTTGAAAGGGGAGCCACAGATATCTTCAAGGTATGATGAAGGCAGTCACTGCCACTTCTAAAAGGGGAAAGAAATGATCAGCCAAAGTTGAGACATCAATAGAGTAACTGGCCCAACTATAGAAAAAAAAAAAAGACTTTTCAAGAAAATTGCATGTCTGGCAGTATCTACTGTCCTTTTTCCAAAGTTTTGGAAGGTTTTTTATTTATTTATGGGGTTTTGTGTTTTGTGGAGGGACGTACATCTTCTGAGGGGGTACTGGCAAAGGTGTGATTGAAATTTATGATTTAATAGCAGTATTTGTTTATATTTACTTTCAAAAGGATCTCAAAAGGCTTCAAACTTTGGGCCTGACCACTTGTTATTGCCACTTCTATTGTGCAGCTGGGGGAAAAAGAAAACATGTATGAGAGTATGAGAGTAAAAGGGATCCCAGGTTTGCCTGTGGTCACACACACCATTAACTACCGTACAGATACCAGCCCTGCAGAGGTTTGCAGCTGTAATTCCTGAGAATGTGTGAATGCCCCATGGATTTTACAGTGCCTGTAACACTGTCCCAGCAGGCACTGCACAGCTCGACGTGCACAGCTCAGTCCTCCGGGTATCAGGATGGTCAGAATTCGGGTTTATCCTGCAGAGCCCACACCTCTTTCTGAGCAGCCCAGGAGAAAAGGGAGAGTTTAGAGGAGTGAGGAACCTCCAACACAACTATAGGGAGTGAGCCAAGACTTGGATAATCCAGCAAGACAATCCTGGGCTGATGAGGCTGCCCAACAAGTGTGGATCACAACACAGCCAGGCATCCTCTCCCTTTGGGAGCAGTGTTCTCTTCTGCCTTGTTAGCTTGGGGTTTCTGCCCAGAGGAAGGTTTGCAGGTTTGCAGGACAGGAATGGTCCTAGCACTTGCCCTGGTGTGGGATCAGAGCAAAGACAGGGTGCTCTGTCAGAGCCACACCCTTCTGTAGGGAAGGAGAGACCAGCATCTGGAGAGTGAAGCAGAGGGTCCAGGTAGGAGCAGGATTTAAGGCACATCTGCCTCGTGTGCTCACAGCACAAGACTTGGCACAGCAGTGCCTATGCCTTCCTGTGAATTTGCAGCCCCACAGAGTCTGGATCCATCTCAGCACAGTTAAGCTTGCAGCTAATTGCTGAAGCTCCCCTGAATCATCAAGACTGGGATACCCTTCCTGCTGTCGGAGGCCAAATGGAGGTGCCTTTATCCACAGCTTCACCAGTTTTGTACTGTGTATTTTTGAGATCAGTTCACCTCCTCCTGCCTAATTTTCTTGCTTTACTGAATGGAGTTACTGATGTTTATCTATTTTTAATGAGTTTTTGGGGATTTGAAATGACTACTACCTTATAAATGTTTGCTTTTTAAAAACTCTCTATAATTTTAAGATTAGGTTCCTCTGATTTTAAAGGAAATAAGCTTTCTAAAATTTATGAGTAAGAGCTATTAGCCAATATCAGATTTATAATAAAGCCATATGTACAGTGTTCTGTTTACATAGCTTTGCTTATATCCTCTCTCTGATATTTATTGCCAGATTTTAAAATTATGCCCATTTCTGTGATTTCTTTTATAAGCACACAAGGCAGAAGCTCTGGAGCATTAATAAATAGATCGTCTATCTCTTTCACTATATGAATGTTTACAAAAAGACACAGGGAAAAATAAGATTCTGTGAGCTACGTGATAATAGGAAATGCCATCAGTCATGGACAAGGCATGCAGGATGATTACAGTAAATCTAAGAGTAAAGCCGTGTAAGGAAAGATACATTCTTTATGTCAGGACAGCAGGATCAATTTCAGTTTTCTGATAAGCATCTTGTGTGCAATTGATTTTGTTTTAATCTACAAAACGCTTCTAGACTAAAACCTTACATGCCAAGTGCCAGATTTCAGCCTGAAGCAAATGTTTGCAAGTTTTATAACATAAACACTGCAAAACAGCATAAGCAATCATCAGAAACAAGTCATGGGTTGTTGAAGGATTGTGTGGAGTAAAATCTTCTATTCAACCTCATTAGGTAGTAATCCAGACAGATAATCTAAACCAAGAAGGTTTTGTGTCCACTGTGCTGCTAGAGGGGTATAAATCTTCTTACTGATCAGCCTTCTGCCACTGGAGCACTGTAACCACCAATGATTGTATCCTCTCTGCCCACCAGAAAAGTGAGAAAATACTTCTCTAATTTTCCAGATGAGAAGGAGGGAGAAGGGCACTCCAAACCCACAGTCTGTGTCACAGACCGTGTTATATGAGTTGACTGCCTTTTCACTACACCATTATTGCTTCTTGCTGGGTTCATATCCTGTGCTGAGTATGAAAGGCATCTTATTATTAATTTTCAAAATGCCTCATGCACTGAGAATCTGTAAAAACTTGGTGTGGTAATATCATATATCCATCTTTAGCGGCAACACAGGGACAATACAGGTAAGGAGAGCAATGAGGAAGTAGGGAGCCCAATAAATATGGATTTAGCTCCTCTCCTCACCATGGCTGCTCTGAATATCTTCGGCTTAATCCCTCCAGATGAGATTTGGTGATGGGAAGTATGAAATAGTAAAGCAGGACGGAAAATGTAACATTGAGAAATTGTTCTTATCCTTGCTTATTTTGTGTGATGGAGGCTGTGCTTCTCCTTTTTAAGAATGCACTTTATGAAATTAAGACTGTCTTCTATCCCTCTGGGTGCTGACCTTCCCTGGGTGGCAGAGAGAGGCTGCAGATGTTGGCAAGATTTATAAGATTCGGATAGGCCACGACGGGACAGGCATTGGGGATGGCTGGTTCCTGGAAAGCGTCACGCTGAAGCGCCTGGCCACGAAAACAGAGGGGTCTGATGAAAAGAACAAGAAAAAGAAGTCTGGTGAGGAGGAAGGGGAGGAGACCAAGGAGGAAGAAGGAATGGATGTCTATACATTTGTGGCACACCGCTGGCTGGCTAGAGACGAAGGGGACAAGGAGCTGGTGGTAGAGCTGGTGCCTGATGGAGAATCTGACCTGGAAGGTAAATACCACAGGGAATGTGTGTGGGTGTCCGTGTGTCTCTGTGTGTGTGTCCTGCCTCTGCATGAAGGATGATGACCACACTTGGCAGGACCATTTATGCCCCACAACCACCCTGTTGCACCAGGCATGCATTGGATCTGGGGTGGGTCAAGCTAGGGAGGAAGAGGATGGTGGGTAAACCAAGGCAGAGCTCAGAGGAGACAGCCTGAAATTGGAATACCCTAAAGGACTTCTATAGGATTCATTAAAGGTTGTCTGGTGGCTTGGATCAAGAGTCCCAGAGGGTCCCACTGCAGCTGAGAGCTTAGCAAGATGTAACTGTTGTTATGGCCAAGGAGAGGGGCTGGAGGTAGGTGGAGCTGCTGATGTTTTAATATGGATGCTCACAAACTCCAGGCAAACTCTGGCATTTTGGGGGTTACACACTTTTGTGGCGAACCACAGATTTAATTAAATATGGCCATTTCTGGGGTCCTTCTGACCTGCCTTTGCTATTTTACTTGCAGAAAATACGTATGAAGTCCGCGTCCTCACTGGGACTGTGGGGGGGGCTGGCACAGATGCTAATGTCTTCCTGAGCATCTATGGCATGGAAAGAGGAGACACGGGTGAGCGCCAGCTGAAAAGGTCAAACAACCTCAACAAGTTTGAGAAAGGACAGGTAATGCATGAACTCCACTCATTCAAGCGAGAAGGAGGCTGGCAGGGCTCTGCTCGTTCAATACACTTTCTTCTCACTTCTTTCAAACATGTTTTTTTCCTGAAATATATAAAGCAAAATGCCTCAAAACGTTTTCCAGGGCAGACTAATTTGAATAATAAGCTGAACACCAATTCCATGTTGGAGCCACTTTCTGCGTCTGCCTTCTGTAAGCATTCTGGTAATAATGCTTCCTTTCAGGAATACTTAAAACTTACAAATATTGGAGAGTATTTTTGGGTAAGTTCAAGCATGTAGATATTTAGATGCAAAAACTATTCTAAAATCTCTACCCAACCAGCCAGGGAATAAAAGCAATATTATGCAGTGTGCTGTAATTACGTTATAATCCAATCCAATTAAAGATCATCTCTTGCATGTTGAGTATTTGCTGTAAAAAGTTTATGAACAATTAACAAAAATCTACTGTTATAGCCAGGAGTTTTTCAAGGAATAATTCTGAAGAACAAAAAAATTATAGAAACAAAATGCAGCTGTGGAAAACTTGCAACCACAAAAAAAAAAGAGCCCTAAGGTTGTTAAATAAGCTGTTAGCTGTGATTTATGAGCTTGGCACTGGGGAAACTGCAACCTGCACATGGTTCTTCATTCAGTGGGAAGAGCTCCAAGCTGCAAATGTAATGCTCCTTACTCTGGGGAGTACAAACCCAAAGTCTACCAACATATTAATCACATTAAGATGTTTAAACTGTTATGATAACAAGGGCCATCCTGTCACACTAACACAGTTAATAAATGATCCTCTTGGTTGTGGTAAATGACAAAAGGAAGAAATTCTGAAATATTTGAAATAAAGCATATGGGGTGTATTTTGGGGCTGAGCCCATGCAGAGCCAGGAGTTGGACCTCAGTGATCCTCGTGGATCCCTTCCAGCTGTGGATATTCCCAGATTCTACACTGAGGCGAGCAGGAGAATTTCCATGTAGTCAATATGGTTTTTGTCCGGCTCCAGATTCGGTCTGTGGGAAAATACTAAGCCTGAAAGAAATGATATTTTACAGAGAGGAGTTAAACTTACAGGAAGCTGAAGCTAGGATGAGGTAAAGAGAGGAGTGAAGGGGGGAGCAGCTCCAGGGCTGTCACTGCCTTGTAGGAGCCAAACATGAGTGTTTATGGGAGACCTCGGAGTTCTGCAGTTATTTTTGTACACCCACACAAAGAGTACAAAGAGAACTTACAAATAGCTGTGTTTTAATGGCAAAAAAGATTACCTTTAGCCATTTACTGCCTTTCTTTCCTTCTTTCTTGGAAACACAGCCATTTGCCTCTTGCCTCCTGTGCAGGTAGACGTGTTCACCATCAAAGCCATCGACCTGGGCGAGCTGAAGAAGCTGCGGATCCGCCACGATAACTCCGGTGCCAGCCCCAGCTGGTTCCTGGAGAGGGTGGAGATCATTGACCTCAAAGAGAGCACCACGTGAGGAGCCCCTTGTGCCCTTTTCACGGGGTCAGGAGAGGGGCCACGTCCTCAGGAGCCTGCAGGGCCGTGGGGAGGCAGAGGAGATGCAGGAGGGCAGTGTTGGAGCTCCTGAGGGAATGGCCATCCTTTGGGAGCCTTGTGGTCCCTGTGCCGTCACACAGAGCGTGGGGCCATTCCGGGGCTCCCGTGGGGGGAATTGCTGTCCCAGCACCTCTGTAATTTGGGAAACAGCGGTGCTGGGAAGGCAGCCTCAGCTTTTTTCTGTTTCTCCTCATGGGATGGGCTCATCTCTCCCTCCTGGAGCAGAGGCTGCGCTCAAGCTTTTCCCTTCGCGGCCTCACTTTGGAAGTCTCTGAGCTCACGTTTTGTTTTGCCCCTTCCTACTTAATGCAAAGATCTGGGCCAGAAGCAAATTCTGATCTAAGCAAACTCTCGTGATTTCCACAGACAGCTGGATGAGCAAAGAATGGGCTGTTCAAAACCTGAAATATAGGCTTGCCTTCGAGCTGGAACTTGCTGGAAATCGCATGCTTAAAATTGCACAATGCTCTGATGGGTGGGACCACTCTTAAGGACAGGATGGGCTCAGTCTTCATAAACATAAAATGCCTGGGAGACTGGAGGTCCTTCAAGTTACTGAACTCTTTCTGGGAATGAAATTTAAATGAATCAACCATGTGGGGCGGGCAGCCCAGAAACAGCACTTAGCAGTATGTACTCCCTAACCTATTTATGGATTTAGCTCCCACAACACCAGATCTCAAGGATGAAAACAGATGTATTGCTCAGCCTTGAGTAATCTTGTTGTTTTTTTGGCTTTTTTCTTTTCCAAGTAGCCTTTGATTTGTGCTTGTTTATGTTATTAAAGCCTGTGAAGTCCTGTGTAAGCACCGGGTGCTGCTGTCATTTTGTAGGTATTACTTTCCATGCCAGCGGTGGTTGGCAGTGGAGGAAGATGATGGTCAGATTGCCAGGGAGCTGGTCCCAGTGGATGAAGCATTTGTAATGAAAGATTCGGAAAATGAGGGCCAGTCTCCTGCAACTTTGGGCCTGGAACAGAAAGGTGGAATGCATGTGTTGGCCTTGAATTTCTTCCAGTGTGGGGTTGGAAGGGAACCAGGTTGTTAGTGCTGCTGAGGGCATTAGCAGTGAGCAGTAGCAGTTCCTCACTGTGCTGGCAGTAATTTTGCCCCAAAATGAAATTTTCAGGTGTGAATGATGTGTCAAGTGTGTGTCAGACTGTGAGGAGTGGACCCTCCTCATTTTTAGTTGATTTAGTCATCTTGCAAGATTGGACCCTAAGTGACAAAGCTAGGAAGATGGGTAATAGGTTCAGTCCTTGTCTTTGAACTGAAATGCATATTGGTTGCTAACATCTAAGGAATAAATCTCATTCATTTCACATCATGGACTGTAATGGTTAAATGTTCCAAAGTGAAACTGAGCAGAGAGGAAACACACACAAAGAAAGAGAAGGGACCTAAATTTGTCTCGCTTTCCATCTTGCTGCTTGTGTCTGTTGTCCTCCAAAACAACTTTGCCTCACTAGTAAATAAATTTACATGGTAACTACAGAGCAGTGACACACTCCTGGATCACTGGGACACACTCAGCAAGGGGCTGAGTGCCCAACACTTTCACTGGTTTCTTTTGGAAAGATATGTCCAACTAGGAAGGAAGTATTCCATTATGGAAATCTTGAGGTTATAGCAGCTGAGTGAAAACCATATCAGAATTTTCCATGAGTTTTTTAATGGGTTTACTGCACTTTCTAGATGATGTTGCAGTAGAAACATCCCTGCTGATGCTGTTCTGAAAGGTGTGTTTGTGAATAGGAAGTGTATATGTCAGTGTACACACTTTCTGGTACGTGTTATATGCACATGTCTTACTTGATGCCAGTGAAATAAAGGGGGGGGGGGGGTATGTGAATTTTTTTAATGAAATATTGCAGTCAGAGGCAGCTTTGAGGAGGGTTAGAGGTTTCCAGGAAGCAAATGGGAAGGCTTGAGCCTATTTCTTATCTGCAGATATGCAGGCAGTGTGCTGGGTGACTGAAGCAGTAGAAGATTCTGGAACAAGATAACCCCAGCTCACCTCAAGGGCTACCAGAGCATAGGACAGGAATTAGAGATTACAGCATGGCTGTGATCAGTCAAAACAAAACTCAAACCAAGAACACATTTATGCAAGGAAGAGTAGAGTTAACTCCTGGTCGCACGTCACACTCTTAAATTAAGATGTTTTATCTGGCAGCTAAATCCACGACATACACAGTGAAAGTGAAAACGGGGGACAAGAAGAATGCTGGGACAGATGCCAACGTTTTCATCATACTCTATGGGAGTAAAGACGATACAGGTATGGCTTCAAATGATGGAAAAGGAAAGCAACCTGTCTGACACCTGGAAAGACAGGTCCTGGTTTCTTTTCATTTCCCCAATACGCGTTTCTCACTCCTTTTAGTGCAACTTTGTGTTCTGGCAGTTGGTGCACACGTCGTGGTAACTTGGAGCACAGCACCAGCTGCTGTAAATCACTGCCAAGCTTTGCGATGCTGATTTGCACCAGCTGCTGGTCTAAAGGTTTTAATTTCAATTATAGAAACAGCACAGTTGACTGGGACTACATTATCGAGCAGTGAATGCACTGGATGATTTGCTTTCCTCAGCAATGAATCAGCATGCTCCTGAAACCCAACCCTCCTCTGCCTCTTTGAGTGGCCCAGAAGTATTTAATCAGCTGATGAGCAAATCCTCTTGGAAGCAGCTGAGCTGTGTGTGCAGTGGCTGGGATGCCTGTGAGAGTGACAGGGAGCTGATGGGTTGCACTGATTTCTTTAGCTGTGAGCACAGCACGACAACATCATCCCTGTTGCACTGCCAGAGGATCATTCAAGGGAGGAATTCTGTATATTTTGGGTGTTGATACAGACTTGGGCTCAGAGGGAGGGACAAAGCTCAGATCTTGAGATGAAAAGCCAATTTTTGCATTTTAGCCCCTTCCCTCGTTCCACTGTTGACATTCCCAGAGGATTTGTTTCACATGCTGAACAATGTCCTTTTGCATCGCCACAACAGGGATAGTCAGCCTAAAGGCCTCAAAGATTAACAAGAACAAATTTGAGCGTGGGAAGGTAGATGAGTTTACAGTGGAGTCTGTGGACATTGGAGACCTGAAAAAAATCAAGATAGGCCATGACAATAAAGGTAAGATAATCTGCTCTGTAATGCAGTGTTTCTAGTGCACTGGGTGCTTTGCTGTATAAAATAACCTGCCTCCAAGACCCCAAACGTAATTTACCTTTTGGTGACAGATCCATGCTGTCACTTTGGCTGCTGCTGCTACTATCTTTGCTGCTGATTCCATTCCCATGTGACATTAGGAGCTCAGTGGTGCCAGCTCGCAGGTAGCTTTACATCCTCTCCCTCTGCAATAGTCTTTATAGTTCTACAGCATCATATTTAGAGAGATTTCACAGATACCACCAACCCCCCCCCTTTTTTTTTTTCACTTCTTTATTATTTTTGGTGGTATTTTGATCAAGTCTTGGCTGCTTTTTAGACAGAATTCTGTGTATCTGCTACAAACAAGGGAGACAGTGGAGCTATGCATGGATCTCTTTCCCTGTGGGTCATTAAATGACAGGTTTATTGATAACTACTCTTTATTATTACAGAGGCCAATTGATAAAAGTGATGCAGTAATTAGCATTTCCACGTGCACATCTTTAGCCTGACACTCACAGAAATGTGAAGCATTTTACCTCAGTCCTGGGCAATTGCATCCAATGATCTTTACGCCATATATTCAACATTCCTTTTGGCAAAAGACAGAAAGATTTATTTCTCGGAGGTCTGGCGTGCAGTGATTCGTTTGCTGTTGTCTGCAAAGGCTTTGTGGGTTATTCACTGTTATCTCTGCACCACAGGTAATTCAACTGGCTGGTTTCTGGAATGGGTGGAGATTGATGCCCCATCCCTGGGACAGTGCCTCAAGTTTCCCTGTGGCCGCTGGCTGGATAAATCCGAGGATGATGGAGCCATTGAGAGAATTATCTTCCCTGCAGAACTGCAGACAATAGAGTACATCCCATGTGAGCAGAATGCCATTTCCCCAGGATACAACCATCATTACAGAAGATAAAATCTCACTATCTCATGCAGTTTTATAGGTTTCACCTCTCCCTTGAACTGGCTTTGGGAAATTTAAAAGTAGATCTCATGCCAGCTATTCAAATTACTACAAGAAGGTTCCACTGGGTGCTCTAGATTAACATTTACTGCGTTTGCCAAGTCAGAGAATCATTAGAAGTCATGTGGATGATTGTCTTTTTCTTCCTATTTCCCTATCCCCTCCAAGTCCTCTGCTCATTCCAAGCTGTCTTTCTTGTCTCCAGTTTCCCTTTGATCTTGCTCCATTCTAATATTGCCATTTCTGGTGCCAAAGCAGACACTCTGGTCTTGTTTCCAAGTCTTAGTTCTTCCAGTGCCTTTGGCATTGCACACCTCTCTCTTGCTGAAAGACCTTCTTCCAGAGCTTCTTTAGAGTGGTGCTTTTCTAGAAGTGCTGCACCAGTCTGCCTTTTTTAGTGTTCCCCAATTTTTCCTTACTCTTCACTCCCCTCCAAATTAATGTTTTGGATAAACATTACCCCTACTCAGCTCCTTCTGAGTATGAGCTCAAGTCTGCTATGGCAACTCAAACTCTTTAGTTCTGGAAACTTCTTTTCCTGGTTGCAGAATACTGAGCATCAGATACCATGGTTTTCTTGAAATAAATGAAATATTTTGCTTACTTTTTAGCCCTCTCCCTTCTCGTTGCTCCCCTTTCTTAAGCATCTTTGACAGTGTGCAGAGTACAGCCCTGGGACTGTATTTGACTTGTCCCTCTCTGATCTGCTTCATTTCAAGTGGTTGATGCATTTTGCTCGGCATCAGGGTACTGTCAGAGCTGCCTTTTCCTTACATTGGGTTGGATGCCACAATGATGAGGGATGAGGTCTGACACCTGGGAGCTGATTTCCTGACAGGTCCTTCCCTGGTCATTCATAAGAAAAGATAAAATATTTCACACTGAGGCTGCGCCCCCTCTCATCCCCACTGCATGCACTGAAGGTACCAAAAGCCTTATTAACTGCAGTTCTTTATTTATATATCAAAATTCTGAGCTGCCCAAACTCCCTCTCTCTGCCTCAGTTTCCTTTTTCACAAGTAGTTGTAGGAATAACCACAAGGAAGGCCATCAGCTGTTTTGCCTCCTTTTTTTTTATTATGAAGACAGAAGTTCATGTTGAAGGTCCCTCCCATGTTCAGATCCCTGTACCCTGCAGCCTGTAAGCTGAAATAATTTCTTCTCTGAGGATCTACCATTGTCATGTCTTTGTGCTTCATCTATTCTCTGATCAAGGTATTTTTATTTCTTATGTCTAACCTTCTTTATCCAAACTCTCTGGAGCAGAAGAAAGGATTCTCTTTGCTCCCTTCTGCACTTTTGTCAGTCCAATGGAAGAAAAACTAAATTCACAGAATTGAAAGAGACCTTAGAGATCATCCGGTCCCACCCCCTGCCATGGGCAGGGACCCCTTCCACTGTCCCAGGCTGCTCCAAGCCCTGTCCAGCCTGGCCTTGGACACTGCCAGGGATCCAGGGGCAGCCACAGCTGCTCTGGGCACCCTGGGCCAGGGCCTGCCCACCCTCCCAGCCAGCAATTCCTCATTCCCAATATCCCATCTGTCCCTGCCCTCTGGCCCTGGGAAGCCATTCCCTGGCTGCTGTCCCTCCCTGCCTTGTGCCCAGTCCCTGTGCAGCTCTCCTGGAGCCCCTTGAGGCCCTGGCAGGGGCTCTGAGGTGTCCCTGGAGCCTTCTCTTGTGCAGGTGAGCAGCCCCAGCTGTGCCAGGCTGGCTCCAGAGCACAGGGGCTCCAGCCCTGGCAGCATCTCCGTGCCCTCCTCTGCACTGGCTCCAGCAGCTCCATGTCCTCTTTAAGCTGGGCACCCCAGAGATGGATGCAGTATTCCATGTCTTTGTGTCTGAAAAAATAAATTGATTAATAGATGCAGTGACACCTTTTATAGGAGTGACTCTAAGCCAGACACTCAATACCTGCATCTCTCCTGTTTTTTTCCACGTTATCCCAATCAATATATATTTTGATGCAGATGTTCACTATATAATTTATTAATACTGGATATTTTAATGATGTAGGAGCTTCTGGCATGCTGTGCCTTTGAGCACATAATTCGTGTTATCCTGGTTTTTGTCAGCAGTCCACATCCAGCCTTTGGAAGCAGTTGGGACTCTCTGGCAAACATTTTGCACCAGGCCCACCGTCAGCTCAGGCTTTTTCACCACTTTTTCCCCACTGTGCTGTTTACTCCATTCTGGTTTCCTAGCAATTAACCTGTGCGTTTCAGTTTGCCAGAGGTAACTAAACTGGCTTGATTTGTTTTATGATGACTCGTGCCAGAATTGTTTCACGATGAAAACATGTCATCCACAGCCCAATTAAAATCATCCCTGTGGGGATACAGCTCTAAAAGTGCCATGTAAATGAATTGGGCATCTGACAGCTGAAAGTTGTGCTGTTGGTGACCTTGTTAGGGCGCTGCTTTGCTGATTCAGTTCTAAGCTGATGTTAATATTCAAGCAACAAGAGCAAGTGCTACAGCCTTCAGCAGAGAGGATAATTTTTAATTCATAATGCATAATGTGTGATTTTTGGTATGCAGGATTTTTTTTTCCCCTCTTCTTACATTCTGGGGAAACTATTCCAGTTTACTTGCAGCACAGCAGAGCAGATTTCTCTGGGTTGGGCAGGAAGAATATTGAGTATCTTCAGGCTGACTCTCTGTAGAAGAAAACTTCTTCATCTGTGGCCTCCTGAGAGCTGTATTTAGAGAGCCTGAGCTTTTAATGAACGATTAGTGTCTTATATGGATAATCAGAGTTACTCCAACAGTAATAGAGGTGGTGCTGAGAGACTTTTCCCTACCCTGACAGAGATGCTGAGTCTGAAACACAGGGCAAGCTGCTGTAATATAAATATCAAAAACTACTGAAGATGTGGCAGAGTAGGAGGGTGAGAATGACAAGCAGCTGACAAGATTGTAGGGAGGGTTGGGAAAGGATGGAAGCTTTTTAGGGATGCATGAGAGAGGGATGGCCAGGAGTGTATTGTGGCCATGGCAGGTCCTGGTGTTGAAGGCTGTGCTTATGCGTTGTGGGACTGAGGGAAAGCCTCTTCCTGAGGCAGGAGAGGTCCCTGCAGAGCTGTTCAGCTGTTCAGGCCAAGTGTTACCTGGTGTTTTGATTTCAGAAAGGATTTAAAGGGGTTTGGGACAGGATGCAGTTTGCCAGATGGCGCACCTGACATCACGTGTGCTCATGACAGTGGAGTGTCTGAATTTCCATCATGGTTATTATTCAGAGGTTGGATTTGGGGAAAGACAGAGCTAATCCCAAGAAAAGTGCCTCCATTCCTTGATTAAGTGTTTCTTCACTTTATTGACTTTATTGCTTACATCTGGAGATACTCTTGTCTGATGAGCAGGCATCTAAACCTATGTTTCTTACTCTGAACACCATCTCACCTTGAAAACTGAGGGTATATTCAGCAAGTCCATAGATGAGCCAGGAACAGAGCCCCTGTTCCCATATTCCTGGGTCAGCCTTATTCCTGAGCAAATCTGAGTCATACTCCAGCAGGACTCAGGACTGAGAAGCTGTGAAGGTAGAATAGAACAAAAGGAGGCAGCCCATTCTGGGGTCAAGGGACATTCTGGAAAAACCACAGGAAAAGAATATTTATGGTCTTGAACATTACTGTTCTGCATTCAGCATGGTTCTGAGTTGTAATTTAACCTGTTTGCCTCAGTGTTTCAGGGGAGGTGGTACCAAGTGAAAAATGGAACAGAGGAATTATTAAACTTCCTTGTTATGGATTTTTGTCATGTGTTTAGTAATGGAAATATTAGGACTTTTTTATCAATAAGACTATCTTGCATATTTTTCACTGCCTCCAGTTGTCTTAACTTCATCCATCTTCTTAAATGCTCAAAAATTTGCAAATTCATGTTTTGCTTTAACTCTTTAGCTGTTGAAATAAATCTCATTTCAGTAACTTTGGATGGCAAGTATACAGAATGTCGTATGATTAACCTAAAAACTCATTACATCAACTCATATCAAGGTCAATTTGCCTTATAAAGGAAAGGAATTTCCTTATGAAAAAGAATTCCTTTGGATTCCCATAGGACTGACCAACTTGATAATTTAACTGACTGCAAGTGTGTGATTGCTACCCTCTCCTCTTTCACTGTTGAGATTTATAACTCATTTTTTGTTTCACTATTTTTTTTTCCGTAGGGGCATTGCTATGCTGGCTCCTAACTCCTTTTGGCTTGTTTCTGTTTTCTGTCATTTCCTAAACCAGTTGTCCCTTACGAAATCACAGTGTACACCAGTGATATTTTTGGAGCTGGCACGGATGCAGATGTCTTCATTGTTCTTTATGGAAGTGATGGGATTTGCACTCAGCAAAAATCCCTGTGCCTCAACAAGAGAGAGCAAAGGATGTATTTTGAGAGGAATTCAGTGAATCAGTTCATTGTGGAGGTAAGATCGAAGCGTGGGGGGCACTGGGGAGCATGCAGTGGTCAGGAATAGACACCCTCAGTCCTCTCTCTTCTTGAACTGTAAAACCATCAAATTTATTAATCAACAGAAAGGGCTTTGATAATGCCTGAGATGAACCTTGGAAAGATTGGGAGGGGGGAAAGGGGGTCATGAAGGTCATGTCAGCCCCTGCCCCTCCCTCCTCCTCACCTCCATTGGCATCAAGGATGAGTTTCCAGGCTGGGGAAGGGCCAGAGGTCGTTTCCAAAATGACAGAGAGGGGAAATCCTGACCAGGATGTGTCACCACTGCTCTGCTCCTCACTGGTCTCACCCAGCTCAGTCACTGCTGCTCTGCTCTGGGCTGGGGCAGCCTCACCTCGAGTGCTGAGGGCACTTTTGGGTGCCACAGCATAAAAAAAGACATTAAGCTGTTAGAGAGCATCCAAAGAAAGCCACAGGGATGGTGATGGGCCTTGAGGGGAAGCTGTGTGAGGAGCAGCTGAGGGCACTGGGTCTGCTCAGCTGGAGAGGAGGAGACTGGGGGGAGGCTCCACCGCAATTCCAACATCCTCACCAGGGGAAAAGGAGGGACAGACGCTGATCTCTGCACTCTCAGGGGCAAACAGGACTTGGGGAAACAGCATGAAGGGAGGTTTAGGTTGGATATCAGGGAAAGGCTCTTCCCCAGAGGGTGCTGGCACTGCCCAGGCTCCCCAGGGATGGGCACAGCCCCGAGGCTGCCAGAGCTCCAGGAGCCTTTGGACAGCACTGCCAGGGATGGACAGGGTGGGATTGCTGGGGGTCTGTGCAGGGCAGGAGCTGGGCTGGGTGATCCTGGTGGGTCCCTTCCAGCTCAGGGTGTTCTGTGATTCTGCGATTCTCTTGCAGTTTGCAATACTTAGAGGCATAATGCTTTTTCTTCTGTATCTTCAGGCAGGGAAACCATTTCTTGGCTGCAGACAATGTGATTTTTGAATACCCGGGCTAACTTCTTGAAAGATCTTACCAAGTATTTCCCCAAGTGTTTGCACAACTGTATGCAAATAGCAAACCAGTACACATCAAAGAGTGAGCTCATTTACATCCACAGTATTAAGCAATTCCTATTCACAGTATATTCCTATTGCTGAGAATTTGTAAGAGGCAAAAAATACAGGCAGACCTGCTCTGGCTCATCCTGTTGATGCTGCTCCATGCCATTCCCTTCCCTTCTTCCTGGCTACAGCACCAAAATTGACTTCATAGAGGATCTTACAGCTTCTGTCTGTTTTTTTAGTCTGGTTTGTTTTTGTAATTGAAGGGAAATTTTAAACCAATTCTTAAAATACTTGCAGCCCACGTTGTTGTTATATGTCATGAATCATAAAATAAATCCCCAGTGTGATTCCTTTAAAACAAAGAATAAGATTTATTTTGGTGGAGTTTCTACACAATTTTTCATAGTAGAGGTTGCATTAATCCCCAGGTATAAATCTTAAACTGAATGTTCTGCTTAAGTCTTTATTACATAAGATTTATTTCAATTTTGGTGGAATCTGAAACATCACTACTTTTCTTAGATTAAGTGAGAGAAACTGCAGTGTGTTCTACCGATTTATAACATCATATTAACCTGTCCCCAAACTTCATTCTCACTTCACCAGTTCCTCTTTCTGCAGGAGATGGAAACAAAGCAAAATATATTTTTCTTTCACCTGCTTGTGCAGAGCCGTAATTTGGAGTTCAATAGACCTTGAAAAGAATTTGGGGGGTTTCAGAAAACACAAACTGGGAATTGTCTGTTTGCTTTGTGGTTTTACCTCCCTCTATCATTTTGTATTTTGCAAAAGAGGCACGAAAGATTAGATGCTCTTAGCTGTGCTTCCAAGCGATGATTTGCTGGAGATGCCTAGAGCAGGGTAAAGCCCCCTTCTTCTTTAACATGGATCTTGACCGCTCAAGCATCATTTTATTGCTACCTATTGATTAAAATCTCAGTGAAAGATGAGTATTTGGACAGGACAAAAGAGGAAAAATAATTTTTCCCTAATGCATACTTGTATGCACGTGTGTGAGTTTTAGAAACGAGTTTGGATCATTTAATTATTTTGTGGTGAATCTCATGCTGTCTAAAGCCGGAGCAGGGCTGCTGGAGTCAAACCCAGTTTGTTCAGAGTGGGGATTCCTTGGGTAGTGCAGACCTACCGACTTATGGAGCCTTCTAAAACTGCTGCTGTCTTTGTTTCTGTGTGGCTGGGGAGGGAAGGGAGCAGTCTCCAGTGAAGCCAATGGATATGCCCCATCTCCTCTCCGAGAAAATCAGGCTCTCAGGCCCCGAGGACAGAAGGACAGCTCAGTGTTCTACATGCAAAGGTTTGAAGCCAGCCTTGGGCGTTTGAAGGCCAGCTGCATAAAAGCTTGCACAGGAATAACCAAAAGCTAATGCTTAGGAGCAAATTTCAATTTTTCCTGTTCAAGCCTTTGAAAGGGAAGTGAGTTAAAAGTAATGCACTAGTAACAAATTACTCAATTAATAAGGTGGGGCATAAAACTCCAGTAGCAACTTAATAAGCTAATCATCCTGTTGGCTTTCTCAGAATGGCATTGGGATTCTGTGGCAGAAGAGGAGAGATAATATAAAATGCCAGGCTGTTTGTATAGTACTTTAACCTCAAAGTTATTCTTCCACTATTAAGAGACTGCAGACAAGTGTTTAAAAAAGAAAGTCATTTTAAAAGAGCAGTTTAAGGTGCGGCTGCATTCCAGTTTCATAGAATCACAGAATCAATTAGGCTGGAAAAGACTTCTGAGATCATCAGGTCTGGCCTGTGACCGATCCCCACCTTGTCACCAGACCAGAGCACTGAGGGCCACATCCCCTCATTCCTTTAGTACCTTCAGGAGCAGTGGCTATAACGCCTCCCTGGGCAGCCCATTTCAATGTCTAATTATACTTTCCTGTGAAGAATTTCTTTCCAACGTCCAAACTAAACCTCTCCACAGCCTAGGACTGTATCCTCCTCCTGTCCCTGTTCCCTGGAGCACAGCCCGACCCCCCGGCTGTCCCCTCCTGTCAGGAGCTGTGCAGAGCCACAAGGTCCCCCCTGAGCCTCCTTTGCTCCAGGCTCAGCCCCTTCCCAGCTCCCTCAGCCTCTCCTGGGGCTCCAGCCCCTTCCCAGCTCCGTTCCCTGCCCTGGACACGCTCCAGCCCCTCAGGGTCTCTCTTGTTGAATTGAGGGATCCAGAACTGGACACAGCACTCGAGATACTGCCTCACCAGTTCCAAGTACAGGGAAAATTTCCAAGCAGGTGCCTTCATTCCCACTCATGCAGAGAAGCCTGAGATGAAGGATTGCTGCTGTGCAACCAGACCTTCCTCATATGGTGGGTAATTTGTGCAGGGCAAGGTTCTCTCCATTTAGGAGCAGAAGTCCAGAGAAAACTTTTAGCCAAAATGCAAATTAGGGCATAACTCCAGAGGAGGGCACAGAGATGCTGCCAGGGCTGGAGCCCCTGTGCTCTGGAGCCAGCCTGGCACAGCTGGGGCTGCTCACCTGCACAAGAGAAGGCTCCAGGGACACCTCAGAGCCCCTGCCAGGGCCTCAAGGGGCTTATAAAAGAGAGGGTGAGGGGCTTTTTATTTAGGCAGATAGTGACAGAACAAGGGGCAATGATATTAAACTGCCAGAGGGTAGGGACAGATGGGATGTTGGGAAGGAATTGCTGGCTGGGAGGGTGATGAGGCCCTGGAACAGATTTTCCAGGGAAGCTGTGGTTGCTCCATCCCTGAAAGTGTTCAAGGGTAGGGTTTGGACCCCCCTGGTCTAATGGAAGGTGTCCCTGCCCATGGCAGGAGGGTGGAACTGGCTGATCTTTATGGTCCCTTTGAACCAAACCTATTCTCGGATTTTATTTTATAATTCTATATATCAGCACTAACATTTTCTCCCCTGGGACTTCAAACAGCCTGGAAAAATATGAAATAAGGTAGAGAAATGGTGTCTGAAAAGCCACCAATTGTTCACGCTGTAATATTTCCCTTTTTTAAAATTTTTGGTGGTTCTGCTTGTTTGGTTTTTTCTTGGTTTTGTAGTGTTGCTGAAATGGCTCCTGAGGTATTAAAGAGTCTTTTTTTCCCAGCCCCGTGACCAAAGAAGAAGTCGAGATTCCTCGGTTCTGGTTTTCAAGGTTGTTTATTTGCTCTTATCTAATATTCTCTTTCTGACCTGCTGAGGTCTGTCCAGCAGGTCGGGTTGCGGCACAGTGCCTGCCCTTGGGGTGGTGTTGGCTTTTTGTACTAAAACCTATGTGTACTTTATTTACAATAATTTTCCAATACCTATCACCTATGTTAGACAGTCTGTCTCTAAACCAATCCAAAAGTGCCACCATCCCAGCAGAAGATGGAGGACAAGAAGAAGAAGAAGGAGGAAGACAGGACATGCTCAGATTCCTCCATCTTGCCTCTTGAACCCCCATTCTAAAAACCCCAAAATTCGACTTTTTCACCCTGTGATAAATTCACTGTCATTCCACTCAAACCCTTGTGGCTTGTAACTCTCCACACAAAGTTGGTAATTGTTTCCATGGACTAAGATCGAAGGCACAGGTGTTTTTAACTCCCTGCCAAGGTCTCTGAGCCTCCTACCAGGGTCTCAAGCCATCCAGGGCAGCCAGAGGGATGTCCTGGGTTCCAGCAGTTTTGGAGCATGTTTGTTTGTTTGTTTGTTTGTTTGTTTGTTTGTTTGTTTGTTTCTGTGTAGCTGGAGGACGTTGGTGACATCATTGAAAAGATCCGCATAGGACACAAGGGCGGAGGGGTGAACTCGGGGTGGCACTTGGACCGCGTGACGATCCGGAGGCTGCTGCCAAACGGGAAGGTAGGCTGTGAAATCCCTGCACGTCCCCAGGAGCCGCCACTGCCATCTCCCAGATTGCATCTCCTGTGTACAAAGTGTGATTAACAGTGAAAAACGGCTCCCTGAAGAGAAATGCGCGCTAAACTCGCTGGAGCCTGGGGATCTGGGGACAACAAACGCGTGTTATCATGTTTTGTTCTTCAAATGTTGATGATAAGGCTCTGAAATAATTACTTTTTTTAAGGCTTCGTGTTTTCATGTGTACTTCTGTTTTGAGGGATCACAGGGAAGGGAGTGGAAAGTGGGCGTACTATTTTAAAATAAAAAAGTATTGTTGCCAAACACGGACAAGAAACAATTTTGTCAGTCCCTTAATCCTGGAAGAAGAAAATGCAAGGAGCCAGTACAATTAAGGCAAGTGAAATGCCTCTCAGTGCCTGAATCATGCTAAAAAGTCAAGTCAGATGATAGGATTTTTTGCTGTTCCTGTGAACAAGACTAGCACAGTACAGTCAGATTGGTCACCTCGGTACTGTCCACGTAAGAACGTGTTCCTCAGCCCTGCTTTCAGATGCTGGCTATAGCAACAATGATGAATCTAGCTGTGGGGAAGTTCAAAAGAGAACCACCTCTTCAGGGCCAGTTGGGAATTGGAGCAGGGGCTGCATTGGAAAACACCGTGACTCTTTCCTCTTACTCCAAAGGGATGTCAGCTTCTTCTCCCATCAGGTCTGCCCACTCCTCCAGTAACTTCTAATGCCAAGTTCTAAAACAGTTTCTTCAGTCATGGTGAACCCACTTCTCATTTTGCTTCCTCCTTCAAAATTTACAGGATATGTTTAATTCTCTTTGCTACACAATCAACTGACAGGTCTTCTTCCTTGAACCCTCCTCACCATAGAATTGTTTCTGGAATTGTTTAGGTTGAAAAAGAACTCCCAGAGCATCAAGTCCGGCCATTCCCCCAGCACTGCTGAGGCCACCACTGACCCATGTCCCCGAGTGCCACATCCACACAGCTTTGAAACCCCTCCAGGGATGGGGACTTCTCTACTGCCCTGGGCAGCTCTGCCAGGACTGGACAACCCTTTCTGGGAAGAAATTTTTCCCAATATCCAGTCTAAATCTTCCCTGGTGCACCTTGAGACTGTTTCCTCTCCCGCTGTCCCTTGTTCCCCAGGAGCAGAGCCCGACCTCCACCTGGCTCCAACCTCCTGTCAGGGAGTTGTGCAGAGTGAGAAGATCCCTCTTCTCCCATTTTCATCCTCCTGATCAAGCTTCTTCACAAGCCAATACCCTCAGATTGCTCTTCTTTATCACGTTTTTGATGATCTGGCATGATCAGACTCTCAGTGAATTGCCTAACCCTTGCCTTGCTTCCTTAGGTAAATGAACAGGTATACAGTGTTTTCAGAGATATTGTTGTTGGTCACAAGCTTGGGAGGATGAAGAGGGGGCTGTCCAAATGTGTGGAAACCAAGGGAAGAGAGATTCCTGGGCTGCCTCTTTCCACACTGGCCTTAAAATGAGCACTTTGGGAAGTGCCTGTGACCTCTGCCTTGGGTGCTCCTCAGCTGGTCAAGAGAGGGTCCCGGGGCTGCACCCCCTCCTCAGTCGCTGCAGCAGCTTCGAAGGGCAGGTGGGGAGGAACCTGAGAGGGGATGGGGAAAGGGAGGAAAGCCCTGAACGACTTGGGAATGGAGAGATTTACAATTCTGCTGATCTTTTGATTATGGCATGGGGAAAAAAAAGAAGAAAGCAGAGCACTGCATGATGCCGCTGATCAGCCGCAGGATATTATGACCTGCCACAGGATAGCAATATGCTGCCAGCGCTTCTAAAAGCTCTGCTACCTGATTAGACTGCTAAGATGTGTCTAGATGTATCTGTAGAGCTGCAAAAGAAAAATGAGGTCAGTAACTTTTCAGATTAAATTGAAAGCACTTGGGTAGGAAACTAGGATTGTTGCGTGCTGAAAAAAACTGTCTTGGCATGCCAATTATATTTGATAATTATATTTCATTTGTTACAACTTGGAGAAGGGGAAAAGCACTGACTTTCAGCACCCTGCTTCTAGCTTAGCTCCAGATTCAGACTCTAACAAATTCTGTTCAGGGCTGCAAGAGGATTTTACTGTTGGTAATATAAACCAGTGCACTTTACATCACTTAAATATTAATACAATCACTAACAGGGAAACCCCAATAAAAACCGTGGCAATGGCATGGTGATTATCAATAATGAGACAATTAACTCTTGCAGTAAGTGCACATTATGCCCCACCGTGCTGTCACTCCAGTCCCTAGATATCTTGTTACCAAATAAACAGTGTTTGCATCAATGGCCCATACAGCCAGCAGTATGAATGTTCAGGAGCTGTTGAAAGCTTCAGTGAGAAATGTGACTGAAGTGGGATCTCTATCAGGAGGAGAGAGTTTCAGCACTGAAGCATCGTTCTGGAAAGCCCTCTCTTCCCAGCCTGCAGGTGTGGAGATAAGCACTGTTCATCAGCTCGGCGTATGGGGAGATAATACAGGTTAAGTGGTCAGACAGCCAGTGCAGAAACGAGGAGGCAGGAATTATTTGGTGCTGTATTCTGCTTGTGTAGCACAAATAACACTTGAAAGTAAAAGATGTGAAATCACCTGAAGTGCTGCCGGTTTTCTTTGACACCATTTTGTATGCCATGCTCCAAACCTCCTCCTGGAGTTAAACATCTCGGTCTGGGGTTAAACAGCAGCACTGCGGAGCGCAGCAGAGGGGAGGAGAAATGCTCTTTCATTAGCAGCAGAAGATTTGGGCTGTGTGCACTCAAAGTGTGACTCTGCTGCAGTCACACAAGCCCCTTGGAGGGGCTCTGCTCCCACAGACCAACTTCCCTGGGATCTTTGGGTGGTGACACTGTGACCTGCTCATTCCAGGCTGGCTGTGATCAGAGTGCTCATCTGCTCTTGGGTGCACAAGCTGTTCCTCCCCAGTGATGGTGTCAGGGAGGGCAGGATCTGCAGTTCCAGGCTGTAACACACAGTCACAGCAATGCTCAAGATTGCTGCAGTGAGATCTATTCCCTTCCCTTACCGTGTATTCATATTTAATATTTAAATAGAAAAAGGAGTGAAGAAAGGGCCCTGTGTTGGCTTGGTAAGTAATCACAGCAGAGTAATTAAGCTGGAAATTATTCATAAAGACTCTCTACAAAAGAGCTGGAGAGGGATTTTGGACAAGGGATGGAGGCACAGGACAAGGGGGAATGACTTCAGATTGACAGAGGGCAGGGTATTAGATATTAGAATGAAATTCTTGACTGGGAGGTCCTGGCCCAGGGTGCCCAGAGCAGCTGTGGCTGCCCCCAGATCCCTGGCAGTGTCCAAGGCCAGGCTGGACAGAGAACCCTGGGCTAGTGGAAGGTGTCCCTGCTCATGGCAGTGGCCTTGGAACCAGATGATCTTTGAGGTTTCCTCCAGCCCAAAAAACCCCTCTGGGATTCTGTTAACCTCCTTTGGTATGTTATATATGAAAGTGATGCCACACAGTATGCTGGAAAGAGCAGAAAGTCCCTGTGAAGGGTAGGAAATAAATTATGAGCTTGTCAATAAAGAAAGGGCCTTTCTTTCTGTGTTTATTTACTGTGAGATTAAAACTAACTCCCTTATTTTTTTTTCTTCTGTTCAGACTTGTGGCCTCTGTGTCTTGCATGGTGGCTTATGCTCCTCTCTTCATGGAGTCATAGCCTGGGGTGCCCAGCAGAAAAGCTGCCTGCATCTTACCATCTTGGAGGCCTTCTGGGAGTCTGTTCTTAATGAATAGTCTGGGATTAATTTTGTTTACCAAGTGGAAAACACATGTTCTATTGTTTTTGTCTGTTTGATGATATAAATCACATTTGTTTCCACCAAAGTGAAGTCAAAACAAAAGATCAAAAATTAAATCATTATTTTTCTCCTCTTATTGCATGTATGGGAATTGCCTGGAACCCAGCTTGAGTCACCGAATTATAGGCGAAATCATGAAGTATTGAGCTTGGGGGAAAAAAAAAAAAAGCCCTACTGGCTTCAAAGAAAATGCTGCCTGAATAAGGGTTGGAGAGGAATTGCAGAGTCTCAGTAAAGCACAGCTTCAGCAGGAATAGTGCAGTCCTGGTTGGGAATTTACAAGTTTTAATGCTGGGAAGGGCAGAGATCTGCTGGATCATGCAGCCACTCTCACACACCCACTGGGAATCCTGTTTTCTGCTGCATGCTCAGTGCTTCTTCTGAGAGACCTCAGATGTCCTCTTTCTAGAGGAAATAAATTTCTGTGTACTATTTTAGGTCTGCCTCTACACACTTGCACACATACATGAGTTTAAAATCCTTGCCTGCATGTCGGAGTGTTTTCAAATGGGAAATGCTAACGTGTGTTCCTGTTGTTTTGAAGAGATTTCCTCTGTCATGTTTACTCCAGGGCTCAGAAACTGTCACGTTTCCATGTGAAAGATGGCTTGCAAAGTCTGAAGATGATGGTGAGACTGTCAGAGAACTGGTGCCATCTGATATTTTTACTGAAAAGCTCATGAAGGATGGGACGCTCAAGCAGATAGAGGAGGAAGTTGAAGAGCCTTTAGAAGGTAATATAATCCTAGGAGTAGGTAGGGGTGTTTTGTCTGATTTTTTGAAGGAAAACGTTTGGATGTGTGGTTTAGTGCCGTGCTGGTACAACTGTTCACTTCTCTTTCCCTTCCTGTTCTCTGCCTCTCTCACAGCTGGAGCACTTCAGAGAGTGGAGATGGACACTGGTGCAGCAATGTCATTATTTTCCTCCGGGGCTTTTAGGAACCTGCCACAGACACCCTTCCCCACCCATAGTTTCCATATCTCTTCTGATGCCTAACAAAATTCTTCCATCTTCTCTTCCAGGCTGTGTTAACCTCTCTTCCCTCATTTGCCCAGCTTCACCTGTCCTGTGCACTCTGCCTCTTCCTTTCCTATCCTGTGAGTCTAATTAATGCTCCTCTTTCCTCCCAAAGTTGCTTTGCCTGCTGCCCTTCAGGTACACATGCATAACCTTTAAAACCTGGGTTCCTCGCAGCCACCTTCACCTCATTAAAGTTCCTCCCAGGAGGAGAAAAAAAAATTCTTTTTCAGCTCTGAGTTTATCTTACAAAGTGGTAACATTGGGTGTTTGGCACTACTGGTAGCTGAAGCAGATGAAAAAGAACTGAAATTTCACCCCTAAATCATTGCTTCTCCGTGTGGCCAGCTGCTTGTACCTCTTTTTCCTCTAGAAAAAGAATCTCCTTTTCTCACCCAGACCTCATCATGTCCTTGAGAGAGGTCATGACCGTCCTCATCCTGAGCAGAGCAAAAGGAATTCAGCTGCCATTTTCATTCTTGGCTCTTGCATCTGGAAACAAGATGATTCAACTGAGAAAATAAGTTGTCTCACCGTTTCTTTTCTTTCAGAGTCTGACTTGCATCCACTGTAGAGCATTGTCAGGGTGGAATTAATGTGGATTGTTTTCCATTGCCAAGGAAGAGGTGCCTTGCTGGAAGGAAGACCGGTGTCCTCCTTCCTGGTAGCTTATGGGAGATTTCTTTTCCTGCCGAGGCAAAGACAATTTAAAAATCCATAACTAAGCAGTAAAACAGTGGCAAGGGTGGCCCAGAGTAGCAGTGAATGACCCATTCCTGGAAACATTTGAGCTGGGGCTGGATGAGGCTCTGATAAACCTGGTCTAGCGGAGGGCGTCATTACCCATGGCAGGTGGGTTGGACAAGGTGGCCTTTAAAGGTCTCTTCCAACCCAAACAAATCGATGATTCAATGATTCTATGATATCTAGGTGCCTGCATGACATTTTCCTTAACTTGTTAATTTCTGTTGCTTTACCTTGGATCACTTACCATTTGTTAATTAACCTAGGTGACTCACTTTTCCTTCTGAAGGCAGAGCCTTGAAACAAGCTTTACAATCTACGGTATAGAATGTTTGGATTGTTGAGAGTTTCTTCTGGCCTGGAGCTAGGGCTAAGTTTGGGAAATTCTGCTTTAGATATTAAATATCTGGGGCAAGGACTAAATCTTTTGCATGTCTGTGAGTCCTCATACATCTTGGGCAGCGACACGGTGTAAATGGCACTGATGGAAAAATCAGCTGGCGGTATTCTGAGGATCATCTTTTTTTAATAATACGCTGTGTTTTAGTCCTCAGGGTCTCTAGAACTAGCAAGCAAAGGCCAAGGAGGGATGCACTGACTAATTAGACAATATGCATTGCTTCCTTCATTATCAAAGTAGCAGCTGCCTCTCAAATATGGAGCTGTAACTCTGCAGGACTCTGTGTGTGAGGAGGCAAACCAGAAAATCCAGCACTGCACATAGTCCTGGTGGATGTTCTCAGGTGATGACTCTGATCCATTTCTCAGAGAAATCAATGGAAATCTTTCATGGATGACAAAGCAGAATAGGGTCTATCTTACTGTGAAAGCAGAAAAAGACAATATAGCAATTTTCTTCAACGCTGTTAACGTACACAGAATCCTAACTAAGACTTTGTGCCTCTTGCTCATTTGCATTGCCCTGGGATTTGTAGGGAGGCATTCTCCATGGCTCATATGCCACCAGGGTAATCAGAGACTTGTACAGACCCTCACTGTTTTCCTGGAGAGGATGCTTTCAGTAACTGCTTGTTTTCCCCATATAATTGGGAGAAGAGTAGCAAAATAAAAATAGGAGTATTTAACAGGTTTAGTAAAGCACATTACTAAAGGCTTGATGAGGTTTTATTTTCTCATCATTGAGCAAGCTAAAGAGAAAGGGTGCTTAAACAGCACAGCTCCAGCCCTTCCTTAATTAAATACTCTCTCAGCAAAAGGACCCAGAAACCTGTTCTCTGTCTGTATGGGGAATTTGTAGAGATACATGCCATTAACTCCTGTGGTAATTGCACATCTGAATTCCCAGTCTTTGTTTATGGAAGATGGAGTATTAAGGATTCACAGCACTGAATGACTTTGTTCTTAGATCTATGTCCCTCGAGCCCCTGTGTGAGAAGGTGCTGAGCTCCCTCACCTCTATCGACTTCCCATCCCATAATGGCCATAATGATTCTTTGCATTTTTAACCATGAGCTGTGTGATCAAAGCAACATACAGGCATTGATTAGGTGGAGAAAAGGAAAGTCAGCAAATGTCAGCCCAGGGATTCTCCAGCCTTTGGATTGGAAACCTCAAAGAAAAACCATATGGGGTTTAATACCTCTACAAGCGGCGAGCAGAAAACCCAGGGAACATTTTCTTAGGTAAATTCAGTGTCTAACAAGGATCTTAATATTTCATCTGACCAGAAATCATCTCTGTTTCTTCCTGCAGTTCACACGTACAAGATCAGCGTGTTCACTGGGGATATCTACGGCGCTGGGACTGATGCTAATGTCTTCCTAAATATCTACGGAGACATGGGGGACATGGGAGAGAGGAAACTCAGCAAATCCGAAACAAACTTCAACAAGTTTGAAAGAGGACAGGTACAAATGTGAAGGGTTAATGGCACTTTCCGTTTCTCAGTCTTTAATCTGTCAAGTCAATGACTGCCTTTATAGGCTGAGTTTTCCTATGAGGGATGAATTGATTGATTCCATTTACCACATTCATTACCTCTTAAAATGCTTTGTATGGATTGTCAGCTGGGTATTACAGCTGACAGGCACTGCAGCAAACAGGCAGATGTTCCTGTGAAGTCACTGATGGACAAATTATGAGCTTGGTCATGGAACCTGGCTTGAGCTCTGAGCCGCAGATACCCACAGTCCCTGTGCAACTGACTTGCATGTACACAGTACATGCTGGAATTCACCACAAAACTTGTTAAATTGATGGGACTTAAACTTCAGCTGTGTCTGGGAAAGTAACACCGAAAGTGATGTTCTGTAGTCATCCCATGGGTCACTTGGATAAAATGGTGGCAAGGATTGGCTTATCTGGATTGTTCATGCAAATCTAACTGGATTAGAAAGGGAAGTATACTTAAAAATCTCCCAGGATTTCAATATTCTAACTGGTTGTAAAAGTGGTGTTTCTTGCAGCTCCCCTCCTAGCAGAAGCAGGCTTTAAAACATTTCCCTGAAGAACAGTTTTCACTTACAGAAATGCCTCTGTAGACTTCTGCAAAGCTTTTAGCCAAATGCCATCCAGCAATACGGAATTTAAACATATGTGTTCTGTAGCCTCCTTTTTTTTGCCTTTTTCCAGTGGATGATCTGTTGAGAGTTTGTTAACAGAACCCACTGCTCTTGAACACCCTGCAGGAGGACACTTTCACAATACAGGCTGTGGACCTCGGCATTTTGTACAAGATCAAGATTCGCCATGACAATAGCATGTTCAGTCCTGACTGGTTTCTGGAGAAAGTGGAGATCCTGGATGAAACCACAGAGGAGTCCTTCGTTTTCCTGTGCGAGCGCTGGCTCTCCAAAAAGAAAGAGGACAAAAAGATAGAGCGGACACTTTACGAACAGGTACAGTTATGGCTCACGGCAGATTCCACTGCTACTCGTACAAATAAAATTATTGAATACCTGGTGGAAGTCCAAGGCAGCTCATTAGACACCCAGAGGGCTTTTGGCTTATCCAAAATGAATTTCTGGTTTTCAGACGGGAGCTGAAAGTAAGGCCGCTCTCAGCCCATTATCACTAGCTCTGTAATTTGCAATATCAGCAGAAAAATCAAGGAGTGTGAGTGCAACCCTTCAGATGAGAGTTTACTACCTTGCTGATACACAGGATTTCCCTGCTGCTGTCCTTGCCATGCCCACAAAGCAGGTTATTAGTAGGTCCCACTATTCAAAGTCCTCCAACCAGAGTAGTGAGTCCTTTCACTTCAGCCTCACTTGGACTGGGTGATTATTTCTTTTCAGATCCCCCTTCCACCACTGCCTGACATAAAAGTCAGGTCTCTTTGCTACCACTCAATGCACCAAATGTTTTTTAGTGAAGTGTCCTTTCTACTTGCACGCTCTCTATTGCTTATCAGCCTAGTGCAGCTAATTGGAATTCGAAGTACATGCTCTAATTAAAATTAGCAAACAAGATTAATAGACTTCTCTTACTTCTCTACAGTGAGACATAATAAAGCAGCTGATTATAAGTTCATTTTATTTAAGGAGTCCACTTTGTAAAGTACAGAGACGCCATAAGTGACAGTAACCACTAAAGTGATCATCAGTGGAATTGTCCTGGACTCATCCTGAGAGCAGCAGAGTGAATGTAAGAGGAGTTACACCACACCTGAGTGTTGCCTTATGCTGCCTCATGAAACTGCAGCACACAACCCTATCAGTGCTTGTGGACAGACCTACCCTGTTGCTTATATCAATTCATAATGAGGAAAAACTAATCACTCGATTTTTTTCTAATTATTTGACAGTGTGCCTCACACTGCCTCACACTGTCAAATAATTATTTGACATTAGCCTCACATTTATTATTTGACAAAAGGCTCACATTTATTGGACAATGACACCAAATTCATTGTCAGCAACTCTTCAAACACAACCAGGGTTTCACATCACTCAGGTTTGCAGTACTCTGCCTCTTGTGATATTTGACCTGTACCTAATGGGCAGCCCTGGGGGAAGGACCTGGAGGGGCTCTGGGTGAGAGCTGGACCTGCCCCAGCCTGAACCCCCCTGCCCTGGGCTGATCTCCCAGCGTGGGCAGCAGGGCAGGGGGGATTCTGCCCCTGTGCCCCTGGGCTCAGGTGAGACCCCACCTGCAGAGCTGCCCCAGCCCTGGCTCCAACAGCACAAGGACCTGGAGCTGCTGGAGTGAATCCAGAGGAGGCAGCAAGGTGATCAGAGGGATGGAGCAGCTCTGCTGAGAGAATTGGGATTGTTCAGCCTGAGTAGAGGCAGCTTTGGGGTGACCTAAATGTGCCTTTGCAGTACCTGAAGAGAGCTGGCAAGAAAAATTGAGAGAGACAATTTAAAAGGGCCTGGAATGATGGGATACAAGGGGTATGGGTTCAGATTGAAAGAGAGTGTGTTTAGATTTCATATAAGGAAAAAATTCTTCCCTGTGAGGGTGGGGAGGCCCTGAGGATGCCTAGAGAAGCATGTGGCTGTCCCTGGATCCCTGGCAGTGTCCAAGGTCAGTTTGGATGGGACTTGGAGCAACCTGAGATAGTTGAAGGTGTCCCTGCCCATGGGGAGTTGGAACAAGATGACCTTTAAGGTCCCTTCTATGATTCTATGAGCTCTGGCACTGCTCCATTGATCTGAATTTCAGACAATCTCAGACAATTTCAGACAGGTAGCACAGAAAAGGTCACAACTCACAAGACCCTTGTGTCTATTATATTTTCTTTTAATGTAAGACACATCCAAAACGGCCTGCCAGGGTTACCAATGAAGTAAATGGAAGTCCACCAGTACAATATAAATCACATTTATCCGAGCTACACTGACCAAAAAGGTACCTGGGGGACCAGAGGCATTTCTTCACATGTTGTTCTTGGAGGCACAGCTGACCCCACGAGCACTCAGCCTCATCACTGTCCCAACCATGTCCCACCCAGAACTACGACGGTGAGCGGAACAGCCTGGACGGCTCCGCGCTCAGCGTCTCCAGCCAGGACAGCAATGCCAACCCGAAGGAGCCCAAAAAATCCAGCCTGGTCAAGGCAGCAGAGGAAGGCTCATGTGAGTGGTCGTGCCTGAGTGTCTGGTTGCATGCATCCATGTGCTCTTGGCTTTCAGTGCTTAAGAGGCTGCGTTCGTCCTGCTGAAGAGCCAGGAGAGGCAGAACAATTATTTCTCTTTCTTTGTGCTGTGACTGCTTTGGGAAAGGCTGGATCAGGACTTGTGTTTCTGTGTTTGCTGCTTTTCCTGCAGCTCTCTGACCTCAACAGTGGGATAAGTCATGAAGTTCACAGAAAATCCAGTGTTTCCAAACTGTTTGTTTGATTTAATTGAGATGGCATTTCGAGATGAAATGTTATTTCATTTGAATTTAAATGTGATTTATTTTTAGAACTTGTTAGGTTTCTTTTTCCTTGCCACACGTAGTGTGCATCACAACAGCTGTTGTGGGGGTCTAGTGGAGGATATCCCTGCCCATGGCAGGGGGGTTGGAATGAGATGAACTTTAAGGAACCTTCCAACCTTGCTTTTCTGTGATTCTATGATTTATATACCCTTTTTATGACTATCTCGTAGTTCCAGGACAATGACTTATGAGCTAAATTGAAACTACAGTTCTTTGACATCCTACAGGAGGCCTTTTACCTTTAGATTAAGATTTTAGACCTGTGATTACAATACTGTGTTGTATGGACTAAGTGAGCAGCCGCTGCATCACAGTTATTGTCTGTCTGTGTGCTTTTAATCCACAGCAAGCACAAAATGATTAAATTTATCTTTAGCTTCCATGGTAAGTGAAGTGCAAATTATGTCATTTTCCTTAGGAGCTTAAGATAGCTCTCCAGGAGGACTCACACAGAGTCCAGAGGTGGTCACGTTTGCAGCTCCTCTGATGCCCAGTAGCTTGAGGTCTGATACCTGGGTTGCACATCCCACACCTTTCACTTGGAAGCTGATTTAATGCTGCACATTGCTAAACCTGGCCTGCAACCCATGTGTCTTGGGGCAGCCCTTCTGTTGTAATCCCACATTGTGTTCAAATTTTAAAAAAAGTGATTTCCATGCTCCTTCTGATATTACTTCTGTGCTGTGACAATGGAAAACATCTGCCACGTTGGCATTCCGTGTAGTTTCACAAATAATGGGTGAAATACCATCCTTTCCCAGGAGACCTCCTCTCCAGCAGAGCTAGGAGAGCAGTTCCCATCGTCCCCATTGTGCCAGGGTGGTCTTTTCTCCCTGAGCCCTGGAGCTTGTCATCACCACTATCTCGGCTCAGTGACATGGCCTCGTTAAGGAAACTGCTTCCTGAAGGGATGTCAGATTTCCTGAAGGAATGTCAGATAAGATGGACTGGGTGAGCCAGGCAGCCACCTTCCCAGAGGGATAAAAAAGCCAGCTCAGCTGGTTCACTCAGGAAGTGGTACTGGGAGTTGGCTGGGAAAGGGAGTGACTTTTGTCACTCAGCCCAGTCCTGACTGTGCTGAGATCAAACTGGCAAATGCCTTCGAGGGGCAGGAGGTGGAGGATGTGAGGATGGAGCTCAGGGAAAGGTCCTCTTGGCTAGGATGCTGCTTAGATCTGAACTGGGAACCTTCTCTCCTGCTGCAAGGCAGCCCTGGAGATGGCATGGATGGATCCCTAAGGAAAACCACGCTCCTGAGAGGGAACACGTGGCTTTGAGCAGCCTGAATCCTGTGCTAGTACTCAAGGACAAGGGGAGAGAGGCTGGAGGACCTGGGGTGTCCTGCTGTGGCCCTTGCCGCAAGGTTTGCTTTCTCCTGTGTTTGAAAAAGGGGAAATATGAGTCCCAGAAAAAGAGGGAGAGAACAGGGAGGGAAGATAAACTAATTTAAGGATCCATTTTTCCAGCTTTCAGAGGAAAGAACAGCAAAGGATGTTTCCTGCTCTCTGATAGTAAGCTACTCTGGATCTCTGTATCCATTATTTAAAGTGGGAAATTATAGCTACTCAAAGTTCTCATTTCTTTTTTATAGGTGTTTCAAGTACCTTGGCTTAAGGATCATCTAGAAATGCTGGTAGTTCTCTGAACCTAGTCTGTCACAGCAGAACAGTTCAAAACCTGTGTGGAAGAAAATGTCCCTATTCAAAATATACTTTATTTAAAAGTCTGGAGATGTCCTAAACATGACTCCACAATATATTCTTATAAAATCTACCTTGACTACAACTAAACCCTTTTCCTGCTAAATGCATCATTGTGCTGATATACCTACTGGAATGCAAATTATACCATAAATGGGAGAATAAATCTTGCTTAACCATCATCTCATTTTATGTTGGTACATAAAATCCTCAAATTGGGGCTGAAAGAATCCTTTTGGGTTCTGCTCTGTCCAGAAGTAAGGACAGATTTGACCAGCATGAATCTATGCCCTCTCTGATGTTGCAAAAGTATTCTGAGTCTGATGTGAACAGTACACATTTTCTAGTACAAACCCCACCTCAAAAATGTTTTTAGTCATCATAAAGCAAAATTAGATGTCAATCTTGGGTAATTTGAAAACCGGCCAAATTTTTTTTCGTCAACCTACAAACTTTTTTATTTTTAATCATAAAAGTGATGATGAAGCCAGGCTGCTTCAAGTCTGTGACGAGGCAAGTTTCAGAGCTCTGAGTCTTGTCAGAACTGCTTGAACAGCCCTGCACAAATGTTCTGAGAAATCAAACGAGTATTCAGCGACCAATTCTGCACCGCCTGCTCGGCTTACCCAAATGAGCTTTTGGAAAGCCCTTGAAAAGCAGTCTGGCACTTCCTCCCTTTTAACAGCTGAACTGAAATTTCTGAAAACCACAGAAAAACCACCTCCTCTTTTACCAAGCCTTGCCCTGTAGGTTTTTTCCCCCAACCAAAAATGGTTATGCAACACATAGAATTATTGAGTGACTTACCTTTAATACAAGGATTGTTCTCTCCTGCCTGGATTTGTACAGGGATGCTGAAACCCTGAGCTGCCCCATAGATCAGAACAATCCTTGAATGAGGCACAAAGGAGAGCGTTTGTGGTTGTTCTGGGACGTTCAGTCAGTGATGGCTTACCTTGGAGTCAGCACAGATTTATTTGTCTTTATTGAACGGGGAGTGTAAGATCACTTTGGCCTAATAGCCTGTTTAAGATTTAGGTGCTCAGACTCATCTTCAGGAAGGTCTCTTGGTGTCAATAAGGATTCAAGCCTTTTGCTGTTCTGTCATGCATTAGGGAGAAATCTGGACTTATAACCTCCTTGAAGCCAGTAGGGTTGTCTGGGGAAATTAACCCTTGCAGAATTCAGTCCCAAGCGCGCTGTGGGAAAGTAGTCTCCAAAGCACACTTGTAGCCCAACAAAGCATGATGTTATCACTTCTCCAAATGAATTCAATGGGATGTGAACCTATTTGGCATGCACAGCTGCTCCCTCTGATGGGATGAGCCCCGGCTTTTCTCAAGTCTCACAGAAGTGCATATGTGTGTGGGTTTTGTGATGAGCAAACCTCTCTCTGTGTGGCAGTGATCCCGTACCACATCACCGTCACGACGGGCACCGAGTACGACTCCAGCACCGACAGCCGTGTGTTCATCATCATCATGGGCCCGCAGAAGGTGCAGACAGAGAGGCTGTGGCTGGATCTCCCTGAAGGAAAGGATGAATTTGCAGATGGCTCTGTGGAGAAATTTTCAGTTTGGGGCCTAGACGTTGGGGAGATCAAAAAAGTGGAGGTATGTTGTGAACGCAGCGCGAGCGCCGGAGGCGTATGAAATACGTGGCCAAATAAAGCACGTGGTTCTGTTATTCTTAGCAGTGGAGGAAAGGCTCTTGGGTCCAAAAGGAATGTAAACAAGACTTTGTTGATGAGATTTTGCATGCCTCTGAACCTGTAAATAAGTAGGCTTTACTTTGCATAAAACCAGGATCCTTGTGAAGCGGAAGATAATTGTGAATTGTAAAGAAGTTATAACATGTCCCAGTTCTGCCCCATCCCTGGCACTGCTTTTTCTTACTCAATCCCTGCTATTGCCAGATGCAGTGAAGCTTCCCAGGATGCAGCTCTTCATTGGTCTTTTTCCTGGTTGATTTTTTTCACTACTTCCAATAGGGTTTCATAAATTGTGAGAAACACATCTTGTATAATTTCCCAGATAAACAGGAAAATTGTTTTCACAGCTTGGAGGACACAGACTTAGAGAAGAAAATTAATCATAATTTGCAAGTAATGTGCTCAAATAGATTTCGGTACAGGAACCATTTTTTCTGTTATGGCTCAGGGAGACACAATTTGCATAGACATTCCATCACTGGGCTTAAACTTCGCATGAATATTCCAGATTGTTTGTGTACATCATTCTTGTTTCATATGGCAGTTCCACCTCCTTAAAGCTCACTCCAGCCCCTCAAGTACTGAAACCCACAGCACCTGAGGACTCTAGGAGCCTATTTAATTTTGTTTTTACCACATCCCTTTGTGGAAGTAATCCTATCTGTTGATGTGTGTGCCTGTATAATTGGAAAGAGACAAGAAAGAGAGAGAAATCCTAATTCATAAGAAAATCTTTGCATCTGTATGTCCTGCTGTTGCAGCTGAGGGACTGTCACTCACACTAAGTTTCACTCAAGCAATGAATTCTGACATCTTGAGAAATCTCTGTATCAGATTTGAGTTTATTATCAAGCCATTTTCTTAATGCACTCCCAGTTATTAGGTGTATCAGTGGCACTTTCTGTCTGGCCCATCTCGAGGTCATACTTTTTACAGTGAAGCAAGTGTATCAATCCCTATCTTCCAGACTGCACACACAGGGAAACAGCCATGGAGTGGGACAGAGAGGGAGGAAAATAACAGTTTCACCCTACAGGGTCAGAGAAACAGGAAGAGCAGCCTGAAGAAAGAAATATAAAGATGCTGGAAAAGATACAGTGAATAGGGTAGGGGATGGGTAGAAAATAGAAGTAGGAGAAAACGCTTTGAAACAGGCAGAAGCAAGGCAAAAATTAATTTGAAAAGGAATACAAATGGGAAAGAAGATAAAAGGTTGCAAGTAAAATGTAGAGAGCTAGAAAAAGAAATAGCATATATCTTTCAGGCTGGTGATGTTCCTCTGCACTCTTTCACCCCTGTACTCAGTGATCTCACCAGCCTGCTGCCTCACCCCTGGCTCCCTTTTCCCTTCTGGTTTGTGACTTCCCAGCTCGCAGCTGAAGGAGCCACCTGCTCCTGGCCTTCTGCCTTCCTTCATGCAGTGCCCTCAGCTTGGAAGGTCCCTTCTTTTGGACCCGTGTCCCAGGGATGACATTGATGCGCTAGTCTGTCGTGGTTGCCATGGCATCAGTCCGCGTTTTCCTTCTAGAAAATTGCAGTGTTCAAGGACATTGCAGAAAATTGCTAGTTATCTACTTGGGGGAAAGTGAGGAACAGTTCGTTCTTGGGTTTGGCATTTGTCTGTTTGTGTAGAAGGTGAAAAGTTCTGAATGTGAGCTACCATGTGAAAATAGCATAGTATGGGGATTAAGTTTCCAGGAGCCCTCTGTACAACCCAGGCAGCAGACTGTACCATTTAGCAGGGCGGTGAGATTTGCAGTGTGATTCTACTCCTAGTTTGGTATTATGCACCTGCTACAAATGCACTCCACAGAGAGCAGGAGCAGTGGAACACTAAGTAATTTGAAAGGGGCCCATTTGTTCCTGTCTTGTAAGCCTACAGATATAATACTTACTACTGGTGGACTTTAATAGACACTGACATGAAAACAAAATACACAAGTTATTCAGTGTAGACACTTTATACTGTGTTTTCAAAGTAATTTTGAATATTTCTTCTCCTAATGAATGAAAGCATCTCTGTTCCTGGACTGTTGTTGCTGCAGAGAGACGCAGGTATGTCTAGGAGAGTCCTGCATTGGTTTGTTTTCACAAACCTCTTGTGATTCAGAGCCTCTCTCCACCATGAACACAGAGGAAGATCAAGGATACCCAAATGTTGCAAATGCAAGTCCAGTCCCCCAGTGACTGGGGACCTGACCCTCAGGTTTCTCTAGTATTCCCTGAATCTTCTTTCCACAAATATTCTCTCAGATTTTCCCTCTGCCACTGTGCTCAGTTTCTCTGTGATCCTGAGCTGCCCAGTATAAATTGTGAATCTCAGTCTCAGTGATGTGCCGTCCCTCAAGGACAGGAGGAACAAGGTACAAAGGTTTTCAAACAGCCCGAGTAAGGATCCACCTGCCTTTGAAATTCTGTCATTCTAACTTAGCTCAAACACCTCAGCCCAAACCACTTGCTGGGATATTGATATGCACATCCAGGCTACGCTGCTGCTGTGGCTGTGGCTTGGCATTATTCACCCTTTTGGCATGGTCTGTCTAAAGATTTGCCTGTAATTGAAAGTCAAATCCTGGTGCTCTGATCCTGAAGTCCAGCCACAGGGAAGTCTTGGCTGACGCAGGTTGAATTTGTCCCAGAATTTATATTGTTCTTGAGGTCCTTGGAAAGCTGTTAGTGCACAGGTTCTCCGAGGCAGCTGGATGCACAGGTTGTTTCCTTCTGGCTGTCACCGATATCAAATTTAAAGTTTGCTGTGAAAATGCACCAGCTAGCAATGTCTTGAAAAGAAACTTTTCACGGGGAAGCTGTGGATATCCCATCCATGGAACTGTCCAAAGCTAAGTTGGATGGGGCTTGGAGCAGCCTGGGATAGTGGAAGGTGTCCATGCCCCTGGCAGCAGGGTTAGAACGAGATGGGCTTTAAAGTCCTTCATGATTCTATCATGTAAGTGGGTGGGGGGGTTATGCCATGAACCCAAAAGACCAGCAAATTTTATTAGGCTCATTAGGATTTTCCCTCCAGATGCTTTGTCACTGCAGAACCATGGCCCTGAACTTTCCCCACTACCTCATCCATGCCATCCTGCACTAAGACTCTGACTTTGGGCTTGGAGATGCTCAGCCAAGCTGGCAGGGAGGGAAAGGGAAGTGTTATATTCCCATTCACCTCACACCCCAAGAATCCGAGGATTAATGCATCCATTGTAGACTTGAATTTCCCTAGTGGTTAGCTCTAATTTTCTGCAGCTGCACAGACATTAGTACAGCAATAATACTCCTAATAGCAGTGATGGCTGAGACCGTCAGACAGAAAAGATCACTTGTTTTGGGGAAAAAAATAGATACCACAGATATATCACCCTAGATGAATCTGTTATTAAAAATTGCTTTCTGAGCCTCCCTAAATATCCTAATAATTTAAAAACAAAAATCAGTGAGGTTTTTGGACTCAGGACCTCATTTTCCTAGAAATGACAGAAACAACATTTTCTCTGAAAATAATGAAGCGCTTGTTAGTCTTTTGTGGACAGGTAGCTGATTGGAATGACTGACCAAGGCTGATACATTAACTTGGATACACAATTTTGCTTCTAAGTCTGCCCCAGGTTGAATACCCCACCTTCTTTAAGAGGAACACTTGTAGGTTCTTGGAGAAATTTACACTGTCAACATTGTTTTGCTGCTGATGTACCTGCAGGAACCCTGGGTTTTGGCAGATTCAGTTCCAGGTGGGCTCTGGCTTTCATCATTAACTCATTCCTGCACTGTCTCTGTATTTCTGCAGGATCTCTGCCTCTCCTGCCACCTCTAGTATTATTCCTTTTTCCACTTAAATTTTTTCAGGAGCTCCTTGTTCATCCATGCAGGGTTGTGGCCACCCTTATGTGACTTCCTGGTCTCCAGGACAGATCATTCTTGAGGCTGGAGGAGGTGGTCCTTGAAAATCAACCAGCTACAGATGTAAGCTCCATCTGCTGTCTCCTGTACAAAGACAGAGCTTTTGCAGTCTCAGGGAAGGGAAGCAGAGAAACAGCCTCATACATTTAGTTCACTTATATGTGGATTTGTGAGGGAAGTGCTTGTAATAATACATGTGGGTGTTTGCTGAGCATCTTTCCTCTTGGCCATAAAGCTTTGAATGATCACTTCCATGTGTAGTGACAGAAGTGGAAAGGCTTGTAAAGGTGGAGAAGTGTGCCTGCTGCCAAGTGAAAATGAGCATATAGAGGTCAATGGTGCAGGAGCAGAGTGACAAGAGATTGGACAGGTTTCCATGCAGGTCAGTCCAGTCTACCTTGCTGCTTTTTTTTTTTTTTTGAGACTGGCCTACCCTCATGCACAGCAGCTGATGACCTGAGCTCCCTTGGCCATGGCAAGGCACCATTTCCCAGTTCCCCCCATCCCCATGAGGAATGGTTTGTTGGCATGGTGCACACAGACTCTGTGTCCCTCCCTGCCAGGGGAATCACCCCCTCCCAGAGAAATCCCCTTTCCCCAGGAGGTGTTTTCTCTCTGGCCCTGGCAGGTGGGGCACGATGGCGCTACCCCGGAGAGCTGCTGGATGATGGAAGAGCTCACCATCGTCGTGCCCACCAAAGGTGTCATGTACAACTTTGTCTGCAAGTGCTGGCTGGCCAGAGACAAAGGTGACGGGCTCACTTCACGGATCCTCAACATCCTGGATGCAGAATGTGTTAACATTGGCGTCAAGGTAGGCAACCAGGCTCCCTTTGTGCCTGTAGCTGCTGCAGGGAGCTCTGCTGGCATAGCTCATGTGTCAGCAGCTCTCATGCTTTGACTTTTGCAAGTGGCTTGAGCCTTCCCTTCGCTTTCCTTCCCTAAGTTGTTTTATTATCAAAATCTTTAGGCTTGGTTTAGGATCACGACTGTTTGGGGCGCTGTTTAGTGAGGCTGGCTGGGTGCAGCCGTGGCACAGTGGGAGGGCAGAGCAGGTAGGGCACAGTCCAGCAGCCTGTCCTCATCTCATCACCCACCGAGTCACCTGGTACCCCTAGAGTGGGAGCAGCTTCAAGGTGAAGGATTACTTGTAACTCACCCGGTTAGAGCAGTGGAAATATCTTAATGTTTTAATCCCTCCGTGATGTGGCTACATACCAAATTTTCTAATAGGAGATAGGGAAATTAATAATTACTGGAAGTTGTTGAAGCATGAAAACATTTGTAAGCCTGATTTTTGGTGAGAATAACTAATTCAAGTTGAATCGGTGATGAATAAAACTCTATCTTTTTTTCATTCAAATATATGAATTTTGAAGTAATATCTGCTATGCCATATTTCAAACAAGTACAAATTGGAAAGCTGAGCTATGCTGATTTTGGATGTAAGATTTGTAGCAGAAATAACAGTCTGGATGAATGTGACAATAACACTGTGTTTAAATACCTGTGTGGCAATTTAAAATCTCTGTAGATGTGCTTCTATTTACAGTCAGGTTACACTTTCATAGTACATTATTTTTTCTTTATGCTGCTCTTGATCCCCAAGCTAAAGATATTTTCCTGAAATCTTTCTTGTTCCCCAGACATGCAAAAAAATTGATAACTTTTTTAGCATTTGTGAAGGATTCACCAAATCAATGCAGATTTCAGTGGTGGAATTGACCTAGGAGGGTACACAAACCTTCCTCAGACTTAATACCAAGGTTAAAACCAATCTCATAAAAATGCCCCATCTGTCGCTTACCCTCCTAGATGAGGTTTCCAAGACCCTATTGGTGAGCTGATGGCTTGCCCATAAATTAAAGTGGATCTTAATGAAGACTTATGTTCAGTCTTCCTTTAACAGCACAATCCTGAATATTTATTTTCATAAACACACCAAAAATAGACACATCTAGCAACAATTTTTTCCCTCTGATGTTGGGCCAGAAACTTGATGGGAGACTTGAAGGAAATCTGGGGAGATGCTCGGGACACGAAAACAGAAGTGAGCATTTGACTTTCTGATCAGTCTCCTAGTTGAGGGAATTTGGGACTGTTCTCTTGTTAATAGCTGTAGCTAGAAACTGAGTCTTACAGGCATTTTAGAGTTCAAAGACAACTGATATGTTTAGCATCATTGGAAAGATTAATACTTTCTTATTTTTTTTTCTCCTGCTTGGCTTTTGTACAGCCATACATACCCATTTCAACTTAATTTTCTTCTTGGCTTGCTATTCCCTCTTTCTGCTTTAAATTGAGTATTTGCTTTGCCATTTGCAGAAATTACTCAATGTCCACCACAGCCATTAGAAGCCTTCAGTGCAGTGGTAAAAGAGTTTTTCTTCTTCCTATAAAAAACCAGGATGCATTGCTAAGATTTAAAATACATGTGGATGAATATGTGATCAGCAAGTTACTCAGGTTCAAACAAATGTGAAAAATAATTTTTTATATCATGTTATTCCTTTGCACTGT
Organism: Fringilla coelebs; assembly: GCF_963513975.1. Lineage (NCBI taxonomy): Eukaryota > Metazoa > Chordata > Aves > Passeriformes > Fringillidae > Fringilla > Fringilla coelebs. The sequence continues at coordinate 2,678,945 of NC_140031.1, forward strand.
TTATTTATGTGGCAGCCAAAATTCAAACCCATAAAACTAGGCTAGCAGTGCACTATTTAAAATATGTTTCTGTGAGCTCTTTCTTGATATTCTTCCTTAAAGAAGGAAGAATATCAAGATACATCTTAAAGAAGCCTCAGTACCATAGCTATGATCTTGAAAGCATCTAAGTGGCCTAGAATTCTTAAAACCCCTGATGGCCACTGGGATTTGCACATTTTTGACATATTTATTCAGAGTCTTATTGTTCCCATGTCAGGAGAAAATAACAAAATTAGGCTAGTAAGGTAAAAATTATAAAAAACATCTTTTCACAAACTGGCATGCCTTCAGTGTGCACAAGATCTGGAAGGACTCTGCAGCTGATGCAGTAGTGAGGGTCCCCTTGGAGAGCTGGACAGCTGAACTTTTGTACCACAAGAAGTGTTGTGATGAATAAACCTCCAAACTATTAGAGATATTGGAATAAACGTAGCCCAGACAAACACCGACCTTTTGGGGGAAACATTTTGCAGCCAAAACCAAGAAACAATTGTTTTTCTGGGAGACACTTTTTTAAAATTAGCAAGAGTTTGGTGCAGAACAGAGCTGGAGTGCTGGAGGGGACCGGGCAGAGGTAGCAGAGGGTTGGAGCCCCAGCTATTGATGTGATGGTTGTGTCTCCCATGAAGAAGCAGCTTAAGAGATCTTCATCACTGGTGTTGCAACAGGACAAGGGATAATGGGTTTAAATTGAGGGAAAGTTGACTTGGATGAGATAAAAGGAACTTTTTACACTGAGGGCAATGAGGCCCTGGCACAGAGTGCCCGGAGAAGCTGTGTCTGCCCCTGGATCCCTGAAATTGTCCCAGGCCAGGCTGGGCAGGGCTTGGATCAACCTGGGATAGTGCCAGGTGTCCCAGGTGTCCCTGCCCATGGCAGAGGGTAGAACGGGACGAGCTTTAAATGTCCCTTTCAACCCAATCCATCCAGTGATTCTGTAATTCAGATGTTGTCACAATAAATGTGTCTCTTTAGAGGCTGAGAAAATCTGTAGAAAAGGTCATAGATGGAAAGTCCTGTAGTAAGTTTTGATGCCTAACATTGCCTTTGAAAACAATGGTAGGAGAAGAACCAAGAATCTATGTGGGAACCTTTTCTGTCAAGGAAGTAATCTCTAGGAAAGCCTGATGCCTTGTGAAGGCTGACCTAGAACTGAGACTAGACAGAGCTAAAGAATAAAGTAGGGATTTATGAGGAGGCCTCAATGGATACACCTTGGGGACTACAAGAACCTGGCCAGGGCTACACTCAAGATGAACCAAAATGGTCACAAAGTACACGAGCGGTCCTGGGGTCTCTCGCGTTTTTAAGTTCTGGTCCATTTGCACACTGGAGTTAATTGTCCAATTAAAGCTTTAGGTTATGAAGTGCCATCCTTCTTGTTTTTCTCTTTTCATCCACCATTGTTTGTGCTCTTGGGCCTGAGATTTGGATCATTTGTCCTTGGTCCCCAACTAGAGCAGGAATTGTTTTGTCTCCGGGCTCTGTGCAGAGAGCTCACCGTCCCCTTGTATGAAGCTCAGACACAAACACTAAAGCAGCACAGGATCTGAAAAATAGAAAAGCTCAGACCTGAGGCATCAGCCCTGTTTAGCCTGGGTTAAGGACAGCTTTTAAATTGAGGCCTTCTGATTGCTTCCAACCCTCACCAGATCCTCTATGAAGTCACGGTTGTGACCGGAGACATTGAAGGCGGCGGCACCGATGCCAGTATTTTCATGACTGTCTTCGGATCCAATGGGAACTCTGAGGAGATGCTGCTGGATAAAAATGGGGACAGGTACAGTAGCTGTCATTTTTGTTGGTTAGAAGTGGAGTGATGGCAGATTTTAGTGCCAAGTCAAGAAGCACTCAGAGCTTTGATCATGCTCCCACTGAAACACAAACATTTACTCCCATTGATATTATAGATTCAGACCTGGGCCTCTTGTAAGTGTTTCTGTCAGATTTTTAGCAAAGCAGAGGAAAAGAGAGCACTGTATAGCCAGGGAAAACACCCTTTGTTATTTGTCCAAGTTTTGTTTAACCTGTTCCTCTGTGGCTTTAGAGATAAGCATCTTAAACAGAAGTATGAAGTCCTGCATTTTCCCCAAGAAGAACTGTGAACATTGCCCAGGAGAGCACTGGGAATGGATGGGTGGTGGCACAGAATGCCTCACTGAATGCCCTGATTTTACTGAAAATGACAAACCCCATGTTTTCTTCAGCAGAAACAGCTAACAAACACTGTAACCCTAGCCTGATGCCAGCACTTCCATAAGCCAAAAACCCCACACACTCCACCACTCATCCACTTCCCAATGCTTTTGTGTTCCTTCCTAGCACCTTCCCTAGTACAGAAAGCTTTGGCATGCTCAAGAATGAACCATCTTTTAGTGGCATCATGCTCAGATTTAATTAATTGACTAGCTCTGATCTTATTCAGCAAGGCATCTACAGAGCATCAGCAGGGTGGGAGCTTTTGGGCACACAGTTTGAGCTCAGCTTGCTGAGGGAATGCTGGCTAACTGAGCAGATAAGGCGCACCTTGCACAAAGGTGTTTGCTCAGGGAATGTTTCACTTGAAGCTGTTGTAGCAGAGTGGGTGTCTGGACAAACATAGCTAAGATTGAGAGCTTCATGTGTCTAGTTAGTAACAAGCACGAGCTTTGTCTGTTGTGAAAAAAATGCAGCTGAGGTGCGGTTGACTAAAATATCTGTGAGAAACGCAGCTGAGTCATGCAGAAAACCACAGCTCTTGGGGCTTGCTGCTCCCCATCACAGAGGAACATCCAACATGTGGGCCAATGCCCCTGGCTTACCAGCAAGTGTGGCCTTCAGTAGCACCCCTCTTACAACACCCTGAGCAAGCCCAAACTGGCCTGTCTTCCACTCATTTAATCCTAACACTCAGTCCTAGCAGGCAGGAAAATGGACCACTGAGGTTTGGAGTCAGAAATGAAGCAGATTTCACATCTGGGTGTGTCAACCAAAAATCTCTAAAGGGGGTCAAGACATCTCCAGCCCCTCAGAAGCATTTGCTGCATCTGGGGCAAGCCATACCCGTGAACTTTGTGGCCTCTAAAAACACATCCCATTTGTCTACACGGGTGGGATGGACAATCTCTGATATAAGAGTATGAAAATGCAATACAGGAGAATAGAAAAGTCTCTGTGTTATTAGTTGCTTGGGTTATCATCTGACAGTAGAGGAGCTGTGAAAGGTGTTTAAAAATCACTGGGGCTGTGTAAAGAAAAGGAAGTGTAAGGCACAACTCTTATTGTGTTAATATCCCCAGGATGCTGTGCTATTCTGCTGGCACATCTCTGCTAGCTGGAGGTGCTCTGTATCACACCTCCAGCTGTACAGAGCTCTTGTCATCTCATTAGCACCCTCTGCAGAGGACATTCATGTCCCCAAATTCACATCCTGTCTGCTTCCGCGCCACTGCCACCAGTCTTCATCCAGCTGTTAACAGCACAGGCTTTCCTGGCTCCTTTCCACATGGAAATCTCTTCAGCCCTTGCACCAGCAGAGCAGGGATGGGTGAGAGCTGCTGCTACCAAATGGTAAAAGGCACTTCATCTTTATTGGGGCCATCCAGTGCCAATTCACTCCCAGCAGCTTAGTGTATTACGAAGAGCCGTCTGTCTAACCTGCCACAGATTTAAGGCAATTTTCGCTACATTACACTTATTGCCAAGACCCCTGGGCAATGGAAATATTTATAAGGGCAGGCATGGGTAGGAAAGCTTAATGAAATCCTGCAGATAAATGGTTCAGTGTCCTGAAAAGGGAATAGCAGCAGTCAGCTTGTCTGGCTACTTCTTCCCTTCTCAATTTTTTTTTTTTCAGGTTTATGTTCATCTTCATATAAATTAGGGATAGCAAAGAGCTTCTGGGTCACCCAGTGTGTCACTTTGGCAATCACTTCCCTCTAGTACTTCCCTCTTGGAAGAAGCAGATGAGTATCAGCGTTAGAAACTTCAAACAAGGCATTTGCTGAAGCTAAAGAATGTTTTATTTTGTTAGCAGACATTTTAGCTTAGAGTCGCTCAGCCTGGAAAGCCTTAGAGTGAGAGATTTCTATGAAGCTTTGCAGGCAATAGTGATTGTAATAAAAACTGATCATAGGATCACAGGACAATTCAGACTGGAAGGGTCACACCTTTTTGTTAAATAGATGTGGAAATCAATCCAGTCCAGGGACAAAAGTACATTCTATTTCTCACAGTGAGACAGGCTGCCTCAGTATCCGGTACCACAGAAAGACAAATAAGAAGAAAAAGGAGTTTTTCAAAGAGCAAACATAACCCTTAATAACTAGAAATGGACTGGGACCAAAATGCCCTGTCCAAATGCCTCTGGGAGTGCAGAGGAAGCAATGCCTGGATGAAAACTGAGAGGCTCGAGCCAGCCCCTATTACTAACATCTGCAGCTATGCATGCTCAGATAATGGTGTGAGTACAATCACATTCATCCTGCAGGGGGTAATCTGAACAGAGGTTGGTAAAGAAAATGGGTTTTTTTCTCTGCATTCTGGCACTGCACAGCTATGGGAGGCTGTGTGCATTGTCAGGAATGAGATATCATCATTATGGATTGTTTCTGTTATGGCAGTGCCCACAGTTCGCAGGGCTCTTCCCAAACCTCTCAGCACACTCAGGAAATCCCCCCACAAGGAGAAGTTTTCATAAAGGAGAAACCTCAACAGCAGAGTGGTCACCATGTGCTTGGTAGACCTCCTGGATTTGGCTGCCATTCTCCTTAGCAAGGATTAGATTTCCAATTCCAAGACCCCAGCAGGTCCCCAGGTATTTGAGGGAGCAAACAGGAAGACACACTTGTTTAGAACAGAGCAATATTGAGCCTGAGGCAGCACTTCCACTGAAGCAAGGCTTTCCTCCCAACACCAGTGATGCCAGGAGGGAGGGAAGGTGCAGTCCTAGCCAATGTAATCTTCTTTGGGAAGCACATGTTAGCTGTTTTTTCCCTTGTCCTGCTTCCTGCTGATTGCTATGGATGAGCAGCTCCTGCACATCCCTGTGCCTGCACACAGCAGCCACGCACTGGGGAAGGTCTTTCACACAAGCTTACACAAACCCAACCTGGTTCTTACCAGAAGCAGAGATAGTTTGCAAATCCAAATCTCCCAATTCCATCAGGTTGGCTTTGTCTCCATTCTAACACAATTTGCCTGCGCTTACTAAACTTGGGCACCGGGCTTCAATCCCAGTGCCACATTCAGCTGAGCTGCAGCAACTGCCTCTCTCCACAAAACACAAAGTTTTGTGCTGAGCCTCAGGGGAAGGAGATGAGGCAAAATTATTTTGCCTTCTAGCTGGAACTGGCCAAGGACAGGCAAGTGGGCAGCTGCCAGGAGGGAGGCGATGTTCAGAAGCCTGACTGCGAGCCGCTATTGTTCCTGATACAAACAGAACAGTAATGTATGCTACAGGCTGCCTGGAGCAGCTCCAGGTGGGCTGTGTTTTCCAGGGAAGGAGGAATCCCTGTCAAATCTGCACCGAGGTGTCTTGCCAACAGCAGAGTAGCTGGTGATTGCAGCGCAGGAAAGCTCAAGTCCAATAAAGAACACTCATAAACTTTTGATTTGAGGCTGTTGGCACGGCCAGGGGCTGTGGCACGGGAGAGAGATGCAGAGAGGCTGTAAAGCAGCAGGAAAACCTCCTTGGTCTTCCAATCCCTGCAGGTTTGAGCGGGGCCAGGAGGACAGTTTCATTATGGAGATTGCTGACATCGCCCCGCTCAGGAAGATGAGGATCCGGACGGACGGGAAGGGGACGCGCCCGCACTGGTTCATGGAAAGGGTAACGCTCTGGGCATCATGGGTCTCTCACAGCCTGACTGTCCTGGGGCCTCTCAGCCCCTGGCAAAGAGGAGAAAGGCACCAAGGGACTCGTTTGCATTAATTTTCTACTTTTTCTTTCCGTTTGGTTCCTCACGGTTTTTCTGCCGGTTTTTCCCAGCAGGAATCAAGTCACAAAAGAAGAGAGCAGAGGTAAAAGCTGGGTTTTAGGGCTTTTTTTGTGGTAGAATCATCATGTCTGGAAGTGTTTAAAAGGCCTGTGTGTGTGACACATTTGTGGGCTACGGTTTTACAGTGATCACTGTGGTGCTGGGTTGATGGGTGGACGTGATCATATTGGACATCTTTTCCAACACAAATGATTCTGTGGTTTCACCACAGATTCTGCTCACTCTCCTCTGCACAAGCCTTGGTTTGTCACCAGTACTCCTGCAATATTTTCTGGTCCCTGGATTGTACCCTGGATCTACCCTGCAGATCTCTGCCATGGGGGAATCTGAATCCTTGGGAGGGTGGGAGTTTGTCTGACAGATGGAGACATGCTGGGCTGGGTGGGACATTTCAAATAATCCATCCATTTTGCTGGATCATGCCATCTCTCCTCTTTCCTTCTCCTCTAGCATGCACATTTATTTCTTTTCTTGTCCATACAAATGAGGTGTCTTTTTTATCTTGCATTTTGAATGGAGCAAGCAAATTGGTGGTACTTTCTCCTGATCTCCAACCTTGCACAGAAGTACAGTGCTTGCCTTTCTTTATCTTTGCTGTCAAACCATCAGCTCCTTGTAAGGATCACCTCAGTGTGGGCAGTCAGAAGTACTTTGCTTGTTGTGGGTCCCTATAGTTATATTTCTAAGACAGAGAGGAAACAATGTGCTGCTTGCAGACCATCAGGTGTCATTCATGGAGAAACAAATCTCTGCCATTTTCCTTCACCATGCTTTTCCTGGAGTCAACATCCTGCTGGGTTTCTGTATCTTGACCTTTTCATGAGAACAGTTTAAGACCTAATAGCTTAACCATGGTCAGAGGGAGCACTGAATGATTTTTTAATTGGGTCCTTTTATCCTTTTTTGACTAATTTACTGCAGTCTTTTTCAGATAGGTGATGTGTTTCTAAATACTGACCCGACATAGCCACCAGTTTTCAGTGAAGTTATGAACTTCTCTACATTTTCAGAAGAATTTCTGCGCTGCAGTGCCATTTTTCCTTCAACATTTCCACTTCTAAATTTTTCCCAGCAGCTGGGGAAGGAAGGGAACTGAAAGAGAAGGAATTCAAGCTGGACACCAGAAATAAATTATTTACTGTGAGGGTGGCAAAATGTTGGCACGGGTTGCCCAGGGACATTGTGGCTGCCCTATCCCTAGAATTGTTCAAGGCCAGGTAGAACAGAGCTTGGAGCACCCAAGGACAGTGGAAGGGGTTCCTGCCCATGGCAGAAGGTGGGGCTGGATGAGCTTTAAAGTCCCTTCCAACCCTTAACATTCCATGATTTTATGATGATGCTTCTGCAGCTCCTCAAAGGATTAGACCTCCAGCATATATCTTCAGAACTGATGCCACAGATGCAGAGTTTTTCTCTCTGTGCCTAAGGAATAACTCAATCTGTTGTCTGATTTGATTCAGATGTCCTGGTCAAACTCCCTTTGTAATTTCTCACATGCTTTCCCCTGAGTTTTATAAATCTTATTCATATAAAATGAAATCAAATCAAGCTTATCCATCCAGAGACATTCCAGGTCTTGAAGTCATGAATCAGCAGCAGCACCAAGGCAAGGGGTGGCTGCATCTTTTGGCCTGCCTCCCCACCTCCTGTGTCCTTTTCTGTCCAGGCATTCCCAACCCTCAGCCTGCTGGACTGTCCTACCAAAAGCAAAGATTTCCCAGGGAATTGGGCACAGAGGACTCATTTGGATCTATCCAACAGACCTGTAGGCACCTTCCAGCTCTACAGAAGCCACAGGTAGACCATGCAACAAGAACAGGTCTTGAGACAGACTTGAAGGAGGGCTTGTAAAAACGAGGAAGAGCAATTTTTCACATGGACAGATAGTGACAGAACGAGGGACAAGGGGTTTCACACTAAAAGAGGAGAGATTTAGATAAGACATTAGAAAGAAACTCTTGGCTGGGAGGGTATTGAGGCCCTGGCCCAGGGTGCCCACAGCAGCTGTGGCTGTCCCTGGATCCCTGGAAGTGCCCAAGGCCAGGCTGGACAGGGCTTGGAGCAACCTGGGACAGTGGGAGGTGTCCTGCCTGTGGCAGGGAGTTGAACTGGACAGTCCTTAAGGTTGTCTCCAACCCAAACCATCTTTTATAATTCTATGATTTTCGGAGCTTATGGAAATGATGCCTCTAGTTCCTATTTTTTTTTAGATAAACACATCACGGAGGATTTTTTAACTCCAGTGTTACGTAGATAACTGCATTTATTGGTTTTCTTTCCCACCTTCCCTGCAAAGGTAAACACAGCATTTGCATTCCCAGGCAGAGGGTGGCTTACAGAAGCGTTCTGGAAGAGGAGAGGAAGGATTTTTGTTCTCTGATTTGTATTCCAGCCTTAAAAACTTACGTAGCCTGGTGTGACATGAAAACTGATCGGAGCCCATTTCCATTTCTGTCAAAAGTGCATATTAAGACTGCATAATGAAATACTTGTGGGGGTAGTGCTAAACTCTCAGACAGATGGTTCACAGTTAGTGCTAACTAGCACAGTGAAATGAGAAGCTAGATTAAGCCATCAACCCCGTAATTAACCATTTGTTGCTCCATTTATCTACACGATATTCTCAGTTTTCTTGTTCTATTAAACTAACAATAAATGATCTTTTTAATTCTCTTTGGTCTTTTGGTAAACTGTTGCTAGCCATAATTTATACTGCTTTTAGTTCAGCAGATATAGAAATGCATAAATACCAATTAAAATGCATGAATTATCAATGATTCTGTACACAGCCAAAAGATTCAATTTACAAGCAGGCAAGTAGTCATATTTTTTTTTCTGTCTACATAAAATACACTAAAATTCCATTCAGAATCTCAGCGAAGTAATGAACCCGGTGCTGAAAATTCAAACTTGCTACCACAAGTAGCAATATGTTTTAAATGCTAGTACCTAAACCTCTACAGGGAAAAAAAATTTGATTAGTGATGTTTTGCAACAAAATGAACATTATTGATCATTACTATGCCCAAACAGGTATTGTGAATGTTCTCCAAAGCTGAGCAATGCTTTCTGATCACACCACTGCTGGAGGGACACAGAGGGGGGATTTTTTCCACTGATCTGATGCTGAACCCAATGTTCTTCCACACCAAGCTGCCATGACACTGCTCTGTGTTTCTGAAAAACCAGGGAGCAAAATCATAGAATCATAGAATGGTTTGGGCTGGAGGGGACATTAAAGATCATCTCATTCCAGCCCCTGCCATGGGCAGGGACACCTTCCACTGTCCCAGGCTGCTCCAAGCTCCATCCAGCCTGGCCTTGGACACTGCCAGGGATCCAGGGGCAGCCACAGCTGCTCTGGGCACCCTGGGCCAGGGCCTGCCCACCCTCAGCATTAAAAAATGTTCACTCTAATTAGGAAACTTATCTAAATGCATACTTTGGAAAACTCTTCCTGGGATAGCTGCTTTCTCAGTCCCTGTGATGATTTCACCTGCTGCCCAGTGTCTTAGCTTTGAAGTTGAAAAGCTAGAAACAAGTAAGGATGAAAGCTCAGTGAAATAGCAGGAATTATGAGACTGTTGAATTCTGCAGAGTTGCTTCCCTCAGAATTTTAATGTTACTTTGTGCTGTCAAAGCCAGACAGATAAGAAGCTGCCTTAATGAAGCACTAATTGCATTGCATTCAAACGTCACAAATAATCCTGCATGTGGGACTCGGTCTTTATTCAGTCCTTTCTCCTTTGTAAAAAGGAGATTAGGAGAATTTGAGAGTTATTATTGAGAATTGAGAATTATATAGCTGAAGCTGACTTTTATTCTTTGCAAAAGAGAGAAGTCTTTTTGTTTTACAGTCAGAAGTTCCTAGGTTTAAGTGAAGAATAATGACATGCAACAGCAGCATGAAATCCTGTGTTTGAGCCTTTAAAGGTGAATTCCAGGAGCTGTGTATTTTGGTGTCAGCAGAGTGGGAGACTCTGTGGAGCATGTTTTAGGTGACATCTGGAAAAAGGCTGGGTAGAGGTAAATCAAATAATCGGACATGTCAAACCTTTCCATTGCCAGAGACACTGTGCAATTAATTTCAAATTGTTGGTTTGATGTTCCTGTCAACCACTGTATTTGCTCAGCTACAAAGCAAATTATCAATGTGTTATTCATACACGCTTCTGCCACTTTCTTTTCGTGGCTTATTGGTGTTCTACAGCCCAGTTAAGGTCCTTGCATAATTAGCAAGGAAGTTTGAGCTGAAAAGCACGCTGGATGCCCACAGCAAGTTCTAAGTATCCTAAAAAATAGCTTGGGTGCAGTGCAAAGCAGTGGTCTCATTGCCAAGCAGGAGCTAGTTTTACTGAGAGGAACAGGCAAAAATTAAATACAGTCTCAGCTCAGCTCACTGAGATGACTTGCTTGACCCTCATGATTGAAACCAAAATCCTGCATCATCCTCTGTGTGTGGAGCACCCACAAACATCTCCTTGCAGGATGGGACTAATTCTCTGCTATTTTAGTCACTGAAAAAGACTACATTCAGTTTTCACCCCTTCCAACAAACTGCTCAGGGCCCCTCTGTAGTCCTGAGAGGGGCAGACCTGACAGAGGGGGCAATGCCTCAAGAACTCCTTACCTGCCCCCAGTTCAGGTGGGACCTGGGGCTTCCCTGGCCATTCCCAGCTCCCACCACTTGATGTGCTTGAGCTGGATGAACAGCATTTAGGGGCTCCATGCTGGGTGAGTGAGAGGCAATGTACCCACATTGTGAACCCAGAGGTCAGCCTGCCCCTGCTGCTGCTTCTGTGTCCTTTGCTGTGACCGCAGAATCACAGTTTGGGTTGGAAACTGCATTTAAAGATTGTCTCGTTCCCCGTCCTGCCAGGGACCATGACACCTTCCACTATCCCAGGCTGCTCCAAGCCCTGTCCAGCCTGGCCTTGGACACTGCCAGGGATCCAGGGGCAGCCACAGCTGCTCTGGGCACCCTGGGCCAGGGCCTGCCCACCCTCCCAGCCAGCAATTCCTCATTCCCAATATCCCATCTGTCCCTGCCCTCTGGCCCTGGGAAGCCATTTCCTGGCTGCTGTCCCTCCGTGCCTTGTGCCCAGTCCCTGTGCAGCTCTCCTGGAGCCCCTTGAGGCCCTGGCAGGGGCTCTGAGGTGTCCCTGGAGCCTTCTCTTGTGCAGGTGAGCAGCCCCAGCTGTGCCAGGCTGGCTCCAGAGCACAGGGGCTCCAGCCCTGGCAGCATCTCCGTGCCCTCCTCTGCACTGGTTCCAGCAGCTCCAGGTCCTTGTGCTGTTGGAGCCAGGGCTGGGGCAGCTCTGCAGGTGGGGTCTCAGCTGAGCCCAGGGGCACAGGGACAGAATCCCCTCCTCTGCTGGGGGATCAGCCCAGGACAGAGCTGGATTTCTGGGCTGACATTTCTTGGACAAAAAACACTCATAAAATGAATTTCTTTCCCTGTGTGCTCCTCCTGTAGCACCAGCCCAGAACAGGATACCAGGGCAGGTCTGTGTTTCTGTCCTTACAGGAAGATGCACACAGATGCAATCACACATCCTGGGTAAGGGGCTGAGGATGGAAAAGCTGGCATCTTGCTCCAGCAGCTTTAGTAGCCAGACATCTTTTTTTCTCAGAGAGCATCTGGAGTGCTCAGCATGGGCTGGGTATTTGTGAGAGGCCTGACCTCTGTGTCTGTGAGTGCTCTCCAGCTGACAGCTCTAATCTGCTTCTATCCCCACTGCTTCCCTGACGATTCAGGGCAAGCTTTGCCCAGGACATTTTGCTATAACAGTGTCACTGTCATTCCCAATCAGGGCAGGGGTACTGCTGGCTGAACCTCTGCCAGCCTGGAGTTTATGCCCTGGGGTGGGGGGAGAACAGACCATAGATTTTCATAAATAGGGAAAATAGCTTTTCAGTTGGCCTGACATAACTCACAGTTCAATTTTGCAAAGAAAACTTTCTGGGTTGGACTCCTAAGAGGACGCAGGCATCGTTCACATATCCTTGAGAGAAGACACTTCTGTGCCCCAGCAGTGAGGCCACCAGCTGGGCTGGGGGAGACCTGATTTCTGCTTGGTTCAAAGCAAGGCTCTGATTCAATACCTCTTGACTCACAGAACAGTTTTTTTGACCACAAAGTAATAGTGTCACTGGCTATGAATAAGCATCTTTTTAGAAAAGTGGGACGACTTCTACAGCCAAAAATGTCCTGTCCCCCTGGGACAGGGAGGTGAAGGTGCTGGGTTACAGATCCCTCTTTAGCATCTGGCAGATTGAAAACCCCAGATGAGTGTCCTACCCACAGAACCATTCAATGCACAAACAGCATGGCTTACTGATCATCTTCAGTGCAGCTACTGCCCTCTTTAAAACAACTTTTTTATGACCTGGAGCACTATTCTTCTTTTGAATTGCTGAAGACTCCAGCAAGGCTTGGGTGGGGTCAACAGAAGGCCGTGGACTGGGACACCTGAAGTTTGAAGACAGAATTTGAGCACATTTTATCTCAAGTTAAGTTTTACTGAGGTTTTTTTCCTTAGGCTGATATATGAGACACAGTGGAAGGGCACTGAGGTGGTCATGGGCTACAAGAAGCACGTGGCCCACTAGGAAAGGCTGAGGAAAATGGAGTTTTTAAGCCATGACAAGAAAAGGCTGAGGGGAAATCTAGCTACAGTCTTCTGCTGCCTGAAAGGAGGTTTCAGAAACCACTGATCCACACTCTTCTCAGAGGTGGGCAGCAAAAAGTCACGAGGCAATGGACATGGGTCGCACTGAGGAAAACCCTGGTCAGACACAAAGGATAAAATCTTCCCAGTGAGAGTGGTGTGCCCTGGGATGAGGACTCGGAGTGCCTGGGGAATCTACAGCCTTGAAGATTTTCACGGCTCAGCTGGACACGCACGGCACGGCATGCAGCCACGCTTGGAGCAGGGCTGGAGGTATCCACCTCCAGGCATCCTTTTTAATGTGGCATTTCCAGTCAACCACTCCTGCTTCACTCCTCCCTGATACTGTGCCACACTTCTGGGCTCATGTTTCCATGGCCTGTGCAGAGGCAGTGTTTTCTGACGCTCTGCTGCACACAGGTGTGACACAAATGGCAATTTACACCACGGTCTCCTGCTTTGCCTTCAGCTCCCCCAGTTTAGTCAGAACTTACTGCTAGGCTTTTGCTCTAGGCAGGTGTAATGCTTTTCTCCCACTTGACTGATGCTCCACTGAGCCCACACACAACAAGAGACATAAAGGTGGGTATTTTATTAGGCATTTGTGGGAATAACTTGTTGAGCTGCTCTGAATTCATTCCCATTCTGTTCTTATCACCACAGCATCTGAGCTGCTTCCACGACACGTTAGATAGTGTGACTAATATCTGTTGCATACTGTTTGTTCTGTCACCTTTTCCCAGAGGGAGAAGTGTGTGAAATATTAAGTTTTTGCTGGCCTAATTTTATCTTGTGCCTTGTTTTAACTTGTTTGGGCTTGCGTCTCTCTACAATGAATTCTGCTTGTTCATGCAAAGGAGGCAGGCAGAAGAGAGATGCTGAGTGCTTCGAGGAGAGGTAGTGAAGTTTTTAATAACTCTTTGGAATTCACTCTTTGGAGTGGATTCCATGCTGCCTCACAGGACAGGTCTGACCCTCTTAGAGATGGGTTTTGTCCGTAACTTAGGTCAGAGGACCAAATTTCTCCCTTTGCTTTTGCCACGTGGTTGAAAAAGCATTTTAACACCGTGAAGACCATTTCTCAGGAAAAACCACCACAGCAAATATTGTCCATAGGAGAGAACTCCACTTACCCCAGAAGAGTTCAGGGTGGGCTTTGGAGCTATGCCAAGCTCCCCCCATGTCCTACCACATCATGCACTTTATGAGTTTAACATTTGCCCTCACCCAAGTGATAAGTTTTTTGCCCCCATTTTTGGCTCTTCACAGATCACCCTGAAGAACCTTACTAACCAAGAAGTGGCCACATTTACCTTTGGGGATTGGCTGTCCAAGCTGAAAAATGCCACGGGAAGCCTGGTGTGCGAGATGCCAGCTGTCATAAACGACGAGCAGATGATGGAGGACACCACATACACTCTTCAGGTTAAAACCAGTGACATTGGAGGTTGGTCCTTGCTGGGTATTTTATTAATTTTCTAGTGTGAAGTTTGTTTTTTAGCAATTAAAAAAAAAACTCCACCTGCTTCATTAGAAATTACACCTGAAAAAACATAATTTAGCTGGAATACAACCATTTTGGCTGGCTGCTCACCGTGGCAGTGTCTAAGAGACTCATTCTCATCTGAGCTCTGGGAATAACATATTTAGACACAAGGCCCAGGTCTGACTGCTCTTTGAGTCCTCTGAAGACACCCTAACAGAAACTATTACCAGACCAAGCTGCAGAGGTCAGCAGCTACATTTTTCTTTTTTGGTCAGGTCCACCCATGTAGGGTCAGAGCTGGTGTGCATCAGGTTTTCAGTCAGCACTGTCTGCCTTGCCTAAAGCAGGCAGCAATAATTCACCCACCTTTTCAAAGTGTTTTGAGACCATTTATCTCAGGCTGTGAAAAAAAACATTCCTAAATGCACACCAGATAGAAGAGGTGGAACAGAGTATACAGAAAGATCTTCAAGAGCCAAGAAATGGGGTTTCAATGTAATTTCCTGGGATCACTGCCTCTTTCTATGGGAAATTTTGTCAGGCTGCTGGATGAAATCTGCTGCCACATTTAAAGTGAATAGTGCCAAGATGGAGCAAGCCAGACATTGTCTTGAAGACACCCTGTTTCAAAGGTGCCTTCCTCAAGTGAGGTTCTGTCACACCAGTGCACATAACCAACTGCTGACCTCTAAATATCTTTTCTTTATCCCTTTGTTGCTTCTTATTTTTTTTTCCTTCCTCCTGGTTTTATCAGCAGTAATTTATGCAGCTTCTAAGGTTTGATCCAAGAATATCAAAATTTCTCTGGCAGAGCATCTTTGTGCCACCTCACCACTTCTTATCTATCTTCTCTGCCAGTTGCTTGTCTGAAAAACATGTAGTGAAATACAAAAAATAGAGAGAGAGAGAAGATTTGTTTATGTATCTGGCCATCCATCTAATATAATGGTAGATCTTTCTGTGACCTTTTTTCTGAAAACCAGCCCTAACTCACAAAGGTGATGGAAACAGAAGTGAGGGGAGAACAGAAAATGACAGCAGCAGCAGACAGATCTGCCCTTCCCATTGAATGAAGGATGACAGGTATTAATGAAGAAACATTTTATTTCATTATGAACAGTGACAACCAGTAGGAAAGAGCAGAGTACAGAGAGGTTTCAGAGAGTCTGTTTGTGATTAGATCACACAGCCCAGTGACACAATGCTGAACTCCATCCAGCTTATCTAAAGCAGGTGCAAGTCATGAACCACCTCTGCCTTTTGATCTCTATGTATTCCACAATTACTCCTGGTTGGACCAATTCAGGAAGAAAGACATTTTATCCTTGGTGATGTTTAAACATGTTATATCATCTCCTGCCACACTGACATTGTTGAGGAGCAGCAATACTGCACAAGGGCTGGAATCAAAGGTGCTCATTTCTAGGTATGAAGTGGCTTTGCAGTGGCTTTCAACTTTCCAGCTCATAAGAGTCACCAAAAGGAAAAAAAAAAAAAAAGGCAAAATTATCTCACCTATTTGCCACTCTCTGAAAAATTATATCTCTGGTTTTAGTTCCTCCTAGTCTAGACTGTCTCAGGTCAATTCACCTGGGAGAGAAGTCTTCATCAGTGGTCTGGGTAACTCTCCTGAGGGTCTCTGCCTCTTGAGTTTTTCTTCATCAGATTCAGACACAGATTTCAGGATTAAATTAGGTTAGATGGCTAAAGTTAGGGAAAATTCATCCCACAAAGATTCTACAGCAAACTAGAAAGCGTAAGCTATTTCCTCTCCACTACACACACGTGTTTAACAACAGCATTGTTTCACATTTTCCTCGAGGAAACCTTGAAGTTACAATTTGTCTTTCACAAAGTCACTCTGCTCCGGTGAAAACTTAACCTACAGAGTTTGCAGCAGGGAACAGCTCTGCTCCTGAAAAGCTCAAATCACCTTTTTTCCACTGCCAGCAGTACCTCAGGTGACTCTGAGAGGCTGCACATGGATAAGAGGAGGTTGTTAGGACATACACCTCCCAAGTCATATGGGTAATCCTTGGTTAAAACCAAGGTCTTGATCTCAGATGTAAAGCACAATCTGATTTTCTTCAAGGCAGGACCCACAGACAGAGATGCAATAGAGGCAGACCACCTGATGGCTCTTTCTGAGGCACAAAAATGTCCTTTGGCTGGTTAATTTTTACTTTCTCTATGCAGGCATCATATGCATGCTAATGCAATAAAGATGGAGAGTGAATAAATACTGCTTTCTCATTTCCCAAGCATTAATGAAACAGAAGGTTCTTATCTCTGCTGTTATAAGATTAATTAGGATGTTGTCAACTCAGTTCCAACCTACAAATTACATAATTTAGTACAGTTGGTGTCAGCTCACAGTGCCTTATGTAGGTCTTTTTCATGTAAAAAGAAAGACATTCTTTGGCCTCAGAAGGCTGTGACTCAAGCCCAGAGTTTGTTTAAAAATGAAGCATCTGCTCACATAATCATAAGGAATCCTATAATCATGGAGATTTCTGTTCAAAGGGTCCTCTAGAGGTTATTTCACCCATTTTCCTGCTCAAAGGAGTGTTGCCAGCCAAGAGTGCCCAGTCAAACACTGGACAATTCCAGGAACAGCGGTGATGCCACCACCTCCTCCGGCATCTGTGCCCAGACCTGCACCATATTCCTAAAAAACTTGTTTTTGCCTCATTCTCAGCCTGAGCCTCCCCAGCACCTTGTGGCTTTGTTTTTTTGGGGAATGATGTGGCACAGCACCTGGCCCTGTCATCGTGACCCTGTCCCTGCACATGGGGCCCTTGTGCCCCTGCCCCAGCTGCCTCAGGGCTTCTCCTCACAGCGCTGTGTCCCAGCTCTTTTTTCTCCTAGCATCCACCCTCCCAGCCCTTGTCAGTGTCTTGGCACAACCCAGGAATTCAAACTGCTGCTTTGAATTGCTCTGAGCTCTGGAAACCTCCTGCTAGCTCAGATCCAATCAGAATATGAAAGATACCGCTGCAAACTTTGGGGCATCCTCAGCTTCCCAGCACCTGCAAGGTTTATTCCAACCCACGCAGAGGACTTTGCAGTTCTCCTTGCTGGATTCCATGGGATTCCTTCTTTCCCAGTCCTCAAGTTTCTCAAGGTCCATCTGGGCTGGAATTCTGGCCCTCAGCATGTCAGTCACTCACACAGATCTACCCTTGGCTGGAAACCTGCTGAGGAAATACTCTGCAATTGTTTAGGGTGTTGATGATGAAGTCCAGCTCAGTTCTGCAGGTCCCAGAATCAATCCATGAGCTATTGCACTCATCACCAGTTAGGGCTGGTGCAACCACAGTACCTTCATCTCCTCATTTGTCAGGTTTTTTACAGCTCTAAAATGTGCCTGGCAGTTTCCTGGAACTGGCAGCAACAACAACAAAAAATATCAGTGACCCAAATAAGTGAAATGTACATTGATTTAGCATTTCTGTTTTTTACTTTCCCATCTCCTGCTAATTGCTTGAGAGGGAAATGTCACAGCATGAGACCTTCATAAGCTTCATCCTGCAGGGACGGTTTTGCTAAGAAACAGTTGGTTCTGTGCTTTTTGAGACCTGGCATTAATTAGGAGCCTGCTCCTTGCAAGGAAAGGGACTTCAGTTTGCTTTGTTCCTCACCTCAGCAAGCTTTGGGGTCATAAAAAGTACTGCCAGATGAACTGCCTGGATCCCTGATGCTTTCTCTTCCTACTTAAACCCTTCCCAGGGAACTGTTGAAAATTAGCCCCAATTTAACATGGGCAGCTTCTCGCATGGACACATGTTGCTTTGCCTTTCCTCTGTATGACTCTTTTTCTCCTCCTTTTCTTCTAGCAATTTTTTTTCCCCCAGTCCTTCCATAAGAACAGTCATGACTTCTTCCTAACTTCTGTATTCGAGTCATAAACCTGTGGAAATGGGACCTTTCTCCAGAAGTTTACAGTCCCCCTAACTTTGTCTCTGCCTAGTGTTTGAATGGAGCTGTGGGAAATACTGCCTGAGTGGCTCAAAGTGGATGTGTGATACTCTTGTGCAAGAAAGGGCATGGCAGGAGGTTAGACTTTCAAAGCTGAGCCATCCAAACGAGGGCAGCAGATGCTGAGTTTCTTTGTAAGGCAGATTTGAGCTCGATGGTCTGGTTTTCCAAAATTTAAGGGCCCTGGTTCTGACACAGCATTGGCTGTCTGCCCATGTGCAATCTTATTTCTCTCCATGAATCCTCTTTTATATTACAGCATCAAAATTAAAATGCAATTGTTTTGGTTGAACTATAAATAGTGCCAGGTGAAAATGTAGCACTTGCAGCTAAAATGTAAGGTCACTGCAGGTGGTTTGGTCTTGAGCTTCCCAAAAGTCAGGAGAACAGCATGGCTGTTTTCTTTGGCAAAATATGGGCAGTACAGGACAAATGATGCTCAATACCAAGTAACAAAGATTATCTTGGAAATTTTTTAATTTCCTAGCATACACACAATAAGAAGGTGGAAGGTGGTAGGGCAAACTGTTGCATGAGAAACTGGGACTTTTTCCATTGATTGCTGCATGGTCAATATTTTGAGAAGGAGCAATATAGAAGGAAGATCTGTTGCGAGGTGGGCCACGAGATGCCACAGTGCCTGGGTTGGTGATCTGCAGGTAGCTCTAAAATCACTGTATCATCAAACACAGTGAGAGCAGGAGGAGACAGACCCCAGGTGAAGGATCCTGAGTGCCACAATTGCTTGGAGAAGGTTGTGTGGCTGCAGGAGGGAATGACTGAGCGTTGAAAAGGGGCTGTGCTTCAGTGGGAAGCCCAAGACACTACTCTGTGGCTAGAAAAGTTTTCAAGTATGTTCTTTAACACTCCTCAGCAGATTGCTGGATTCTGCTAGGTAAGTCACTTCACTTCCCCAGCTACCTTAGAATAATGGGAGTTAGTACCCTGACATCCCCTGCAGAGTGTTGTGATGGGCAGTCCTCCATCAGGAACAGAAATTTCTGCTTCCCACTGCACTGCCACCACCACAGTCACCACACCTCAAATGCCAGGGCACAGCATCCAGCAGTATTTGTGGGATGGACTGGAAGAGCTGGCTGTTCTCCCTGCAGGATCCTGCACAAATCCAATGAAATGTCTTGGCAGTGCCCACAGAAACATGAACACACCTCTTCCAGCCTGCCTTTGCTGCCTCCCCATGCAGCTGGGGCTGGGAGTCAGCCCGAGGTGGCAGGGTAACCCACGGCATTTTTCTCTGCTCTCTCCTTCCAGGAGCAGGCACCGACGCCAACGTGTCCTTGATCCTCTTTGGGGAGTATGGGGACAGTGGCACCCTGCCTCTGAAGGAGTCCAACAAGTCTAACAAGTTTGAGAGGAACCAGATGGATGAATTCAGCTTCTCTGAAATGCTGAGCCTGGGAGACCTCTGCAAAGTGCGGATCTGGCATGACAACAAAGGTCAGGGCAGTGACGGGGCAGTGGGAGAGTTCGGGAGGAAACACACAGACACGAGGCAGGCTGAAGGCAGAGTCCCCAGCTCTGCTTCAGGCTGGGAAAATTACCTGGGTAATTTTACCCAGATATCGATTTTTTAATTTTAATTTTTGCCAGGATTTTTCCCAGACCCAAGGAGCTGGTGTCCCAGCACCCCTGTCTAGACACACCCCTTCAGGGTGACCCTCTCTGGCAGCATCTGCTGCAGCAGGTCCCCAGCTTCAGTCTGAGCTTACAGCCACCTCTGCAGCACTTGGATGCCTCCCCCAGAGCAAAGCCACCCAGCCTGCTGTCCCAACACACTGACTCCATCCATACCTCCCACACAAGCCAGCACGGTGCTCCCAGAGCAATTTAATGTTCTCAGCCTGACACTGACACACGGGGAAATGCAGCCTGGCATAAAACAGTGAGCCTCAGAAGAAAGAAATGAAGATCTGTGTCTGGCTTTATTAAGATCATTGCTTCAGCCAGTGAGCACACAGCGTGCTGCTGAGAGAGGTTGTGACACTTCCCTGCTGCTGGACACCCCGGCTGGTGTCACAAACAGCAGAGCAGAGCTCAGTAGGACTGCCATCATCATCTGTGTGGTCATTCAGGCACCAAGTGGTATCTTGTAACAAATGCATCACTAACACTGCTGCGCTGGCATTCCATCCCACCCCGTCTTCGTGCAAAGGAGATGATGCTGCATTAGCAAGGGCTTGCTCACTGGTGGCCAAGGTGAAGCTCCACAGCTCTCACAGGCTCACACCTGAGCCACTATTAGCAAAGCTGTTTGGCAGCAATATTTATCACAATCTGGGGAGAAATGGCAAAGGGACCACCTGGTCATTACCTGGTTGTTCTGAGGCAGCTGGTTTATGGCTGGGACGGGTTTCATGCCAGTATTGATGTGACCTGGCCACCATCCTCTCAACTACTCCAAGTTGTGGCAGATGGGGAAGGCTGCATGTCATGCTCCAGCAATAAAAGATGCTATCTCTGGATTAGACTTTCCCATTGGAAAGTCTTTGAGAGGGAGAAAAAAACACATCTAATGGTAGCCTCTGTCTGCGGTGAAATATGGGAGATACAGCCACATAACATGATTGTTTATTCCCAGACACTGCAAGCTCGGAGCTCATATTTATCACTCCCATAAGACAGCACAATTTAGTTGATTAAACTCCATAATATCATGTTATATAGCTGGTGCTGAATGCAGTAAGGGAGCTGCTTTCACCTGATTACTTTGCCAAAACACTAATTCCTTAGATCTGCGGTTTAGATGTAGATATGGAAAGAGCTTTGAATGAGAGTTTTAGCTCAATAAACAGGCTTTTTGGCTGCTCCCAGAGTGGTTCAGAAATCCTTCTGATAGCACCAAGAAATCAACATGGACCTGCAGATTTGCTTTCAAACCTATTACCTGCTAAAATGTGTGCTAAAAGAACTTCTTCCCCGAGTGGCATCATGGCTCCCTGGTGACTGGCTGTGCTAACAGGATGAAATAAACACACCAAAGCAGAGCTGATCCTTAGGGCTCAGGCACATGGACAGACTGGGATGCAGGAAGGTGGAACTGGATCAGATCAAGGGTCTGAGCAGCTCTTTCCAACAGCAGCATCACTGGCTGCCTGAGGAAGAGGACGGGCTGAACGAGCATCTGTAATCCTTTCACAATCCTCTTCATTCCGCATGATGAATAGCTCAGGGCATTTCCTGAAGTGGATATAATTTTTGTCCATTAAATAATTTCCAGCGAATTTTCTCATTCAAGGTCTTTCCCAGGCCCTCCAGGAGACGCTGGCACCCACACACCCTGTGGCAGTGAGTCCCACGAGTCTGCTGCCTGCTGCATGACGAGCAAATCCTGTTAATCCAGGAGGGTTTTGCTGCCTTTTCCTTCTTGCACAAGGAGTCACAACAATCACAGTTCACCTTCTCAGTGCCACTGATCACGCTGCTGACACAAGTTGGTAATTGCTGGCTGTGTGCAGCTGCTTGGTGGCAAAGGGAGGTAACAGAGTTTAGCCTTAGGCTAAGCAGTAAATAGGCTCAATTAGTTTAAATTTGCTCTGGGCTAAGAATTTGTACCCAGATAACCACCACAAGTCAGCTAAATACTAAGCTGCGTGTATAAACTAAAATATGTATATAAATACACATGGCAGCCTCATATTCTCTTTCCTTATTTCCTCACAACACTGGTTTCCACTTATAAATACCAGTCCTCACCAGACCTGTCTGACAGCAAGGTTAATTTAAGCCTTGGATAAACACCATGCTCAGGTTTTGTTCAGCAAAAATGTTCTTGCTTTTCCCCACAGAAAGAAGGAAAACTGTTGTTTAAATCATAACATATGTTGTCTACATTGTTCTTGCATTAGTCATGTGAAAGGCATCTCCTATCTAAAACTTCACACAATTCAGCATGACAGTTTGTTGGGTGGGTAGAGCATTTATTACTGCCGAGATCCAGGATATAGCTGTCCTTTGAATATATGCCTGCTCCCTATATATAATTTATATAAATTGGCTGTGGCACTGCCTAGAAATTCCTGGCTCTATTTCTTTTAAAGGAGTAGTAGGGTCAGGGGTCAAGTATGTTTTTTGTCAGATGCGTGAGGGACTTTGGGTATTAAATAGAAATGTGTTTGTATTTACTGCTGCTCTGAGGCTTCAGACGTTGATCATTTTTTCTTTACCTCTTTTCTGGCTTTTTTGGACTCAATGGCTCTCTACCAATGGCCTGTGGAAGGCTTGGCCTCACGCTGGGCCACCCCATTGCTCAAGTTCTGAATACGTGGAGCATGCTTGGTGTTCTTCTCCTGATCTTCTAAATTATCAGTCCCAATCACAGAATCACAGAATGGTTTGGGATGGAAGAGTCCTTAAAGACCATCTCATTCCCATCCCTGCCATGGGCAGGGACACCTTCCACTGTCCCAGGCTGCTCCAAGCCCTGTCCAACCTGGTCTTGGACACTGCCAGGGATCCAGGGGCAGCCACAGCTGCTCTGGGCACCCTGGGCCAGGGCCTGCCCACCCTCCCAGCCAGCAATTCCTCATTCCCAATATCCCATCTGTCCCTGCCCTCTGGCCCTGGGAAGCCATTCCCTGGCTGCTGTCCCTCCCTGCCTTGTGCCCAGTCCCTGTGCAGCTCTCCTGGAGCCCCTTGAGGCCCTGGCAGGGGCTCTGAGGTGTCCCTGGAGCCTTCTCTTGTGCAGGTGAGCAGCCCCAGCTGTGCCAGGCTGGCTCCAGAGCACAGGGGCTCCAGCCCTGGCAGCATCTCCGTGCCCTCCTCTGCACTGGCTCCAGCAGCTCCAGGTCCTTGTGGTGATATTTGGGTCCAATGACACCACATTAGGTGCCCCATCAGGGTTAGTCAGGGGAAATACCAACCATCCAAAGGCTTCCTTTTCCCTGCCATATCAAGATGCCAGCTGCCTGCCAGTATTTCAGGATAAAATACATTTAAGTGCCTTGCCCATTGTGCTCAGTGTGCCATGCACCACAGCTCAGCATCCTCCTCCCTTGGTGCAGCCTCGCTGCTGTGGCTTTGCTCCCAGTTCTCATCCCACTTTTGTTTATCCTTTCACTGAAATTTGACTGCAGCGGGGTGTTCAGAGTTGAAGAGACAGTAATTGCCATGGCAAGCCTTTCAGGAGGTCTTTAAATTGCAAACACCATGTTTTCATCCTCTGGAAAAGCACACCAGTTTTATGGTCCCACTTTAACGCTTTTAAATGCCATTTTCCCCACAAAAACTGCTGAGTGACATCTCTGCATGAGACATAAAGGAGGAATGAAGCCCCCATCTAATTTCTCTAACTTCAGTAAAAATGATTAGGGAGGAAGTTGTTGCTCATTTGAAAACAGGCAGTTTAAAGACTTCCCAACTGCAATTTCAAGGAACTTGTTCCTGATTTTTTTTTTAGATGTTTAGAGCTCACCAGTGAGACTCTGGTAACAGCAAAGTGATATGAATGAAATTTAGTTTTAATTTTGCTCCATGTCTTTTTATCTTGCCCCTGTTTACTTTGAGATACTGACGTTCAACCTAATATATTTAGACTCCCTGAGCAAATTTAATCACTTTCAGACTCCCCATCTCCTGATCTCAGATAGGGACTATGTATTTTCTCATATCTCAGTTCATTTACTTCTACATTTATGCAAGATCAGTATCTGTAGGTCTGTAGAAATGCTGGCTTTCTAAATATAGGCCTCAATTTTTTTTTTTTAATTTTTTTTTTTTTTTTTAGTCTACTATAAGGACTAAATCACCACTCTGGAAGAATGACTGAAAGTTTCTCAGTATCTCAGTAACAGAACTGTTTACCTAGAAAAAGGCTGGTTTCCCTCCTTTTTAATGTGGTGGGGTTTGGGGTGTTTGTTTGTTTGTTTTTGGATGGCTGCTGCCTTTTTCTCCATGGAACAAGGAAGCATGGATGGGAAATCTGGACTTAGCTCCCTCATCTGCCTGAGTAGATTTGAACCCAGGTGATAAGCAGTCTGTCTAAAGTAGTTACCTTCAGATTCTTGATTATCTCAGTTGCCATCGACCACGGAGAGCCAGGAAGAGTCTAACAATGGATAAACCAGACTTTTCTGGGTTGTAGGGGCAAAGACAAAAGTAAATACCAAGGTTATGGAGCCAAGCTTCTTCTTTGCCTTCCCATCAATTCACCAACTGCTCTGACATTGTCTAGCAGAGTTTTAAATAGCCCAGCTGCCCCAGCGACTCCTTTTGGGTGGCTCTCCCAAAAGAGAAAGTATCTTATTGCCTTTTTGAGTTGTACTCAAGACAAAACAGTTTATATACCCTTGGTTTTCCTTTCCTTTCCCTGAAGGAGCTACCTTTTCCAGGAGCAGTGTCTTGACTCAGATGTTAAATTGCCCAGGCCTTGAACTCGCAGCACACGGCCATTCCGGAGGTCTGGTTCTGCAATTCATGGACATGATTCCAAGCCTTTGGGGCACTTGTAGGCCATAAATTATTTAAAAAAAAAAACCTTAAGAACTGTCCTTTTTTAGCCCTTTGTAAGGATTTACTCAGCTATCAGGCCCGAGAAGGCTTTTTCTAAGCCTTCCCTCTCAGCTCTGGACTGTCGCCTCATAAACTCTGCTGATCCTCAGGGCAGATTTGTTGAAGAGTTTCTGCTTTAAATAAAAAGTGAGAGGACGAGAAATAGATGTGTAAAACTGCCCAAGGAGAGGAGAGTCCATCACACTCTCTGCTTTGTTGGTGGCTCAGTACAGAGGAAGGCAACCCCAACTCCTGCACATCCTTCCGCAGGCATGGAACACCTCCAGAACTCAGACTGGGCTCGAGTTGGGGTGCAATCTGCAGACTTGCAGCATGCCAGCAACAGTGCCATGGCTGATTAGTCCTTCAAATTGTCCAAATCTGGCCTCAGCACCCTGGGATATCCCAGCACTGACCCACAGAGCCCCCTCTCGTATGCCTTGCACCTTCCTCTCTCTTCAAGGGCAGGTTTTGTCACCCAAGGATGTCGTCACAAAGATAAGGATTCCACCCTGTGAGGATTATGAGGCCCAGCCTTAGATGGTGGAAGGTGTCCCTGCCCATGGCAGGGGTGGAATGGGACGAGTTTTAATCTCCTACCCATCCCAAAGCATTCCAGGATTCTGCGAAAGGTGAGCTACAGGTGTCACAGCTTAACCAAGAGATACTGCCAAGGTATCACAGTCCAGAAGTGACATGAAGCAGAAAAAAGGTGTAAGGAATTCAAATAGCAGACCCACAGAGAACACAAAGACTTTGGTGCTGACCTTGTGCATTCATTCCTTTCCAATCTTGTGAATTGCAGACCCTTTCAGAAGGAGCCCAAAAGGACAGATGTAGCCTTAGAATTATCATTTCTGTAAAAGCTTCTCTTTTCTACAGGCCTCCTTTGCTCCTCTTGGGGACAAATTATCCTGCATCCTTGTTAAAAGCTTTTGCTTCAAGTATCCCTCTATAAAATACCAAATTTCCTTCAATCACAAGAACATAATCTGAGAAATTGTTCCATCTCCAGTCTGAGTTGATAAGTGTTTTTGCACAGGAGTAGTTCATCTGTAAGATGTGAGGGCTGGAGGAGTGGGGTGTGTCTGAGGGTAATTTATGGGTGGGTTTGACCTGAGTCAAATCCTGAACTCCGAACAAGTTGCAGAGACAACAGAGGAGAGGGGGCGCAGGGCACCTACTTTCTAAAACCATCCCAAGTGTTAATCTTCTGCTTTCTCAAAGATTGTGAGAGGGTTTTTTGCACTGCCTGTCTGCCCTGATGAGAAATGTTGTGGTGTGAACCAACATGAGCCTAAAGGAGAGATGTACAAAATGGATCTATTTTTATTCTGCCACTGGCTTGCTGAATGACCTTGCGTAAATCGCATCCCTGTACCTCGTTTTCAATTATGCAAATTAGGGATAAAAATTATTCACCTTCCTAGAGTGTTTTGAGACGTACTGGTGCACAGCTAGATGCTATGATTTTAACACCTCACAATTAATGCTCCATTTCTAGCGATTTGAAGCTGCTATCAAAACTCCCACCACTTTCTGGGTGATGCCTCACGAGGTGGGGTTTAGGGATGAATGCTCACCTCACCAGGCAGGGGACAAAAAATGTCAGAGGATGCCAGGCTGATGAGCTGTCTGTGCTGTGGTCGTTACTTTGTGTGTCAGAAAACGTGGAAATTTTTAAAAATAAATAAATAAATTTAAAAATGCAGTTAGGGGGCTGAGGAGTGCTGGCTGGTGGCTGTGAATGGCTTGGCAGCAGCAATTCTTCACTGGCCCTTGAGCAGTCAATGTCCCTAGCAGGAGGGATTTTTTACTCCTGTGGAAACATAAGCACCAGTAATGACTACTATTATCCTTGATCAGACATCAGCTGCTTCCAAAACCAAACCAGAAGAGATATTGCTACAGAAAGTTAAGGGATAGAGAAGATAGTCAATGAATATGGCTGGAAAAAGTGGAGACTTCCATGGACATGCGTGTATCCAAGCATGGATGTGGCTCTGACAGCCACAGATTTGATCCCACCAGGTCTTTATTTGCCAGGAATAGTCAATATTCACTAAAGCAGGGTCAGGGACCAGGTGCCTGCTGAGCACTGAACCCACCACCCTTGTTTCACCCCATTTTTTTCTCCCATTCTCCCATGTTTCTGCAGGTGTCAGAATGGCTTAATATTCTAGGGGTGAGTACAGGCAAGTCATGGCTGTCCCTGAGAGAGGCAAAAGAAGCTTCTGGTGCTGCAGGCTGGGGTTTTAGTTAAATGAAGCAGTAATGTCATTATCTGTGTTTCATCTGCGCTTCTACAGTCAGGCTCAATTGTGCTAATCACTGCAGAAATGGGCGGCAAGGAGCTTACAATCCAACCTGTCCAATGTCAGGAAAGCAGAGACTCCCAGCATCACCTGGGGAAAAGGAAAGAAGGTCCTGTGAGGGTCTTTCAGGTGGTCCCTGCCCAGAATCCCCCAGTGGCCAGCTTGGATCCTTTTAGGAAAGAGGATGAATGAGATAAATAACTGCTCTTTTGGATAAGGACATTTGGGGAACAGAACACATTTCCCTAGATCACACTAAATTATACAGAGTCAAGCAAGCAAAGTGATTCTTTTTTCCCCAAAGCTCTTCTCTTCCTCTAATTACATTTGAAATGTTTTGCATGCTATTGAAAATGTCACTTCCAGCTGCAGACCATTAAGGAGCCTATGTGGCACTGCCATGGGTTTTATCAAGGCAGGTTTGTTGCTGGGGATTTCAATGGCAGCAAAATGAGGCCTGGGGTGAAATACCTTTTGTTACAAATGTTGAACACTTGTTTTGGTGGTAGGGGACCTTTCACAAAGGCACAGTGCTCGCCAAATTATTTTAAAGACCAAGGGATGAATAATTGGGCAGGAACTACTCAGATGTGTGCTATTTCTTCCCTTCTGCCCCAAAGCATTAATGGAGGCAAATGCAGTGGTCCTGGTTTGTGCTGGGCCCACAGCAGAAATTTTTGCAGCTGATGTTTTCCTGAGCACTTGTTTTCCTGGTACTGTTGTTTGAGGTGCCAACAGGACACAGGCAGGTCTGCTCTGGTTTTCTCTGCAATCATCCAAAACTGAGTGATGGAGCAGCTCTGGCTCTGTGGATCAGAATCAGGGACAGTGTCCAGGGGAAATGCTGATGGGCCATTGCTGCAGAGATCCTTCAGTTTCTCCTTGCAGCCAGGCTGTGTGAGCAGTGGTCAGGAATTGGGAAAGTCCTTTCACACTCCTAAATTCACATCACCTTTCTGGCTTCCCTTCCTCTTTTGCTTATGCTGCTCTATAACCCAGCTTGGGCTGTGGATTTGGTGACTCTGGGGTGGGAGTTTCCTTTCCTATCTTTGCTTAGGTGCTGAAGAGTCTCTGAGCCCATTGCAAAAGTCACAGAGGAGCACAAGGGGTAAATGGGATGATAGCCTGAAACCAGGATTTCATTACCTGGAAAGTAGTTCTGCAAACATGGCTTGTTCTCCGTCTGCTGACGTGATGCCCAGCACACAGAGCCAGCCCAGCAGAGAGAAAGTCTCAGATTTAAACTCTGTGCATCACTGGCCTTTCCATTTTCTTTTTCATACTAATGCAAAGAGGAATTTTATAAATACTTTCCCAGTCTGAAACAAAAGAAAAACAATACCTTTTCTAGTAGAGCAGGATGCATTTTTCAGACATGAACTAACCCTTCCATTTCCACATCAGCTTTTAAATGGTGTTTAATGCTGTGGCAATGAAACCCTTGATGTGACACCACTCCTGGCACCATGGGACATGGACAGGTGGGGAGATATGCTGCTATGGACATATCCAGTACAGCTTTCACCTGGGCGAGCTATTTCTCCTAGAAATGAAAAGAATTTAGGGATCCAAATACAGGTCTCATAATCTAATTTAAGCCACTAACAATCAGGAACGAAAATGAGAGAAGGCAAATTCTAGTGAGACAGAAATGTTTTTTCTTCAAAGCAGACAGGAGGATGTTTAGGGGAAGTTGTACCATTTTTCTAGGACTGTCTATCCAGCTCCTTAATTTATATACCCCTGTGCTGTAAGGGACACCCTGTTGGCATTTGCTTTTCAGCCCTGATCCCTGACAGAGCTCAGCACTTGCTCCTTAAATAGCCCAGAGCTGATAAAGGCATTTTTGTGGGGAGGAGCTGCCTTTGTCCTCAGCTCCAACATCTGCAGGAAAGTCAGGTCTGTCCCATCCCTGCCTCTGATAAAAGAGCAGGAATTTGTTGCAGCTTCTTGGCGAGTGTGGCTGCTGGCACCAGGCTGAAGGAGAGGGAGGAGGGCACGTGCATCTCACCCAGTCTCCTTTCTGGTACTGCTGCTTAGCCCTGACCCTGACCCCATCATCCTGTTTGCTGCTGGCAGCCAGGCTGATCAACAACTTATTCCATCCTGGTCTGCAGGCACTGACATCTCTCACTGCAGAAGGAAGGCATGTTTTCCTTCTTTCATGCTGTTGTCACCATGTAGATGGAAGCAGAGCAGCCTCCTGAATATCCTGCAGAGATGTTCATTGAACTTAAATGGAAAAGATCCTACCAAAAGATTAACAGCTGACACTGCCAACATGTGCAGAATAAATTTCCAAAACAGCCCCAAAGAGCAAGTTGCTCCACTTCAATCACAGTGGGAGACCTGGAAAACTTCACAGAATTGTGGAATCACAGAATGGTTTGGGATGGAAGAGACCTTAAAGACAGTTGTGTTCCAACTCCCTGCCATGGGCAGGGACACCTTCCACTACCCCAGGTTGCTCCAAGCCCTGTCCAGCCTGGCCTTGGACGCTTCCAGGGATCCAGGGGCAGCCACAGCTGCTCTGGGCAACCTGTAAAATCAAAGCAGATGGAACCAGACCCTTCTCACCAGTGTCCAGTGGCAGCACAAGAAGGAATAGGCTCAAACTGAAATAGAAGAAATTCTATTTAAAATGAGAAAATAAAGCTTTTTTTTCTCTGCATGGGTAATCAGACTCTGGCACAGGCCACCCAGAGAGATTGTGGAATCTCCATTCTTGAAGATATTAAAAACCTGGCCAGACCTGGCCCTGAGGAGCCTGCTTTAGCTGAGTTTGCCCTAAGCAAGATGCTCGACAGATGACCCTTCCAGGCACAATGACTTTGCAGTTCTGTGCCCCTGAAATTTAAGGGGTGAATGGTGGTGTTGGTTGAGGTCTGTGCTGCAGAGCACACAGTTTAATTTCCTAACTCAGAGAAGGTTCAGGAAGACAAAGCACAAAACAGCAATGGCTGTGAGGCTGGTAAAGAACTGCCAGCATGTGGTGTGGAGGCTCACAGTCCACAGGAGAAGGGCAACTTGTTGACATAACTCAAAAAATGTGCCATCATTTTCTATTCAGAGATGATGAGGATTAATTTTTGCAAACGTAGGAAATAGGCACACGGCAGTGAATTCCTGGAAGACCAAGAGCTGTTTAATCTCTCCAGGATGTACATAATAAGCGAGCAGATATGTCTCATCATGAACATAGCATTTTTTGTCTGACTAATAGCAGGACTTGAAAGTAGAACTGTCAGAACCTCCCGTCCCCACTGAGGTCAACAAGTGTTCCTGTGATTTTAACAAAGAAATCAGGAAAACATTCTCAAATGTTGTTTTCGTCATCTTCAAGTTGCTTTTCCAATGGGGAAAAAAACAAACCTAGCAAACAAAGTAGCAAGCTAAAAAGGTGCTGTGGCTCCTCAGAAGGCCCCAAGGGAAATGTAAAGGGATTTGGTCATCCATGCTGGAACATCCATCACTTTCCTCCAGCCTCTGCACTCATTAATTTGCCCTCGTTCCTTGGCAAGGATGGGAAGTTTCTTTGCATGTTCTGGCTGGAGGGCCAAAGGAGGAAGTTGTGCTTTACATTCTGACTTCAAAGAGGAGAGAGCCCCTACCTTAATGCTTACAAAAAAGAGGGGGACAAATGTTTTAGCAGGGCCTGCTGCAATAGGGCAGTGGTGGTGGTTGAAAACTAGAAGAAAGTCAATTTAGATTAGATACATAAAGGAAAAAGTGTTTTACAATGAGGGTGGGGAGGCTTTGGCACAGCTGTGGCTGCCCCATGCCCGGCAGTGCCCAAGGCCAGGCTGGATGGGGCTTGGAGCAACCTGGGATAGTGGAAGGTGTCCATGGCCATGGCAGGAGAGCTGACCTTCAAAGGTCCCTTCCAGCCTGAACCCTTACTCGATTCCATGATTTATAGCAATAACCAAGGAAAGGTACCTCTCCTCCCATATGCAGACATTCAGACCTTTTTTATTTCTGCTGTTTTACCAGGAATTGCCCCAGGCTGGCACCTGGAATATATTGATGTGATGGACTCTGCCATGGACAAGACGTTTCGGTTCCAGTGCGATCGCTGGCTGGCTAAAGGTGAAGATGATGGGCAGCTCATCAGGGAGCTGGCCTGTGCCAATAATGACATCCTGGAACTGAAGGAACGGACTGGTGAGTTTGGAGTGCTCCTGTGCCTTTTCCTGAGGGATCTCAGAGGTCACAGAACATCTCCTGCAAGCTGGAGGCTCCCATGCGGGCTTTGGGGGTTATTTCTGGACACTTCAGCTCAGTAGTGCAGTTCTGGGATAAGAAAGAAATGAAACAGGATTTGTGGGGAAGAAAAAGATCTCATTCTGGGTTGAAAGCAAAGAGGGGCCCATCTGCAGTGGTTCAGTCCATCAGTAAGCCATGAGAACACATGGAAATGATCTCATTAGAAGCAAAGTGCTTGAGCCTTTGAGGTGGAAAATAAGTTCAGTCCTTAAAGCTTGGTAAGTAACGTTGCTCCAGCTTCCTCCTTAGCTGGTTCTGGGCTATGAGCTTAAGTGTCCCAGCTGAACACAACAGCTGAGCTTAACAGCCCATGGCCCTGGATCTGCTCTGGGTAATCCCACTGGGGCCAAGGCAATTACACTGCTGTCTGATGTGGGGGTGACTCAGCCAACAAGAGTTTCTTAACCACACTGAGATATGCAGACTCCATCTCAAGAGCTACTGCACCACTGCCCTTCTTCAGGAGAACCCTGGGGAGACAATAATCACATTACTTCACCGTGATTGTGCTCTGCCCCTGAAAAGAAATCAGCCTTGTGAGGGTCGTTCTGGGTACTTAAAGGCCACCACAGCATCTGAGCACATCCTGTTGGGTGCAAGGACACCCTCACTCTGCTAGGAACAGTGGCACAAATTTAAGGGGAAAAAAAAAAAAGAAATAAAAGAAAATATGGAGAATTCAGGCTGTGTTTCAGATTAAATGCTTAGCACAGCGTGGAGCTGGACACAGCTTGTTCAAGAAGGACCTCAGTCATCCTTGTGGATCCCTCCAACACAGAATATTCTATGATTCTAAGAATAACTCCATCTATTCTTGCTACCCAATTGAACAGGACTCCTATTTTTCATGTATTCTATCCCAAACCACTTAGAAGTCAAAAGTCCCACAGATTTCAGTGTGTTTCCACCCTTATTTTGCAAATGCTTGCTGTCTTGTGGGCTGTGATAAATATTAGGAAAGGGGTTTTTAGGCAAAGTGACAGCCAAATGAAGAGATCTTGCAGGCCATCTGCTCTCCCTTTTCTGTTTAACGTGTGTTTTAATTGTGCTTTGAAGCCTATGAGATCGTCACAGTAACCAGCGACAGAGAGGATGCAGATACAAAGGAAAACATCTGGATCATCCTGGAAGGGAAGATGGGCCGCTCAAAGGAATTCCTCATGGAAAACTCTTCCAAGAAAAGGAGGTTTGAAAGGTAGTAAGAAGGTTGGAGGGCCAGAGGAACTCCCCACCCGTTGTGTTTCCTCCACAAATGCCACCTCTTCTTCTTGCCATAGGGAGCTGTGTTTGTGCCATGCTGCTTCTCACCCCCCTTCCAAAAAGCCTGATGGCTTCCCACTTGGATTGCAGGGAAGATATCAAATGGGCTTCTGCTGGGCAGCCACAGAGTAGGTTTTAGAACAGCGAGAAAAAGGCATTTGGCCAAAGGAAATGCGGATGTTGCGCATGTGTGTGTGTGTGTGAGTGTGTGTGTGTATGTGTGTGTGTGTCCTTTTGTCTCCCTACATACAGAGGCTCCTGGCAAGCCTCCAGGGAGGCTGTGTGGATTTTGAGCTGGGAGGAGCAGAAGGAAGCTGGAGGTGGATTTAGTTCCTTTTACAGCATCTCGCTGGGAGTGGGAATCAGAGAGAAAGTAATAATAGTTGGAGGCTAGATGTTGTCAGAGCTGCTCAGATTTGACTTTGCAGATGGATCTGGGGGGAAAGGCTGTGAGATCACTGTCGTGAGAGGAAAGCCAGGAATCAGCCTCCTGCTGGAGGCACATCCAGGGAACAGGGGGCATATTCCTTCTCCCACATGGCCCAAAGGGCTCCAGGTGTGAGCAGGGTTTTCTGCTTGTTTAAGGAGAGGGCACCCCCTTTGGAGATGAGGACCTCGCCAAAGTCACGGGCACTGCTGATGTTCTGCTGCTTTGCAGGGAGGAAAGGTTTTTCCTGGAGAAGGAAGGTGAAATTCTGGCTTATGTGGAGCACAATATGACTGACTGAGACAACACATGAAATATGAAAGAACAGGAGGACCTTCCTGAGCTGATGGAGCCTGTGGGGGACTTAGACACCCCTCTTCACTAGGCACAGTCTGTCCTTGGAGGGACCAAGGGCCAGTCCAAGGAAATAAACCCAACAGATACTCAAGGAACACAACAGGAATCCAGTCAACACTTTGTCTCAAACCTATCAGGCCTGCCCATGGCAGGGGTTTGGAATTAGATGATCTTTAGGGTCCTTTCCAACCGAAACCATTCTGAGATTCTGTGATTTGATTGTTCCTCTGAGCTATTTCCAACTCGAGCTTCAGGAAGGGTGGCTCAACTAGCAAATTTAAAACTGCTATG
The DNA here is from genome assembly GCF_963513975.1 of Fringilla coelebs. NCBI lineage: Eukaryota > Metazoa > Chordata > Aves > Passeriformes > Fringillidae > Fringilla > Fringilla coelebs. The sequence goes on from NC_140031.1 coordinate 2,712,523, forward strand.
GTGGGTAGATGTGTAACAGATACAGTATCTGTCAAGAATGAATGAATAAGTGCTGGAGGGGAAATTAGTCATTCTTTAGCTTTATCTATAATGAGGCAAATTGATTTTGTATGTGGAACAGCTCAAGTTTATCCTAGAAAGTCCTAGTGGCAACAATTTAAAGTGCCACCCCTAATCAGAGAAAATACTAAATTTAAATATGGAAATTATACTTTGTGTTGAATGATTGTAGGTTAAATCAAATGACTGTAAATTTGGCTTATCTTCTATCTTCCATAGCCATGTGCAAATTACTTAATGTCCATATGAGGCAAGTCACTGGCAGCCTTCAAGATGCTGAAACTGCTCCCTGTTTCCTGCAGGGGAGCAACCGACACATTCCAGTTTTCTTCAAAGAACGTCGGTGATATTGCAGCCATCTGCGTTGGTCACTGCCCAAAAGATGGGAAGAAGTCATCTGCAAAAGCTGATGTCTTCTGGCATGTCCAGGAGATTATTGTGACAGAGATGGAGCTTTGCAACAAGTAAGTGCCTTCTCATCCGCAAGGAGCTGCCCTGGGAGGACACGGGGGAGGTGAGCAGCTCTGCACGCATCCTCCTGAAGCATTTCAGGCCCAGGAAATAACAGAAGGTCTTGTTTTCTGTTATGTAGCTTGGTGTGTCAGGTCCAGAAGGTCCTTGCCTGTGCAATTTCTGAGTTGTTAGAGAGGGTATTTGCATGTGCAGCTGACTTTCTAAACAAGTTGGCTGGGGTGAATCTCACAGCCAGGATGAATTGATGTCTCACATTACGGAAAATAACCAGAGTGGCTAAAATTCAGGTGTAGGATACTCTGCACAGACTGGTCTTTAAGTCTTGTGGAAGATTTCCTGGAAACTAGAATAAGACAAAGGCTGAGCCTCTGATTCCGACCAGTTTGGATGAGAGATCCTCCTGGTCTGGTCCAAAAGGCCACACATGACTGGAAAGGTTACAGTCCTGCAGCTCAACCGTGCCTGAAGAGCCCTGAGCACGGTCAGGTCATGCACACTTTGATCTGAGTCCCAACTTTGGAAGGGGAGCAGATTCCATAGGGACCGTGCAGGAACAGAGGAGATCACCCACTTGCAGAGCAAACTGCACTCCAGTAAAACAGTCCACGACTTTATTGTGGATTTCTTCTCTTTTCCACGACATTTCCATTGCTGCTAAAGAATTTAACTACGAGGAGTTTGTTCCAGCTGAGACAATTGAGTGTTTAAGAAGAAATCCTTGAAGTAGAAGGGTTTTTTTAGAAGCTGAGAGTCTCTCCTAGCAAATTAATCAGCCAACTGAAGAGCCTTAATAATATTTGCTGAATGAAAACTCAGTCAATTGCATACTAAAACATGCTCTTTTCTCCTGGTGGGGAAAAGCCTGGAACCCTCTAAGTCCAGCTGTGCAATCAGATCCATGCACTGAACTCATTGGGAGCATGCTGAAACTGCTGGGGCAGTGTGTTGTGAAGGGGCCAAAGGTTTTCTTGTAAAATCACACTTTTTAGAGATTGTTTTAAATTAAAAAGGCCAGCCAGAAGGTGTGGGTAAAGCCTGCAGTCTGTCCTTACACTGGAGCAGGGCTCCAGCCCTGCAGACATAGCACTTCACAGTGATGTTTGCCATGCACACAAGCAACTGGAGAGCATTCACCATGAGAACAAGTTCTCACTTATGGTATTACCCATCCCAAATATCAAAAAACCTACCCAGACCAAATTTAAAGAGTTACCAGATTGTTGCAGCAATAGTTTTGAATTATACCAGGATTTTTCCTTTCTTAGTAAGTAAAAAGATAGTATTTAAAGATTTTCCTTGCATATTTCAGGGCTATAAAAGTAATTTTGGCATGCACCCTTTTACTTCCAGACCATGAGATATTACACAGCTGAGGAAATCAATCTACAGCACTGGGCATCCTCTCCATCCCACTCTCATGCAGTTTTTCTGTCCCTGAGCCTAAAATTTCTGTTGAATGACACAAATCCCCCTGGAATTTCTCATCTATAAAGCTTCTTTCCAGGGAATAAGTGCTTCACTTTGCCCACAGACAATGCCAAGAGTATAGGAAGTGCTTAAGAAACACCATACAGCTGGATTCACAGTGACCCTTCCTCCAGGTGCTTGTGTTTTACACACGCACTGCAATCCAGCCACACTCCATTCAGGAAGACCTGCTGCACTTCAGTGAAGGTGGGGGAAGAGGGAGAACCTCATTTGGAACTGATCTGCATCACTGGAAATGAAATACATCCTTAACAGCAGAGTGCTCCAGCCCCTGGCTGAGTGCCAGCTTCGAGGCAATTTATGGATGTGCTCGGTGTTCCCTGCACATCCCCAGAGGCAGCACTGCAGGGACAGGGGCTGTTGGCATCTGGTACCTATCATTCCCCTGTTCCCACCTTTTTTGTTCCCTGCTAAGGATGAAACAGGTGATCTAGAAAGGACAGGGAGATTTAAACCTCCATCTTTCCTGGTCCTTTTTTTTAATGCCTTTTTCCTGCTTTAGCTCTGGGTCTCACTGCTTGTCCTGCCTTGGTGGGTCTGGAACTGGCCATGCCATTGCACGGGCTGAAGAGGTGACAAGAGCCCCACAGATCCTTCCCATGTGTGGGAAGAGGTCAGATTTTTCCAGCTGCAAAGTTCCAGCATGTCTCTCCTTCTAGAAAAATATTCAAGTTCTGGTACATAGAGGGGAAAATGCTGAAAACAGCATTAATGTGGGGCAATTTAGTAGAATCACACTCCCTAACTTGCTGGCTCCATGTTTGTACCAACAACGTGGCACAGCTGGGCAGTGCCTGTCCCTGTGCCGGCACTGCTGAGGCACCTCCAGTGCTGGGGACAGCTCTGGGCCCTCAGGACAAGAGAGACCCTGAGGGGCTGGAGCGTGTCCAGGGCAGGGAACAGAGCTGGGAAGGGGCTGGAGCCCCAGGAGAGGCTGAGGGAGCTGGGAAGGGGCTGAGCCTGGAGAAAAGGAGGCTCAGGGGGGCCCTTGTGGCTCTGCACAGCTCCTGACAGGAGGGGACAGCCGGGGGGTCGGGCTGTGCTCCAGGGAACAGGGACTGGAGGAGAGGGAACAGTCTCAAAATGTGCCAAGGGAAGGACGGACTGGCTATTCCAGAAAATTTCTTCATCCAAGGAGCTCCCCGCCCTGGCAGAGCTGCCCAGGGCAGCAGTGGAATCCCCATCCCTGGAGGGGTTTAAAAGCCATGTGGATGTGGCACTTTGGGATCACGGGGCAGTGCTGGGGTGGGGTAGCACTTTGACTCAATGCTCCTAGGAGACTTTCCCAACACAAACAATCCCTCAATTCTCTCACGTTTGCCCCACAAAGCGGCCGCCCGTGCGCTAACCTCCCTCTCACTCCCCGCGGCAGGTACTTCTTCAGGTGCAACGCGAAAATCCCTCTGCACTACAAGCGGCGAGACTACAAAGTCTTCGAGTGTGCCAAGGTCACCGAGAGCTTTGCCAGCAAAGCCCGGAGCCTGGTGCCAGTGAAATACGAGACCATCGTGGTGACGGGCTTCGAGAAGGGCGCGGGCACCGACGCCAACGTGTTCATCACCATCTACGGCCTGAACGGCGACTCGGGGCGGCGCGCGCTGCGGCAGAAGTTCAGGAACCTCTTCGAGCGGGGCAAGACCAACAGGTTTTACCTGGAAACGCTGGACATGGGGGAGCTGAAGAAGGTGCGGATTGAGCACGACAACAGCGGGCTGGCTCCGGGCTGGCTGGTGGAGCGGGTGGAGATCACCAACTCGGCCACTGGCGTCACCACCATATTTCCCTGCGGGAAGTGGCTGGATGAAAACCGGGGGGATGGGTTGATCTGTAGGGATCTTTTTCCTAGGTACTGAGGAGGGTTTTGATCCCTTCAGTATGTGTATTTTTTTTTCTCATTATATTGTTTTATATTGCCTTTTACTTTTTAATACACTGCCTTTTGTATTGATTTTTAGTAGCAAGACATTCTTCCTGGGTTAACATTTTGTAAAAGTAATGTTGCTTTTTTTTTAAAAGTGCACATAAAACTGTTAATTAAATAAATGTATTTATTCCTTACTTATGATTAAAAGCTACAACCAGCATAGATATAAACTGTCCTTTACCAGCTCAGAGGTTTGTCCTTTCAGTGCTATGCCTTGACAGAGCTGAGAATACCTACCGACCTACTCTACTGATATGCTCCACTTTTAGATAAGCATAGAGGTTAAGAGAATTGAAACTCTTTTATTTAAGAAAATTGAGCTTAGAGATCCCATTTTTTTCCCACTTCTGACAGCTGCAAGCTCTGCACATCCATACACACATATGGACATCTCCAGAGGGCACCACATCAAAAAACAGCAGGCACAGTAGGATGTTCCATGGGGAATTTGGGGAGCATCTGCACCCACCCAGCCAGGTCTCAAGCAGTGGGATCTGGGTGATGTTTTCCACCCTGGGAGCATTTTCCCCCTCCAGGGCAGACTTTGCTCCCTGGCTGAATTCCTACAACTCTGCCAAGAGCTGAGATCTATGGTTACAGCTGCCAGTGCAAAAGACCTGCCAGATAATCAATTCCACAGCAAGGAAGCTGTGCTAACTATATTCAAAGCTGACTCAGGATAATCATACCCTACATGGCCTGAATACCAGCTCTGTTTCAGAGCAACTGCCATTCATTTAAACTTTTTTTTTCCTTTAATAAGGATTCTGTTTTGTCTTTTTCTGTGTCTGAGAAGGGATTTCCCAGAGGCAGTAAGGGCCAGTGCTCCTGTCAATGAGCTCTTCCCAGGCACTCACACCTCTACAGGTACCAACAAGAAAATATGTTCATAAATCATTGCTCCTGGAGCCCTGTCTCTCTGTAGGATGCAAAGCAGCAGGACACATCCTTAGGAGGAAAAAGGGAGGTGTTTGAGCCATGAGGACCTTCCTCCTGGCCTAGCCTGGAGAGGACACTCCCTCTCCCAGAAGCTGGTTTTAAGCAAGAACTTTGCAAGAACAGGGATGAAAGGGGTAAAGAGTGGGCTCAACCCGCTAAGCCCACCCACCCCAGCAGTTCTGGGTTGAGGATGATGCTTCTGCTGGCACCGTGCCTGGCTGTGCCAGGCCACGAGGCAGGACCGTCCCACTGCTCAGTCCCTCACTCCTCATGGGCAAAGGAGACCCAGCAAAGCCTGGTGATGCTGAGACAGGAGTCAGAAGCATATTAGAAATGCTGTTGATTGCCCAGAGGTATTTGAAAGCTCCTAACCCACTAAAGCCCTTCCAGGGAAGTTCTGGATTTCTGTTTCCCACAGCAGGCACCACCAATGAGACATGACTTTATATCATGGCTGTCTGTGACAGCTCACAAATAATAGCCCAGACTAATTCATTTTAGAAACCTTTATGGTAACTGATGGTTCTGGAGCAGAGCAAGTTGCTTAAATGAGCCCAGTAATCAACCTCATCAGGGATCATCTACTCACTGAGAGGAATAATAATAATAGCAGCCTTTGCTGGCTGTGCTCTCTCTCCTCACGGCAGGCGGGTGTGCCTGGCCCTTAGCAAGGAGCTGGGAGCTCACAGGAGGAGCAGAACCGCCCTGAGGAGGGCTGGAGGTGATTGCTAGGGTCTGATTGCATCCCTGGGATCCTACTGGGATGGAATACAGACTCCCTGGGTACCCAGGGGGTCCCATGAGTGGAGTCTGGTGCGTCTGGGTTTGCTGGTCTTGCACAGTGTCCTTGCAGTTCCCAGTGGGTGTTTGAAGCAAAATAAGGGTCAGGCTTTTGGTCTTCCCCCACTCCCTCCCACCCAAGTTTAACCAGCACTGTGGAAAAAAACCTCTCCTGTCAAGAAGTTTGGCCCCTTTTCAGACAAATGAGTGCTGCTGTGAAATAGGAGTTTGTCCCTGCAGTCCCAGCATTTCCAGCTGGCTCCAGTCACCCTCTGCTTGGTACAGGGCGGGGGGAAAGCTGGTTTTAGAGCATCAATTTAACCCCTGCCACCCCCTGGGCAAGCTCACTGCACTGGTACTTGCTTCCATGGCCAGGCTGGATGGGGTTGGGAGCAACCTGTTCTAGTGGAAGGTGTCCCTGCCCATGGCAGGGGGGGAACAGAATCTTTGAGGTCCCTTCCAGCCCAAACCATTCTGTGAGCCCATGATGATTCTATGATTCCATGATTCTTCTATGATTCCAGCCCAGGGGAGCAGTGAGGCAGCTCCTGACCCACACACCATCCCTTCCTGGGGCAAGGAGGAAAGACAAATTCTTACCTTGCGTGTGAGGAATCACAGGGGGCAAGTGGCTAGAAACATGGGTTGAGGCACATCTGAAGCAGGAATTAATATCTTCAGGATGACCAAACCACTGTGCAGGTGGGAGATGAGTTTGTAGGTACCTGGGGTCATCAAGGCCACCTGCCATCCCTGGGCAGGCTTATTCAGCACAACAGCTCCAGGCAAAGCTGCCCTGCAAAGGGCCAAGGAGAGTTTGCTGATGGAGGGTCAGCACCCACATCGACTCCAGGAAGGCAACCTTGGCGAAGCATGAAAGAACTCTGCTTTTTTCCGCTGAAGACTTCAAACAAGCCCCTCCTTAGTGCCAAGCTCAGCTGCACCCTGACTCTGGGGAATCCCTCTGTTGCTGCAACAGCTGCTATTACAGAAGTAATAAGGCAAGAGTGGAGTTTTTCCAGCCGCTGGATTTGCGTTAGGCTGCTAGATTCAACACTTTCTTAGACAAGTGGAGATCTAGGGAGAAGAAAAGCCAAAATTTTCCTAGTCCTGTGCCTTTTGCAGGGCTTAGTCAGTCTTTTCCTGTGGAGGCCAAGCAGCCCAAAGCTGATATGTTGAGCGGATACAAAGCTCTTGCTCTCACCACCAACCTCTGCCTTCTTTTTTTTTCACTTTATTTCCTAATTCCATTTTAATGCACATTCCTTCATCCTAAAACAACAATGTAAGTAAGAAGCAAGAGCAAAGTACAAGATTGGTAGCACTCAGTGTGAGTCTTCAAAACCTGGCTGTTCCATTGTATTTGTGTTCTCCACCATTTTGGGACTCTGATGAAGTTCTGTGTTTACCAAATTTAGGTTTACTAAAGCACTTGGGTGCTGCCAGTGAAAACAAGCATAAACAAGGAGTACTTAGCAGTGTTTCATGCTGAAAGACCAGTTGCCTCTTGGTGCAGGACACAGAAAATTATTTGCAAATCTCTTTAAAATTGTTGTGAAGCATTTTTGGTGGCATCATATGTCTATGTGAACCCTAGGCTTGTGAAGGGGGAATGACTGAGAGATGTGAAGTATCTTATATTCCATATGTAGAAAATATCTTACAGTCTTCCTTGCTCCTTCCTTATGTCTAGAGGCCAATTCTAAAAGAGCTCTAGAAAAGAGCTAAAATGAAAATTTTTTTTAATAATAATAAAAAAGAGAAAAAAATAAATTTATTAATGGGGTTGTACAGCTCTGAGCTGCAACCTGTGGGCCAGTTGCAGATTTAGACACCACGAAACACTGGATAATGATGGATAAGGGCTCAACTTCCCGACCCTGGGCAGCTGCAGTGAAAGCAGATGCTGGCGGTGAATAAAGATGTTGCATTTTGGTCCGTGCTGCTGTGCCGTGATGGGCAGAGCCCCTCTCCCTCCCCAGGCAGGCTCTGTGCTCAGCAGGGCTGTTATCAGATTGTGGCAGCTCCTTTGCTGCTCCAGCTCCGCAACAAACCCGATTGCCATCTGCAGCACCTCTCTCAGCAGCGTCGCCCTTTTGGAGGACATCAGCAGGATCTCAGCGAGAAACTGAGATTTTCCCCAGCTGGACCAGCAGGTCGCTTTTAACCTGTTTTCTGTTTTCTGAGTTTCTAAAAGCTTCCTGTACCAAGAGCTTCGTGTGGCGTGAACACGGTTCATCCCTTATGCAGCTTTTGATGGAGGCTGGAGGAGCCGGCAATTCCCTTCAGCTACGGGAACCAAATCTCTGTGATCAGCAGCCACTTCTCTCCAAGGCTTATTTAAGTCTAATCACACAGTCAAAGCTGGGCACTGGCCTCAGCTTTTCAGGAGGAGCAGCTGAATCAAGAGTGGGCTGGAGCAGAGACTGGCACCATTTGTTGTGGAAGGAAATAAAAGCACGGGAGGACCTACAGAATGGATTTTGCAGGATGCAAAATTGGGGGTGTGACCCATTGGATTCTCCAATGGGTAGCAAAAAGGACTGAAAACACCCTCAAATGTACCTGGATTAGTTTGAAGGGTTTGGGATTTTTTTTTTCTTCCAGTAATTTTCTCCTTCCTTAGTTATTAAACTAGAGATCCAGACAGAAGGAAATCCCTCTCCACCAGGAAAGAGGGTGGGAGAATCTGTTGGTATCTCTGCCGGACTTGCTAGAAATACCTTACAGGCGCTGTGTGATAGTGTTTAGAGGAGAAATCTCTCTTTAACAGGCAATTTTCTGAAATTCTAGAAAGCATTTTGGTACCTGATGACCAAACTGGTACCACAGGGCATCAGACACAGCACTGTGCCCGGTGTGGAAAGCCTCACCTCACCTCTGCCACAGGGCCCAGCCACCAGCAGCCTCTGCAAACCAGATGGGCAGAGCATTTTATACCCCAGCAGAACTTCTCCTGCACATCAAAGACACAAGCAGTGGAAGGAGAATTGATTCCAACCCAAAGAAACCAGAAATGAGCAGTAAATAAAGACCAAGCGACCGCCCTGGTAGGTGGCTTCTGCGTGGCACAGGTTTATAGTTAGCAATGCGGTTTGTTTTATTAGTTATAAATAAAGTACAAAAAGTCCACCAAAAGTGAATCTAAGCATTTACACAATTTCTAATGTCTTTCCATTTCTTCAATGCACTATTGCTTTAATATTAATAATAAATATTTTTCTAGCTTTCTTCTATAAAATAGTCTATGTAGCAAAATGTTGCACAGCACAACAGAACAGCAGTAGGAATACAAAAATGTGGGTGATCCTTTCACCTGCCCGGGTCATTAAAGGAGACAGGGTTTTGTTTACTCGCTCCTTATTTTGCTTATCCCTCTTACAGTGACTTTGGGGGGGAGGACAACCAACCCCCCAGTCCCCACACAGCTCAAAATCACAGCTCCAGGCTACAGGGGAGGAGTGTTACAGAGCAGCAAGGTAAAAAACACAGACAGGTTTAAAACCTGGGGTAAGGCAAAGTCAACAAAGCAGCGCAGCACCCTGAAGGGACAGAGAGAAAAGAATTAAGGTACTGTGATTTTGTGCCTTTCTAACCCAACTGAGAATTTCATCCAAAGCCTTTTTGTGGGGAGGATGACTACTGGCTGAGCACATGCATCAAACCCCACTTCTGCCTGTACACGGCTAAATGTCTGCACTGACCGAGCATGGTTATGGCTTAAAGCTTGAAATGTTATCAAAGGTTCTCTAACCTTCTGGCAAAGCTGGAACTCGTGATACTCAGGAGCCTTTGGGGAAAGGGCAATGCATTGCAAGAGTGGCGCAGCCACAGCAGGATGGGGATGCTTGGCCATGCCATTTTGGGTCTGACCCCCTTCTTGGGGGCAGAAGGGCTCTGGGGCAGGTCCCAGCTCTACACTGGATTAAAAAATTCCAAATTGACGCTCCCTCCTGTACAGGAGGGATGAAGCCAACTGGTCAAGATCAGTGTTAAGAGTTTCTGCCCCATGCATGTGTCAGAGCCGGGTTACAGCCAGTGCCCATGGCAGGCGTTGCAAGGAGATGGCAAATGGATCCCGTGTCCATCCCAACCACTCTCAGCTAGACGTGGTGTCACAGGATCACAGAATTGTTTGGGCTGGAAGGGACCCTAAAGCTCATCTCATCCCACCCCCTGCCATGGGCAGGGACACCTTCCACTATCCCAAGTTGCTCCAAGCCCCATCCAATCTGGCCTTGGACACTTCCAGGTATAGGACAGCCACGCTTCTCCGGGAAACCTGTGCCAGGGCCTTCTTAGCCTCTGAGTAAAGAAGTCAACCCCTAAAAATGGCATTGAGTCCCTCAGTTCTGTTGCCTCCAAGCTTAGGCTCACCCCATTGCCTCCTTCACCCCAGCTGGGTGCACTCACAGAGGGTGAAAAGAGCCAAACCAAGCACTGACAGACGCCAAAAATTACAGAGCCACCACACCTGGGCTTCCTTCCTGGGCTTTTGAGACAATTTGCAGAGTCTTGCACTAAAGGCATGCATTGCCCCTTGCAGTGGGGGCCTGCTGGGTGTTATTGCAGGGTCACACAAGCAGCAGCAGCAGCAGCAGCATCACCAGAGGCATCAGGGACAGGGCAGTACCAAGAAACAACCAAAATGTTTTGGCTTATGCAGAGCGTCGTTAACCGCCTTCAATGTGCAAGGACACAAGTGAAAGGATCACCAGAGTTTGATTATGAGTGCAAATAATATTCATATATATGTGCTAAACACAGTCACTATATTGCAGTTTTCCACTATGTCACAGCATACAGAATCAAAGGTTTGCATTTTTATGGAATGTATCCAAGGTAACAGCACCACAGAAATACAGTTTGTAATCACACACCCTGATTTTTTTCTTTTTTTTTTTTCTGTTTTTGACAAGATAAGCATTACCCCCCACATCCCCTGTTTAATTTTATTTTAAGTACCGATGCATGCAAAGCATTCCATTCCCAGAAACAATGCAAAAATGAGGTAATAGGAGTAATAAAAAAAATTAGTAGTAATTTCTAAATAAATAAATTATAATTAAAAATGCAAAAAAACAACTATAAAAATAATTAAATTAGAACCCACAATATCTACAAGTTAGTCATAAATTATGATTGTTAAATATAAGGCATTTAAACTCACAAAACCCTGTAAACTATTGATGTTTTGTTTCTAGATTTGTTGTTGTTGTTGTTGATGTTTGTTTTGTTTTTAAACCCATCCTAACTCGCAACCTACTTGTACAAATTATTTAAACGCAAAGGAACCTGACACACTGATACAACTCCAGACACTGTAAATTCTCACGCACCTTGGGATCAGTCACTCACACGAGACCATGGGAGTTTGGTGCTTTTCTTCATCAAAGGTTTGTTTGTTTTTTGTTTGTTTGGTTTTGGTTTTTTTTTTTCACTTTGATCAATTTTTTTTTTTTTTAAAAACTGTGCTTGTTTCTTAGGCAAATAGTAACACTTTTCCATAGGCTTTAAAAGAAAACACACGGTCCAGAAGTGTTCCTCATTCCCTCCCCACCCATTGGGGGTATCAATCCCCCTGTTGCTCTCCCTGCTTCTCCCCCGCAGGTCACACCTGGGCAGACCAAACCTGCGCAGAGTATTTTGCCACCAAAACCTTTGCTTGTCGTGGTATTAGTATTATTTGTAATGCTGCTTCAATGCTGGTGGAGCAGGACCCATAGGTATCCATGGGCCACTCCCTGACCCATGGACATCAGGGCTGGGACCACCACATTCCCCAAGAAGCCGTCACTTGTGCTGGGTGGCAAATGTGTCATAAAGTCATGGAATGACTTGAGTTGGGAGGGACCTCAAAGCTCATCTTATTCCAAACCCCCTAACGTGGGCAGGGACACCTTCCACTAGACCAGGTCCCTCCAGCCACCATCCTGCCTGGCCTTAAGCACTTCCAGGGTTCTCTGGGCAACCTGTGCCAGGGCCTCCCCACCCTCACAGCCTTATACATCTTCCCTATATGTCACCGTTTGTCCCCTTCCACTCCCTCCCGCCTGCTTTGGCACACAATGAGAGAGGCTCCTGCACCCTCATGTGGGGCTTCCCTTCTTCTCTCTCCTCTCTCACTGGGGAAAAAAGGAAATCTCTGTGTGCCTCTGAGGCTGGTGTTTTCCAGTTACAGCTCATGAGAATCTTGCAGTTTCTCAGATGAGAGTTTATGACTGAATCTACTTGGGAGAGCATTTCTCTCCAGTGAAATATATGCTCAGGGGAGACAGAAATCATTCCCACCACACCAGCATTTTCAATAGATTATGTTTCTAATTCCCCTGCTGCTTCCCTGCAGCTCCTTTCTCCCTTAGTATGAAAGAAAAAAAAAAAAGAAACAAAAAGACAACTACACGTTTTGGTTATGAATGTCAGTTTTCCCGAGAGTTTCCCTCCTGATCCCTGCAGTTGGCGTGCTGAGATCTTTTTTTTTTTTTTTTTAGGGGGAGCATGGATCACAACAGCTCACTCCTTTGGGTATTACCTCTTAATTCTGAGTGTTAATGTCATTAAGTTTCATTTTAACAGCCACTGATTACTCCGTGTGGATATGGCCTGAAACATGCACACAAGCCCGCGTGGGCGCGGGCGCGCGCGCTTTGGGGCAGGACACGGCCCCCAAAAGTGGCAGCCCCACCTCCACCCTGCCTTCCCCTCCCGCGCCCAGGGGCTCGTGGTCTCAGCAGTGTCTTGTGAGAATCGAGTTTTCTTCTGTACCCTTATCAAGAGATGCTTTGGCAATGGGAGGAGAGTCAACGTTTTGCACCTCTCAGCACCTCTCCGGCGTTGTTACGCGCCAAAGAACAGCAGAAGGCGCCGACTCCCGTAACCATCACTTTGGAGCAGTGCTGGCGAAGCCAACACGCCACCCAGCTCACAGAAGAAAGCATCACGGACAATTGCAATCATGTAGACAGAACTTCCTTGGATTTTGATATGACAAGCTACTTTGTTAAAATACAGAAAGCAAAGAAACAGCATCTACTCAAATACTGTGCCGCTACAGAAAGTGTCCAGCACCAGCAGACAAGCAGGAACGAAGCTTTTCCCTATTGCTTCGTTCATTTTATCCCCAATTTTTATTTTTATTAAGCTTCTCTAAATTTGCAACACACTGTAAATGCAAGGGAAAGAAGCACACGCGGCTGAGGCAAAGAGCACAAACCCTTCTGACTGTAAACAGGATTTTGCTTTTTCTCCTCTTCCCCCCACCCCGAGGATGGGGATGTTTGACCTCTTTATTCCCCCTCTGCAATGTATTAATCAGGCACCAAAATAAGGAATCTATGAAAAAATATTTGGTGCAAATTAGGTAACAGCAACATGTCCACCACAAGATGAGTAGGGCATCAAACACAACATTTCTTAAGCTAACATGCTCCAGCTGCCATCCATAGAAATAGCTAAAGGACCCCTAACATGTTTCTACATATTTGAGAGGTATATATACAATCCCCATGAAAAGCAGGATTGACAGGCCGGACTAACCACAACTAGTTCCTTCATATTCAACACTAAAATCTTCTGCAGCACGGGGTCTCTGAGCTCCGGGAATGCCAGCTCCCTTTCACTGGGCCTGTATCCTGCGTATATGTGCAATATCTTCTACTGCTAGATATTGTATCACCTCCTCCTTCTCCTCACTACCGTGCCTGCAGACTTCCCCTCTCAATCAAATGGCTCAGAAGGCAAAAAATTTCGCTGCAAGGGTTTATGGCCATACGACCTGGTAAGGAAAATGGTGTGTCCAGCTAGTCTTTTCAGCTGTCCGAGCCAAGCTGTGTTTCAATGTCCACCCTGCAGATCGGGCACTTCTTGCTGGTGGCCAGCCACTGGTCCACGCACACTTGGTGAAAGAGATGCATACAGGGCAACCGCCTGCAGAGAGAAAAACACCACTGCTTTTTAGGTGTTAGGGTGGAGGAGGTCCAAGGGAGCAAAAAGAGCTGAAAAACCTAAGGTTATACTCCAAAGCCTCTTAGCTCTTCATGGTTGTGTCACATTAGCAGTCAGGTGGGCCCACACCGTTCCTGCATGAGTGTCCTCAGGGAACCTGATCACGCTTTACCTACATCACCTCTGCCATCATCATGTATCACCCCTGTGATACTGGGGAGCCTTGAACCATAAGAACTGACAGAAAAAGGATCAGGGCTTTTCTTGACAATTTAAGGATGAAAAGAGAAGAAGTACTTCTCACCTGCAGTCCCTTCAGCCATGATAGTTCAATTTCTTATCCCCATCCTCTGTCACAAGCAGAGATTTGACCCCGTGAGCAGCCTGGGATGTCTGTTAGAGACAACTGGAGTTCTGTTGGCTGGGGCTGGTTCTCTGTGACCATGTGGGCAAAGTAATCCTACTTATTCTGCAATAAAGCAGCTGTGTCTTGGATACAAGCCCCACTCTCCTGGACTTCTCACCAACACTGCTTTTTATCATACTTTGGTCATCTGTCAGGCTCAGGTGTTGATGACCCCAAGCTCCAGATGGTTGTCAGAGATCAGTCTAACCTATCCTTCTCTGACACTTTGTCACCTGGCCAGCTGGAACAGCCTGGAAGCAGATGATCCAAACCCAGGGAACACTATAAAAACCTAGCCCGCTGCTGCCGCAGGGCTCTTCCTGTCTACGGGCCATACCAATGTCCATCTGCAAAGCATTTGGGTTCCCAGACCCCACAACAACCCAGGTGATTTTCTTAGGACAAGAACAGAGACATTAATCCAAAAAAACACAACTCAGATGGCACTGAGAGGCAGAGGAGGGGATGGAAGGATCTCACCTGACGTCCTCTCCGTCTTCAAGCATGGACAGACAGATTGTGCATTTCTCGTCGGTATCTGACTCCTCGCCATCGTCTTGCTCAGCTTTGCCTTCCTGTGGTCTTCTCTGCAGCAAGATCAAACACATTTGGTTAGACCTTGCCCTTCTAATGCTCTCCCAAGCTTGGGCAGTTGCAGGAAGATAAATAATGAGATCTCCATCTATCAGCCAGATCCTCCAGCTCGGGGAAGCCAGCCCAGCCAAAACAGCCAGCGAGATGAGTGTGCCACCAACATGCTGCAGGTTGGCATGTCTCCTCCTGAGGCTGGTGGCAGTGAGGCTGTTGGCAGTACCCCAAGGAGCAGCCTGTCCTCTGCTGCCCTAATACCATCCCCCCACCATTTCCTTACAGTGGGGATGGCCCCATGGTCTCCTTTGCTGGAGGCTTCTCCTTGGGGAGACCCCAAACCTCATGGTGCCACCACTGCCAGGAAGGGCAACCGCTGTGCCCCACGCCAGCTTGGCCACTGGCCCAGTCCCATGCTGTACCACAGGGCCATGCTTAGCCTGTCAGCTGCCCCTATTTCCTCTTCCCCCACACATCCATTCCGATTCATATCCTTTTCCTGGGCTCACTGGAGATGCGATGAGAGACAAGTGCAGCAGGAGTTACCTCACTTCCAGCCTGGGCAATGCAACATCCCTACCCTCCAGTCGAGAGTGACCAACACCAGAAACTACTACTCAGACAAGCATTCTTCCCAATTTCTACTGAGCACACCCAAAAATGTGCCCATTTCCTCATGGGCGGGGAGGTCAGCTCCAACAGAGGAGACACCCCTGGTGAAGCCAGGGCAGAAGAAGGCTCCCCAGGCCACGGAGCCCTCACGGTGGGCGTGGGGCAGCGCCGCTGGCATGCAGAACGGGGCGGGTTTGCATGCACCAAGCCCCCTTGGTGGTGTGCACTTTCTTACCAGGTGCGGACAGGGGGGAAATTGCACCCGCTGGGTGGGAGAAGGTTGAGACCCTTTTGAAAATTTGGCCCGCAGCTTCCTAGCCTAGAAGTGAGAAACAGGCAGCTGAGCTATGCCACCACTCCCGGCCCCGGGAGCCCCGCAAGAAATCAAAGCACCCCTGCTGCGGTGGGACTGCAACCCACCAAAGTCCTTCCTTCTGCCTGCTCCGTGCCCACAGCCCCTGGCTGACTGAGAGGGGCTGGCAGCCGTGCTGTGTTCTGGGGCACTCACCTTCTTGTACTTGTGGGGGAAGGTGAATCGCTCGATGGTGTTCTGGACGGCGCCCCGGCTCACGCTGCCCAGCCTGTCCTCCAGCTGCAGCAGCTCCTGCGGCACAGGAACATCAGGAAAGCGCCATCCCCACTGCTCCCAAGGGACCAGGTGCCACCACACAACCATACCTGCTGGCAACCGAGGCTCCCTCCTGTCCTCTCCTCAGTGGAAATGGCCATCAACCCCAAATCAGCCATGCTGTAATGATGAATCTGATCCCTGGCACTTGGGATAATAACTAAGAGCTCGAGGCAAAGAGCTGGATATCCAATATTTCACAAATTAGGATGGGATTTGAGCTTCATCTGACAGGCTGGGAAACAAAACCCCATAGATCTGGAGCACTTTGTTGATAAATGAAAAGAGCCAGAGCCAACCCAAGCCAGGCCCAGGCACCTTGGAGTAAACCATCTTTAACCAAACTTAACCCCATCACTTCCCAGCTATTACTAAAATTGATGAAAGACTCAACGCAATTGCCACACCACAAGAAACAGTCTTACAGCTTTATAGCAGAGCTTGCGTAAATTCACAGCACTTTAAAAATTAATAATTCCAGCCCCCAGATACATACTTCATAGCTCTCCCGCACAGCGGATGTGTGCCTGCTTGGGTTCAGTCCCTGAAGAGCAAGCAGCTGAAGCTGAGGGTAAGGGTAATTTCTGATTTCATGAACAACCTGAAAAAAGTGAGGGAGAAAAATAAAGCCGCTTGTATACTTGCCAACAGAAAACCCTTGTGTGCCCTGATGTAAATCTAATGCTTTAAAAATTCAAATTGAAATAGTAGATTGACATTTTCACCAATTTAAGCCTTTTGGTAACAAAAAAAATGAGGTTTTATCAAATATATTTCCTAGAAATGATACCTAACATTCACTCCTTCCAAATAAACTGTTATAATAATTCCTGTATCATCCATAGCATTGTAGTTCCAAACCCCCAGCATGGATTAGATTACAATAAAATTTCATTTCATTTAAATGGGTAGATTTCTGTTCATCCAAGCTTTGATTGGTTTGTTTAAGGCTTGCGTTAGTACACAGGTGTCAGGGTCTGACACAGCACACGGGAAAAGCACCCTCATGGGATTTCTGGGGATGTTTTAAGGATTAGAAGTGGTTGGAATGACTTAGCTCCAAATACAGCACCCTGCTAGGAGAAGGGGTAGAAAATTACCCCAGCCAGCCTGTCTTCTCATCAATCCCACCTCCACCTGTGCAAGAGGTCATGAAATTCTTTACAGGTGGCATCAAAACTGATGTAGAGAGCAATGACTTGATGAAGGATGGTCCTGGGGGCTGACACCAGGGAAGGCAGTCACCCACTGCCAGTCCTTCAGCACACAAAATGCCCTGGGAGACCACAGTTCCCTGCAGTATTAATTATATTATTAATATTAACTGCCGAGTCTCTCACATCCTGCCCATGTTTTGCAGACCAGCTTGTGAACGTGGTGCTGCAAGCAATGGACCGAATTCTTTCAGAACAGCTGAGCTTTTCTTTTCTTTCTTTAATCCAGTGCAGTGATGGAACATTATCCTTTCAGACACTCCCTCCCACGGCCGGAGATAAGTGGGATTTGCAGGAGACAGGTGATAGAAAGATAGCAGCCTTTATTTTGACTGCTTTCTGGCAGGCAATGCATAAAACATTTCTCAGTAAAAGCGTTTCACTTACCACCTGGGTTGAGGATGTGCTTCTGGGGAAGTGGTGCATCCGAGGTGTGGCCAGGTAATGCTGATAGGGCTGGGGCACCGGCCGGACCTGGAACTGGGCGTGGGTCAGCCCCGCATCCACACTGAGGTCCCTGTGGGCACCAGGAGGGACACGTGGCTCTGAGTGCCTGGCTGTGCTCAGGGACTGCAGCACACCAGACCACACTCACAGGGAAACCTCCCCGCTGAGCTGCAGGCTGCTACTCAGCCCAGGGAGTTGGTACAGCTTGGCTTGGCTTGGCAGGGAGTTTCCTCCAGTTTGGGGAATCACCCACCAGGCCACCATGAAGGAGTGAGGGGTTGTTTCTGTGCCAGGTAGCATTTGAGTAATCTGCGGTCAAGAGCTGTGCAGATGTACCCTGCTAATTTCAGAGCAAGAGCATTTTGGTGGCTCAAAAGGGTACCCAGGCTCAGCAACTCAACCTGATGAGACCAGGATCTTCTAGTGCTGCAAACTATTACAGTTTGCCTTGAAGGTTCTGCAGGAATACCGTTAATAACTCAAGGGACTCAAAAAAAAGTTAGCTTTTAGAAGCTTCTGGTAACTTTTAGAAGCTAGATGGTCTATGGGCTTTTTTGATGTGTCTCTGCTCTTCTTAGAGGTGTCCCGGCCCAGATCATGGCAGGACTTGGGGAATCAAAGGACACTATTCCTTGCCTGAATCCAGCCTCAGGGTGGTGAGGATTTGAGGTGTGAGGGTGGTGAGGCCCCAGCACAGGGTGCCCAGAGCAGCTGTGGCTGCCCCTGGATCCCTGCAAGTGTCCCAGGCCAGACTGGACAGGGCTTGGATCAACCTGGGACAGCAGAAGGTGTCCCTGCCCATGGCAGGGGGTGGAACAAGGTGATCTTTGAGGTCCTGTCCAACCCAAACCATTCTGGACGTCTATGATTCTATGAACTCCAGAACTGTAATTTGCGCAAAAAATATTTTAAGGATTTAAGAAATGTCTGGATGAGGCTGCTGGAGGAAAGGGTGAAACAAAACTAGAGGACCAACACCAACGGAGCAAGACATCCCTGATGGCCTTGTTTGCCTGAACACAGCCTGGCCCAGGTAAGCAGAGATGGAGCTCAGCTTGCTGAATCTGAGCACTGTCATCCTCCACAAAGCTAACCCAGATCGATCCCTGGACTTGTCATAACCAAAATAACATCAAACATCACGGCCCTGTTTAGTCCAACACACAGAGACAAACTACAACCCCACCACTACCACACCATGTGGAGGGAGTGGGAGGGGGCCTATGCAGCATCTCCATCTCTCATCTAATTTGCTGATCCCCATTCTCTTCAGCCCAAGACACACTCGTAAAATGGGTGCTTTGAACCTCATTCACTTTATCATCATTACAAAATCCATTGCTCTAATAACAATTGTCTTCACATTTCCCAAAGAAAAGCTAATTAGAGCACAGGGGTGGCTTCCCATTTCAGCCTCCAACTTCTCCTTCCCTTCATGAAGGACAGCATCAGTAGGTACCACACCTTCTTGGGAGCAGCCCAGATGCGTCCTCCAGCAGCTGTGAAACTGCTTTCACCACCCAGAAGATGGTGACCTGAAGGGGCAGTAGATGCAGAAATCCTTCATCCTGAACAGCCTGTGCACCAGGCAGCAGCAGCAGTGCTCTGGAATTCCTTGATACCCACACCAAGCTGGATGCAATGACCCTCATGGGTCCCTTCCAGCTCAGGATATTCTCTAGTTCTATGATTCTAAGTTGAGGCCAGGAGAGGGACTACCTTTGCTGGTCCTGTGTTAGCCTTGTGCTAGACAGACAACACCTGGCAGAGGATGAAACACAGCAGGCAACTGGCAGGAGCACAACCAGAGGGAGAATCCACAGGTCTTGGCACTTTCCATCTCCTGTGTCCCAGTTTTGGATATTTACCCAATTGCTTAAGGTTGTTCCCAGGTTAATGAAGGGCTCAATTGGAAATGAAGAGGCTTTGGGTCCATTCTCAGCCCTGCCACCTTATTCATGCATGACCTTGATCCATTCCTCTCTGCCTTCCCATGTTCCCTGTCTATGAAATAGATGTGGTAATTCATGGAGTGCTTTGAGATCAAGGACTGAGAGCATCTCTCAAAGGTGAATGGTCATTATTAAACTGCACAGGTAACTGCAGTGACAGTACTGCTGAACTGTTTGTGCATCTAGAGACTTAAAATCAGATGTTGACGTTCCTAAGTGATGCTTTGGGTCTACAGATGTGTCCAAAGAAGAACAGAGCATAGAATAGTGTTTTCCCAGGGTTTGGGGCTGAAGAGGCAGAGCACACTTGCTGGAGGAGAATGGAACTAACCATCACTTTCTAGCCCATGCTACAGGAGCAAGTGTACAGCACCTTGGTGCTCAGGTGCAAGGTCCAAGAGCTGTGATGCTTGTGGTAAATGGGCTGCCAACAAACAGACAAGGATTGAAGGACAAGACACCAGATAAAACAGGTAGGATGGTCATCACTGCATGTGTGTGCAGAAGATGATTTAAGGAACCAAATGGGAGTTTGTTTATTCTTCACCAGAAGATTTCAGTTGGGGTTATGCTGTCTGAGACAGCCTCAGATCTTTCCTCCATCCCCACTTCCACCTCCTGTGGCAGTGCCCACCACCTACAGCCTCTGAGAAAATACTGCTGCTGCTGCTCATCTTGGGGTAACAGAGGGGAGCTTTTATATTTGTCACTGGTCAAAACTCTTCATGTGCCCCAAGGGAAAGTGAGTCACCCAAACATATGCTCCCCGTGTATGGTTTCTGTCACCCCCACTCCTGGGGTTTTATAAGGCCATGGAGCAACAGAGGGGAGGAAAGGAGGGAGGGGGAAGGCACTTAGTGATGCTTTATCAGATACTTCTAATGATCATAATTAAGCACTCTGAGCTGAAAGAGAGGCAGAAAGAATCGCTCCATCCAGATGGTGCATGAACTGCTTTGCAAACCAATCCGAAAAATGTCATCCCGACCACATTCAGCCCACAGGAGTGCCAATAATGGGAACACCTGAGAAGAAAATTGCAGAAGGATGTGGTCATATTTTAGATTGTGTATTATGCACTGAAGGGGGGAAAAAGCAACAACCCTGGGTTAAAAGGACTTTTCATTTGCAGAGTGGAGTGCTCAGATGTTAGGAAATGCCATCATTAAAACTTCCTGAGCCATTTTATTCCAGTCCTCTTGTGCAAACACATTGCAACTGTCTTTAATTACAAGTTCACATGCTATTTTTTTCCATTCAGTGCACAGAATGGACTTTGCTCAGCTTACAAGCAGCTACTCAGAAGAATGTTTTTATTTTCTCATTCTTTTGACCAGGTTACCATACTTGATTAACTGTTCAAGGGCTCTCAGCCTGCTCTGAAAATGAAATTAACAATTTCTTGCAAAGCTTTTCCAGGGTATTAAATACTACAGTTGGAGAATGATGAACAAATCTCCATTCATACCACCCTGCATGGCAGGGTAGCACTGTGCTCCCTAATTTGGACCACAGAAAATATTATGACCACTGGGTTTTGAGTGCCTGAAGAACAGCAAAGGGTCTAGTTCAGGCAGACAGTGGTCTACAGGAAAAAAACACTCTCTGTGCCCTACAGCACAAAAAGCAACTTGAGAGAATTAATGCTTGGCTTCATTGTTAATCTGTAGGTGAAAAGTTATGAGCAACAACAATGGAGTGTGCCTAAAGGGGGGCAGTGGAGCTGGGGAAGGGAATGGAGCACAACTCTGATGAAGAGCAACTCAGGGAGCTGGGAAAGGGGCTGAATCTGGAGAAAAGGAGGCTCAGGGGGAACCCTGTGGGTCTGCACAACTCCTGACAGGTGGGGACAGCCAGGGGCGAACAGGATCTGCTCCCAAGATACAAGGGACAGGAGGAGAGGGAAGGGCCTCAAGTTCTGCCAGGGGAAGTTTAGATTGCCTACTAGGGAGAATTTCTTCATCCAAGGAGCTGTCCAGCCCTGGCACAGCTGCCCAGGGCAATGCTGGAGTCCCCACTCCTGGAGTGATTTAAAAGCTATGTTGATGTGGCACTTGAGGACATGGGTCAGTGGTGGACTTGGCTGTCCTGGGGAATGGTTGGTCTTCACAGTCTTAGAAAGCTTTTCCAACCTAAATGATCCAATGATTTGTTTATATAGGAGGCTTTCACACTCTTACAGACCTGTCAGAGATGAGTTTTCCCATTGCTCACTCCCCACACTGTAACCACTGAGCTGGCTCATTAGCTTTCACCAATGCCGTGATCCCGGGTGGCATTCCCCAAAACCCGCAGCCTTCCCAAGACTTTTTAAATGCCTCATTGGATGCAGCAGTGAAATGGGGATCACTCACCAGTCCGTGCCCTCTGCCAGATACCTGGGCTGGGGGCCCATGGGTTGTGGAGTCTGCAGTTGGTGGCTGAAGTCGAAGCTGGGGTGTAGGCGGTGAGGCTGGACAGACATGCGGTCTTGGGCCCGCCTGCAGGGAGGAGAGCAGCAACAGGCAGGGTCAGGCACAGCTGGGCACTGGAATTCCTGTCAAGAACCCATGGGCAACCCCCAAAGGCTGGGCTTGTGGACCTGTGTCCAAAGCTAAGCACTCCAGGCAGGTGTAAGTGGAAGAGGAACCCAGGGCTGTCATTCCCTCACAGCCATCACACAGCAATCCCCTCTCAAGCCCTGTGGCACCCACATATGCTCAGTTTGCAGGAGATGCTATTTGCTGGCAAGGTGCAGAGAAGGAGGGGAAACCAAACAACTTCTCAGCAGCTTTGTGCAGTTTGCACTATTTCCTTTTCTGCTGCAGTCAGCCCCATAAACAACACAAAGTAAAACATGCCCCTGCTCCAGCTGTGATCCATCATCATAAAGAAGCTGCAGGTTGTCTCGTCTCCCGTGCAGTCCATAAACTCCTGGGGAACCTCATTCATAACCAGATTACTCACGAGTGACTGAAAGCAGAATTTACTCTCACTGGCCTTTGCCAACATTTCTTTGGATGATGGACAGGCCAGGCTGAATTCCAGGTCCTTCTCCCACTGCCATTGCAGGCAGGGAAAAGAAAACGCTAGAAAATACAGCAAGGTTCTTCTAGGGATTTGAATCTCATGATTATTGCTTATTTGAACTACTCAGGGGAAGTGCATGTGCTGCTGGATCAGTGTCCACATTTGACAAGAGACCGGGAGGATGCACAAGCAGGATTTGCATTACAGACAGGCTCCTACCTTTTGCTTCCTGACCAGTGGAACCATCACAAAGAAAATCTTCAGGAAAAAACTAGGGCAAATGGAGCAGGGGACTACCAGGTAAATAGCTTTTCATGCAGCCTCAGTTCAGAGGCTTCACTCTCAAAGGCATAACCCATATTTCCATTACTGGGACCTCCTGCCCCACACCTGTAAGGGTTCTGACATCTGCTCCACTGCAGCTTTCAGAGATAAGCACTGGGACTGGGAAAAAGGTTCCTGCCTTCTTCCACGCTACAGCCCACTTGCAAATACAACACTGACAGCATTTACCAAAGCAGGTTCTGCATGGAATTGTGCTCTGTGCTTTTATTTGAATTCAGCTTATGACTAAGAGATAAACACTTGTATCATCAGTTTCTCTGCCTGGAACATACTCGCTACCCAATTATTAGCTAATCATTAAATCCACCTAAAATCCAGTTTATGCATAACAAAACAATGATGAAAAGAACACACAATTTTCAGACAGAAAGGACATGGAAAGAAAGGGTTTTCTATCCATAGCATTCTTTCCAAATGAAGCATCATTGCAAAGTCTCACCCTCTGATTCTTGATCCATGGGTACAACCCACAAATAGCTTCCATATGTTCCCAAAAAAAATCACTCCTCTCTCAAGAAACACAATCAAGACAAGGCCAGGCATCCATTTCCATCTCTGCTGAGTTACAGCAATTCTCTCTGCGTTTGTCAGCTCAGTGTGGATTTAGGATGCTCTCTGTGACAGAGTGTGCTGCAGGTCAGGGGCATCATTCCCTCACAGAGACAGAAAGCCTACCCAACCCTGAGCAGCACGACCTCCATGTGTATGACCTGATGAGGCAGGTAGGCATGCAGGGGTTTGAAGCAGCAGCTAGGAGGATGCAGCTCATGCACACAGGGACTGGAAAGGCCCCCGGCAACACCACCATGATTCTCCTAGGAGTGACAATAGTGGGACACACCAGATGGGCAAGTAGGGATCCCCAGAGGAAGGGGGTGCAGCCTGCCCTTCAGGTGGATGCATTTTCAGTGCACACAGGTGAGCTGGAGAAGAAAACCCAACCCCGCCAGCGCGGCTGCGGCTCCACAGGCGGCGCGCGTTTGGCGCGGCTCCTCCACATCCTTGGGGATGCCCTTACCTGGGATGGGGCATGAGCCGGCGGTGCTGTGCCTCGAGGAGCTGCTGCTGGAGGAGGTATTGCTGGTGTAGCGCCTGAGGTAGGAAGGAGGGCCCGGCGACGTCCTGGAAGGGCAGGGCGGGCACGGGCGGCAGGGGTTGGTGCAGGGCGCCGCTGTGCTGGTGCGCGGGGGCCATGTGGGGAGCCAGCCCCGGCTGCGGCTGCACCGCGTGAGGCAGGGCGAAGTCGGCCGAGAGCTGAGGCTGGGGACCCAGGTGGAAGTGCCGGCAGGAGGTAGCATGGGGATGCTGAGACCTTTGAAAGGGAGCACCTGGAAGAGAAGAGCACGGCGGTCACTGACGTATTTTCTGAGGAATCCCTTTGCCGGGATTTTTTTCTCCTGAGAGGCTGGGAAGCTTCAGCTTCTCAGTGTTTTGCTGCCTCTGGAATGTGATTTGGAGAATTGCTTACCCAACGTGTGAATTGTTTTTAATTAATAGCCAATCACAGCCAGCTGTGTTTGGGCTATTGATTATAAATAGGGCTCTGAGTCAGTCATGGGTTTTTTATTATCATTCTTTGCTAGCCTTCTTATGTCTCCTTTCTCTTTCTTTAGTATAGTTTTAGTATATCATTTTCTTTAAATATAATAAAATATCATAAAATAATAAATCAACCTTCTGAGAACTTGGAGTCAATTCTCATCTCTCACCTCATCCTGAGACCCACAACAACACCACCACAATTAATAACCACACACAGAGGTCACGGGGGCCGGCGGCAGGCAGGGCAGAGCACCACCCAGGGAAAGAGTTGGGCAAACGGCTGCCACTCACCACTTGCAGAAGGTTTGTAAAAAAATACAAATAAAAGGGAACAAGTTACAGCTGGTTACAAGAAAAAGTTTTGACTAATGGTATTTCTTATCCAAGAAAACATCGGAGCCAAAATGTAGGTTTGGGTTCAAAGTCCTGTTTTGGCTCCGAGTTGAAGTGTATACTGATGAAAACTGCTTTGAGCTTGTTTTGGCTTTCCTGTCTTAAACAGAAAAAAAAAACCCCAAAAGTCCATGTAGAACCTTTGGAGATAGAAAAGGGAGTGATGGTTTTAAACAAAAAGAGAGGAGATTCAGCCCAGATAGGAAGAAGACATTTTTTGTGCTGAAGGTGGTGAGGCCCTGGCACAGATTGCCCAAAAAAGGCATGGATGCATCCTCCTTGGAAGGGTTTGAGGCCAGGCTGGATGAGGTTTGGAGCAACTTTTTCTAGTGAGAAATGTCCCTGCCCATGCCACTGCAGTTGGACTAGATGATGTTTAAAGGTCCTTTCCAACACAAACCATTCTGTGATATAGACTCAAACACTCTAGAAAAGGAAATAAAGAACAAAACCTGTTTTCTAAAATATTTGAGCTCTGTTTATTATCTCACAGAAGTTTTGAATGTTTTCCCTGAATTGCAGACTTTTCCTGCAAGTCGTTTCTTTGCCTCTCTAAAACTGTCTCACAGGCAAGGAAATAATCTCTGCTCTAAAAAACTGCCTCACGCTGACTTTCAGGACATGAGTGAGACAACTTTCCCCTCTGAGAGCAGGGATGAAGCCCTGTGTGTTTGCTGAGATCCTTCAACAACCCGTCCTCATGGGCTGCAGGCAGGGAGAGGGCAGCTGCTGGAAACACAACATGGAATGGTATGAGAGCAGTCATGAAGCTGATGGGAATGAGGAAGAAACGAGGTGTGAAGGATATCCATAGTGGAGGCATTTTGCAAAACATCTGGCACTGGCTTGCACCTTGCTCAAGATCCTCGCTTGGACAGGCCCTTGGCCCAGTCTGGCCTGTTAATTCCTACATTCCTGGAGCGTTTACAGGCAAAACCTTTGGCTCTTAAACTGGGAAAAGAGTCAATTCAGAAATGCAGGATGGGACTCGAGTGGGGCTATTAGAGATGCCTCTTTGCTCAGGATCAGCCCCAGGATGGGACACCTGCCTCTTTACAGTGTTTTGAGCACCCCATCTTCTTCTTTCTGGTTAAATCTTTGTGAATGGTACAAAACATCCTGGAATAACAGCACCAAGAGACACTATTCCATCCCAAAGCACAAGCATGTACATCATGCCTTCTTCACCCAAATCCCTCCTGCTCACATGTCCCTGACAGGCAGGGCAAGTCCATCACAGGAGCTCAGGGAGTCCTGAGCAAGCCAGATGCCAGCAGGAGAAACAACAGGAGAGGGCCTATCAGAAATGGATAGGTTTGCAAAACTGTGCATAATTACACACAGCATCTCTTAAATGCAAACTAATCCTCCACAGTGCCCCTCCAAGAGAGAGCAGGTTACACAATATGTGCCACCCACAGCAGTGCTTCTTGAGGTGATAATTTCCCCTGCTGTCAGATAACAGCATGATTCGGCCACGATATTAATTAAAACCAGAGGTGGTGGGATCAGAGCAGCTGCTCCTCAATGACAGAGCTGCAAACCCAGGCCAAAGAGCCACTCATACACCCTGTTTCCCTGCAAGTTGTATTTGTTGCTGATGGCCTGGCCCAAATTCACCATAAAGAGGTGAAGGCTGCATAATGAAATGGGGGTCCTGCACTTCCCCTGACCCATTGCTGAAGGGAATTGTGAAGAGAAGTTGCTGTGAGTGATTGGTACTTGCCAAGGAACTCGTGGTGAATTGCTCAGCCTCTGATGGCCACGTGCTCTCCCAGTGGAGAACTGCTGCAGCAGGTCACAGGTGAGCCATGTGCAGGCCTGGAGACAAGGTGTAAGGGCAGGTGAAAGTGCTGAACCCTCTGCACTCACCAACACACTGGCCTGTGCCACCATGCTGAGGTTCAGCTGTATTCCAGACAAAAATATCTCAGGGCCATACCAGACAGTGAAACCCAGGGAGTGTCCCCCACATTTCTGGGACACCATTCTCTAGCACATAAGTAAAGCAGAGAAAGCCTGTCTGTCATCTCCTGTGACTCTCTTGTCTCTCAATGCCTGGTGTAACCTCAGCCAGAGATTCCCGGCTTTTACTGAGTTGTGGGAACCTTTAATTCAGTTAAATGTCGGGAGGGCCTTTGATGCCAGAGCCATGGTGAGCTAGAGAGCACCAGGTCGGCAGATCAGCTGGTCATGTTTTTGATTTGGATTTTGCTTCTCATACAAAGACAGTCCTTGAGAGGAACTCAGTCATGCACTTTCCCAAGGTCCAGAACACGCAAACTTTATCTGTGGTATGTGTGCAGGAAGATACACAGAGCTAGTGTGTCTGAAAGCAAAAACCTAACTCATTTTGTTTTGGTACAGAGTCAATTAGCCTTATCTGTAGGAACTAATTAATTAAATAAAGCATTTTTCAGTATTTTTTGCTAGTACCTACTGGTGCAGTGATGCATTTCTCTTCATAGGAATAACACCATCAAGATGTGACCGAGACCATATGATTAAATAAAACCCATCAATTTGTCTTAACATAACACATTACCCTACGTAGTAATTGTTCATTCTCTTCAACTAATCCAATTGCTGATGAGGATTTTTACAGCAAAGCAAAGACTTTGGGGAATACTTCAGCAATCCTACGCTTATTAGCAGTTATCCAATTACACTGCTGGCATAACCAAGCCAGTCTGCAAAACAAAGAGCCAGTCCTCACTAAGCAGGGTGCTGGTGAGCCCCAGAAAGCCCTGGCAAACAAATAACAGCTCAAAACAGAACATTATATTTTTAAGTTAGTTATTTTTGAGTTTACCTTCTCTTGGTCATTACATCTAGATGCAAAGGGCCCTGGTTGGGATTGCTTTCCCAGTCCACATGCTGGTCTCCTGTACACAAGGTAAATGCAGTGTCACCCTGCAAACATGAGCTGAGCATCCCTGTCCAGGTAAGTCACCACAATCAACACCAAAAGCAGGCACTCATCCCTTTGAATTCCACAGAGGTTCACATATTAGCAGTGTCAGGGAATCACAGGATTGTTAAGGTTGGAAGAGTTCTCTAAGATCAGCGAGTTCATTAACCCAAAGTCATCGTGTTCAACCCTTGCCCCCAGTTGCCACATTCCCATGACTATTAAACACTTCCAGAAGTGGGGACTCCACCACTTCCCTGACCTCCTCCAGAGCCAGACTATACTTTTGGTGATGAAACTTTTCCCAATATTTGACCTAAACCTCTCCTGGAACAGCCTGAGGCCATTTCTTCTCATCCTATCCCTTGTTCCCTGGGGGCAGAGCCTGACCCCCACCTGGCTGCCCCTGCTTCCAGGGAGACTCAGAAGCTCTATTAGTGATTACTTTGCTAGCACAAAGTCTTCTCCCTCTTTTCCAAACCACAAGTGTGGTCCTAGATCACATTTGCATTGACACCAACAAGCAAAAACATTGCCCAGAAGATACTTCAAGAAAATTGAATTTACGGATTTAATCTGCTTTTTGCCTGGATAGCAACATCTGCCACAGCAGAGACTAATCCATGACTAAAACCGAGTCCTGATACCACATTCCAGCTTTTGTTTTGATTCCCCACTGCAAGGGCAGAGCTGACACTTTCATTAGCCAAGCTTTGGGGACACATCCACAGCAAAGTCAATGAGGATGCAAAATGTGCCTATCATGCTCCAGAGCCACTCACTGCATCCCCCAGGATCCTAGTTCCTCATCACCTTCCCAGTGGTGCCCCCATGAAGGCAATGTTGCTCTGGCATCAGCAAGGAAGAGACTTTCTTTCAGCTTAATGAACTCTAGTTTTGGTCATCATACCACAGAAATATTCTCCTCCTCCATTGGAATACTTTGATTTTGCAGGAAGAGAGATTAGCCAGATCTTGGATGTTTTTATGGCTTACCCTCCA
Organism: Fringilla coelebs; assembly: GCF_963513975.1. Taxonomy (NCBI): domain Eukaryota; kingdom Metazoa; phylum Chordata; class Aves; order Passeriformes; family Fringillidae; genus Fringilla; species Fringilla coelebs. The sequence continues at coordinate 2,741,181 of NC_140031.1, forward strand.
TGTCCAAACACCTGCCTTCTCCAGCCCAGGAGACAATCACAAAATCCCAGAATTAAGGTTGGCAGGACCACTAGAGATCATCTAGTCCAATCCTCCTGCTCAGGCAGGGTCCCTAGAACACGTTACTCAGGATCTTGTCCAGCTTTTTCATATCTCCAGGGAAGATTTTTCAGAGAGGTCCACAGAGGCAATAAAGTCCTCACCAGCCCTAGAGAGGCTTTTGACCCAAGGCCAACCTGGAAACATCTTTGGCTGTGCCCATCCTGCTGGTTGGGATGAGAGAGCCAGCCCCCTGCATGAGGCTCACTGGCATGCTCCTGGTGCCTTGAGTAATTCCAGTTGCTCCTGTCTGGAGCTGTGGAGAACTGATTTACCTGGGATCACTGTCAGGCTGCCCACCAGCCAAAAACCATTTTGTCATCCTGATGGCGCTCCCTTTCATTTAAATGCTGTTGCTGTAGCAGATGATGACAGCTCAGAGCAACATCAGATCAGCAGCTCTGAGATGAGCGATGCATCACATCTGTGTCAGCAAAGCAGGTGATTTACTCCAGTTTTGGGCAGTTTTCCTTTCACGTGTTGAGGCCAAACGTCCTCAAAATGCCCCCAGATGCCCACACACCAACCTAAGCTCCCAGCCTGGACAGCCCTTGTTGCCTTATGCTCAGTTAAACCACGGATATAGCTAATGCCTGAATCTAGAAAATTCAGCTCTAAAAGGTGCTTTGCAAGCCTCAAAAATTGTGGAGACTGAGACAGGATCTGCTGGAGAAATGAACTGTGTCTTGGGCAAGCCAGGCTATATGTGGGGTGGGAAAGAGAGCTAGGTGGTTCTCCGGCATAACTGGGGACAAGTCTGACCCAGAAGAGGCTGTGGCATTTTGTGATGGCCTAGGGCCCTATGGCCAGGGATGCCTTTGGGTGACCACCAACAACATCTCCCTGCCTTGTGTAATGCTCTGCTGGTTGCTGCTTCAGTCCTCCTCAGCTTCTTTGATCACCTTCTAAAGCCAAGTTCAGCACCAGGGATCAACAGGTGGAGGATGAGTACTTGGTTGATTCCTGCCTCTGACAGGCCATCAGTGTGGGTCAGTGGCTGCCCCAGCTAGCCTGGCTCTCCTCTGCTACTGTGAAGCTGCAGCTTCACACTGTGATGCCGAAAACCTGCTATGGAGCTGGTCTGTGTGACACCCCACTGCTCTGGACCTCTACAGCCTGCAGTGCACCCCACAGATACTCAGGTCTGCAATCACACAATCACACAATCAGAATGGTTTGGGCTGGAAGAGGTCTTTGAAGGTCATCTAGTTCCAATCCCCTGCCATGGGCAGGGACACCTTCCCCTATCCCAAGTTGTTCTAAGCCCTGTCCAACCTGGCCTTGGGCACTGCCATGGATGCAGTCCCCACAGCTTCTCTGTGCAACCCATGCCAGAGCCTCACCACCCTCGCAGGAAAGAATTATTTCCTAATATCTAATCTAAACCTACTTTCTTTCAATTTGAAACCATTCCCATTCATCCTGTCAAGTCAGGCTCTTGCCCCATCTCTCCTGTAGGTTCCCTTCAGGAACTGGAAGGGAATGAGGTCATTCCAAAGCCTTGTCATTCCCAATTCTCTCAGCCTTTACTCATAGCAGATGTGGTCCATCTCTATCTGATAATCTTGGGGGCTTTCTCTGGACTGGCTCCAACAAGTCCCTGTCCTTCCTGTGCTGGGCACCTCAGAGCTGGAGGCAGCGCTCACCTGAGTGTGGCAGAGGGGCACAATCACCTCCTTGATGCCACAGCCTCAGAGAATAATTTAGTACCATAGAATGCAGAATAGAATCGTCTGGGTTGGAAAAGCGCTCTCAGATCATCAAGTCCAACCCAGCAGTGCCAATCCCCCTGCTAAACCCCATCCCCACCCTGCACTGCAGAGACAGTCCTCCTCAAGCCCGTGGGGAAGGCTGCTGAACAACAATTTACAAAGCACCCAAAACACTTAGCTAGAAGCTGGTGTTACAGCCTTCAGCCTCAGAGTGAGGAAGGTACAAATTAGTTTTTAGAAAGCCAGCAGATGATGCAGGCCTGTGGACAGCTGAGCCTGCTTGGCTGCTCGCTGCCATGCCATTTCCACCCCTTGCTCTCGCAGGCGTCGAGCGCGGCGGAAACCCGCAGGGAAACTCAGCACATCCTCCTCACCACCTCTTTCTCACTTCCACTGCTGCTGCTTGGTTTTTTTTTTCCTTTTCTCCCTCTGTTCTACAGTTATGTTTATTGTTTGCATACATTATCCAAGGCAGGACGGACATTTTTTCATTAACAGGAACGCTCCCTTTGCACCCCCGGGTGAACCCTGTGAATTATAAATTTTGGCAGGTGGGTAAGTGACGTTGAGTCACAGAAATGCGCTGGTCTTGTCCTAGGTGATTCTGCCACTGGGGATTCTCCTTTAGCATCAGTCAGGGTTTGACTACATCTAAGCACATGCATATTTATCCACCCAGCAGTATTTCAGCCTGAAAGGCTCAAGGGATCCATGTGCTCAGTTCAACACTGACCCATCCCTGAGATGCAAAGCCTCTGGGTATTCCCTGCAGCAAGACAGGGGATGCTACAGGCTTTTAGGAAAAGAAAAAACCCAGAAAGCAGAACTATTTATTTCCACCTCCCTTCCTCAGGCAGTAGCACTCTTGATACAATCAGGCTCCTGGTAAGGGACCCAGGATCTGGGATAGGTGTCTCGAGCAGACAGCTGAAGCCCAGGGAGCCCGGCCACCTTTGAGAGGAAAACAAAATCTGTCTCATGCTGTTAAGCTGCCTGCAAAGCATGTGAATATCTCCCCTGGGTAAGGCAACCTGGACTGCTCGTCGAGGCCTCCACAGTCTGCATGTGAGGGCTGGGGGTGACAGGGAGGCTGGGGCTGGTTCACATCCAGGTGCCATCGTGGCAGAGGGAGATGGCAGCTCCTGGAGAGCCCTGGCTTTGCTCACTGACAGGTTTTACAGCTGAGGACGAGCTGCCTGTTGTAATCAGCCAAGCTGGGGGATGGAGCCTGCCTGTGTCAGCCACTTTGTCCTGGTTAGACCCCCTGCGACCCCTCCTTCTGCACTGGGGAGGCAGATAAGCCCCCTCAACAGGAGCCTTTGTGGTGCCTCTCTGACCACCAGGAGAGCCTGCCAGGCTTTCACCAGCTCAGGAGCCTTAAGGTTGCTTCCCTGGATGTGCATTAAAATTCCCCTCAGAGCCAGCAATGCAGTGGGAAGTTTACATCGGCCCTGATAGCGTGCAGTGAGTAAAGGCCAAAATCATGGGAGCAGATCCAGCTCCACGTGGCACATGGAGAAGGACACCACAGGGGACTTATACTGTGTCTACAAACAAGCTCCTAATTGCCTGGTGTCATCAGACATGTGTTAATGCCTTCACATTTTTTATGAATATACCCTTATGAAATGAGTGAAAATTCACTTACTAATAGGAAACGAGGTGTGACAATCACAGAACAATTGAATGGCTTGGGTTGGAAGGGACCCTAAAGATCACCTTGTTACAACCCCCCTGCCATGGAAAATAAAACATGAAATAGACAATCCCCCAGACCAAATTAAAGGTTGCATAAAGGTTGAGTGGTCTGGCAGAGAGAGATGCTGTGCTGTCTCACTGCTGTTACAGGACAGCTGACTGCAGGGTGAGGATGAAGGAAGAGGAAAGAATTTAAGTGAAATCTATCAGCCAGGAAGGAATCCTTCTCACTTTCAGCACCTTTGCCAACAGCTTTCTCATTTCATCCAGTGAAACTGAGAATCACAGAATCCAGTCAAGGCTGAAAAGGACCATCAGGATCACTGGGTCCAGGCATTAATCCAGCACCACACATAACCATTCCAAATGCCACATCCAGACATCTCTCAAACACTTCCAGAAATGGTGATAGTACCACCTCTCTGAGCAACTTATTCCAATGCTTGACCACTCCAGCAGTGACAAAGAAAAATTCTAATATCCTGTCTGAACCTCCTCTGGCACAACTTGAGGCCTTTTTCCTTGTCCTGTTCCTGTTCCCTGGGAGCACAGCCCGACCCCCCAGCTGTCCCCTCCTGTCAGGAGTTGTGCAGAGCCACAACTTCCCTGAGCCTCCTTTTCTCCAGGCTCAGCCCCTTTCCAGCTTCCTCAGCCACTCCTTATATTACTTGTGTTTTAGACACTTGACCAGCTTTGCTGCTCTGCTGGGGCAAGATGCAAGAAGCCAAAAAACATGCTAAAAATAATGGGCTGCCAGATCCAGGGTACAGCTCTACATGTCTAGTGCCAGGGAAGTGGTAAAGGACCCCCAGATCCATGGCTGGGAGATGCAATAAATGGACAGACTATTTAAATTTGCCTTATTTACTTGTTGAGGTTGTGCTGTGCCAGAAGGGAGTCAGGATGAAGGGCTGGTCTGTGGTGGCTGGTGGAGCATATTTGTGTCCTGGGTGGCAACTTGACGTTCTGGAGGTTTATCATCTCCTGCTCAGAGTCTTTCACACATGATGGAAAAATGCTTCAAAGGAATTCAGGGAAAAGGGGCTCAAATGGGCTCCCCACTGCTGATTAATTCTTTGGTGGTCACAGCAGCCCTCTTTGCACTGTGCCTCTGTGCACAGCTGAGCTCTTCCCAAAAAATCCCCAAAAACACAGACCTCAGAGCCTGCACAGTGCCCCTGCCTGCTTCTACAATCCCCAGTCAACATCCTCTTGCACTAATGAAGCCTCTCATTAATTGCTGAGTGACACGAGCTGGCATGGCTGGAGGGTCCCTAACGCAGAGCACAGCACCTCCTCTCCTGCACATCACAAAGGGAAACCACAAGCAGCATTAGTACACAAAAAAAAAAAATGAGGTGGGACTCCTACCAGGGCCTAAGCTCAGCGTTCAACAAAATCAAAACCCAACACACAGTGTGATTCTTAGGGCTGTTCAGCGCTGGGATCAGAGCTGGACTCCATGATCCCTATGGGTCCCTTCCAGCTCAGGATAATCAGTGATTTTGTGATTTACAACTGGCAGTGACCAATGTTAATCAGCATATTTACAGAAAATCATAGATAGTTAAGGGTTGGAAGTTACTTATATATCATCTAGTTCCAACCCCCCACCTCTATTTACATCATGACTGAAGAGGTGCTGAGTGCTGAGGATGGGAACCAGCAAGAATAAGGGATGGGATACAGCCAGGCAGCCTGGACCCATCAGAGGAGGGAGACAGCTGTTTATACAGCACTGGAGGAGAGTTTTTTTCCTGCAACTCTTTCCCACTAGCTTCAGGGGGAAAAAAAGTTTTGTTGAAGCTGATGTTTCACAGCAACGTGTTGAATTCAGCAATATTTTCCAAGGAGGAAGGAGAAACACTTCAGCAGCATTGCTACACTTAAAGCTGTCTTTTTGCTTTTATACTTCTCACTGTGTTTTAATTATAGCCTTATTCTCAGTGTTGAGTTCGAGGGTGTATCTGAGAGTTTTGGATCATCACATTAAAAAAAAAAAAAAAAAAGAAGAAGCCAAATTGCACTGGGAGAAAATGTTTTCTGGGATTTAGTGGTCCCAGTTTCATTCCTCCTCTCTGAGGCTCTGGAATGTCTGGAGGGATGGCATGATGTTTCTCACCCAGCCCAGCAATTTCTCCCCAGGTTGCCCTGTTCCTCCTGGGTTTAGGCTCAGCCCTGCACATCCGCCAGGAGCGGGCCCTGGAGGAAATGTGGCTTTGGAGGTGTTGCAAAGGCCCTCTGAGAATGGTGCTTTAAATAATGTTTCTCCTTTCTGTTGGGTCTGAAGGTGCTGGAGAAGGAACAGCTGACAGAAATCACTTGACCACAACTCCCATGCTAAAAGCAGGAGCCACACTGCAGGTCTCATAGGCTTTTTTGGGCTGCAGGGCTTATGTCCAAGTAAAATTCCAGCAATTCCAAGGGCAGAGAAGGTTTGGTCGGTACCTGAACTTTAAGGCAACTCCTGGGGCTTTGCCCATCAGCTCAACACTATGCGCTCAGCCATCCCTGCTTCCTCACCACCATTCCATCCTTTGTGCAACCGAAGCCTATTCTGCATTGCTCTACACTGCAAAATGCAAAAAAAAAGTTTGAATGGTCCCAATTTGTGGGAAGATATCTGGGCTCAAAGGCTCCTCTCCAGGGTCTGGCCAGTTATCTCAAATTAAAGAATAAATGTTGAAAAGCAAGTGGAGTGGGTCTGGATGCCCTTTGGTCAAGGGAGCCAATAAAGCTCAACTTTTGTGGTTTTATATTGCTAGCAGGGTGATACATCCATGTGAATGAATGCCCAACCTGAAAATGTGATAATTAACCAGGGGAAGGAATTTTTCCCCTATTTAAAATAAGATATAAAAAATCCTGGCGTGACAGCAGCCTATTACTTGGCTCTCCCTGCAATGGGGAAGCACTTGGAGCAATCCCTATCTCTACCCTTGGGAATGTAAAAACGTGCTGACTTGTGCCTTCAACTTTGACAGGCAGTGATAGGCTGCAGCCAGTTGTTTGGAAAAGGAAATTCAATACTAGTGTTTCCAATGTTTCCTTGCTTTCACAGCGTCCAAAGCCCTCCCCAGGCATTTGGAAGTGCTCAACACCTGCCTTCAAAACACTCTTAACTGCTCCTAATGACTGGCCAGGGAGGTTTGCAGCAGCTCCCTCCTACCAGTAACGATATGCAGGACATCCAGAAACAGGCAAAAAGCCAAAACCATGGCGGAAAAAAAATCCAGCCAGACATTGCAAGGGCTTGGCAGGGTCTTGGGGGCTGCACTGCATTGCCTCTTAATTTTGTGACAGCCCCACCCAAAAGCCAAACCTTAGGGCTCTGACTCCACATGGAGCTTTAACCCAGAGAGGGAGTCAGTGGGAATAGCCAATGCCCTCAGCTGACTCTGATCGGTGCTTAAGCAAAAGGTTTGGTGATCACCCTTGGTCTCACCCCTGCAGGAGCTGAGCACCAGCCCAGCACACACGGGAGGGGCTCGGGCAGGAGCAGAGTCCTGTGTATGGCCTTGCCCCACGGGCACTCGGGATCCAGGAGTCATCCACAGCCCTGGCAGCCACAGCACCCCAACCCTGTGCCAGCCTCGACATCTCCTCCCTCCACAGCAGCTTTTGGGTGAGGACCTGGGGTGGTGGTCTTGGCCCTTTCCTCTCCCACACACATTTTATCCCCCCAAAGGTGTTTCCAGTGAGGGCTTTCCATCCTGTTCTCCCACTATCAGCAAAGAGGGGAAAGATGACTTTCTTTGGAAGGTATTGTTTGCCTGACCTGCTTTAAACCTCCCCTCTAGGGACAGATTGGAACAGACTTTGAAACCTACCCTGGAAACACAGAGGAGGCTGCTTTGGGTGGGTTATTCTGCATCAATCCCCATCCGCCTCTGTTTTGCACACATTAATTCCCCACCCACACACCCCTTGTTTTAAATGGGACTGTAATAACCAGCTGGGTTTTCCTGAAGGATTTATTTATCTGCATCTTAAGCCCAGGGGTAGGAGATTCCCATCCATCATGTCCATAGAGAGCAGAGGGAGTGGCAGTGGTTTGTGGGGACGGGGGCAGGTTTGGGAAACGGGTGGAATGTCTCAGCATTTCTAGGAACAGCACATCAGCTTGGATGGGAGATGTTTAGCAGCCCAGCCTTTCTTCTTTCCTTGCTCTCTGGCAAAGCAGCCCCTAAGCCAGAACATTTTGGCAGGGAGTCAGGACATGGGACACCCCCTTGCAAAGGGATTGGTTGACAATGGCATGTTGCAGGTCACCCTCTGGGCTTTATCTTAAATCCCGTAATCCCATATCAGGTAGGGGATTTGCCAGCCTGCATGAAACCCTCAGAGTGCCAGGAGGGTAACTTGTGCAGTACCTGACTCTCAGGGAAGACAGTTCAATGTGTAGCCCCCCTTGAGTTTTTACAGATGGCTCAGAAGCCACACCACAAAATGTCCCTCCTCACCCCAGAAGGCAGTGAAAGCTCAGCAGCTGGTTCCTCTTTCAAGTGACATTATACAGAATACAGGAGCATCTCACAACTGCTAAGGTACAAAAAATGAGGATTATCTCTTCAGAGAGAGCAGACTGCTCCTAGGAGGTGGGTGTGTTGGGTGCAGTGCCAGAACAATGCTAGTAAATCCCCTGTAAAGCACTCTTAAGCCCCCATCCTGAGCCCAAGAGCTCAGCCCCACATCCAAAGCAGAGCCCTCAGAGTGGGGGAATGATGGCACCTGTGGAGCTCCTGCAAGTTCCCTGTCCCCACTGGACCTCTTCATTTAATCAGCCTAAAGGATTTTGGAGTTCAGACCATCAGTGTGCTCTGGTTTGAGGCATCTGCTTGCACCCCCAGCAGCAGGGCAGCATCTGGGCTCAGGGTCCAGGGCTGGCATGGAGCTGTGTGAGGTGCAGTGGATGCTGGCACAGGTCAGGGCAGCTCAGCAGTTCTTTGCACTGAGCTGACTTGAACTCAGGTTTGGGAAAACCCCAGCTACTGTGAGTCCTGCCACACTGTGTCCTGGCAATTCCCCTTTTACGCTCCATGAATAAGAAGTCCATGGCTAAAAATCAAAGATCCTGGAAGCCTGTTCCCTATTAAATTTAATACCCCGAACTTTATAGGTACATGTCACTCCAGGAGAGACAGAGCTGTGTTTAAAGTACAAGGGAAACGTCAGTTCCTTGATGTGGAAATAGCTCTTACTTTACATTTCTGCATGAGGTCCTGGCATGAGTTAGTGCTGCTAAGCCCTGCTGTAATAACATATAAAGGAAAACTATAACCAAACAACAAAAAAATATGTATTTTACACAGCTAAATGTAAAGTCATCCATCTTAAAAAACCCGTACAGGTGCTATTTGCAGGTGTCAGGCTATCCGAGGGAAAGCGAATTTTGGTAATCAGCAAACCATGAGCTCCCAGAGCCCCAGCAGCATCTGAAGGCACAAATGTTTGCTATATAAAAAGCAGGAGGTGTGGTACCTTGGGAGCAACAAGCGCCTCAGATTGATGCCAAAGCTGGGAAGGAGGCTTGGAGAGGAGCCCAAGCATCCACCGTGGAGGGAGGCACTGCAGGAGACCTGTGATTCCACATCAGAACCAGCAAAGGTAAAACCATGGCTGAGCAGAGCCTAAAATGCTGCCACACGTGAGCTGGGCAGGAGGAGGTTTATCCTCATCAGGCAGGCAATGAGCCTGACACAATCCAGAGGCCAGGTCTGGTCTGCAGCAGGCACAGCCTGGAAGCCACATGCCCACAGCCAAAATCCCTTCCTCAGCACCAGGGCTGGCTGGTTTCCTAAAGGACATCCCCCCACTTGCACAGGAATCAGTTTTGGGATGTGGGATGGAGAAGGTGAGGGATGTGGGATGGAGAAGGTGACAACGGCTGTCCCTTCCAGCATGGAAATACACCCCCTGTGGGTATTTTCCCCTCCCTCTGAAGCCAGAGGAGACTGAGTGCAAGGGATTTGCTTTTCCACCATTATGGGAAGAGGAAATCACATTCCTGCTTATTCCATCTTAGAATCACAGAACACCCCGAGCTGGAAGGGACCCATAAGGATCACCTAGTCCAGCTCACAGCCCTGCACAGACCCCCAATAATCCCACCCTGGGCATCCCTGAGATCATTGCCCAAATTGTCCTGGAGCTCTGGCAGCCTTGGGGCTGTGCCCATCTCTGGGGAGCCTGGGCAGTGCCAGCACCCTCTGGGGGAGAGCCTTTCCCTGATATCCAACCTAAACCCCCCTGACACAGCTCCAGCTGTCCCCTCAGGTGTTATCACAAATTGGTTTCTATTTATTCCATCAAGAATATCCCACAGGGCTGCACATAACCCCACAGGATGCTGCAGATATGGCTCCACGTCAGGAGCAGCATCGCAATTCCCTACAACCAGTTTTGGATCTGTCCTCCCTGAGAGAGTTAGGACTAAGTCAATGTTTCCACCATCAACCTCACTTTTGAGGGGCTCATAACTCTCAGCATTTGTGCTCTCACAGTGCCAAAACTTGGCACAGAAACACATGGCCCAGATGCAGTTTTATTTGATAATAAATAGCTTAAATCTCATAAGCTATTTTTCATTTTGGCTTAAATGTGTAAAATGGGAAAAGAAAAATGTGTGGGATTTTTTTTTCCTACCTTCCAATAATTTTGGAAAAGTAGATTATACTGAGTAATGGCAGGCTTTTTTTTTTTCAGATGCAGACAGCCAACAATGCCATTTCTCAAATCTTTTGCCTTTTTTTCATCCACTTTTTAATAGGATTGATCGCAGTGCCATCATTGCAGCATTCTGGGGGTGTTTCGGATTATTCTATTTTTGGCAAGTTAAGCCTGAAGTTCTGTGAGAGTTAAAACACAGCAAAATTCCACAAGCCCTTTAACCAATAACGGTAATATTTTAAGGATGTATTGCTGTTTTAACTGTGCCTCTGTGACCTCACATTTCTCTGGAGTTCAGCAATTATTGCATCCCAGCACTCTGCCCAGCCCTTGGGTGAGCACTGGTTTTCATCAGCAACCCGCCAGGATTTCAGCACTTTGGGATTTACTCCAAACTCAGGCTGTGCTCTACCTACTCCAGCTACTTCCCAGTGGTCAAAAGCCAAGGAAACGCCCCAAAACCCCAGCCTGAGGACTTGGCTGCCCTTCAAAAGTCCGCCTCAGCTGGAGCAGAGAGAAAGAGTGATCTTGTTCATATGGTCAGCTCCAGTCAGAGGAGGTTCCCCAGTGGGGCACTGGGCTACTGTCCAGATGGTGCCACTGCCGAGTGATTTGTTATCTGTGGGGCTGAGATTTTTTCACAGAAGGCCGTGGGGGAATTCAGGGAATGAGAAGGTTGCACTGGTATGGGGAGCTGGGCTGATAATGGGTCTGAGACATACAACACAGTCCAAGGAGGATTCTGCAGATTTCATAGAAATCCCAGATGGTTTGGGTTGGAAGGGACATTTAAAGGGACATCTTGTTCCAGCCCCACTGCCATGGACACCTTCTACTGTCCCAGGTGGCTCCAAGCCCTGTCCAACCTGGCCTTGGACACTGCCAGGGATGGGGCAGCCACAGATGCTCTGAGCACCCTGTGCCAGGGCCTCACCACCCTCACAGGGAAGAATTTCTTCCTAATATTCAATGTAAACCTCTCTTCTTTTCGTTTACAACCTTTCCCCCTTGCCCTGTCACTATCTGCCAATGTAAAAAGTCCTTTTGCCTCTTTAATATCAACACCCTTTTGGATACTGAGAGGCTGCAATGAGGTGTCCCCAGAGCCTTTTCCTCTCCATGCTGGATAACACCTTCCTATCATCCCCTCAGACCCACATCCTCCTTTCCTGGGAAGGAGGGCTGAAGGCAACACTGCACAATTAGAAAGAGTCCCACCACACTCTCCATCTCAATGCCCAGCTTGCAACCCAGCAGCATGGACAGAGCCTCCCCATGCACTGATCCCGTGGCTCAGCCTGCCCAGAGCCCAGCAGATCCAGTGCAGTCTTGCCCCCAAGAGAGGGAATTTTGTGGCTGGAAGCGAGGCAGGCACCACCCCTTGTCCCAGCAGGACCCAGGCTGCTGTCAGCCCTGCGTTGCACGTGGTCTCCAGGAGGAGCAGGATAGCTCCCATATGGTATGGATTCACAGAGGAGCAGGCTGAATCACTGCATGGGGGAGTGGCGGATGGAAAGGAAACCCCCCCCCTGGTACACAGGTACATTTTGGGCCATCTGTGCTCATCAGAGGAAACGCCAGCCATGAGCCACCTTACAAAGCTCATAGGAGAAGAGGTCACCCATATGAAATGACTCTGCCACAGCAGCCACACCCAAGGAAGAAGCATCAGCCTGCTGCACTTTTTGGGGGAAGTTTTTGCTGGACAAAATGCAGCCCTGCATCCTCACAGCAGCCTAGAGATCCTTAGAGTGCTTTTTTCCAGAGCTTAAAGGGGCTCCAGGAGAGCTGGAGAGGGACTTTGGACAAGGGACTTTGGAGGGACAGGACAAGGGGGAATGGTTTAAGCTGAAAGAAGGCAGATGTAGGGTAGGTATTAGGAAGGAATTGCTGGCTGGGAGGGTGGGCAGGCCCTGGCACAGGGTGCCCAGAGCAGCTGTGGCTGCCCCATCCCTGAGACTGTCCAAGGCCGGGTTGGAAGGGGCTTGGAGCCACCTGGGATAGTGGAAGGCGTCCCTGCCCAGGGCAGGGGGCTGGAACTAGCTGAGCTTTAAGGTCCCTTCCAACCCAAACCATTCTGTGATTTTGCGATCCAAAGCTACCTCCAGCCATAGCGAGGCCTCCCCACCCCTCATTCACAGGAGACATAACCCAGATCCCACAGCTGAGTCTTTGGAGGAAACACCAGGAATGCTCCACGGTTGGGAAGCATTTGCTTAACATCAGGCTCATGCCAGGAATGTCTGCAAATCCATGCAAGCTGGCTTCAGTCTCCCTGCAGGAAAGACACAGCGGTGGGTCTGCGCTCCCTGTGCTTGCCATCAATGAATGCCTTTTATTTTTTATTTTAAAATTAAAGTCAATCGAGTAATTGAACTCGTCTGAGGAAGCAGACCCAGCCACCTCAAACAGAAAAGCTGTTGCAGAGCCAAAAGACCTATTCATGCACACATTAAAGACACAGGAACTACCAACAAAGCCAGAATGAACCAAGGTGGATGACAAGGGAAACCCACACGCAAAGCAGCAACCCCTGGTTTCACGAGGAATGAGCAGGTGAGGAGGAAAGGGACCCTGTCAGCTAAGTCTGCTCCCTCCTTTGAGCTAAACATGACTTCCAGCAGTCGGCTCTCCATAAAATCAGATCAGGCAGAGCTAAACTGAGCATCACGGGGTGGGAAACTGGGCTGGGTCCAACATCCTCGCCCTGCACCAACCCCATGGCTGGACACCTCGTGGGATGGGAGCACTGAGGAGCAGGGGAAGCTGCTAGGAGAAAAACATTCTTCTCACTAGAAGGCAAGCCAAACCAGGTCATCTCAACTCACCTTGAGGCAGGGTTGCAAATGCAATGGCAGATGAGTGTATCTCCCTTCACCATTTCCTTCCAAAGAACTGCATCCTCCTACTGCGCGCCCTTCCAGGACCTGAGCTGACCTCCCAGTATGATTTTTAGCATTCCTGACAGTGGTTTAGCTGAGCCTGCTCAGACAGAAACATTTTTCCTCTCTCACGTGGATGTTGTTTTATTACCTTGGAAACCTACATGCTGCCATTCAGCACAACCAGAAAGCACAGCAGGTACAGGGGGGCTGCACAGCCCCCTGCCCTGCTGGACCAGCAAAACCCCCTTGCTATATTACATTAACAGCACCAGGTTGCCACCACCATTATAATGTTTTCCAAAGCCATCCTTGCTGTTGAGAAATGAAATTGACATTTAGAAAGAATTTGACTCTCAGGGCTGCAGGCAGTGCTCTTAACAGAGACAACAAAATAAGAGGTTTTTTGTTAAAGGGTGAAGAATAACCTGCAAATTGTTGTTTAAGGGGCTGGTTAAGTGCCCCATAAATACAAAGAGTGGCAATGACTGGAGCCCATGAGCTGTCACACGGCGGGGAGGAAGGTGGGATGCTGTGGCATTTCTGCACCCTGGGCACCAGGCACTTTTTAATTTAACTGATGTATCCATCCACAAGTTTTCAGGACTAATCACTACCCACCACATATCAGAGGATATTCCTCTACTGCCAGTGGGTTATTTCATGTTAGCAGGGTTTCTCAAATGGGCTTTTAGTGGGTTTAGTAGGTGTGAGGTTCAGCTGCTCCTCAAACTCCTGCTGTTGGCTCTCTGGAGTTTGTGGGAGACCCAGCATAAGGCACAGAAACTGGATGGTGGTGGAATGAACATCCATCCCTGCCAGAGCCAAGGGATTTGCCATGTAATTATAGCAATGCTGTGAGGAGAAGGTTGGTGCCCTGGGGACAAGCCTGCAGCCCTGCTGAACTCTCCAGGAGTGCCTGACCCCCAGTTAAACTGATGCTTTGACACTGCTTTTCTCAGGTGAAATTGTGTGGCCAGCACAGCTCCTGTACTTACAGCTCTGATGCCACATGAAGCCTCCAAAAGACCTTCAGAAGATTCTCAAGCAAATGCAGGATGGGTTGATGTACCTAGCAGAGAGATGTCCCTTGCTGTCCCCAGAGCCGGGGCTGGAGGCTGGCAGACGGACAGCGCTCCGTTTCACAGCTGCTGATTAAACTGCCATGACAATGCTCGGCACAGGGCCAGATTAATTAGCACTAGCCACATGATCTACAAGTCCCTTTTGGCTTCAAGGGAAAAAAAAAAAATCTAAGGATTTTCCAAACTCAGTTTCACACACCTCACCAGCCTGACGCTCTGCCTTGGATTTTCTGTCCCTAAAGTTGTGTCTCTCTTCCACAGGGGCGTGTGCCATTTTTAGATGCTGTGAGCCTGGACGTGTGGCAGGAGGAACTCAGAGCCTGTGTAGCTCTTGGCCTTTCAGAGAGGATGGACTAATCTCTGGCTGATATTTAGCAGAGGCTTGAAGCACCACACGCAACCTCCAGCTTGATACTGTTGTGACCTTTCAGCTTCATTTGCGAGACCATCTGAAATTTGTTTGATTTCGGTTCCTCTGCAGGCTTTTCGTGCCATGGCAAACCACAGCACACACAAATTAGCTGTTTTTCTGCTTAAATGGCACAGAGGGAGGGTGGCAAAATGCAGTGAGAACCAGGGCTGGTGACTGCACCTTGTCTTAAAGAGAGGATGGGGATGGGGCAGAGGGCAGAGCTGTCCTGGCCAGCAGAACCAGTTGGTGGGTGGTGGATCCAGGGCAAGATTCCCCCTCTGCATGTGTCCCATGGAAAGATGTTTGTACAAGGGCAGGCTGCTGCCATGCTGCTCCCTTCCCACTCCCTCTTGCTGAAGCTTTGAGGATCAAAGCCACTTTTCCCCCTTTGACCAGCCAAGGCCTCCCACAGGTCTGCAGAGCATTTTCTGTTCATCCCCTCATGTCCAAGGGCAGGTGGGATGAGGCTTTGAGTAAACTGGCCTGGTGGAAGGTGAAGGGGCTGGAACTAGATGAGCTTTTAAGTTCCCTTCCAAAACCATTCCATGATTCCACAATTTTCAGCTATCACCCTCCCAGGCTGACACTATGTGACAATATGACAATAAGTGTGTTACCACTGCTAGTAAGGTGACCCAAACACAAACAGGGCTGAGTTTCTGCCAGGAGCAGCCTCGATATCCTATTTTTACTTTACATGCACTCTCTTTTTCCCAGCAGCAGGCAATTTTCTGCCCTGCAAACCGTGGACACACACGACCAGGAGTGGGAAGAGGCATCTGGAGGGCACTGGGTCAGCCCCACGGAGGTGGGCAGCACATTTACAGACTGCAGGACATCTGAGCTCTTAACAGCTCAGCTTTTATCAGCTCAGCTTTTATCCATGTAGCTCACTCCTGCTTCTTGTGGAGACATTTCCTTCCCAAAGGACCTATTACAGTGTCATGGCCCTAGATTTCCTGAGGCATTTAGGAAATAGTAATCTGATCTTTTGCAGAGTCATGGAATTGTTCAGGTTGGAAAAGGCCTCTAAGACCATTGAGTCCAACCATTCTCCCAGCACTGCCAAGCCCACCACTAAACCGTGTCCCCAGGTGCCACAGCCACACATTTTTTGGACACTTTTGGGGACGGTGACTCCACCACTTCCCTGAGCAACCCTACAGAGAAGAATTTTTTCCTAACATCCAAATAGAACACCAGGAATATTTTATCTGGCTCTGTGCCAGCCCAGAGCTTCCTTCCTACTGGCCCGAGAGAGACACCTTCATCTGCTCCAGACTGAGGAGCCAAACAGCTGGAATGGCTCATTCTCCAGCTTTATTTTGTTCTGGCAAGGACCTGATGCTGAGAACCCTGCCTGTCCTGCTGCTCCAAGGGGGCGAGGAAAGAGAGAGGAGCCGGCAACAAACCTGGCTGTGGTCCCTGCAGACAGACTCATGCCTGTTACCTTTGGCACTTGCAGGGCAGAAACTTGTCAGTGCTGGGTCCCAGGTGAAGCCCAAAGCCCAGAGCCAAAGGCTTTGTGTGTCTTGAGAATCCCACAGGAGGAGAAGAAAGCCTCCTCCGGGCAGCCGAGTGTGTAGGCCGCTGCAGGCCCCGTGGAGCAAGGCCTGCAGCTGGGCACCGAGCGTGAGGGGAGAGCACATCCCACATCCACTCTGCAAACATGGATTGCCACAGGTGACAGCCCCGAGGCCAGATGGGGCCCACAGGAGCCAGACTGCTGCGAGGAAGGTGCCGTGAGGTGCCACGAGGTGGTGGGTGCATCAGGAGAGAGCCCAGGGCTGAGGGTGACAGACCCTGAGCATCTCAAACAGACCAGGACGGGGATGGGGATGGCCATGAGGCTGGAAACACAGAAACATTTAGGTTGGAAAAGCCCTCTAAGGTCACTGAGTCCAACCATTCCCCCAGCACTGCCAAGGCCACCACTGACCCATGTCCCCAAGTGCCACATCCATGAGGCTTTGAAATCCCCACAGGGAGCAGGACTCCACCACTGCTCTGGGAAGCTCTGCTGGAAGCTCTGGACAAGCCTTTCCATGGAGGGATTTTCCCCAATATCCACCCTGACCCTCCCCATGCCCAGCCTGAGGCCGTTCCCTCTCCTTCTGCGCCTGTTCCCCGGCTGTCCCCTCCTGTCAGGAGCTGTGCAGAGCCACAAGGGCCCCCCTGAGCCTCCTTTGCTCCAGGCTCAGCCCCTTCCCAGCTCCCTCAGCCTCTCCTGGGGCTCCAGCCCCTCCCCAGCTCCGTTCCCTGCCCTGGACACGCTCCAGCCCCTCAATCCCTTTCTCATTGAGAGGGGCCCACCCGAGTGGGGCCAAGAGCATCCCAAAATTTCCCACCAGTCCAGGACAAACAACCTGCACCACACTCCTCCCTGCAGCACACAAGATCCTACCAGGAACCTGTCCAGCTGCCAAGTGGAAAGAAAAATACAATTTTTTTTCTCTGCCACATGTGACCTCTAGGCCCCAAGGATTTTTACTAATTACCAAATTTAATTTACTTTGCTGTCTTCTCAGTGCTAAGGCTTTGCATTGCTGGGTCTGTATTGTTTCTGATGCAGCCTGCTGGTGTCCACAGAAATTTCAAATTAAACATCAGGCACACATTAAGGTCAGGCAGCTCAGTTCCATTAGCAGGCAGCCAGGCTCAGCCTCTCTGTAATGAATGCTGCTCTTGCCTCCTAATGATAGCAGCAGAGGAACTGGGCAGTGCCAGCCTGTGGTGATTGGCACCCCACCGACACTGGGGACCACTAAATTGATTTTAAAATTCCATTCATCTTCTGCAAATCATGGCTTAAGTCTTCCTGACCTGTGACAAATCTTCATGAGCTGCAATTTGAAAGATAGAGCCAAGAGGAAAGGCAGGAAAAAAAATGCTCAAAAAACCCTACAAAAAAATTCCCCAGAGCAAGAAATGTATTTCAGCTGGGTTGTTCTGCCTCAGCTTCGAGCCCTCTCCCCCAAATATGATTCTGCACCCACTTTGTGAGCGAGGTTAAAGGTTTTTAACCCATTGCCTGACACAAAGAGGACTCAGAGGATCCAAGGATGCTACAAGAGCCTCCCTGTTGCTGGACTCTGGGCATTGGAGGAGTCATGAGCAGCAGAGGTGTCATCCCCATCATCATCCTGACACCTTCCTTATCCCTGCAGCACAGCCAAAAACACAGCTCACAGCTCCCTGCTTGTGCAGCTGAATGGGCTGGCTGCTCTCACCCTTGGGCAAAGGAGACCTACAAAGTTACCAGAAAATGGCTTTTCCTACACCCTTTAGCGCAACAAACGCCAACCCAAGGGTGCAGCCAGCCCACGTCTATGCCAGAGTTTTATAGCAGAGTTTATACCAGAATAGTCCAGGCTGCAGCTTCCTCTAGATCCCCACCTCAGAGGGTGGGCAGGCCCTGGCCCTGGGTGCCCAGAGCAGCTGTGGCTGTCCCAGGATCCCTGGCAGTGTCCAAGGCCAGGCTGAACAGGGCTTGGAGCAGCCTGGGACAGTGGAAGGTGTGTGAGCAGCACCATTGTTTCAGAGATAGTTTGAAAATGCTCTTGGGGTGAAGAAAAGGACACAGGGAAGAGGGTGAAACAGGACTTTGAGGCACTACCACAGCAGAAGGAGGCTGGGTTTCCAGCTGTGAGTTGTCACATTGTTATTGCTGAGGCATTTGGGAGGTTTGTAATAGCTCTTTTACTCTGTAGAATTCACCCTTCCTAAAGAAAAACATTTATTCTCCTCAAGTACAAATAACAGCTAAACACAGGCTGATCAGTTTAATAGTGCAGTTATGCCTATTAAAGCGACTGCAAAACCAACATCAAGGCATTTCACATTAATTCCCTCTCAGTGACTCCAGATCTGATTCACTTTGACAAATCCCCTGCTATGAAGTGGCCACAAATCCCCACAGCCCTCTATCAGGTGGCATTGAAAAAAAAAGTTGCTGCTGGACTCAAAAATTTTGTCAAGGCCTGTTAGGGAAAGAAAACCTGTTGATCAGAGCAGCCAGATAAGGAAGTTGTACAGGTAGTGCCAGCAGCTAGATTTTCCCCCATATCAGTATTTTTAAGCAGATTTCATTAGAGGAGAAGGGGTGTGAGTGTCTCTTCCCACTGCTGTAGTGACTGGCCTTGGGAAAGTGCCTCCCCTTGGATTTTAACCAAATAATGTCAAAGCTATTATTTAAGAGTAGTATTTGTTCGTGTCTTTGACATTAAGAAAGAATTGAGGTTCCCATTTTTCATTCAAAAGTCTTAGCTTTGTCAGTTTTCTGTTTCATTTCCAAATCTGTTTCCTGAAGACAGCAGAGACATCTGATCAAGTTTTTATGGCTAAATACAACCCTTAAGACATCTCCTGTAACACATTTCCTCAAGAGTGACCACAGAAAGGAAGATATGAGACAGAAATCTGCTTTTCTCACCCACATTTACATTTACCCATGAATTTTACCTGCAAAAGAGCAGAATCACCTGCATTTTCCCTGTTCCCTGAATTTTATACCCAGTGGCCTGTGAGACAGTCACTGGTGCGTTGTACAGGTGGAGAAATGAAGGTGGGAGATCCAAAGCTCTTGCTCAGCTTTAGGAACCTCCATTCCCAGAGCTTCTGATGGGGATCTGCAGAGCTGGGGGCCAGCAAGCCGTGCCCACACCCACCTGAACCCACACGAGGATGTTTGGGAAACCAGGAGCACTTTGGGAAGAGCTGGGCTCTGCTCCAGGTGCTGGGCACAGATATTTGGCTTTGAACCACACCTATGGTGGTTTGGGTCATAGAATCCCAAAAGGCTTTAGTCTGGAAGGGACATTTAAAGCTCATCCAGTGCCACCCCCTGCCATGGGCAGGGACACCTTCCACTGTCCCAGGTTGCTCCAAGCCCTGTCCAACCTGACCTTAGGCACTTCCAGGCATTCAGGGGCAGCCACAGCTGCTCTGGGCACCCTGGGCCAGGGCCTGCCCACCCCCCTCAGGATAAAAAAATTTCTTCCTACTCAACTCCTTATAGGACAGCTGGGACAAATCAAAAACCATTATGAAAATAATCCTAGATTTTCCACTTATACTGTCATTTCACAATGTAACTGGACCTTTAGAGAGAGCAGGAAAAGATTACAAGGAGTTTTTTCTCCCAGTATTAACTGCTGAACCCAGGAGAAGACTTCTGCCTGGGTGGAAAAAATAGAACACAAATAACACTAACCCATGTAATATCCACTGGATGGGGGTTCTGGCAGATATCAAGAAGAGGAGAGAGAAGCAGCAATTACAAAGCAGTATTTCAGATTAAACCAAGCTCTGAGGGGAAAAAAGTAACATCTGTTCGAGGCACAAAACCTGTTGACACCTCAGAACTCCCAGTTATATACAAAAAGGAATTAAATTTGGGATCTGAACTTCTCAGTGATGTTAATTAAAGGCTGGCGCCTCTAGAACATCAGATGAGCCACACTCTGAATTTCTGAAATCTTTCTGGTGCTTTTGAGAGCAATGGACTACAAAGCATCTAACCCTTCTCCTCCATTCAGAAGAAGCATTTTGACCAAGCAAATCAATCTGAGACCCCAGTTAGGAGCTCTGGGCTGGTTCAGAAGCTGCCCAACATTTGGCAGGTCTGCAAACACCAAGCCCTGAAGAGGTGTCTGCTGGCTGTCCTCAAGCCCTGAATACCCTCACCCAAGAAGCTGGTGGGCAAAATCCCAATTCCTGACTTTTTTTGTAAATTCAGGATGGGACCAAATGACATCAGGTTTAGGGGGAGGTTTAAATTGGATATTAAGAAAATATTTCTTCACTGAAAGAAGAAATTTTCAGGTCAGACTTTAGAAAGGGCTGCCCAGGGCAGTGGTGCAGTCCCCATCCCCGGAGGGGTTTGAAAGCCCTGTGGATCTGGCACTTGGGGATGTGAGTCACTGGTGGCCTTTGCAGTGCTGGGGGCATGGTTGGACTCCATGATCCTGGAGGATTTTCCCCAACTTTAAGGATTCTATGATTCTATGATTTTGCAGGGGGCTCACCCCTCCTTTTCACAGCAACAACAAAAGCTGTGTGGAGGGCAAACTTCCTCTGGGACCCCTGAGCTCAGACATGCTGCCGAATGCCCCATTTTCTCAAAGACAAGGGGTGGCTCATTCAGAAAGGTGCCCAACCCTGCAGAGCAGCTCAGCAGGCTGGACCAAGGTCTCCTTTCCTCTCAACATTGCAGGAACCAGCCAACAACCTCCTCCACCCCAGCCTGGAGGTGGAGACCCACAGTTCTCCTGACCATCACCAAGCTGCCTCATCAAGCAGCCCCAGACCAGTGTGGGATTTCTCTGTGTGTTGCTGTTTTTCCTTGACTTTCCTTGCTGTCCTAAGAACTTCCTGAGTCTCTCCCTATGTGTTACCCTCCCTCCTCCCCTATCACCCAGCCCTTCCACAACACAGCTCAGCTAAAATCTCCCCCGTAGATGAAAACTTCCCAGGAATTTTAAGCCCTGCTCTTTGCAGAGAGATACCTTTCTCCCCCAGGCATGTGGTGTGCCCTGACAGACAGAAAAAACAACTCCTACAGCTGATGGGCTGCACCCCACCCAACCCCAAACTCAGACGTGGGGAGCAGATCACTCACCACGGGTGTTGATAGCAACAAATCACTTTTCATTGGCTTTTTGGTGCCTGAACCTTGGGAAACACTTCACGTTTCCACCATGCTGTTGTGCTCTGGGCTTTCATCTCTTTCTTTCTTCCCTTTTTTTTCTTTTAATCTCAAAGTCTCATTATATTTGTTGGCTTTCCCAAAGCTCTAGCTTCCTGGCGTGATGCAAAGAGTACACATCATGGCATTACTAGAAAAGGGTTTGTTCTCTTTTGAGGGTGAAAAACTCCAATAGCAAGCAGGATCTGGGGTTATTATGGACTGGAGAGCAGCACTTTGGCTCGCTGGGCAGGGTGTGCACTCTGCACACCCACCTGCTCCATTAAACTTACCTCCATCAGGCTGCATTCAAAGAGGACTCCCCAGGGCCTCTGCAGGGGTGGCAGCTCCAAGCAGGGATTGTTGGGTGCCCTGGTGCATCTCTCCTGCCCTGTACCACCCTGCTTCCAGGCCCTGGCACCTCTCTGATGCCCTTTGCCCCTCGTGCTGGCCTGGATGTCACCTCCACCTGCAGGGAATGCTGCCAGCCTGTTGGGTTTCTGCAGGGCATCTCCATCCCTGTTTCCCATTTAAATTGCAGGGCACTGGAAAGGGGTCCTTTCTGCTGCCCCACTCCAGTCATGGGGCCAGAAAGCTGTGACCAGTGGTACCATTGCAGCAAAAAGAGGGGTGGGGGAGAGGAGAAGCACCAGTGCTCCCTGTTCTGTGAAAGAGAAGCAGCCCTTTAGCACAGGGACTTTCTGCACAGCATCCATCAAAACCACCACCCCCGCCAAAAGCAGTGTTTTCTGGAAGTGAAACTGGAAGAGGGATGTGCACTGAGAGCCCACTTGGCACAACACCACGATGTTCCTTTCTCCTGGCCAAACAATGGACGTGGCTGCTCTTTAAAGCTAGTTATGAGAGAGATCTGCCCAGCTCCGTGTTCCCAACACCACTTATTACACCATCCATCACAGACATCCCACAGGGCAGCAGCCAGAGGACAGGGCTTGTTCTTCAGCCTCCTCATCCCTTCAGCCTCCTCATCCCTTCAGCCTCCTCAACCCTTCAGCCCACATGAAGCTCTCAGGGAGCTCTGGACACAGGAGAGCAGGTCCTTACCCTCCCCTACACCAACACCAGGCCAGTGCTGAAGCATCTCAAGTGTTTTTAGCAGGTCTGGGTCCCAGAGCCTGCACCAGCCACCAGGGAGATGTTGATGCTTGGGGGAGGAATGTGAGGAAGGAGCAACTCCTTGCATCCACAAGGGAAAGCACGAAAGCACGGCAGGTACTATAACACATGGTGGGAAATGAGACAGGTAAAGGAGGAGAAGTCTAGTGAAGGTAATGCCAAGAGTGATGCTGGCTAGGAGGAGGGCTAGTTTGGATATCAGGGAAAGGCTCTTCCCCAGAGGGTGCTGGCACTGCCCAGGCTCCCCAGGGATGGGCACGGCCCCGAGGCTGCCAGAGCTGCAGGAGCCTTTGGACAGCACTGCCAGGGATGGACAGGGTGGGATTGCTGGGGGTCTGTGCAGAGCCGGGGTGTGGATTTGATGATCCCATTTGATTTGTGGGTCCCTTCCAGCTCAGATGACTCCTTGATTCTCAGACTACTCATGCAGCACTCAACCAGGCTCAGAAGACATTTGCTGAAGAGCAGCAGAAGTTGAGTCTGCAGAGAGACAGGGGATGAGCCCGAGTCTGACGGTGCCAAGGTCAGCCCAGGGTAAAAAGGCCTCCCTCATGGCTCAGTTTCTAATAGCAAAAGGTCCAGTGAGAGATGCTGGGCTGGCGGTAAGGAATCCCAGGACAAGGACAGGGTTCCCACAAGGTCTGCATGATGCTTGAGTGCGCTGGTTTGGGCTGGGGTAAAGTTAATCTCCTATACAGTAGCCGTTACAGGGCTGTGTTTTGGGTTTGTGCTGAACACAGGGTTGATATCACAGAGATGTTTTTGTTATTGCTGAGCAGGGCTTGCACAGAGCCAAGGACTTTGCTGCTTTTTGTGTGGCCACAGTGATGAAGATAATATAAAGTGAGGGGAAGAAAGAGGAAGGGAGGGATGTTTGGAGTGATGGTGTTTGTATTCCCAAGCCACTGTCATGTGGGAGGAAGCCCTGCTCTCTGGAGATGGCTGAACACCTGCCTGACTGTGCAAAGCACTGAATTAATTCTTTGGTTTTGCTTTCCTCATGTGCACATTTTTTGCTGTGCCTATTAAACTGCCTTTATCTCAATCAATACAAAAGTTGTCCAGCTCTTACCATTCTGATTCTCTCCCTGATCCCACTGGTGGGGGATTGAGTGAGGGGCTGTGAGGGGCTGGATGGGGTTAAACCACAATGAACCACTGCAACATACCCCAAAAACTGCCATGAGCTTCCCAGGTATTGAGATTTGGCTCTTGATTTTGCTAAAGGGCCTAAAAATCACTTGTTGCAGGAAGAACAGAGAGAACACCAAGCAAACATACCTGGCATCCCAAACTCACTCAGGAGGAACTGCTTCCTGTCCAAGGGAACATGCCTTCCTTTCCCCTGACACACATCCTATGTTTCTATACACACATCCCTATTTTTGTGTAAACTACCTCCGGGCAATATTTTTCTTTCCCAGGACACCCCTGCACCATCCAAAGGAGGCCCTGGGCAGCACCACAGTCATCTGGACCTGGCAGTGCAGGACTGTCCCTGCAGGTGACCCAGGGCAAGATGACACATCCTGACCTCCAAGGTGCCTCTGTGGTCTCCTGTGGCAGAACACCCAGGATTTCCACTGGCAAGTTTGTAATCACATCTGCCAAACAGCTTTTCCTGCCCAGAGCAAACAAGGCCATGGAGAAGATGCTGTTTGCATCTGCAGGATGGGAGAGAATCACAGAATATCCTGAGTGGGATGAGAATTCACAGGGATCATGGTGTCCATGGCCCTGCACAGACCCCCAGCAATCCCACCCTGTCCATCCCTGGCAGTGCTGTCCAAAGGCTCCTGCAGCTCTGGCAGCCTCGGGGCTGTGCCCATCCCAGGGGAGCCTGGGCAGTGCCAGCACCCTCTGGAGAAGAGCCTTTTCCTGATACCCAACCTAGCCCTCCCTGGCACGGCTCCAGCCATTCCCTGGGTCCTATCCCTGTTGCCAGAGAGGAAATATCAGTACCTGTCCCTCCGCTCCTCACAGGATGCTGAAGATCACAATGAGATCTACCCCCAGTCTCCTCCTCTCCAGCTGAGCAGACCCAGTGCCCTCAGCTGCTCCTCACACAGCTTCCCCTCAAGGCCCATCGCCATCCCTGTGGCTTTCTTTGGATGCTCTCTAACAGCTTAATGTCTTTTTTTATGCTGTGGCACCCAAAAGTGCCCTCAGCACTCGAGGTGAGGCTGCCCCAGCCCAGAGCAGAGCAGCAGTGACTGAGCTGGGTGAGACCAGTGAGGAGCAGAGCAGTGGTGACACATCCTGGTCAGGATTTCCCCTCTCTGTCATTTTGGAAACGACCTCTGGCCCTTCCCCAGCCTGGAAACTCACCCTTGATGCCAATGGAGGTGAGGAGGAGGGAGGGGCAGGGGCTGGCATGACCTTCCTCATTTTGTGACCTCCAACACCTTTCCAAAGCTCATCTCAGGCATTATTAAAGCCCTTTCTGTTGATTAGATAAATTTGATGGTTTTACAGTGCAAGAACACAAAGGCAATCTATTCCTGACTTCCCAAAACACCTAACCCACCTCTAAGATACTTAAAAATTATATCAAAGTCAAACATTTGTGTATGAAAAACCCAACTTAAAAATCATGATGAATTGGTTTTATTCCCTCCATCCAGTTGATGCTGTTTAATTTTTTTGTCATAAGATAGCATTTCACTTCTGGGGTTGTGGCCTATTTCATCTCCCTTCAAATGAACCATTTAAAAGCCTCTCCCCACCCTCTCATTTTGTTGAAAAATTCAAGGACAATACAAACCCAGAAAAATAAATTTTCAGCCAGTGAACTGGAAAATAATCATCATCATCAAAACCAGATATTCTTGTTTTCTAGTCCCTGGCAACTCAGTTCAATAGAACTGCCACCAGCTGAGCTGCTGGCCCACCACCCACTGCTCACCCATGCACTCCCCTCGTGCTATGGGGACAGGACATTCCTTGCCTTGGGGCCCAATATCCATGCCACACTCTAATTTTCAGCTCACAGTTTGAAGGAAAAACCTTTGAGGCAAGAGAGTGGCCACACTGGTCAATATACTGCAGGAGGGAGTCAGGCAGAGCTGAGAGCAGATTAAGGACCGAGATGGGTTTTGCTGCTGCTTTGATAAACTCAGGAGAGTACAGAACCAGCAAATCTTTTAGACTAAAAAGACCTCTAAGATCATGTCCAAACACTCCCCAGCACTGCCAAGGCCACCACTGACCCATGTCCCCAAGTGCCACATCCACATGGCTTCTAAATCCCTCCAGTGATGGGGACTCAGCACTGCCCTGGGCAGCCTGTTCCTAAGATTAATGACCCTTTCCATGAAAAAAAAATTCCCTAATATTCAACCTGACCCTCCCCATACCCAGCCTGAGGCCGCTCCCTCTCCTCCTGTCCCTGTTCCCTGGAGCACAGCCCGACCCCCCGGCTGTCCCCTCCTGTCAGGAGCTGTGCAGAGCCACAAGGGCCCCCCTGAGCCTCCTTTGCTCCAGGCTCAGCCCCTTCCCAGCTCCCTCAGCCTCTCCTGGGGCTCCAGCCCCTTCCCAGCTCCGCTCCCTGCCCTGGACACGCTCCAGCCCCTCGGGGTCTCTCTTGTCCTGAGGGCCCAGAGCCGTCCCCAGCGCTGGAGGTGCCTCAGCAGTGCCGGCACAGGGACGGGCACTGCCCTGGGGCTGTGGCACAGCCTGGCTGGCTCCCAGAGACCATCTGCTACAAATATTGAATCCCTACTTCCCAGGAAGTAGCCAGACATAACCTGGTGATGGGAAATAGAGTGTAACTCTTCTGTTTTCCTTTGCTTTTCTTTAATTGACTTCATCTCAACAACTTCTTTTCCACTTCATTTTCTGCCCCATGCCCTCCTGAGGAGGGGAGTGATGGAGCCCCAGGGTGGGCACCTAGTGTCCAGTCAGGATCATCCCACTACAGTTTTCACAGGAGTTTCCCACTCAGACCAAGGAGGGCTGAGCAAAACCAGCTCCCCAAATGTTTTTGGTGCACAGTAGATAACATTTTCTCCATTCAGGCTCCTGGAGATCTGCCTGTAGCTCTTTGATCTCAAAGGAGGCTGTGCACAGAGGAGCAGGAGAGAGTTTGGGGCTGCCAACGGGTTTTGCAGGTGGCCAGCAGGGAAGGGGGCATTTTTTACAGGGTTGCATGCAATGAGGCATTCATTATGAAAAAAGAAACAACTTTGTAACCACCCCAAGCCGCTATCTCTGTGCAGGAAGCCTCCTCTTTCCTTTTCTCAGCCCCAGGAGATTTGTGGGATATCACAAATAACAGCTGGTTAAGATAAGGTCTCTCCCAACACGCTGCTTGCTCCCAGCATCTGTAAAGCATCATCCTGACAGACCTGAATGGACCAGTGCCTGGAGCTGTTACATCTCATCCATTTTCAGTCCAACCCTGCTCTTTTCTAGACGTGTTGAGCAAATATTGTGAGGGCTCTTCCCTGCATGAGGGCTCTTTCCATGCCTTAGACACCCATCTCCAAACCCTCACAAACACCCTCACCTACCATCAGGGGAACTCAGCCACGAAAGGCGCTTAGTTTTGGCACAGAAAACTTAATCCACTCCCTGTCCCTTCCAGCTCCTAGCACGGAGGGAATCTCTTAATTTCAATTAGGAAAACCCCACCAAGGAGGAGGGGAGCTGTCAGGATCCCCCCGTGCTAACACGAAACCAGCAAACAAGATGTTTATAGCCCAGTGATTCATAATACTGCAGAGTTTGCAGGAAACGTAGCACCATTCATGGTTAAGAAATTCTCTTGTTTTCTGCTAAATATATGAAATAATCACTCATCCCCTGAGCAGCAGATGCAAATTACACCTAGTATTAGCCTCGTATGCCAACTGCTATAATTCTGGTGCAGCATGAAGCCGTTTCCCAAGGCTTTAGAAGTCCCTTAATCTGCCTTCTGACGTCAAATGACAAATTTCTTGCCTGGGATCATTAACGGGATGACTAATGAAAGCTGATAAGTGAATTTATAAATGAAATTAAAGATATTAATATTAAAGGCCAGGCTACAAGGGAGAGAAGTGTGGATTTAGCAAACCACAACAAGAAGCGTGGTAATCTGCATGAGATTTACAGCTCCTATCCTGACAGGCAAACGAGTGGTATTTTCTGCCTGGAGGTTGTGGAAGCTGCCAGGCTTGATGGACACTTCTCCTGAAGCATCACCACCCCCATTACCTTCAGATGCTGACTGAGATTTAAAAAGCTCCTGCTCAAGTTTAACTGCAAATGCCAAAGCAGGGATTAGTGCACCCCAATAGTCTTTGCAAAGATAACTGCACCACCAAACCCTCCTGCAAACAAAATACCTTTACTCTGCGGCCAGTTTGCTGCCAACTTTTTTTTTCTCTCTCTCTTTTAAGATAAAAACACACCTCAGACTAGATTCTCATCTTATTCACCCCAGTATAAATGCCAAGCAACTCCTTTAAAAGCTGAGGAGTTTAGGGTTTTTTTGGTTTTATGCACGTACAAACAAGTTCAGGCCCTTGCCAGATGGGAATCCAACCCCACATCTAGGCAGTTTCACCATGAACCCACAGCTCCTTTCAGACTCCAGCTGCTCCTCACTGAGGTCTGGGGCCCTCAGGAGAGACTACTCAAGTACCAGCTCCCACCAGCTGGTGATGGTCAGCCCTGAATGGACCAGGCAAACCTCCTGCATTGCCCCAGGGCATGCAGGCAAACACAGGCACCTCCTCTGATATTATAAAACAAAAACAAAACAAAACAAAACCAAAAACAAAACAAAAAACAAAAACAAAAACAAAAACACAAAAAGAAAAAAAAAACAAAACAAAAAAAAAGAGAGAGAAGAAAGCTTCCTTTTGTCTGTAGAAGCCCCCTTTTCAGCAGAGACAGTATCAAAACTGGCTAGCTAACTGGGCAAGTGGTCATGAGTGGCGACTCCTCATGCAGCCACAGCCTCCAAAAATCCCAAGATCCTGTGGGAAGCATCAGTGCCTCCATCTGGCAGCGAGATTGAAAGAAGAGTCAGATGCCACCAGGAGAATGAGGAATCTCAGAGACACACAGGAAGCACAGCTGGGGAGGGCACATTTGTTACAGGGATGTTTCCCAATCCCTTCCTTCACTGGAGGAACCCAGGGTGGGGAGCAGCTGCAGCAAGACAGATGTACCAGGGACGGTTTTATTGAATGCCTTTTAGAGACCCATTCCAGCCTGGAAAAAAGGACAAGAGAATGTTTCCACAGCCACTCTCAGCTCCAGAGCTGGACATATGGCTTGGTAGGCTGTTCCAGTTCCATCAGTCCTGCTCAGAGAAGTCCCAGAAGGTGCCCATGCCTTGTTCTCTCCTTGTTTGGGGACACATTTGCTTTTTGGACCATTTGAGAAAGGACATGGAGGGGTGGTGCATGGCAACAGCTCCACAGCATTTCTCAAGCCTTCCAGAGGGAGGAAAAAAGAGGAAACCAGCACCAGCCAATGGCTCTGACTGAGCTGAGGGGGTCACCCACACCTCAGGGTGTCACCCACACCTCAGGGTGTCACCCACACCTCAGGGGGTCACCTCCACACAAGGCAGCCACTGGGAGCAGCTGGGACCACAGGGATGTGGTGAGAGACACACAGACACCTGGATCCTTCCCCCAAGTACCAAAATCCTCACCCAAACATTTCCCTACAGGCGTGCCCTCACTTCACAGGCTCCCAGCCCACAGGGCTGCCCCTTATTCTCTCTTTGTCCCCACAACCAGCACCTTCGCTGCTTGCAGCACTTCTTGGCTGCTGACCCCGCCGGGTGCAGTCCCTCAAGCCAATGAAGAGATTATGTTCAATAAAGAGCCACAAGCCACACACACACAGCCTTCCTGCAGGCACATTTTGCAGCCTTTAAAGGGAGGGAGAGAAAACAACAGAGGTTAAGGACACTTACCAAGAGGGATCCACGACAGCATGGGCCAACCAGCCCAATCCAGCTGGGGCTGGGAAATGCAAAGGACCATCAGGCAGGAAAATGTGTGAGAAAAGGTCCTGGGAGACTGCAAAACTGAGCAGAGGAGGAGCAGAAAGGGTTAAGAAAAGGTGGAGAGGAGGCATGGAGCAGACAAGGGTTTGCTTTCCCTCCATCCTGGCTGCTGCTGAGCTCTCCAGCACAGGAGCCCAGTCCTTGACACCACCAGGACCTGTTGCAAGAGGCTAAGGAGTGAAGGAGTGATTGAGCCTTCCTTTATTCGTTTTTTTGTTTGGTTTTGGTTTGTTTTTTTTTTTTTTTTTTGAGAATTTAACCTTTCTCAAAAGACACAGTTTTCTCACTAAGAAGGTTTAGGAGTAAGACAAGACCACACAAGGATTTAACTTGTGGATCTCCCATGGGGTCCTGTGCAGAGTTGCTTAGGAAACCACTTTGCCAACCCCAGTTGCAGACCAACCCACTCCATCTACCCAAAATCAACCAAAAAGGAAAAAATTACCATTTTCCCCACTGGGTGTTGTCCCCCCATCACTGCCTCCCTGCAGGTCCCTGCCCTGCAGCCCCACGTTGCCCTTCTGCTTCCCAAACCCCCACATCAGCTGAAACACCTGTTGAGTGCAGACTTGTGAGTTTTGAGGACCAAGTTGGCCATAAGCAGCACCTTGAAGCTCTACATTCTGTGAAACCCCTGAAGAGAAAAGCCTTATGCTATCACCCAGCTGCATGGTTATGCAGGAACACCCAAATTCCATGAGATGCCCAAGAGTCACAGCATTTGGCAATGCCATCATACCCCTTCCAATTGCCAAAGCAACTCTCTTCCTGGGCGTTACAGATATTGAAGACAATGCAGCATAGGAGAAGTTGCACATCTCCCCTTGGATTTCTCATTCATTAATTTAAAGCCTCCCAAAACGAGCTCTCCCAGGTTAAGGGTGGGAAAGGCTTTTCTCTGCTGACCTGCTGCAGCACCTGTCCCTTTTTGAACACCTCTGGAGATAAGAATGTTCCAGTTTAGACATGAGGCATCTCAGTGCATGGTTTGGGGTTAAACCAGCATGTAAAGGGCTGGGAAGGGGATGCCTGTGTCCTTGCTACCCCCAAATGAGCTGTATTCCCATGTCCTTCCACCTCTGTACCCCCGGTGGTTGCCACCATCATCCCTCTGGTCAGGGGAGACGCATGAGCCAGTCTTGGATGTCCCACGTACTCCCTGAAGTATCTGGGGGGGTTTCTTCTACATCTTTTGGGGCCGTGCCTGCCCCAGCCATGCTCCATCCTCCCCTTTCAGCTAACAAGGAGCTGCCCAGGTTATGAGCAGGGTTTGAAGCAACAACAAAAATGAAACTCAAGACTTACTCTAGGAAAGTCTTTCCAGAAAGGTCATGGAGGAGGACTCGGGGTGGCTCTTGGAGGACACCCACACTCTGCCCAGGGCACCCCGAGCAGTGCTGGGCTGTGTCCCCACCGTGTCCTCAGCACTCCGTGCCCCTGCACCAGAGCAGCTCCAGGGTTTTGTGGCAGACACACCCCCTCGACCACCCCCAAGCTTCACAGCTTCTGTTGCTGCCTCCCTCACACACCAACTCACCGGTTCTTAAATAACACACTTCCATGGGGCCAGATCCGTACTCAGCAAGGTAAATCCAGATCAGCTCTCTCTTTAGGCTCTGCTGATAATTCCCAGCATGAGCAAAACGTGACCACTACTTGTTTCTGTTTCCCTTAAAAAGGATGGAAGCTGTGCCACCATGTGAGAGACCCATCAGCCCAGCTCCCGTTTGCCATCGTTAAATGCACACAGATGGGTGTGAGATCTTTACACAACCCGTACATAAATGAACCTCAGAGCCCGTTTTGTCCGTGTTTGGGATTATCCTTCTTCCTGTTACTGAAAGGAGTTATTTAAGGGAGCTCAGAGATACAGCTTGGTGCTGGAGAGACGTCTAGGCTGTACAGAAATCACTGCATGTGCCTCCACACCCACAGCAGCACCACCAGCACGTGACCCACCTTGGATTTTCACAGCCCACAACGCTAAAACAAAAACAAAAACCAAAAAAACCCACAAAAAAAACAAAAAAAAACCATCCAAAAATAAACAAAAAAATTCATTTTCTTTGTACCAGGTGGCTTTTTCAGGACTCAAACATGGCTTTTCCAGAGTGTCAAAGGAATTAAGTCATTAAAATGTGGATGAGTTTGATGGATTATGAGCTATGAAAGCCTGGTGGTTACTGACTAATAAGGCTGGGAGGTGGAGGAGGGGGGGATGCTTCCTCTTGTAAGGATGTGTTTCTAACAAGACAGGTCAAAAATATGATGCGGATGATAAATTGCTTTAAAAGTTGCCATTAACCCAGCAGTTTTCTGCATTATTAGATTACCAAGGCATCCTCGGAGTGGGTTGACCATGCAGCCCTGCTCTGTAGCAGGGCTAATTTGCAGAGGGAGACCTGGGGGGGTTGTTACGCTCGCTGCAGTGAATCCCCACTCCCAACAAAGGGGCAGCTGCCGGCAGGTGTCCGTGGAGAGGATGGGTTTATCCGTGTGGGGGTTTGGGGTGGGGGGAGAGGAGAAGGGCTTTTTTTTTTTTTTCCCCCACACCATAACCCGAATCTCATTGTCTCACGTGGCATGGGGCTGGTGGGGGGGAAAGGGGGTTGAATTTAAAAAAAAAAAAGGAAACAAAACAAAACAAAAAAAAAAAAAAGGAAAAAAAAAAAGAGGGAGACAGGGTGGGAGAGGGGGGAGAAAATAATAAAAAAATCACATTGGAAAATGATCAGCCCCAACAGGCATGCATGTCTCCCTTCATGCAAGCGAGAAGCACAGCCTCCCTCCTCGGGATGTGTATGGGGACGTGTCAGGCACGGAGGAGCTCAGCGCTGGCCCGGGGCGAGGATGGAGCGAGAACAAAGGGCCACGGCATACACTACATCCAGGGGGGAGCAGGGGGGCACCCCACCGGTGCTCATACAGAGGGGGACAGGATGGCCAAACAGTCACCGAGGTACACGGAAAAGGAAATATGGAGAAGGAAATCATAAATAAATGTTTATAGAGAAAACCAACCAAACTCAGGATAGAGCTAGGAGAGAGGTGGAAAGGCACAGCCTTGCGAAATGATGCGTCTCTGGGAGGGATGCTGGGGTAAAGGCAGGGCGGGCTGCAGCAGCCACTGGCTTTTGTTTTGTTTGCCAGCGGCTCCTCGTGAAATTTTAGCGGGTGGGAACCACCGACCTGCTGAATTTGTCTTCCTCTCATTAAAGACCAATCACCAATCCTGCGTCTCCCCCCCGCTTCTGTGGAAATGTAATTAAAGACATGATGCTCCCCCCGCCTCCCCTCCCAGCCCCATCTCCTGGCTTTGGGAGCCCTGACTTCCCTCAGCTCCTCGTGGCATCCAAGCCAAAACGGGGAGGTTTTACAGGACCATTTTGCAGACCTGGGAGAGGAGGTCTGCTGCAGGCACAAGGAGAAGTGACCACTATTATAATCATCGCTTTGCAGCCGCAGCAAAGCTGCTCGCTGACCGCAATTCATCCATTCCTCCATGCTTCCAATATTTTAAGGCTCCCCGTGACTTTTTCTCCCAACCACATAGTTTGCCTTTTTTTTTTTTTTTTTTTTTTTTTTTGATCAAATCGATTTTTTATTCAGAAGATGGTGGGCCTGGAGGCTTCGAGCAGGAAAAATGTAGTTACAACATTAGCAGCTGGGACGTTTTTACGAGCCCTGCCTTGCAGGGGTCTAGTGGAGATATTTATAGCGTGCCAGTCGCTGCGGGACCAAGGCACGGCAACTTCTCGCCTGGCAGATGGTGGGCAGGGCACTCGCAGAGATGTATATGTTCAAAATATACAGCTTAAAGATTAGAGGGGGATTTTTTTTTTTAAATACAGGTTGGTTTACCTCTTGTTAATCAGGAGTTTAGAAATATAAACAATTCCCCCCCATCCATACAGAGGGATCAGTCTGGTAAAGGAACGTGTAATGTTGTAACTAGAATGAATAAGCAGCAGACCCTTCATCAATTTCTTCTTTTTTTTTTTTTTTTTGATTAATACTGAGGGATTAGACTTGTACACTTTTTTTTTTTTTTTGGCTGTTCTGCGGTAAAACCAGAATTCTGCATCGGCACAACAGCAATATGGACTGTGCGCTGGCAAGTATGTACACACACGCTAATGCTGAGGGTAGATATGGGATAGGAAGTGGGGGGGGGGGAAAATGTATTTAAAAGCCCCCATATCTGTTCTACGAGGGAGAAAAAATCCACTCACTCAAACCTCACGATGAGGGGAAAGCAAGGAAAAAAATCTAAACAGCAGGATACGACAATAAATGGGAAAACAGCAATAGAAAAAGCACACTAGGTTAATATAGGAAAACTAGTTTCTTTATTGAGAGATCGTATATTAGTATTAGTGGAATCGTGTGTAACAATGTCATCATGCACACAATACAAAAAGGCAAGGCCCACCATGCTATGGAAGGGCAACAGAACAAAAGCAGCGTACACTGAGCAGATGTATAGGCTACAGCACATTACATTTCAGCAGGGTATGTCTCTACAGAGAGATTTACATCAGAAACTAGGTAATGTAAAAAAATACAGACCATGCTTTAGTTTTAGTACAAGAAAAAAGGTGGAGATACACAACCAAAGGATATTCGGTACAGAAAAAATTACCCACAAAATAAGAACAGGAAGTAATTTAGCACAGCAGAAAAAAATGTTATCCCTGTTTAATGGAAAACCATTTTGCCAGTCGTCTCTTTCGGCAGCCCGGTTTGTTTGGCTTTTGTTTTTTATTTTTGGGGGGGGGGGGATGGGGGGGCCGCTGGGCGGGTTGGGGGTGTGCCGGCGGGACGGGACACTTGTGGCTGCAGGGAGGGACGGGGCTGGGGGCGATGCCCGCGGGGACAGCGGTGTCACCGCGGGGACAGGGATGCTGCACCCCGGCCAGCGGCACCTCAGCGCTGCCCGGCCACACGCACACCCCGCTCCCCAACTCTCTGCCAGCCCGATTTTCGGAACCGCGGCCAATCGCTGCGCTCCCCCTCCCCAAATTTAATGGTTTTTGGAAGGTTTTCAAGCAGGGAGGTGGGACCAGATGACCCCACCGTGGTGCCCTCCAACCTCAGCCGCCCCGGGATTGTGGGCTTGGCCGCAACTGGGGGGCGTTTGCCCCCGCCGCACCCCAAAGAGACTCTGCGACGACGACCCCAGCAAAACGAATCCACTTAACAGGAATTTACAGTGCAAATGTAACTCAGCTACTACACAGGATGGAGGTACAAAAATGGCTGTTATCGGCTACAGCTACGCTGGGATGGCCTGGTGGCTACGGTGAGGGGTGGGGGTGGGGGAGAGGGTAAATTAAAAAATAAAATAAAATCCGTAAAAGAAGAACGGGAAGGGAGGGGGGGAGGGGGGGGATCAGATCTACCGCAGCGGAGACGGGAGGTGCGAGCGGGAGGGGGGTCCCAAAGCGTGGCGTGTGTGGGGCGGCTGGCGCCCCAGAGAGGGGGATGCCGCCGGACTGGGTGAAGTGCGCTGAGGGGAACGCTGAGGGGCAGCCCCCCCTTCCTGCCGCCGGGGACCCGGGACGCGCCGCCCCCCCTCGCCGCCGCTAGCGGCCCCGGGACGCGAACCCGCGTTGCCGGGAGCGGTACCTCTGTTGCGCACGGAGCCGAAGACGGGCAGCACCAGGTATCCGACGTGCACCAGGACCATGCTGCGGCCTTTGTGCCCCCCGGACGCGCCGGCGACTGGCGGCGGCCGCGCTCGGCCGGCACACAAAGGGGCGCGCGGCCAATGGCAGCGCGAGGGCCGCCGCCGGGACACGCCCCCCCGCCCGCCGCCGGCCAATGGGTGCCGAGGGCGGGGCGGCCCGCGCGCGAGGGAGGCGCGCACGCGCGCGCGGCGGCGGGGTCGCGTGCGCGCGCACCCGTCCGCCGGTCCGGCCGTGCTTCCATCCGTCCGTCCGTCTGTCCGTCTAGCCAGCCATCCTTCCTTCTGTCTGTCTGTTCTTCCGCCTGTCCGTCCATCCATCCATCCATCCTTCCCGCTGTCATTCTGTCCGTCGGTCCAGCCATCCTTTCCTCCGTCTATCTGTCTGTCCATTTGTCCATCCAGTGGTCCTTTCATCTGTCTGTCCTTCTGTCTGTCTGCCCATCCAGCCATTCTTCCGTCTAACTGTCTGCCCATTCGTCCATCCAGCCCTCTTTTCATCTGTCCGTCTGTCCTTCCGTCTGTCCATCCAGCCATCCTTCCATCCATCTGCCCATCCAGCCATCCTTCCATCCATCTGCCCATCCATCCATCCTTCCATCCGTCTGTGTCCTTCCATCTGTCTGTCCAGACATCCTTCTGTCCATCCATCCATCCTTCCCGCTGTCATTCTGTCCGTCGGTCCAGCCGTCCTTTCCTCCGTCTATCTGTCTGTCCATTTGTCCATCCAGTGGTCCTTTCATCTGTCTGTCCTTCTGTCTGTCTGCCCATCCAGCCATTCTTCCGTCTAACTGTCTGCCCGTTCGTCCATCCAGCCCTCTTTTCATCTGTCCGTCTGTCCTTCCGTCTGTCCATCCAGCCATCCTTCCATCCATCTGCCCATCCATCCATCCTTCCATCCGTCTGTGTCCTTCCATCTGTCTGTCCAGACATCCTTCTGTCCGTCCATCCATCCTTCCATCTGTCTGTCTGTCCATCCAGCCATCCTTGCATCCATCCCTCCAGCTGTCTGTCATACATCCATCATCCATCCACCCATCCATCCACCCATCCATCCATCCACCCATCCATCCACCCATCCATCCATCATCCATCCATCCATCCATCCATCCATCCATCCATCCATCCATCCATCACCCATCCATCATCCATCCATCCATCCATCATCCATCCATCCATCCATCCATCCATCCATCCATCCATCCATCCATCCATCATCCATCCATCCATCATCCATCCATCCATCCATCCATCTATCCATCCATCCATCCATCCATCATCCATCCATCCATCATCCATCCATCCATCCATCCATCCATCCATCCATCATCCATCCATCCATCCATCATCCATCCATCCATCCATCCATCCATCCATCCATCCATCCATCCTCCATCCATCCATCCATCCAATATCCATCCATCCCTCCATGCTCCCCCACAATCCCACCCCTGTCAGCCTCACACAGGTGCACTCACACACCGGCAGGGCAGCATCCCTGTGGTCCTGCAGCAGCACAGCTGCGCACAGACACCTGCACACGCACAGACACACACACAGACACCCTCGGAGCCCACACAGACACCCTCCCGCGGGGACACGGACACCACCACACCCTCGCAGGGTGGCACGGTCCCCACCGCCCCCTCCCGCGCTCCTGCCGTGCCCCGCTCACAGCCCCGTGCTCTCCCGCCCCACACACGCGTGGGTCCCAGCCTGGAGCGCTCCCAGCGCACCTCCCTCGGGAAACACCCGCCAGGCCATGCCACAAGTAGGGCTACCGAGGGCTTGTCTCTGTCCCCATCCCAGTGCCATCCCCACGCACATCCCTGTCCCCGTCCCTCCTCCCCGCGGGTGACACAGTGGCCTATTGTGTTGACGCCCCAGTTACTGACAGAATTTATCCGTTGGGGCATCCCTGACCTAAAATGGCTCTGGCCAAGCCCGGAGGGGCGTGGAGAGCGCCTGGAAAGCCCTGGGAGCTCGGAGCCACCCACCTGCTGCTGCAAGCATCGCCCTCAGCCTGAGGAAGGGCTATTCACCCCCGCTAAAACAGCCCCAAACAGACGCTCATCTCCATTTAAAACTGTTTTAATGGAGTCAGAGCCCCCCTTGCGCAGGAGGGATTTCTGTCAAAGCGCAGCATCCAGGGAATCATTTCACCCCGCTGCAAAGCGACTTTTCCATGGCTTTCCCACCCTGCCCAGGCTGTTTTTTTTATTTTTTCTTCGCCCCCGTCCCCCCTCCCGCTGCGGCGGCCGTCCTGCCGTGGGGAGCCCCCTTAATCCCCGCTTAGCCTTATCCATGCCGTGCATCTGGCAGGTTTAAGCGCCCGGCAGCCTCCGGACGCGGATGTGCGATGGATTTGTCCGCCCGGATTATGGCATCGGGTCTGTCGCTGGGTTCAGGTTGTGGGTTCGCTGTTTGGTGCGGGGGGAGGAGGGGAGGGTTGGTTTGGGTTTTTGTTTGTTTGTTTGTTTGTTTGTTTCCTCCCGATCTGAATAAAAACGTGAGCTTGGTAGCCTGAATCTGTGTAAACCCTTCCTTGCCCGTCCCACAGCCCCAGGGCAGATGCCTGGGAAGGATTAACTTGATCCGCCGGGAGAGCTGCCAGCTCTCCCTCGAGCCTTCTCCAGAGCTGCAGCCTCCGGCCCAGAGGGCCCTTTTGGGCACGTTCACACAGCTGCTGCTCTGAGCTCCCCAAAAACGGGAGCAGGACAAGTTCCAGGTGCCCAGCGCCTCCCGGTGCCCATCCCATTGCATCCCAGCTCGGATTTGCCCTCCTGCCTCACCCCCTCGGTGCCCTCCGGAGGGTGCTCTGGCTCATGGGCGGCTCTTGGCAGGGAAAGGCTGCGCTTTGTCCCCCTCTGTCACCGTGCTGCTGTGAGCATTGCCCACCCCCGGGCTCAGCCAGCCCCGGCAGGCAGCCCAGCATGTCCCAACAGCATTAATATTTCCAAGAAAAGAGAAAAATTTGCTGTTTCATTTTTTTCTCCTAGAATCCCAGAATGGTTTGGGCTTGAAGGGACATCAAAGCTTATCTAAAACCATGGGCAGGGACACCTTCCACTCCCCCAGGTTCCTCCAAGCCCCGTCCAACCTGGTCTTTGACACCCCCAGGAGCAGCCACAGCTTCTCTGGGCGCCCTGTGCCAGGGCCTCCCCACCCTCACCATAAAAATCTCCTTCCTTGCATCCAATCTAATCTAATTTTCCATGTTTATGCCCTAATGAAACGCTTCCCGAGCCCCGTTTGTGTGGCAGCATGGAAAAACACCCACTTCCCCCCGTCTCTGCCCGCAGCAATGGGTCACCCCCGGCCCGGAGGGGTGATGCCGAGCTGGCTGTGTCACACACCCCCGACAAAGGGACACCTCTTTAAGCGCTAAAAAACCCGCAAGGCGCCCCGCAGCCCAACCCACGCGTGGATCCGACGGGGAAGGATGCCCGCCGCGCCTCCCTGGCCCATCCCGACCCTGCCGGCTGCAGGACGGGTCCCAGCAGCTTATAAAACACGCTGGCATCCCCTCCGCGCTCCCCTGAGGCGGCTGCTGGCCCCGGGCCGGGGCTGCAGCCCTTCCAGCCGCCCTTCCAGCTGCCTCGGGCAGCTGCTCCGGTGGCCCCCGGCCCCGCCACAGTTGTCCCGGGCATTTCACGGGGCTCAGCCCTCGCTGCTGTCGCTTTGCATCCGCGCACACATTCCCGCCCCTTCCCGGGACACCCGATCCTCCGCAGATGCCGCAGGCACAGGTTGATGCTAAAATTAGCCGCCGGCTCCCTCCTGCCCATCCCCAGAGCAGATTTTGGGGTCCAGCACCCCCCGTTTGGGGCATCCTCCCGCCTTTGCCGTGAAATCCCGCTCCTCCTGGACGCTCCCTTGCCTCCAGGTGTCCGTGTGACACGGGTGTCCCCGCGGGTGGCTGTTTTGGGGATGCTGCAGGCGCAGGGGGATGTCTCGCCTCTCAGTACCATGGGGAAGGATTCTCCCCTTATCCAGGAGGATATCCAGGAATTAAAAGGTGATACAAGGCAGCTGGGACACACGTGACACATCAGCACCATCCTGGGGTGGGTCCGAGGGTGACCCTAATTCCCAGAGCTGCAAGGTCTGCCCCCCACCCTCTGCCCACCCTAAAGCCCTCGGTAATTTCAGCCTGATATGGGACTTTTCACCCCCCCTGACAAACCAAGCTGGGAGAAACCCTTTGGGAAGTCAGGATGGTCTCAGCTGGCTCAAAAAACGAGGCATCGGTTTTCTTCAGATTTAGGAGATTTTTTTGGCTGGCCTCAGGCAGGACAGTGGAACAGCCCCCAGGGAAGGGCTTTATCCAGCAGTTTTGAAGCCGTGGTTTGCTCCAGAGGGACATCTCACACCTCCCTGAGGCCTTTTTGTGGAATCCCAGAATGGTCTGGGCTGGGACTCCAAGGGTCTCGAGTCTCAGGTGGGGGAGGCACAAAGCTTGTTGGGCTCGGGGGAACAACAAGACTGGAGAACCTCCAGGGAAAAGTGGGGGTGAAAACCACTCAAGGCAACATGGGTGGAGAAAGGGCAAAAAAGGAGGGGAAATCTCTACAGCAAATACCATTGTTCCATGCCTGGGAGCAGCAGCAACCCAAACCCAAGCGGGGACTCAGAAACTGGAAGGGTTTTATTTGAGGTTTTTTTACACTGACATTTTATCTTGGGTTATTTTGCTGCTTTATTTTCTGCCTCCCTGGAATTTTTTCTCTTCTGCTTCTTACCTTGTTTCTTTAGCTAAAAAAAAAAAAAAAAAAAAAAAAGAGAGAGAGAGAGAGAGAGAGAGAGGCAATCTAGAGGAAATCATTATGCATTTGATTAAAGTGTAATATCACAGCATTTCAATTTTCCAGTTTTATAAAGTAAGAGATAAAATAAGAAGATGGGTGAAAACCTCAGCTCCAAAGAGCAGCCATTTGGGAGGACAGAAAGAGAGAGAAAGAAAACACTTTGCAATTATTTTGCTGTAGCCCATTTCAGATATGTGGCCCAGGATGTGCTTTTCCCCTTTTCCCTGAAAAGAGGATTTTTGGGAGCTCACAGCACTCAAAGGGACCCAGCACACATCCAGAGCCCTCCCCAGCTCATTTCAGGAGGGAGCACAATTTATGGTGGCAAAGGAGACAAATGTCATTAGTCCAGGGCAGGGAACGGAGCTGGGGAGGGGCTGGAGCCCCAGGAGAGGCTGAGGGAGCTGGGAAGGGGCTGAGCCTGGAGCAAAGGAGGCTCAGGGGGGCCCTTGTGGCTCTGCACAGCTCCTGACAGGAGGGGACAGCCGGGGGGTCGGGCTGTGCTCCAGGGAACAGGGACAGGAGGAGAGGGAACGGCCTCAGGCTGGACATGGGGAGGGTCAGGTTGAATATTAGGGAATTTTTTTCATGGAAAGGGTCATTAATCTTAGGAACAGGCTGCCCAGAGGGCAGTGTTGGAGCCCCAACCCTGGAGGGATTTAGAAGCCATGTGGATGTGGCACTTGGGGACATGGGTCAGTGGTGGCCTTGGCAGTGCTGGGGAATGGTTGGACTCGATGGTCCTAAAGGGTTTTTCTAACTAAAGCAATTCAATGAGTCTATGATGCCCCATTTGTATCTTAACATTTTGCCAAAAATGAATTATTTTTCTTTGAGGAATTTCATTCTCTATTTGTATGGGTGTGGCAGATGACAAGACAGCTGGGGAAATTTCTGACTGGTGGTGGCTGTTGCAGAATGGGAGCTGGTGGAGATTCACTACATTGAGTCCAAAGTGGGACATTAGGGCCGACTGAATTCTTCCTTTCAATCAGAGTTTTAAGCTCACAATACTCATTCCTCCCTGTGTGCCTCCATAAGTTGGGGACAGGGTGTGCTTTAGGATGTGTCACACCACCCTGTTTCAAGCAGAATGACCTCAAATTCATCCTTTCTCTTCCATCTTGCCCTCATTTTTGGGGAGCAGAGGTTTTGGTGTGTTTCCTTGGTAGCTCCCCAATGTTGTCCCCATCCCAGTATCCCACCAGCTCCCTGCAGCAGCAGCTTTGGGACACAACCATGATCACTGCAGGAGCTGTGAAGAAAGGAAAGCCCTCTCCTGGAAACATGCTTTGCTGCAAAATCCCACAAATTCTGCTGCTAATCAA
The DNA here is from genome assembly GCF_963513975.1 of Fringilla coelebs. Taxonomy (NCBI): domain Eukaryota; kingdom Metazoa; phylum Chordata; class Aves; order Passeriformes; family Fringillidae; genus Fringilla; species Fringilla coelebs. Next base: position 2,782,391 of record NC_140031.1, read on the forward strand.
AGACATTGAACTATTTTATTTATGAGATCAGGTCCTTGGTTTGCAATAACCAAAAATAAGGCAAGTTCAGCAACCCCTATCCACATTCCCAGATCCTGGGCTTAAAATCTGGAGAAACAACTTATTAGTGGTTAATTACTTCAAAATCACAGCTGGATAATTTAATTTCAGTATTCTATCCAGACTATTTGATTTCTTTTTCTCTTCCCAGGGCCCTTTTCCCTGCCTTGGGATGGATGCTGCCGGCATGGACAGAGTCTGACCAAGGTGACTGGGTCCAGCAGTGTTAGAAAATTAAAAAAAAAAAAAATTGGTTTATTTCACATCCAGGAGCCCTTTCGCCTGTTTTCGAGGGCACTTTCCCCGTTCTGGGGGCTGCAGAGGAGGGTGAGACAGCAGCCAGATCCCGTATCCTCTGGCTCTGGTGCCATCTAGTGCCTTCCCAGGGGCTGCTTCCAGCCAGGGCTTCCTGAGAGAAAATATCGGGGGCCAAACTGCAGTAAAAATCATTGTTATTGCCTCCCTGGCAAAAAGGGTGCTGCTGAGAGCCCTCCCCTCCACCCACCCACCTCCCCAGCCTTTCTGTGGGGTTGGGAGCAGCCTGAGCTGAGCCTGGAGCCCCAGGAATTAAAGGGGTTTCTCCCTGGGGCACGGGGAAGAAGATGCAGGTGTAAAGCTAATTTTGGGGCATTTTGGATCATTTTAAGGGCATTTTGGATCATTTTAAGGGCATTTTAGAGTTTTTGGACAAGCTGGGAAGTCTTTTCCAGGACAAGACCTTACACTGGCCACCGAAGGATGAGGGAGTGCTGCATCACCCCTCCAAAAACTTGACTTAGTATGCAATCCTGCTGCTTACTGGGAAAATAAAGCATTAAACAAGGCTTTTTTGAGTGTCAGGGAGCTCAGCCTCTCATAGAAACCTCCCTCCCTGCATTGTGCCATGACCAGGTGGGACTGCTTTAATTATTGCCCTAATTCCTCCTTTTGACAAGCAGATGGAGGAAAGAGAGATTGTCCAAGGAGTCAAGGACTCATCAGCTGCAAGTGGGATGGGTTTTTTAATGGCCTGAGACTTTGTTCACACAGCATCCCAACCACAGAAAATGCTTGGGAACTGTGGAGGTCTCCTAGGCGGGCACCAGGGGCTCATTCTCCTTTTGCTATGGGGGGGTTGAACTAAACAACATTTTCAATATGCCAGGCCTCTTCTGCGACATGTTGTGAGGTTGTTTTTGAAATGATCCCCCTTTTTATGAGGATTTGCTCACTGTGGTTTTGTATTCTGGTCTTGGTATGTTACCTAGAGAAGAGAAGGCTCCAGGGACACCTCAGAGCCCCTGGCAGGGCCTCAAGGGGCTCCAGGAGAGCTGCACAGGGACTGGGCACAAGGCAGGGAGGGACAGCAGCCAGGGAATGGCTTTAAATGGACAGAAGTCAGGGTTGGATGGGATACTGGGGAGGAATTATTCTGTCTGAGGGTGGGCAGGCCCTGGCCCAGGGTGCCCAGAGCAGCTGTGGCTGTCCCTGGATCCCTGGCAGTGTCCAAGGCCAGGCTGGATGGGGCTTGGAGCAGCCTGGGACAGTGGAAGATGTCCCTGCCCATGGCAGGGGGTGGAATTAGATGGTCTTTAAGTTCCCTTCTAACCCAAGTCGTTCTGTCATTCTGTGATTGGCCTGACACGGGGTTCACTGGCATTCAGCAATTCCAAGTTTGAAGCAGACACACAAGGATCTGGGAGAAACAAAGCAGGAAAGGTTTGGGTGTCCCTGATCACGAGCCAGCCGGGGACAAAGCAAAAGCACTGCTTAGCTGCAGATGGCATTTCATCAGAGGCACCAGTCAGGCTCCAGGAACTGTGTTCAATTCACAGCACCTACAGCAATGGAAAATGAATTTGACAGAGTACTCTTGTTTGTTTTCCCAGCTCTGATGTCGTTGCCCTGGATTCACCCGAAGCTGGTGATGCAGCGAGTAAGTGTAGAAAATTATCTGAAATTAAACTTCCAGACAGCTTTCCCCCTGCCCACTCCAGCTTTGCCCCGAGACTGTCTGAAAGATGTTTCCTTCCCAGTGGCTGGCACTCAATTCTAATTTTAAACTAAATTGCAAATCCAGATGACTAACCAGATCCATGAGAAAACTTCCAAGGGGCATTTGTGAATCAGCAGTCGTCAGGACTCTCAGGTTGGAATTTGCTTTTCAAAAACTCAAGGTATAGACTGGGGGGATCCATGGGTTGGATCTTTGTCTGCCCTTTAGCATCAGTAACAAGAGGATTTCACCTTATTTGCACCAAAGTTGTCAGTAAATGCAGGGTTTGTCCATCCCAAGTTTGCATTTTGCAGGCATTCTGCTCCTTCCCTGTGCAGACAGAAGGGAAACCGCATCCCTGGGGTGCTCTGGAGAGAAAGCCACAGCAGCTGACATTCAGAGATGACAGCCCCAAAAAGGAGAGGCAAAACTGGGAGTGTTTCAGCCAAGGGAGGTGATGCCTTCAGCAAAGAGCACCATTTACAGATTCTCCAGGGAACTGGGGAACAAAGCCACTTAGCACAACCCCTTCAGTCCTCATTTCAAGGCGCACAAACTAAACTTTCAGCCACAGAATTAATCTGCATTGCAACTAATTCAGTGGGGAAAACACAATACAAAATCTAACCTGGTTCTGGGTAGTTTTCATCAGTTTTGCGTTGCCCCAGAAATGGCAATTCCCACAAAGTCAAGTGGCTCCTGCATAAGGAAGTGCCAAGGGCCACAGGAGGAATTTGAAGCTTTCCATTTAGTGTAGCCTGAAGCCTACAGAATCTGCGTGTCTCTTGGTGATAAAGAAAAGATTCAGCAGATATTTTATCTGTCCTCTTCCCACATCTGCACCAAACTCCAGGGTTCTGCTCTCCCTCAGCTGCTGATAAACACAAAATAAAATCTGAGACTGGTGCCCACCTCTCCAACAACCACCAGGCCCAGATTTTGTATTTTTAGGCTCCACAAATGCCAAGAACTCAGTAAGGCTGAAAACCACTTTACCTTCATTATCCATATTGGTACTTAAAATACATGGATAAATGATCTTCCTGACTTGTGATAAATGTGATAAATACATATAAAACACAGCAGAGGTACTGAATCATAATCATTATTATTTTTATTCCTATTCCCATTTCCATTTTGCCTGTGAGGGGGCAGGCAGCAGGACCTCATGCTCAGCACAGTGCAGTTGTACTTAACCATCCTCTTCTTTACTTGTGGCTCCAAATTCTCCCATACAATTTTGTGGTTCTCTGAAGACAGCTGACCTTGGCACCACCCCCCTGTCCAGAGAGGACCTGCCCTGTATCATCAGCCTCTGAGTCAGGCAGTCTCACTGAACAGCAGAAGGTGTCTGGGGGGACGGGACAGGGGGATGCAGTCACAGAAATAATGGTGGGAAGGTCGCTCAGACACCTGAAGGATTGAGGTGTGTGGGGAGGCAGAGGCTGTGCTGAAATTGTATCCCTGGAGGGGATTCTGCAGGGCACAATGAGCCCCAAAACGGGGAGGGCAGGGAGCTGCTGGAGCCAGTGCAGAGGAGGGCACGGAGATGCTGCCAGGGCTGGAGCCCCTGTGCTCTGAAGCCAGCCTGGCACAGCTGGGGCTGCTCACCTGCACAAGAGAAGGCTCCAGGGACACCTCAGAGCCCCTGCCAGGGCCTCAAGGGGCTCCAGGAGAGCTGCACAGGGACTGGGCACACGGCAGGGAGGGACAGCAGCCAGGGAATGGCTTCCCAGGGCCAGAGGGCAGGGACAGATGGGATATTGGGAATGAGGAATTGCTGGCTGGGAGGGTGGGCAGGCCCTGGCCCAGGGTGCCCAGAGCAGCTGTGGCTGCCCCTGGATCCCTGGCAGTGCCCAAGGCCAGGCTGGATGGCGCTGGGAGCAGCCTGGGACAGTGGAAGGGGTCCCTGCCCGTGGCAGGGGACAGAATGAGAATATCTTTAAGGTCCCTTCCAAACCAAAGCAAACTGTCCTGGGATTCTGTGATGGGCAGCAGCCACTTGTACTGGTACCTGCACATCCCCTAGCACCAAGGCTACAGGGGGAAGTGTTGGTCCTGCCCTGGTCAGAGATAAAAGGAAGGTTTTGCAGCCAAGAAATCACTTCAGTGTTCTGGATGTGCAAAATTAAATGTGTTACAGCAAGAAACAGTGCTGAATTTCAGCAACTGTAACCCAGAATTTACAGATTTAAATTGTAGATGTGACAAACAGCAGCATAATTGATGGAAGTGGAAAGAAAAAAAACCCAACAAATCTATATTGTTTAAATAATACACTCTATTTTATTTCGTCTTAAAATAGTTTAACCTTTATTCTACAGACTTGTTTCAAAAAACAGAAGGTCTCATCTTGCACCAAAAATATATATATTTTTATATATATATATATATATATATATAACACTCTGTTTTATTATTATTTCTCTCCAAAGACCATTAAATACTAGATGGAAAATGAGAACTAAATAGTGAGTGTCAAGAAGAACCAAATTTTATTTTTAACTAGAGCCGCGCATTTAAAACATTTATATTCTGAGCAATGATTTGTCTTCACTACAGAAGATTCCAAGTTCACACTCCAGCAATTCAGGAAAACTGCTAAACCCTGAAGGGCTCGAGCCAATGCACACTGAGGTCAGCCCCACACCGACCCCAGTGGGTTCTGGTCCAGGCCCCACGTGCATTGGTTCACAGCCATACAATGGCTAACTTTTCTCTTTCCTGCTGAGAAGAGCAAAAACCACCCAGGCACGTTTTTGCTCTTTTAAAAAAAAAAAAAAAACCAGAAGTTAAAAAAAAAAAAAAGAAATAAAAAAAGAAAAACAAAAGAAACAAAAAAAAAGAAACAAACCCAAACTATTTTCTACCTATATCCAGTGATTGCTTTTTTCAGATCACTAGCCTTGAAATTTGTTAAAAGAAAATACATAGTGTTTTAAATAAAAGAAAACCTGCATCGGACTACCATACATGAGCTGTTTAAACAAACACAGTGCACAATTGGAGGAAGTTTGGTTAGGAGGCAGTTGTTTTTATGTATACATGGAAGTCACATCATATACAAACTGAAAAACAAGGAGAGATATTTTGCATTTTTTCATGGAAGTACTGCAAAAAGGGTCCCTGCAGCTTTCTTCACAACCACTCTTCAGGAGACTCTGAAAGTTATCTTTACAGCAGGAGTGTGAGCCCACAGCTAATGGAAAGATGAGGAGAAAGGATGGGCAGAGCAGCACGGGGCCATTCCCTGCTGCAGGGCCAACAGGATCCATCCATGCTCCCCTTCCTCCCTCCCACACAAAGGAATTGGTCACTAAAAACACCACAGGTATTTCTCTGGCCATGCAAGACACTTATGTTCAATGTTGTAGAAAGCTGGAAATGGGAATATCAATCCTTACCTAGCTGTTCTGTAAAGTGCAGCATGAGCTATCCTGCTTATGGAAGAAACAGATGTTTTTTACTAAAGATATCCCCGTGCTGGGCTGTTTTGCCTTTATGTAACAACACAGGTAACTCTATTTTAATTTTTTATTTTGCCCACAGATAAAATTAAGGGAAGCCAAATAAATTTTGAAAACCAGCTGACACAAAAGGAAAGCAGAACTTCCCATGTCCTGACCACCCTTGTTCAGCTTTAAAAAGTGAAAAATCTAATGGCAGAGCTGTACAAAATTCCCAATAGAAACATCTGGAATATGAAGGAATGTTCCAATTGCACAGTAGACATTTAAAGTGAACAATATCATCTTGTTAAAGTCTAATCTTTGGTTTTTGCCTTGGGAAAGGCTCAAAAAGACAGATGAAGGGCAGGAATTTCCATGTACACCACAGAAACTGCAGCCCGCTGAAGTGAGTCGTTCCACTGATTTTGGTAAATATTCTGGTAGAAAGTTTCCTGAATCTTGGCATTTCCAAAACTAGTATGAGAGGCATGATTGAAAGCCAGGGAAATGGTGCAGATTACTAATTTAAGAAATAAAAAAGTTTAAAACCACAACCTTAGTTTCTGACCCTGACCCTGCAACATCTTTCAGGACAGAGTTTTAAGCACTTGAGTAGCCCCACAAATTCCAGGAACAGGTCCCAGCTGAACACCTCTTTGCCAGGCTGGAGCTTTGGAATTTGCCTGGGATTTGTTTTTTGTTTTCTGAGATGGTGAATGACGCAAACAAGCAGCAGTAGAGATGGGGACTGTGAGTAAAACATTAATTCCTCTTCTTCATCTACTCCAGGCAAAACTCAGAGGTAATAATAATAACAAGCTATAATTAAAAAGGAGAGGAATGCTGGGCCTTTTTATTACTTTTTGCTGTGCTTTTGCAATGTTCAGCTGTTCCTAAGTCACTACTATCACTATTTTAGCCATTCCAAGCTGTGGGAATTGACCAGTGAAACACAGTAGTCAAGTGGACAGAAGACTCAGCACTGAAGAGTATAAACTATAACTTACATTAAAAATAAAAAATGTTTTAATTAAAAGCTGTTCAGTGCATTTGTTATGGGCCATTTGCATTAAAGACAATCCCTCCTGCTGGTAACATAACCAAATCAGTTTGGGTAAAAATACTCCTGGCCCAAATTTTGGAAGTGTTGAATACTCCCCAGTTCCACTGAAATCAGTGAGGACACAGCATTTCTCAAAATCACTGATGCTCACACAGCAACACACTAACTTCTACTAACAAACTCAAGATACTGATAAATTAAAAAAGTCCTGGAGCTGGGAGGTGGGGAGTGTGGGAGGACGTAAGTTTGCATGCAGTTATTTCGTTAGATGTACACGCACACGTTAGTAACTGCAGATGTGTTTTAAATTTGGTGCTGTTAATTCTGGGCAGGAATCCTCCTCGGAGAAGGCAAAACCATTTGAAGTGATACTGAAATCAGACTACATTCCCGTGGAAGTGGAGAAACGCCGTGGGTTCTGGTTTCTTGGTGCTAAGGACGGGGCCTCTGGAGGTGATGGTTTCACCACTGAACCTCTGTGCCAGGGAGGGCGGGAGGGGAGGGGGCAGAGCACAGTGACACGGCCTTACAGGAGGTATTTGCGCCTGGTGTCCTCATCCAGAGTGAGATCCACCACTTCTGGGGGCGAGGACCAGTTCTGCTGGGGAGCCACTGCTGTCCATGGCTGCGCGGGCTGGGCGCTGCCGAAGGGCGAGCCGCGCTTCCAGGAGGCCACGCTCTGGATCACCCCTCCCCTGGGATGCACACACCTGCAGCAAGGAGAGGGACACACACGGTCAGGGACACTGCTCAGCTCAGCCACCACACCCCCTCCTCCAGTGTTTTATTGTTCTCTGGTTAGCACTTCCCCTCCAAACTGGATTCTCCACTTGCAGAGTCCGTGGCATCTCAAACGCCCAGTGAGCAAAGCTAAATTTAAATTTGGGGATTAAATTATTCCAAAGGAATGCCAGCGGGTGTAATGTGATCCTCCTTAAAAAATATGTGCATGGATCCCAAGGATCTTGAGGAAGCCTGCCCCACCATGTGTAGTACCATGCACAGTTTCCTGATGCAGCTTTACCCATTGGACTTTCTAAAAGGAGAAAAATCTGAAGTGAGGCTGCCTAAGAGAAAAAGAAAAGCTATACTGCAATATTAAATCAAAGCCATATTAAAACAAGGAGGTAATGATACTTTCATTACAATAATTGCAAAAGAGATCTTGCTAATTATGTTATTACGGTCGTTATGTCTGACTTTTTTTTCTTTTGGTCTTTTTAACTGAAAATTACAAACATGCTGGGAAATGCTGACAACAGTTCAGCCCCACTTCAGCAAAACATTTAAGCTTTAAGTGACTGCACCCAATGAGACTAAAAGGTGTATTTGAAGATAAGGCTCCAGAGCCCTGCTGAAGCACAATACACAGGTACCTTTCACATACCAGTTTTACCTATTATATCCATAGTAGATACGTGACAAATGAATCTCGGGTTAAGAGCAATTAGAAAAAATAAATGCAAAATGAAAGGTAGAATAATTTTGTTTATGATGAAGTGATGACAGGAATTTATTAGAGGCTTTAGGATGATCACTCAATTTCCAGCTGTAAATCCTGCACAGGCACTAATAAAACTTGATACCTAGTGCTCCAAAAATTGTTTTGCTCTTGCAAGCTACTGGTAGTGGCTGCAGCTCCTCCTGGCTGCTGGATAAACATGAGGTGCTCTGGCTGTGGGGTAACCTTTTCCCATTTCTTTGTGAAGGCACGTGTATTTCAGGAACTCCAATTTCCTGCACTGATCAAATATCCCTGACATTTACATTTTATTTATTCCAATTTAAGTCTGTGCTATTTATTTTCTCCAAAACTACTTAGGTTATGCTCAGCTCTCTTGGTTCTGGTTGGAGTTTCATGAAATAGAATGAAAAATCTCATTCTCTGAGCTGTAACTTCTCTGAATATAAATGTCTCATTGCCTTCTCCAATACACTGCTTAGGTTTAGATGTGATGTTCAGAATGGCTCTTTTATTACTTCTTCTGTCATAAAAACACATACTTAAAGTATATATCTACAAGGAATTAGCAATAAGAACCTGGAAGTCTAAAAAATGTATGGGATTTCTTTCTTTTAAAGCTTTATTTTAAAGAGAAGTATTTCTAAGCTTAACTGGCAAGAAAAGCTTGTAGGCAGAGCAAATTAAATATGATGTTTGGTCTCAGGGACTGTGGTGCACCATTCTGAGAACAGTCCTTAAGTGTTTAGGCAAAGCTACAACTAACTTTTCCTCCTGAAGATTATGAAAACACGTGATAAATTATCTCACCAAAAAAAAGATACCTCTGAAAAATAAGTGTTTATCCTCAAACTAGTCACACAAGTAACCAACAGCAAAACGTTCAGTCAAACATGAGCTGAGAACATGCTTCCAATCTACAGCTAAGGGAGGATACCAAGTAAAGGCAATAAAAAACCCAAAAAGCCTCCTAGGAAAAACTAGAGGAAAACTGGTTTATATGCATGCATGATTAAAAAAAATTCTACTGGTGAAAAATTTAACAAACTTAAAAATATGACTCAGTGTCCGAAGCAGATGCCAAGGATTATACCAATGATGAGAAACAGCACCAATTCACTCAGAATCTGAAGAACTACAAACAATGGACAAACTCCAGGATGTCACAACTCACACCAGACATGGAACAGGGAGCATGATAAAAACCAGGATCCAAACACCATGCTAACTAAGCGTGCAGAAATTACTGATCAAAAACCTAACCCTTGTCCAAACGACAACCCTGCCAGAAGCCCATCAATACTTCATAACTGCAAGCCTAGACCTGCAAGAGAAATAAAACTCAAAACAGGATTCAAACAAGTGAGATGTGTGAGTGAGTATTCCAGGGAGGCAGTAAACACAGGTCTACAGGAGACAGGTAGAGGAACAAAGGAAAGCACAGGAGAGTGCTTTTAGGCTGATTTGCTGAAATTATTTCAGTTCTTATCTACTAAAACTCATTTTAAACAGCAACTCTGCATTTAGCTCATGTTTCCGTTCCCACAGAGAGTGAGTATTATTGAGGCAGCAGCATGGAAAGCTTTCAAAGAGGGGACAGAAGCACAAGGGGACAGTGCTGCACAGATTTACAGCAGCCAGTGCTGCAGGGTGAATCCACACCCCTCACCATCAGCATGAAGACCCTCTAAGCCCTGGGTTCTGCTGCAAAAATAGCCAGGAGAGCTGCTTCCTAAGGAATTACCATCCTCCAAAAGAGTTGGCCATGCAAGGACTTTCTCACTGTTCCAAAAGCTAAGATTAAGTCCCCTTTCTGGACCTGAAAATTTCCTTTTTTTCCACATCCAACAGCGCTGTGCCCACATAACCCATGAAGTTTCCTGCCTGGGAAACTGGGTCCAGAACTCTTTTTTAGTTCTTTCCTCAAGAAAGATGCAGTGAAGGGACAAGGAACTCTCTTCCATGTTCCTCACACCCTGTTCTGCCTCCAAGCACCAACCAGGCAGCAGAAAATTTTGGAAGCAGCTTGTCTATGCACTGTTTTAACTTGGTTTTATTCCACCAAATTCACACTCCACACTATTAGAAAATGTCAGTTTTGTTTAACTGCTTCATAATATTTTAAGCGAAGGAAAGACCACAGACTAAAAATGAAGAGTAACATTAAAAAAATACCAACCAGGAAGAACAGCTGCACAGGTTTCTGACTAAGAGAGAAACCTCTGGCACTCTTGCCCTCATCTACTTTGACCTCTCTTGAATCTTGAAATAAACCCAAGATTCAAAATCATCTGATTTTTAACCTAAAGGGGATATCTTATTACATTAGCCATTGAAAAAATGATAGTACTTTTACGCCTAATGACTAATTAAATAAAGTGGAAGCTGTGAAAAAAACTTAATATTTTGAAAGGAAATAAGAACCCACATAAAGATTTTCACTTAGTTATTTGCATATTCATGTATTACTTAAAATCTGAATTTCTGGTGTATGTACACTTAGTATCTCAATATTTGGTATTTTTATACTACAAATCTTTAGCAAGTTAAAGTTTGATATTGAAACACAACTTTAATCTGAATAACTATCCAGTTGGTCACTTTCTAAAGAAAAACACATTCCAAAATCACCATGCTAGCCAAACAGAAAAAGAAAAGTGCAACATTTGCTGCCTTTTGGGCATCACTCAGGGATGGGTAACTGGAGAAGTGAAGGTCAGCAGTTCTTTCTTTATTATAGATATTGGTATCACAGACATTCTGATAAAATTAAATTAATATTAGAGCAAGAAAAAATAATTAATACCTGGCATGTTCCTGAACACCAACAATCTCTACTTCGCTATCAGAAGAGGCAATGTTAATTTCTTCATTGGCCTGGGCATTGCCACAAGAGGTTTTGTCACCTGCAAGGAAGCCTGAATCCAAACGACCTAGAGATGGAGAAAAAGGGAATACAGACAGTGTTTAACAGCTTACATGACCCAGAAATCAGCTGGAAAAGGAGCTTCCCAACCTAACAAAAAACCACATTTTTAGACCAAGTTTTTCAACTTACAATTCATCACCTGATACAGGAAAACCACTGAATTTAGCCAGTGTCAGCAGCTCTGGTGATGGTGCTGTCACACAAATGTGAACAAAGCCTGACTATTGCACCAAGAACAACCAGAATTTCCAGTTGAAATGTTATGACAGTCAGAAAGACTCTTATGATAAGAGTCAGACTGTCCCTAAACCTCCTTGACTTTAAGAAACAAAACAACCTAAGCAAACACAATGATATTATAGCAAAAAAAAAGAAAACAAACCTAAAAAAAAACCAACCACCCCAGTAGGCTGGACAGAAATGTCCCACACATCAAGGAAAACTGATTTCATTTCTTTAAATCAAAAACTAGGGGAAACTGGCCAGTGAAAAAACACAGCAAACCCATCAGTTCCTGGCAGCGCTGCTTCACACATCTGCTCTAACATTATTACAAATACTTGAAAAGAAAAAGCGATTTACTCAAGTCCCATATGCAGCAGGGCTGTTTTTTCATTACAGTTCCTCAATGACATCCAGTTTGTCAGTCAGTCAAACCACAAGCCCTCTCTAAATACTCACAGCAAGTGTGCCACCTTTTTGCATTTTCTGCCAAGTGCTGCTAAGAAGGTTCTTCACCCCAATTAGTGAATGTGTTGAGTCATACAGGATAATACTTACATGGGAAACACAAAGCAGCCGAAATTATTATTTCTCCCACAGAAAATAGATTCCTTGAAAAATCAGTTAATTAAAAGATATAACTTCTACTCTTTTTTATTTTTTCCCTAGGAAAAAGAGAAAATTATTAATTCCACTGTCTCTCTTTATCATTAGCCTGAGGGATGCTGGGCAGCCTTGAAGTAGCTGATACTGCCTACTTCTGAAAAACCACTTGGTCAGCTGTTGTTGAACAGGAAATTTGAGAGTAGGTAAATATTTTATGTGTATCTAGTTTGAGTGGACACCTCCTCAAAGATGAGAGGAGGAGGAGAAGCAATAATGATCCACAGGATTTCAAAGGTGTGTGAACAAGCAGAACTGATTACATCCCCAGGGACATTAAAAGGAAACAGAAAAAATTAAACTTGAAACAAGTGCCAGGGAAACTTTCTAATGACTGCTTTAAGCACTTGGGAAAGATGCAAGCAAATGGAATCATAGAATGGTTTGGGTTGGACAGGACCTCAAAGATCACCTTGTTCCACCCCCTGCCTTGGGCAGGGATCTCTTCCACTGTCCCAGGCTGCTCCAAGCCCTGTCCAGCCTGGCCTTGGACACTGCCAGGGATCCAGGGGCAGCCACAGCTGCTCTGGGCACCCTGGGCCAGGGCCTGCCCACCCTCCCAGCCAGCAATTCCTCATTCCCAATATCCCATCTGGCCCTGCCCTCTGGCCCTGGGAAGCCATTCCCTGGCTGCTGTCCCTCCATGCCTTGTGCCCAGTCCCTGTGCAGCTCTTGTGTAGGAGCAGAGACCATGCTGTATGCGCCACTTTTGGAAAGCCAAGATCCTTGATGACTAGATCAGGGTTAGCAAGGGAAGGAAACACATGTGCTGCTAGGTACCTGAAAGAGGATTTTCCACCTCACAAGACAAAAAAATGCTGGTCAGCTGAACTTAAAACAAATTAATAGCCCAGACAGTCTCTTCCCAGCATTGCAGTTGAGCTGAACATTTATTGGCAAACATCACTGACTGTCAGAAAGCCCAAAAATGGGTCATGAGTATTTCTTTACGTGGCTGGGCAGACTATGAAACACGAAATGAAAGAGCTCAGAGGCTTTAATTCACTTGCTAGGGGCTTCACATTGCCAGAGGGCAGGTTTGGATTGGACATTGGGGAGAAATTCTTCCCCCTGAGGGTGGGGAGGCCGTGGCAGAGGTTTCCCAGAGCAGCTGTGGCTGCCCCTGTATCCCTTGAAGCATCCAAGGCCAACCTGGATGGAGCTCCTTGGAGCACCCTGGGATAGTGGAAGGTGTCCCTGCCCATGGCAGGGGGTGGAATGAGACGGCCATAATATAATACAATATAATACAATACAATACAATATAATATAATATAATATAATATAATATAATATAATATAATATAATATAATATAATATAATATAATATAATATAATATAATATAATATAATATAATATAATATAATATAATATAATATAATATAATATAATATAATATAATATAATATAATATAATATAATATAATATAATATAATATAATATAATATAATATAATATAATATAATATAATATAATATAATATAATATAATATAATATAATATAATATAATATAATATAATATAATATAATATAATATAATATAATATAATATAATATAATATAATATAATATAATATAATATAATATAATATAATATAATATAATATAATATAATATAATATAATATAATATAATATAATATAATATAATATAATATAATATAATATAATATAATATAATATAATATAATATAATATAATATAATATAATATAATATAATATAATATAATATAATATAATATAATATAATATAATATAATATAATATAATATAATATAATATAATATAATATAATATAATATAATATAATATAATATAATATAATATAATATAATATAATATAATATAATATAATATAATATAATATAATATAATATAATATAATATAATATAATATAATATAATATAATATAATATAATATAATATAATATAATATAATATAATATAATATAATATAATATAATATAATATAATATAATATAATATAATATAATATAATATAATATAATATAATATAATATAATATAATATAATATAATATAATATAATATAATATAATATAATATAATATAATATAATATAATATAATATAATATAATATAATATAATATAATATAATATAATATAATATAATATAATATAATATAATATAATATAATATAATATAATATAATATAATATAATACAATATAATATAATATAATATAATATAATATTATATTATATTATATTATATTATATTATATTATATTATATTATATTATATTATATTATATTATATTATATTATATTATATTATATTATATTATATTAATTATATTAATTAATAATTATATTAATTAATAATTATATTAATAGGTATAATATAATATAATATAATATAATATAATATAATATAATATAATATAATATTATATTATATTATATTATATTATATTATATTATATTATATTATATTATATTATACCTATTAATATAATACCTATTAATATAATACCTATTAATATAATACCTATTAATATAATACCTATTAATATAATATCTATTGTTTAACTGACTAACCACCCTTCATTACCTTGTCAAGGTAATGTCTGGCAAAGGAGCAAAGCAGACTAGCTCCTAAACAAAAGGTATCCCCAGAGGTATAAATTGGGAGTCCTAAAAGAGCTTCCACATATTACCATAGCTTTAAGTTCAGACAACAAAAAGACAATTAGCAGTAGAAAAACCATGATTAGCAGAGTAAATATTGCAAGAGTAGCTGAGTGCTAATCAGGATTATAGCAGAGACAGACAGATTTACAGCCTCTGGCCATACAAATTTCATGCCTAATAACATGCCCACACTGTTAATTTATTTGCACGTCATTAGGATGACACCCAAAGTGATGTTTTGTTTGCCCTACACCACCAGGGCTTGCAAAAGAGCCCCGAATATTTGCCCATGCACAAAGATGTGATAGTGTAATAAGATTTTCACTTTGATAGAGCTGCTGATGTTGCTATTTTCCCATGGGAACACATTCTTTTAAGTCTGCTAAACAAGATGCTGGCTGAAGATTACACTTGTGAACCAGATGCAAGATTTGAAAATTCTTCTTTCCCAATGTGCAACCCTAGACCTTGTAGGAAAAGGCCAGCACTGGCAAGGGTGTAGTCAGATGTGTACTGAGGCTGCAGGGTAAGGTGTATACACAAGCAGAGATTCATCCTTTCAGCTGCTGACATAGCCATAGAACCAGGACCAAATCCGTGTGAACATTCCCAGGGATGAAGAAGTCTCTTGATGTTTCCAGTTTTCTTTTACCTGCAAGTCCCCTTGGATATACATGAAGGAAGGAAAAAAAAAAATCCTACCTGCACTGCAGCATTTTAAGAAAAAAGTGGAAGAAAGCTTGGTAAGCAACATTACTTTTTATTTCCTTACATTCATTTGGTCCACTAGTGCTATGTAATACAGGTGATTTCAGCTATTCTAATTGTTTAATAAATCCCTTAATAAAGGACTGGGATTGCTAGGGGTCAAATAGCTATCAGTCAGCTGCTGTCCTGCAAAAACTAGCAGGGAGCTTGGAAAACAAAGGCAAGCTTCAAAAAGGCTGGAACAACAGCCAGCCATGGACCACAGTGAAATTGTGCAGAGAGATTCTTATACTCAAACCATGGACTTGTAGACTCCATAGTAATGGAGCACCTCTTTACCAAGCACCACCTAATTGTGTTTCTTTAAGCCTTAGAGACAGCTAAAAGCAGCTCAGAGCCACCACAACGCTCCCCTATGTGGGTGCCCTGCGGCAGGAGACCTTAGGCAAACATCACAAAACACAAACCTCTTGTGCTCCACCAGGCAAGACTTATGTGTCTAATGCAGCCTGAAATCCTAACACGGGAGTTAAGA
The DNA here is from genome assembly GCF_963513975.1 of Fringilla coelebs. Classification (NCBI taxonomy): domain Eukaryota; kingdom Metazoa; phylum Chordata; class Aves; order Passeriformes; family Fringillidae; genus Fringilla; species Fringilla coelebs. The sequence goes on from NC_140031.1 coordinate 2,798,117, forward strand.
AAAGGAGTGGAAGGAAAGTAAAAAATTGGCATAAAAAGCTGTGATGAAGCTGATAGAAAATGATCCCTGCTAACATCCAAAACACTGTCCAGTTTCCTAAGGGGTATTGGAAATGCAGATGGAATATGGGAAGAATAAATGATTGTATTTTATAGATACAAAGAGACAAACAAACAAAAAAACAACCAAACAACAACAACCCCACTTCCCCCCCCAAAAAACCAAAAACCCAAAACAAACAAACAAAACAAACAAACAAACAAACAAACAAAAAACCCAAAAAAGAACCCCCATACACAGGCAATCCCAATCCTGAAAATGAGATTAGGACCAGTTGACTAGCTGGTGGCATGGGTTGTCATAATCAATCATTCGGTAACAAGATTAGGTAACTTTCATTTTAAGAAAACCCACGACCAAAACCCCAGATCTAAGTTCCCTGTAGTAATTAGAAAGAAAAGAAGAAAAGTAGTTAAGAAAATTAGTGTCAAAAATATATTGCAGGAATATTTGTCAATTTTTGCTACTTGTATTTTGGAGTAAATGTCAGACATTTTAATAAGCACCTGTCCTGTTCTCTCACAAAATCCACATAGGGAGCTCTTACAGCTGTATAAACTATAAAAACATTGAAACCAAGAAAGGGAGACCCACCAACTGCAATGCAGGCACAAATGTCAGAGAATTTAAACAAACCTGTATCAACACTCATTTCATTCAGCAGCCCTCTGGTTCTCCATGCAGATCCTGAGTCTTGATTTCCTAAGGAATTATTGTGCTCTTGAACTACTGCAGCCGCCAACAGATTGTCCACATTTACCACTTCTGGGTCTGAGTTTGTGTCTGATATATCATAGTGAGCCACAACAGGGGGTCCATCTGCAGGGGAGAAAAGCAACATGGGTTAGAAAGCAGCACAGACTGAAAGACACCTCAGAAAGTACAAATAATTTGTTTAAGGATTAATGCAACATTCTACATGAAGCTTTTGAAGTTACATAGTGGTAAATTGTATGAATTATTAAACTTCAGTTAATGAACATAGCCTGAGATTGCAGACACATTTTGACCATTGCATACACAGAAAACACAAGTGTCAGAAACACACGTTTATCAGAGTATCAGTTATTTGTGTACTGTCTTTTACATTAACACATAAACATCTCCATATCTGACAAGGTTACATTCACAATCTTTAAAGGATAAAACCTCCAGTTTAAAATAAAAAAAAAATAAATCACAGGACATTAAGTTGGGCAGACAAGATAATATCTAGAGAATTTTACAGAAGTCAAGTGACAGCTTACAGTATTATAGGGTTAATTGAATAAAACTAACTTTTTCATAAAACTGATCCAGTGACAATGAATTTAACATTAGGCAACTTTCTTTTCATAGCATTCACCTGTCACGAGCAGGGGGATTTTTCAAAATTGCAATATTTTTTGATGGCGTTTGTTGGATTTTTTTATAAGATCAACACGAAACAAAATTATTTTTTGCAGTGATAAATATGCTTTTCCTTCAACATGATTCTCATAAGAATTTTTGGGCACCATAATGAAGGAGAAAGAAGGAGGTAAAACTGCTTACGTGATTCTGAAATCTGGCTTTGAGGAATAACAAAAAATTATTTTTGATCTGTTTTGTTAGGACCAACTAAATTCTTTGTGATGAATGAAAATAACTTTTAACTGGAAAGCATGCTAGGATCAGAAGAGGCTCAGGGAAAAATCAGGCAAATTCAAGACAAAGATTGATGTGGAAGCAGAGAGAATGGGTAAATAATGCAACTGTGAGGATGTGAGTGTTTTAGCTCAAATGCCTTGCCCCATCTGCAGCTCACTGACTCAGCATGGATTAAAGTGGTTGGAGCTCCCCCTCCCCAAATGAGAGGATCAAAACTTTCTTTGGACCAAGGCTTCATCCACACAAATGAGCATGAGACACAAACACAGGCTGGGCCAAAGCTCAGCATCTTTGCAATTCTTTAACTCCAAGGAGGCTCTTGGAGTTCTGCAGCTGAACATCTGCAGAACCTTTTGTTATGGGGGTGATACACGGACGGTACAACTTGTATGGGATAATATAAAATAATCATAAACTAAGAATGTGTTCAGGAAGACAGGACTTTCAGAGCTACAAAATGACTAATGAAATATTTGAAAGTGATAAAGAATAAAATGAAAAGCCTTAGGAAAAACTGGTTTCTTTTCAGAGTTTTGAGTGGCTGTTGAAGACAGAAAGAACATGAACTAGAAGTTTCAAATTTACTTCTCTGAAAAGCTGTTCTTCTGAGGTTTTTAGAACGGATTTTGGTTTTAGGGGCTTTTTTGGAGGGGGTGTTTTTTAGTAACTTGGTGCCTGAAAACTACTATTTTCAGAAACCCCTACTTTGTGATTAGCAACACAGTTCATCAGAGAGTGACATTTTGCTTAAGTCGTACTAAAGATCAGTTTTGCAACAAGGTATGAAGAAATTCACAAAATATTTCAGCTCAGACCTGCCTCCAAAACAACAATTCCATGAAACAATGTTACATTACAAACTTAAAACAGACCCAACAAAAATAAATGAGTAGTTAAATGCCAATGTATTAAAGACCAAACTGTTCGCAACATGAAACGCTGATGATTATGACTGGAACAGAATTCCTGATAATTAACTGGAAGGCAATCTTTGTCTTTTTAAAAGGCAATTACAAAATAATGGAATACCGAGGTCAGAATTAAGCTGGCTGATGTTCAGTTAATTATTTGTGACAGCTGATGATTAAATTACATGCAGAAGTTAGGGCTGGACTGAATCACGGGAGGCATGTTTTCTTTCAGTCTTATCATCAGAGTTCAGCGTGAACATATATAATGTGAGCTGTAAAAATAAACAGTCAAGTGCAGAAGATACGAGGGTCAAGTACAATATTGACTATTTGACCATTTTTTCAACAGGTTATCTAAGATTTCAGGAGCTTGGGATTGTTCCTTCAGGTCTTTGTTTCTCTCACTTCTGACTCAGAGCTCCAAAAGCAGAAGCGAAATTTGATTTTTAGATAGACATGTCTACACAAGTAAAATTGTATTTGGACAAAAGGCACCAATAGTCTCAAGTCAAAATTGTACCACTCCTACATGTATAATCATGCAAAAATGTATTATAAATGTATATACATGCAGAGTGATATTCTCATCACCTACCCATAGAAATAACTTGTGTGAAAGTCTTCATCAGTAGGAAATACAAGCATAAACTTGTTATCTGTAGCTCCACTCTTGTATCTTCCACACTTCCAAAGAGCACACCTTATAACTTAGCTTAAATTCAGTATACATCAAACAGACAAAAATATTTTCAATATAATTTACACACTGTAATTATATTTGTCAGGGTAATAACCACCAATTTAACAATCTGGAAAAAAGAACCCCAAACAAGATGCCTATTTACAGAGCAAGCACAGCAGAGATCTATTTTTGCATTTCTCAGCCTTGCCTTTCAGGATCAGATCTGGAAATTTGGAAAGGCCCCCAACACCAGGTTTATCCACACCTCTCACCAGTAAATGACTGACAAAGCCAAGATAATGGCCACCAAACTGCAACAAATCTCAGATTCCCCATATTTACAAAAAAAATAAACAAGCATAAATGCTCACATGTTAAAAAAAGTCAACAAAAACCACACAGAACCAAACAATGAAGAAGTTGCAGGTAACAACCAGATGGAAGTTGCAGTGAAGGCATATTAAAAAAAATCTTATAAAAATCCTCTGTTCCCAAAAGCTGTTTCCTTTTCAGGGCTGCATGGAAGGGACAGGAGTGGTTAAATTTGGAAATAAATAATACTTCCCTACCCAAGTACGTGATCATCCAGTGATGTGATGCAAAGTGAATGAATGGTACCAAGAAATAATGACAGTTGGCTTCAGCTAGGAAATAAAGTGAAAAAAAGCTTTCAGGTTGAAAAGGTAAAAAGGATTACCTACAACCATAGGTGTAATTCATCATCTTTTCTTTATAATAGAGACACTACATGTAATTACTGACCCTAACAGAATTTCAAAAGATTAAAAAACAGACATCAAGACAAACCATGCCAGAACCAAACTTAATGTAGAAGAGTCAGGAGGTTCCCTGGTCGGTAATTTAAACTATCTACTTTAGAAAAATTACATCTTTTGAGAACCTGAGGTAGCTGGAACAAGTACATTTCTCTGGTGACAAGCATTAATTCATTTCTAAAGCAATAAATGCTTGAAAAAGGCAAGGCTGAAAGTTAATAAGTACCAGCAGCAAAATACAGCTGTTGACATTTAATGCTATAAGGGGGGAGGGAAAGCCTGCTTTCTTTTTCTCTTCCCCAAAGAATTCAGAGGCAGAGGTCATCATGGGGACAGCATTTCTAAGTGTCCAACTCTCCCTTAATTTACACAGCTCATCACAACTAATTCTACTATGAACAACTGAATCAGAAGTCACATGCACAAAAATCCAGGTCTACACATACCGATTCTCATTTTAAACTTGCAACACAGAAAATTAAATCACTTCTCATCTGCTACCTGCTCCCTTGCTTTTCTTAGAGGCACATCTCAACACTTCAGCAGCCTAACCCATGCTGTAAGATCCACACTCCTATTATCCATTACTTCATTATAATGGCAGCACAAGCAAAATGGGGAACTCAAGCGTAAAATTTCAGCTGTAGGTTAAAAGCAGCCTTTCCATAAGAAGCACTGTCCCTTTGCACTGCACAGGCTGTTTATCATTGCAAAGGAAACACAAGATCTTAGCTGGCAGAACCTGAGTGGGGAATTAAGTCCTTGAAATTTGTAGAGACAGGCTGAGAGCTGCGGGTATTTGGACTCCAGGGACACCTCAGAGCCCCTGCCAGGGCCTCAAGGGGCTCCAGGAGAGCTGCACAGGGACTGGGCACAAGGCACGGAGGGACAGCAGCCAGGGAATGGCTTCCCAGGGCCAGAGGGCAGGGACAGATGGGATATTGGGAATGAGGAATTGCTGGCTGGGAGGGTGGGCAGGCAGTTGTGGCTGCCCCTGGATCCCTGGCAGTGTCCAAGAACGGGGCTTGGGGCCACCTGGGATAGTGGAGGGGATGGAGTGGGATGAGACTTAAGGTCTTTTTCCACCCAAACCATTCTATGACTACAAGCCATTATTTCTCTTTGTCTTTTTTACATTTAGGCATGCTGAGCAGAGCTCATCACCTGAATTCCTTCACACTACAGCCAGGGAGAGGAAGTTCAGATAAGCTCAGCCTGGAAATTGCATCTTGGAGCATCAAAAGCACCATCTCCCCTCCTTCCCCAGCAAACAGAAAAAGCTTAGACACCACCTTAGCCCAAACACCTCAATTTAACAGTACTCAAGTTCCACAAGACGAATTCCAGCCTCGGGGATAGGAGTTAAAATTTGCAATGTTTTCTCTATAAGCAGAAGAAAAAAGACTGAAATCTCCAGAGGACTATCCCGATTAAAATAAATCCAAAATTAAACCCCTAATTTTGATGGCCTGAGCTGCCCTCTGGAGCCATCAGTGTGCCTGCCAGAAAGAGACAGGGAGCCATATTTAGGTATGAATATCACCCCAAGTTTTAAGACACACAGACCAGTACAGTAATAAAAGCAACAATAATTACAGCACTTTGTTCTTACAAAAAGCTCTCCATTGGCATATCCTGGAGAACTCCGAGGTGGTTATTAACCTCCTTTGTCCATGAGGGAAACTGAGGCAGGCAGCAGCCTGCAGCTTGCTCAAGGCTAAGGAGCAGAGGAGCTCAGCCTGGCTGAAAACAACATTCCCCTCCAATTACTGGGCTATTTTTAACTGCTGAATGTTTGAGGAGTTTAGAAGCAGTGCTTAGGAATGCTTTTGGGAAAGGTGCAAATGCAAAAAAGGCTACACACAGAGCCCTGGGAGACACAGCCTCTGCCAGCCTCACCTCCACCTCTTGGCTGTGAATGTGGGCACTGATGCTCTCAGCCTCACTACTCTAATTGAATTTATTTCTGTGGAACAAATGAGAATACTGAGCCATTTTAAAGTAATTAATGACCTAAGAATACCCTGATTTACACTGGATGCTTAAATTTAACAGATAACTCCCATTTACTTCCAGATTACACAAACCATAAAATGGACTTTATTACCTATATAAATTTTAAGGTCAGATGATCACAATCAAAATAATATACTGATACAAAAACTACAGGGTGAAGTGACAGCCTTTTTGTTTCAGATAGAATAGCAACAGAAATCTGGTATTAATTAAAACAATAGAAACCTGGTATTAATTAAAACATGACCCAGACCTGCGATTTCAAAAGTATGTGCAGCTCAAAGGGCACAAACTACCTGAACCCTCAAACAATTCTCAAAGGGGAGTATGGGCTGGAGATCTGTGCTTTTTTGTGTTGTTTAGCAACATGAAACACTTAATTTCTATTTAGGCTTATTTATTTATTCCAGGTTACAGTAGTTACATTTCAAAATTTACAGGGTTAAGCAAATAATACATTGTAAATACAATAAAAAACAGTAGCAGTGTAACAACATTCTCTCTAAAATCATAAAGTGAACTTTATCAGTGAATCCACTTTCCTGACATCTTCCTTTGTTTCACACAGTAAAGCTTTTCTGTTTGGTGTTTCTTTTAACCATAATAATAAAATAAAATCAAAACAACATGATCAAATTATTATCTGTTCTCAGACTGGATACTTTTTAATATAGCACAAGAAAAGAAATCCTAAAAATTCAAGTCTTGCTGAATAACATTCATACTTTCAGGCTTTTTGATGACTGGATGGAAAATATCTTGGATTTAATTTAGCAAATTATAAATGAAGATAACAAAGCGTTTTTCACTGTGCGTTAAGCAAAGGCACATGGAATATGGCTATGGATTGAGAATACTGGGAAGTGGAATTCACTTTGTATCGCATTACAGGAGTTCTTTTCTGTGATGCTGCCTAACAATGCAATAATTATGGTAGCAGGTATATCAACCAGATCTCTTCCCCAGTTTTACTTGGAGAAGTGTCTCAGGAGGGTTTGGAAACTGTCACATGCTTATATAGCCATGGTAGTTAAAAAAAGTAAATAATTCCCTGTGTTAACACAACTTCCATTAGGAAAAGGCAGAAAACATGCACCCCTGCAGAAAATATCACATTTTCCCCACCACAAACTGCACCTTTCCATTGAAGGACTGATACAGCCTCTGATGGTCCAGACTAATCCCCTGCTCCATCGCTCTGCACTTGAAATCCCTGCTAACTTAATAAGCCTATTTTTCCATGTGCCTTTATTTTGCTGACCTAACACCAAGAGACTAATGAAATTTGTGAGAAATACCAACTTCTGGCTTCGTCTTTTGCAAGGTACTGTCCATCTCTATCAATCAGCCTGATTATTTTGGCTTCTACAGTACAAATCACACAGTGCATTTGTTCTAACACATGTAACTGCAGTGGTCACAGTGCAGACCCCCCATTATTTCAAAAACATCTACTCAATGGGTCTGAATTACACACCCCCATCAGGCAAAGGCTCCCGTCAAGGTCAGCTGGAGGATTCTCTGGACGAAAAACTGCAGAATAAGTTCCATTTTTAATGAGATTAAATGCCAGCCCCATTAAAACCAGTAGAAAATTTCTACTACTATCAATGGTGCTCAAGTTTAATTTCTTAATGCCCCTGAAATATTATTTGTAAATTTATCCACATACAGTATGTGGATACAGAAAGAGACAAAATATGTTAAAAGAGAAAACAGTGATAATAAATATGTTCCAATTTGTAACATAACTGCCAAATATAATCCCCTTTCATTGAAGTTAAGAATGGTTTTTCAGTCTTTACCCTAGCAGCTCAGATAAAATAACCCAACAATCCTGCACAAGCACTAAAAAACACTGAGCTTAAAAAAATAAATGTGTATTTCTGCCTGAATTATTTTGTCCTAGTACTGTTAAAAATTACACTGAAAGTTTTAGATTTTGACTTTTTTTCCCTGCACTGTTATTTTTGCAATAGAAAATCTGAAAAAAGTTTCATTGCCTTGAGTTTGTTTTATGTTGTATGTTAATTTTTTTTCCTAAATAAAACCTGACCATTCAGATATTCATCCGTAAACACCTTCTTCACTAAACCCCACTGAAAGCAGCATGAATGCCTTGGGAAGAACCTGCAGGCAAGCCTGAAAAAACACTGCACACTGAAGCCCCTGGACTTCCAGGAACTCCTAAGAAGGACTGATCCTAGAAGGAAGTCCTTTTACTGCAACGTTGGTTTGACATTTAGTGAAATTTAAACTGAGCCTTCATGTAAAGGCTTACTTCTTGTGCACTTGCACAAAAAACATGAAACCAAAACCACTGTGTTTCACCTGCTGCTGAATTCCAACTCTGGGGCTGTACAGGTGCTCCACTGCTCCAAGGCTGGAACAGCTGCCATATTGAAAACACATAATTCAATATTTTAAGTGATAATATAGGAGCTGAACCAGAGCAGCTGTGGCTGCCCCATCCCTGGCAGTGTCCAAGGCCAGGTTGGACAGGGCTTGGAGCAACCTGGGATAGTGGAAGGTGTCCCTGCCCATGGCAGGGGGTGGGACTAGATGAGCTTTAAGGTCCCTTCCAACCCAAACCATTCTATGATTCTGTGAACAGGCCAGTTAAGATTTAAACTGGCACAACCATCCCTGGAATTACACCAGTCTACACCAGCTCACCTGACTCGATGCATCTGACCTTTTCAAACCATAAGTAAAATTCCTTAAAGGAATTAAAATGTTTCTTCACACAATTCCGAAGTATAAATCCTGGGGCAATCAGAGAAACTCTAAATTATCTGTGGTTTTCCATGTCTGTACAAAACTCCTATTGATTTCTCCCCTACTTGTTAGATGTGGTGGTTTTGAAGTAGTTTGGTGAGATGTTAACATAAACACATATTCAAAATGTAACTCAGGGTTGAAAAGTAGATGAGCTTTCTTCCAATAGTCCTAAAGCAGTCTTAGATAAGTCAGACTGTTTCCATGAGATATAGAATGGGTAAGATAAAAATTTATGTTAAAATTTCATCTGAAGAAATTTTAACTCCCTGAGGGTTTCTAGTTGAAGCCCTTTGAAAATAAGAGCCTATAATGGAAATCATGACAAACTCAACCGCAGCCATGTCATGAAAATATAGTGAAAATATTCCCAGGAGGCAAAAAATATAAAATCTGAAACTATGTGCTAGGAACCTGTTTTCTCAAAGAGATGCCAAAGACTGTCACACACAGTTAAAACAAAGACTCATCACTAGTACTGGTATCTGGAGGTTGGTACCCCCTGGGTTCAGAATACAGAGCAAGAAGAGAAATGCTCCTATTTATGGGCAAATCCTTCATCAGGCAGGCTATGCTACACCTGAAAAACAGAAAGGTGGGGTTCCCCTCTCAGTTTCAGGCCAAACACACTTCCCACATGGAAAACCAGCTCATGGAGCAGTGGAAAACCAACTCATGGAGCAGTACCCAGCTGTGCACATCAGCACACACTTTTCTTTTCAAAGAAGAAGGTTTGTGACAAAGCTGAAGATTTGGCTCTGGTTTTGAGCCATGTAGAAAGAGTGAGGAAAGAAAATATTATTTACCATTTACAAAACAATTTACAGCCACTGATCTTGCACAATGTTTTTAGCCTTCAACTAGGTAGCTTTCGTGGGGAAATAAAGTTATATCTAACAGGAACTATTCCCCCAGTCTTCTGGAAGCCTTGAGATAATTTTATCCTAGAAAGAGTACAGCTTTAAAGTTTATATGTTCAACTTCTGTCATCCTCTGCTTGTTCTTCTGTGTTCACAGCTGTTTGCATTGAAAATAACAGTTAGCAGTGATGGAAAAAATGTTTAAATTTTTGCCTCCAGTAACCAAACACAAATTTTTATCTATTTATATACTGAATTATATCAATATTTTTTCCTTTTTTTTTCTTTTTTAAGGACTACCTGACTAATACATTGAAAATTTGCAGAAATTTCACTGGCTACATATGTAATTAAGTTATTATCCATGTATGAGATACATATGTAAAGATGTTTCAGTCTGAGACATAAATAAGTTCAACTGAACTTTTCACACAATTTGTTCTGAAATACCTAATTGTTCCATTTATACTATTTTACAAAAAATACTATGGGCATGCTTACAGACATACACATTAAAATAAACCAGTCACTGCAAAAAGCTGCTTTCTGCATGCACGGGAAGATTTGTAAAATTGTCATGCTTTAGAATATTCTGCTCTTATTATCATCATATATATATATATATATATATATATATATATATATATATAATCTATGAACATCAGATGGATCCACTTTGGTGGGGGTTGTTTTATCAGCAAATACTCTTCCCTGAAAGATCTTTTTAAACAGATGAGGATAAGCTTTTAAATTGCAATCAAACATAGAACAACTTGTTTAACTTTTACCTGAAATGCACACAATTTCAGACAAGGGAGTTTTCTAACAAGTTCGTATCAAAATCTTTGTATCAAAATTATGCATGAAGGTGATCTGAAAAGACTTTATCCCAGTACTCAAAAATTTTCTCCTGCATAGTCTTTCAAACAGATACTCTGAAAATAACACAGGTTTCTAACCTTTTTTTTTTTTTAATGAAGGCATCATATACTTTAAAAAAAAGTCAGTCTAGGGCAAGAATAATCTTAAAATACCAGTGTAGATATTATACTGATAACAAAAAGTATTTCTTGAGTTCCTGTTACAGGTTTGATCCAAACTGTCACATAAATTGATGGAAAAACTCCCATTGACTTCAGGGAGGGTAAAAAAAGCCTGACCTACAGAAGATACTGTGGTTACTCCCAACAGGAGGAAAAGAAAGTAAACTAAAATAATTAGGGAAAAAGTGACTGTGGTTTAAAAAGCAGAGTAACTGAGCTAAAGGAGACCTAAGTGTTTTCTTTACTTAAACTGCGGGCTTTCATTTTCCATTGTAAAAATTTTTATTTCATTTTCATTAGAAACTTCTAACAAGTTCTACCTGATTAAAAATATACATTTTTTTGGTAGCTACAGAGAAGTTACTTCACATGAAGGAAGGCCTTATTGGAGAGGTGACCCAAAAATCCCTGTGTGTAGCAATAATAGTAAGAATTAAATATTTCTAATATATAGTTTAAATTAATCCTACTTTAAACATCACAGTTTCAAGCCTGCCTATTCAGGATAACTATTAGTACAAAAAAAAGAACTCACAAAACAGTAAATTCTTGCCTCACTTAAATGAACCTGGTGCTGTGGCAATCCCCATCACAAGTAAAGAATGATTTCAGTGGTGCTCACACGTGGTCCGGTCTGACCCAGGCCAGCAGCTATCAGACCACCACGGTGTTCACTTATCAAGCTTTCCTTTAAATTCCTGTGCCAAGGCTCAACCCATCCCCTGATGGCTGCTTATCTGAGGGCAGACAGGATTGTTTTTATTCCAGCATGAAGGATGTGGCTGGGCTGCATTTACAGGAGGAAGCAGAGCCGCTCTGTGTGCACAGGTTGGGGTGACTCATCTCACCCTGAAGTTATCTCTTAGGGACTGCTGATAAGCCAGGGTAGGGACAACTCACGGGAGAGAAGGACGCTGCCCCGAGGCATCCTTGGTGAGGCTTATCTCTTCCCACTGAGACCCAGGGAAGAGCAGAGCAGGCAGCTGGAATTGGTGGAGACGACCTGCACCCAAACCGAGCACACAGAGATGTGTGTGCGTGTGCCTGTGTGCGCACACAGGGTAAGGCAGCCGCCTCCATAAACACACCATGTGCAACACAGCAGTGACACTGATAAAAACCCTGGACAGAGACTGAGCTGCTGAACGGGAGACAAAAAGGAATTAAATCCGCTGTGCACGCTTGTTATAGACAGATAAATTTTTAGGGTAAGCTTATTTATTAGTTCTGCCTAAAAATGAAGAAGCTAATGTGTGGCATGGTCAAGCCACAAAACTTGAGAGTAAACAGAGTTAAGGAAATTTCATGGGTCTGTATCTAGTTCTGGATCTCTAGGGTGCTTTATCTCTTTAAATATAAAACTTATTTCCTTATACAAATGTTTTAACATGCAAAAAGGGCATCCGGATGAATGCCCTGAATGCTCCTATTGTAGCAAACACAGCCCTACTGCTTTTGGGGTATCTAGACATGGATTCTAAGTTATATTGTCCCGAGTTTGGTGATGAAAGCTTAGGGTGGCTCCCCCCATACACCTTTAAAGGTGTTTGTTTATAGGTGCGTACTGGCACATGCAGGTGAGTATACTGTGATTTCTTTTTTTTTAACTACATATATTCACTATAAATTAAGAAAAACAAACAATATCATGGTAATAAAACCCAAAAGAGAAAACAAAACAAACACATACAAAGAGAAAAGCAAACCTCGTTTTTAGCAGAATCCAAAATAACATCAAGATTGCAAAATCAGATTTATTTTCTTTTTAATTTTTTTTTTTAAGTTTATGATTTATTCAGATCAGGCTCTGCCATATTCCCATTCTCTGGAAAGACTGGTGTAAAATTGTTATTAAAAGTCACTGGAAACTCCAGCGCAGCATCGGCATTTTGATAGCCCACGTACGAATTAAAGGGCTGCTGAGGAAGCACTTGGCTATCAGGCATCTGCACGAAAGCCCCTGACTGTGTGGTAGGGGGGATTCTTTGGCCAACTAGTTGGATTTTAGGTTCCCTGGGCTCCAGTTGCTGCTTGCTTTCTTCGTCCGTGTCAAGATGGGTTAGCTTTTCTATCCACATGCGGAATTTCTCCTCTGTCTGCCTCTGCATCTTGGCAAAGCAGTTCATGGCCTCTTCCAGGACATTGCCTATGCAGTTCCTATCCCACACGGTGCCCCTGTCAAGCAATCCTGGAATTTCCCTGGTCGCTCCTCCAGATCCCCCAGCACGACTGAAGCCAGCTTTAAAGACATTGAGGCCATTTGATAAGACATCATTAAGTAAGAACATAATATTGTTTATTAAGGCATGTTAACTGAGGAAAACAACTTTTCTAATTCTGCCCCTTGGATATGACAATAGGAGAGGAATTAGCATATATTAACAAACAGTACTACTCTTAAAATAAAATTTTACACCCACTGAGGTTATAATTGAAATTTTGGCATCAAAATTATTTTACTCTCAAAGTCTCAGACAATTCTGTCAAAAAGGTCTCTTTTTTTACCAAACTACTCCAGTTCCCTTGCAATTTGTTTTGAATTCAACTGAAAGTGTCAAAAACATTATACAATAACATATTGAGTTCTATTAAGCTGCAATCCAAAATGCTATTTTTTAACTGACAAACCAGAATAATTATGTGTATTTTGCTTTCACACTTGGACCCTTTTATAAATGGGCTGTTAAACACAGGTGGAATTGGCCCAAAACCCTTGGCCTGATTTTGGGAAGCACACAGAATGAGGAGAACACAGGACACAAAACACAAAAACATGAGGGGGGCTACCTGAGTGCTATTCTGACACAGGAGGGGAGAGTGTCCTCTGCCAGGCGTGATGGACACAGCTCCATCACAGGGACAACCTGCACACCACGGAGTCCTGACCAGCCTCACACCAGCCAGGACCATGCCCTGAGCCACCATTCCTACAGCCAGTCCCAGGCAAGGCAGAAAACAGGGAATGGTTGGAAGGAAACTGTTCTGCTTCCAACTATCCACCAAAAGGAGGTGGAAGTGACTGGCTTTGGGATTATCAGGAAGAACTGCAGCAGCCAGAAGAGAAGGCCAATCCTCATGGCCTTACTCTACATATCATAAACAAAAGGCAGTGGAAACTATATTTTAAAGTCTATGGTTCACTCAGGAATCATCTAGAAGCAATAAACCCCAAAGAAAATGAGGCTCTCTACCCATTTGAGGAATAATAAACAGTACGTGCATGCCATCCAAACACACAAATGTCACCTAAGGTAATACCAACACAAGACAAGCATCACATTAAACTACACAAAGGTACAGAAGATGGTAATTGAATATCTAAATGTGAAACTTGTGGCACCCTCTAGCTTAAGAATAATACAGTATATCCTAAGAATGAGAGAAATCATTGCATGACCTAAGTAATTATTTACTAATAAAAACCCAAGGCACTAAATCTTTATTGGGATTTCACTGAGTACACAAAATTACACTATCACTTAAACACTACATTCTTTTTAGGAACTGTTTAAATGAGGTATACACAGATCCCACAGGAACAGCTAAACAAAGCCCTGGGTTATTCTCTCATTTCTGAAGAGTAATTTTTAAGTCTTTCTTGCCCATCTGTTTACCTATCAGACATATTGAAAATTCAGCATTCAGGTCCTCTGCTAAAAATATTTGCTTTATACTAATTTACATCCCTCCAACTGCATTTTAACCAAAATGAATTAAGCAAAATGGTACCTTTTTTTCTAAAACATAGCCATGTTTTGTATATTCAATAATTTTTTTTCCTCCCTAAAAGAAGCGTTTCTTCTGTTCATTTACTTCTAGTATTGAACATCCAATATGATTCTGTTTCTTTTTCTTTAGCCCAGATCTTAACTTAAACTCAAGGAACTCACAATCTTTCTGATTTCCATAAACATACAAATAAGTAATGTTAATTTTTAATTGCAATTTAAATAAAAACTATTGATGTTGATAAGTGAGACAATCTTTTCAAGTTTTTAAAATTAAAAATGAACTAGAATGGTCAAAGTTGACAAACCTAAATAAAGTATGTATTGAAACTGAATAAAGGATGTATTGAAACTGAATAAAGTATGTATTGAAATATATATAGCCCAGCAATACAAATTTTAAAAGGCATAATTTATAGAGTATCTCAAATTTACAACAGCAGCAAAACAATGTTTTAAATGCTTCCTGTGCAGTTCCTACAACAAGCTGTATTCAATCTTTTCTTTATTTAAAAAAAAATCCCCAAGCCTAAAAATGCATTTTTACATATTAAAGATGCTAGCATTTATTTAATTGGTCCCTCTTCTGTCTATAAACTTTAAACTATAGTTTTCTACTTATGCTAAGTTTAAAGGAGAAGAAATTGAGGTCACAAAGGGGTCAGAATCAAAGATTCCTCTCTCATTTTCAAGACAACACCTCCTGCAAAACAGCACCCAAGAAATGCCCCAATGTTATCATTTTATGGGATCTCTTAAGTACAATCTAAGTAATAACCAAATCCCAAGAAATTTAATTTACTACGTCTGGCAACATAACAATGTAAGATATGCTTCATCTTCATTCTAACTGGCAATGGTTGGCTCCTCTGTGTTATTCTGTTGCAGACACTTCCAAATTAGTATCTTACAGCAAATCATTCTTAACAGACTAATTCTTTTTCCTATCTATTAACTATAATTGTCACTCTGAATTCATGCTTTGCAGATGCTTTATCCAAGATCTTAGGAGGAGGAGCACAGTTCTTAGGAAGAAGGAACCTATGCCCATCTCTTTCAGTTAACTGCATATTTTAAAAGACTTGTATTTTGTTTAACAAAGTGAGATGCGGCTTTTTCAACATTAAAACTCGCACTTTTTGACTGATTTTTGTGATAGCCTAAAATATAAGTCATCCCCAGTTCAATTCAGATTTTCCTGAGTTGTACAAACCACAATGGTGGTAAAATGCAAAATATTTTTGTATATTATTTGAATTTTTAAAAATCCATTGCTTCTTCCAAAAAACAAGTTTACACAGCAATAAATATTGATTCCCAGACTTGCTCTCATACCAATTTCATTCAGAGTTAATTTGCAGCATCACATGGAAATTGTTTGAAGTAAAAACTTCCTACTACAGCAGGAAGCCTGGCAGAATCTACTGCAGAACTCCTATGCCATGTTTATGTGGTATTGAAGAATGGCAAAATTTTAGATGCCAACAGAGAGGCTCAGTTATTAAAAGGTAAAAAGTTGTTCCTCATCTACAACAATCCAAAAATCACAGCATTCCCTGAAACAAAGAGCCAAAGATTATGAATGCTCACGCCAGTGAAAAGGCTCTCAGGAGAACCCCTGAAGTTTAGAATGAACCCGTATTTTCAGGTGTAAATTAACACCACAGGATGCATTCAGAATTCCATAACTTGCACTGTGCTGAGCTCCTGTGCAGCTCACTTGTACTGAAGTATCACCAGTAAAATCTCAACTCTCCAGTCTTCCTTGAGGAGAAAAACAAGCCTGGCACTAATTTAATCCACAGTACCTCTAAGTTTAGCAGAGAGACCTGACTGTCTATCGAACAACTGCTCTGTTTGTAACTTAATGGTGTCATCATCATCATCACGTATTTCACTGAACATTTTCTTTACCTTACAAATTTAGCCAAACATATTTCAGATCCAGCAATGTAGATGGTTTTAAAAAAAAGGTCTATTTAAACTATTGCACTATTTAAATTGAATAATTTTAGTGACACAACACGAAAGGTTACTGTATTCTCAAATGTGGCAATTTAATTTTTCAGACCACACACAAGCAAATTGCCTGCTGTTAACACTACCTGTGTTGACAGCTTAAGAAGTCCGTGTAATTTTTGTAATGAGGGCCAAATGACCTGTCACTAAAATTTTTAAAGCATCTCTGTTGGCAAAGCTGGTTTTTGGGCAGCAGAAGGCTAAAATGTTAATTATATGAAAATAAGTGATGTTGAGTAAGTAACCAAGACTGCAGCTGAATGTCCAGACACAGACTTAAGGGGAACACAAGCTGCCTGTGAAAAGCTCTTCTGCACCAATGTGTACAGGTAACTAACTCTTTTAAAAGTAAAGACAAAAGTTTTTCATGCTTATGTCCTGACACTGAAGTCAAACCTTTCAACCTTCCACTGTGTGCAGAGAACACTGGCAGACTGAAATTCCAAAACCGCTTTTTGACACCCTGTATTGTTTTCTATCTACACAATTCACTCCCTCAATTTTGAGGCTATTTGCAGTGTTTTTATAAGTGCACTAAAATGGCTTTCTAGCCAGAAAAAGGAACTGAGTCCTTTGCCAGCTTCAGGCAGAGGGATGGCAGATGGCCTGGGAACCCACCGCTGCGACGGAGTGCTGGGAGTCCGACCAGACTCGCAGCTCCACCACGGGTCTGACAACCACAACGTCTCCTTCACCCAAGAGCAACACAGGATGCATTTTTTGGACAAACCACATCCTTATCTCTACAGAGGGTACTTTTTCTCTTGCACTTGGAAGGCATTTCCCACAAAGCAAAGCCGTCCCTATTTAAAGGAAAACCACAATGTGGCAGGTACACATTGCACCGCATTGCACCAAGAGGGCAGCTCAAACCTTTTAATGTCTTAAACAGAACTCAGCACCGAGCAGATGACACGTGCTGTGAAATCAGAATCAATGTTACTGTCCCTCCCTCGGGATGGTTTGGCACTCTAGCACTGCAGGCAAAGCGGGGCCTTGGTGTAATCATCACTAATAGTCAAGCTCTTCATGTGATGGGATCCCTCCACCAAAAGCATCTCATTCACAGTCAGGACTGAGAGTCAAATACAGAGGCACCCAGGGATACACAAACCATATCCTGGAATGGCATCAGGTCCCCACAGTGGCCCTCAGAAATCCGAAAATACCATGTGGTGCCATTCTGGGTCACAAGGTACTTGTATTACTTAAAAAAAGAATGTGACCTGAGGGACTTATTCTGTGTTGTTTTGGGGTTTTTTGAGAGGTGGGGAACAACCTGTCCCAAAAATCAGTGAAACAGTTATTCTTCAACAGGCTTTAAATAAGGATTAAATTGCCCAAAGTGTAAATATTATAAATAAAAAAGCAAAAACTCTGAAAGATGCAAGACTAACTACTAAAATAATTTTAGATCTCTATGAAAAGTTTACTACACAGTAATTATAAGAGGATATTATGCCTTTTCCAGACATTCTAATAATAAACATTTACTTCCTTTGTGCAACCTGCTTCCTAGCAGGTGTGGGAAAAATGCCAGTTTTCATGGTGACATCATCCACCACAATCAACTTAGTTAAGTCAGTTATTTGTAAAGTCTGCTGCAGTATTTTAAATAATTCATCTAGAAAGCATTAGTTCAGCAACTTAATATTGCAGTTTTCCTTTAAATGTTCTTGCCCTATGTAATATGTTACTTTTCTCAAAAAGAAAAAACTTCTAGCAGAACAGGCAAAAAGGCATGTAACCCAGTAAAAATTGGCAAGCAAAAAAAGTTTATTTTTACGTATTTTTATTTTTATGGATTTTATTTCTGATTGCCATATGATGATGGTTTTATGGTATAATATGCTGCAAGAATAATTCACACAAAATCCTACCCACAGCACTTGGACTAATAAAATAACAAAGACTCAGCAGGCAAAAACCTTGAAGAATTCAACTTTCTTTTGCTAATGAAATGACAAGAAGGCCCCTATAATTTGCTGCCTCCCATCTTAACACAGATGTGTCAGCAAGTTAAAAGCGTAGGAATTACCAATCCTAACGACACAGGAAAATGGCAACAACTTTGTCTAAAATGTTGAAAATTTAGGTGTGAATATAGCTTGGGCACCTGTGTAATCGTATCTGTATCCTAAAATAGGTGACCAGCTGCAATCTGAAAGAACTTAGAATAAGGCTAAGCAGGTTTGTCATGCACTGACATGTTGAGCTGAAAGCACAGAATAAGTGCAATAATGGCCAGGGCCTTACTGTTACGCAGGCAAGAGGTGTGCCGTGCTATTTCTAACACAGCTGCCAAGCTGTGGGCTTTTTATATTAAAGCAAAGCTGGCCACTTATCTTAAGAATTAGATTATCACCATCTAAGGGGATTTGACAGCACTGACATGAGTTCATATTGGCTTACAAAGATCTAAAAAATCCAGAATTCAAAGGTATTCTTTCCTCCCATTTACCATATCTATGCTTTGTTGGTGTGCAAAACTGCACAGGAACCTCACAGAACAGATTTTTAGAATTTGCCCATGTCTTGTTATTACACTGCAGTCTTCAAATTTACACAGAGCTGCAGTTCTCCTGGGTTTTTCTCAAGTGTCACTCATCTAACTTAGCATGACAGCTGAGAAACGATGTCAGGTGCGTTACAGTTCAGTTTAAAAAACATCCTCTACCTGGTATCTCTGCAGTGATTGTCTTGCTGCTCCCTGAAACCTCTTCGTCGTCGTCTGATGAGCTCGTGCTGGAGTCACAGGTCAGGTCACTGTCGCTGGTACTGCTGTCCTGCAGCAGGTTGTACTTCTTGCGAGCAGCCGCCTCCCGCTTCTGCCTCAGGAGCCGGATCCTCTCTTTGTGCTTTTGGCTCCGGTGACCCTTCACCTTGGAAACGCGGCCATTCTGCTTATCGCTAGACTGTCGGTTTTTCTTGGCAGCCATTGTTGAAGTCTCACTTTCAGACCTGGATCTCCTGGATTTCCTCCCGACTGCAGCTCCGGACACCACAGAAGGGTCTCCCTCCGCGGGAGCTTCAGCTTGGCAGGGCTCATTCTCCTCTGCGGAAGACAACGTGTCTGAGTCGGCCAAATGCCCACTGGAGGAAGGGGAAAGCATGCAGTGGTTAGAAGAGTCACTCTCATAAACTCGGCCACCTGCTGGCTTGTCACTCTCCGTAGACGCCAGCTGAGACTCCGAGGAGTCCCGCCTCAGTTCCATCAGCAAGCAAGGCATGGAAGAGAGCACCACAGAGTCTGCTGCAGCGGGCACGCTGTCCTTCTGAGGTTGTGTCTCAAGTTCTATAGGCCTGTCTTCATCAGGAGTAGTCTCTTGCTTTTCAGAAGCCTTTGGTGGAATTTCTGAATCAATAAGTTCTTCTGCTTTTCCGACTGCCTCCATCTTCATTGCAGAGCAAGGTCCTTCCAGTCTCAAAGCATTGAGCACGTTGTCTAGGGGGCTGGGTGAGCTAGACGTGGTCTCCAGCAATGCAGCAGCCTGCACAGGAACAGAACAGTAGGAAAGAATTACACAAGTAGCTCAGCCTGCTCTCCACAGTGTTACCATAAACAACTCACTGCTCTCAGTGAGAATGGTAGACAGAAGGAGTTTACAGAGCCCCAGAGTGATTTGGGTTGGAAGAGACCTTACAGATATTCTCATTCTGTCCCCTGCCATGGGCAGGGACACCTTCCACTGTCCCAGGCTGCTCCAAGCCCTGCCCAGCCTGGCCTTGGACACTGCCAAGGATCCAGGGACAGTCACAGCTGCTCTGGGCACCTGGGCCAGGGCCTGCCCACCCTCCCAGCCAGCAATTCCTCATTCCCCATATCCCATCTGTCCCTGCCCTCTGGCCCTGGGAAGCCATTCGTTGGGTGCTGTCCCTCCGTGCCTTGTGCCCAGTCCCTGTGCAGCTCTCCTGGAGCCCCTTGAGGCCCTGCCAGGGGCTCTGAGGTGTCCCTGGAGCCTTCTCTTCTCAGGTGAACACTGCACGGCTCTCCCAGCCTGGCTGTACAGAAGAGCATCTTATTGCTCAGCATCATGTTGGTTTTCTTAATTTACCTTTTCCTGGTGAACTCATCCTGTTACACCAAATTATTCTTTCATTTACACACCCATGAAAAATGGTACTGAATGGGGTTCCCAGTGGAACCATTCTACATGGGAACCTTATATATCAAAGACTTATTAAATAAAGAAGTGCTACTGAATTGTCAGAGGCACAGCTACAGGCTCTGGCTCCAGAGGTGTCACACAGATTGCTCTCACCAGAGCACCATCATGCTGGTGAGTCACACAAAGATGTTTTAGGAATATCTAATACACCATTCAGGAAGTCCTTGATTGTCTCGCATGCAAGCCCTGGTTATATGAGAACCTCAAGGCTAATTTAGTTTCTCTCAAATCTGCCAGGAAAAGAAGTATTAAATAGTAGAGGCCGCAAGCAAAAAACATCATCTACCCACACCAGTTCCCTACATTTTACTTCAAGTTATAATTTAATAAATTGCATTGCTTCAGTGCAAATAAAAAGACCAAGCTATTTATCTGATTGATAACTTGCACATTATCTACCCAAAACTACCTGAAGCAACTTCAAAGAAATTTTCTTGGAGAGAGCAATAGTTACCATTCTGTTTTCATTATTCACACTTTGCCTTTCACCTGAATTTTCTCTTGGAATACAACACAGAATAAAGATCTTTCAATTACCACATTCACTTACAGATGAATGGCATGGAACAAATCCTTTACAGCTTCAGAAGTACAGTAAATTATAAATTTATGGCACTTCAAAAAACTAAGTGTAGGCCAGAAAACGCAGCAGTGAGATCTTATCTGAAAAAACTACATTTCTGCAGAGGCGGCAAATCAGCACTTGAGCACCCTGAGGAAGCATGGATGGTTCAGAGAGATTTTTCTGTACCCTGATAATCTTTCTTCATTTTCCTGATCCATCCCAAGCTGCCTGCAAGCATGTAACTGTATACATGTATGCAATACACAATATAAGGGTACTTTCCTGCTTCTGAAAGGTGCTGTGCCAAGCTCAGCATTGTCCTGTGTACCCTAACCCCCTCATTTTTAGAGAGAATACTAAAATAGAGTTGAGGCTTCCTTCAGGCTAATGAATGATCTGGTGTATGGTGCAAGGAAATGATGAAAACAATCATGGGAGAGAAACACCAGCTAACGAAAGAAGGGATGGTTAGCATCAGACATCACAAGAAAGATGGAGATGGCAAGACCAAACCTGCTAAATATGGGGGAAAAACCCCACGAACCCTAAATCCCAAAAAATAAACTCAGCATATCCCTTCCAAAAACCAGACTAAAATGCATATTGTGGAAAAGAGGAACATGTATATTAGGAAAAATATTTGTGCATACTTTCGCTAAGTAATCCTCTCTTGAAAGCAACTTCAAGAAGACTTTCTGGAGACAGTAATTTCATGTAAGCAGTAAACATCACGTAGGAACAATTTATTTCCAAGTCTACAGCAGAGCACCCACAAACCCAAACAATGAATACACATGTTCTGAGACATAAATGCATGTCAGTAAAATCAATATTTGCACGTCATTCACTCTGTATACAAATACAAATCTGTATTATCAAATAATTCTCCTATTATACAGGTAAGTAAAATACAGATTTGATGATGGAACAACTGGAATTTGTATTGTATCTGCTAGTGCAGCTCCGAGCTTTCCTCTGGCCATGAACTTTAAAATGAAAAATATCTTTTCTGAGAGTTTTGAAATGTACATGCAGGGAAAATACTGGTTGCTCAGACACAAACCAAAATAGTATTAGCTTGGCCAAATGAAAACATACTTACATATTCATACTAATAACTGCAGAACAATTTCTGCACTGTTCAACCCTAGCCTGGGAGCACAAAGAACAGAGCTTGACATGAAGCTAAAGGGCAGCCAAAGTCAGCTGTAGATTTTTTTCCACAAATGTCCTATTTGGAAACATCATTTACCTCACAGTTCCCAAAGGGGCTGCAACAACACCTGCACTTGCCTTTCCATCTCTCTGGTCTAACAGCCAGAAAAAAACATATTTCATCTGCACATTGCCACCTTGCTAACAGCTCAATTAAAATTATTTTACCAGATTTTTTTTAATAGTAAGTGGCATCTTTAACTAGTCCAACCACACTGGTTTGATCCCTCACTCAGTGAGGGACTGATCAAACTCAGTCAAACCAGACTTTCAGTGAGCTGGCAGCAGAGGAGGGAATAGTAATTTCATGACACTGAAGTATTTCTGTGTATATAGAAAGAAACCCACATGTCCTGGTAAGGTTTGTACTCTACAGGTCCATTGAACTGGCTCTTTAGACATCACTAATTCCTTTATTAATATATATATGCATATAAACCAGAGCTTTGCCTTTCTCTCAGTGGGAAAAAATAACCCTACCATGACTCAAACAGACTTTGCTTCAGGGAAGAATGCAATCCATTTGGCAAAAAAAATCTATGCCAAGGAAATCCTTGTCTCATAGAAATAAAAAAATGTCTGTATTTAGTTCCCTCTGAAAAATGTACAGAACAGCAAGAAGAGACTTTATTGAAAAACTCCTACTCCTTTCTTGCCACTCACCTTTCTAGTAATAGTACTAGAAGAGGAAATCTCAAGGTGGTGCAAGCAAAAGACCATTCTTCTACTGAAATGTGAACAGAGCACTGAAAATAAGTTGTGATGCTTACAGACACAGATGGATACTTAATTAGATGTTGATCAGAAATGGCATTCTCCTTTTACTGGTGAACAGATATTGCAACAAAAATTTTAAAAGGCAATTTTGTACAAACTTCTGTGCTCAATTTTTCCAACAGAAAATGTTATTTTCCGAGTCACACATATAAAACACCAGTGTGAGAAAACCATTAAATTATCCCAAGAAAAATTTTCAAATCATGGACTCATTTGTAAAGGCACACAATTTGTACACTAGGGAATCTGCATTTCAGGGAAGAAATACAGAAGGAATTTGAAGGTCAGATTTGCAGAGACAGCCCAGCCTCTCTGAGTTTTGTCCCCATTCTTTTCCCACCTAACTGTGACTGTACCATCATATTCCCTCCTGTGCACAGAAATGGCCCACCCTTCTGTGTGTAGATTCCTTTCAATAAGCCAGCAGAAATCAAAATGAGAAAATAAGTGACATTTTCTGCCAGAGCTCGCAAGGAGAGAAGGGAGAGCAAGCATAAATCATCCCTGTAAAAAAAAAAAACAAATCTGATTTAAAGCTGCTTGCTGCTTTGTATCATCACACCTTGAACTCACAGGTTCTGCCTAGAGACAGTAGAAGGTCCTGAGCATTTCCTCTCAGCACTGTTTGCTCTGGGAAGAGACTTTTGTAAATTAAAAAAAAAGATTAAGAGCAAAAAGCCTCAGAGGTGTTAGTAGCTTCCTAAAGAACAATTTTCATGTAATATGTACTACAGCACACAGACTTATATTAAAGACAGCAGGTTTGCCAGAGCAGAGTTTCAGGCATCAGATTATAAAAATAAATAATTTAACAGTGTTAGAGCAGCAGATAAGCTGTGTGTCTCTGGAGAGGGACCCTGAACAAAGAACTCCCCAGGGAATTTCAGAACTTAGGCACCTGCCCCTCACCCATCCTGCCTGCACCTCTTAGTTCACTGCTGATTTTTGGGGCATTGCAGCACCTTATTGGGTCCTTCTCCATGTCCAGGCAGGCCATTCAACTCATGTAGAACTGCAGCTTCTGCTCGTGTTGGCTGCCGGCTGATCTCTGGTTTGAGCTCCTGGTGCCTCTAATCTGTGGTAGAGCACAGGGAACTAACTACAAAAGCCCTCACCTAGGTCAGCAGTCTTCAGCAGCAATTAAAATATCCATTTGTTATCAATGTCCTTCCCACAACACAGATAAAACACAGCTCTGTATCAGATGTTAGGAAGGTAGCTGAGTTCACTGTTTAAGGCTGAAGGCTTCATCAAATCCAGATACTCAGGCCAAGCAATCAACATTCTAAATCATGTATCATATATTAACTGCTAGAATGTTACTAATTCTACTTATAACTTACTTCAGCTGAACAAGGAGTACCTCTCAACAGCCTGAAATACTTAATAAACCCCATGACACCCTAACCTTAACTTAACTGTACATTGTCATTTTAGGTGTTATTGAGCTGACTAATGATAAAGAATGCCTAGCCTGTATGCAGCAAACCAGCGCTTCTTTTTCTGAACCTACAGACAGGACAGATTCTCGTTTTGCAGGTACCAGTGTTTTCACAGCAGTTTGCTGAAAAACTTTAGCTTATTACTAACATTTTTCCTCTTAATCACAGTCCAACAGGTCACCTATTTTCCCTGCTTATGGTCATATAACCTTTCTTATGCCAATTCTAGCAATTGTTGAAATGAAAAAGAATTATCTAGCAGAACACTGCCTTTTAATGCCCTTTCAGTTAGTGCTGAAAGAAAATAATTTGAACAACCCACCTCCTCTCACCACTTACCATTCAACTGGAAGCCATATTTTTTTTAAATGAGAAACTGTACTTATATTATTGAAGCAAATAACATCATGTACATACTTTAGACTTTTGTAACTACATAAATGAAAAGTTAAACTGCAGTGCTGCATACAAGTTATTTGATCAGAATATGAAGTTAACTGGAGATTCTTCCATAGGCTTCCAACCTCACAGCTTCAGTGCCACAGAAGTCAGTTATTTTCATCTAAATATGAATGTTTTGATATTTATAAGGAACTAAATGCTATAATGGCTCATTTTTACACAGTTATTTCCATCTCCAGTGGATTACATTATGTCACATTTACCCAACAGAGACGGAATAAATCAGAGGTGTGAGAGAGGTAACGATAAACGCATAAAACAGAGGCTAATAAAATTATGTAAAATAGCGGACTATTTTTAAAAATGTAAACACACAGACAAGCTCATTAAGAACTCTGACTCGAACACTTGATAGACTGTGTGTCTGAGGAGGGTGGGTTGGGAAAGGAGAGAAGCTGCAAGCAGCCTGAGTACTGAAGAGTTGACTGTAATGCATGTATGCTTCAAAATATAGGATAAATTGTTAGCAAAAAGCAAAGTTAGGCCCTCCTCTGACAGAAGGACATGTAACTCTGAAGATGTGAAGTGCTAATGAACCTGTCCACTACTGAAGCTTCACCAAAACCCTCTGCCGCAGTAGGAGTCTCGATCATGCTTTCTTTCTTCTCAAACCTCCTTCCTTTCCATCAAAAATGAACACAATTAATCCAGTGAACTCACCAGTGGCATTTTAGTAGAAAAAACACACAGAGGTATCAGAGAATCACAGAATGGTTTCGGTTGGAAGGGACCTTAAAGATGATCCAGTTCCAATCCCCTGCCAAGGGCAAGGACACCATCCACTGGATCAGGCTGTTCCAAGCCCCATCCACCCTTCCCTTGGACACTTCCTGGGACAGAGCATCCTGTGCCAGGGCCTCACCGCCCTCACAGCCAAGAATTTCTTCCTAATACTTCATCTAAACCTACTCGCTGTCAGTTTAAAGCCATTACCTTATGCCAGAGAGCAGAAAGCTTAATTAACTAAAAATGAATAAATAAAAAATCAGACATCTATCAGGGAAGACCAATATGCACCCAAACAAAAGTAGAAATACCAACACTTTCTGGACTTCCCAGCTTGTTTAGCTCCTCCCGAAGATACCACACATTCCTCTCCATTTTCTTTTAAGTCTCACACAAACCAGTGCACTTAAAACAACATTAGTGAGACCAGCACTCAGTCAATTTAAGTCAAGACAGTTGACTCAGCTCTGTGTGGATGCGTGTGCACGATGCTCCACGGCAGATTTTTCATAACACTGAGCCGCCCCCACAGGGATACTGTGTAATTTATATAGCGTTCCTTTGAAAATGCTGCCCTAAAGCTGACTCACTGGCATGCGATTCTACCTAAGGCACATTTCTGGGAGTGGAGCTGGATCTTTATCAGATGATTCACAAATCAGGCCTGGTAGCAACCCCAAAGAATAGGACCCTTTGGAACAGAGAGGGCAAGAGAATTGCAGTACAAAGCAAAAGAAGAAAGGATTAAACTAATTCTGTGTTTCAACTGGTTTTGCATAAATAAATGAAGGTTAAAAACAGGCTGCTCCTACTGAGTGCTCAACAGGCTGCATATACAAATTACCAAAGCCTGAATACAAATTACAAGTGTATGTGTTAATACAAAGCTTTTCAGAGCATCCTTTGCAATCCTGAAAAGCAACATTTTTTTATCCTACATAAGAAGTAAGACTGCACATTTAAATATAGGTTTTTGCATTGTAATGCTTAATGCACATATTCTGCCTCTTTCAAAGAACAGGCAAGTACCAGCTAAGGTTTATTTGCGCACACAGACTTCCATAAACATTCGCCACCTGCACTTGGACCCCACAATAAAAAAATCACAGTCCTTGAACACAGATAAAAGCACGCAGGGTTGGCTGCACTTAGCCTTCTAAGAATCTCCTTTCTTCCTCATAATGAAACCATTTTTCTCAAGGGCACAACAATTTAAAGTCTATAAAGCTCTCTACTCTAAAAATTAGAGGTGGCATATCTTTATTACTACCTGTTCCTAAAACTTTAAATTACTCACTTTTACATTTTTTCTTTCAATAAAACAAGTGGCAGAAATCAACACAACAAAAGTTCCCTTTTCTCTCTGCTACACATTAGTTTGCAGATCACCCTAGAGAGGATCATCACAGGGATGGACCACCTTTTTCTAAGATACTGAGTTTAACAGGTTTTCCCACTTTACCTGTCCATTTCTGTTTCTTGAATGAAATGGGCTCTGTGCTTCTCCACTACATACAAACAAATGTCCTAAAGAAACGTTGGTCTGTTGCTGTAGGGCACGAAAGAACACACAGCACACCACTCTCAAGGTGAAGAAGAAAAGAGGTAGTTTATTTTCTGACTCCAACATTTATAGTTTTACAAAGGTGACAGTGGATTGGAGGGTGACAGTGACACCTCTCCACAGACACTGGTTTAACCAACAGTCCATCAACTCTCTCCTCCTCCATAAAGGAATGCAAAAACAATGAGATGTTTACAGAAAGTGTGTGAGAAAGTTCCCCACAAGAATGTCAGCATCAGAAGGCTTTAGAGAATCTCAAAGAACCAGGGTGACACTGGTCTATTGTTCTACCGTGATAAAAGTAATGCTCACGTGAAAGCCACATTTTGAATTGCTTGAACACCATGTAACAAATTAATCCTAATTTTCAGAGCAGAAGTTCGGAACATTTACCTGAGCTATACTGAAAGCAATCAACATTGTGTGGTTTGCCAACAGCTCCAACTGGTAGATCAGGACAACTGCAATGTGACTTCAAAGTAGTAAATACATCTCAGCAGTGCCATATTCACAGAATCAGGTAAAAGGTAAAAAAATACCTCTAAAATCATCACATCCAACCTTCAACTCAGCACCACCACCATGTTCACCATTGAACCACGTCCTCAAGTGCCACATCCCACAGCAATTTTCCAGCATCTCCACATCTCCCCAAAAGCTCAAGGCATTGAACTAGACTTGCTGTGGGTTCAGGACAGCCCTTTAACATAGACAACTTATGAGACACTCAGTAACTCTACAGTTTGTAAATATTTTATGGTCAGATGTTTTTACATATCTGTGCCATGGTAAACAAACAAAACCAACTCTCAGGTATTTTAAAGTTTCAAAAAACATTCAGCACCAATGAATGTTTTTGCCATAAGGTACAGGGCACTAAGATACTCATTCTATGGGTATCAGTGTCAGGTGACACATCCAAATTCTACAGAAGGGCTGAAAAGGAGCTGCAAGCCCAACAAGCCTTGATCTCAAATAATTTTCTTATCCACATAGCTACTCATAGTATTCACTTGCTCCTGTAATTTCTGAGCTAGCAGTATCAAATCTAAATGCTGCAATAGAGATTTACAGAAGATATACCACAGAAAAATAAATGTTATCAGTACACAAAAGTGAAGGCATGTGGCATTCAAATGATGAAATTTAACAGCTGTTGGGATGTTCTTGACACCAAGAGGTGCCAGCTGATTTGAGCATCCACCAGATTGCTAACAATCACAGTGCAGTCAGTCTTTACGTGTCTAAAGTGCTCCTAAAAGAGCAAAGGATTCACGTCCCAGGTCTCAGTATGAAGCAAACACAGGGTGGCTCTACAAATGAACAAAAACTACTTTGGTTATTTAATAAAGAAGAACGGACTAGGTCAAAAGCCAGTCACATGTGCAATAACCAAAAATGCCTCTAACATGGGCTTTACTATCTTTCTACAGAATTTACTTCCAGTTGGCAGAGGAGAAGAAATTTGAGCTGTACTTCAAGAGAACAGACAGATCAGAACGCAGACGTTTCTTTCCCACAACACACAAAGCACTTAGCATGTATTTGACTGCAGAAATTAAATAACAGTATGTAAGAAGATACCAAGTTACCAGCTACATAAAGAGAAAAAGAAAATTAAAAGGCAGTTTTCAGTAGAACCATGAAAGCAAGTACTGACAGAAGAAAAAAAAAATTTAAAAACCAAACATGAACCCCTTCTTTCCTCTCCTGCCCCCAAAAAACCACAAACCAAACAATCCTTAAAATGCATCTTTTACCCCAAGACTACTTCTTACATTATTATTCCTGTTTAGGAAAAAGTGGCTCAGCTGGCAGAACTAATGGTTAGCAACAGGAGACAAACTATATAAACAGCTTTCCCAGTAAAAGGGGAGATGGAACAAAAAAAAAAAAACAAAAGAGCATGGAGCCTGGATTATCAATTCAACCTTATTCCATTAATTCAACACAGCCATATTGCTGCTGGAGCTTGGAGAGCTCCATACAGACAAACAATGATATCCACTACAGGTGTTAAGCAGTAAAGAAACCATTTTTATCTTGCAAAACAAACAAGGGGGATCAGGTGCCTGTTATCAAACTCACTTTAGGTTGAAGTGAAGTTTATAAGTAATTATTGAGGACTTATGAAGGTAACCCTGGCAAAATATTCAATGAACTTCCTTAGCATAGTTTTATTCAACAATTCCTGGATTTTCTTTATTACAGTGAGTGGATCCAAAGTCTGTATTTTGCATTTAAGATGACTTGCTGACAACAGTAAGTGGAAACATGAAAAATAGAACTTCACCTTGAAGGCTTTCAAAACACAATATGCAAAGAAATACGTGGTTTTTTGTAAAAATCCTCAGAGATTCTGCACAGTGCTACCAAAAGGTGTTACCTCCTCTGGATGAACCTTGTTAATTGACAACAGAAATTGCACTTACAGGCTCACGGGCACCACTACCCAAAAGACCATTCTTTCCTACAAGGGCAATTTCATTTCCAAAAAACTTCTCACCAAACACAAGGAGGACCCCATTAGCATTTCACCCAGCTTCCTTCATTAGGAGGCAGACTTTAAATCATTGCATTTCCAACCACAAGCACACAATTATTAGACAACTTTGCTTATCTATTCTTTACCAAGATTTTTTCCCAAAATTGTCAGATTACTTGGAAATGTCTTTCTGGCAAGATCTGGCATTCCAATAGAGCATGAACCAGGAGAGTGAGCTGAGGAGCCAGGAGAATTACCAGTTGATGAGAAAGCCAAAGTACAAGAGAAGGGCACTCTTGCACTCTTGCACAAGGGGTTCAGCTCCACCTTGCTATCAGGACAACCTGATTCGTTTTTTTCTTCAAGTGTTTGAGCACCAGCCTCACACTGGAACCACCAAAATGCAATAGTCCCAGTGGAAAACAAATTACTGAAATGGCAATTGTTTCATCATGCAGACAACTGATATTATAAAATCTGGCTCTTAGTTATTCCCAGCTCTGTTACTGTGAGTCACTTGGCGTCTACCCATGCTGGATGAATGGAACTGAAATCTGCCTTCTCTAAAATAAGTTGTGAAATGCGAACCATCAAGCATCATGAAACAAAACACTAGAGCAAAGAGGCAGCAAGAGGAACAATTAAGGTGTGGGTCTTCCTGCTCCTTTTCAGGAAATTTTGAAGCATCACACAGAAGAACATCTTGCAGGACACTGCTGAATCCTCACTGTAATGTCAAATACACAATCCACACACACTGAAACCAGAATGCTAGCTTGAAGGAATGTTCAAAAACTTGCATTTATTTAAAAAGTGACCACCTGTTCCACTCATGACTCAAAAGTTGTCAGACTGAGTATTAACAGCTTCCAAGCTGTTTTCTTGGAGACCAAATATCACAAGGCATGGTAAGGCTGAAGCCTGTACACTATTCTGCTACTTAGATCATTTATGAACATCGGTGAGACAGACTGAGTGGTCAAATTGATATAAAACCCCTGAACACCTTCTTAAATAATAAGGTGAACTATTCTGAACATATAGCTGACACACCTCATGACCATGGGCAAGTTACTCGACCTCCTGGAGTAGCCAGTAATGCATCTAACACTGTGTCACTGCAGCACCTGCGCTGCTGA
Source organism: Fringilla coelebs (assembly GCF_963513975.1). Classification (NCBI taxonomy): domain Eukaryota; kingdom Metazoa; phylum Chordata; class Aves; order Passeriformes; family Fringillidae; genus Fringilla; species Fringilla coelebs. Next base: position 2,829,163 of record NC_140031.1, read on the forward strand.
GCTGCATCTCATTTCCAGCCCTGCGTGAGTAACCCGTGTGTGCCCAGCTGCAGGGAGCCAGTCACATCCAGGAGAAACTGCTACAGGCTCCACTCACGCTGATCAGACACGGGGAGAGGCAACACTAAGGAGCGGGAATGGGCAAGCACAGATTAAATTTGAATCCTTTAACAGTAACACCGAGTAACTGATGAGGTATCAGTCACTCAGCTTAGCTCAGAGAGGGACTACGTCCATCAGACCAGGCAACAGCAAAGGCTAATGTTTACACCATATGCACATTTTGATTTACAGTCCCTTTCATCCAGTTCTCTTTTTGCTCAACATTGCACATTTGTGGACGTTGTGTTCTAAACCTCAAGTAGCACACTCAGAACTGCATTATGCATTAAAAACCTGGAACAAAGATGTGACAGAATTACTATTTCTGTGGTGATTTGTGTTGTCCAAGTTCCCTGCATCTAACATCTGCTGCCACAGATTCCAGTATCATAAGTTTGGCTGCTCCTGAGTTAGAGTGATAAAGGCTGAACTCCCATTCATGTGCTGAACATTTATTTTCGTTCTGGAAAACCAAAAGTTGTTTCCTTTCCACATAAGGTCATCTCAGAGCAGTGACACACACTGTACCACACTTTATCTCAGAGCTTTTTCCCAGCACTACGCCTGTGCCCCTCTCCCAGTGCTGCTTCATTTTCAGCTCCCATCATCACCAACACTGTTCAAGCCAGCAAAAATATTCAAGTTTTAGTAATTCTTTTCCAGAGTACAAGTTACATGCTGGCAATTATGATATATAAATCTTTTACTTTGCTCTAGTAAACATGTTACTAAATTTGCTGCTCAGTTTCTGTCAATGGTTGCAGTTTTCTAAGCCATTCTGCCAACTGCAGATAAAAACACAGAAGCTGAGATTGACCACAGACCCAATTCTGTCAAAAAGTACCATGAACACAACAAGTTTGAAATGTTATAGACAAGTACGTGTAAGTTGCTTGAAACTATTTAGTCATTTAAAAAACTTCCCAAAGCTTTAATATGGCTAGATAATTGGTGGTATTTTGGTCCGAGGGAAACCAGAGAATTGGATCACTCAGCGTGCAGCCCCTTCCCCGTGTGGTACGTAGAGACCCCCCACCTCATTAACAGATGTTTCAGTGAGATGTTGATGTACAGGCAGGTCAAAGATGGCACATACATCCTTGGTGGTGCAGGGAGTTGATGTGATGATATACAAGGGGAAGGGAAGAAAGTGAACAGGATCCAGGTAAAGAATCCTGCATTTTAAAGGTAAATATACAGCAAGGAGAAGGAGGTCAGGACAGCCAAGGCAGTTATTTCTTGTTGCTCTCATTGAGTTACACCAACTTATCTCCTCAATGTTTCATGTTCAAAGCCCCTCATAATAATCCATATTTACTCTTTGTTCACTCAACCTTAACTTACCCCATTAATCCCACCCCCTCCACAGTGCCCATTTGTCAAAGGCACCCAAACATCCTTCCTACCTCCTCTTTATCAGCTAGAGCAGGGCAACATTTTCTGTGTGCTGTGACTGTTCTCAACTGCCTTGTGGGTGGCTTCAGGTTCCTTCCCGTTTCCCCTCCCTCCACAGCACCCATCTTAAGGCACACACTCCTGGTTTGTGCTCTCTGATTCCCCCCAAGCAGGCAGAGATAGCCAGGCTGCACTGCCACATCTCCCACGTCTGGATGTCCAAGGCCACAGCCCTTCCTCCTCCCTGCACCTCTTCACCGTGCCACCCAGCAACTGGGCTGGAGAGCAAACAGAAATAGTTGACACAGTGTAATTAAAAAATTCGAGTGTCTCAAAATGAATCAGAACTGTTGCCCTCATGTACTCGAGCAGAAAGACCAGCTGCCCAGACTCACACACCACCTTCCATCACCTGCTGCGTCCCTGCCCTTGATTCCCCAGACAGAGCACCAGTGTCCTTGGTAAGCCAGAACCACAGAAAACTGCTTTTTATTGGCTTTCAGTAACCACATAACCACCCTCTTTGGAGCCTGCCTGGACAGCACCAGCCTCCTCTACATCACTGGAGGTGAGAAATACTCAGAAAATTACTCTTAAGAACAACTGCTGCTGGACAGATGAGTTCCCTACACTTCCTCTCACTGCTTTCCTGCCATACATCTATTTATATTTATCTGTCCATACGTATGCATATATATATGGGGGGGATGTCTGGGTTTAGCAAACACATGACAAGCACCTCACTGTTCTCCTGAGAGTTTGCTACAGACCTGCTTCCTCCACAGAGGCCAGGTTTCCCTCCTCCAGGGCAGCAGGGAAAGCTGTGCTGCCCTGACTGCCTGGCTCCCAGCACTCAAACCACAGGAACGGCAATTACAGGTGGCACTGGGGCAGGAGAACCACACGGCGCGCAGCTCAAAAGAGCACCATGCTCAGTTTCCACCTCAAGGTCAAACACTATGTTTTTAATAGACTTAAGCAACTTAGCATGCTTTAAGAGAAACATTTTAAATGTAGCATTTGTTTCCTGTTCCAAGGGGAGAGGCATTACTGTTTGTACTTAAATTTTTAGCTTGAAGACTGGAAATAGTACAGCCCTTGCCTGTAAGTGAAACTATTATTTGGTCTGATGCTTGGCAAGTACCAGAGAAGATCTAAAACCTAATTCCTAGGGGGAATGAAAATAAATTTTACATTTTTAAAGGGATGCTCAAGGGTTCAAAGATTTACTTACTCATTCACTTTTAAAAGCAAGAATTACTTGTCAGGGGAAAAAAAAGCCAAACAGGACTGACTTCTGCCATCTTGACACACAAGTTTTTTTCCAGCTTTTGAAGTGCTGTCAGGTACTTTGTGCTGGTTTAAAGTGCACAACTAGTTACAACTATGACCTTGCTTATTATTACAGTTATAGATTCACCAAGGGACCTACAAACTTTAAGGCAAGCTGCCTTGTTACACGGTTAACAAACTAAGATACAAATACACTTTGATGCTACGTAACAAAGGTGGAAGCGATGTAACCCTAAGCATAAATTTTAAAATTTTTTAAAAACCAGACAAACAAAACAACAAGCCTTTCAGAAAGTGGCCTTTGTTGTTCAGTAACCTCCAGGCAAATGAAGTTACAGTACTGGAACAAGGGAAACAGTTAAAATATTACAAGTCTGCTCAGCCCACCTTGTTTCGCTTTTAAAAAGGAACCAGTAGCACAGTTAAGTTTTATATTCCCCTCGGATGGCTGCGCGGCTCGGAGCCACATCTGCAACCCATTAGATGTCAGGAGCCCAAGGGGAACCCGGGCTAGGTACGCAACGAGCAACTCGAGCGTCCTTCCCATACAAAACACATTTTCCCACAGAGGAACACACCATCCAAGGTAAACAAAGACGCAAAGAAACCCCTGGAGAAGCACAGAAGGCAGCCCTTGAGCCCCTTGGAGAAACAAGGGCTACTCTCCATACTCTCCAACAGCTCATACGACTTCAAAAGTCGTTGCAGGAAGAGAAAAAAAAAAAAAAAAGAAAAAAAAAAAAAAGAGGCACGTTACAAAAAGTCCCGGGAAAGACAAAGCGGCCCCCGAGCTGCTCCAGGGCTCCGTGGGGAGTTTCGCCCCCGCGGGGTCAGGGCAGAGGAGGGCGGAGGGGTCGGGGCAGGAGGAGAAGCAGCGGCAGCAGCAGGACCACCCTGAGGGGCGCAGCCCCCGCCCGCGCCCCGGGGCGGCCGGGCCGGTACCGCCCCTCCCCGCGGCGCCGGGCCGCCCCCCGCCCGCACGGCACCGCGCTCACCTGTGCGAGGCTGGGCCCCTCGCGGCCTGCCCGGCGGGGGCAGCGGCCGGGGCATGGGCGGCCGGAGGAGCCGGAGCCGCGGGAGCAGCCGGAGCGGCCGGGAAGAGCCGGGAATGTCACCGCGGCCGCCGCGCCGTCACTTCCGCCCGCCGCGCCGCGAGCGCCCGCGCGGGCCGCCCGCGCCCCGCAGCGACCCCGCGCGGCCGGAGAGGGAACGGCGGGAGCGGCGCCCGCCCGCGGGGCTGCGGGAGCGCGCCGGGCCCGGCAGCGAGTGCGCGTGTGTCCGTGTGTCCGTGTGTCCGTGTGTCCGTGTGCCGTGTGCGTCTGTGTCCGTGTGTCTATGTGCTTGTGTGCCCGTGTGCCTGTGGGCCCGTGTGCCTGTGTGTCTGTATGCCTGCGTGCCTGTGTGCCTGTGTGTCTGTGTGCCTGTGTGTCTGTGTGTCTATGTGTCCGTGTGTCCGTGTGTCTATGTGTCCGTGTGTCCGTATGCCTGTGTGTTCGTATGTCCGTGTGTCTGTCTGCCTGTGTGCCTGTGTGTCCCTGTGTCCGTGTGTCCATGTGCCCGTGTGTCCGTGTGCGTGTGTGCGTGTGTCTGTGTGCCTGTGTGCCTGTGTGTCTGTGTGTCTATGTGTCCGTATGTCTGTGTGTCCGTGTGCCTGTGTGTTCGTGTGTCCATGTGTCTATGTGCCTGTGTGCCCGTGTGTCTGTGTGCCTGTGTATCTGTGTGTCTATGTGTCCGTATGTCTGTGTGTCCGTGTGCCTGTGTGTCCCTGTGTCCGTGTGTCTATGTGCCTGTGTGTCCCTGTGTCCGTGTGTCCGTGTCCCTGTGTCCGTGTGCATCTGTGCCCCTGTGCCTATGTGTCTGTGTGCGTCTGTGTCCGTGTGTCTCTGTGTCCATGTGTCCGTGTGCCTGTGTGTCCATGTGTCTGTGTGTCTGTGTGCGTCTGTGTCCATGTGTCCGTGTGTCCATGTGCCTGTGTGTCCGTGTGTCTGTGTGTGTGTCTGTGTGTCTATGTATCCGTGTCTCTGTGTCCATGTGTCCGTGTGTCTGTGTGCGTCTGTGTCCATGTTTCTGTGTGTCCATGTGTCCGTGTGTCCGTGTCTGTGTGTCCATGTGTCTGTGTGTCCGTGTGTGTGTGTCCATGTCTGTGTGTCCATGTGTCTGTGTGTTCGTGTGTCCATGTCCCTGTGTCTGTGTGTCCATGTGTCCGTGTGTCTGTGTCCGTGTGTCCATGTGCCTGTGTCTCTGTGTCCCTGTATCCCTGTCCCGTGTCCCTATCCCCATGTCCCCATGTCGCTGTCCCTATCCCCATGCCCCTGCTCCCATATCCATGTCCCTGTCCCACTGTATCTCTCTGTCCCTGTGTCCCGGTACCCTTGTCCCTGGGTTCCTGTCCCCATGTGCCTGTATTCCTGTGTCTCTGTGTCCAAGTATCCCTATGTCCCTGTGTCCCCATGTGCCCGTTTCCCCATTTCCCTGTGTCCCTGTGCCCCTGCCCCCAGGTGTCCCTGTCCCTGTGTGCCTGTGTCCCTGTCCCTGTGTCCCTCTGTCCCTGTGTGTCTCTGTCCCTGTATCTATGTCCTGTGTCCCTGTCCCCATGTGCCTGTGTCTCTGTCCCTGTCTATGTCCCTGTATCCATGTCCCGTGTCCCTGTCCCCGTGTGCCTGTGTCCCTGTATCCCCATGTCACTGTATCCCTGTCCCCGTGTGTATCCCTGCCCCCATATCCATGTCCCTGTGTGCCAGTGTCCCTGTGTCTCCATGTCCCTGGGTCCCTGTCCCCGTGTCCCTGTTCCCATGTCCCTGTGTCCCTCTGTCCCTGTGTTCCCAGATCCCCATTTCTCTGTTTCCCTGTGTCCCTGCCCCCATGACTGTGTCCCTGTCCCTCTGTCCTTGTCTCCCTGTCCCTTGTCCCCATGTCCCTGGGTCCCTGTCCCCATGTGCCTGTATCTCCGTGTCCTTGTGTCTCTATGTTCCTGTGTTCCTGTGTCCCTATCCCCTTGTCCCCATGTATCTGTATCCCTGTATCCCTGTGTCCCTCTGTCTCTATGTCCCTGTATCCCTGTTCCCATGTCCCCATCCCCATGTGCCTGTATCCCTGTGTCCCTGTGTCTCTATATCCCTATGTCTCCATGTCCCTGAATGCCCCCGTATGCCTGTATCCCTGCATCCCTGTGTCCATGTCCCTGTGTCCCTGAGTCCCCGTGTACCTGTATCCCTGTGTCCCTGTGTCTCTATATCCCTACGTCTCCATGTCCCTGTTCCTATGTCCCTGTCCCTGTGTGACTGTCTCTGCATCCCTGTGTCCTTGTGTCCCTATGTCCCCTTCCCTGTGTACCTGTGTTTCTGTGTTTCTGCATTTCCATGTCCCTGCGTCCCTATGCCATGTCCCTGTGTCCCATGTCCCTGTGTGCCTGTATCCCCTTGCTACAGTGTCTCCATGTCCCTGTCTATATCTGTGTCACTGTGTCCCTCTTTGCCTGTGTCCCTGTGTTCCTGAGTCACTGTCACTGCGTGTCTGTGTCCTGCCCCTGTGTCAGTGTCCCTGTGTCCCTGTCCACCTGTGTCCTGCATCCCTAGTCACTGTCCCTGTGTCACCAGCCTTGTGTCACCGTGTCACTCTCAGTGTCCCTGTCACTCTGTCACTGTCGCTGTGTCCCTGTCCCTATCACTGTCCCTTGTCACTGACTCTGTCCCTGTCACACACATCCCCCAGCATCCTTCACACACTCCGAGCACGTTCTCCCTTCGACACCGCTCCTGGCGATCCAGCGCTCCCTGCGACCGCAGAATCCCGGGATCTTTGGGTTTGGGAAGCGCCTCCGGAGACTCGAGCCCCGGGGGCTGCGTGGGGGGAAGCGTTCGGTGCAATCAGAGCGACATTGTAATGCCCTCTTTAAACACTGTAATGCACATTTCAATCATTATAATGCACACTTTAATCGCTGTAATGCGCACTTTAAACCTTGTAATGCCCTCGTTAAACACCGTCCGGGTGTTTCTGCACCCCGCGGGTTGTCCTGCACAGCTGCAGGTGTTTCCTGAGACTCGAAAACGTGGAAGGAAATAATTTCAGCACAGTCCGTAAGTCCTGATCAGGGCTAGGAGCACCGGGGAAATTCAAGAGTTAAGCATTCACCGTAGAGCTGCTTGTGGCACGGACTCAGTGCCAGGGCTGGTAGCACGGAAATGTGTGGGAAATCTATCCGCACCACCACCCAAATCGTGGGCATGGACTCGGGAAAAACAGACATCATGCCACCCCCGAAGCATTTATCGTATTAGGAGAGATGGAGAGATTCAGCTAGAAGCAGAACCACGCATTCAGGCTTCCACAATTATTTTCTAAACCGGTACTTTGCGAGGTACTTCTCACCAAAAGTGTAAAAAAATTGTCTCGTCAAGGAAGGTGAATGCATCATCTGTGGTGTCAGCACGAAGGAAAGCATTAACAAAACCTGTACTTGAGCAAAGACAAAACTTTCCCGGTGCTGGGCTGCAGGCAGAACTCGGAGCCCGCTCCGATTTCCTGCGCGGCTCAAACCATCAACCTTGACCACCCAGCTGGCTGCTTCTGGAGGGGAAAAACATCCAGAACCTGCATTTCCAGAGGGGAAATAACATCCAGACCCTGCATTTCCAAGGGGGCAATAAGATGCGTTGGGACACGGCAGTCGGGAAGGGGCAGAGCAGTTTTGGATGGAGTACAGGAAAGCATACGGACGCGGGCGGGGGTGGATAGCATCTGCCTTGGATTTGCAGGAAGAGTGATACACGGGAAGGAGCTCCAAGACTCCGCGGCTGAAGGAATCGGCAGGCTTTACAAAAAGAGAGGAAAAGGAATTCCGACTGCCTTAAGTACCGCGGAATTAGTAAACTGAGCAGGGAGACACCAGCCGTGTGTAAATGTCTGGATGAAGCAAGTGGCATCAAGGGAGGAGGCTGGGGATACATTAATTATTTTAATGGAGTGAAATTACAGAAGGGCATGTCTAAGCTGAGAATCCGTGTGGAAAGCTTTTGAATGGAGAAGCACAGGCTGGAAAAATCGTCTCCCTAAGGGAAGTGGTGAAAGCTTTATTGCCTGAGATTTTAAATGACAGATTAGGGGAAATACCAAGGGACTCATTCTGAAACATCAGGGAGATTGCACTGAAAGATTAGGAAGGGAAGAGGAAAGGCTGGAGGTGGTGCTGGCTTCAGGAATTTTGGGAGTACAGCCCAGCACATCTTCTAGGCTCCTCTGGCTCCATGTTATCATTCTTTGACTGTGTCTGCCAAGAGTGCAATGAATTCAGCGTTAGTTACCCCGCAAGGACGTGATAAGAACTCCCCCGCCAGGAAGAAACATGGCTGAGCAAAGGGAATCTCTGCGTTTCCCCAAGGACAATGGGAGGAAATCATCTCAGTGCTGGAGCACAACCTTAAGCCACATTCTCTCTTCAAAGTAAAAGTTGGCTGTGAGAGCATTTTGGCGCATTAGGGCTCCCAGGCTGGCTTCTCTCAGCCAGTTCCTGGCAGGGCGACACTCCTCTGTCCCTGCTCCCTTCTCTTTCCCAGTCCCAGGCCAAAAGTTTCCCTCCAGCTCCAGCCTGAAGAATGATTTTTTAAGAGCTCATCTCGGAGGCATCCATAGGCACATTACTAAGCATCCTCTGCAAAGGATGCTTCACCTTCCGAGCCATATTTAAACAACACCCATTTTTCAAGTCTGTGAAATCACAAATGTGCTGCTGCGACCCAGTCAAGCCATCCCCCTGCTGCTCTTGAGGTCACCCAAACTCTCCTGCAACCACAGCAGTGGCCAAACAGGGACCATGGAAAAGGGTATCCAGAACACCGCAGTGTTCATCCACCCCCGAGGTACAGCCAGACTCTCCCTGGGAAGGAAAGAAATAAAACATTCCCTTGCTGCTAGGTTTTATCAGCCAAAATAATCTAATTAACCAGCAAGCTGCTTCGTTAGCATTAGAGGCATATTTATCAAAGGGCTAGAGGAAGCATTTATTAGATTAGCTTGTAATTTTGGAGTTGCTGGATGTTTTTTTTGCCAGAGTTTACACGGGTCAGGACGGCGCAATGCTAAAAGACTTCAAGGCAGAGGGAGGCAGCTCCGTGTCCTCCTCCCATGTAGGAGGGACCTGGCAAAGACAGAAGGAATCACAAGTCTTACTTTAAACACACTCCCATTGATAAAACCCTCTGCTTACTTACATGTGGTGTTGTTCTGTAGGAAAAATATTTGTGATTTGGAGAAGCAGAAATACAGCCCAGTGCTGAAATTCTTTAGGGAAGTGAGCATTTAACAGAATAAGAAATGTTTCTAAAGTTGCTTGAAGTTACTAACAGTGACCGCCTGCTTGCAGGCAAAGTGAAGGATTTCCTGCAAGGTCACAGAGACCAGGATCACTATTGTTTCACTGCTGACCCTGTACTTTAAAAATCCAAAGAACAGCTTGGAAATACAAAACATTTCCCAGACCTCTACAACCCATTCAGTTCTAAATGTAATTTGAAAGATCTTTTACACGTTACCATTTGACACATAAAATTTTGCTTATAAGTACCCAAAGCAGCATCAAGTATAAAGATATTTGGAGTGTTTTACTGGAGGTGGTACCAAATGCAACCAACTTACTTTTAAAATAAATCTTGAAACTTTTAATATTTTTAGTTATTTTTAATTAAAGTTCCATCTTAATATCCTACATCTACCTGAGGATTTACATAAATGAAAGGACATTTTTGAATAGTTTCAGTCAAAGGAAGACTGGAAAGGAACCACAATGAAATTTTTGCAACAGATGGACTATTTCGATAGTACTAGCCAAAAGATACAGCCAAAAGAGATTCCAGCCCCACCTTCTGATTCAAAGCACTTTAAGTAAAAAGATACATATGTCATCTTAGCAGCCTTAAGTTTGCCTGATGAATTCTGCATTTCTCTAGCATTTTACTTTATTTATTCTGGGCATAGTATCTGAATGTTTTCTTTTAAATAGATTCACAATACTATGCTAGTCTGCAGATGTTTTTTTTTTTTCTAATGGAGTTATTATTTTGCATATTGGCCTGATAAGAACAGTATGTCAATTTGTGATAAAATGTGAATGAGTTTTTACTTGAGGCTGATCCCCATTTTTCACATCTAGTTCATCATTTTAATGACTCCTTTTTTGTGTGTGTGTTTTTGTTGGTGTTGTTTGTTTTCTGGTGGAATTCCTCATGTTTTCCCGGAGGAGAAACTGAGCACACAGCAATAAAACACAAACACCTCTTGCACATTGTTGGGAAAATGGAATGTCTGCAGCTCAGCCTGGCCCTGCACCTGCCCTCATCTTGCAGGTGTTAACACAGGCGTCTCCAAAACTCAGTCTGGGAGCTCAGAGTAGAGCAGCTGATGTGCCCTGCAGGGACAGTGGAGCAGTGGAGGCCTCCCCAGCCTCATGTCCCTCTCAGTTGGGTGATTGTTCCATACCATCCAGCTGGGTCCAGCTGGCAGCCACCCGCTGTGACTCCTGTGGAAACACTCAACAGCTGCCAGGGCAGAGGGGGAAGCCCAGAATCAGAGGTTTTCTCAGCCAGCCCGGTGTGCTTCTGTCTCAGCACAACTTTAGCGAGCTGTTCCTCCTCCAGCATCCCACCCCCACGCAGGAAAAGCTGGTCTGTCCCAAAACACCAAAGGAAAGGGTTCCCTCAAGGCACTCTGCCCATGCAAAACCAAAGAGCTGAGACACCTTCCCAAAGGGCTCCACAAATCTCGTTTATTTGACTTTTCCTGATTTCCAACCAAGAGCTGAGCAGTCAGACCTGACAGCTGCCTGCTGACTTAGGCTTGCAAGCGCTGGGGACGGCTCAGCAGTGACACACGGCTTGGATGCAGCTGCTGGGGATTTTTTCTTTTCCTCCTTGAGTTTCCAGTGCTAGGAAGCAACACGTGGCAGTGTTTGGGCAGCTCTCCAGACAGTCTGGCCCTGCTGCTCTCTAGATTCAGGCTCTTCACGTGCTGTGAAACAGCAGCAGCTGGGGAGAGGTGCAGCTGCTCCGTGGGCGTGGGGTGTGGAGAACAGCCCCAGGCTTCACAACCAGTGCAGCACCTCATGATGAGGTGGAGCTATGGAAGTGCCACAGTCCCCAGGAAATCCTCCCAAGCCTGGAGTCATGGTTACACGTGTGAGATAAAAAATCTTCTCCTTATCTTAGCCAGCTAAGTCTGGAGGCTCTCATTAAAAAGCGGGGCTGGCAGCACCCTCAAGCCCTTATCTATCCCATCTTTGCATCCCAAAGAGTGATTAAAACACTGGAGCAAATAATTTCTAATTTGCTTTTAAGAGCTTCCAGTGATTAAGATTCCTTAACTGCCAGGCTATGACCTCCACTGCCTTACACTGGCTTTCTTGTTAGATCATTCTTTGATGTCTACCCAGCCATGTTCTGATGTCTTCCAAGACTACAACCTCTTTCCCCTACCACAACAGGAAAATCAGATTATATTCTTGTTCTTTCCAGGTTTAAACACCGTTCCCAGGGCTTTTGTGTGGATTTTGTTCGTAAGCAGTAGCTGTACCTGTAATCATCCCTGCACTATGCTGCCTGCTCCAAATTTCATGTCAGTTACCCCTGAGGTAATTTCTCTTCAGCCAGTTTAGCCCTTGAATTTTCCACTTGCTTTTGCCCTCATTTCCTACCCCAGAGGAGTGAAGATAAATAGCCCCAAAACTAAGGCAACTCACCCTTTCTTCACAGCTTGATTTAAACACCTAGAACTAAACAGCAACTCCTCCTCCTGTATTAAAGAGGCTGGAGATTGCCATGGGCAGTGGCTCTCGGGACACCCCTCCGTTCCTCCCCATCACAGCAAAAAAAAGGAGAGGACAGAGGTCACACCTGTGTTTTACTGACACCAGTCACCAGTGTAATTTTGCATCTCTCTTCCTGCAGAGCAGTGGAAAATTGACTTTTGCAGTGAAGCAACAGCTCTCATGGCCATAATCTCTTGCAACTCCAACTGCAAACAGGTTGTCACTGAGACCACCACTATTTGCCTGGATGCTTCCCACTATAAAAAGGCCCATGCTCAATGTCCTCAGGTGCTACCACTCTTTCTAGGTGTTGCTTTTTCCCCATCCACAGGAGATTTTCTGATTCTTGGCTTTGGAATCAAATGGTTTCTAAAAGCTGGCACATGCAAAACACTTCTGAAAGTGTGGAAGGCTGGTGTGGTGATGGCATGGAAATAACAGGGCTCATGGAACCCTTGTGGAAGATGACATTTGAGGTAGAATTGTTAAGGGCAATCTGACTTCAAAATCATCATGTCCCACAGGGGTTCTGCAAAAATACTGTTTTCAGACCTAGAAAGGTCTTACTGTGTGGTTTGTTTTTTTTTTTTTTGTGCTGTTTGAAAACTATGCCTGCCTGCACTATCCATAGAGCTGCTTGACAGGTGTGTATCAGAGGGAAAAATAACTCATAAAGACAACAGCAAGTTTGGATGCTATTTAATGAAAAATAGGTGAAGTTTATAAACACAAGGACAGAGAGAAGAACACAGCAGGAAGCTGCCAAGGTACAGGTAAGAGTTCTGAAGTGCATTGCTAGTGCAAGTAGGTAGGCAACAGAAAGAAAATTATCTTCCACATAGGCTCCTTCAGGTGAGCTGGGGTTTGCTGGGCTATGTCAGCTCGAAAGGCACAGCCTCAAGCTCCTTTGTAAGCTCTTCATCCAAGGCTTTCTGCCAGGAGAGAAAACCAAGAGGAATCAGGGACCACGAGACAGCTTCCACACACTGCTAGCAAACAAACGCATCTGCAGCGATCAAACCCTGGGAGGCTGTCAGCAGTGATGGATTAACCCTGGTGTTGAGCTGAATGGACTTGTCACTGCAAAGGGCAGACAGCCACAGAGAGCCCTCCAAACGGAGGGCTGGACAAGCTCAGCTGCCCTTACTCTGAGCCCCAATGTGATTTTGGACACGTCCCAGCTCACTGGTCCTCCCCAAAGGTGAGCATTCTGACCTCAGAACAGCCTCAGGCTAGTAAGGGGAGCTTGTACTCTTGAATCAAAAACAAGTGGTGTACCAACACAGGCAGTCTCACCTGAAAATGTGCAAAATGCTCTTACCTAGATGTGATTTTTGATCACAGGTTTAAGGCTTACTACTTGTGCTTTACAAGCAAGCAGGCAGCAGCCCAAAGGAACAAAAACATGTTTTATGGGGCTCAAACGTGGCTCAGCTCACTCAGGAAAGCTACATATGAACTTCCCAAACAGCTTTATAGTGTTTGGCTCAACAGCCACACCTGCAGATTACACAAGCATGGAGGAAATGGGCACTGTGTCTTACAGGGCAAGGTCCCCATTGCAGTCTACAAGGCAGGTGTTGACAAAAATAAGTCTGGAGCCCCCTGAGAGTTCAGGAGGAGCAAGGAAGCTTCTGAGACCTACAGTGGGTGGATAAACATTCCAAAAGGCAAAATTCATGGGGATACAGCTACCACTGATATCACTGTGCCCAACTGCCTTTGCAGCTCAGACATCACTCCACCAGTTCCCCTGATCAGTATCTACAACTTCTGCATCACCAAATTTCCCCATGAGAACCTGAAGATTACAGTCTAAGGTGGGTAAATCTCTAATCAATTAATACATGTAGCTCCTGGAAAGATAAAAAAAAACCCTTACAAGTTCGTTTTTCGCTTCTTCAACCTTCACTTGCGCCAGGGGAATGCTCTAATGAGAGAAAATGGCATAACAATCAGCATTTCATCAAGAAACAAGAGTCCCTGCACCTTTACAAGAGTCTAATGATGAGCCTCAGGTGAATTAATAGACAATTAATGAAGTTTTGTGTACACACTTCACATGCAGAGGCTATTGCCATTAAAAGTCTAGTATTAGTTTGGTTTGGGCAATCATGTATTTTTCAAAAGTCTGGTACGGCCTAAAGTCTAAAAAAACCCTTCATTTTAAGCAATTTTCCAAACCTACCAATCAAGGGACTTGATTTCAACAATACTTGTGCAAGAATTTTCCAAAGCACAATTAAGTTTGCAGGATAAACCTCCCTTCCCTCCTCCTGCCTGCACCAGGGGCTCTTCCCTGTCTCCACTGGCAGCAAGGCTGGAGGAGCGAATTGGAGAACTTAATCCCATTTGGATGTCCTGTTCCACTTGAGGGAAGGAGGGAGCTGCCTCTTAGAGGAAGATGATTAAACAGAGCAGCAGTCCCACCTTTCTAGCCACAGCCTTTCTTTTTTTTTTTTTTTTCCCTAGGAGCAAAACATCAGTGTTTGTATGAAGGAGAAGAGAAACTGCATTTTCACAGAGTACACAGCACCCTCAAGAGAAATCAAAGGAAATGATGGAGCAGCCAGTTTAGAGGACAAAAACTATATTTGGCTATTTCTTCAGGATCCTTAAAATCCTGTTCAGAGCTCCAAACTCTGCAACACATGCTGTGTCCACCACTATGGCCTGACGAGCATTACAGCTAAAATACTGGTAAATCTCAAGAGCTTGGTTATGTTAGGGGATTCCTTTTCTTCCATATTTCTTTGCCCAATTTCTACCTAATTCACCTGAATACTAATTTACCCAGCAAATTAGTATTCTGTCTACTTTGTTAGAACAAAGTTTGCCTGACAAGGAAACTTAATTTCTTGGTTTTGATTAATAAATACAGATCAAGTCTTTGTTTTGCATCATTAACAGACCTGTAGGACATCTACCTGTCCACCAAAGGCATCACAAAGATATATCCCTTACATTCTGAAGTCCACTAAATACAAATACTGATGGCAAATACAACATAACAGTGGAATAAATAGTTACAGGAGGTAAATCAAGATAGGATGACAGTTCTGTCTTCAATGGCTGTATTTCTTTATGCAGTGCAACCAGCTCCTGCAGAGAGAGAAACGCAGATCATATTCCAAGGAATTATTTGTAGAATTGATGGAAATGAGTGAGATAGATCCACAGTTACCTACAACATTTCAGAATTTGAGAGATTTCATCCTCTATAAAACACAAGGAAAACCAAAGTTTTGCACAGCAAAAAGACTCTCCCTTATACTTATCAAGTGGAAGTAACTTCTTTTTGGGGCTGCAAACTGAGTACCTTCCACAGTCCTGAACTCTTTTCAAACAATCAAAGTTAAATAAAAGTTAAATAAAAAAGATAAAGTAATTTGTGCTGCCCATTTCACTGATGTCTTGGCAAAGCAGCTCTATAAATGTCAAGGAGTCAAACCATACCTTATGCTTGGGCTCTAGAAGATGACAAGCCTAGAAAATTTGCCTGTGGCCTTTTGGATGCAAAATTCCAACAAAAATTAGTTCCGGTCAGTACCCTTGTGCAACACTGGGCAATGTGAGCACTGCCACCCAGTGCTGGTTGGAGAGAAGCACAACAGAGAAATCAGGAAACCTATTTTCACTGCTCCACTTGAAAACATAAAGGAAAAGATAACAAAGTAATAAGGAGAAAGACTTGAGTTCCCATTACAATAACAGCAAAAGATATGAAGCTGTGTTGAGTGCACAGGACAAAGATGTAAAATCTGTAGTTACTAACTCAAGAAATGTGCTTATTCTTTAAGATGTGCCACTAGGCTTACAATAAAACTGAAAAATGTTATGTTTAAAGACACAGCAAAAAAAAAAAAAGCACACATAGTGATTCTGAATTTGGGTTTCATTTGACCTTATACCCTTTTTTCTCAAGTGTTTGGAAGATATTTACTTCACACAAAATAGCAAGAACGCATGGGTCATGCAATCAAGAAACTGCAATACACAGGTAGCCATGTAATGGGATATAGTCCACAGAATATCCACTCTGTTTACAACACGGATCAGAAATAAAGGAGGCAGATCTGTTTTCAGTGGCAGGGAATTTATTCTGTGGAAATTCTCCAGTAGATGCCTCTAGGAGAGACAAACCCACCCAAAAGAGCCCAGTTAATGGGAATCCACCTACAGGATATTTATTTATGTTTCCTTTGGCCATTAAGATTTGTTCAGGCAACCAAAGAGCAAACTACAATTCCTGAAAGCACCCAACAAGCAAGCTGGCCTGTCCCACTGTAGCAACATCCCTCTTGTATCCAAAAACCTACCTCAGATGATTTCACAAGTGCCTCATGTGTTAGGGATTTGTCCAATCCCCTGGCAATAAGCTCGTCCTGCAAACGGGAGAGAGCACAAAATGCAACAAGGAGAAAGATTTCACCATTTCCTTCTGTTTAAATCTGAACAGGCAGAGAAGAACACAGGTTGTCCACAGCAGAAATGTGTGCTATTGGAGCCACAGCTATAGCTGGTGTACAAAATGAGGAGAAGGGCACGCAGAAAGGCTGAAGAAAGGCTTCTCAGGAAAATGTCAATTGTAATCAACACTCTCCATCTCGTGTTTGTCAAGGTATCAGGTATGGCTTTACTTTAGCCATAAAGTAACCTGCCAGAGTTTCTCAGGGAATGAGGAGACAGCCCTGTACTGATCACAGGATGGACTGAGGAGACATCAGCAGGGACAACTGAACTATATTCACATGTTGTCCTGTTAGCTCAAGAGTCCCCAGTACTGGAGTTTAGGAAGCTTATGGAATGTCTCTGTAACTACAAATTTGGGCTCAACCAACCATGGCTGTGTCATCCCGTCACAGTGTCATGTAAGAAAACTCCTTCCATCTACCTCAGCATTATGTATCCTTATGTTCATATCCTTAGATTTAGCTGTCAGGAACTCCGTGTTCTTGGCTCGAGTCTCAGCTTTGGCCACTAGTGGTTCCTGAGATTTCTTCAGATTTTCAATATCCCTTAAAAAATAACACAGAAAGAAAAAGCTGTTACATTCAAAGATGTATCAGTATACAAACACTGTTACTTACCTATGCTCGAGCTAAACTCTGCAATACAACAAACACAGGAAGGATGAAAACTGTATTTTCCCTGTGAGATTTTCCAATGGAAACATATACAGCTGTTACCTCCAGAACACCACAGACCAGGGAAAATAGAGGCAAAGAAGAAAGCCACATGCCTAAAAGCAAAGCGTAATAGTCTTATGCATACTTCCCTAACTTACTTAGAGACCTGTTACACGAGCTAAACCTCAGATCAAGAGGAGGCAAACCTGCAGAAAGCACATGGGAATCTCTTTTACAAGCCCAATTACCACTTTAAAAGACAAAAAAAAAAAAACCCACTAGAAATAATTAGACTGGAAGGGAGCTCTGGAGAGCATCTGGGCCAGCCCCCACTCAAGGCTGGGGTTGATCGTGCTGTGCTTGGCAAAGCCCTTCAGACTACATCCTCCAGGGAATGGACTTGACACTGATTTTTTTTGGTTTTTTGAGTTATCACTGTTATTATGTCTTCTACACACTGGTTAAGGGAACTTGTTACCTGAGAATGGCTTTTGTTTTGCCTCCCTTAGTCTGACTACAGAGGCCATGCTAAGAAAATCAGATTTGTCTTCAGCCTCAGACAAAAGTAACTGGTGGAAGATGGAAATTTGTATCTGAAAACAGCTTGTAGATCACTTTTGCTTTAAAATAATTGGTTTGATGTTTTCCCAGATCTCTTTTGACTACTGAAAGTATCCATAACACATGGGTTTCGATAGTTACTTCCAAATACTTTGAATTGGAGATGTGTCAAACCCCCAAAAATTCAGTTTTCCTTGTTAGTTACCATAACCAACATTGCCCAAGACAGAAATCACCAGTATTACTTTAACCTTTCCCTCTTCCTCATCCATTACTCACTTCTCTAACTGCTTTTCCACCATCAGTGCTGAAGTTAGTTTTTTCGTGAGGGTCCTCAATTTCTGTTCCATTTCTTCGTTTTTTGATTTTGTTTTATACATTTCCAAGGTCATGTCATTGATGGCACTGTAGAAGCTGGTGAAGAGAGAATCAGTGGGAATGCTTAGGAGCCAGATCTTCTGAAAGTCAGAGTTGTTATTCTTTTCTCCACACTTTAAACTAATTACTTAGTTTCCTCTTGATGTTATGGCAGGAGTAAATTTAAATAAGACACTAAGGGAATTTGCTTTCCATAACTAACACATATTTCCATGTGGAAGGGAAAACAGCCCAGCAACCTGAGTAAGAGTGAGTGAACAACACAACTGGCACTCTGGTGAATAAAACCACCATGAGCTCCACTCCTGGCTTGCCTCACTGCCTTTGAGAGAAACTGTATTCAGACCCTGAAAAAGGTCACAAGATGTGCCCAGCAGCATCTGAGTATCTTCCTCTTCCCAAGTGGCCCAAAGCTCTTCCTCCTCCAGCCCAGCATCTGAGTATCTTCCTCTTCCCAAGTGGCCCAAAGCTCTTCCTCCTCCAGCTCAGGAAGAGAGATGTAAGTGCCAAGATCCTAAACATCACATAAAAATTGGATTCCAAGGCAGACTTTGCCCCTTCTTTGCTGCAATGCTGCAGTGCCATGGGCCAAAGCCATGCTAGGAAGAGAGGCCCAAGGAGAACAGATGCCATTTCTCCATGGCAGAGGGAATCAATCTCCTCTCATGAACTGAGGCCAGATGAGACAGACAAGGATGAGGAGCTGAGGCTGGAAGACCAGTCACAATTCCCCAGTCTTTGCCTAAACAGTGTGAGCACTGCTGTAGCCTGGGATACCTGGCACAACAGTCACCAGCCTGCAGGCACTGGCCACAAAAGCATGAGGAAAAGGAGGGATTTAACTCCACCCCGGGCCCTTCTCAGGCTTGAGAGCCTTCCTGTGCTAGGATAACCTAGTGCTAGCATTTTGCGCTCACTTCCCATGCACTCCAAAGCTGCCCAAGGGGTGAAAAATAAGCCTGACAAATAAGATCCCTAGTGCCAAGTTTGGAGCTGCTGATACGGAAAAACAGAGGAAAACAGCACAGACCCTCACCACGAATGCAGAGTGTGAAGAATTACCTGGTAAGAGACGTGTCCTCCACTTCGAGCTCTATTGCACTTTGTACCAGATCAGTGAGGTCTTCGTTGGCCTCTTCGGACATTTCTCCTTCCAAAATACCCAGGGTTTCTCCAAGAATATCACGCCAGAAATCAGCTGGAAAATATATGCAACCCAATTTTTTTTTCATATTATTGTTCTTTTATGGAACTCTGCAAAGCTAGAACCCAATGCCACACTGGAAACTTGGCCACCTCCCTGCTGTTGGGGGAAAAAGACACTTTTAATAAAAGGCTTAAACATGCCAAAGTGCTGCCATATCTTTGTTTGTCAAAAAAATTCAGTGTATAAAGGGAGAAAGCACTGCTACACTCCCTCCCTGACCAGTTTGTCTCCCATCAGACAAACAAGAGCTCACCCTTGTGCTACAGCAACAATCACATACAGGTCACCTCCCACAAAGCTCAGCCTGAGCCTTGTTCCTGGCAGACCCAGGAAGTCTGTCTCCATCTTTTTTTTTTGGTGGCAAGGCACTTGAAGAAACAAAAACCAAACACGTTTTCTTACGAAAACATCTTCCTGCGTACCATGCTGGCCTTTGCACAGAAAAGTAAAATTCCTTCCTGAGAAAAGCCTGTGAAGTGACAGTCCTTTATTATGTGTGTTAAAAATATACTGTGGTCCCCTGAACCCCACACGTGCTCAAAAAAACCCAAACAAATGAAAAAATAGTCACTCTAGGCAGCTTCAGCCCAACTTAATCATCTCAATGTTGTTTCAGGCTCCTCCAGGGCTTTCCTTAACAGTGGCTTAGCACCAGCTCAGAGTCTTGAATGAGCTGCAGGGACACTTCCCTCTCTATCCTGGCAATATTTCCATGCTGTGCTATCCAGCCCAGCAGACTAGGAGGTTTTCGGAATTAACCTGCTTGTCTACATACATGGCCCACTCAAGATGGCTTAAAAAATTGTCCTTGAGCAATCTTATGTCACTGTAAATTGCAGTAAAAACTGCATTTAAAAAAAAAAAAAGCTGAGTCTGTTTCAATATATTTGGAACATATATTTACATATGTTCCAAAGTTTTCAACAAATACAATCTTCAAGATCACTCAGAACAGCCTGACTCACGCCGAACTGAGAAATGGAGCTTCAAACTCACCTTCTGCTTCATACTTGCTTGCCCTGTCCTTCATGTCCTCTATCAGCAACTTAACATCCTTGTCTCTCTCTTCATTGCACTCCATAATTTCATGCAAAATATCCACTGTCCTTTCATTCACCTCATATTGTGGAATAGGCACATCCCCATATAATTTCTTTAGCCATATAGTAACCTGCCAGAGTAGGGAGGTAAAAGAGCAAGCCATCATGTGATATTACAGAAAATAGCTGATAGACGAGAAGAATGTAAACCACTGCAAACTCTGCATTCCTGAAGAGCAACTCCTACATCAGTCCAGGAGGCATGGGAGTCCTACATCAGAGCAACTCCTACATCAGTCCAGGAGGAAAAGGGGAGAAAAATTCCTTTGTCTCTTCTTTAAACACCCTCTGTGGTCTAGAAGACTATATTATATCCTTTTTAATCTCCCTCATTTCTTGAAATACCTGCTTCTCTCCATGTGATAAATTTTTTTTCTTTTTATTCACGCTTGTTGGCTACAGACACAGTAACGATCCAAGAGATGTTAAATAGGCGTTTGGGAAAATGGTGAACACTGTGTTAAAGCGTGTGGGATAAAAGTTCCCAAGCCATCACTGGAAACAGTCTCTCTGCAGTAAAGGAGGAGAGCCACAAGCCCTGCAAAGCAGTTGTACGATCAGAAACAAGGCCAGAAATAAGAGATCAACACAGCACTCTCAGGTAGGCCTGTGATCGTGGAACCATGGAATTGTTTGGGCTGGAAAAGCCCTGCAGGATCATCAAGTCCAAGCATTCCCCCAGCACTGCCCAGACCAACACTGACCCACGTCCCCAGGTGCCACATCCACACGGCTTTGGAGACTCCACCACTGCCCTGGGCAGCTGTGCCAGGCCTGGACAACCCTTTGAGCGAAGAAATTTTCCCTAAGAGCCAACCTAATTAAATTAGAAAGGTTAGATTATGACCAGTAATAACTGAAGAACACGTAAGTTCTACAGCATGTAACGAACATAAACTCTTGCATAAGCCTGCCTAATTAACCTGACGGAGAATGGACGCAGCCGTATAACTTTTAAGACTTAAGCCGTATAACTTTTTTCTCCCTAGCACCTCCTCCCTCATCCTGCTGCCGTACGCGCACACAGAGCAGCAGCGGAGAAAACCACCGCACCATAAGGCGCAAACAGCACGAACGATGTGCCTGTCTGTGTGTGTGTGCGCGTACGGAAAGCTGTGAAGAAGAGAGAAAGCGAGCCCCGCCGGCCCCCGTTACCCGTGTGAGCTTCTCCTGGAAGGAATCGCCGCCCGGTGTTCCCGCCGCCGCCATCCTGCCCGGAGCCTGTCGGGAGTGGGCGGCTGAGGGGCGGCTGAGGGGCGGCGCCGCCGCGGCACGGCGCAGGCACCGGCTTACCCCGGGGCCGGGGAAGTAGGGATGGAAACGTGTTTAACAGTTAATCGGAGCGTTAAACGCTCTGAATCGAGCCGTCTGTCGGTTAAGGGAAGATGTTAAAGAACGCGAAACGAACCCCAGCAACAGAAAAACGAAACAGAAGAGATGCAAGGGGGGAGGGCATCAATAAGTATCGCAGAAAGATGTCTGGGGGTGCGGCTGGACATGAACCCAGGGTGCCCAGGTGGGTAATGGACCCTGTGACACAGCCTCAGTGTAAAAAAAATAGGTTCAAAACTGTTGTAAAATAGTTGATAGATCGTTAAGCATGAACTGTTGGTTTGGTTATTGTAGAAGGGGTTAAAAGGGTAGTTATAGGAAATACGGTACTCAACGTACCATATTACACCTAAATAAAGTGCAGCATCCCCCAAGCGAAACGAGCCAGCCTGGACAGACCTGTAATGGGCCAATCGAGCGCCTTAAACCCTCATGCAAACGAAGGATCCAAAAAGAAACCGATCCAAAGGGACCAAAAACAGGATAAAAAGGGGCTTCTGACCCACTGAATTTGTGCCGCTTCCTTTGGGACATCGCTGCGTCGCTGCCGAGCAGCCCCAGCGCCGGCGCTGCAGCACCCCCGACGGCAACGCTCCCGCTCGGCCCGCGGGCCCCCTGCTTTAGGCCTTTCTTTTATTATAATAAATGCTGAAATCACTCTAGTACCGGGAGTCTGCTCTCAGTTTTAACACCAGGGCAGTGCCCGTCCCTGTGCCGGCACTGCTGAGGCACCTCCAGCGCTGGGGACAGCTCTGGGCCCTCAGGACAAGAGAGACCCTGAGGGGCTGGAGCGTGTCCAGGGCAGGGAACGGAGCTGGGAAGGGGCTGGAGCCCCAGGAGAGGCTGAGGGAGCTGGGAAGGGGCTGAGCCTGGAGCAAAGGAGGCTCAGGGGGGCCCTTGTGGCTCTGCACAGCTCCTGACAGGAGGGGACAGCCGGGGGGTCGGGCTGTGCTCCAGGGAACAGGGACAGGAGCAGAGGGAACGGCCTCAGGATGGGACAGGGTAGGTTTAGATCAGATATTCAAAAAATTATCTTCACAAAAAGGGGTGTGAAGCCCTGGATGGGGGGAGTGGTGGTGTTAGTTCTTAACATCCATATGGGTTTTTTTCAGGCACTTTTACAGAAATTTGAGTGATTTCCAAAATAATCAGCATGGAAAGAATTGGTGAAGAATCACCTTTGGTACAACACATGCCAAGGTAGCTGAGGGTTTTTCACTTAACCTTTTCAATTTCCTGAAGGGGAATCCACCGGAATCTGTGGCTTTACCAACCTCTCTGGATTACCAGAGGGACTGATCACACTGCCTGAGTTTCAGCACTTTCTCACTGCAGACCAAAACCTGTCTCACATGTGAGACATAAAATCATCCTCAGCTGCAGACTGAGGGGTGGTGGGGGTGGGGGGCAACAAGATTTAATTCATGAAACAGATAGCAGCTAACAAGCAAGCTCTGAGTATAATGTCCATGTGTTAGAGAAAACAAATTACTTGTTGGTGGAATTGCCTTCTCAAGCTTGATATGCTTCAATGATCTCAGACCTAGGGGGAGGGTTAATAAAGCTTGGGAAGGAAGGATGTACCACCGATAGCGGGCACAGAGAATGCAGAGTTTACAGGCCACAAGGACATCTGCTTGAACTTCCAAGATGAGAAAGAAACTATTAGTGAACCCAGCATCTGTGCTGAAATCAGCTCTGACTGGGTAAACAGTAATTCTGGCAGGGGGAATCTGTGACAACTGACCCAAGAGAAGAGAAAGACTGGGCATGAGAAACAGTAGAATCATTAGCCAATAGAATACTAATTAATAAAAGAACCACGTAACACATAGCCAGTGAACACTAGTTCCTTTGTATGCTAAAATGTATAAATTGTGAAGCATTTTGATTGTTCTAGAATACCACTAAGCACCCAGTCTTGCACAACCCTGCAATAAATAATCAATGTCTCTCTTGTGCGTCTAATTATTGGCTTATTGCACAACAGGTAAGGAATCAAATTTTTGCAGACAGCATTGCACTGCCCCCACCCTTTTCCTACCTGTGACACTGAGCCCCACCAGCTTTGCACCCCTCAAGATTTAATCAGCAGCTGTAGCAGGACAGCTATGATTAAGCAGCTGCATATTGTGAGCATTGTGTGCTTGGCTTTTTTAAGGAAATCAACATGATTCCAAGAGGAATGGCTGTTTGGATGAGAGCCAAGAGGATTGAAGTCAGCAGGACTTAACAGTCAGTACCTGGGAGAAGAGTAATAATTCTGGCAGTGGGAGATTGTGGCCAGCATCTAATTGACCACCAACTCAAAACAAACTAACTAAAATGAAAAGTGAGAGATTTAACTAGCAAAGAAGGGTCTGAGTGGTAATTAATTGAAGTGGTAGTTAATGGAATGGTACTAACAGAGAAGTTATGTAACTTGAAAGCAATGAATGCTGACGCCTGCTGGTTGCTAGAATGTATAAACAGAGTAACGTTTTGATGATGGATAGCCTAGACACCTTCTTTGTGCTAACTAGACAAAGAGATAGAAATACCTCGCCTCGGTGTGTGAAATGGTGCTGCACACAGGGAAACAAGCCCGCGGGGTAACACTTCTGTCCCCGATTCTGTCCGTGTCCCTGCCCCTGTCCTTATCCTCGTTCTCTTCCGTGCCCTGTCCCTACCCTTGTCTCTGTCCCTTTCCGTGCTCCTGCCCTTGTCACTACCCGTGTACCCGGCCCCTGTCCCTGTCCCTGCCTCCTTCCTGTCCCTATTCCTTCCCGTGTCCCTGCCCTTGTCCCATCTCCGGTCGTCCCTCACTCCCCGCCCCTTCCGCCCGCTCAGGGCCACTTCAAGGACACATCCCGCAGCGGGCTTTTTTCCAAAACCGTCATTTAGGGATTTTTTTTGTTGTTGTTATTGTTTGGTTTTTTGTTTTGTTTTTAAAAATTATTTCTATTATTTTCATTGCCTATTCTACCTCGTGTGTAGACGGACAGACACGCATCCACATCAGGTGCACGGGAAGCAGTTCCCTTGCGCTCCCCGCCCCGTGGGCGCGGCCTCGGCGCCAAAAGGGGCGTGAGGCGCCGTCGCCATTTTGTGTGCAGAGCGCGCGGCCGGCAGCCCTCAGCGTTCTCCCGCCTCAGCCTCCCCCGGGACCCGCCGCCGCGATGCTCTCCGCCCGCGTGGCTGCCGCCCTCGCCCGCTCCCTGCCGCGGCAGGCCGGCCTGGTGAGCGCCATTCCCGCCCGGGAGTCGGCGGGGCCGGGGGGACGCGGCGCCGCCGCCATCTTGGGGGCCGCGGTGACATTGAGGGTGTGAGGGGGTGACTTCGGAGTGTGGGGAGGGAAGCTCGGGGTATGCTGTCAGCGCTGTGGGACAGACCCCGCTGAGGAACGGGGTGTCCTTGCGCGGGCTCCGGGTAGTGGTTTAAAGCTGTCAGGGCAAGGTCAAGGTTATGGGGGTGTGAGCGGGGTGAGAGGTTTATCCCGTGTTTGTGAGGAAACGGAGGTTGGGAAAAGCCGTGGGAAAAGCCTAACACCACTCTTGCCAGTGTTTCCAATGCATATGAACGGGGGAGAGGCCTGCTCGGGGTGCAGGATATTTTATGGCATCACCGTTGCTGCATGGTGCTGCACTGGGAGCCTTGCTTGAAGTGCAAAAGCATGATCTTATAATGCATTTATTATCACAGTTTTTTTCCTTCTTTAGTGTTCAGAGTTGGCCATGAGAAGAGTTTTTTCCTCAGCAAGGGTGATTAGGCATTGCGGGGGGCTGCCCAGGGAGGTGGTGGAGTTACCAGGCTCAGAGATGTTGAAGGGTGTAATGCACTTAGTGCCATGTTCTAGTTGGCAAGGTGGTGTTTGGTCATAGGTTGACCTCAGAGCTCTTTTCCAAACTAATTGTGATTCTGAGGTATTTTTGTTACAGTGGTTTGTGTTTTTTTTTTTTTTCCTATGTGTTTTAACAATACCAAAATCACTGCAGTTAGATTAGTGTTAGAAGACACAACCTTTTCTCTGCAGAGCCCTGAGTGGTGCAGTGATTTCTTTGTGCCCCAAGGTTCTCATGTTCAGCACAAAAATGACAAACGCAAGGAGGTTTCTCTTTGAGAGCTGCTGCAGCGATTGATGGTGACATCAGCGCACTGCAGAAAAATGCAGCGAGGGATTTGGAGCAATCTCCTTCATTATTTGTCCTTTCTTAGTGGTGCCGGACTTGGTTCCATAGCTGTGAATGGGGTGCTGTGGAGCTTAGCTCAAAGCTGAGACGCACATAAGCAACTCAAGATCAAAGATGTGTTAATCTCTCAGCAATTTTTGCATGATTAAAGCAATCTTACTGAAACTATGGCTTATTTTAGGTTTCCAGAAACACCCTCGGTGCAGCATTTGTTGCTACAAGAAACCTCCATGCCTCCAAAGCATGCTTTCAGAAAACTGGTGAGTCTGAGGAAGGTTTTGAACGTGGTTTAAGAATTTGGTCTGTCAGACAAAAAAGGAATTTGAATATGGTACATGTTAGTTGACAGACCTTCAGGACATTTATGTTCTGAGCATATTTAGGTGAACTGTTACTTGGTCACATCCAGCAAACCGCATTTTAATACCTTGACAATGCCCCCAGAGCAGGGAGTGGCCATGTGTCAACTGGCTTACATAGAGTACCTGCTTCACTAGCATTCCAGTCACCTGCAGCATTATTTGAAAATTATTTGAAAAAAAATGGCCCCAGATTGGAGTTGCCTGCAGCAGAATGAAGGACTGGCTGACTTCCCCAGGCCTTCCTGCGTTTGACCTTGTGTCCTTGAGCACAGCTTTATTATGCTGCCAGCAGTCTGGTGTTTAGAGAAGACAGCTGCACTGTGTAGCAGTGTGTTTGGCAGTGCCTCGCACAAAATTTTTTAAGTGGTTTAAGGTGATTAAGGACAATACTAATAAGTTTTACAGTGTTACTTACTGTTTCTTAGCTGAGGAGTTAACAAGCTGTTGGAAGTCAAATTGAAGTATGGAGAATATGTTTTTATATCTTACATCAAACTACTTGCTCCTGAAACATAATGAAATTTATTTATATCTGTTTGGGTTTTGGATCACAAATCATTTGGCAGGGTGTTCTGATGTATCCAAGGCTAAGTGACTGCTCTGCAAGCAGGCCTGTTCTGCCTGGGCTTGGACTGATTAACTAATCTAATTAGTTTCTGGGGATAGAAAGCATAGGACAGTGGATAGCTACCAGGCCTGTTTTGGTTGAAGCTAGCTGGTGATGATGAATTGAAGCTGTTTTTATTAGCTGGGAATACAGAGGTTGGTATTTATCTTACCTGAGTAGTGGTGTTGCTAGCTAAACTTTGGAGCACAGCTGAGAAAGGGCACCTTGTGAATTCGAGGCAAGCTTACTGAGTGCTTATTGTACCTTAAGATGCTAATCTGATTTCAAACATCTCCCCAGGTACTGCCGAGGTATCCTCCATTCTGGAGGAGCGCATCCTGGGAGCCGACACCTCGGCCGAGCTGGAGGAGACGGGCCGTGTGCTCTCGATCGGTGACGGTATTGCCCGCGTGTACGGCCTGAGGAATGTCCAGGCAGAAGAGATGGTTGAGTTCTCTTCTGGGCTGAAGGTAAGCTCCACTTAGCACAGGGTCTCTCTTTAGCACAGAGATACTAAAAACATAGATTTTTAAGGAGAACCGGAGACTATGCTTGGATCTACCGCTGTGGACATTGCATTAGCTTCATTGCGGCTTTACTATGTAGTAACTGGTGATTTTTTTTTTTTTTTTTAATTTATAACATTGCTTTTAGCGTCAGCATCTGATTCTTAGCCAGCATTTGAACATTTGAGCTTTGTCTTCATTTAGAAAATAAAAGGACTAACCTGGCACTGGATTTTTTTCCGTTTTCAGGGTGTCTTTTCTGTTTGCTGTTTAATAATGACCTCTCTGCTTCAATACATTATGCAGCTTGCTGGATTCTTGTAGTCCTATCAGTGGTTAGAGTTAAAACCTGTCTCAAGAGTACTGTAACAGCTCTTTGAGCATTTTAATGACCTATTTCACCTTGGGCAGAGAAGAAGCCAGTCCTTTTCTCTTGTCCAGCTTCTAAGCAAGGGAGTAATGTTGTACTTGAAGCATGCTTAGCCTTTCTGTTCTTTTTAGAGAAACAATTGACTTGAGTGCTAGGCTGCTGGGGTATAACTGCCTGGTACATTGAAAACTTAGGCAGGTTCTCTAGCCAGTGAGGAAGGAAATAGATACTTTAACCTTGACTAGTGTCACAAGCTTGAGGTAGATCATGTAGGATTTTCTACATAGTGAAGTAATCATGTCAATATGAAAGTTTTTATGTGTGTCAGTATGGATTTTCTCAGAGTAATGTGATCTCTGTCCTCCCAGGGTATGTCCTTGAATTTGGAGCCTGACAACGTTGGTGTTGTCGTGTTTGGTAATGACAGACTGATCAAGGAGGGGGATATTGTGAAGCGGACTGGGGCCATTGTGGATGTTCCCGTGGGGGAGGAGCTGCTGGGCCGTGTTGTGGATGCTCTGGGCAATCCAATTGATGGGAAGGTAAGAGTAGCTGGGTGCTGAGCATCTCTGCTGTTATCTGTGTGATACAGACCTCAGGAGTTTTTTCTCTCTTTTAGGGTGCTATTGCATCTAAGACACGTAGGAGAGTTGGCTTGAAGGCCCCTGGGATCATTCCCAGGATCTCTGTGCGTGAGCCCATGCAGACTGGGATTAAGGCTGTGGACAGCTTGGTGCCCATTGGTCGTGGCCAGCGTGAGCTGATCATTGGTGACAGGCAGACCGGGTAAGTTAAGTGCTCAAGCCTAAAATGTTCCTTAAACAGAGACTCAGGTACAGCAGAGCTGGACACAGGGTTGAGTAAGGGCTGGGAGAACCTTGGGCAGCTTAATTTACCAGCCTCTCTGTTCCACAGGAAAACTTCAATTGCTATTGACACCATAATCAACCAGAAGCGATTCAACGATGGCACGGATGAGAAGAAGAAGCTGTACTGTATCTATGTTGCAATTGGCCAGAAGAGATCTACTGTTGCTCAGCTGGTAAAGAGGCTCACTGATGCAGGTATGGATTTTGCGAGATGGTTGAGCCTGGCACCTAATGGCATCCTGTTCTCATTGTAATGATGAGTTCTTCTGTCACCTCTCCTGGCTGCAAGTGTAGACAAAATTCATACTACATGAGTGAATAACTCAGTTTTGTGAACCCCTGTCTGGGGGAAAGAATCTCATTTTTACTGTATCACAATTAGGAAGACTATTTTGAGGCCCCCAAACTGTTGAATTGCTTCTGGGAAAGTTGCCCTGTGGTTTTAGGTTTTTTTTCAGCAGAGTTGAAAGCTTCATCTTGGCAGTCAGGCAGCTTGGTGACAAGCTGTGGCCTTCAAATTGTCATTGACTTGGCATTTGTCCCGTGTGTTCCATGTGCCAGTCAGTGTGAATGGCAGTTGGAAATGCAGTGAAGAGTTTTCACTGCCCAAACATAAGGCATTAAATAATAGCATATCTTCAGAATCAATGATTTCCATGACCAAGGCTCCACATTTAACTGAGCTTGCAGGTGATCAGGCACTTGACCTCATGCCTGGTAGTCCTGGCAGCTGTTACATAAAACCCTACATTTTAGGGACAGTAATTTGTTACAGACTGTCACAGAGGAGTCTGCTGTCTTACAGCAGTTGGGAAACTGTGGGCTTTCAGTGTGACTTTTTTTTAGAAGACATACTTGCCTTAGTTTTCAGCTTTGTTTTAAAGGGGAAAGAAGTTACTAAGTGTTAGATGTTAGCTGCCGCAAAGTTGCTCTTGAGACTTCTGAGTCAGTTTTGCTAGCAGGTGTGTTCAGCTGGGCTTTCCTGTAGCAGCACAGGGACACTGTCTGGATGTGCTTCAGTACTGGTCCTTCACATGTTTGTTGTGTTTGCTGATTTTGGGCCTGGTGACACAAGGCACTCAGTGGTTTCTCCAATCCTTTCCAGATGCCATGAAGTACACTATTGTGGTGTCTGCCACAGCATCTGATGCAGCACCCCTGCAGTATCTGGCTCCCTATTCAGGCTGCTCCATGGGGGAGTACTTCAGAGACAATGGGAAGCACGCCCTCATCATCTATGATGACTTGTCCAAACAGGTCAGGAAACTTTGGTTTTAGGCCTTGTGGTGTGGCATTGGTGTTTGTAGCTGTAAGAACACCTCAGGTTTAGAAATGTAAAATGTTAAGTGGGGTGCAGAGCTCTGAAGGCTGTCTCTGCTCCACACAGGCCGTTGCCTACCGTCAGATGTCTCTGCTGCTGCGCCGCCCCCCTGGCCGCGAGGCCTACCCGGGTGATGTGTTCTACCTGCACTCTCGGCTGCTGGAGAGGGCAGCCAAAATGAACGACTCCTTCGGGGGTGGCTCTCTGACTGCCTTGCCTGTCATCGAGACTCAGGCTGGGGATGTGTCTGCTTACATTCCAACCAATGTCATCTCCATCACTGATGGACAGGTAGGGCTTCCTCACAGCACAGCATCTCCGTGGAGCTTAGCGGCTGGTCTCTGAGGAGACCTCCAGGCTTCTAAACAAGATAATGATACAATTCTATCCTGCAGATCTTCTTGGAAACTGAGTTGTTCTACAAAGGTATCCGTCCAGCCATCAATGTTGGTCTGTCTGTGTCCCGTGTGGGTTCTGCTGCTCAGACCAGGGCTATGAAGCAGGTAATTGGGAAATTGCTGTTCCTCCTCACGCTAGAGATGAGTGTGAATAGAGAAGGATTAAAGCTTTGGATCTCTTAGTGTTAGGAAATTATAAAAGAACAAACTTCAAATATCTCTTCAGTGCTTCTGTTGCCTGCTGAGAAAGGCATGTGAGAAAGGGAAATGGTGTCTGCATGAAGATGTGGGATTAAATTTTGATGTGTTGAGCTGGGTACTCATCACTTAGAAATAGAGAATGCTCTCTTAACTGCAGGTTTTTAGTCCAGACTAAATTATCTAGAATTAGACTAAACCTAGAATTAAAGAGATTTAATATCAACAGTTGCTGTTTCAGCGGAGAAATGGTGTGGTTATGTTAAAGTATGGGATTTTTGTAATGTTTATAATCATCTGTCAGTTTTTAGATTGATTTGTCTGGAGTGCAAGGCAGAGCTGACTTGTAACACCTGTCAGCTGCCAGCTAACCTTCACTCCTGGACACACTTAGAGGTAATGTCTGTGGCTGTGACTGTGCCCTGCAGGTGGCCGGTACCATGAAGCTGGAGCTGGCTCAGTACCGGGAGGTCGCTGCCTTCGCCCAGTTTGGCTCTGACCTGGACGCTGCCACGCAGCAGCTGCTGAACCGCGGCGTGCGCCTGACAGAGCTGCTCAAGCAGGGCCAGTACGGTGAGTGTCCTGGGCTTGGCAGGTCGGGGTGCTACTGGTGCGTTGTGCTAACAGGGTTGGGCTTGGTTAGCATTTGTGTCTGTTCTGTGCACATGGTACATGCTGATTTGCTTGAGCTGAGCTGTCCGTGTGCGCTTGGTGTTCCAAGGACTCTGTAGTCTGTTGTGTCCTGATGGAAGAGTTCCAGAGGTGTGAGTGCTGTCTTTTCCTGCAGTTCCCATGGCTATTGAGGAGCAGGTGGCAGTCATCTATGCTGGTGTAAGAGGTCACTTGGACAAGCTGGAGCCCAGCAAGATCACAAAATTTGAGAGTGCTTTCCTGGCTCATGTACTGAGCCAGCACCAGGACCTCCTCTCCACAATCAGGTATGATGGTTTACATTGTTTTATCCCAAGGGTGTTGATGTCTGGAGTGCAGGTAATGGTCACTGAGCTGTTGGTTTAGTGTATCCTAGAATATCAGGCGTTCAGTTGGCTGTATCAAAACTGGGGGTTAAATTAGCCTTCCTATCCCATCTGCCGTCCTCAGCTTCAGCTCTTAGGAAAAGCAGCTGATGCTTAAAGTGAACCTTCTTGCAATGTGTCTCCTCTAACCTGTTCCTGACATCTCTTGGTTGAGTCAGTTCCCATATTGTGGACAGCTTTGAGCTGTTGGAGTGCTGTGGGTTAAGTGCTGCCGAGTTAATTGTTGGGGACTGAGTATTTCCGTAGTCCTGTCTTGGAAACTGGTCCTGGCTTTTTTTGTGATAAAGACAATCGTATGCCTTCTGTCTCTGGGGACGCCTTTGTAGGTTGGGCCTTGTTGGAATTCATATAGCTGTTCTAAAAGAATTTGTGAACAAACTTGAGTTCTTAAACAGGACTGGCTCTTTTAGGAGAAGGGACATTCTATCAGTGGGATGGCTTCATGCATCAAACAAATGTGTTCATTTATCTACTGAGTTTGTTAGAAATGGGGAGGTTTGTTGTTAAGCTTCTGTGTTTGTCTCAGGGATGACCCTGTTTTGATTGCTATGTCAGAATTTAACTGAGCTCTTCCCACAGGACCGAAGGGAAGATCTCAGACCAGACAGAAGCAAAGTTGAAGGAAATAGTCACAAAATTCCTGTCGACTTTTGAGGCATAAACTCATAAAACTGTTCTAACAGACCAGGCTGTTATGATCAGTGTTCCAGCTCCGTCAAAGACGACAAAAGCATGTGCGACTTGAATGTACAGATCTCGGTGAGAATAAAGGTTCCCATGTAAAAAGGCTTTGTTCTGAATGTAAAAGTACCGTGTTCTGTGTGATTGCTTTTTGTCTGTACTTCTGGCTTGCTCTTGAGCCTGTAGAACCACACATCTGAACCCCCCTGGACCCAGCCCTGCTAGTGGAACTCTGGAAATCAGGGGTATCCTTAATGCTTGAGTGGGCAAGCTCCCCTTACACGAACCACAAGAGTGACAGAGGTGTGGGACCTTCTCAGTGTTCATCATTTGTGCCAGGCAGCTTATCCTGCAGAGGGGCAGGCAGTGCAGCTGGGGGTCACAGGGATAACCCACTGGACTTCATAGGAATCTCTTAACTGCCTGACACTGACAGATCATTTCTTGGAATTGTTGTCTGACCCACCCTGCGGCCTGGCCTTTGGAATACTGGTCTTTGTGTCTTGGGACTACTGCAGGTGTAGCTATCACAGCAGCAATAGCTAGAGATTTAAATCTGAGGATCCTAGAATGGTTTTGGAGAAGATTGTGTCGCTCCACCCTTCTGCCATGGGCAGGGACACCTTCCACTATCCCAGGTCACTTCAAGCCCTGTCCAGCCTGGCTGTGGACACTTAAGGGATGGGGCCGCCACAGCTGATCTGAGCAACCTGTGCCAGGGCTTCATCAAGCTCACAGCCAAGAATTTCTTTCCAATATCCCATCTAATCTTGGCCTCTGCCACTACTAAGCCATTACTCTTTGTCACTCCAGGCTCATGTAAATAATCTCTTCATCTTTCTTGTCAGCTCCTTCAGGGACTGGAAGGCTGCAATTAGGTCACCCCAAAGCTGCCTTTTCTGCAGGCTGAGCAGTCCTAATTCTCTCAGCAGAGCTGCTCCATCCCTCTGTTGCATTGTTGCCTCCTCTGCACTGGTTCCAGCAGCTCCAGGTCCTTGTGCTGTTGGAGCCAGGGCTTGGGCAGCTCTGCAGGTGGGGTCTCAGCTGAGCCCAGGGGCACAGGGGGCCAGAATCCCCCCTGCCCTGCTGCCCACGCTGGGGGATCAGCCCAGGGCAGGGGGGTCCAGGCTGGGGCAGGACTGATCTTGATGCGTGCGCTGTCCCCAGTTAACTTCCTGTACAGGAGTGTCCTGCCTCCCACTTCAGCTGTGGAGTTACAGGCAGCTGGAAACATTCTCAGGCAGTTCAGACTAACAGGCTTCTGTTGTTAATGGCCTGAGTGCTTTGAAAGAGTGGGCTCTGCAGTACTGAGCAAAAATAAACACACACTTGAAATCCAGAGATGGCAGATACCTTTCTGGGAATAGTTAGTGCTGTGCTCCAGGAGGAGGATCCTGTGGTCCTGTACTCCTTCATCATCTTGTTTCTTTTACTGCACAGTCCCAGAAGAGGTGGTTGGGGGGCCTCACAGGTGGGAGGGAATACTGATGTGGAACATTTCCACCCTGATCTGCCCAACATCCCATTCCTTCCAGGACAGCTTTTACAGCTTGTGACTCCGCCCAGTGACTAAACCCTGGTTGCTACTTGTTGCTGGTGTACCATGTTTCATGTGCTGCTCTAGTATGAAAATCCTGAGCTCAAAAGTATCTTAGTCCAAAACAGACCTATTTTTTTCTAGTAATGTAACTGTTCCTGAGTGGTGCTGTGGGCTGCCCTGGCCAAGGGCTGGGGCTGGCAAGCTGGGAAATGGCAGTGGATCACAGAATCACAGTGGTTTGGTGTGAAAGGGATCTTAAAGGTCATCTGTGTCCACCTGCTGCTGTGGGCAGGGCATCTCATCCCAGGCTGCTCCATCCAGCCTGGCCTTGGACACTGCCAGGGGTGGGGAGCCACAGCTGGTCTGGGAAACCTGTGCCCTGGCCTCACCATCCTCACAGGGAAGATATTCTTCCCAACATCCCATTTATCCTTGCCCTCTCTCAGTGGGAATACAATTCTCCCTTACTCTGTTGCTTTGTGCCCATGTCCGGAGTCCCTCTCCAGCTCTCTTAGAGCACATTTAGGTGCTTGGTGGTGTGGATTCGTGGTGAGTTTGTGCTCTCGTGTCTAGAGACTACACACAGGGTTAGTCTGCCTAAATCAGCCTCAGGTTACAATTGAGCAGACATTTCAGTAAGTTGAAAATGCTTTTTTTTTTACACAGCTGGAGATTTTAGCTGTCCCGTGTTCAAGCAAAAGCAGCAATTGAGCGCGGTGGGTGTGATTGAGGCATTTCAGTACATAGTGTCCGATCTTTGCTTTCATATTTTCCAAGCCTTGTTCAGAGGTCCCTCATGGAATGCCTTGCGTCAGGCAATGGCCCCTAATAAACTGTGTGAGGCACGGGATGTGTGTGGTGAAGGAGGGTTGTGTGTGTTCAGGAGCGGCTGGGAAGGGGCTGAGCCTGGAGAAAAGGTGGCTGGGGGGGGGGACGGGACGCTGTGGCTCTGCACAACTCCTGACAGGAGGGGACAGCCGGGAGGAGAGTCGGGCTGTGCTCCCAGGGAGCAGGGTCAGGACAGGCAACAGCCTGCAGCTGTGCCAGGATAGGTTTGGATTGGATATTAGGAAAGTTTCCTGACCTGGGGAGTTTTCCTGCCTAGCACAGGCTTCCCAGGGCAGTAGTGAACTCCTCATCCTTGGATTAATAAGTCCTGTGCATGTGGATGTGTGGGACATGGGTGGGCTTGGTAGTGCTGGGCGAATGGTTGGACTCGATGACCTTAGAGGGCTTTTGCAACCTAAGCAATTCTATGATTCCATGAAACCTTCCGAAAGTATTCCCGAAGCTCCGAGCCGGGCGGGCAGGGTGCTGCAGGCGGCGTGGGCACGACTGTGCAGCCGCCGCCCGAGCTGCTCCGGCTCCGCTCCCTCTGTCCTTGGGGCACCGCGCGGCTCAGCGGCATCGCCCGGCACGGGCGCGTTTGTCCCACGGCGCGCTGGTGCCGAGCCTGCCTTCCCCGCCAGTCCCGCCCGCCTGCCGCAGCACGTCCCGCTCCTCGGCCCGCGGGCATCCCGGGGCGGGAGCACTCGTGCGTGGGAGGAGACTCCGCGGGGCGGGCCGGGCCGGGCCGGGCCGCGCCGGGCAGGGAGCGGCCGAGCGCGGCGGCGGCGGCAGCAGGATGCGGGAGGCGCGGTTCAGGGACAACTTCTGGGTGAGTGGGAGCACGGCGGGACCGGGATAGCGGGGACAGAGCCAGCCGGAGCTGGGGGAAGCAGCTGGAGGTGGAAGGATCACTGCTCTCTGGTTAGAGTTGGCTCCAAAGCCAACGGTCGTGGTCGTGGGGTGACTTTGCTGAATGCTCTCGGTCGATAGAGCACTGGCACAGGTTGTCCAGAGAAGCTGTGGCTGCCCCTGGATCCCTGGAAGTGGCTAAGGCCAGGTTGGACGGGGTTTTAGGCACCCACGGATAGTGGAAGGTGTCCCTGCCCATGGCAGGGGATGGAATGAAATGTGCTTTAAGGTCCCTTTCCAACCCAAACCATTCTGAGATTCTGTGATCCCCAGCAGGCACTGCCCACCATGCATGTCTTGAGAGTTGTGGCTTTACAGTCTGCTCCATGTAGCCAAAAGAATCCCAGCAAGTGGCTGCTGCCTTGCTGGAGGAAGTCCGTGCCAGGCTGAAGGGTTTGATACCATTAATTTGCCATTGGTGAACTACTTGAAGACACCTTGGGAAAAAAATGTTCAACTCTTGTGGAGCTAATCCTGGACTGGGAGCAAGTCACTTGGTGTGGTGCTGCTGTCAGCTGTTGAGCCATGGAGGAAAACCTACAGTTCGGGGAAAACCACAATTTATTATTTTCAGTCTGAATTATGCTTTTATAAAAGGAGAAGTGCAGAAAACCCACATATCTGCTGCAAAGCTAAAACTCTGTGGCTACTTGGTTCCTCTTGTGGTGGACCTTCATTCTAGGTATTAGTGACCAGGAAGGAAACTACCAAATTTGGTCTTTTGGGGCTGAAAATCTTCATCTGTGAATGGTGCTGCTTGGGGTTTTCCAGATGTTCCCTGGAAACATTTCCCATCTTGTAGGATGTGGGAGAGAAGCACAGGCCCCAGGAAGAGCTGGCACCAGGATTGGGGTGTTAAGGAATCAGTGCAGAGCCTCGCCCAGCGTCACTGACGAGTTAACTGGTGTAGCGTTGTCAAACACATAAATCCCACACAGGTGTCAAACCTGTTGTGGAGAATAAAGCCAACTTTGCATCTGGCAGCTGCTTCCCAGCTATTTGTTACACAGAAGTTTTCCTCAGTGCCCCCCCTCTGCTTTGCAGACGTGCAGAGGGGAGGTTTTGAGGGTGCTGGAGGAACCACTGTGATGGCAGAAAGGCTGAGCAGGCAGGGTTTGTTGTGCCTCAGTGGCACATGGGATTGAAGAAGAGCTCCTCACCGCAGGGCTGACTTCGGCTGGTTCTGCCTGCTTTGTTCCTCTCCAGCAGTGCTGTGGTGCTTTTTGAAGAAGGATCTTGGAGGAGGGGGCTGAGAGGGAGAAAACACCAGGACAGGAGCAGCCTCCAGCTCCCAAGACAAGGAGGATCTGGGGTGTTGTGTGGGGCACTCACCCTTGCTTGACCACTTCTTCTCTGAACACGGCTATTTTCTGAATATTCCCTGGCTCTTGCTGAGCCCCAAACCACTGGTGCTGCCAGGGATTTTTCCTGGGTTTTGCCCTTTCTGAAGCCTGTGTGCTCCAAGCCCCCTGACTGAGGTTGGATGGGAGCGTGATGGATGTGACTCAGTGGAGAGACTGAGGCCCTTCTGCGGTTGTTGGGCCCATGGAAAAGGCAGGTACCACCCCAGGCAGCTGCCACACCACGTACTGGTGACTGTGCATCAGCCGTGAGGGCTGGGGAGGAGGGGTGAATAAGGATAGGAAGGGAAAAAAACCAAATGAAGATGAAGTGTGGAGGGCTGCACATCCAGCTTCCACCTGCTGCTGAGTGCTGTGAGTGGGCAAGCACTTCCTCCTGCAATTTTCCTCTTAGATTGCTTTGCGTAAGGCAAAAAATAGAAGAAGTCTTTGCTGAAGCAAGTGATTTCTTAGAATCATAGAAGCATTGAGCAGTTTGGGTTGGGAAAGATCTTACAAACCATCTAGTCCCCCACCCTGCTCTGGTCAGGGACACCTTCCATGAGACCAGGTTGCTCTATGCCCTCTCCATCCTGGTCTGGAATGCTTCCAGGGTGTGTAGGTAACCTCTGCCAGTGTTTTAATACTCTCAGTCATAAACAATCCAAACAATTCCTTCCCTGTATTTAATGTGAATCTCCCATCTTTTTGTTTAAAACCATATTTCCTTGTCCTATCATTACAAAGAGCTTGGTGAGGCACAACTTTTGTCTTCTGTAGGTTCTTCACTTGTCAGACAGGGTGAGACCAAGAGGGCCATTGCTGCACAATCCTGGGCAGGTGGCAGATGCTGCCACACACTGTTCTAGAGTGGTGATGATGGCTCAGCAGAATCCCTAAATATGGGAAAAATGTATGTTATTCTAGTGGGAGCAAGAATCTTGGTGATTAGGACAGCCTGATGAGAAGGAGGAGACTTTGGGAGTGCTCCAGGGAAAGTATGCTCCAACTGATGGGACAAGTCTAAAAAATGCACAAACTATTAAAACCTAGGCCAGTTTCGGTATTGGATCTTCCAGCTTTGAAATGTGACTGGTTGTGATTGATGACTCCAAATTTCTTTGTGGGGATAGGATGGTAAGGGTGAGGGTAGTGAGGCCCTGGCAAAGGTTGCCCAGAGCAGCTGTGGCTGCCCCTGGATCCCTGGCAGTGTCCCAGGCCAGGTTGGACAGGGCTTGGAGCAGCCTGGGACAGTGGAAGGTGTCCCTGCCCATGGCAGGGGGTGGAATGGAATGAGGTTTACAGTCCCTGCCAGCCTGAACCATTCCTGGATTCTGTGATTAGAGGCTAAGCTGCAGCCCACCCTTTGCTCTCTTGGAATAGCAGGGCTGTGCTTCCAGCCTCACCTGGGGACTGATTTAGTTTTAAACTTCAGCAGTTCTGGTTCCTTTGGTAGGGGCTATGTCTGCTTCTGCACTGGCTCCTGTTCCCTGCTGGAGCTGATGGTATGATATTCCTTTTGTGCTCTGTTGGGGAAACACAGGCCCACTTGGCTCTCTGCACTGAAGTTTGCTCAGGCTCCCGGGTCTCAATACAAGATGTTGAATTTCTTTGAATAAAGGTGTTTGCTCCCTGGCACCCCACTGCAGCTCCTGCTTGCTCAGGGACTGAAGTCCAGACATGCCTGAAGTTGAACAGTTTTTGCCCTGAATGCTCTGACTCCCATGTCACTCACTCCCACAGGCCTGTGAGTGAGCTGTGCAAAAACAAAAATACCCCAAAGCTCGTGTTTGTTTGCCCTTGTCCTGCCTGTAGTGATTGCCACGAGTTGGGCAAGCCTGACATTTTGTTTTCATTTGTTTTTGCAATCTCCTCTTCTTCTTTCACTATGTGAGGTCTTTTCTTTCACTTTTTTTTCACTTTCTTAGTACATGCCTTGTTTTCCACAAGTCTGTTCTTGCACATATTTTGGGTAACCCAACAGCTTTGGGTCTCCCCAGTGTGCTTTGGTGTTGTAAAGCCGTACGGTAAGAATAAAAATGACAATAATGCTAAGAACCACTCTAATTCTGATCTGTGGGCTAAACAGGTTAGAGCTTGGAGAATGAAATTTTGGTCACTTTGCCTTCAATGAGGCAGTGCTCTGCTCCCTGTTATCAGCAATGCTGCTAAAACAACCCATGGCTGGGGGGCTGCAGCCCTGGGCTCCTGGGTTTATTCCCTGGCTGCTGACTGATGGTGGCTGTTTCACTTCCCCTTCCCTTGTCCTTCTCTAAATGGGTACTGCCTTGGTGGAACTTAGCAGCAGCATTGTGAAACCCCCAGGTCATTGTTTCAAAGGAACAAGGTGGGATTTGTGGGAAGAAGACATTGCTTCAAGGTGAAACAGTCCATTGCTTTTGGTGTCTCTGGGACGAGCAGGGAAGGTGCTGGTGAAGGAAACTTCAAATGGGAAATTAATAATCAAAATACTGCTTTTTGCAAGTTGCTTGTCCCAGGCGGGTGGATTTGCAGCGAGGTCTTTTCCTCCCTGCAGTGAGCTTTGTCTGTCCTGTAGTACCCTGCTGGCTGTGGGGTGGGGAGGAGCTGCAGCCTTGTGCAGCCTCTCCTTGCCCTGCTCCCTGCAGGCACCAGCATGAAGCACTTCTCTTTGTCTCAGTAACTTCTGCAGGATGATGAGCGATTTTGAGGCTGCACTGACTGAGCAAGGACAGCACAGCCTTGTACAGTTGCACAGTGTTTCCAACTGCTAAAATAGTCACCAGCTTCTGGTGCGTTTCTCTAAACGCACAAGGCTGAGGAAACATACTGAGAGCTTGGAATAAATATAGATCTTTCAGGAGATGGCCCATGAACATGTGCAGTGCCCAAAGCCTTTCGGTTCGGGGAGGTTGGGACAGACAGATGGAGGGCAGGAAGGCTCTGCAGAGGGGTCTGGACAGGCTGGATCCAGGGACTGAGGCCAGTGGAGTGAGGGGCAACAAGAACAGGGGTGTGAGGGGCAGCAAGGGCCAGATCTTGCACTTGGGTCACCCAACCCCTGCAGGTTGGGCAGAGGGGCTGGAAAGGGCCCCTTGGGAAAGGCCCTGGGGTGCTGGTGCCAGGGAATGGACACGAGCCCAGGGTGCCCAGGTGGCCAATGGCCCTGGGCTGTCCCAGCCAGGCTGTGCCACAGCCCCAGGGCAGTGCCCGTCCCTGTGCCGGCACTGCTGAGGCACCTCCAGTGCTGGGGACAGCTCTGGGCCCTCAGGACAAGAGAGACCCTGAGGGGCTGGAGCGTGTCCAGGGCAGGGAGCGGAGCTGGGAAGGGGCTGGAGCCCCAGGAGAGGCTGAGGGAGCTGGGAAGGGGCTGAGCCTGGAGCAAAGGAGGCTCAGGGGGGCCCTTTTGGCTCTGCACAGCTCCTGACAGGAGGGGACAGCCGGGGGGTCGGGCTGTGCTCCAGGGAACAGGGACAGGAGCAGAGGGAGCAGCCTCAGATTGTGTAAAGTGATGTTTGGATTGGATATTAGGGAAAATTTCTTAATGGAAAGGGTTATTAATCATACAAACAGGCTGCCCAGTGCAGTGGGGAAGTCCCTATCCCCAGAGGGATTTAAAAGCTGTGTGGATGTGGCACCTGGGGAGATGGGTCAGTGGTGGGATGGGCAATGTTGGGGTTGGACTTAATGGTCTTAGAGAACTTTTCTAATTGAAACATTTCTCCACTGTCATTTACTTCACAGGGTGTGTGTCTGCAGGGGTTTTCCGTGTTAATTGGGGTAGGAGATGGAAGGTCAGGCTCAGCAGCTTGCTGTGACTCAGACAGGATCATGACATGCTTTCCCATCCCCAGCAGAGCACTTTAGCCCTGTTTTTGGCTGAAAGTGTACCCAAACCCCAAAACATCACAAGCAGCACACAAATTCTTTCTCCTTATTGAGTCCATTGGGTGCAAATCCAGGCAGCAGATCAGGAAGGTGGGGGGAGGGGGTTGCATGTCCTGTGAGCTTGGGAAACATCAGGTGCTGCTTTGTCACCTTGAAATAATTTGTATGCAGTTTCCATGGGCTGTCCTCTAAATAGCAGGTGGGCTCAGAGCTCTGCCCAGCAGGGAGGACCAGGAAGGATGTATGCAGGAGAATGGCAGCAGAGATCCTCATGCTCTGTTTGGGCAGGGCTTGGTGCAGCTCCCCATCTTTTGTACTTGCCTTTGGGATAGTTTATTATGGTTTTGAATCTGCTCTGTGCTTGCCATGCTGCACTTCCTCTTCCATTGCTGTTGCCAGCCCTGCCTTTGCAGTCACAGAATCCCAGAATGGTTTGGGTTGAAAAAGGCCCTCAAGACCGTCTAATTCCACCCCCTGCCATGGCAGGGACATCTTCCTCTGTCCCAGGCTGCTCCAAGCCCTGTCCAGCCTGGCCTTGGACACTGCCAGGGATCCAGGGGCAGCCACAGCTGCTCTGGGCACCCTGTGCCAGGACCTCACCATCTTCACATCCAGCAATTCCTTCCCAATATCCCATCTGTCCCTGCCCTCTGGCTATGGAAGCCATTCCCTGTGTCCCCCCATGCCTTGTGCCCAGTCCCTGTGCAGCTCTCCTGGAGCCTCTGGGGGCACTGGACAGGGCTCTGAGGTGTCCCTGGAGCCTTCTCCATGCTGAGCACCCCCAGTCATGCTGGTCCTTTTGAGTCTTTCTGTGCCAAACCTTATCAGGAGGTTTCTGCAAAGCCTGATTTGACCATTCAACCCTGCCCAGCTCCATCTGGGCTGGGAGTTCCTCCCATGGAAACCTCACCTGGAGGAATTTAAAAGCCACATAAATGTGGCACTCAGGGACACGGGTAGGTGAATGGTTTGGCAGTGCTGGGGAACGTTTAGACTCAGTGATCTCAGAGGGTTTTTCCAACTTAAACAATTGTGTGATTCTTTGTTTCATGTAACACCTTGCACCCTGAGGTCCGGTCCTGCCTTGCGTGCTTAGGAAACACACGTGTGCTGGAATTAAATCCTTCTACTGTAGGAGAAGATTGATAAAACAAGGAGCTTAGTGCAATTACTGATGCTACTCCCAGTTTTCCCCTTGACCCTTCTGCCTGGCACAGAAAACCCAAGAGTGCCAGGCAGCAGAGCAGGATGCAGGAGCCTCTGGGTGCCCCTGGAGTGCGGTGATGGGGCTCTGACCCTCCCTCCTGCCTGGGCTTGCAGTGGCCAGCAGCTGTGCTTTGCATCCCTTTTGTTTCCTTTGAAAGTGGGGACAGGAATTCACCATCTCCCCTTCACTTCTTGCTTTCTCGGTCACTGGCAGTCAAGTACTTGAACAGGGAATTCCACTTAATTAAACTGTTCCTTTATCACAGATACCAGCCCTGTTGCTTCTCCTTTATTGCACCAGGAATAAATTCTTGAGAAATTCCCTCTTCTGCTGCCCACCCCGTTTTGCCAGATCTCTGCATACTCTCGTTCTGGCTTTGAACCGTTTCCTGAATCTCTGCATCCTGCCACAATCCTCCTCAGGTTTCTTGATAACCTTTTGTGGCTTTTGTTTCCTGTTGCTGAATTTCATACCTGCTCCTACTATTGCACCCTTTTCTGCAGCCATGCGTAGTAGTGGGGAAAGAATGGGGTAGAGTAAGTCAGCCTACATCATTGCTGCATCTCCTTTTTCTTTTTCTTTTTCTTTTTCTTTTTCTTTTTCTTTTTCTTTTTCTTTTTCTTTTTCTTTTTCTTTTTCTTTTTCTTTTTCTTTTTCTTTTTCTTTTTCTTTTTCTTTTTCTTTTTCTTTTTCTTTTTCTTTTTCTTTTTTTTTCCTCTTTCTTTTTCTCTTTCCTTTTCCTTTTCCTTTTCCTTTTCCTTTTCCTTTTCCTTTTCCTTTTCCTTTTCCTTTTCCTTTTCCTTTTCCTTTTCCTTTTCCTTTTCCTTTTCCTTTTCCTTTTCCTTTTCCTTTTCCTTTTCCTTTTCCTTTTTTTCCTTTTCCTTTTCCTTCTTCTTCCTTTTTTTCTACATGCATCCATGCAATATATGTTTTTAAGGAATAATTTGGAAGACAATGACCCTTCAGAATGTATGGCAAATGTGGGTGGCATAGATGTACCTTGTCTCAAATTGCCACCATTGTTCTCATTCTGGAGTTTCTCCCACCCCTAAAATAAAATATTTTATTTCATAAAGAGGCACTTGCACGCTTGCTCCCACTGAGCCATGGCCTGTGCAAATGCCTCAGGAGGTGGCAGTGTCCATGGGTTGCAGTGGCAGGGACGTGACTCCTGTTCCTGTGTTTTCAGAGCACGGACCTGACCAGCACAGTTGGCTACGACAGCATCATTCAGCATCTGAATGATGGCAGGAAGAACTGCAAAGAGTTTGAAGACTTTCTGAAGGAAAGGTAGGGGGCTGCCTCTGACAGAGGGCTGGGTTGAGCCTGGCAGTGGTGCTGTGTCACCTGGTATTCCCAGTTTGATTTCTGCTTCTTCTCCTGGTATTCCCAGCTGGATTTCTGCCATGTTTGGCCGATGTTAAAAGGCTGTCCCATGAAGTTGGCCTTGCTGTTTGCCTTGCAGAAGATCAGGTTAGAAGATCTGAGCCCAGGAGAGCCATGGCTTTGTCCTGTCTTTGTCTCTGTGCATTAGGAACACCCCACAGATTCAGTGTTAAGAAGTGGTAGGGTTAGGCACTGCCATTATTAATCAGAGGAGATGACATAAGCAGAGGTTCTGTGGCTGGTGATGATCTGGCCATGTATTTTACCTTTATGGTCACCTGGTTAGCAGGGGCTAAATACGAAGAGCATTGTAGAACACTCTACATTGAATGAATGTCATTTTGGTAATGACAGCTGGGGAAAACCAACCTCTGACTGCACAACTTGGTTCAGAGCATCCTGGAACAAACAAAATGGGGATGAACAGGAGGAGAGCTGCACTTAAAAGTGTCTAATGCACCTACATCTGTTCAGGCTGTAATCCCATGTTCCAGGAAAATTTGGACCTTCCACATGGGGAAGTGGACCCTGAGAACCAAGTCTCACTCATCAGTGACAATGCAGAGTGCCAGAAGCCTCCTCTACACCCTGTGCCCTCTTTGGCCTTGAAGGAGGTGCAGGTTGCCACTGAAGTGTCTGGAGGAGATCAGAGGCTGGGCCTGGATTTGCCACTCTCTGGACTTGGCCCAGTTGTCCAGCATGGCTGTTACACAGTTCCAGATATGAAAATGTGCCTGCTGGATGTTTGCCTCAAACAAAGTTCATGGAATGTTGCTAGGTATATTAAAAAATCAATTTATAATACGTTTGGTTTTTTTTTTTTTCAATTTCCCTATTAGCTTCTGGAGTTTTTAGAGTTAAGGTAGGTGAATTTCATTGCCTAACTCCAGAAATCAACCACATAGGGGTCTCTATCTGTGTTAGTAGTTAAGGCATTTTAGAAAGTTATTTGTTTTATCCAGAAGATGTTCAAATGGCAGCCTCTAGCAGTTCTTGTTCCTTTCTGCTGGCCACA
Organism: Fringilla coelebs; assembly: GCF_963513975.1. Taxonomy (NCBI): domain Eukaryota; kingdom Metazoa; phylum Chordata; class Aves; order Passeriformes; family Fringillidae; genus Fringilla; species Fringilla coelebs. The sequence goes on from NC_140031.1 coordinate 2,873,067, forward strand.
TGGAGAGAACTACATTTGACCAAGCAATTCTACCCCTGATTGTCTGTAGGGATTTCAAAGCAGCTGCAAAGAGCTGGTTATTCTTACACTGCAACACAGGAGCTTTTTTCCTCCTTCCTTTCTTCCAAGGCGGGGAGATAATATGGTCTCTCAAAGATTTTATTTATGTCGCCTCATGAGATTTGGTCTCTTTTTCAGATGCTCTCCCTAAGGATAAGTGCCAGGTACAGACAGTACTTATTGCCACGCATTGAGGGCAGGACTGGATGAGATATTGGGAAGGAATTGCTGGCTGTGAGGGTGGTGGAACCCTCTCTGGCACAGGGTGCCCAGAGCAGCTGTGGCTGCCCCTGGATCTCTGGAAATGCTCAAGGCCAGGCTGGACAGGGCTTGGAGCAACCTGGGGTAGTGGAAAGTGTCCTTCCTTGTGGCAGAGAGTAGAGCTGGATGAGCTTTCAGTTTTCCTTTCCATCCTAAACCAATCGATGAGTTCTCTCTTTGATGTCTCTCTTTCCTCAACAGAGCAATTATAGAAGAAAAATATGGCAAGGAGCTCATTAACTTGTCGAAGAAGAAGCCCTGTGGGCAGACAGAGCTGAAGTAAGTTCACAGTTGTTTTTATGGGTGTCCCTGAAACAGTGAAGGACGAAGAGAAGGAAGGAAGCTGTGAGACAAAACAGAATTGAAACTTGATTGAAACATTCAGAAATGAGCTGAAATCATTCTCATGAATGAGCAGTGCTCAGCTGAGCTCTAATTGGCTTTGAGCTGGAGCCCACCAAGTTCCCCTTAGCCACAGATTAACCAAAGCACTGTTAGGTGCTCAGGGGGATGTGGGCTGGTGGGTCAGCAGAAGGCTGGGGATCACGAGACCTTGGGTTACCTCTGGACAGGTTTTGTAGCCAGAGGGAAGTACAGGTACTTCCTTGACTCAAACCATGCACATCTTTAGAGCCCAGCATGCTGTGGCCACCACGGCTTGCTCCATTTCCCAAGTGATCCTCAGTGCCTTCTGATTCCTCCTTTATTTCTGCACTTTATACATACCCTGGTCATTTACTTACAGTTTCATACTGAGGTGTCACTTAAAAGATGTTTCTGCCATCTTTACTGTGCAATATTAATAGGGAGAGAAGCTCCTTATTTTTCCAGCCAATGGCAAATGCACCATGTTGAAATTGTCCCAAATAATGGTTTTAGGAGGTTGCCAGAAGCATTTGTTGTGAAACTTTGAATTTTTAACAGCATCCAATGTTCAAAAAGATGTAAAGTAGGTGTCAAACCAAGTGAACTGTGTTGTACCTGCTGAGAGGGAAAAAGCTGGAGGTACTAAGAGGGTAAATAGATGTGCCTTGAGTTCTTTGGCCATTGTTGAGTGAGCTCTGTTTTGGAAGAGGTGATCTGCTGTGTCTGACTGTGATTCTCCACCCTTTTTAATGCCCTGCCTGTGTTTTTCAGCACGCTGAAGAGATCCCTTGATGTTTTCAAGCAACGTAAGTAATTATTTGTGTTTGCCAGGACACTAAAGCCTGAAGGCAACTGCTTGGGAAGAAATCTCTAAAGCTGTGCAGTGCTGAGGCCAGGCAAAGGCTGTACTGCTGGCCTGGTTCATCCCAGTGTGTGGGGCTTGGGACAAAGTGAGATAGGACATGTGTGCGACAGGAGACCCACAAGGCATCTTTTTGGGATCTCTTGAGCTTTCAGGTTTGGCTGCAGCTCAGAGGTCATGTTTGTGTTGTGCATAGGAAGCTGTGCATGGGAAGCTCAATCTGGAGTTTGTTGGACAGGTTTGTCCTCTTCACAAACACACTGTAACTCATACCCTGAACCTGGGGACAGCTCTGGGCCCTCAGGACAAGAGAGACCCTGAGGGGCTGGAGCGTGTCCAGGGCAGGGAATGGAGCTGGGGAGGGGCTGGAGCCCCAGGAGAGGCTGAGGGAGCTGGGAAGGGGCTGAGCCTGGAGCAAAGGAGGCTCAGGGGGGCCCTTGTGGCTCTGCACAGCTCCTGACAGGAGGGGACAGCCGGGGGGTCGGGCTGTGCTCCAGGGAACAGGGACAGGAGGAGAGGGAGCGGCCTCAGATTGTGTAAAGTGATGTTTGGATTGGATATTAGGGAAATCTTCTCATGGAAAAAGTTGTCCAGGCCTGGCACAGCCGCCCAGGGCAGTGGGGGAGTCCTCATCACTGGAGGGATTTAAAAACCATATGGATGTGGCACTTGGGTCAGTGGTGGCCTTGGCAGCGCTGGGGGAATGGTTGAACTTAGGGATCTTAAGAGGGCTTTTCCAACCTAAGTGATTGTGTTATTCTAACTGGAGCATCTGAAAGAGGGTGCTTTGGCCACCATACATTGTCATGTGTCACATCCTGCCATGGTACCATCAGACAGCACCTGGAGGGTGAGCACTCTGCTGTCCTGTGCCCAGTCCATCCTTTGCCTGATCCAGGTTTCTTTGCTGCCCATGTGGGCCTCCCTAACAGGGCTCTGTCCTCACCACTGCTACAATTCACAGCTGTGGGTTTGGAGCAGCTTTGGGGGTTGAATCAGGAGCTGCCATTTGGCTCTGCTCCCTTGGTGGATTCTGAGGGTGTTTCACAGTGTGGCCACTCACCTTCAGCTAGAGGAGCCTGAGATTGTTTTAGCCTTCATTTTTCTGTGCTCCAAATTTCTGCCTGCTGGCCTAGGGCAGTGCAGTGTGTTGAAACATGCCCAGATTTACCTCTGTGAGGGGGAGAGTTTTCTCAAACTGGGGAGCAGGTCCCAGCAGGACTGATCCTTACGTTGGTGAGCACTTCTTGGAGGCTGCTTCAAACAAGCTGGAGCTTTTTCACATTTCTGAAAGGGGACATGTGGTGTGCTCTAAGTTGACTTGAGAAACAGTCTCTTCAGGAATATATATATAGAAGTATTGAATTTGTTTTCTGTTTTCAGAGATAGACAATGTGGGACAAGGTCACATCCAGCTGGCGCAAACCCTTCGGGAGGAAGCAAAGAAGATGGAGGATTTCAGGGAAAAGCAAAAGCTGCATCGGAAGAAGGTCAGGCACGGCGGGAAGATGTGCCCTCCTGCAGGGTGTTGATCCTGCCCCAGCAAGGGGCTGATCCTGGTGCTGTCTCATGCTATGTCCCAGCCCCTGGCACGCCCCCACTGCCTGTGCTGCTGGGAAGTACTGAGCTCCTTCCTATGTGTTGTAACTGTGTTGAACAGTGTAGTAACCTCCAACTTCCTTCTTCTCACTTCCACATCTTCTTTGTGTGTGTTTTGGGGCCAGCCACAGCATTGGAATGTTCTTAAAACATTTGTTTATAGTGCTGTATGATCTCCATAGGGGCTGCTAAAATGGCCAAGCCATTTAACTTCTTCTGGCTTGAGATTGCTTCGTCTGGAAAACCAGGCAAAGCTTCTAGAACCAGGGACTGGTTTGGACCTATCAGAGGCGAGTGGGCTTCCCAGTTTTGCCAGAGTCTGTGGAGATGATACAGTACTATATATTGCTAGGATTTCGTATGTAGAGCTCCTTTGCATACACAAAGGCTACAATTGCCTACAATTCAAAGCTTGGGCAGAAGCACAAAGATGAGTCTTGTGAAGATGATTTGGGTGGATGAAGGTCTTTAAACACATCTCAGTGTGGTCTGTGGCTCTTCCTCTTGTAAGCCACACAGTGTGTCCTGGAGCTTTGATGGTTAGTGATCTGCTGACGCCAGGTCTGTTGTCTTCACAGATAGAGCTGATAATGGAGGCCATTCACAAAAACAGGAATCTTCAGTACAAGAAGACCATGGAGGTAAAGCAAATGTGCTGCTGTTCCTTGCCATGTGGGTTAATGCTGCTCCACACATACACACACACACACACACACACAGAGAGAGCATTGGGACAGGCTTAAATGAGGCATTTCCTCCTCTGCTCTGACTCTTACGCTGTGTCTGTGTGATTGGTGTGCAGGGTGCGTTCAGAAACAGTGAAGAGCATGCCAAAGACATGGCCAGTGGTAGCCTTGCAGGGTTGGATACAAATGGTTTAGAGTCAGGGAATTATTCAGGTTGGAAAAGCCTCTAATATGCTTGAATCCAACCATTTGCCCAGCACTGCCAAGCCCACCACTAACTCATCTCCCCAAGTGCCACATCCACACCTTTTTTGAGCACTTCCATGGATGGTGACTGCACCACTGCCCTGAGCAGCCTGTTCCAGGGCATGAAAACCCTTTCTGTGAAGAAGTTTCTCTGAATTTCTACTCTAAACCCCCTCTGATGCAACTTGAGGCTACTTCCTCTCCTCTTGTCTCTTGTTCCATGGGAGCAGAGCCCAACCCCCATCTGGCTGTCCTCTCCTGTCAGGAGATGTGCAGAGCCACAAGGTCCCCCCAGAGCCTCCTTTTTTCCAGGCTGAGCCCCCTTCCCAGCTCCCTCTCATCAAGCTTATGCTCCTGCCTGTTGCCCAGCCCTTCCCTGGACATGCCTTTGATTGCCAGAAGCTTTTCACCCCAATCCTTGCCTTGCAAGGCTTTTCCCAAGCTGCAGGGCACCTTTTGTGCCATTCCCTGCCCTGCAGGCAGCCTGTTCCCTCACAGGCTGAGCTTCTCCCCGAGGTGTGTCTGCATCAAGCACCTGTCTGTGTGCTGTCTGTCCTAGGCCAAGCGTCTGTATGAGCAGCGCTGCCGGGACAAGGATGAGGCGGAGCAGGCTGTGCACCGCAACGCCAACCTGGTCACGCAGAAGCAGCAGGAGAAGGTATGGGCAGGTATTCACCCAGGTATGGCCCCTGTAAGAGCCGAAATGAGGGATGTGGGACTCCAGGCAGCTCTCCAAAATGCAGTTTATTCCATCCACGAGGTTACAGCAGTCCAGGGTGGTGGGTGACAGAGCCTGTGCCCACAGCTGTCAGCTCCAGCTGCAGGCAGGCCTGGAGACCCTTTGGTTTTGGTTATAATGCATTAGAGACTTTTCTTTGCTTAGCATCTTAATACAGTAGAACCAATCTATGCCTTAACTATTGTCTATAGCCTATCATAACTACTGTAATTACCATATTCCTGTTACTGTTCTCCAATCACGAAAAGTTAGTACATTACAGTTTAAGCTGGAAGTTGTTTTTCAGTTTTCTTACAGTGAAAAATTCTGAGGCTTTTTTTCTACTTGTGACATTTGCTGACTTGTTGGCCTATGCTATCTTTCTGCTTGGCAAAAGCATTTTGTTTGAGGTGGGTTTATCCTTTGCTCTAAGTCAAAAAATCCCCTTCTAACTAACATACCCTTTGCCTCCTTGGTTATCCAGTAAGACTGGCTCATCAATTCTTTACTTCTCTATCAAAACTTGCTTCCATCTCTATTCCTCCTTCAGATTCTATTTTTAAAGGTCTTTCTGCTAAACATACATATCTGTGAGACTTTCTTGTCAAACTTTCATCCTTCCCAACAGGCCGTGGCGTAGTGGGGGAAAGGGATGTCTTTTCTTGCAGCTCTCATGCCCCACAGCTCTTGTTCCAGCTCTGGGTGTGGGGTGAGATGGGGAGGCTGGTGGTGTTCCCCAGTGGGGATGCAGTGCCATTGGTGATGCACACAGCCTCTTCCTCACCTTCCTTGTCTATCCTGTTTTTGGAAGCTGTTCCTGAAGCTGGCTCAGACAAAATCAGCACTGGAGGACACTGGTGAGTGTGGAAATGCCATGTTGGGAGGGTGAGGGGAGTGTTTCTAGCAGGATGCTGTGAAGCCGTGGTGTGGCTCATGAGTGAGCTCCAGCTCTTGGGTCAGGCATGACTCCTCAGAAACACATTCCCAAGATAGCAGCAGTGGGCAATGTCCCTGGAGAAACCTGCATGACCCCACCAAAGCTATATCCTTCTGCTTTATCTCTCATCTCCCACACTTTTCAGCCTTTTCCCCAGCCCTAGAATTACTTTCTAGAATTATTTTAATGAATGTTAATCATGGAATCACAGAACAATAAAATGATTTGGGTTGGAAGGGACCTTAAAGGTCATCTCATTCCAACCCCACTGCCATGGGCGAGGCGCCTTCAGACAAAATATGATTTGTCTCACAGACAGGAGTTACCAGCAGAGTGTGACCACAATGGAGAAGATCCGGGATGAGTGGCAGAACGAGCACATCAAAGCTTGTGAGGTAAATGCCCTAAACACCTCCACATGGCAGCGTGGTCCTCTGGGTCCGCAGTCCTGGCTGCCAGGCTCAGGGACAGTACAGATTTCCTGGTTTTGTATTCCCCTGGCAGTGAAGCAGCAGGATGTATTGCAGCTAACCCTGTGTGTGTGTCTCAAGCATGGCTTCTGGATTCAAGGCCCCACTGCTTCAAAGTTTCTGTTCTCATTTTATTATTTTTTCCACCAGCTTCTAAAATTAACAGAGTCAAGGTAGTGACATTTTTTCCCACTACCTGCTTGCAAGTGTGGCATGGCAGTCATCTTGAACAGCTGTGGTCACCTCTATATGCTCAGTAACCCCAGGCCAGTATGTCCTGGAGCCCCAACAACACCTTTGTTGCTCAGAAGACTGTCTGAAACTCTGGAAGACTTTGCATGACTTTTCAGCAGAGGCTGGTGGTGGCTGGGGATGCAGGTGAAGCCATCTCTACATGCAGACTGTGCCAAGAGCACTTCACCTGGTGTCTCACAGACCGTGCAGTAGTGTGGGAACCCCTCTGAGAGGGTGTATCAGCCTGAAGCAGACTGCCTCACAGGGAAGTGGTCCAGCAGGGATTTCCAGCACACGCTGGGGAATTCCAGACTGGTAGCAAGAGGGCTGAGCAGCTGCTCTGCTGCTGGCCTGTGATCTGTGACCGAGGGAGGAACAGGGATTACAAAGACAGATTGTATCCCAGATCTGCTTCAGGCTTGCATCCAGCTTTCCCATTCCCACCAGTGCTGATCCCTTCCAAGTCACCTCTCTTCAGGCTGCTATTCCAGTTTTCCCATTTGAACTGAATTTTCTGTCTGTTTTGTGTGGTGTGCATGGGTGTCTCTGTGCTGGTGTGCTTTTGGTGACTTCTCTGGAAGCCTCGAGGATGGGGACACAATTTAGTGGTGGCTTGGCAGTGCTGGCTTAGTGGTTGGACTCAATGCTCTTAGACAGCTTTTCCAACCCTGATGATTCTGTGGTGGGGAGTGGAAAGCAGCAGTTTCACTTTTGCAGATGGATGATGTGGAAGTTTTCCTCTCCATGTGTTGCAAAGGTCATAAGTGGTAGCAAGTGTGGGTGTTCATGGGAATGTGTAAAAACATGTGAAAATGAGGTGTACCAGACAGCAGATTTCAAAATGGTTTAAACCTGCTTGGAAAAGGGGCTGGGCAGGAAAGAAACAGAAACACCTCCTTTCTTTTATTGCTCCATATCTAGAACATGGAAATGTTAAAAAAACCCATGTACCTCTGGCACCTGGAGGAATGTATTAGTGGTGGCCTTGGCAGGGCAGGAGTGATGGTGGGATTTGATGATCTTAGAGGGCTTTTCCAATCTAAATTATTCTGGGATTTAAGGGTACCTCAGTAAGGGAAGTGGGCTGGGACCACAGGAGCACAGGATACTTTGGGAACCCGTACTGCCTTTAGGAAGCTGGCTTGGTGTCCCCAGAGGTAGAAATGTGCTGGGTGGTCCCCTCCACATTAGTCTTGCAGATTTTCCAAGCCTAGTACATCACCTGGATGCATAGAGGGATTATTTCTGCTCTGGACAAGCCAGAGGACTCACGGCTTCCTTGCCTCCTGCAGAAGACCAACATCAAAGGCTCCTGGCAGTTAGCTTTGTTGTGGCACGTGGGGGTGAGAAGCAACCAGGACAAAAGAGATTTGCTCTCATTTTGAAGGTGTTATGGACAGTTTTGTCTGTGTTGTTTCAGTTCTTTGAGACTCAGGAGTGCGAGCGGATCAACTATTTCCGTAATGCTCTCTGGCTCCACGTCAACCAGCTCTCCCTGGGCTGTGTCCAGAATGATGAGGTACCTCAACTCAAAACCTTCATTTTTCTGTGTAGAGAGCAAAGCCCAGTTTGTTTACCTGTGCACTAAGCTGTGTTAAATCCGAGTTGGCCCTTGATTGACCACAGACACCAGCGTGAGGGGGCGAGCAGAAGGATTGGCCAAAACTCCTGCAAATGAGGTTTTCTCTGGGATTTCCACATTTTTTGAGGGTGGTGAGGCCCTGGCACAGGTTGGCCAGAGAAACTGTGGTTGTCACTGGATCCCTGGAAATGTCCAAAGCCAGGCTGGACAGGGCTTGGAGCAATCTGATCTAGTGGAAGGTGTCCCTGCTGATGGCAGGGGGTGGAGTGGGATGGGCTTCAAATTTCCTTTCCAGTCCAAACTGTTCTGGGATTCTGTGATTCTCCTGACGCTGGAGCTTGTTGAGTGCTGGGCTTTTGCCCTGTGTGTGGTAAGCAAAGGGGAAAAACCTTGTTTTTTTGACCTGATGTATACAAATGCACTTTATTTCCCTTTTGCAGAAATACGAGGAAATCCGCAAGAGTTTAGAAATGTGCAGCATTGAGAAGGATGTTGATTTTTTCGTAAATTTACGTAAAACTGGAAGTTTGGCTCCAGGTAAGAGCTTAGTAGAATCTCAGAAAGTAGTGCTGACTGCTCTGTACTCCTCATGGAGCTGGCTGCTCTGGTCAGCATCATTTTGTGTGCAGAAAACACTCATTTTGCATTTCATTCACTGCCTTGAAACACTAGTCTCTGCCACTTTTGACAGCCTCTGGAGATCACAGTCTCAAATTTTTTTAGTTTCCTATCAGGCATTTTCTCAGAAAGGGAAAGACTTAGCAGCTGAATGCAAGTGTATATAGCAAGTATTTTATGTCTGTAAGAGGTTTGTATTTTACTACTGTCAACTTTTCCTAGCTCCTGTTGTTTATGAAAACTACTATAATGCCCAGAGAAATGTGACTCCTGCGAGAAGTCCAGCTCCTGTACCTATATCAAGGTAAGGTGTGTAACATGTACAACTGCAATTGTTATTGCAGGTGATGCTCACTCCCCCAAAACAGGCATATTTTGTTCCTATCAGTCCATTGGAAACTGGACTTAAGGGTATTAGAGTAAAATACTTGCTTGCATGGCTCATGATATGTCAGCAAGACAGATCACAGGAGGAGATCTGAGGAGAGTTAAAAGCATCTGTGGGTGAAGGGAGGAACAGCAGAGTTAGATTCACTCCTGTGGGACAGGAGCTGGGCAGGGAGGACACGGTGAAGGGTTTTTCTGTCAGGGGCAGGATGATGACTGGGGCCAAGACTCATGCTAAGGATGAATTGCCACTTTGGCTGCCACACTGAGAGAGGAGTCATGTCCAATTATGGCTTCCTTATGTCTTACTCTGGGCAAAGGCACGTACAAAGACATGCCCTGAGGCTCACTTGTCAATTTTTCCCTGAGTCAGTGCTTTCTGGTTATTTTTTCCTCTTCCCCACTGTGTCAGGTTCAATTCCCGTGTTTGCCCAGTGGGCTGTGGGTGGTGAGCCCACCATGACTTGCCTTGTCAGGTCTCCATAAAGCCCAGGCTGGTCAAACTCCTTCCCTCTCACCAGCTGGGTGAGCTGGGTGAGCTCACCTCTGGGGGGGAGCTGGGGGTGCAGAACCAGGGGAAAGGGAGTCCTTTAGCCATGCAGATCCTCAGCTTTGTGTTTGTTTCCTTGTGTGCAGGAGGGGACCTCTGCCCACCCCGACTAGTGCACCAGGTGAGTTACTGCTTCGTGGGCTTTCTGGCCATGGGAGCTATCACTTCAGCCCTTGCCCAAGGTCCTTTTCCAGCTCCCTTAAACCCCCCTTAGGCACTGGAAGGAACTCTAAGGTCTCCTTGGAGCCTTGTCTTCTCCAAGTGAACACTCCCAGCTCTCCCTGCCTAGCTTGAGCCGCATTCACTCTTGCATTCCATTAGCATGGATGGCCAGTGTGTGGTGCTTCTGCTCTGTTTAAACACTTCTCATGGGAAACCTGAGGGGATTTTTTGTGCTCTGTGTTTCAGGGGAGCCTGATTATGCCACAGTTGATGGCTACAGCTTGGTACATTTCTAACAGTCACAGTGAGTACCCACTTTTGATGAAGTGAGGCTTAAAAGAAAAAGGGGGAGGAATTTTTTACCTGGGCAGATAGTAATATGACAAGGGGGAATAGTTTATACTAAAAGAGGGTAGATTTAGATCAGCTAGAAGGGAGAAATTCTTCCCTGTGAGGGTAGTGACGCCCTGGCATAGACTACCCAGACAAGCAGACTGTCCTGTCCCTGGAAGTATTCCAGGCCAGGTTGGATGAGGCTTGGAGCAATCTGGGATAGTGGAAGGTGTCCCTGCCCATGGCAGGGGATTGGAATTAGCTGATCCTGATAGTCCATTCCGACCCAAACCATCCTGGCATTCTGTAAGAAAGGACTGAGATGAATATGAGAAGGTACACAGAGGAGGGACAGTGGAGAAAGAAGGCCATTGGTTAAGGAATGACATTTTGAGGTGACTCATTGGAAGTGATGCTCCTGTCAGCCCTCCCTTCATTTGTCTGAGCTGTAACTGTGGTTTAGACACTGCTGATCATGTTCTCTAGGTTTTTCAGAAGGCAGAAGACACTGTTGATCTCACCAGCATGGCAGAGATGGTGTTTTCAGTTATTCCCAGACACACGGAGCTGAAGTGCTTCTGCTTTTCAAGAGAATATTTGAGGACTCTGATAATTATTTGTACATTCAGAAAGCGCTTACTAAAAACCTATGCCTTTGATCAGCAAACTCCTTGGATGGATCTTCACACTCAGAGGAGGAAAAGGACCAGGCCCTGTGTTGGAAGAAGGTTTTGATTTGAAATTCTTCTAAAGTGTAGCCATCTAGAAAGTCTGGGGCCTCCCACTCTCTGTATAACTAAGAAGTTGTATGTGCTGAGAGGAGTGCTGCACAATGTTTTGGGCATGCTGGCTTGTGTCCAGGGTATGTGCATCCCCCTCGGATCTCAGGTTTTTCCTGTTCCTAAAGGCTCTTGCCTGTACCTAAAGTCTTTTCATTAGTGGGGATTAAACTTGTCATTTAGGTAAATTTTTACTCATTTCTCTCAGAAACCTTACTTAGAGGGGCACCAGCAGTTGCACCACGTATCTGGTGTAGCTGTAGCTGTGCTCCAGGCTTAAGTGGAAACTGCTTTGGATCTACCCAGGGAGGGGCAGTGTCACATCCAACCTGCTGGGAGGTCACAGGAAGGTTCTAAGGAATTTATTCAACTCTTCCAGCCACCTGTCTGATGAGGGTCTTGTGGGCTTTTAGGTTTATCTGGTTGCTCCTGGTAAGCTCTGGAGACCAGGCTGGATGGGGCTTGGAGCAACCTGGTCTAGTGGAAGGTGTCCCTGCCCATAGCAGGGAGTTGGAACTGATGCCTTTTTGGGACTACCTAAAAACAGAGACCAGACAAAATTAAGGGAATAAAAAGTTATATTTATTGAAGGGCCTTCAGGTACATTTTGGCCAGACAAAGCCCCCAAAAAATGGACAACGGGTCATGGTTTTTCACATTTTTGTAATTTGGGTTTGTTTGTATATTGGAGGTTACTCTTCCAATTACAGCTTCAGGTAATGAAGGCATTTACCCCAAATTTTCTGCCCTCAGCTCACTTTTGTTTATGTTTCTCAGGGTCTCAGACAGTAAGGGGTCCTTTATTCCCAGGCTTAGAGAGGAATTTTGTCTGACCAAAAGGGGAAAGCTGTAGCTAACACTGTATGTGGAGTTTAGGCTTATACACTAAAGAATTGCAGGATACATAAAAAATATAAAAGCTAAAATACTAAGGCATCAGAACTAGGTGGTCTTTAAGGTCCCTTCCAACCCAAACCATCCTGGGATTCTCTGAATTCTATGATTTAATTAACTTCTGTGATTCTCTAAACTCTGGACTTGTTCTGACTATGCACCACTGGAAACAAACCTATCTACTACTGGAGCCTGTTTTTCTGACCACTTCTCCTGAACGTTCCTGCCCTTGTTGTTACCACATATATAGATATGATTATGGCTTTCATTCAGAAGCTTACGTGCCTCGGGGCTGCTGGTCTCTCTGATGTCCCTGTGTGCAGTGCTGCTTCACTGCTCCTCGCTGCCTTATTTCACTGGATACAGGGACACAGGACATGGGGATAAACACACAGTTTACCTGTCTAAACCTGGTGCCAGGTCACTAACCTGGAGCAACAGGATTTGCTGTTTTTATGATGTTTTTCAAGTTGAATCTGCATGGCTTCAGCATGTGCCTCAGCCCACCAGTCCTTGGGGTTTTTACTGGATTTATTTGTGCGGGGAAGATGACAATGAGCTCCAACATCTGCCCTGCTGCCTCACAGTGAGCTGTGCAGAGTGCACATGGCAAGGAATCAGCTATCCTATTTATTTCTGAAAAACCAAGGATACAAATACTCTTCTCAAGGAGCCTGCTGTAATCTTAGTTCTATAAATATATATTTTAAAAAATACGTTTTGAGTCTCATGTTCTGGATATGCATTCTTTTTTAAAGTTGTCATGTTCACTTTATGCTGGGGGGGGTTTGGGATCCATGCAAATCATCTTAGTCTCTCCTGGATGGAAACCCACAAGATCACATCCTTGTTCAGCCTGTATTTCAGTCCTTGCTCAATACCAGCACAGCAGTGGGAGAAAAAACCCCAAAAGAGAATGGCATGAGAAGTGCTTATCATTAGCCATGAGCTGCAGACCATGCAGGGCTGTTTGCCCTGGAGGAGTGTTTGCTCTGCAAAAACTTGCATGGTTTTTTTTCTGGGATTTTTCCACTGATTGAGCACAATAGACGCTGTTTGGCTTTTCTGGATGTAGAGGTGCCCAGTAAGGCTAAAACTTGGCTTGCACATTTACAAAAAAGCACAGAAGTAATCCCAAAATCGGGGTGCTGGGGCAGGTTTCCCCTTACACCCACATCCAGTTTACCTTTCCCATAGATACTACCAATTCCAGGTTGCACTAGTAACATAAAGACTTCTCAAACCCTAGCTACAAGGTCCGCGGGAGGGAACAGTGCCTGTTCAAGGCCATTAACTGACTGTGATGTGTTCTGCACAGTGCCACTGAGCTCTGGGGGGGCTCGTCCTCCTGGGCATTGGGAGAAGTCACTCCAGCTTTTGCCTGTGGCTCCCTGGGGATGGCTGGGTGCCAGGACGGGGCTCTGGGGGACAGCAGTTCCTGGTCTGGGGCTGAGCCAGCATTCCTGCTGTGCTGGAGGTGTCTCACACCCTGGGGCAGACAGAAGTGACCTCACACTCCCCATCCGTGCTAGTGGGGGCTTGGCTTCTCATCCCACATTCCCTGTGGCAGAAGCTTGGGCTGGCCCTGTGGACAGTCTTGGAGTCCATATAGCAGTCTCTGGTTCACTGTGGACTCTGGGAGTCCCTCTGGGCAGTCTGTCCCTGTGGAAGGTCTGTTTGTCCCTATGTCAGTCCCTATGGATGGCCTGTATGTCCCTGTGGATGATCTCTGGGTCCCTGTAGTGGGCCGTGGTCTTCCATGGAGCATCTGTCAGTCCCTATGGATAATCTGTGTGTCCCTAGGGCTGGTTTCTGCATCCCTACAGCAGACCCCACTCCCCTAGGGCTGGTCTGTGGGGTCCTTGTGCCCATGGACAATTTGTGTGTCCCTGTGGATGGCCTGTGTGTCCCCATGAATGATCTAAGTGTCTCCATGGCGTGTCTGTCTGTCCCCATGAAGTGTCTGTCCGTCCCCATGGAGTGTCCGTCAGTCCCCATGGAGTGTCTGTGTGTCCCCATGACTGTCCGGCCCCACCGACGCTCTCCGGGCCCTCCGCCCCCCCCGCTCCCTCAGACTCCTCACCCCGCCCATCCCGCCCTCACGGCCGCAGCCCCGCCCCATCCCAGCCGCGCCCTGTGATTGGCCGGCGCTGCGGGGGCGTGTCCCACCGCCCATCGCGCTGTATGATTGGCTGGCGCGGAGGGGCGTGTCCCGCGGCCCGTCCCTGCGCGGCCCGGCGCCGCCTCACGCGGGGCAGCGGGGCCATGGCTGAGGCCGTGCGACCCCCGCGCCGCGCCCGCTCCCGCCCCAAGGTAACGGCACCGAGGGAGGCTCGGGGCGTCCTCCGCCGCCGCTGGGGCGACGGAGCGACCTGCGTGTGGGGGTGGCCGCTCCAGGCCGTGTTTACATCCTTGTTTGTGCGGCCTCTAATGGTGAAGGGTGGAGAGAGGGGGAGAGTGTGTGGGTGATGTTGTTGTGGGGTTTTTATTCTGTTCCGTAAAAAGATTCCTGCTGTCCTGCACTTTGTTTCATGGGTTTGTGGTGTTTGCGGGGCGTGTGAGGGTGGTGACAGGCCTTGTGCTGGAGCAGGATGTAAACAAGGCTTTTATTATGTTGTCCTGCGGCCTCCTCAGGGGTCCTGTGGGAGAGCCGGGGGAATGTGCAACGCTGGAGCTTACCCGCATTTACAGTGTTTTACTGTAGTGTGGGGAGACAGTCCTACAGACAGAGCTGGGGCTGCTCACCTGCACAAGAGAAGGCTCCAGGGACACCTCAGAGCCCCTGCCAGGGCCTCAAGGGGCTCCAGGAGAGCTGCACAGGGACTGGGCACAAGGCAGGGAGGGACAGCAGCCAGGGAATGGCTTCCCAGGGCCAGAGGGCAGGGACAGATGGGATATTGGGAATGAGGAATTGCTGGCTGGGAGGGTGGGCAGGCCCTGGCCCAGGGTGCCCAGAGCAGCTGTGGCTGCCCCTGGATCCCTGGCAGTGTCCAAGGCCAGGCTGGACAGGGCTTGGAGCAGCCTGGGACAGTGGAAGTTGTCCCTGCCCATGGCAGGGGGTGGGATGAGATGGTCTTTAAGTTCCCTTCTAACCCAAATTGTTCAGTGATTCTGTGGTACTCCATCTTGTCTACATTTGGCTTTGAAATGCTGAGAACATGATGCTGTGTGTTACACATGATAGTGCTGCTTCTCCATAAGTTGGTGCTGCAGTTTTTTAAGTATTACTCCTCCTTGGTTTTTATTCTGTTTTGAGTATGTTCTTTGTTCTTGTTATTAGTACTGACAGCTTTCTGAAGGGTTTATTTTCTTTGCACAGAGTGTTTGTGGGAATGATTTGAACTACCTGACAAACTGGAAATGTTTTCCTTGGTTTTTTGACCTCTTTCTTGTTGTCCCTGTGGACAACCATATAGAGGAAGGACATTGAAGTCACGGCTGTCAAAGCTCTTTGAAAACACAGAATTAATTGACCAGTGTTCTGTAAAACTAGGGTTAAATCTAAGTGTCAAGTGTGGGTATGCTTCCTGAATGGAAGGCAAGTAAAGATTGCAGGGAAAAGCAATCCCAGAAGAATTACTGCGTCGTTGTTTTGGTTTTGATTCAGCTCCCTGGCGTGTGCAAGGCAGTCAGACCTTGAAACTGCTGCCTAAGAGAATTAGTTCCCTGCAGGAAGGTGGTGAGTCATGGATGACACTGCTGTTTCATTAAGGACATGTGTGTGGTGACTCCAGTCTTCAGCCATCCCTTCCAGGTGAAATTCAGTGTGAAACAATTCACTGGAGGTGTCACATGTGAGAACCCTGAATTCTCCAGTGCTACACATGACCTATTTCTGGTATTTCTGTTGCTATTACTGTGCTTGCCTCTGTTAATACCCAGGCGTGCCTGAGGATGCAGTTTGCAGGTCAGTCACATTAAGGACTTTTCCATTCCCATGCCACAGGAAAAGCTGTAATGTAATCCTTTGAAAAGCTGGAATTCTTGTGAGCTGAGAGAAAGGCTGGCTCAGCTGCTGAGCTGCCAAGTGGTGGAATGGAGCCCAGGACTTTCTGACAATAGTAGCCCCAAAGTTAAACTTGTGCAGCACCAGCAGTATCAGGAATGGGGCAAGACTAATGAGCAGGTGCCATTTTCCCATCCCTGGGAGTGTTCCAGGCCAGGCTGGACGGGGCTTGGAGTGACCTGGTCTAGTGGAAGTGTCCCTGCCTATGGAAAGGGTTGGAATGAGATGGTCTTTAAGGTCCCTTAAAGCCAAACCATTCTGGGGTTCTTTCATATGTGGCTGAAGCAGAATTTTCCTCCATGTTAGTTCAGAACTTGATTTCTCTTATTCATTCTCAGATGAAATCTCCTTTAATGATTATGCCATTTTTTTGCCTAGGAAAGTGAGAACTGAAAGGCATATCATAAATTTTAAAAACAGCTGTGTCTGGGAGGGATGCAGGCTGACACTGAGAGATAAAGGGAGTTTATGAGGAGTGCAAGAGGAAGCTTTGAGATTGTAGAGGGGAGAGGACCAGCATGTGTTTGTGAAGTATGTGGATCAATACTCTGTATAAATATGATTTAGTGATACAGTATCCTGTGGACATTTTTGACTTTGAGGTAATTGTCAGGAGATGCTTATTATGACAAGTCCCAGCTTAAAGAATTGCACTGATGTATTTTTAGTCTCTCACCTGCAACTTTAGGTAGTGAGTCAGAGCTGGTTTGTGATCAGAAGTGTTTACGGGTTTTATTACACCAGAAAACAGTATGAAACCCAAACCAGAGTGATATTTTTTTTTTTGTAAAGGATCTGCAACCATACGTTCAGAATAAAATTAGCCTTGAGATTAAGGTGTACTAGTGCCTTGATTTGGGCTGTTTTCATTTATGCTTTCTCTTAAGGCAGAAGCATTCAGATGTTTAGTGAAATTATATGTGGAACTGCAAGCAAGTTTCCAAAACTGTTGTCTTTTTTTCCTATTATTATTTCCCCAAATTAAAAGCTTGTACTCATTTCACCTGTGTTCATTGTTGCATTATCTGGGTCATCCAAAACTGGAGCACTGTGACCTAACTCCTCAGTTTTGCTCCTAGTAAAGTGCTAGGTCTATACAGTTTACATATTGGATAATCACTGTGTCAGTTTTTTGTTTTGGCAAATGATTTACAAATTATCAAGATTTTAGTTCATTTCCTATGCTGTGTTTTTGGAAAGGAAGCTAATCTACACCTTAGATTAGATTTATGGGAATTATTTAGCCTCAAAGTAATTGTAATTTTAAATTGATTAACGGTTTTAATGGCACTGTTAAGTTTTTCTACGTCTCCAGTGTGTATTGCCTGCTGAAAATAAGTATTTCAGTAATTGTTCAGATGTTACCATGGTTTTAGGATGTAGCTAAGGGTTGCATTCCAGACTTGCTTGGTTCTGAAATTACTGTCTTGAAAACATTTTTCCAGTCACTAAAACATTCTGTAAAACTTAAGATAGATCTGGATCACAGAGTAACTTTGTTGTTTTTTTTTTTTTTTTCTGTCAGTAGGTGAAATTGAGTAACTCTTCTTAGGTGTCAGGGACCTGTTTTGTTGATTATTTTCTGTGTTGATGAAACAGTCTGTCCTGTGATATTTATAGATTTTTGCCTAGAAATGTTGAAGCCTTGTGCAAGAACACAAAACCACACACTGGTAGACAGTTTTCACAGGGCAGCTAAAGAACAAAGATTTGTTTGGTATATTTGTTTTAATCTTTAATATTGTGAAAATTAATATGTTTAAAAGGGCTTTTTGAGTCATAATGCTGACAAATACTACTTTTGGTGTTGGTGGAATTTGGGATGCAAGATGAAGAGATTCACTTGGCAGTGACACTGTTAATTTTTTGTTTTCTTAGGAGAAAAAGAAAAGAAGTAGTGAGGAGCCCCAAGTACAAGGGCCTGATGATGTTTTCCTGCCTCCTGTGGCAGAAGGGTCTTCTCAAGCCGGGAGAGCGCAAGTGGAACATCCTGGAGAATTCACAGAAATTCAGCTCAGAGATGAAGTAGACCATAGGAGAACTACAAATGATGTGTCTGACATCCCCCAAAGTGTAGACAATAGGAGAACTACAAATGATGTGTCTGACATCCCCCAAAGTGTAGACAATAGGAGAACTACAAATGATGTGTCTGACATCCCCCAAAGTTGTTTATCTTCAGCAAATGATGGGGCTCTGGCAGTGGCTCTGGAGCCTCCCAAAGATGCCGAAGAGATCAAAGCTGATCCTTCCCAGGAGGAATGTGTGGGGAATGTTGAGAAGAGCCAGTTGGACAAACCTCAGAGCCCTGTGGAGGCAGTTGCTAGTGGATCTAGAAATTCTGACTTATTGAGTAGTACCTTTCAGTCCAGTGCTGCTCCCCCTCTGTCAGTGATGGGCTTTGTACAGGGCAGAAGAGCTGAAAACCGACAAGACTTTAGAGATCCTCTCTCCTGCTCTTCAGAGAAGCTTCCTCTCAGCACCTCACAGCGCCCTGAGAAATCCAAGGTGCGTGTTCCGCGCCTGGTTTATCCAGACCTGTCCTTGGAGCTGTCCTACGAGAAGCCCACCATCATGGCAGTAAAGCCCCTGCTGCACCACGAGAGGCTGTACCCAGAGCTGCCCTCGGAGCCAGAGCTGGTGCCTTTCACCAGGGAGCAGCTGAAGATCTTTGAGCCCTGCTCCTGGCTGGAGAACGTCGACTCTTATGCTGAGGAATTCGAGAGCGTGGCTCACCAGGACAGGCACGAGTTCTATGAGCTGCTCCTGAACTACATGCGCTGCAGGAAGCAGCTGCTGTTGGCTGAGGCAGAGCTGCAGGCCATGACAACAGATTGCCAAAATGTGAAGGGGAGATTATGGACTTTCAAGGAACAACAGAAAACTGTGCAGGTGCTGTTGCTGAAGCTGCTTTGAACCCAAAGTATTTGGAAATTAACTATAATTGCCAGGTTTATCATAGTTAAGGTGTTTTGTTGTAAAAGAATTACAGAATGTTAAGGGTTGGAGGAGACTTTAATAATCATCTAATCCCAACCCTGCTTTCTGTGGGCAGGAACACCTCCCACTAGACCAGGTTGTTCAAGGCTTATCCTGAGCACTGCCAGGATTGGGGCAACCTTCCTGGGCAGCCTGTGCCAGTGTCTCACCACACTCACAATAAAGGTGTTTTTTTCCCAATATCTAACCTAAATTATCCCTTGTTTCAGTTTAATCCCTTTAGTCCTTGTCCTGTTACTACAGTTCCTGATGAAGAATCTCTGTCCAGCTTCCCTGTAGGCCCCTTCCAGATACTGGAATGTTCTGTGAGGGAAGGGGCTCCAGTCCTCTTACTGACTTCTTTGCTTCCTCTGGACTTCCTGTGGCTCTAAAGTTCCATGTCCAGAGATTATAGCCTTTGCTTTCTATCTCTCTATTGACCCCCCAGTACTTCAGAATGTCATCCTCTTGAGACTTAAGACAGTTTGTTTTTTTGATTTTTAACCTCTGACGTGTGCAGGGCAGTGGGTATATGTTGGTGTTTTCTTTTTGGGGTCAGAAGGGATGAGATGTGCACACCCAGTTGTGTCCGTGGGATCAGGTGAAGTTTCCCAGTATGCCAAGCAGAAGTAGGGGACGGTGGTGGAGTGACTGTAGCAGTGATGTCCCATCTGGCCTGCTGCCAACTGTAGGTACAGTTTCCCTTGATGTAATTCCTGCTTCAGGGAGCTGGAGTTGTGCTCAGGAACAGCCCCATAGCTCAAAGGGAGCATTAGGACCATCCACTTGCAGTAACTTGTTCCATAAGTGTAGCTGTGGTTTTCATACCACCAGAATTGGCATGGTACTCTGTAGCATTTTT
The DNA here is from genome assembly GCF_963513975.1 of Fringilla coelebs. NCBI lineage: Eukaryota > Metazoa > Chordata > Aves > Passeriformes > Fringillidae > Fringilla > Fringilla coelebs. The sequence continues at coordinate 2,892,658 of NC_140031.1, forward strand.
GTCTGCAAACCAGAGGGGTTTATGGAGCTCTTTGGGGCACACATCAGAAGTTTTCCCCCAGACTCCTTCTGTGACACTTGCCTTTGGTGCTCAGCATCACAGTGGGAGTGACTGAAATTGTTCTGATGCTGTTTATAGCCCACACATCATCAAAATTGTCCAAAGATGCTGTACACTTATGCATAGGGTAGATTTTACCCTTTTTGTGAGTGCAGTTCATCAGTGTTGAGGAGCCAAACATATCTGGATACTTTCCTTTTTCTTGGGGAATAACACTGAGCCTTGCTGGATTCTAAGGTTTGCAGTGATCATTTTCTGTAGCAAAAGCAATTTTGGCTTCTAAGGCCATCATAGCAGTTGTGTAAGATTGCTACTTGCTTTATTTCATCCCAATTCACTATATATTTATTGTGTGTATAGAATAATTGTTATCTTTTTACCAATTTAAAATTTTTACTCTACTAATTTAGGAAACACAGGGATGCTTTCAGGGTAAGCTTTCACAGTGCTGGTTCTTAGGCATATTTCCTGGTTGCATAAAAGATTAACTGGAATGTTATTTATTGTAGGAGTAGCAAGAATGTTATTTATTGTATTTTTTTTGTGCTGAAGAAGTAGAGATGAGGCAGAGGCAAACATTTTAAACGTGCAGTAGAGAATTACTGCAAATTATTAGTCCTGGGAGTTTGGGACATATTTGTCTTGTTCCAGTGAATGTTTTAGCTTTAAAATAGCAGGTCCAAATATATATGGAAATCTGTAAACTAAGAAGCAGGTGCACTGTGAGTGAGACACCTGGTTTTGTTCACATCTCTCAGTGTTGCAGGGAAGTGACTTCTTGCTGTTTCCAAACCTGAGTTACTGAGGGTTTATAAAATATTTTTTCTTCAGAAGTCAAGGCTATGAATCTTCAGTGGTTGGTACCTCTGAAAAGCACATAGGATATTGCCAAATATTTGTCTTTTCCATTTATGAAATGTCCTGTTTTATGAAAGCCTTGATATCTGTTTAAGAGAGGTTTATATTGTGATTGATTTCATTTAGGGTGACCCAACAAAATGTCAGAGCTACTGACATAAAATATTTGCTCTCTTTTCAGGGTCTGTGTGCAGATCAATGCAAGGTGACAGGCCACCACCGCTACCAGACAGTGGAGCTGAACGAGAGCGTGCTGGGGGAGCTGAAGAAGCTGTTTGAGGCCAAAGCAGAGCACGTGCACCAGACCCTGGCTCTGCACTCCTACACCTCCGTGCTGTCCCGCTTGCAAGTGGAGTCCTATGTTTACAGGCTGCTCAGCAGCTCATCCCTGCTGAGATCTGTGGCCCTGCAGCAGCAAGAACAAGGTGAGTTTGCTGGTCTGGGCTGCTCCCAGTCCTGGTCAGGGTGCCAGCACCTTGTGTGGCTGCAGTTTCAGAATCTTGTGGTGGAATCTGTGTACTGGAGTGTTTCCCCTCTATTACAGAAACCTGTTCGTATTCTGTAGGAATCAGTGAAACTTTTTTCTCACAGGAAAATGTCCAATTGTCTTGACTTTATCACCTGGGCATTAAAGGCTGTTTGCAGAAGTGACTTCTGCTGTCTGAGCTGCAGACTGACACTGATTACTGTACTGAACCACTGTATTGAATTTGGGTGTGGATGGGACACCCAAATTCCCAGTATTTCGTTGACCAAGGCAGTATCTAATACAATTCTTTTTCCCGATTCTAAAATGAGCTGGAGATTTTTCCTTCTTTACTTCCTCTTGGAAGGCCATTTGAAATCTTAAGCTCTTAATATTTAGAACTATCTTTTTGGTTTTCATCCTGAATGTTTTGTTTGAGTTCATGCCAATATAATCTTTTGGCTAAAGTATTTCTCCTCCTCCTGCCCCAGATATTTTTCTTTCCTATTGCTCCTCCCTTTGCACTCCACCTCCCAGATAGTTTATGTGCATAGTGAATGGTGGCTTTTAAAAGCTGATGTTGAGGGAAGGCCTTTTGTGAGAGTAACCATAGTATATTCTTTTTATAATTAGTGTCCAGAGCTTAATTATAAGATTAAACAAAGCACTCCTAAGTATTCTCTTCTGACAGATTTAGTGTTGAAATGTTTTGGTGTCTGCACACAGAGAGCAGTTTTATGTCCAGCCCCAAACCCATTGTTCATGCTGCTACTTCTTGTCAAAGCTTCATTAATTCTGTTTTTAATTTACAGTTTCAAAGCAGTCAGAAAATCTCTCTTCAGACTTGAGCCACTTGAAGGAATGTATCAGTGTCCTTTTCAGCTTCACTCGCAGGGTTATTGAAGATCCTCAGTTTCACAGTGACCTTCTCATGTGGCTGCAAAGACTGGTAAGGGAGTAGACGCGGATATATCTGATCCAACACACAGGATGAATTTGGGAATCATTTCTGGAAGTGTTACTGTTTTGCTTCCTGTCTTGTAGGCAATGTTTTTCTGGTGGGGTCTGTTCTATTTGAGGAACAGAATCTCTTAGCAGATCTTTAGAATTGATTCCCTTGTCTGATAAACTCAAGCAGCATTAGTGAGGATTGGCACCTGAGCAGCCAATACTACTTACAGTGAAATTAATAATACTCATTGTGCTTTTACTTATTTTGAAATTAGAGCTGTTCAGACTTGCCATGTTGAAGAAACCTTTGTTCTTGCCAATTTCAAAATAAATTAGATTTTAATGCAGTTGTAGAAAAAATAGTTACTTTATGCCAAAAAAAGGGTTTGTGGCTCATAAAGAAAGCAAACAGATTTAAATATTGTTCTCCTGTAACATGCTCTGAAAATGCAGGTTTGTAAGAAAGGGTGAGAAATGAACATTATTACTCTAGTTAGCAAGACTGTAAGGAAATGAACTTAGAGTTATTTACTTGATTTCAATATACTTCCCTCTAGGTGTCTGTGCTGCAGAGAATTGGCTGTCCAGGTGACCATCTCTTCCTCTTCAACCACATCCTTCGGTGTCCAGCTGGCATCAGCGAGTGGGCTTGTCCATTCATTCAGGTGTGAATGTTTAATTCTTTACTGTCAGCAGGTTGGAGTGGGAGTGGCCTGGGTAGGAGGGGAGAGTGTCTTGTGCCTGCTTAATCCCTCATGACCCACACTGCCTTTCCAGATGTGTGGAATCGTGGTTGCAGTGAGGGGTTTGTCAGGGAATACGTTTTTCCATGTTAGGCCAACCATGTGCAGGTTGACAGGGGAACACACTTCACTCTTGACTGGAGAGATTCCATGAAAGGGAGTCAAGGCCTTATGTGCCAGGTTTTGGGAGTTTTCTCCAAAAAGTGGAAGGCATACTTAGACTCGAAGCAGCAGCTGTATATAAAAAGTGAGATTGGAGTCAGCTCTGTGCTGTGTAAGTGATCAGGAGGAACAGATTTTTTTTATATCCTATACATTGAAGTGGAACTGGTTTCCCTGGAAAGTTCAGGGACAAGGGGTTCACTTTGTCTATGTCAGAGGGAGTGTGGATATCCAAAGGCACCAGGGTGTTCTTTCAAAGAAGATATTTGCTCTTCTAAGAGGAGAAAACTTTGGAAATCTAGTCACAGGAAAATTACACTAACAGGAAGGGAAAACAATGCAGTAGAGGTATAGAATAGAATAAATTAGGGAAAGGCCCTTAACATCATTGACTCCAGTTAACCTAATGTGTTTTATCTTCCCCTGTGCTCAGTGTCTGAATTACCCCTGGTGCCCAGACCTACATGTGGCACAAAGAGAGAGGTTGTCTTTTTTTTTGTGGAGCTTTTGGTCTGGTTTTTTCCCCTCCCACCCCTCCTTTAATTTTTCTAATAATTCTTTTGGACAAATCACAATATTTTGCCACGGCAATACTTTGTCCAGGGTGTGGGTGCTGTCTTTTATGGATCCTTCTAAGTCTTAACTGAAAGCTAGTGAGAAATGTGAATTTCTCTGCTGAGAATAATTTGCCCTTTGCTTATTTGCATTTACTTAGATTTTTGCATTTACTTTCAGATCAAAGTCTTGGGTAACCCATCGGGTGTCTTTCATTTCATGCAATCCCTTGCCTTGCTTATGTCTCCTGTCAAGTAAGTATGAACATGATTTTATGAGTATGTTCTGATAATTTAAGAGTAAAAGACACAACACACAATCTACTTGTAAAACTCTGGAAGTTCATTGCAGGCAAAGTCATAAAAGTGGGCACAAATAGATTCACAGTTTAATTCAAGCTCTTTTTACTCATTCTGCTTAAATTCAGCCTTGGCAGTACCTCCTTGTGCTGTACCCAGTATGATGCAGCTTTCTTTGAGCTGTGAAATAGCTTGTGAAGACTGACAAGCCCACACATTTTGTTACTGTGGCTTCTGAAATATCTCTTGCATTGCACCATGGCCTGTTTTTTATGCTGTCTCTGCAATGGAATCCCTGGAGTAAAGGTGTTGAGATTGTGTACACACTGATTGGACGTCTTGATATATTTTTCATTCTTTTTAAAAAAAAATTAAAAAAAAAATCTAGTAGGAATGTGGTGCTTGGAGAAGGTAGTTAATGAAATCAGGCACAAGTGAAAGCAGTTATGTTCTCCAGATAAAATACGTAACTTGCTTCTTCCTCTGCCCAGATCTTGAGGTCAGAGAATCAAACTGCTGGTATTTAGGGTTGTCACTGTGATCTTGATAGCTTGGGTCTGAGTTAAGTGGGAGTCTTTTTATTGAAAGCTGTTCTTTTAAAGGGTATCATTTTTACATTTAATTTCTAGAACTGCCTGTGTCATCTTATCACGTTATAGCACAAGGGATTTTATATCTCCAGGGCCTCATACCTCCTTGAAGTTATTTCACAGCGCAGCTCCTATATGTGCTGCCTGTCCCTGGTCCTTGCAGCAGTTATCTGACTCCTCTTCCTCACAGCCAACATATCCATCTCTCTTCTCAGTACAGCCAACAAACACCATCTCTCGTCACAGTTAGCTAGCAAACTGCAGCTCTCTCCTCACAGCTAGATAGTAACTACCAAACTCTCTTCACTCAGCTCTCTCTTTTGTGGCACTTGCTCTTATCAGATACAGGTGTGGCTTGTTAAGAGCTGGGCCTGTTTCTAATCTCTAGTAATTGGCTCTGCAGCAACTCCTCAGCTGTGAGATTACCTGCTGCACTATTTTCTTACATTCCATCTCCCCACATGCCTGGGAAAACCAATGTGTCCTGAGGGAATGTGTGTTGCCAGTGTGTTTTGACACTTGTGTTTGGAACAAGGGCCAACTTAATGTGTCTGGGGTGCTGCTTTAAATGCTGAAACCAGAACTCAGAGCCTCCATAGGGTCTGCTCTTAATGGTAAAAGAGCTGAGGCTTGTATTTTACAGCTTCTGCATGTCAGGAACCAGGTTATTCTACAGTCATTTACAATCACAGGATTGTTTAGGTTGGGAAACAGCTTTAAGTTTGTTGAGTCTAACCCTTAACCCAGAACCTCTGTGTCCACTGCTGAACCATGTGTCCTCTGGCGCCACATCCACAAGCCTTCTGAACACTTCCAGAGATGTTGACTCTTCCACTGCCCTAAACAATCTGTTGCAGTTCCTGACCAAGTTTCCATGAAAAAAAATTTCACTAATATCTAATCCACACCTCCTTTAGTGCCACTTGAGGCTGTTTTTGGTCCTGTCACTTGTAACTTGGGAGCAGACTCCAACCCTCCCTGGCTGTCCCAGGGGGGACACTGCACTCTTGGCAGGGAGTTGTGCAGAGCCACAGGGTCCCCCCTGAGCCTCCTTTTCTCCAGGCTCAGCCCCTTCCCAGCTCCCTCAGCCTCTCCTGGGGCTCCAGCCCCTTCCCAGCTCCGTTCCCTGCCCTGGACACGCTCCAGCCCCTCAGGGTCTCTCTTGTCCTGAGGGCCCAGAGCTGTCCCCAGCACTGGAGGTGCCTCAGCAGTGCCGGCACAGGGACGGGCACTGCCCTGGGGCTGTGGCACAGCCTGGCTGGCACAGCCCAGGGCCACTGGCCACCTGGGCACCCTGGGCTTGTGTCCAGCCCCTGGCACCAGCACCCCCAGGACCTTCTCTGCCAGGCATCTTTCTGATTGCTTGCTAATTTCTTCCTCTTGCATCTGGATTTTTTGATGTCTTCCCTTAAATGAAAGATTACTGAGTTCAGAATTTTTAATTTTCTAATTTTTTACACTTGGTTTTTCACTTTAAACCAGAAATCGTGTGGACTTCATGTGCCATATGAAACCAAGTGAAAGGAAAAGTTCCTCTTCTTCTGGGAAGGAATCTGGGAACTGGACTCTGGTAGATGAAGGAGGAGAAGAGGTACAGCAGATGACTTCTTTTGTTTCTCTTTGTTTTGTACTTTATGCTTTCCGTAAGCTCATTGATCTTTGTGAAATGGGTGAAGAAAATCTGACTTATTAAGTTAAAAAGCATGATTTGAATTTGCTTCTCTTTTAGTCTCCCTTTATCTTTGTGGTATAACTCTAGAGTGGAGCTTCCAGCAGTGAGTATTAGCAGAGAGAATTCAAATATTTCAGTTACTCCTAACAAAACTGTAGTTAGTACAATAGTGAAGCCCTTCACTACTGGTTTTACTGTAGAGCTCCTGAAAATACCTGTATTTTATCTATAGGATGAGGATCCTGAAACAAGCTGGATTCTGCTGTTGGAAGATGACTTGATTGCTCTGTTGTCACAGTTCCCATTTCATGAGCTCTTTCAACAGTTCCTCGGGTTTACGTCTGAAGGTAAATCAGTTGCTAGAGAGTTATTCTTCATTTTGCTTATGCTAGTTATATTAATGACTGCCACTGCCAAGAGTGCTACTGTACTATGAAACTCTCTGAGAAAAAAAAATGAACCTGTGCAGCAGCTCATAGACTAAAGAGATGAGATGGAAATATATGCCATCTGTATGGGATAAATAAAAACCTCCTAGCAATATGCAAAACATTAGTGTCTTTTCCCTTAGTTTGGGTTTGGTTGTCAGTTAACTCCCAAAAGTGCTTTAAGAGCTATTTTTCCCCCTCACCTTTTAGTTGTAATTGCTTGCCGGAGTTCTTACTACCTGCATAGTTTATTTGCACTTTCGTACTTAGCAGGTGTTTATTGTTCATGTCATAAACAAAGCATACATTCCAGTTCAAAATATGGTGAATTGTTGCTTTGAGTGCTTGTTGAGTTACTTAAAAATCCACAATTCACACGCTTATTTTTGTGTCTCTGTCTTAGGTGCTTATTTTCCTGAAAAAACTTCTCCTCAGAAGATGATGAAGATTTTTGCCTTTGCAAACTCCTTAGTGGAACTTCTGTCTGTGGGATTAGAAACGTTTAACAGAGCACGGTACCGACAGTTTGTGAAGAGAATTGGTCAGCTCATCAAGTAAGAGATTTTTTTTTCCTCTGGGGTGTGAGTGAATGTGTTTTATATGTACAATAGATATTCAGGGCTGCTAAAAAATCCCCAGAAACAACCATCAAGCAACCAAAAAAATCCAAACCCCACCCAAACAGCTCTCAGGCAGGTTTTGCTCTGACATTTGGTCAGTTCAGTGTTAGCCAGTCTGGGAATCTGAAATGGGGAATTGCAAAATCTAAGTGCTGTGGGTGCAAAGGGGCCTGATGAGCTGTGGAGCACCAGGCTGACTTCCATTAGTCATGTTGTTAGGCTTGTCTTGGGCACTGACTGAAACCCAAGAAACAGGAATTCCTTGAATTTTCCCTGTCTATAACCTATGTTACTGCTTTATTTCTTTTGTTACCCAGAATTGTTTTGGGGTTTTTAGTTTGTTCCCTGAAAATTGTCCTGTTGTTGCAGTAAGTAAATGTAATTGAAGCCTAAATGCTGCTCTTAATTTTTAAATCTCTAGCATTCACTCTGTATGGCTTCTACAGGTGTATTCTCAAGGGGGAATACAGTCAAATCAGAAACAAAATCCATCTTTTTCTTCGTGTTATGGGGGCAGTAGCTTTCTCAGTGTAATAATTCCTGTATGAGCTTTGTGCCATTTCATCCTGTACAGTTACCTTAAGGCTCCAAAGGTCACACACAAACTAATTTGTTGTAACAGAATGTTTTGCCTTGTGAGCTTGCAAAACCAAGGAAAGAGAACACAGAAATTTGACTGATACAATTTATATAGAAACCTCTGGAACCCAGAAGGCAAAATGTTGGACATGTCTCTTGTGGCTAGACTCTAATCTGGTTGCCCTTGTCTGTGTTTTCCTCTGGTGGTGACATACTTAATGATCCTTCTTTGGCTTGTTTGCTCTGCTGTGTAGGATGACACTGTGTCATGTGAGTGACCACTGGGCCCAGTATGTTAGTGGCAATAAACAATATGGATCAGTAGAACACCCCTACTCTGTGGAAAAATTGCAACTGGAGTTTGATGAGCTGTTTTTTAGAGCTGTTCTACATGTTCTCAAGGCAAAAAGGTGGGTAATCTCTTCACTGGCTTAGTTTTGGAAGAGTTGAATACTTGAAACTGGGATTTGGAGTAACTTTAAATACTAAATGATTTAAACAAGACTGAAATAAGTAGGATTTTTCAGTGCATTGGTAGCATCAAGGTGGGGAGGAATTAGCCATGAATTGTAGCACCTGACAGAAGCTCTAAAATCTTGGTCAGTTCACAGTGAGGTTGGCTCAGAATCTGAAGTGCTAATACACATCCTCACATTCCTAATTCTGTTACATAGCAGAGGTGTGGGCCAGAGATGTCTCCTTTCCAAATGTTGGGACTTAGCCGGGTGGAACTGTTCCTAAGTGCCTCTTCAAATCCCACAGGCTGGGAGTCTGGCTGTTCATGTCTGAGATGCCTTATGGAACCTTGTCCAGCAGCATGCTTTGGAGGCTCTTCTATGTCATGCACTGTGCTGAGAACGAGCACCTGGAGCAGCTCTGCTCTAGTCTTCAGCCTGCTGACTACAAGCAAAGACTCAAAGGTAAAATTCCCACACACAGAACCAATCTAATCCATTCAGCTGCTGCTGCATCAGCTGTGGGTTTAATTCTTTGCAGGCTGCATTGGCAGCATGACTGATCCAGTCGGCTGCTGAAATGTCTTGGGCAGTTCATGGTTTTCTAGTACCTGGCTGCCCAAATTGTCATTTAACAGCAACTGATAGATTTACTGTCCTGGTTTTTCTCTGTGCCTACCTAAGAGCTGCAAGACTGACATGTAGGAGGTACCTTGTGTATTCTTGTATAACTTCCCATCTTGACCTTCAACAGTATTTGAAGAGTGAGGCTTAAATCCTAAAGTACAGACTTCTGTATCCCTTAGGGTTGGTGTAGCAATTTTTTGGCTGGGTTTGGTTATTGCTGTTGTTTTTTTTTTTTGGGGTTGTTTTTTTTTTGGTTTTTTTTTTTTGGTTTTTTTTTTTTTTTTTGTGACTGGTTGACTGTTGAGCTGCTGACAGTTCTGTAAGTAATATATTTTTAGAGTCCTCCTTTTTTTCCCCACTAAACTTGCTAATTTTGGCTTTAGCAGCTCACATTGTGGGAGACTGCTTATCATCCCCACCTATGTTTCCTTTATCTCAAGCCTTCTTTTCATGCATTTCTTGTCCTCAGTGGCACACTTTATTTTTATTTCCTCTTGACTTTTGTCCCGTGTTGATCTCCACAGTGAACGTGGTGCTTCAGCCATAGCAGAACTATTTAGAGGCCAGCTGGAATGCTAGTTTCCCTCTGCTGCTGCATTCATGGATAATATTTCAGGACTTGATTGTCAGGGAGCCAGGTAAACAAACAGTTTGCTGCTCCCTATTTTACAGCTTCTTTGCTGTCTTCAGGGAGAGCAGATCTTGTTTTTGTCAGTTTTATTTCTCAGCTGGCTGGTATCCCAGGTTGCCCTTACCTCTTATACCCAGTCTTGGTGGAGAAGCAGGAGAAAATGGTGATTCTGAGAGATTACTGAGTATCTTGACTCTGTGCAATCTCAGGTAACATTTCGGACAGAAAGGGGGAGAGATACCAAGTAGTTGCGTGCACTTGATGATGTGCTGAGCTGATAAACACTTGCCAGCCAAAACAATAACTGTTACATTGTGTCAGTAGAACATCTTTACTTTTGGTTTTGCTTGAAAATTTTTACTGCATGTATTATGGGTTGCAGTAACAAACACAGATTTTTTTTTTTTAATGTAGTTATCTTTTTCAGGCATTGTTTTGCTTCTAGCTAACTTATGTTTCTAAGTCCCTGGTATGCTGATTCAGGATTTTTTTATCCTCTTCATTCTCCTCAGTGAGTTCTGTCAGCATAATACTATTTTCCACCAGTGTCTAGACCTAGACAGGGAATATCAGCAGTTCTTCCAGTGAAATCCGTCTAATCTTCTGAAATATTTTCTTTCAACAGACACATAACAAATTAGTGCCTAATTTCCTGTAATTCATACCCTGGAAGACCATGACATTAACATTCTCTTGGTTTTTTAGTCATTTCCTCTCCCAAATTAAGCATGAGAAAAGGGTAATGAATCTGCAGGTGGAAGCAAACCTTTGTAATTGACGGAAGCTTTAGGCATGAAGTCCATAGGGCTGGGAGTAATGCATTTTTGGGATAACCTAAAAATAGAGGCCTGACAAAATTAAGGCAATAAAAAGCAGTTACATTTATTGAAAGGCCTTCAGGTACATTTTGAGCAGACAGAATGTACCTGAAGACCACCCCCCCAGGGGCTGCATCCAAAATATGGACAATGGGTGATGGGTTTTCATACTTGTATAAGTTTGGTCCATTTACATATTGGGGGTTAATCTTCCAATTGCAGCTTCAGGTAATGAAGGCATTTACCACAAGTTTGCTCTCCCCCAAATCACTGGTTTACATTTCTCAGGGTCTGAGGTAGTAAGGTTGATTCCCATAATCCCTTGATTACCAGGCCTAGAGAGGAATTGTTTCTGACCAAAATGGGAAAGAGGTAGCTAACACTGTATGTAGAGTTTAGGGTTATACACTAAAGAATTGCAGGATTACAAATATATGAAAAATATAAAAGCTAAAATCCTAAGGCATCAGGAGCATAGCTGCTATTCTAGTGAGTGGCATCTCTGCCTATGGTAGGGATTTTAAACTAGGTAATATTTGATATCCCTTTAATCCAAGGATACTATGATTTTATTTGTGGTCACAAGTTTCCTTGCTACCAGTAACAAGGTTTGAAAAGTCAGTGATTTTTAGGGCATCCTGAATTTGATTTGTAGTGTGATTAGAGGAAAGGAATAGGGTCAAGTACCAAGTTGATGGTGAAGATGTTATTTCTCCACTATGAGAGGACAGGATTTAGGTGGAGTCTCTCTGCTTCCCTTATTCCCTGTCCCTATCTTCAGTCCCAGGCTATGGTTTGGTGTGGGTTTGAGGTCAGCGTAGAGCCCACAGCTGAGCCCTTCTCCTCACTGTCACCCTGCTGTGCTTTTAGATACAATAATTATGTGGGCATTTTTGATGTCCTTCTGCATCATGTTAAAAAGAAACAACCCTGAAATACAAGGGGAAACAGAGTTGTCTTTAACTTCTGCTGGATAAGGATAAAAAATAGCATTAGGAAGTGGAAGGGATTAGATGAGGCACCCCCTGTTTGCCTGCTGGATCTATCAGCAGTGTGGTTTCTCTTACTGTTTGGAAGAAACTGTTTTCTTAAATTGCACAATCCTCTAGCATACTGTTCCATGAGCTGTTTTGCTTGTACAGGCCTGACCTTCTCACGTTGGAGTACAGCTGCAAAATTCTTGAAAGCCCTTAAAATAGAATGTAACCTAAGTGCAAGTGTTTGATCACAAGCACGCTGAGCACATGCGTGTCCAGGGTAGGTAGCTGAGGGCACAATGGATGCTTTTTTTGTATATTCAGCTGCTATGATAAAATCACTGTAAATGGTGTTTGTTGGCTTGTTGTGGTTCACAGAAGGCAGTTCACTCTCCAAAACTTTTTACAGCTCAAATGCTCTTCCAGGGCTTGTTTTGCTGCACAGGCTCTATTTAAAGTTGTTTGAAAGAAACAAAACAAAACAAAAATTTAAAACCCTGTATAGGTTCCTTTGTATAATTACCTTCCTGTTGTCCCACACCCTGAGGAATGGAATGTTTATTTGCTTTTAGCAATATCTCTTTTGGGTTTAAAGAGGAAACCTGCCTTGAATTTGAGTGGAAGCATATCTTAGCCTTCCTGCTTGGCAAGTTCAGTTCTCTATTTTCAGAGATGGATTCCAAAAAAGTGCATCCAGTGTCTTTTCTTGTATTGTATTTGGGAAGCTCAGACTGGCCCTTCTTTGTAGCTCTTGGGTGTAATCAAGACCTGGGGCTAGATGCTTGCAGAAATTTTATTTGTAACTGGCATGGAATGGTCTCCACAGATCACTTCTCTGGGCTTTTGAGTACATAACTATATAAATGCTGCTGATGTGTGTCCTATTGCACTTGTATAATGTTTCTTTCACTTGACTTTTTTTTTTCCTAGATCCAGAGCACCTTGCACAGTTTGAAAAGCATCTCCAGTCAATGAACTGCTCAGAAGAAATTTGTCTGCTCACCACATTTGCTCAGATGGCACAAACCAAACGAGCTGATGTTGATGAGGATTTTATCAAAATCGTTGTTTTGGAGATATATGAGGTGAGTAACGTTACTGGTTCATTCAGGAAAAGAATGAAAATGCTCTTTTTATTTGTAGCAGTGCAAGGTGTGAAGCTTTCATGGCTTCTGTAGTTTGTTCTTCTATGGAATTAAAAAAGTGCTACTTGTTAAAAAAGCAATAAATTAAAATTGCCTGAAGTACTTCATTTTTTCTGGGAAAAAGAACAGCTTTTCTGTAAGTGAAGCCAGAATAAAACAAATAAATAAAAATACATTTATTTTGCTCATGGAGGCCTAACTTGTAGCTCTGGAATTCCTTATGTGGTGTTTCTTCTGTAGTTTTTGGTGGGATTTTTTTTTTTTCATTAATGCCTGTGGCTGTGTTGTTCCTGTGTTTAGTTTTGGACGTTATTTTGGCTCTGTGGCACAGAACTTTCCTGGTCTTTTAGGGCAATCAGTTTCACTTTTCATATAGGCATTTATCAACTTTGTCTGTGGTGACCAAGAGCAACTTACTTTCCAAAAGACATTTTATTTCCATGTTAGTGGAGGTCAGCCAGAAGCAATAACTTCTCCCTGCTCATCTTCTCAGGTGTCCTATGTTAGTCTTTCCACAAGGGAGACGTTTTCCAAGGTTGGCCGTGAACTCTTAGGAGCCATTGCCAGCATCCACACACAGATTATTTCTGTACTGCTGGATCGGATTAGAGAGACCATTGAGAAGGTGGGGATGGTAAGTGCTGATGTCTGTAATTTAAATAATTTAAATCAGAGGCCATACCAGGTTGTTATGAATGGATGTGTTAAAGAGCTCTCTGTGGGGTTTTTGGTCATACCTCCCTTTCAGATAGCAGGGCACAGTGGTGATTATTGTTTTGTGCTGAGTACTGATTTGCACTTTTTGCTCTCTTTTCTCAAAGGTTTCTTTATATCTGTTTAAAGAACTGCCCCTGTACCTGTGGAAGCCTTCTTCCTCCGAGATAGCCCTGATCCGTGACTGGTTGTTAAATTACAGCCTGACTGCAGTGGAGAATAAACTGGCTTGCATTATCTTGGAAGGGCTGAACTGGGGGTTTGGTGAGCATGTAGGTATTGATAACAGGAGCCTTGAACCTTCTCACTTTTTCAGAGCAAAAGTTTAACTCAGCTTGAGAATAGAGCAGAATTTGAAAACAGTTAATTGCATGCTTTTTATTTTATGGCTGTACACCTAATGGCACAAAATGGGAATGTCATAATAATTTTACAACACTCTTCCTGAAGATTTGCTTGTGTTGCTTTCTTACAGTGCTGCAGATGATTTTAAAAGAGATACTTAAGCAGGGATTTTTTCCCTCTCTAAATGGGGAAATAGCTGACAGGACAATTTTTTATGAATTACATTATTAAAATGCTTTTAGCATTTTACAAAGCAATGCTTTTGAAAAGCAAATGCTTTTAGCAGAAATAGAGGAATCTTCCAAAAATGTCCAGGAGACTGGTGTGATTGTAGTTTGCATGTTGGTGTCTAGGTATGTTTTTCACTGTGCAAGGAAAGTAATGATTGAAATGAGACATTCCAAAACTTTGAGCATCATCTAAATGATGGGGAATTATTCCATAATATTGGGTTGCTCCAGGAGCTCCATGAGTTCAGGATATAATTGAGGGTGAATGCTGTTTCAGAGAAAAACAGAAATAGATTGGGGGAATAATGTTGCCTGTGTTCAGTGATTTAGTTCAGCATTGCATTCTGTGCATTTGGTCCTGCTGAGCTCTTCTCTTTGCTGTGCTGATGGTTGTCCATGACTATTGACTGTTCTTCCTCTTTCTTGTAGACATGTAAATAAAAACGAATGTTAGGAAAATTAACAGAATTCTTTGCTGTGCAATAGCAATGCCATGTCTGTACCCTTTAATGTGGGGAAAAATGGCTCTTTAATGTGGCAGTTGACACAGGAATTGCTGTGTTTTCATATAAAAAAACACGGTGATGGGATTTGGTTTTGTTTTTAAAGGCAAGAGTTCAAGTGTCTGTATTATCTAATTTAAAATAGCATCTACGGATTTTTGGATTAATTATCATATGTTCATAAAATGCATGTGGAAAGTGAATGTTGTGATGCTTTTTAAAAAAAGAATTTTGTTGTTGGGCTTTGTATTGCCCAGTGTGAGCCTGGTACTTTTTAACACAGAGCTGAAATTTTTTCACTGGGCAATATTTTTGCCTAGATATTAATTTGAACAGCCAGAAAAAGACTAGGATTTATTTCTCTGTGGTGCAGCTGAATGTACAGTTGTAGAGAACTCTTAAATGACTCAAGGTTTTGTGTTCTGACACTGTTTTTAGCAGAATACTCTTCACCTGGATCCAGCTGTCCATTCTGAAGTTGCATTGATGGTCCTGGAAGCATATCAGAAATATCTCTCCCAAAAACCATATGCTGGGCTGCTTTCTGAAAGCATTAAACAGGTATCCTTTCTTCTTACTTAAATGCAATAATTATGGATGGCTGTAAATGGGAAAAGCTGCAGGGCAAGACCTTGTTTTCACTTTTTTTTTTTTTTTCTTCTTTTTAAAGCTGTTCTTTATCCAAATACAATTTTGTAACATACCAACGCTCAAAGTTGTCTGCCCCCACAGAGCTGTTTGAAAATTCTGTTAGGCTTCTGTTGAGCATCTATGTGAGGATCACAGAATCATAGAATGGTTTGGATAGAGGGGACCTTAAGTGCCTCCCTCTGCCATGTGCAGGGACACCGTCCACTAGCCCAGGTTGCTCCAAACCGTGTCCAGCCTGGCCTTGGACTCTTCCAGGGCTGATCTGAGAAACCTATGCCAGGGTTTCCCCACGCCCACAGGGAAGAATTTTTTCCTAGTATCTGATCTAAATCTGCTCTCTCTCAGCTTGAAGCCATTCCCCCTTGTCCTGTCACTCCATGCTCTTAACAGTCTCTCTCCATCTTTCTTGAAATGGACATTTTAATTTTGACCCACTTGCAGGTTTGTGAATAGTGACAAACTGCTCCTGCTTTACTCATGCAGAGGTAGACAGTACTTACTATAAAATAGAAAGGCTATTTTTCATTGCAGGTGAGCATAAGAGAACTCACTCTGGAGTGTGTTCTCTTATCTTACTTGAAGACTCAAGTGTTAATCCCTTTTGGAGCTTTTCAGCAGTGCACAGTGTTATGTGACCTGAACACACCACAGACATTTGTTTTTACAGCACACTGGACTCAGGAGGGAATAGCTCCAAGTTACAGAGTACAAATGAAAGGATAGAAAGATCAAAGTTAAAAAATCCCCGTGTTGGATATTCAGTCCAAGAGGTTTTGGGCTGGGCTTTGTCTTCTCTGTATTTTTTGTATGGTGTTTTGTCCTGCTCTGTATTTTTCCCCCCAGCCTTTTCTTCCCACACTCTGAATGTTCCTTGTTGTCACTGCCCTGTTCTGATTTGCTCCTCTGCATTACTTACCCATGGTTTGTTGTCTTGTGCCAGTCAGATGAGTTCTCTTTTTTAAGCCAGTGTCAGCCCTAGTTGCCACTTGTGCTGGTGAATCTGTCCTGACTTGCATGAGCCTATAACTAGAATTTGAGAGAAAATAGTGCTTAGGTTCTTGTACCCCTACTGAGAGAACATGATATATCTGCATTGCCCTCCAGCTCTGCAATTTACACTGCTCTGTCAGAACATGAACATATTTTTTCTCCAGAGATTTATCATTCCTTGTGATCTAGACATGGTCTTTTTGACAGTGGACACATACACATGTGACTCTGCCTGTCCATATACAGTTTTTTATTTAAGGACAGCCTGCCAGGTTTTAGGCTTTTCGTTGACAGATAATATTTTTGCAGGGATTTTTCGGTTGCCTTTCACTAGCAGTCTTAAATGTTTTAAACATTATTGAAGGTTGTGCCTGTTTGTTTTGTTTTTTTTAGTATTAAAATTAAAATTTAATTCAAGGTCAGTATATAGCTTGGAGAAGTTTAAGCAGACAGTGTAAGTTGATAGCCTTTACTTAAAGGGATGGAGGAAGGAGAGGCCATAGGAAGAGAGTGGTTAGATAAACTACATGGTATGTCTAAAAAATAATTGCTGTTGGTCTAATCCTAGGAGGTTTGGGTTGGAAGGGACCCCAGAGATCATCCAGTTCCCCCTCCATGGACCAAATCCCAGTCCAGTGCCACACATGCTGTGCCATGGCTGTGCTTCCTCTCATTCCTGGTCTGCTGCTCTGTTCCAGGTCTCCTATCTGGCCAGCATAGTTCGCTACGGGGAAACCCCAGAGACTTCCTTCAATCAGTGGGCGTGGAGTTTGGTTCTGAGGCTGAAGCTGCACAGGAATGACCGTGGGGTGCAGCAGAGTGGGCTGGCTGTCCCCGTGAGCAGCAGCGCGCTGGACACGGCCGAGTCGGTCACGCTGCACCCCCTGCTCAAGGCTGTCAAGGCAAACGTCCCCATCGGCTGCTACCTGGCACTGGCAATGACCACCCTGGGACACAGGTGAGGGCTTCTTGGGTGTTTGCCTCGGCTGGATGGCCCCAGAGACTGAGCAGCCTCCCTAATGTTGAGCTGACGGCTGTTAACAACTTTGTGCCTCTTTAAAGAGTAAAGGGCTTGTGATGCAAGGGGTCGAGCAGCTTGTCATCTCTCTTAGGAGGAGCTGAGCCTGGGCAGTCTGGAGAAGACTGAGAGGGGGATCTCATTAGTGCAGATAAACATCTCAAAGGCAGGTGTCCAAAGGATGGTGCTGGACTCTTTTCAGCAAGCAATGGCCACAACTAAAACACAAGCAGTTTCACCTCAACACGGGGAAGAACTTCATTAGGCTGAGGATAGCAGAGCCCTGGAACAGCTGCACAGGGAGGTCATGGATTCTCCCTCTGGACACATTCCAAACCCACCTGCACTCGTTCCTTTGTCTCCTGCTCTGGGGTGACCCTGCCTTGGAGGGGTTTGGACTGGATAATCTCAAGGACTTTTCCAACCCTATCTTTCTGTGATTCTGTGATAGTAGTTTTCACAGAATCCCAGAATTATTTAGGTTGGGAAAGACCTCCAAGGTCACTGAGTCCAACCTGTGACCAATCCCCACCTTGTCACCCAACCCAGAGCACTCAGTGCCATGTCATTCCTTGGATGCCACCAGGGATGGGGAGTCCAAAACTCCCTGGACAGCCTGTTCCAATGCTTAATAATCCTTTTTGTGAAGAAATTATTCCTGAATTCTTTCAAACAACCTGCTATTTCCTTTAGTTTGCTAATAGTACTTTTTTGCCCTCTGCCCTTTAGGGTTCAGTGAGAAATAGTACTGAAGAAATAGTAAGAAAATATAAGAAATAGTACTGAAACTGGGGCTTAACAATAATTTCTCTGGACAGGAGTAACTTTGAACCTCACTTACTGAAATGGTTGCTCTAGAGGTAATTTCTTTTATCAGGGCAGAGCTGCATTCAGAAAATAGCGAGAAGAAAAAGCCCATTCACTCTGGGAATGGTGAATAAAGAGCATAATAAGAGCAGTGAACCTCTTAGGCATGACTGTGATCCAGCACAGTCTTTTCAGTGCTTCTAGCTGGTTTGTAGGTAAGGTGTTTGGAGGTAATCAAATGTTATTGTGTGACATACAGAGTCACACAAAATTTGATCAGTTCTCACCAGAACTCTTTTCCCTGAGTCTGTGATTCCTTTGGTTATGTGCCATGCTGTTCAAGATTTTCACTAACTTGTTTTGTATGTATAATATTATGTTACTCTTTTAAGGAAAAATTATCTGGCCTTTCTTTTCCTTCCCCAAGGAAGCCATTGCTTCATGATAAGATTATGCCATAGATACTTTTAAGCACTGGAGTAGTTTAAGAGTAATATTAAGGTATTTTGGGTTGAGAGTGGAAATTTTCCCATAACTTTGAGCATGAAATAGAAAACCAAAGAACCTCTTTAGTCTTTTTTCTTCCACCTTCTCTGTTTGGCCTTTGCTCTTTTCCCTGGAGAGGAGGCAAACTGTCCAAGTTAGGCAAGAATAGTGAGTTTAAAGTGATAGAAATTTGATGAAGACTTGCATCTAGTGATTTTTGGAAGATGGGACACTGATCCCCAGAAAGGGATTTGTGAAGGAAGGAGATACTTAGTAAATATTTGAGAAGGAAATACTTGGCAAATCTGTCAGCTATTGAGTGATTCCTACAGCTGAAGAAAAGAACTCTGTATTTATCTATTTTTGTTTTCAAAGATAAAGTGTGAAGTTATGAATGCATTTACATCTCAGTTAGTAAAAACTAAATCAACACTTTGTCTCCCTTTCTGCTGATAGTGAATGTGTTTTTCTTAAATGTTTTTGTTTTGTTTTCTGACAGCATCGAGAAATTCTGTGCTGAAGGGATCCCTCTTTTGGGTGTACTAGTCCAGTCTAGACATCTGAGAACAGTAGTCCATGTGCTGGATAAAATTTTACCCTTGTTTTACTCTTGCCAGTATTACCTCCTGAAGAATGAACAGTAAGCATTATATGTTCATATGTTAATTTTTAAATGTTATACATTTGTTTACCTAATTTATTCATAGTTGCAGTAAAAGTCAATAATAATCTTCTGGTTTAGACACCTAATAGTCTTCCTGAATAAGATTTGAGTGCTGAAATAGATCAAGGAATGGTATTTAGTTCTGATGAGCTGCCTTGAATTACAGGCTGGTGTGAAATGCTCATACTGTGCCCAGTGTATGGCTGAACTGGAGCAATTAAATCTGCATTGTGGTTGTGAATCAAAGCCTTTCTGTATGTGTCTCACTATGTGTCAGCTGTTGAGCTGATTTTAAATTCTCTAGAAGCAGGCTTTCTATTTAATATGCAGTAAGAGATATTTTAATTTCATTTGTTGACATCCCTAGGTTTTTATCTTATGTGGAACTGTTTCTTCATCTGGACAGTGGAGTCCCTCAAGGAGTGACCCAGCAGGTTACCCATAAAGTGACACAGCACTTGACAGGAGTGAACTATGGAGAAAATGTTAAGCTGCTCAGTAGTATGATACAGGTAAGAACATTATTTAAAAAAGAAAAGGGGGGAGAGAGCATTTTAAACCAAGCATATTTGACTGAGTTATTGTTAAAGGTTAGAAAGGATACTGAACTTAGCAGTTCAGTCACAGAGTACCCTGCATCAAGCATTGGTAGTTGGGTTTGGTTTCTTGAAATGCTTCTGCTTAAACTTGCCTAAATCTGGCAATGCATGTGACACTAAAAACAATATTTACCTTTCAGACTTCTTGGAAAATTCATTTTCCTATACCAGGTCAAAACTATTTAAAAAAGGAAATGTAAAATGCGGTACTCCTTTCTTGTCTGTGTTATTTGAGGAATGCAGCAGAGATATTAATGTTTGCAAGTTCTGCTTTTTACCATTAATTTAGAACCCTGGAATGGAAAAAATGTTCTTGAGTTAGGGAGCAGTAGTGTTTTTTTTAAATGCAGAGAGGTCAAAATCCAAGGCCCTCTAACATTAGAGAGGGATAGCGGAAACAGATCTATTCTGGGAAGGCCTTTTTGCAGGACCACCAGCCTGGACTTTGGAAATAGATGCTGTGTATGCCTGCAGGTGTTGTGCTTAAGGCTTCTGTGTCTGTTTTTGCTGATTGCACAAGATCCCCTGCTCTTCAGGCTTCAGAATTGGCAGAAGTTTGGAGGCTGAAGATCACAAAGCTGTCCCTACTTGGATATAGAGAGTGTTGTTGTAAATTATTTTAATTTTAGGATAGCTCTACAGCCTCAATCAAATCAAACAGTCCTCCGATAAATTCTAAAGCTTTACTCAAAGCTGTGATCTGTTGACCAACTTTTCCCTTTGATTTGTCAGACTCACATTTTCCTAAGTGACCATCCAAATGGAGTGGGGCCAGCCGCAGTCCTGGAGTTCTGGGTGCAGGTCCTCACCAGCCAGCAGCTGTGGCACAGGGACCGGGCCACGCTCTGCCTGCTGGATGACTTGTGCAAAGCTGCTTTTCAGTACAGCCAGGAGGACTGTGTGCAAAAGCTTCTTTACCAGCAGCACAAGGTAAATAAATAGCTGTGGTGTTTTGGTGTGGCTCTTGGGTAAATGGCCAGCTCATGTGTTGCACGGTTGGATTTTGATGGGAACGTATTTTCCTGAAATGCAACAAGAATGAGTGTAAGTACTAGGGTGGTTTGGGTTAGGAGAGACCTTTACAGCCCATCCAGTTCCACTGTCCAGGGACACCTTTCTCTATCCCAGGTTGCTCCAAGCCCTGTCCAAACTGTTCTTCAGCACTTCCAGGGATGTGAGAAGCCACAGACAGCTTCTTCAGACAGCCAGTCATGATGATGAGTGATGATGGAGTTATCTGATTTTTTTCTGAGTTGCTCAAGAAATGTTTTTTCTGAGTGGGTCAAGATTAATGAAATGTCTAATATTTTAATAATAATGATACTAGTTAGTACTAAAACCAGTTTGGAACACAGTTTTCATTTCATATGAGTTCTATTGTTGTTTGTCTTCTTCGCATTTCAAATCTTTGATGGAGTGCTTAGGACAAAAATGGAGCTCCCTCTCCTGAAAAAGCCAGGCACAGTTACTGCAACATTTTTTCACTGAAATAGAAAGTCCATGCAGGCATTTCAGTGGTGTCTGGCTGAGCTGAGGTTGGAAAGTAGCAACATGAAATGGAAAGGAACCTGGATAAAAATTGAGTGATCCATCTGTAGCTTCTAAATCACCTGGCCATGAAAGAACCCCAAATGTTTTCTGTTTCTGTGCAGAATGCTTTGGGCTATCACTGTGACAAGGGTATGCTGTCTTCACTGGTCAGCTGGATCGTGGCGGGCAATGTCACGCCATCCTTTGTGGAGGGCAATGCCAACTCCTCTCAGGTGAGTGTCATGATGGTGTTTTGTGTTGGGAAAAGCAGCATACTGGTTTAGGGTTTGTTGTAGGGTGGTTGTATTTTGGGGTTTTTTTTGGTTGGTTTTTTTTTTTTCAGTTTTCTTTCATGGTCACTTTTTCTTCCTGTCCCAGAGTTTTCATGTGATAAAATCCCAGTTTAGCCTAAGAAAATGCTGTGTGTTTATTGCACTAAAAGGAACATGGATATTTT
This sequence comes from Fringilla coelebs, assembly GCF_963513975.1. Classification (NCBI taxonomy): domain Eukaryota; kingdom Metazoa; phylum Chordata; class Aves; order Passeriformes; family Fringillidae; genus Fringilla; species Fringilla coelebs. The sequence continues at coordinate 2,914,288 of NC_140031.1, forward strand.
GCACAGGGAGAGTTTGTCTAATCTCCATCCAATAATTCATATAATAGGATTTATTAGTTAAATTTTCTTCTAATCTACTATTGTTCTTGATCTGTTTAACAAGACAAAATCTGTAAAGCCTGACTTTTGTTTCATAAATATTTTGAATTCGAGTTACTTTCTCTCTGCTTAAGTGAGCTCCTTATTCAAGCAAAAAGGAAAGAAAAACCTCGCTGTACCTCAAACAGAGATGTGTAGTGCAGGTGGAAGAGGGGAGATCTTATTTTACTGAGTTTGAGAAGGTTGTTTCCTCCAGAGCTCCCTGAGTGATTCTGTCAGTTGTGTCTACTTTTCCCCTTCTTTCCCGAAATTATACAAAGGGGAAGTTTGAATTTAAGGGTAAAGAGGTTTTGTTGTTGAAATGTGATAGTGCCTTTTGCAACTCTGCAATGAGAATCCATCAAACACTTACTCCTCTTAAGAAATCATCAAGCTTCCTGATCCTACCCCCTGCCATTTTGTTATCAATATCTTTGTCATTTCTGTGTTGTCCAGGTCTGGTTTGCATGGACAGTGTTAAATATGGAATCAATATTTGAAGAAGATTCACAGCTTCGCAGAGTTGTGGAGGGGGAGCTGGTTATCAATGCTTTAACTCCTGATCAAGCTTTGAAGGTGGGAGAACTGCTCTTCTCTTTTCATTAAAATTAGAGAGAACTGCTGGAGAAAAGTGTTTCCCTGTATTATTTAGTTTTTCTCTTATGTACTACTTCCTTACCAGGATAAATGTATAAATGATGTATTATCCTTCCAGGATAAATGTATAAATAATGCTTTACTTGGCTGTGCTGGACCAAATACACTGCAAGGAAATTTTCCCTGACATTTTGAGTGTATTTGAGTTCTTTTACGTTTAAAAGCTACAATGGAAATACCTGATTTTACCATATCAGTATTTACAAAAAACTGATTTGTGCTTTTGCATAGTTTTCTGGGTTATCTAAATGCCTCACAACCTTCAGTGGGTTTATTCTATACCCCTGATATGGGGAGTGCTTATTTTTTAGGTGGGAAAATGTGTCTGTATTTCAAACAGATGATTTCTCAGATTACCCGAATTGTGCAAAAGACTGGCCTTTGCTTTTCTCTGCTTTCTGAATTATTTTCCAAGCCTTTCAAAACTTTAGAGCTCTCCTTTAACAAGGCACTTAATCAGCTGTACTTCAGGCTATATTGCAGCCTTTTGCAGCTTCTTTGCCCAAATTCAGTTAGAAATTCTGGAGAGAAGCAAGTGGAAACCAAAGCTGTCCATTCTCAAAGTGTAACTTTTGGCCCATCCTTTATCTCAGCTTTTTCAGTGTGTTTCAATAAAGGAGGTGGCCCTGTGAAAATAGGTTTGTTTGGCCTGTGACAAGTACATGTCTTGCATCCTTGGAGCTGGTCTGGAGAGCATTTGTTCTTTGGCTTGCATGTCTTGGTTTAGCTGGAAAACAAAAAGGGTGTGGGCAGTGTGTGGAAAAGAGGTTTGGTGTAGGGGATGAGGAAGTGCCAGGGTCTGCTCCCAGTCTTGGGAACTCAGAAAAGCCTTCCATTCCCCTGCTTCAGGTACAGTCCAGGGGAGCTTGGAGTGAGACTGTTTAATGGTTTAGTGGATCTGTGGTGTTGCTAAGATGGGATACTGCTACTCATAGTTTGCTTGATTTTGTTCTGCTTTTGCTTCTGTGTTCCTTCGTCATGTTAGTTATACTGTGTGTTTTGAATTTTCACTAAATCTGTATTAAATGTAATATGGAAAAAGCTAAAACTAGCATGCTGGAGAGCTAAACCAGGGACATCTACTTCTGTGAGGAAGAACAGTAATTAACTGTAATTAACACCAGGGCCCATATGTTTGCCTTGTGTCAGAGCCATCACGCTGGGGGTTTGTAAGCATCAGAGGTGTAGGTCTCCAGCATAACTGTGAGATGGGCAGCTCATCCTTCAAGGCCTGTAACAGATATGTGACTGCTTCCAGAGTTTTCTCCTCTGTAATTACCAAGTGTTCACACAGTGTTCATCTGCTCAGTTAACCTGTGACAGCCTGTTACAGCACCACACTTGTGTGGAAATGTTGTTTCTGCAGAAAGCTCAGACCCAGCTGAAGCTGCCCATCGTCCCTTCCCTCCAGAGGCTCATGATTTACCGCTGGGCTCACCAGGCCCTTGCTACCCCTGCAGATCACCCTCTCATGCCACTGGTCTGGCAGAAATTCTTCCTCTTGTACCTTCACCGACCAGGACCACAGTATGGGTGAGTCTGACCTGCTCCAGGAGATTATCAAGCACTAATTAAGTGCACAGCAAGTGAGAGTCAATGCATTACACTGACTGCTCCTGAAAGCAGTGGGTACCAGCAGCTTCACTGGTGAGCCAATTTGTCTGCAGAGATGCTGATTTGACATTTGCAACAAGACTTAGTAATGCTTTTTTGTTCATTTTTAGATTACCTGTAGATGGCTGTATTGGAAGACGCTTTTTTCAGAGTGCAGCTCATGTTAACTTGCTAAATGAGATGAAGCAGCGGCTGACAGAGGTGGCAGACTTCCACCATGCTGCCAGTAAAGCACTGAGAGTGGAGAGTCCTGAGGGCAGTGACAGGTCACCAGAGAAGGCCAGCTGCTCACCTGATTACCTGACTTCACCTGAGCTGCATAAGGAACTTGTCAGGTAAAAAAAAAATAAAAAAGCCTGCCCAGTTTCATGTTAATCAATGCAACTGCCTGAGTAACTGCTACAGCGCAGTTGTGGCTGTGTGAGGAATGAAGGGATGTGACCTTAGCTGTACTGCAGGCACTTACTAAAAGCATAGAATCATAAAACATTCAGATTCAAAAAAGCTTTTCAAGGTCATCAAGTCCAGCACTTAACCCAGCACTGTCAAGGCCACCACTAACCCATGTCCCCAAGTGCATAGTTGGGCTCAAATCCATTCCTTTGTTTGCATAACTTGTTTAGTTTGAGAGGGGGGTGGTTTTACTACTAAAAATAAAACATTGTTGATAGGTTTGTCACTCCCTTTAGGGAAGTAGCTTTGCTTTTTAATGAACGGTAGCCCCATGCTGGCAAAATATTTATTGTTTAGGCATATCTGCCACTCATATGTACATTACCAGCTATAAGTAAAAGGCTAGTTGGTGTGTATATATGTTTGTCACAGACCAGGGCCTGAATTTACGTCTGAGTAAGATTACTTCATCAGATAATTTACTGCTCTCTTCAACACATAGTTCAAGCAGTTTGCTTGGTTAGCAACCTAATGGTGAGCTCTGACAAGTTTGTTCTGTGCCACATGAAAAAAGGTAAATCTGCTTAGCAAAACCTTGCCACAGGTCTCACTTTTTGTCTTGGAGTAGGCTAAGGAGGGAGACACAGTCACTCACTGCTAGTCAGCTGGTGAATGCCCACTTTTGTGAGGGATAGTAGCTCCTAAGAGCTATCTATACCTCATGTACGCTGAACCTGAGGAAGTATGTGAATATTGCTAGGAAATAGTTGAAAGGATTATTTGAAATATTTGAAAAGAGTCCCTTGTTCAGGGACCCTGGACGTGTGGAATCTGAGCTCCTTGCTCAGTGCTCCCTTCAGCAGTCAGTAGGTACTGTACAAACAAACGAGGGAGATCATAAATCCCACTTGATTGTCTGTGAAAAATAATTCAGAGATAGTCACAGGGTGAACTTGATTAATATTTTCAGTCTTTGATTTCAAATAAGGTTCCTTCTGCTCCAGCAGAAAACCAGAGTACTCTATGCCCAAATAAATCTTACACCCAGGAAGTTTAATGACCTGTCTAGTTTCCTGGACAGGAGGGAAATTATTGGTAAGGTTTATAGGGACTGGTTCTTGGAGTTGGTCTGCTTCCATTTTTTCACCAGTGACACTGATGAAGGAAGCAGGAGTTTGCTAGTGATATTTAATACCACAGTGTGAAGATTTAATGGCATTCTAGTGCTTCCTTGTCAGGAAGGCTTGGATGGGTGTGACTGTGAAAATGGTAGCAGTTGGTGGAACGATGTCAGCTGAAAAAAAGGTGTATTTATGTTAAAGTTTTAACAAAGGAGGAAATGAGAATGAACTAGTCATGAATGAAACTCTGAAGAGAAATTAAAAGATGTGACTTAACTTAGGCATGACTTTTTTGAGCAGGCACTGCAGAGAGGTTCTGGGGTGAGAAGCCAAACTTGCTCACGAGTACTCTGTTTATTCCGTTGGTCTTCTGAATGGGATTGTGGTGATACTTTCTGACATAAGATACTATTCCAGTCCTGGGTCTTATGCTAGTTTGTATAAATGTTTTCCTTTTCAGAATTTGTCCTCTTACTCTTTGTTGCTGTCCTTCATATTTTTCTAGGTACCTTCTTTCCACTGTGGGCCTTTAACGTGGCAGTAAACAAGTGAAAATTCACCTGAAATATCTTTTTTTAACCATACCACCTTGTAGCATTATTTGTTGCCTTAATTCTAACTTCAAAACAATCAAATTCACTCTGATTTTTTTTCCTTTTTTTTTTGCCGTTCCCCCTCCCCTCAGGCTTTGTAATGTTTTAATTTTGTGGTTGGAAGAAGAGAGTTTCCAGAAAGGAGATACATACATTCCCTCTTTACCAAAGCAGTATGATGCACATAGACTTGCTAAAGTCATGCAGAATCAACAGGTGGGTTGCTAATAACACTGAAAATCTGAAATCTAAAGTCCACGTGCTAAAATGAGTCTTTGAAATCAGTGAGAGAGTTGTGTTACTGGTCTTTAATACACATACAGCATGTATGATACCTTCATAGCTTTAACCTTTTTTTCTAAAATCTTTGCTATCCCAAACTGCCTTCCTCTATATTTGAAAGAGGACTCAGATGTAGATTCTTTGCATATCTGGCATTTCTTGCAACACAATCCTTTTCCTGTACTGCTCTGTAATTCTTTTTATGTTCTCTGTTAGTGTTAGAGGATTATTTAAGTTGCAGCTTTAAATAACAAAAGACTGGAAGCCAAAACCTGCTTGTCTTGGTAGTCTGTAAAATGTCAGGTTCAACTATAAATTAGTGAGTGTGTATTATTCTATTCTTCAATTATTCTTCTATTATTCTATTCTTCAAGCCTAAAGACTTATTTTGGAAGAGCATTTCTTATATTTGCTTTGTTTTCACTCCTCCAGTGTATATGACTACTGGAAATGCAGCCTGCTTTAGGCTGGCTGCAGTTAATCATGCCATGATGTTTTAGACTATCTTGGTCTCTTGTATTCCCTTTTTAGGAGCAGATTTTTAATAATCTGTCTTTATCTTTGTCTCTTATGTATTAGAAATTATACCATGTGTCAGGTTTCATCTCTAAGTGTCACAAATGCTTTTCAGTAGATCTCTATATATGTAATAAAAATAGTTCAGTGTTTTTCTTCAGTTTAGTTTTTTTTCCCTTAATCATAAATTTCCTGTGACTTAAAGCTGCAGGGTATATATTTTATGTAGTTACTTAAGTTTCACAGCTACTAGAATGGGTGGACAGCACATGGTGCTGACCAAAACGGGGGATGATAATTTAATTATTTTGTGCTCCAGGATCTGTGGATGGAATATGTCAATGTGGAACTCATACACCATGAGTTTCAGGAAGCTCTGAACCTTTGGCTGCAGGTTCAGCTTGAATCACATCCAACCTGTGCTTCTGCAGGGGAAACAGATTTCACCAATCCTTTGTCAGGTAAGAGATAAAAATACTCTTAAGGCAACTGCGCCTTTAAGAATTATTGGGATGCCAAAGCCCTGGTTTCTTTAGGAGCTTGGTGATGCTTGTCAATAAAGATATTAATATGGTTTGTTTTATGTGGGTACAATATTTTCCATGAAGTTGTCATGGTTTTCTCACTAAGATTTTCACGATGACATGAAAATGATGACATTGATGCTTTTTGGCTTCAAGTTTGCCATGTCACATGGCAGAGCTAGGGCATCATGGGTGAGCTCCCCAAAAGTTCACACATTTTCCCTAAATTTGGAGAGAGACAAGTGAAAGCAAAGGTAAAACCAACTGTACTTGAAAACATATTGTCTCTGGGTTTTTTTTTTTAGTTTAGTTTAGTTTGTTTGTTTGTTTTTTTGTGTTGTTTTTTTCCCTGTGTGTTTCCCCTGGAATTTTGGCATAGTGAAAGGGTTGTTCTAGAACAGAAGAGGTGATAGTCACAGCTGATACATAAGAACGGGGAGAGATTGGGTTTGGGGCTGATTCAAAGAAGAGGAAGGAGTGAGGGAATAGAAGGGAACTGGAATACGTTCATAACTGTTTGAACAAGGAAACTGAATGGAAATCAGCAGGAGGAGAGGGCTGACCCAGAGGGAGGCTGTGCTCTGAGAAGGAATTGACACTGACAAGACTACTACTGAGGATCAGTTTAGGGAAAGGAAAACTAATTTTGCCTAGAATTTTGTCTGTGTGTATGTCAGATGTAAAATAAATGGAGCGAAAGGAAAACTGGAAGATAGGAGTGTTTGGGGAAAACAAGGAGACCAGTAGGTCTTTGGATCCTAATCTTTGTGTGATAGAATAGCTAGCTATCAAAACTAGCAGTGTGAAATAAAGTTTGACAAAAATAAGAATATTACTTGAGTGATTTTTTTTTTTTCAAAGGGGGAAACCTGAGAAATATTTGCCTGCAGTTAAAAATGCTTCATGCAAGGAAAATCAATGCTTTTGTTCAGTTTCTCCTAAACTTTTCTTATTGACCAAACTTGCTTCTGCTATTTTAAAAACTTTTTTGTAGCGAAAGTGAGGATCATGAATAATTTGAAGAAGCTTGATACTCCCAAGCCCCCTTTGCCTCTGCAGACGATGAAAGCTCCTGTGCCAGTGATTTCCTCTGCCACTCTGGTGAGCCAGAAAGACGCAGTCCAGCTCATGCGCAGGGACCTGAACATCTTGCAGCAGCACGCCAAGTGAGTCATGTCTGTGCTCTTTGTGTCTCTCCAGTGGGTCCAGCACTGCCTTAGAATTATTGTGGAGTCACAGAATGGCCTGGATTGGGAGGCACCTTAAAGCTCACCCCATCTTACCCCTGCCGTGTGCAGGGACACCTTCCACTGTCCCAGGCTGCTCCAAGCCCTGTCCAGCCTGGCCTTGGGCACTGCCAGGGATCCAGGGACAGCCACAGCTGCTCTGGGTACCCTGGGCCAGGGTTTCCCCACCTTCTCAGGGAACAATTTCTTCCTAAAGATGCCCTTCACAGGAGCCTCATTTATGGTATTAGCACAAGACTGTCGGTACTTGACTTCTGCTTCTTGTCCCATTTGTTTCCTCTTTCTTCTATTCTATCAGGTTATTACTCTACTTCTTCAACTGACATACGAGTGCACAAGTCTTACCTAATGACTGGAATTACATTAGATGGCATGGGCATGTAACTTACTTTTTCATTTGGTATATTGACTGATCTAAAGCCTCCTTTTAGGCTAGATTTGTTGACAATGAGTTATTTAACCCTTTTCCACCAAGGCAGTAGTTGCAATGTGAAGCACCCAGGAGAGAAATCTGATTTCTGGTTCTGGTAGCTTTGTTAATGAAAGAGACTTTCTGTTTCTAATATTCCAACTCAGATAATCCAGCTGAATTGTTTTCAGTCACAATTGGTCAATCTATACCTGTTCTTAACTAATGTATTAATTTAATAACAATATTATGAACCAGAACAAAAGCTACTAAGCCCATGAGAGGCTGTGTCTAAACAATTCCACTCTCAGTTTTAGGTGGATTCTCTTTTTTCTGTTTTCTGATTTGTTTGGTTTTGGTTTTTTTTTTTTTTTTGTTTTGGTCTGGTGAAAAATTGCACTTTCTGTAGAGATTATTCTGTTCATATCAAGGTTGTCATATGAAGTAATTCAAAACAACTCACACATACATGAGTAGTTTTGTTCTTATGAACCGTTGTGGTTTTTTTTTTTTTTTTTTACTTTGAAGTGGTATTACTTTGAAGTTTTAGCTCAATTTCATTTGATAACCTTTTATGTTTTCCAGGAAAGTGTCATGAGTCTTTGTACAGCACATTAAATTGAAGTCTCCTCTCTTAAAAATTCTCAGCATTGCCGTTTTCAGGAAAGATCTTGATAATTTTATTAATAAATGCCTTTCAGAACTGCAGCTCTCTGGGAGTCTCAGCATGTTGCTCTGAACAGTGAGATCCTGGACACAGTGCCTAAGCTGTATGTCAACAGGGAGGAGCAGATCACCCTCCACCTGGAGTGCCGGGGAACTTCAAATAAAAGCTGCCAGGGAGCAGCTCAGCTCACCATGCAGGTCAGAGGCATGGTATCACCTCTGTTTTGGGGCTGGTGAATATAGAGGATGAGTCTGAAATGGCTGAATTATTATAACAGTGGTAGCATTTGACTGAATAAATCCACACGCATATTAGTGATCTGAAATACCTCGTGTAATGCTCAAAAGAGAAGCAGATCAAGAACTGAAGAATGGGTTGTTGCATAATTTGGTTTGCTTGTGGCATCCATTCTAAACTGCTTTCCAGTGTATGGATGTGGGAATTTGCTTGGTGATAGGAATAGAAGCATGAAAATGTTTATGGCAATACTCCCATGTTGCTTAGTAAATTAATTTTTTGATCCCCTCTAAGTTTCAGTCCCTGTGGATTAAAAGCCTCAGATAAAAGACATGAATCCTATTAGCGTGTGTGATAATTAATTAGGAACATGACCAAGGATGTGTGCTTGGGCACGATGTACCAAATCTGATGAAAGCTCTCAGGGGGAAAGCCAGCCAAAATTAGAGTTCTCTGACTGGACTCTGCTTAGTTTTTGGAAATAGCTGCAACATGGAAGTGTTCTAGCAAAACCTTGTTAATTTTGCAATGAATGTGTGTCTTTTTGTCATTTAGTTTGAAGGGAAGCACAAAAATGAAGCAGTGAGCCAGCAGCTTCATGCTTTGCGTAAAGAAGTGAGACAGCTGCAGGCAGAAGCCATGAAGCCACCTTCCCTGGGTGTTGTGGAAGCAGCTGTGCACGTGGAGAATTTCATCACGTAGGTTGTTCAGATGCTGCTCTGGGTGGTGGTGTTTGTGATTCCATTTTGGTGTGTTAGAGTTAAAATGTGGAGCTTGTTTGTGTGTTTTTCCTCATGTTCATCAGCTTGGGCCAGCAACAGAGCTGGAGTCCTGAGACCTGTGTGTTTGTGACAAGTAATTCTTATTATCAGAGGGTCACTCAGGCTCAGCAGGGCACAGAGTATTGTACTTCTGTTTATTGTTTTCTGCTTCTTTTTATTGTTCTGTGCATTATAATAGCCCTCCTAATCCTGTAAAAGGACATTGAATGATGACAAGGATGCTGTGCTAAACTTTAGGAAGTTTAGCACAGCATCCTTGTACCACACAACTTGTACCACAGCTGTCTCAGCCATAGGCTAAATTGCATGATGTCAATATGACTCTCTATGGGTTTTTCTTCATTGTAGTGCAGGACATAAATCTTTACTAGAGTGCTAAAATTTGAAGTAGTTTTTAAATAGGTGAAACAAAATGGTGCAGTGAAAGCTGGCCAGATAATACCACTTTTTTTTGGGGGGTGGGGCAGGGTATGAATAAAATGGGGCCATCCAAGGCTCTCTTCCTCACTTTTACAGTTTATCCCAGAGGTCCAGTTCAGCAACTTTTTGTCCTCAATCTTCCAGATTTCTGCTGGGATTCTCTTAGCGTAACTGGTTTACTATAGAGTGTAATGACTGTACAAGAAGGTTTACATACTACTTGTTCATTCTTGATCACTAATCTCAAAAATTCTGTGTATAAGCTAGTTCTTGTGATTTACATCTGTGGAATTGCATCTTCTTCACCTGTATTAATTCAGATTTAGTGAAGACAGGGTTTTGGTCTCAATGAAACATTTACTTGGCAATGCACAAGAAAAGATTGATTCTGTTTTAATACTTTTATTGTTGAGCCTGTGAAATAAAATAGGGTAGGTTTTCTTGAAATACAAAGTCAGTTGAGATGCCATCAGGATATGAGGAATACATGTTTAAAGGGAGAAACAATCCACTGGAATTATGCTTTGGATATCTTTAAGTGTTCCCTTTCTGACTCTGATTATGGAGACTTTCTAAGGTTTGGAAGTATCCATTTCAGGCAGCAAAACTACATGAGCTAAATCTGTGGCTTTTCAGTCGGGATATGAGAAGAAGGGATACTCAGGGAATATCACAAATACTCATCTCAAGGCTATATATTGGCAAGAAACCTTTCTTTATTGTCACAGGTTATTCTCCGTATGTAAATTTAATTTGCCTCATTAACTTAATTTTTTTAGGGCCCTGATAAATATCTACAAGGTACAGCCTATGCCTGCAATCAAGAAAGTTGGAATTGGTTTGTTTTTTACATTGGTAGAATATGTGTGTGATGAAACTCAACGTAATCCTCCCACAAGGCAGTTCTTCACGTCCTGCATTGAGATTCTGGGCCAAGTGAGTTTATTTCTTGAATCTGAAAATATTTTCTAAATTTTTAAAATTTGATTTTTCACGCTTATTCCAATTTCACTGCTGTTAATGGGGGGAGGTGGTTCTAAACAAATTCTGAAGCCTTAACTTCTGAGCTTCTATCCCATTTTGTTTTCAGCGAATTGTAATGGGCACAATCTTTAGGAGAGATGAAGCTTTATTTTGCTTTAAGCAAGATAAAAACTTGTTCTGTGGTGCCTCTGCTTAGTGTTAATAAATTGTCATTGTGTTAGTTAATTTAAATGCTGGAGTTTTGGGCAGGTAACTAAGGTTTGGATACTTTTAGTTCATTAAAGTGTGTTTCAGCATAGGCTTTGCTTTTACCTGTCACTTTCTGGTTGATGCACATCCTGTCAATCTCTGTATTTAAACACCTTTCTTCTACAGCCTTGCAGTGTTCTCTGTCTAGTGAGTTATATCAGAAGTTTGCTGGTAGAGAAGGCATGTGCTTTATGGTGGTGGTAATATTTGCTGTGTTTGTGCTCTGAGAAAATCATTGGCCTCTGCTTTGGGTCCAGATACTTACTTTTATCTTAAATATCGCTTATTTAAGTCTGCAGCTGTCCTTGAGCACCTCTAACAGCTGAAGTACTGAGAAGTTCTTCACAACTGTAATTCTGTTAAATTTTTCCTATTATCAAGCAGGGCTGATGAAATCAGGATTAATTTTCTTATGCTATTCCATCAGAAAAAAATGGTATTTCTGGGTATTTTAGACAAGATATGTTATCACAAATCCTGGTCTAAAGTGAGCTAGGAAGACATGTTTGTTTTGTGCTATATCTTGTGCAATAGAGCTTTTGGATGATGTTAATCTTATCATCTCAGTCTCTTGTTTTTGAGAAAAACTTCCCTTTTTATAAAAGGACCAAAACTGTGGGTGTCTCAACAACAAGCTTAAGAGGTGTATTTTCCAGTTGACTGATATTTGGCTGTTATTTTTTCCACCATTCCCACTTCTCTCAGGTGTTCATCAGTGGGACCAAATCAGAGTGCAAGCGTCTGCTCCAGACCATCCTGCAGAACCGAAGGCTCTGTACTCTCCTTTCTCCTTACTTCACTCCTGTAGCCTCTCCCAGTGAATTTGTGACTTTGTACGAAAAAGTCGTGGCCTTTCTGAGTGAGGATAACAGCGACGTTGTCTTCATGCTGCTGACAAAGGTGGGTGTTCTTTGCCTAAAGATCATGTCCTGAAGCTAAAGAGGAAAGAGGTGCAAATCTGGTACCTTAAAATGGCATTGACAGGTTCTGTAGAGCTGTGTTGGTCATACTGATTGGTGTTACATTTAAGCTCAAGAGGGGCTGGAGTCAAAAAAGCAAATAGCTTAAGTAGCCTTTTCTAGTCTAGATAGTATCAGTATGTGCTTCCCAGGGCTTACTGATGAAATTAAAACCATCTCTTGATGACTTCTTCTGCCTGGTATCTCTGCAAAGACATTCATTACAATAGCCAGTGAATGCCAGGTACCTAAGAATCAAAACAAAATTTGGGACAGTGTCTGCATTTTCCAGCTCTCTTTGGCACCCATGTCCTTCTTGCCTGTCTTAAAACAGAGTAAGATAATAGCAAGATGTGATTTGCACATCTCATGATACTGCCAGTGGAGAAATTAGTGTAACATTTGACCTTTGATATTGCTCTAATTATCCTCTTCAGTTACGGGGACATATCTGGGAGCAGCAGGCAGTCTGTCCTGGGCAGGACTCTGAGCTGTCCATGGTGGCAGTATTTGCCCTGCTGACCAAGTCTGAGGAGGTGCTCAAGGGCTACAAAAGCTTTGCTCCTCTTCCTGAAAATGTATGGACTGTGGGCATCAGTCCAGTTTAATGCTTGTGTGGAAACTCAGACTCATCTTTATGAATCTGAGCTTCTCAGCCAAGGGCTGTTCCATAGATCTAGAGACTTCTGCAGTATGCTAAATCATAGCCTTTGGAGAGTGAGGTTTGGAGTTTGGGCTAACAAGATTCATGAGGTTTTTCTCAGATACATAAAAATGTCATGATTTAATGTCCCTGGTGACTTCTCCCTCCTCCCAAAGGTGGTGTGTCTGCTGAATCTCCTGCTCACAAATGCTCCCTGTGCTCTGTTGCAGTTCGACCTGCCGCAGTGGTTGAGCGTGGCCAAGCCGCCTCTCTCGGAGCGCACCCAGCTCCTGGAGTCCATTCACCTGGCTCTCAATGCATGTGGCTTGGAACCTGAAGAAGATATTTTGATGCCATTTAATATCTTCTGCAAGCATTGGACTAACCTTCTGCAGTATCAGTTCCCTGACCACTACAGTGATTTCTTAAGGTTGTTCGTGCAAAGTGAGTATCTGAGGTGATGCATCCAGAACCCTTCTCACTTCAAAATATGAACCCTGTGCAGTAGAGTTAAACTGCAGAATGATTTACACTTCCTTAGGTTTCTACCTTGGGTGTTTTTATGTGCCTTGCTATGTAATGTGGTTTTTTTAGACATATTGTAGCTCTTCTGTGGGTCAAGGCATGCACATCAGTAACAACAGATTTTCAGCCCATGTAACAGGAGAAGGATGGAGTAGAGTCTTCTGTTAATGGAGGCACCTATTAAGGATGGTTATGCTATGGTCTGTAATGCAGAACCCTTGTTTTTGATTACCCTTCAATGTCAGGTGGAGAGCTAGAATTATGAAGATGTTAAGTGGTGCTGAAATCTGCTGAAAATGTCCTGGTTGACATTTGATACCACACATATTCTGATGTGCCCCTCAAATGAGAACAAAAGTGCTTCTCTTTGTCAAACCATACCTGCTGAGGGAGCAGCTGTCTCTTAGTGGGTATTTGCAGCCAGGGATGTACAAAGTGCCTGGGAAGTTGTCTACGAAGAGAAACATGTAGATGCCAAAAGGAAACGTTGAGATGATTACATTTGCAAACTCTCACCGCTAAACTTGGGCTTTCAAACTCCCACTTCACCTAATTTTTCATGTAGCAGGGAGCTCTAATTTCAATCTTTTTTGACTTGTTTAGAGAAAGGGACTGACATCTTTCTGGTTTTCACAAATGCATTCCCTTCTTTATCCTAAGGCTCATCAGAGCAGCTTCTAAGCCCTGACTGTTGGAAGGCATCACTTCAGGCTTTGGGGTGTGATTCAGCAGTGGCTGAGCAGGGCAGTTTCAAGAAAAGTGATCCTGCTGAAGGTCCTGTGGTGAGGGATGCTGCAAAAAATCTCCTCTCCACAGAACAGGTGGGTGCCTCTTGTGTTGGTTAATGTTTTTCAGGTGATGCAGATGCACTCCAGTGACAGATAACACTGGTGTGCAGCCTTTCTGCAGCTGATTCATAGCTTCCTTCTTTTTACAGGTCAGAGAGACAATAGAATGGCTTTCTACATCCTTCTGCAAACTCCGACTGGCCTCGGTGGACTTCAGGACTTTTGGCCTGTTTTCAAAATGGACTCCTTATGTGGCTGAAGTGAGCACGTTCCTGGAGTATCTCATTAAACAGCTGATTGACACTGAAGTTGCTAATTTAGCCCAAGAGCCTGTTGGCAGTAGCAGAATTTTAGCAGGTAATGTGTCTTAAAAGGAAATTACTTAAGAACAGACACCTGATTTCTCCAATTCTCTCTGTTAAGGGCCATTTAAATATACAGCAAAATCTTACTTTGCATTTGTGCAATAATGATAATATTAAAATACGGATGGGAAATGTTGCTGCTGTTTTGTGGCCATGTAGGACTTTATGCTTTATAATCTGAAAGGAAGCTTTTTAATATTTTTACTTGCTTCAAAATTATTTCATGAGGTGACTGTACTTTCTTAAGAAAAACAGTCTTTTGCTCTGAGCAGAGGTTTGGAAGGAGACACTACTAAATTTCATCATGCATTATTTAAATCCGGAATAAGTTGGCTTTTACTTTTTTTTAATCTAATTTTAATTTAAATATTAATTAACACATTTTAATATGTGCAGGTTTAAAGTGTGAATTGTTATTGCCCCCCACAATCTCTGGTGTGTTATTAAAAGTGTATTAATAAAACATCTTTACAATGCAAAATGCTTCTGATGGTTGTTAAAACAGCCCTATTGTTAACTTAAGCTATTATTAAGCATATTGTATATTAAATTTTTATTTGACCAGAAAGAACTGATTGAATGGTTGGACTCAATGATCTTAGAGGTCTTTTCCAGTCTTGATTAGTCTATAATTCTGTGGCTGTTAGAATGAGAAATGGATATTATACGCAAATTTATAAAAGTGTAATATGTTCACTGTTTTGATTTGAAGGAAAAAAGCAACTTTCTTTTATTTCCTTTTAGCATTGCAGTCCTTGTACTCAGTCATTGCTGGACTCTTTAAACCATGGATACTGGTCCTGGAGAAAGAAGATGCAAGGTATATATTGAATTTTAAAATTAAATGAATTTTTGCTAAAGTAGAGACTTTAGTCCTGTAAGAATGGCTTTCATTATTACCTGGTTTTTAATAATTTGTAACTGTCTTGCCTTCCATTTAAATGGCTCTCACTTTGTCATTTCCTTAATAATTACAGAACTAATTCATGACCTACATCAAATTTTCCAAGGTTTAGATAGAATAATTATTTTAGATATGAGAAAGATCTTGTAATATTACGAGCAAGGCTTGATTATTTGAAGGGTTTCACTCAGTTTTAAAAACACTGAAACTTGAATTCTGGATTCCTGTTCTTTTAGCTTCCATAGTATCTATAATACCTGTTTAAAAGAAAATTAAAAAGCCAAAGAAATACAGCCCTAAATGCCAGTGGTATATATAAAGGAACGTTAGGCTAAATGAATGCTGTGATGATCTATTGCCCTGTGTACCTCTGTCTTCACATGAAAAGTTACTTATGCTACTATACATTCAAATTTTGCTTTCTTTCAAAATTTAAAGCTTTTGGAGTTGTGAGTGCAGCCTTCAGCACTGAAGGTAGAAAGTTGTTTGCAGTTGGTGAATAATGTTATTGAGAAACTGTTGTTTCAGCTCTGTGATGAAATATCAAACAAGTAATTTATGCTTACTCAGTGGATCTTCAGTGGGATAGTGGACTATGCAGCTCTTCTAAGGAAGAAGAGAAGAGAAGAGTCCTGAAAAACTGAAACTGGGAGAACTGCTGATACCTATACTTCACTGCTTTAGAGTATTTAAATTGCACATATTTATGCTCAGGTAACTGAACACTGAAATTTGCGTTGTGCTTCTTTTCAGTAGCCAGCCCTGTTACCCTTGGCTGGAGAGTGACACTCCTGTAGCCTCCACCATGGTCAGTCTGTTTGCAGATTGCATCAAACTTTTGCATGAGAGCTTCAAAGGTGAGCATGAAATCCTAAGCCTCCCCACTTGTTGATTTCGAGGAAAAAATACTAAAGTTTGGCATGCATTTTTTTCTTTGAGTGTATTTTAGTGTAACTTACAAGTTTTTTATCTTCAAAAATAGACTTTTTTCTGCAATCAAGTTTTATCTGAATTTTTTTCTGTTGTTAATTCAGTAATTTTCTTTGATTCTAGAAAAGCTGTTGCCAAGCCACCATGGGGCTCTCTGGTTACACCTAATGCATTACTGTGAGTCTTGCACAGCCCCCAAAATGCCAGAGTTTATTCTCTACGCTTTCCACACTGAGTTCAGAAGGCTTCCATGGAAGGAAATGCATCCAGACCAGATGCTTATGGAAGAGTTCTTCAAAGTGAGTTTGTGGCATCTGTTGAATTAAGTTCATAGTCACTGTTGCCCTTGAAAATATCTGGAGAACAGGAGACAATTCTATTAGCAACTAGGCTTTTAAAGTTTGTTTTTAGCATTCACAGCTGCTCAGTTTGTGATGGATTTTTGTGAAGGAGTGCTTTTGAGTCTTAGACAGAGTTGTGGGGAGCTGTACAGCTCCCTTTTTGTTGATCTGCTGGAATGTCTCATTTATTGCATATGTTTTGAATGTTCTTAGTTAGATTTAATATATTTTGCTATTGCCATGTTGCTCTTGCTTCCAAGTCATCTGAGACAAGGTAAAGCTGCAAGAGGGAGAACGAAATGATGGAGAAAAGACATTTGTGTATACTCCTCTGCTGACCTAAAATGCTGCTGTAGATTTACAGTTGGCTAAGGAACTGAAAAGTGTAAAAGTACTTATGTCTTACATCATTTTATGCACATCTTTTTCTCTTTCTCCTTCCTAGATCGAAAGAGGCAGCCCCAAGAGTTGTTTCTTGTTCTTGGGTTATGTTTTATGTGAAGTCAACTGGGTCAGTGTCCTCTCTGATGCTTGGAATCCCAACCCTCACCCTCAGACTCACAGCATGATTGTCTGTTTGCTGTATATGATGGTCCTGCTGGCAAAGGAGGAGCAGCTCATAGGCGAAGAGGTAATTTTTGTGATGGTTCATACGCATCTCTTAAAAGAAAAATAATCCTTTACTAGAAAGGACATGAGATCTTGTGACTAAATCCAGTTCATTGCTTCTGGAGGACTCTTCAGAGGGTCTTGATCATCTCAAAAAGTCCAATTTCACATCTGTCAGCTTTCTTCCACTTGCAGAATCTTCTGCTCTCCATTTCCTCTGAGGCATTACAAGATGCTGTCAAGATGTTACCAGCAGCCTTTGACCATCATTGTATTTCAGTTTAGGAAAATTACCAGCCTTCATATGCTTTGGCCTGAATGTGTTTGCTTATCAGAAGCTTCTCAAGCTGCAGAAGATAGCTGTTTGCACAAGGTGTGAGTCAGCCTCAGGAATTCCCTCCTTCCCTCCAGCAGTGTGTTAAACTGACCCACTGTCAGGAGGTTTTTGCCTCCTGGAGCACTCCTGTGACACACCTAAATCTCAAACTTTCTCAACCTTGTGTTCCAGGGCATGATCAACCTGAGGAGTACTTGTTGTACCAGTATCACATTCCTGTAGAAGTAGTGTAATTTGGGTTGGTTCTGGTTTGTCCGCAATTCCAGTATTTGTTCATTCTAAAACCTGTAGAAACATAGAATAGGATATAGAATATCCTTAGTTGGAAGTAATCATCGAGTCCAACTCCTACCCCTTCACAGACACTCCAACAATCACACCCTGGCCATCCCTGGCAGCACTGTCCAAGCACTCCTGGATCTTTGGCAGCCTCAGGGCTCTGCCCATTCCCTGAGGAGCCTAGGTAGTGCCAGCACCCTCTGCAGGAAGAACCCTTCCCTGGTATTCAGTCTAAACTTCTAACAAACATCAATACCAGTTGGTGTTTCTCTGTGTCCAGGGGGCTCTTTATCACAGCAGATGTTTAAGAAAAGATGGGAGCTGCTCACAGACAGAGAGACTTTTACATCTGCTGACTTGCACTTCCTGTGTGAGCTGTGGGGCTGCTGTGCTCTTCAGGGTGGTATTTATGAGAATAACATGAGGAGTCCCCCAGGTTGCTGGATGACTCACCAAATGGAAAATGAGGGACACAGTTTCTCCTGTGAACTTGCATTAATGTATTTTCAAAAATAATATTTTAGTGCCTCTTTTAAACATGTACTGAAGTGACTTTAACTTGAAGGGTCTCCCTATATTTCTAGCTGTCTTTACATGTTTGCATGTCAAATCTTAACGTTTTTCACAGACTTTTGTAAGAGCTGCTGTAGCAGTCTGAATACAGTTCTGCAAGTGCTGGAGATGAAGTACATGTGTTAGCTTACTGCTTGAATAAGGAATTGCTTTTCAGACAGACTCCCTAAGGTCATCTATTTCTGTGGGTTTTCAGCTCCATCTCCTTCAAATTCTCTGAAGCCAGAGCTTCCTTCCAATATTGAGTACTGTGGGTATGAATTGAAAACTGCAAAGAAGCTGCAGCTTAAACTGATGTCTTTAAATCTGCAGGAATCTCCACTCATAAATCTTCTCGGACAGACCAGCTCCCTTCCTTGGCAGCTTGTGGGCATTTCATCCTATGAAAGCATCATCAGCTACTGCAATAGTCACTACCCTCCCTCTGTTATCCTTGCTAAGGATGCTGGAGCTGAACTGATTGTGAAGCTCCTGAAAATCTCAGCAGGCTTTGGAGCATCTTCAGATGCTCACATCCACCTTGTGAGTTGAACTAGTTTTGAAGCATCTTATTGCTGTTCTTGGCTTTTGTGAAGTTCTGTTTGTGTATATTATATTATGTGGAAAGAGTTCTAGGTGTGATTTTTCTTTTTATTTTTTATTTTTTTTTTTTGTCTCTAATTGTTTTTAATTATGTTTGACAGGATGCAACACTGAAGTGCCGAGTATACATTCGCCAGGTGGTTCAGTTCCTCAGCACCTTAGAACAAAGTGGAAAGATAACCCTTGCAGTTTTGGAACAAGAAATGGCCAAGTTGCTAGATGATGTAGTCATCTTTAATCCCCCAGGTTTGTGTTGAGGGAATGGCAAATTACTTTAAAGCTTTCAAAATCCTTTATTCCACTGAGTGGACTGATGAACATCTTTGAGGTTTAATTATTTGCATTACTGTCACGTCTCCCTTATGGGCAGCAGGGCATGGTGCTTTGGTGATGTGTACATGGGTGGTATATTAGCAGAAAGCAAAAATATGAATCTTGCCCTACAGAGCTATCGAGAGTGACAGAGTCAACATTAAAAATGGGTCAAGTTTTTGAGTAAAACTAGCTGACATACAGGAGCTTGAGTGATTCATTTCTTTGTCATCTGGGGGTTTGGGGTTTTTTCTAATCTTTTCTTTACGTGTCATTTACCTCTGTTTTAAAGGGAAAAAGGGCATGAATCCATTCTCCTGGTCCTGAGGGATTAAGAGCAATGGGTACAAACTGAAACTGGGAAGATTATGTTAGGTATTAGGAAGAAATTCTTACTGTCAGGGTGGTGATATGCTGACACAGGCTGCCCAGGGAAGCTGGGGGTGCCTCAACCCTGGCAGTGCTCTGGGCCACAATGGGTAAGGCCTTGAGCAACCTGATCTAGTAGAAGTGTCCCTGCCTATGGCAGGGGATTTGGGACCTAGATGGCATTTAAGGTCCCGTCCAACCCTTAATATTCTATGATTCTGTGACTCAGAAATGGTTTCAAATCGTAAAACCAGGAAAACTTGACAGTGTTGAAGTAGAAGAGGTATACTGGTGTACTGTAGTGGTATAAGATGTCCAGACATCCAGGATTGTGTGGTGAGATCATCTAGGTCTCATTTTCTGTACTAGTACCATCTTGAGGTTCCTCTGTGAGTCTGTGAGTTCAGGTGAAATCCATGTCTCACTGTACTCCACAGAAATGGTTGTGAGGGGTCGTGTCTCTTCCTGCCCATGGGTGTGTGATGAGGAAGAGGCTTTTCCCAGATAGTGCCCACTGGTGAAGCCGAATCTGGGTTCCAGTGTCAGTCACTGAAAGGGTTCTGTGGTTTCTGCCTCCCAGACATGGATCTGCAGACGCGTCACCTGGCCCTCAGCAGCCTGTTCACGGAGACGCTGATGATGCTGAACAACTCCAGCATCACCACGGCCGAGTCGCTGCGGGGCAGCCTGCGCAGGTGGATCGAGGGCAGAGTGCAGGGGCTGCTGGCCATGCCCCTCCTGACGGCCGCCTGCCACAGCCTGGCCTCCGTGCGCCACATGGCCGAGACCACCGAGGCCTGCATCACCTCCTACTTCAGCCACGGTAGGAGCCTGTCTGTCCCACAGCCTCTGGGATTGTGGGAAATGGATTTCTAGAGAGTTCTCAGGGCTTGGCTTCTTACTGTCAGGGTGGTGATACGCTGGCACAGGGTGCCCAGGGCAGCTGGGAGTGCCTCAACCCTGGCAGTGCTCCGGGCCACATTGGGTAAGGCCTTGAGCAACCTGATCTAGTGGAAGTGTCCCTGCTTATGGCAGGGGGGTTGGAATCTAGATGGCATTTAAGGTCCTGTCCAACCCTTAATATTCTATGATTCTGTGACTCAGAAATGGTTCCAAATTGTAAAACCAAGAAAAGTTGACAGTTTTGAAGTAGAAGAGGTATACTGGTGTACCATAGATGGCCCACACAGTGTGCATCTGTATGCAAACCTTGTTGTACAAAATGCTGACTTAGAAATGCCATGGAATAGGAGAGACATTGTTGAGAGAGAAATGGAGCTAGAAACAAGTTTCAAAGGATGGCTTTGCCAATAAGACTAGATACCTTGGAGAAATAGAACTATGAAAGATGCATTGTAGTGGGACCCACAAGATGTACTTTTAGATGATTGGCTTTAAGGCATCTACAGCATGGTGTGGCAAAAACTGAGAGGCTGAGAAACAATTACAGTGTATTGTAATTAGGAAATAGTTTGCTTCTGATTGTGATGGCATGAATTACAATATCTGTATTGTCTCACCCTTCACATGAGACTGAAATGGAATAAAAGTTTTTTAAATGCCTCTCAGTTGCCCCATCTCTGGGTCAGAAAAGGACTTAATCTGACATGGGATGCTGCTGAGCACAAATTGTCTGGAATTATGGACTGGTTTGGCTTGGAAGAGTCATTAAAGGTTACCTTGTTCCAGCCCCTCTGCCACGGGGAAATGGGCTCACACTGTCACAAGGGTGGATGGGGTATCAGAGAGAAATTCTTCCCTTTCAGGGTGGGGAGGCCCTGGCACAGGTTTCCCAGAGAAGCTGTGGCTTCTCCATTCCTGGAAGTATCCTTGGCTAGGTTAGATGGGGCTTGTAGCAACCTGGGATGGTGGAAAGTGTCCATGCTCATGGCAGGGGATGGTGTAGTATGGTCTTCTATGTCCCTTCCACCCCAAACCATTCTGGGATTCTGTGACTGTGGTTTGGGTCTTAGAGCTGCCCTAATTGTGTGCTTTCTTAATATCCATATCCATCTCTGTGGAAACTGATTTGCTCTGTGTAGTGTTGCCATATTTCCAGATGAAGTGTTTTTATAAAAAAATCACCCCAAGAGAACTGAAGCCATTTTCCCTCTTCTATAGTGTTCTGTAAGCTAATTTAACAAAAAAACCACTCCGGTTTGGTAAAACTCTGAAAGTGTGCTATGCATGATTTTATTTTTTTTTTCTTTTCTTCTTCTTTCTGTTTATGTAATCCTTGTGGAACTACATTTTTATTTCTTTCACTGTGTGGAAGATTTCAGTGCACCTGAGGGAAATACTTCTAATTCCATTGCTAAAATGTTCAAATTTTAGTCCTTGCTGAATGCTGGGAAAATATCTCACCTTGACCTCAAGGAGGTGCCCTATGATAGTGGAATTTTCTGTTCTCTCCATCAGAGTTGCATGACATGCTGATTAGCTAAAAAACAGCTTAACCAGCCCAGATTCTCTTAACTAGAAGTCCTGATTTTTAGGTTTTATCAAATGCTGCTTTCTCACATGCTTTCTGTTCTTTCCTTCTTCTTGCTTCAAAGATTCCCCTCACCACCAGGAGTTAGGCTGGGGCCCTATACTTGCTTCCCTCCAAGTTCCTGAGCTAACCATGGAAGAATTCCTGCAGGAGTGCCTGTCTTTAGGAAGTTACTTGACACTCTATGTCTACCTGCTGCAATGCCTGAACACTGACCAAACCCTTACCAATGAAATGAAGATCCTGCTGACCATCAGCAAATGGCTGGAGCAAGTGTACCCCAGGTATGAAACTTTAAGCTCCTGAATGTGCCTGGACTTTTGGACTATTATTATTATTATTATTATTATTATTATTATTATTATTATTATTATTATTATTATTATTATTATTATTATTATTATTATTATTATTATTATTATTATTATTATTATTATAGATTATTTAGGGTTGTATAGCTGGTATAATTAGGTAACCCTGATTAATTAAGTTAATTTCAACAGTGTGCTGGATGAAATTGCTTGTCCTTCTTTATCTACTAATACAGGGTCTTTCCATCTTTAGTGGTTAAATGGAAGAAGGAATTTAATCTGCTAGAAAATTAGTGAGTTTCAGTCATTTTTCAGTCAGACGAGCTTGGTTTCAATGACAGCCTGGATTTGGGCTCTGTTAAAATGACTCAGAGCAAACCCTGAATGATTCTGGGTTACACTTCCCAGTGTGTCCACAAGGTGGGATGAGTTATGTGCTGAATATTCAGTCTGGCACTCTGAGAGACCTGGTGTTGAAAGCTGCTGGATGGGGACTGTGCAGCAGCTCTGAGCCAAACCTGGAGCCAGTGCATCTGATGGGATTCCCAGGGTTAGCAGCCTGTGCTGCTGTAAAACATCTTGGATAACTGGGTTCTGAGGGGAAAGGATGCATAGCTTTGGGGTCAAAATAAAAATATTTGCATAAAATAAAAAATGCAGGTAGCAATGGTAGTTAGAGTTGCTCCTGATATTGCCAGGATTTAACAAACCTGATTATTATTTTTCCATGTTAATGTTGATAATGTTCATATTTTCTGTAAAAGAACAATTTGGAAAAATGTATGTTCCCACTCTTTCTTGGAATACAAAAAATACTTCAACTGTGGTAGGTACGATAGTAATTTCATTGCCAAGGTATGAAGGAGACAGCAAAGCCACCATATAAAGCAGATTAAACCTTGCTGTAAACATCAGATCTGAGGTTGCCTGCGATGAGAAACGACTGGGAAGAGTAATGTGAGGATAGTTTGATGCAGGAAACTCGTGATGGTGCTTTGTGTGGAAAATCTGAGCTTGTTAACTTAAACTGCCAACTGTTTGGGGAAAGATTAAAAATAGCATACGGGGAACTTCACTTTGGGCTTTACTCAACAAAAAGCTTCAATGTTTTCTTTTCTCAAGGATCATATTAAACATTTAAGTTGTTGTGGTAACCATATCCAGTGCTTCCTAAAGTGTTTTATTGGTAAGTAAAGAAAAGAACAAAGGAGTAGAGATACAGCTTCATTTCTTTTGTGCCAAGTCTTAGGCAAGTTTAAATCCACTTATGACTGCAGTATCATTTAAAGCTTAAAAGGAAGCACTGCTCTTTGTCCAGTTACAGGCCCTTAAAAGCTGCTGGCTGGTGGATCAAATCCATAACAGTAGCAGTCACAGCAGGATAATAACTGGTGAGGTAGTATAATTATGCTATCCTCATGTGATAAAATTAGCTGCTATTAATTAACAAGCTTCATGGACCTAATAGGGTGGGGAATAAACTTCTTAACCTATGCTCTGACTCTTAAATTTTTATTTTCCCTTACATTTTTCTTTAAATTTTACCTAAAGCTCAGCAAAGGAAGAGGCAAAGCTGTTTCTCTGGTGGCATAAAGCCATGCAGTTATCCTTGGTGCAGCTGGAGCAAGATGACCCTGTTCTGATTGAATCTGTCATCCGGACCCTGCTGTCCATCCAGGCCCGGCAGAGCCAGCTGGCTGAAGAGAGACTCACTTCTGGAATACTTGGTGCTATTGGGTTGGGCAGGAGGTCTCCTTTGTCACCCAGGTGAGGGCTGGAGCTGCAGGGAATTAATTGGTTTGAGTCATGGTATTTAAAAATCTGCAGCCCGGGTCCAATGTGCCCGGTCTGGGTCCAGTGCAGTGTTAAAAGGGGATCAGAACCCACACTGCCCCCAGATCTATAATGTTCTGTGGGCCTGTCACAGAAATAGCACAGTGAGTGTGTTAATCAGCTTAAGAAGCAAGTATGAACCTCTGCAAAGGTTGTGGTGGAAAAGGAAAGAAAATGCAGTTCTGAATCTGACTTAATGTCCCCCTCAAGCAAAGTTTGTAGGCAGTGTTGGTTAGAGAAAGGTACTTCCACCTGGTCTATAGAAAGCTATTTCACTTGACTTCCCAAAATTTTGTGTAAAAACAGACACATTAGAATTTCTGTCCTAATCTTGAGGTATTGGAAATGTTAAGTGATGCACAAAGGAGCATTGTGATTCACTCTGAGACATCAAGTTTGATTGTTATGTGCCAAAATCAAGTTCACTCTGGAAAGAATGCTGAGGAAAAAAACCCCATAAATGTTTGTGGAACAACACTTCAACCCTGCACCTAATCATAACTTCATGTTTTTAAAGACATTCTGGGATGCATTGGTGTTCCAATTGCCCTGAATTCTTGGTATTATTCAACTCATCCCTTGATTTGGGTAATAGTAATGTTTTACATTCTGTACTTGAGGAGTATTTCGGCTAGGCTTGAAACAGATGCAGGATTCCCTATAAAGGTATTACATTATCTTCTAGTATGTGTTGTGTCCTATTGTGTATATAACCAGAGAACACCTAGGATCCCCTTCCACCCCTGGAAGCTTCGCAGGCCAGGCTGGATGGGGCTTGGTCTTGTGGAAGATGTCCCTGCCATGGTGGGGGGTTGGAACAAGATGAGCTTTAAGGTCCCTTCCAACCCAAACCATTCTGGGGTTTTGTGATACTGAAGTGGTTTCTGATGCATTGGAATAGATCCTCTCAAGCCTTTACTTTCTTCCTCATACAAGAGATGCCTCATGGGTAGCTCTTACAATTTGTCTGCGGTTGAGACTTGCAGATCTGGTGTCACCCTGTCCCTCGGTGCTCTCCCGTGCAGGTTCCGGGTGGTTGCCCGCAGTTTGTCTGCCTTCCTCCTGGTGCAGATCCCTGCAGAGAGCCAGGTGCGCCTCAAGGCCGGCTCGGAGCCCAGGCTGTCTCAGAAGGCTCAGCAGGTGAGGTGTGCCCATCTCTGGCTGCTTGACATGCTCTCTGCATGCTCCTTTAGCTTTTGGGGTGAACTTTGTGAGAGTTACTGCAAGCATTTCTTCAAGGTAAATCCTGTTCTCACTTTGTTGCTAAACTTTGGCAGCAGGACTGTGAGTTTGACTCTGTCCTAAAGGTGATCCTGGGTACAACTTTTTACAGTGTTCTGTGTTAATATGAAGTATTCATTCTTTTTCAAAAATTCATTTTTGAATCTTACACATTTAAAAGGGGCAGATAAACATATGTCTGTAAAGTCCAACTCAGAAAGTTTGGAGAGTAGCAGGTAGAAAGAATTTAAAACAAACAGGAAAAAACAGTGCTGCTGTGGTTTGCACTGCTTTTCAGTGATAAAGCAGGGCTACACTCACGCTGACATTTGTTTATGTGAGGTCAGGGCTTAAAAGGCCTGTGACAAATAAACATTCCCCCTTTAGCATGTGCACTGACCATGGTGTTCTTTCAGTAAGCTCTTGAGAAGAGGAAGGAGAAATTGGTTAGAAACCAAAGTAAAGTAGCTTGGTACACCTTGTTTCTCTAAGAAAAGAACAAAACTTGTTCAGAAATACTTTCTACATTTGTTCTTGTGAGTCCTGCCAACAGACTTCTCTACATATAATTCTTAACATGACAGTTAATATTTAACTTTAATACTATTAATGGGAGCAAAACAATGCTTCCATGAAAGTCAATATATTCATAAGAACAACCTAAAGTGAAGATTAAAGTGTGTTGCAGCCTGTAGTTTGACATAATTTCTGTGAAACCATGTCTTGAGTTCATGAAGTAGATATTTGACAATATTTGGGTTACAGAATCCTAGGAAGCAATAATGGGACAGTTTTTGTGTTGATCTTGGGGAGAGAACAGCTTGAAAAATGCAAGTTGACTTGAAACGCTGTTAGGAGATGACAGTTTACAACTGTTTTGTTCTGAGTACTCTGTGTTCTGTAGTAGGTGAGGATCCTTTAGGGGAATTGTGCAGATGGTGTTGTGTTATGGACCAAAATACACAAAACTAACAGAATTTTCCCTTTTCCCCGTAGGCACTGAGTGCTCTCGAAGCCATGTCATCCAACAAACAATATATGGATTACCAGGAGCAGCTCTCCCAGGCCTCTCTGTTCATCAAACACCCTGAGCACTGCCTTCAGGATGGCAATAACCTCCTGTCCCTCCTGGTGAACACGCTGTACCCAGAAGTGCATTTTTTGGACAGCATTCGGTAGCGGTGCCGGGCGGGCGGTGGGGCCGGCGGTGGCTCTGGTATACAAACAGTGTCCTTATTGCACAAATGATTTTTACCTGCAGAGTTCCACTTTAATTAAGTCAGACCTGTGAATAAGAACAACTGCACACTGTCAAGTTTTCTCCACTTCAAGGTTTTCTTGCTTTTCGTTTGATTTTTAGGCCTGTGGAATTGCTTAATGGTTTGCATTTGGGGGTTTTTTGGTTTTGGTTTTTTTTTTTTTTTTGACTGAAAGCACTTGAATATCTTCTGTGTGTGGTGCCCTTTGGAGAGAAGGGTACCTGGGGATAGGTGTACAAATCACTAGTCAGCACAGCTCACTGTAGTGTCTGAAGATTTTGCTTGATGCCTTTTTTTTATTTTCTAGTGTGTCATCATTCAGGCCAGTTCAAAAGTGAGTGGAGGATTGTGTGTAAAAGAGGTTTGACTTTCTTAACCAGGATACCTCTGAGTCTTACCTAATGAGTGTGTGTCTAGCAATTTTTTGTGAAATCCCTGTATTTGAAAGGATGGTATTTTAAATCTTCATCTTTTTTGCTATCCCACAGAAGTCCGTAGTTAAGAGGCATGCCTACAATCTTTACCCACTTCTGTAAATATCAACACAAATAGGAACTAAGAACATTGTTTTTTCCTGTTTTCTAAACATAGTGTGTCTGCATCTATATTGCTTGATTAAATGCAAGTAACTTCTTGCCAAGTTCAAGGGGATTTAAATCCAGAGACATATTTTCTGGATCTTCAGTGTCTGAGAGGGGAACAGTCAGCTACGATCATGTTAAATAGGATTCCTTAATTCCTAAGTCTGGTTGTTTAGGAAATGTTTAACAACCACCACTTAAGCTTTTTTTCTTCTGCCTGGCTGGACATGACATAATAGGATTTAATATGACACTGTGAAGAGGTATTTTTGTTGTATTAAATTTGGTGATCACTTGTTAAAGTTCTGTTGCCAAAGCATGAACCATGAGCCTGTAAATCTGTTGTTTCAGCTGAATGATCACTGTTTTTGTTGCCTTGTCTGATCATAGGATGCACTTTTGTTTAGGAAAAGCAGAAGGCAAATTTTTCCTGGTGCTTGTTTGATGTCCCTTTAATCACTGATGTGTTTGAGCTGGCCCAAGGTCCTGCAGTCCCAGTCCCTAGAGCTCTGTGAAGGAACTGATCACTTTTTCTCTTCCTCCATTAATTGTGCCTTTATGTTTCTGACATGGTTGCACGTTAAAACGTGAGTTCTGGTCAATAGGGGATAGAAATGTGCTACCTACTGGTCAATGATGCTTTGAGCTGTTGCTCTTAAACCATGGTTCTGGTGCTAGAGGACAGATCACCTTTTCCTTCTTGGCAGGTTCTGCTAATTATGCCAGCTGGGTCATTAGATCACCATCATTTTAATGTGGTCTTAGAGTTCTTTGCTCTATCTGCGAGCCTATAAATAAATATATATATATGTACATCCCTCTGTATAGTAACCAGATACCAATGCAGCATGGTTTTTAACAGACTCTTTTGGAAAATTCATGTGTGGAGGAATACATTCTGCTGCTTTTCCCCCCAAAGACTTAAAAGCACTGGGTTTATTAGGTTAAATGTTATTGATCAGTTGCATATAAATGTGAAGAAGTCAGAAATATGTGTTTGACATGCACTTTCGAAATGAGGAATTGTTTCAGCTGTTGAGTTTTTACAAATGTTGTATTTATAACATGCTCTGTCTGCAAAGACCATGCAAAATAAAAATGGAAAATCAAGCCGTTGGTGACAGACACTGTGATGTTTTCAGCTTGGTAGAAGGATCCACATCAGACAACACATCATTGCTGGATGTGCCCTCTGCAGATCAGTCTTCTGGCAGTGGCTGAAGCATGAACCTGTATTGCATTCTCTGTGCACATGTGAACTCCAGAGCTTGGGGCCTTATTTTCCAAGTGGTGCCCAACAGATTGACTTTTTATTCCTTCTTGCTTTACTGGAAGGGCTTTGGCATTCCCTGCACCTCCCACATGAGTTCAATACCAGAAGCATCCTGGTGGGTGCACTATTGTGTTTTGTGCCTCCAGTTTAAACTGGTTTGAGTGGGTGTTTGTCTCTCCCATGAGAACTAGGGGGATCCAGTTGGTTTTGGGACATGAGGTCTGATGCTTCTATTTGGACCCAAACTACCTGAGTTTAAAGAAGTAATTTTTTAGAGAAAAATTCAGAAAGCCAAGCCTAAATCCCATGCACAGGTAGAAGTGAGTTCTCATTACTATATATATATCTGTAAATCATAAGGGCTCAGAAATCCAATTCCGTTTGTCCAACTGATATCTCTGAGATATCTTTCTTCTGTGACACCTGTGAAACTGAGCTTACAGGTCTGTGACTACACTGTCTGCTGTAACTTCCCTTTTCTCTTTGCATCTCTTCTTATTTTTTATTAAATCTGGCTTTGTCACTGCTGGAATTTTAAGTAGGGATTTAAAAGATCAGGTTCAAATATATCCTCCCATTTATTTTTTCTTTCCCCCTTATCGTTCTAGCCAAGTAATTTAAAATTCTGCTTTGCCCTCCCAGTGCAGATCTTATGAAGAGGTGAACTTTAAAATAATGATTCCTAGCCCGGGGTTGAGCTTGCCAGCTTGATGGTATTTTAGTAGAAGTTTGGTGGTTGTTACCAGGAGCAGGATTGTTTGGGGAACAGTTTTGGAGCTGCTGCCCTGGGATAGTTGTACAGTGCATCAAATCCAGCAGTATAAATGTGAAAGTAAGTTCAAGCCCCCTGCTCTTTCTTAATTCTTTCTCCTCCTCCTCCTCATCTAAGCCAGCCTGTTGCTGTCTCCAGCCCTGTCTTAGGCCTCTGCCTGCCTCTCCAGGACTCCAGGTTGACCCACATTGCCCTATACCATAAGCTGGATCTGTTCACCTGATTTTGGAGGATGTTCACAGTTGGGTAAGAGATTTGTCTGTGGTTGGCCTTTGTGACTTCGTGGCCTTTGTGATTTTGCAGTAGTGACTCCATCTCAGATGAGAGAGATTTAACAAATGAGTAGTCAGACCTTAAAGAAACTCCTTTGTGCAACACAGGGATGGAAATGGTTGAGAAATATTCTTTTAGCTATAAAAAAACCAACCACCCAACAATTTTTGTGTATTGGAACATTTATCACAAAGCTCTGAGTTTCTGGGCACTAGGAGCTGAAGCAGAGGTAGAACACAGACTAGTGTTTAGACTTCTCTAAACACTAGTTTAGAAAAGTCTAAACTCTAGACTTCTGGAGTTTAGACTTCTCATGGTCCTGCTTTCAGCTCTACCAGTTTTTGGAAAACATCTTTTTGCTTGGAGTCCTCTTTAAAGTTAAGGTTTGCTTAAAATAAACTCTTCTGGGTGTTTAGAAATAATAATAATAATAATTTTAAAAAAGGAACAAGTCCCATCAGAAATTCCAGTAGTGTTTTGCCACAGCAAGGATTTCTGTCATGTCAGTAGCCCACTTGGATGCAGTTGGAGAAGCGGAGTGGTGAAAATGCTTTTCAAAGCAAAGTTTGAAAAATACCAAAGCAAAAAGCTCTGAGGCAATTTTATACTATTGTATGCTATTGCCTGCTTGCTTAAATATTTGATAGGGGCTAAAAACGCAGATAAGTTACAATTGACCATGTTTTGCCCTTCCAGCTCCATCACTCTTCTCTTCTCCATATAAAGGCTGCTGTCACTCGTGAGGAGAAGCAGGGAGCTCATAGTGTCGTGGAAGGGACCTTAGAGATGATGCAGTTCCAGCCTCCCCGAGGCTGGTGTGAGCCCTGTGCCTCAGCCAAGGCCAGCTCTGTGCTCCCTGGGGAAGGAGGGGCGTGGGTCGGGTCCTGCTCAGCTGCGCCGGGGCGCTGCCCCTGCCCTGGGCCGGCTCTGGCTGTGCCCGCGGTCACAGTTCTCGTAGGTGCACTCCGGCTGCTGGGGCCTGCCAGGAGGAGATGTGGGAAAGGTGAGGGCCTTCCAGGCTGCTCTGGGATTTGCCAGTGGCTCCAGTGGATGTCAGGGGGAGCATCTGTGACACTCCGAGACAGAGCCTCTTCTACTTCACAGTAGATTTTAAGGGTCCCAGGCACAACTGCTCTTTTACACCTTAAAGCTTTTACATCTTAAAGCATGCAGAGCAATCTCCTGCACCTTTAGCACGCACTGTGGTACTGTCGTGCCAAGAACCTTGTGAGGTTGTGACAAACCAAGCTGTGCCAAGGGAAATGTAGGTTGGATATTAGGAAAAAGTTTTTTACAGAAAGGGTGATAAAGTTCTGGAATGGTCTGCCTGGGGGTGGTGGAGTCACCATCCCTGGATGTGTTTAAAAAAAGACTGGATGTGGCACTCAGTGCCTGGGTTTAGTTGAAGTGTTGGAGCTGGGCTGGTGTCGATGATCTTTAAGGTCTCTTCCAACCCAGTCATTCTGTGAATTCTGTGAAACCTCTCCTGAGCAGAATCTTCTCATGTGTTTGACTTTAAGCCGTCCTATCTGTGTAGGTGTCTATGCAAATATAACCAAGGGTACAATGTGGTTTAGACCCTGGTAAATCAGCAAAACTGTGGGGTTTTTTAATAAGAAATTACAGATTTGAATATAGGATTAAATTCCTTGTTTCTTTAGCTGTGCCCTGTACACTTGACTGTCCTGCCGGAATGGCTGTTCTTGGGAATGGTCAGGGAAGGAGACATGTGGGGTAACACAGGAAGGAAGTATCACAAAGAAATTACTCAGATTGAAAGGGAGTTGCCCCATGCAGATGTAATTAGCCTTGACCTCAGATAAGTCTTCTTTACCATTAGATCAAGGATTGGTTTGGGTGGGATTTGGGCTTTTTTTTTTGTTGTTGTTGTTGATGTTGTTTCTTTGTTTGGTTTTTTGTAGTTTTGTCTTTTTTTTTTTTTTTGGTTAATTCTTTTGTGGGGTTTTTTTTTTTAATTTTTTTTTTTTAATTAAAAAAAAAAAAATTCCATCCTGGAAGTTTGGCCACCCCAGCTGTCAGGAGTGTCCAAGATCAGTGTTGTGTTGGGTCATGGGGAATGACCCACAGGGGCTTGTGGGAGCATGATGTGGATGCCAGCCCAAGAATCAGGCCCTGTCACACCTGAGCTGGGATATTTGCTATCTCTCCATAACTTCCCTGCACACTTGGCTGAGCTTTGGTGTGGCAACTTTTTCTACTCCATTACAAACTGGGGTGAAGAGAGAGGGGAAGATTTCTGTTTCACAGTGTCAGCACAGACCCCATCCCTTTCCCTTGGGTGGATGATCCATTGTTGGTTTAATGTGGCATCACAGAACCATGGAATGGTTTGGATTGGGAAGAACCTTAAACCTCATCCACTGCCACCCCCTGCCATGGGGTAGAATGCCACTTTCCACTATCCCAGGCTGCTCCAAGCCCTGTCCAGCCTGGCCTTGGACACTGCCAGGGATCCAGGGGCAGCCACAGCTGCTCTGGGCACCCTGGGCCAGGGCCTGCCCACCCTCCCAGCCAGCAATTCCTCATTCCCAATATCCCATCTGTCCCTGCCCTCTGGCCCTGGGAAGCCATTCCCTGGCTGCTGTCCCTCCCTGCCTTGTGCCCAGTCCCTGTGCAGCTCTCCTGGAGCCCCTTGAGGCCCTGCCAGGGGCTCTGAGGTGTCCCTGGAGCCTTCTCCAGGTGAACAGCCCCAGCTCTCCCAGCCTGCCTGCAGCCTTCCAGCCATGCTCTGGGCCTATGGCACATCTAAACTTCTGTCAGCCCTTTGCTGGTGCAGCAGCTATGTGCTCTAGTCTCTCAAAAGCTGGTGTCCAGTCTCTTCTACTCACTCCACTGGGGTCTCCTCTCATCTGTGCCCAAGCCAGAACCTCCTCCCAGCAGTGTCCAGCCCTTGTTCCCTCACACTGGCTCACCTGGCCATCAGCTCAACCCTCTCCTTGCCCCAGCAGCCTGCTCTGAGGCCAGAAAATTATTACCAAGACCAAGGACACGCTGCATTTCTCACCCTGGCCATCCTCACTCTCCTGCAGGATAACACGAGTAGAAGGCAAGACATCCTTACCTGGCCAGGCTGGGTGGGGCAGAGGGGGGACCTGTGAAGTGGAAATGATGATGTGGGTTAGCCATGAGGTCAGAGTGAGCTGGGGAGCCAGGAGTGACCTAGAGCTGCTGGGAAGCTGCACTGGCAGTGATGTGACATCTCATTCTTCTCAGTCCCCTCCTGCCCGTGCCACCACTCAGCAGCCCTGGAGGGCTGGGGACCAGTCGCCTCCTGGCTGCTTGGGATGTAGTGTCCCTCAGCCCATGGGCTGATTCCCATCTCCTGTGAGCTGGGCATCCCTGATCTCACAGCCTTGACCTGGCTGGAAGGTGGGATTTCACAAATTCTGGGGAAGTACTGGGTAGTGAGGTCCCGGGGGACTGACAGGGTGGTCTGTGAAATGAGGATGCCCATCGCAGGAGATTAAACTTGTGTGGGATGCAGCAAAGGTAAATCCTGGCTGTGGGGGGAAGAGAACCTGCTGGTTATGTAGGCAGTGGTCTCTCCACTGATTTCCCCTCTATTGGTTTATTAACATTTCTTCTTGGTACACGGGAAACTCCTGCTCCCTCAGAATTTCCATAGGAAATTTCCAAATTTCCCTTCTCAGCAGGCTGTGATCAGCCAGCCAAGAGCTTTTGGCACTTCTTAGGTTTCCTTCTCCTAGGGCAGAAAATCACAAAATCATTAACACTCCCTCCCCCCAAACAAACCCAGTCCCCTCCTGCCTGGTTTGTATGCACATCCATCATGGTTGCCAGTCGGATGGAGGCCCGTCAGGACACTGACCTTCTCTGGAGAAAGCAGCGAAGCTCAGGATCACCAGCAGAATGACCACCTTGGCTGCCAGCGGGACGAAGATCAGGATTATGAAGGAGGAGCTGTCGGAGGCTCTGAATTTGTAGAAGTAGACAGCCCCCTCTGCCCGGCCGTGGCTGTTGACGGCGGTGCAGGTGTATTTCCCGTCGTGGGTCAGGGAGCGCAGCTCCTTGGTGACGCGGTGGCTGGAGCTGCTGCTGGAGCTCAGGTTGCTGTAGGGGGGTCCTGTCCAGGTCAGGGCAGGTGCTGGCTCCCCCTCGGCCGTGCAGCGGGCCTGGAAGGTGTGATCCCTGCTGGAGCTGACCGTGATGTTAATGATCCTGGGGGCGGCTGTGGGGATGGCAACGGGGGAGGGAAAACGGGTCAGGCTGTAAAGGTGCGAAACAGCTGGAATGAAGATTTGGTCTTGGTGGACCCTCAGTGTTGTTCTGTCAGGGTAAAGTTGGGTAATGGTGGGTGAGAGCTGGACCTGCCCCAGCCTGAACCCCCCTGCCCTGGGCTGGTCCCAGCATGGGCAGCAGGGCAGGGGGGATTCTGCCCCTGTGCCCCTGGGCTCAGGTGAGACCCACCTGCAGAGCTGCCCCAGCCCTGGCTCCAACAGCACAAGGACCTGGAGCTGCTGGAGCCAGTGCAGAGGAGGGCACGGAGATGCTGCCAGGGCTGGAGCCCCTGTGCTCTGGAGCCAGCCTGGCACAGCTGGCTCACCTGCTGGGGCTGCTCACCTGCACAAGAGAAGGCTCCAGGGACACCTCAGAGCCCCTGCCAGGGCCTCAAGGGGCTCCAAGCAAAATGGGGATAAATTTTTTAGCAGGACTTTTTGTGACAGACAAGGGTTGATGCTTTGAAGCTAAAAGATTAGAGATTTAGATTTGATGTAAGGAGGAATTTTTTTTTTAAAAGAGGGCTGCCCAGAGAAGCTGTGGCTGCCCCTGGGTCCCTGGAAGTCTCCAAGGCCGGGCTGGACAGGCTTTGGAGCAACATCATCTAGTGGAAGCTGTCCCTGCCCATGGCAGGGGTGTTGGACAAGATGAGCTTTAAAGGTTCTCTTCAACAGAAACTATGTAATGGCCCTATGGATGTTGGCATCAGGCCTCTCCTTCCTTGTTTTTCTTGGCACTTTCTTCTAGATTTCCCCACCCAGCCTGTGTTGGATAGAGGGGCAAAATGGTTCATCCAGCAAAGCCTGGATGCAAGGATGTGTACTCTCTT
Organism: Fringilla coelebs; assembly: GCF_963513975.1. Lineage (NCBI taxonomy): Eukaryota > Metazoa > Chordata > Aves > Passeriformes > Fringillidae > Fringilla > Fringilla coelebs. The sequence goes on from NC_140031.1 coordinate 2,948,680, forward strand.
TGTTCTATCCCAGTAATGGCTCACACATTTTTCTGAACTTTGCCCAACTTCAGCTGTTGTGCCTTTCCTCGTTGGCAGAAAGCAGAGAAGTGCCACCCACCATTGTAGGCACAGGTGCACTGGTGACCTTTCTGGACTTGGCTGCATCTCCACAAGGTCCAGGACATGTCACCCACAGTGTTCTGCACAAGCATTTTGTGGCTGTTCCATTGATCTCTGACCTCCAGAGTGCACGTGGATGGACCCGCTTGTGTGAGCCCTTTGCTCAGTGCCTGAGACTTGCCAGATTTGGCAGGTTAGTTATAGGAGAAATATCTGCTTCTTGCCACAACCTATTTTTGATTACGTTTTTTTTCCAGCACCAGAGTTACCAGGTCACTTTCAGGCTGGACATTAGGAGAAATTTCTTCACAGAAAGGATGACTGGATATTGAAAGGAGCTGCTCAGGGAAATGGTAGAGCCCTCATCCCTGGAAGGGTTCAAAAAGGTGTGGTGGAAAGTGAAGGGCACTAAATGAGTGTCCTCACAGAGGAAGAGCAGAAATTAATTTTTTTTCAGACTAGAAAACAGAGTTTTCAACCACCTACTACAAGTTGTCCTCTTTGTCCACATAGTGCAAGAGGAATCTGAGGCTGCGTGTCATGGGTCTGTGTGTTTTGGTGTTTAAATTAACCTTTCAAGCACTAATTAACCCCTCCCAATCATACTGTCAGGGCCCATTCCCAAGCAGAATACTGTATCTGTCTGTGCTATCATTCCTCTGGTGTTAAAATCCAGACAGCCTCTTAGAGACAGGTCTTGCTGCCATTCTGCCCTGGTCCTGCTGTGTGTGGGTGTCAGGAGCTGGTGCAACTGAAGGAGAGCCTCAGCTGTGCAGAACTTCTTAGGAAACAGCCAAGCTCATCCTCAGGTCCCATCTGGACACCCACACTGCTCAGCAGGCATAAGGAGCTTCCCTCTCAAACGCAAAATCATCCAACCTCATGGCCTGGGTAAGGTCTGAGTCTGCTTCTGAGGCCTCCTGTGTCTCCTTGCTCTCCCTTGATCTGTGAGCTTGTGCTCGGAAGAGAGATTAGCATTTGACATTTGTTGCTCTGAGCTGGTGTTCCAGGAATAAAAAAGGTTTCCAGGTTTGTGTTTCATGCTCCAGAGGATTCTGGATTTGTGGCACCTGGGTACCAGGTATCTTGTCTTTCCAATCCCCTGTTACCACTTGAGCCCTGTAGTGTTAATATCTGTGAACTTTTGCTCAGCATCTGGGCTGTCCAGTTCAGGTTCTGATGGAGTTTTAACAGATGTCTTTGACCCCATCTTAGCTAACCCCAGCTTCCCTCTGCTGCCTGCTCTGATCCTGTGCTGCAGGGAAAAAGTGGGATGCACAGCTTTTGGTGGGCTCTCACTCCAGCTGCCAGAGCCTCGCCATTTCCTAACCAGTTTTGTTTCTATTCCCTTCCCTGCCTTGTGCTCACTGTCTCATGTTGGAAGACTCAGGAGGACAATGAATTTTCCCTGTTATCATGGAGAAAGAAAGCCCAGCCCTTTGGAAAACCAACACTGAGGAGCACAATGGATTTTCCCTGTTATCATGGAGGAAGAAAACCCAGTCCTTTGGGAAACCAAGACTGAGGAGCACAATGAATTTTCCCTGTTATAATGGAGAAAGAAAACCCAGTCCTTTGGGAAACCAAGACTGAGGAGCACAATGAATTTTCCCTGTTATAATGGAGAAAGAAAACCCAGTCCTTTGGGAAACCAAGACTGAGGAGCACAATGAATTTTCCCTGTTATAATGGAGGAAGAAAACCCAGTCCTTTGGGAAACCAAGACTGAGGAGCACAATGAATTTTCCCTGTTATAATGGAGAAAGAAAACCCAGTCCTTTGGGAAACTAAGACTGAGGGGGACAATGAATTTTCCCTTTTATAATGGAGAAAGAAAACCCAACCCTTTGGAAAACCATCTCAGGTAAACTTCTGCTGCCTTGTGTCATTTCCCACACCCTGTGGCTCTTCCCCCGAGGGTGTCTTTGCCTCCTTTGCCTCTCAGGCCCTCTTACCAACCACGTGCAGCCTGATGCCATTCCTGCTCTCGTACTTGTCCTGGCTGTCTCCAGCCAGCTCCACCCGACAGAAGTACCTCTCGCTGTCGCTCCAGGTCAGGTTGTCCACCCTGAGGGACAGGTCCTTGTGCCGGGGGTTGCCCAGCAGCTTGTACTTGTTCTTGTGGCTGATGGCAGTCCTGCAGAGCTCGCTGCTGCTCTGGCTCACACACTTGAAGATCACCGTGCCGTTGTAAGGCTCCTTGATCCTCCAGATGGCCGTGAGGGCCCGGTCAAATGTTTTGTAGGGGTGTGTGAAGGTGCAGGGCAGGATGACCGTCTTCCCAAGCTCTCCAGTAACGTCAGATGGGACGTGGACAGACCAGCCATTGCACTGCACACCTGCGAGCAAGAAGGGATCATGGAATTGCAGGATGGTTGGCTGGAAGGGGCCTTATAGTTAATTTCATTCCACCACCCCTGCCGTGGGCAGGGATAACTTCCACTAGCCCAGTTTGCTCCAATCCCCATCCAACCTGGCCTTGGACACCTCCAAAAATCCAGACACAGCCACAGCTTCTTTGGGCAACCTGTGCCAGGGCTTCACCACCCTCACAGCCAAAAATTTCTTCCTAATATCTAATCTAAAGCTCCCCTCTTTCAGTTTAATATATAGACATGTCTGTCTACCCACTGTTCTGCTGCTGTCAACAGCTGGAGCAGCAGATTGTGGCTTCAGAAGCACATCTGTGCCTACATTCCTGTCTGATGAAACTCCATTAGATCAGGGGCTCTCAGTAGCTGAGAATACCTGTAAAATGTAAATCTAAGTATTTCCACCCATCCCTGGTCTTGTTGGCTTCACCATATGGGCATTCAGCTGTCGGATTACTCCTGCAGGCTCAAAGATCAGATTTGGGTTTTGTTCCTGTATCTGTGGCCCATAACACTTGACAAACAGCTGCGTGGCAGTGCAGCTTGTCTTAACCTATTGTGTGTTACACAATGGACAAAGGCCACCCTAGGGCCAGGTCTCTGTTCAGATATTTACATGGAGTCAGCTCCAAGCCAGTATTTTGGTTACTGAGATCTGGAGTCGTGCTGCCCTGTCATACACAATAATGGTACGGGTACCTTTTCCAGCCCAGGTGATCTAATAAACAATGCTGCAGCACTGCAGGAGCTTCATGAAGCTCATGGGCTTTGAGCACAAAGATCTGGCACTGAAAACAGTAATTGCTATTGCTTTCTAGCTTATTTGCTCTTGTTTTAGTTATTTTGCAGCGTGTCACTGTGACCTTTACTTTAGGAGAACTGTAGATGGTGTGCTTTTGAGTATGACTTGCTTCTCTCTGCCACCCCTTTGATTAGCTTTTCTTTTTTTTGGTCTTCAATCTTAAGCAAAGAACACATTTTTTCTTTTTTTTTTTTTTAAAGCACATAAGCCCCCCCCGCCTTCCAGATGAAAAATAATGTTAAAAATAAGTGCTTTTAATGTTAGCATCTCCGCCCATTTCCATGGAAACACAGTTTGCCTAGTTATGAGTGGAGGGAGCTGTCAACTTTCTCTGTGTAATTTACCCTTAACTCTAAAGCCTCAGCGTGGCAGGGCTTTCACATTCCTTTTGTTAATATCCTGCCTCCATTTGCTAATGGAACCGAAGCTCTCACAAGGAAGAGAGAGGTAAATAGCCTGCACACTTTGCAGAGGGTAACTCCCAAAAGGCGTTGTCAGGTCAGTCTTGCTGCTGGTGGCCAGTGGGGAAAGGTCATGAGGACAGCAGCAAGAGCTGGGGACCAGCTCACAGCTACCCTTGCTCTGGTAAATGCTGTTTGGCAGTGAAGCCAAGCAAATCCTATGGAGTTTAATGGAATTTAAACACATATTTGAAGTAATGTGGGCTTAAGTGCCCAGTGGAACTGGAAAATATTGTGTCTGTTGCATAATAACTCCTAAGGAGTATGAAGCAGGGCGCTGATGAAAACTCTGCATCCACCCGACAAAGCTGGGGAAAAGTCAGATGGACTTCCTGCTCAAGTTAGGGAAACAGAAAAATACAAAAAAACCCCAGAAACCGGCGGCCTCTCTGACAACTGCTAAGCCTGAGTCTTCCTTGTTGTCACATGCGCTTGGAATTTCAGGAGACTTTTAAGCAACGTGATGGAGAGTGCAATTCCTGTAGAGTTTGCCCGCAGCAGGCGGTTCCCTGGCACTTGGACTGGGGTGAGAGGAGAAGCTGTGCCCAGACAGGGGCTGAGAGCAAGCTCAGGACTCACCCTTCCTGGAGATGCGGAGGAGGCACAGGAGAACCAAGCCGAGCTCTCTCATGCTGCTCAGTGTTCTCCCCTGAGGGGCATCAGCAAAGCAGACCCATCTCCTTACATCTGAGCTGCAGGCCCTGCAGGAACAAAAGGTTTTTCCAGGGGTAGGAGAAGTTGTGGTTTTCTTCTCCCTGGAGGGAATGAGTTGTTTTGCTGAACCAGCTCTGGGGTCAGGTATTAATAGTTCTGTGGTCAGTCATGTGAAAATTACACCAGAAGGAATCACAGCGTTAACCAATTTCCAGCTAAAGGGAGGGAATTGCAGCCTGGAGCTGCAAACATCCATGCCATGTGTGTGATGGGGCAAGAGGGCATGGCTTTTGCTACCCACTTACCAGCCTAGAGCAAATCCTGCAATCTGCCTGAGGCTGGGACAAGCAAGACTCTTACTGACCTGTCTTCCTTCTCCTGTATCTGGAGCCTTCAAACCAAGTGTGCTTTACCCCGTGTCATCCCTAGGTATAGAGAAAACCCCCAAACCACTCTTCCTTTGAAGGCACTTGTGCCGAGGTTCACTGGTGGGTGAGTGGTTTGGTGTCCCCTGGCGCCCTGCTCTGTCCACGCTCACATGACCCCGATGAGGGATGACTCATTATCTCCTGAGAAATAAGATGAATTCCAGCTTTTTGCCCAGCATCTTTGTGCAAATGTTTGCTGCTTTCCTGCTGGATTCAGTTTCAGCAAGTTGACTCTGCTCATCTGCAGAGCCTGTGGGGAGCTGATCGTGTTTTCCCCTCGCCATCTCCCCGACGGCGATCTCCTGCTCAGTTTAACAACCCTGGGGTGTGAATTCCCTGCCTGGGTTCACCTTGAGGTTTGCTGCCTTTGCTTCAGGCCACAGGCGTGTGCCTGAACGATCTCACTTTGTCCGGGCTGCTGCTGTAGGGCTCCCTCCTGGATGGTGACAGGGACAGAGCACCCACAGGACTCACGGACAGCTTGGGCAGGGCTTGCAGCATCCTGGTCCGGTGGAAGGTGTCCCTGCCCGTGGTGGGATGGGATGATGCTCCAGGCGCCTCCCATCCAAGGCACTCCGTGACTCCCGCTGCAGCAGCCGCTGGAGGGCTCCCAGAGCCCGGATAAGATGCTGCTGGGTCACTGCTGCCGCCTTCCCTGAGCCCGCAGCCAGAGCCCACCCGCAGGAGCCATGGCAGGGCTCCCCTTGGCCCTTCACCCCTGCTCCTGTGCCTCTGCTCCCTTCTGAGCTTGAGGAAAATCTCCTGGAGGGGAACCCTGAGGTGTGGTAGTGTGCAGTGTGTTCACTGCTCCCTGATCCCTTGCTTCCTCCTCTTTACAGTGTTTGTGAAGGGAGATCTCTGTCTTCCCCAAGCTTTTTGGAGGAGGCTCTGAGAGTACCCGGCTCTTATTTAGGGCTGTTTGGACCTGTTGCCGCACAGCCAAGGGTGTTAATTTTTCAAATACCCACTTAGATCCCTGCCCTGTCCCTTCTGCACGTCATCCTTGAGCAGGAGCATCAGGACCAGTGGTCTGATTACTTTGCAAACTGACCTTACTAGCTGTTAAACATAATTAATGCCACCAGCAGCTGAGAAACCTGAGGGTGAAGGTGGTGGAAGCAGCAAGTGAGACCTGTAATCCCTATCACATCTGTGATATGTGCCTTTTCTGTGAACCTCCCCCTTCCTCCCCTATGTGCAGTTTGATTTTATCTATTTGTGATGTAAAGTTTTTGGTGGCGTGACTCTTTTTAAGCCTTTCACCACTCATGGCACAGTGGGACTCAGTGGATTGAAGTAAAAGATTAAAGTGAAATCCATGTTAAAAACATCTTGTTACAGTGAAGCATAAATGATTCATGTAAAGAATGGCTGCAGTTAACACCAGTATGATCCTCTTCCTCTTTAATGTTTTACTGCAGCATCTCCTAGAAAAATATCTGGTAAATCAGAGCAGAACTACAAATCCTTTGAGTTTTATCTGTGGACTGATTTTCCTCTTGGACCATGGCCGTTGGAATGAAGCGTTTTAGTGTTTAAAATACAGAGTTGGTAACGTATAGCTGAAAAGATTTACAGTTATTTGAATCAGCCAAAAAATTTTGTAAACAAAATAATCCGTGGCTGTGATGATCCACAGACTCTGTGACCTTTTTTCCCTGGTCTGGGATTAAATAGTATGTAAGATTTCAGTATGGAAGCCTACTTCTGGTCCAATACCAAAACCAGGATGCTGTCCATATTTATCAAATACTTGTTTTAGTACTAGTAAATTTAAAGGCTGCAAATAATGACATTCCTCCTGCCTCCCTAAGAAATTCCTGCAGTGTTTTGTGATGAACTGGATGGTTTCAGAGGGCTTTTCAACCTAAATGGTTCCGTGGCTCTGTGGTTGGGTGGCGATGATCCGCACCCAAATTGCAGCGTGTGGCTGGAGATGAGCATGGCAGAGCTCATCCCTCCTGCTCCCAGGTTTGTCACTGAGGACCAAAGCAAAGAGTTATTCGTGTAGCTGTACCTGTGCTGACAATTTACCCACTTATTCAGGGGGCAGAGTGAAGACAGGTGTTCCCCTCCCTCCCTTTAGGTCTTAGTTTCAGCTCCAAGGTTTTCCACCTCAATTATTTCAGCATCATGTGTGTTCATAGTCCTCTGAGAGTGCCAGCCTGCACACATTCAAAGCAAATCCTCGTGTTTTGTCACATCTGGTTCTCTTCCCTGAAGGGATTGGCTCTGTGAAGTACTGGGGAGTGGAGCTGGGAGGGCAGAGGGGTTTTCCCTCTTGTCTGGTCCTTGTCAGCAGCAGAAAATGGAGCCATGCTCCCCTTTTTGTGAAGCTGCTGTGGGCTGCCCATCTTCCCTCTGTGTCCACTTCATCCTCACTAAGCAAGAGGCAGAAAAAAAAAATTATGGGTGAACCTACAGAGCAGGGAAAGTAGAAAAGGATGGAGGGTGTAAAATGCAGGGACCATTATTGCTGGTGACACTGACGCTGTTTCCTGACTTTGAGTGTTGCTGCAGAACACTGTCACCACTGCCTCAAGCTCCTGCTGATCTGGTCTGAAAGTCTACAGGTTCAGTCTCTTGCCTGTGCTGTCTGCTCAGTTCCTCACCAATGCTCCTGACCTGGGGAGTTCTCCTGCCTGCCATCCCATTGCTCCAAATGTGGGGCTGTTCCATCACCAAAGCTGTGTTGGCAGGCTGATGGAGCTGGAACACGGGTGCTGGTGAACTCTTCTTGCCTCTGGTGAGCATCAACCAAAGCAAATTAAGTGTATAATTGGGTAATTTGCACCTAGTGGGCAATTACAGCGTGAACAGCTGGTGTTATGGGCAGTGCGTGGCAGTGGAAAAAGGCAAAGGAAGTGTCTCTCTCCAAGCTGTTAGTTCATGTAGCTGGATGTAGTCACATCCATTGAAGTGGATGAACTGCTCTGATCTCCCAAACCTCTGCATTTCTGCCCCTGCTGCTGCCTGTGCTCATCCTGTGCCCTGCTCTGAGCGTGGCACACCTGCAGACAGGCACTGCTGTGCTGCTCTCTGCTCTGCCCACACCAAGGCAGCTCAAAGCCATCGAGGGGACAATCCTGGGGCCACAACAGGGCTGCTGCTCACCCCTGCAGACTGGTCCTGGTCCCAAGCCCAGCCATCAAACACAGCTTTGTGCTGATGTGGCCACTCATTGCAGGAACCCCAAAAGACCTCTGACTCACCAGGCATCTGTATTGACTGGCTAAATGACAGCTGTGGAATGTTTAAGGACTGCCAGCCCTCCTTGGGGGGCTGTCCCATGTCAGCTCTCCAGGACGGAGTGTCCTCTCCTGGCCTGGCCATTCTGCCACCCAAACAAGCACTGAGGGTCTGGCTTGTCTCTGCATGAGGCTGGGATTAGCCTGAGCCAGCTGGCAGGGCAGAGGCACCACACATCCCTGTAGACTAATCCAAATGATGTGTCTGGTCAAAGGCACTTGAAATGCCACCAGAACAGAGGTCCCTGCCTACCCTTCCTACTGAAAGTGAGCCTTTGGGGATTTATGTGCTCTGTCTCTCCCTGCTGAATGGGCACAGCTGGTGATTTAAGAGATTTATGCTCCTCCAGTTGTAGATTTCATAGCCCTTCTCTGGGGTGAGAGCTGCTCTCCTTTGGGAAGCAGTGTGGGCTGTTTATTCCCACCAGGCCACACAATATCTGAAGCACATCCTGAACCTTCCCTTGCCAGAACACTCTTGGCCAGTGAAGGGGTGGGTCTGAGCCATGATCTGAGCCTTGCTGCCTCACTTCACAGGCTCCAAACAGATTCAAAAGCACTCAGAATGAGATCTGTGGTAATGAACATGGCACCTCTCTAGGATGTGCCTCTGGAGGATAATCTACACCTCTTGTCACTCACCCACCCACATCCTGCCTTGCCTGAGATCCTGTGCCCTTTAGAGTGGCACTTATTGTGGCATCTTCTCTGGGAAATGTTCCATCCTGTTGTCCTTTGCCCCTCCTAAGCTCTGATAGCCTGTAGTGTTTTCACTGATTTAAATGCAAAGTTTAACCAGAATGCTGTCATGCCTTTTGCTTGTTTGGTTTTTGTTTGTTTGTGGGATTTTTTGTTGGGTTTGGTGTTTGGGGTTTTATTTTTTATTTTGTTTTTATTTTTTGGAACCTTGGTGGTTAAACCTGGACTGTTTAGCCATTTCCCCTTGCTGGTGAACTTCAGCTGAATTTTTCCACTTGGCATTACCTGTTGTTGTGTGGCTCCAGAAGTGCTTTGACTGCTCCTCAGCATCTGTAAGCATCATCCACAGGTTTCTCACCTTGCAAGGGTACCCCACTATCACCTCTACTCTTAAATATGGCCCAGCATGAATTTGAAACTAATAAAGGCCAGAGGATACCACTGTGTCTGCTAATCTGTTCTGCTATGTAATTTCTAGCATGGCACAGAGGGTTTTCATCAATTTTCTCCTGAACTGAATTGCAAATCTTGGATTTGGCCTGGGTGCTGGTTTTCCCCGTGGGGGGAGGCAGAGCTCCCACTGCCCCTGTCCTGGGCCAGTGTGGGGGGAGAGCTGCAGGTCTGAAGCCAAGCTGTTGAGATAATAAATGAGGCAGGGCTGAGTGATCACTCTTCCCCACCAACTGTGTCCAGAGGCAATATTCACTGGCAGCCTTGACCTGATTGTCCCTGGATTGTCTATGCTGCAGTTAAATCTGCAGCTGAGTTATAGGCAAGAGGGTTTTAATGGCATTGTACATACTTGTGCCTTTAAGGAGACCACAACAAATAATTTCTGTAGGTAGCACATGACCTGGGTGAGGAGCAAGCAGTGTTTGAACTGCTGTTGGAACAGGAGACCTTGACTTGAATTCTTGGCAGAGCCTGTCAGTGCAAGATCAGCTCCTTTCTAGCTGGGACAGGAATTAGATGAGAGAGATGAAGGCAGCAACTTCCCTTGCCCTGATGGAGCGATCTGCCTCTGGCAGAGCCAAGAGAAGGAGTAATTTTTGCCCTGTGGCAGGGGTTCCCCAGAAAGCAGTTTGGTGGTGGGCTTTTCTTGCAGTTTAACTTTCACTGGGGTTGTTGTTAGAGTTTTGTTTTCTCAGTGGGTGTGGTTTTCTGACTGATGCGGGCAGCAGGGCTACAGAGGACTTACTAAATCAAAATAATATAAATGAAGAATCACAGATTCAGGGTTGCTGCCTGTGTGTTTACTCTTTACCTTAACCTCCACAGAAAACATTTCTGGTAGAGAATGGAACATTTAGTAGCAATAGGTGGCAAAATATGTGAAAGTGTCCAAAACCTGCTGTTTCTGTGCCGTTGGTCTGCTGGATCTGAAAGTACCAAAAATGGAAGTAACAAGTGAATTGTAGCATGTAAAGGAATGTGTAGAATCATTGAGTGGGCTGGGCTAGAAGGGACCCTAAAGATCACCTAGTTTCAACCTCCCTGACATGGACAGGGGCACCTTTCACTGTCCCAGGCTGCTCCAAGCCCTGTCCAGCCTGGCCTTGCACAGGAATCCAGGGGCAGCCACAGCTGCTCTGGGCAGCCTGTGTCAGTCAGTACCTCACCACCCTCACAGGGAAGAATTTTTTCCTAGCATCTAACCTAAACCTACTCTCTTTCAGTTTGAAGACAACTTTCCTTTTTTACTCTTGCTTCCTCTGATCTCTGATAGCACAGAAGTGTTCCCAAAAAAGCCGGTGCTAACCCTTTCAGGCCAGTGTAACCTTTACTTAATTGCAAGACTGACATAACCTCATGTGGCTCTGGAGATAGAGAGTGAGATAAGGCCCCTGCCTAGGGGAGCTGGCTCTCATTAACAGTGATTGATGGTGGCATTGACTCCTGGGATTAAGATCAGGGGCTGATAAGGCGGAGGAGAGGTGCTATGGGGAGTGCATTGTTCATATCAGCTCTCGCCTCATGTGGGTTGGAGCAAACAATAGATAATTTACATTCCTCAGTGCTCCCTGCCCTCAGCCCTGTGTGCACGTTGCTGCTGGCTCACTGGCAGCGCCTTGCTGGAAGCCCAGCGTTCCTGTCCAGGCAGGATTGGAAAGGGAAACTTCCCCGGAGCAGGGAAGATGCTTGGCGCAGAGGTGGCAGGGTGAGAGAAGCTGAGGAAGCGTGGTGGCAGTGGGGCTGGAGGAGAGGTGCAGCCTGGCATTGGGCAGAGGTGATGCTGCAGTGCCAGGGAACAGCAGAGCCACGGGGCTGAGGGCAGGAGGGACCCCTGCATGAGGATATTTTATAGAATATCCTGTGCTGGGAGGGACCCACAGGATGATGGAGCCCAGCTCACAGCCCTGCACAGACACACTGACAATCCCACCCTGTGTTTGAGAGCATTGTCCAAGCACTCCTGGAGCTCTGGCAGCCTCGGGGCTGTGCCCATCCCTGGGGAGCCTGGGCAGTGCCAGCACCCTCTGGGGAAGAGCCTTTCCCTGATATCCAACCTAGCCCTCCCTGGCACAACTCCAGCCATTCCCTGGGTCCTGTCCCAGCAGAACTTGCTGCCTGCCATTTCCATGCAGTCATTTCTCTGCTCTCCAGTCCTGAGCCCCCTTTACAGATCATGACCTTTGTGGAGAGACTGCCTTAAAGCACAGAGGGATGGGATGGAGCCAGGGCATCAGCACAATGGCATTTGGTCAGGGTAGGTGAAACACAGGTGGACTAAAGCTGGGATCAGGTAGAGCAGGTGGGGAAGGGACTGTGCTGGTTAGGAGTGGACATGATGGATGGAGAGAGCATTAATGGCACTTCTTGGCAGACAGGGCAGGCAGGCTTTGCTCTCACAAAGCTCTGCTTCTCATGTGACATCCTCAGAGACCTCGGGCAGTTAACCTGAGAGGCTCTGCAGTCCCTGGAGGCACGCTCTTCCTGGGCTTTCCACAAGCCCCTGCGCTGGCTCTGGGCCGACCTTGGGGTGTTTGAAATTCACTCTGCCGTGTTTGTAGCTGTCCTTAAGCATGCAAAGGGTTAAAAACATGTGGCCCTGGACAGCCCATGTTGTAGTTCCCAGCACTCTGTTGGGGTGACTAAGGCCATCCACAGGCAGGCTTGGAAGGAGTGGAATGCAGGTCATAGCATCATAAAATAGTTTGGGTTAGAAAGGACCTTTAAAGCTCATCCCATCCCACCCCCTGCCATGGACACCTTCCACTGTCCCAGGCTGCTCCAAGCCCTGTCCAGCCTGGCCTTGGACACTGCCAGGGATCCAGGGGCAGCCACAGCTGCTCTGGGCACCCTGGGCCAGTATTGTCATAGAGAGAATTTCTGATTAAGCCCATGTTGATGAAACAGAGCCAATTTCTTGTAGACAAAGAGCATTGTTTTGTTACAGATGTTCACACTGTGGAAAGATTAGCCCATGATTCAGCAATGAGAGGAAGAGCAGACATGTACATCCTCTGAGGTACAATCACTCATTTGTCTGTCAGGTTTGGTTATTTTGAATAGTCAGGGTTTTGCCCGTTTTCTCTGAGTATATAAACAATTCTGAGTAATCTTCTGAATGCTTTTGGATAAGTTCCCAGGAGAACTTAAATCTTGTAACATGCCTGTAGGCAGCTGTCTTCTCCAGTCCTGGTTTGTGGTTAGCCCTCCTGAGACCAGTGGAAAATCTGGTTATGTGTACATGAGGAGCACTGGAGCAGCCCCATGTGTCTAAGTCAGGCTGTTTGGGTGCCTTCCTCCTGTTGCTTTCTCATCTAAAATCACATACTTCTGCAAGTCCTACAAACAGCCATCATTCTTTGGAAGGAAAATGGAACAAAGGAATGCGCAAAAACTGCTGGCATGATTATCAGTCACATCGCAAATGGGGCTTCTGTTGCCTCCTTAGATTTATTACCTAAACCTGCAGCACACAAGTTATCAGGCTCCTCTGGGAGAAGCATTGTTGTATGGACAATGTGACTTTCCTGCGTGGCATTCTTGTGGACATTCCTCCTCAGCTGTTTGGGCTTCCAAATGCCCTGGCCTGCCACGTGCTCCAGCTTGAAGGGTGGCACTGGTTTTGCCTGGATGGTGTGTGTAAGCCTGGTGGGTTCCCTGCAGGATTCCCACCCTGGGAGGCAGTGATGTGCTTACAGCTGAGATTTCCAGCTCTGGGAAGGACCCCGTGGATGGTTTGATGTGCTGTGAAGGTCCAGCCCATAAAGTCTCAGCAGAGTTTAGGCTGGAGCTGTGCAGAGTGCATCCCTTGTGTGTAATTCCTCTTTTGGCACCTGCTGGTGCTGAGGATCAGAGACAAGTTCTGCTTTCAGCAGGTTCGAGTCAGAGGGAAAATGTTCCTCTGGAATTTCCATTGCAGGCAAAAAATGAAAAAATGAACTCCTCTGTGATAATGAAAAAAGCCTTTGATATTCAGTGGGTGAAGCCTGGATGCCTCAGTCTCACTCAGCCTGTGTCTGAAGCAGGACATTAGATGTTAGATGTCCCAAATTTCCATGACACCCTTTTGCTGCCCCTCAGCACATCTGCAAACCCCTCAGGGATAAGCACACATCTCCTGTTCTGCTCTGCTCCTGCTACTCTGCTCTTGCTCCCCAGCAGGACTTGCAGCTCACAACATAAAATCATGGGCTCATTAAGGATGGAAAAGAACTCTGAGATCGTGGAGTTCAGCCCTTCACCTGAAGTAGCACGGAATTCACCCCTCAGCCATGTCCCCAGGTGCCACATGCCTTTTGAACACTTCCAGATTCCCCCACTGCCCTGAGTAGCCTGTTCCAGTGCCTGGCCATCCTTTCTGTGAAGAAAATTTTCACAATATCCAGGCTAAACCTCCCCTGCCACCATGCGAGGCCGTGTCAAACATCTCTCATTTTGTTTTTTAGGGGAATTTGCCCTTTCAAAGCTATTCTATCTCCCCTCTCTGCCTTGAATCAGCATTCACCCTTGTCTTAGTAAAATAAAAAACTATAACATGGCAAATTAATCCCAAAGCTGTATCACTCATGTTTGTCATCTTGTGCTCTCTTATTTAAAATGTTATTATGTTTTGGTCTTTTGTTGCACTGCTGTGTGCATCCTTTCTTTCTTGAATATGGTTTTTTTTTTGTATTTTCCAGTTAATTTTTTTTGCATTTTCCAGTTAAATGTAATCTAAAAGTGTCTTCTCTATCATGAGATTGAAAGGTGGTCAAATTACACATAATCTGCCCTCTCTGAATGCCTCAGTGATGGTTTTGTTGGTTTCCCAGATCTTTGTTTTTGATCCTGCACCTGGATGGAGTAAGTTGCTGGAGCTGTGGAGCCTTCTGTCAGGTTACATGTTTATTATATTATTATAAATAATAATAATAATAATAATAATAATAATAATAATAATAATAATAATAATAATAATAATAATAATAATAATAATAATAATAATATTGGATGGCTGCAGGTGGACACTGAAGGAACGTGGGTGCAAGGAGACACTGAATAAGCTCTGGTAGAAACTGGAGGTGTTGTGGGTGAAGAATATAAAGGATTAGTGGATTTGTAATGTTTAGAGGTGTGGAAAATCAGAATTCTTTCCCAGAGGGGTTGGTGACCGTGCACCAACGTGCTGTGAGTAAACCAGGGCTGGGGAAATGGAAAAGGCAGTGATGGCTCAAAGAACCATTCACGATGGGACAGCCAAAAACAGGAGGTGTATCTTGGGGCAAAGAACAGAAATTCAGAGCCCCTCAGGGGATTTGTTTGTTCTGTGGACAGAACTGTTTAGTTTGTGCAGCAAGCTTGCTCACTGCTCATGGTGCCTGGCAGAAAAGCTGCACAGGGGCACCCCTGGTTGCTGAGCCACCACCACAGGACAGCTGCTGTTGAGTGGTATTTCTCTCTCTGGGGAGGGAGAGTTTGTGTTTTAGGGTGTTTTGTGTGTGGGCAGGGCTGAGTCACCCACACAGTTTGGATAAAGGGGAGTTGGAGATAAGTGATGTGTTGGGTTCTGCTGGAGCACATCTGGCAGGAGATATCCTGGATCCTCTTCCAAGGCTGGGGCATCCACAGCTGCTCTGGGCACCCTGGGCCAGGGCCTGCCCACCCTCCCAGCCAGCAATTCCTCATTCCCAATATCCCATCTGTCCCTGCCCTCTGGCCCTGGGAAGCCATTCCCTGGCTGCTGTCCCTCCCTGCTTTGTGCCCAGTCCCTGTGCAGCTCTCCTGGAGCCCCTTGAGGCCCTGGCAGGGGCTCTGAGGTGTCCCTGGAGCCTTCTCTTGTGCAGGTGAGCAGCCCCAGCTGTGCCAGGCTGGCTCCAGAGCACAGGGGCTCCAGCCCTGGCAGCATCTCCGTGCCCTCCTCTGCACTGGCTCTTTCCTACAGTGTCACACGCTGCCCCACCAAAACTACACACTGCAATGAGTTTTGTAGCTGCTTCGTGACTGAGGCACCAGGACTGTTTGCTGGAAAATTCCACTTGAAAAAGTTCTTTCTTTTCCTTCCCAGTGCACCATTCCAGGGGCACGCTTTTCCTAGAATTATTTCTCTAAGTGTTCTCTTTAGCAAATCTGATCCTTAACCTCCCACTGATCCCAGCCTTATCCGATTAAACTGATGACCAATCCAAGAATGTTTAATCTAAAATGAAGGGATTTGTAGTTAGTCAGTTTCCTAAGACCATGGCTTCTGTCCATTTTCTTCTAATCTATATATTTTCATGAGTAAAAGGAAAAAAACATACAGACTTTCTAAAAAAATGTTTGCGTTTGAACTTCCATTTTTGCAACAGCACATATGTAGTTTTAATTTACTAAAAAAATTACTGTTGATGACATCACTGGTCCTAAAAATAAAAGCAATTGCTCCAGTGTTCCAAGTACAACTGGGCTGTATTTCCCTCTCAGGTGCTTCTGTCTGTCCACAGGATTGATTTTGTTGCTCCCTTCTAAGAGCTTGAATTTGTTGTGGGAAATGCTCATGCCAGTGATCTTAGAGGCATATTCCCACCTAAATGGTGAACAGCATGAGGTTTTCTTTTTAAGTTTTGCTTCGAGGAAACAGCCTCAAGATGTACCAGGGGAGGTTTGGGTTGAATAGTAGGGAAAAATTTCTTCCCTGAAAGGATTGTCCAGCCCTGGCTGGTCCTGCCCAGGGCAGTGGTGAAGACCCCATCTCTGCAGGGATTTAAAAGCTGTGTGGATGTGGAACGTGGGGACATGGGCCAGTGGTGGCCTTGTCAATGCTGGGGGGAGCTTGATGATATTTTCCAACCTCAACTATTCTGTGAATCTTTTCTCTGTCTCTGCTATGCACTGGAGTGTCATAGCCAGTCAGGGGGACTCAGCCTCAAGGTAAGAAATTCAACCTTCACAGCCCCTTTGCAAGTAAAGCCCCTCTGGGGTCTAAAATGATCCTTCTGACCCACATCCCTGAAACATTAAGGCCTCCAACTCCTGTTTAAACAGTTTCTGTTTCAATAGATGTGGAATTAATTGCCATGGTCTATCTGTGCCTCTGGGAACAGGGAGAGCGAGGGCCCTAAGTCATGGAGGTGTATTTGCATTGAGAGTGGTTCAGTTTCCTCATCCCATTCCAAACCTGGAAAAAGCTCAGCTGCTGGTACCAAAGTAGGCCTGACTACCTGAAGGCAGTTTTCCATGGCAAGACAAAGAGAAACTTCAGAAAGGTGTTACTTTGTGCCTAACAATTCACCTGTCATGCAGTGAATGAGGGAGAGGGAAACAATCAAGAAATAATCAAGAATAATCTTTTCAATGCACAGTCCTGCTTCCTCGTGAGTAGCATCTTTCTTAGCAGGTGAATTATGCCCAGCTATGGCCAAATTCTGTGTCAATTCCTTCTCACTTAGTGTCAAGATTCAAAAGATTACATAATTATCAACACCAGCATTCTTTATACTGCTTATATTTCATGTTCAGCCCAGTAAAACCAAACAGAACCTGCAGCAGTCCTGGAGGATCAGATAAAGGACATTATATTGTTGCATTTCCTCAGGTCTGAGCCCTTGACATGAAACTGGGAGTCTTGGGGAGAATTATGCACATCAGACATCAGCAATGAGAGCAGCTTAGGAAGTGGCAGTCAGGCAGTTCCTTTGAGTTAGACTTTTGGATAAAATGTGACTCCCAGCAGATGTTTCACAGTAGTTTGTTTTTTTTTTTTAAACTTTGTTTTTTTATTTATGCTTTTGTTTGTTTATTTGTTTTTATTAATTTATCCCCCATGAATTACTTTTAATAGTTTTTGCTTGTTTTATTTGTATATGTATTTCTTTTCAGAACTGTAAACACAATGACATCTCTTTGCTGGCACTGGGAGGGAGGTAGTCCAGGAAAATACCCCAAAATTTTTGCCCAGTGTTTCTTATGTGTCTGGCATCACCTGTGTATCAGAAACAGCACTGAAAAAAGAATGCTTGAAAAAGAGGGGTGATCTGAATAGTATTTATTTGGTGTAAAGATAAAAAACCCCCAAAAAACTAAACAGCCAAACAACCCAGTTTTAGTAATAAGATAAATTAGGTCTGTTAGCAAAGACAGTGTTTTGAATGATAATGGGAAAAAGCATAATATGCATGTTCTGACTGACTTATATGTCAAATTTTCAAATAGCTGTTATTTCCTGAGAGGTGATGGGAAGAATAAATTCGCTGGATAGTGTAAAATGCAGAATTAATTCTGAATGATGTGTGAAATCTTTCTAAATGGCTGGGACATAGCCTTCATCTTTTGTTGTTTTTCTGTTCTGTGTGTATGATTTCCTTATGGTACTGCCAAAATGTCCCTGTTGCTCAGCAACAGCAGGCTGGAATAGCACCAGGCAGAGGAAATCTGCTCATTTGCACTGGACATAAATTGTGTTCTCTTGCTCAAGTGCATATTTTGACAGAAGGGCGAAAGCAGCCTCTGTTGGTTTGCCTCTCTGGGGCACTCATGGTCCTGGGTGGGGAGATCTCAGTTCAGGCATTAAAATACCCTTTTGCCCTACAGTTTGATCAATCACAGAACCAGAGCATGGTTTGGGTTGTGTTGGACCCCTGAATGCCATCAGCCCAGCCCCCTGCAATGGGCAGGGACACCTTCCACTGCACCAGGTGGCTCAGAGACCTGCCCAACTGGACCTTGACTTTCTGCAGGGATGGGGCATCTAGCATATCTCTGCACAGTGAGCCAGAACCTCACCTCCCTACCCATGAAAAATTTATTCCTTTTATCTGGTCAGAATCAATCCTCTTTTAGTTTAAAACCATCAACCCTTTTCCCATTTCAACGGGCCCTGATAAAAAGTTTGTCCACATTTTTCTTAAAGACATCTGCAAGTGATGAGAGGCCACAAGAAGATCTCCTCAGAGCCTTCTCTTCTCCAGGTGAGCACCTCCAGCTCTCCCAGCCTGGCTCCAAAGCAGAGGAACTCCAAACCCCAGGGCAGCTCCACAGCCCTCTGTGCCTGCTCCAGGAATATTCTAGACAGAACCTGACCTCATCTAGCCCGAGCCTGGTCAGCCTCTCCCCTAGGAATGAATCCCTGCCTGCTCTTGAGGAGGTTTCTGTGGCTCTGCTGACCCAGGGCTGTGCTCTGGGCTGGTTGTGCCTCCTGTATGGAGCCAGACCTGGCACTTGCAGGTTTAAGGAGGTTTGGTGCCAAAGGACTGCAGAATGCCCAAGGGCTGAGAGAGCTGGGGCTGTTCATCCTGCAGAAGGCTCTGGGGAGGACTTAGAGCTCCTCTGAGTGCCTGACCTGGCTCCAGGAGAGCTGGAGGAGGATTTTGGCTGTCTTGGGTGGCAGGACGGGGAAAATGGCTTCCCAGGGCCAGAGGGCAGGGACAGATGGGATATTGGGAATGAGGAATTGCTGGCTGGGAGGGTGGGCAGGCCCTGGCCCAGGGTGCCCAGAGCAGCTGTGGCTGTCCCTGGATCCCTGGCAGTGTCCAAGGCCAGGCTGGACAGGGCTTGGAGCAGCCTGGGACAGTGGAAGGGGTCCCTGCCCATGGCAGGGGGTGGAACAGGGACCCTTTAACCCAAACAATTTTGTGATTCTATGATTCTGTGATAAGCCCAAAGGGCAGAATTTAAAAGTTTCCTATGTGTGCCACACATACTGGTTTAAAAATTTTATTTTCCAGTGTCTTCTACACTACTTGTTTTAGAGATAACCTATCTTTGGAAGAACTTAATGACGATAAAAAGAGAGGAACTTGTAGCAAAGTCAAAAAAGTATGAATGTTTGTTTTAGAAATTAACTCCACAGAACATTATGTATATATTTATACGTATATTTATTAAGTAAATCATGGAAATGCTACATTTTACAAGTGAGCGTCAGTCATACAGAAATACTGTTGAACATCTGAAAACCTAAAACTTCACCAGTAGATACTGCCAACAGGTCACCACAAATATTTTACACTCAGGCCTTTGTGATGTTTGCAAAAATACATGGTTTGGTTTTTTTTTTCCCCTTCCCAAACTCAGAAATCATGCTAGATTTTATTTCATCTGCTACAAGGAAAACAGGTTTTGGTTTGTTTTTCCTGGTGTGACGTTAATGCATGTAGGCTCCTGTCAGCTGAAGGACCTGAGCACATGGAATATTTTTGGTGAAGAGATGAGCTTCAGCATGAGACAGAGTATGTCAGTGAGCCAGGCAGAAAGGTTGATGCCTGTTGAGGTGATCCCCACTGCTGGGTGCAGGGACAGCTCCCCTCTTCTCTCCCTGCCCACCCTGGGAGCCTGGGCACTGGTGGCTCTGCTGTCCTGCAGAGCCCTGCTGGACTGACCTCAAATGTCAGTGGGTCAGTGCCCCACTGTGGGGCAGAGAGAAGTGGCAGAGCAGAAGCTTCACAGAATCACAGCCATTGCCAAGGCCACCCCTGACCCATGTCCCCAAGTGCCACCCCCACAAGGCCTGAAAACCCTCCAGGGATAGGGATGCCCCCCCTGCCCCAAACAGCCTCTTCCTAGGCTTGATATCCATTTCTACAAAGACATTATCCCCAATAATCCAATCCAATTTAAACATCTCCTGAGACAATTTGAGGCCATTTCCTCTCCTCCTGTCCCTGTTCCCTTGGAGCTGTCCCTGGCTGTCCCCTCCTGTCACGGAGCTGTGCAGAGCCACAAGGTCCCCCTGAGCCTCCTGAGCTTCAGCAGCAGGCTGGGACAGTGCCACATTTTGGTGTTTGATGTTGAGTGGGACACTGAGTGGGACAGTGTAGGGAGAGGAGTTCAGAAGAGAGCTCAAATTAGTTCTATTTGTGCACTGACTGAACAGAGCCCTTTTATTGCATAGGAAAGGGACAGCAATGACTTTTTTGCTGTCTTCCCCTCCTTTGCTAACCCATCACCAAGTTCAAGTATTAAAAGAAATCATGGGATTAACGCAAAAATCACAAAAATCATGTCTATTTTATGTTTGTTGATTGCTAATGAACATCTCTCTCCATGGGGTTTGAGAGGTCCTCCAGGTAGAATTCTTCACAACCTATTTACAACCTATTTTCTACTTGGCAAGGAGTGCTCTTTATTCCGTTTCTCTGCTACAATGAAACTCTCTAGGATGCCTCCTGTTGCTGTCATAAGATGTTTAGCCATTAATTTGAAGTCCCCTCATATGCTGAAAGATGCTCTTTATTTCTTTACGTCTGATTTTGGCGTCTTCAAATTCACAGAGAGATTTTTCTTTTCAGCTTACAAGTAATTTTCCCATTGCTTATAGTTCAAGTGTCTTTTCAGACATGTGTGCTTTAAAATCATAACAGGTTGATATTGGAGAATGGTCCTTCCAGCCCAGTCCTACCTAATAGAAATCTTCTCAATAGAACAAATAGATGTGGTGGAAAAAGTCTCTCCTCGCAGAAGTGGTGTTGGACATTGCAGCACACAAATCATCTGTTGGGCAAACACCTCGTGCTCTTGCCTTGAGGCGAGCTGAGTTTCTCTCTTCCTGGGTCTCTATGCCTCACAGCAGGACTCCTCGTGTTTCTTCACCATCAGGTAATAAGCTCTGTTGGCTTCTGGGTAGGTGACTTTGGAGAGTGGCAGCCTGCAGATCGCAGAGTGGTTCGTGCTCACCAGCAGGAAGGTCAGCGCAGACAGGCAGAAGGGCCACGTTCCAGGGGGCAACCCAAACTGCAAAGAAAAACGACAAACCACCCATTCACCACGTGTCTCTCTTTTATCAGAGTAACACCCAGAGCCAGCTGCCTTGGAGCAAGGCTTCTGGAGGAAGTCCAGACTCAGCTTTGAGTCTTTCCTCAGGGAGGCTGGGTTTCTGGTCATGGTGCATCAGCCTGGAACATCTGCCAGCTCTGGTGAGAGGGCTGCCTTGTCTGCCATGGGGAAGGTACTTGGGTGCACATGAGAAGGAGAGGGTGACAGAGAGACAGGAGAGCAGATACCAGAAACGTTCAGCTCTTGCCTGGGCTGTGGTACTGACTGACTTTTGGCGACTGAGAAAAGAAGTTAACCCAAATTTAATGTTTCTTTAACATGTGCAGGGCCTTTTTTCCAATTGCTCAGGCATGAGGTAAATATCTGAAAGAGGGGAGATATTCTAGCAGCCTGCTAGTGCCTAAAGCAGGTCCAGGAGAGCTGGAGAGGCACTTTGGGGAAGGACCTAGACAGGATAAGGGGGCATTTCCTCTGACAGAGGGCAGGGTTATGTTGGATATGGGGAAGAAATTCTTCCCTGTGACCGTGGTGAGGCCCTGGCAGAGGGTGTCCAGAGAAGCTGTGGCTGCCCCATTCCTGGAAGTGTCCAAGGATAGATGGGTCTTGGAGCACCCTGAGACAGTGGAAGGTGTCCCTGCCCATGGCAGGGGGTGGAACTTGATGAGTTTTAAGGTGCCTTGCAACCCAAACCATTCCATGATTCTGTGCTCTCATACGTGTCTAGAGCTGAGCTGTGGAAGTTCATGCAAACTCTAAGGATGGAAAGTGGCAAGTGATAATTCCAAGTCACCTTTTCCAGTGGGAACCACACCACCCCCTGGGCAGAAACCGCTCTTCCAGTTTCTGCCTTTGACTGAATTCTTCTCCACATCTTGGTGTTTTGTCTGACAAGCCAGGGAGATCAGCCCTTAGCTGATACACTACTTACCACAGACAACATGTGGGTTACTGCTGCTCCCAGGTAGGCACTGAAGAGTGCTGTGGAGAAGAAGGGCAGTTCCTGGTGAGTTCAGTTGCTCATGGAGTAGAACAGCAATGACAAACATCTCTCCTTCTGCCTTGGGTAGCTCAGCCAGTGATTATGACCCTCTCTGGACAGTACCCTGCTAAACCCCTTCCTCTGTCCCCTCCAGCCTGAAGCTTATGGGAGGGGCAAAACAAACAAACAAATAAACAAACAAACAAACAAAACTGGAGTGATCAAAAATGTGCAATTTTATAATGGGCTTTTGAAAAATGCACTGACGTTGAAAGCATGTAGCCTGATGGATGGGGGTAAATAGGAAAATAACCCTTCTACTCTCATCTGTCCTGCCTCCAGGGCTTGAAGGTGAGTCAATGACATACAGAGCTAAATCTCTCTTATATGAGAACTGAATGAGCAATAGTTTCTCTCCCAGCTCACTCTGATATTGAAATTTCATATGAAATTGCCTTATAAATAATTCTTCCATCCTGCTGTGTTGCCCAGCTCATGCCTTTGATCCATTTCAAGAGAATGGGGAGTGTGTACTGTCTAACTAGAGCAGAGCCCCACTCTTCTCAAAGATTAGGCATGTCCTTCTTCAAAGAAGGAATTTGAGCTGGTATCTATGGCTGGAAAAAACCCCCACCCATGATTCATCCAGCAATGAGCGAACAAACACAATTAATGACTCAAAACAAAGCATCTGATTTCAAAGGCCTCAGTTAACACGTGCCCACCCATCACAGCTCCTTATTTAAGCACAACTCTTGGCCAAAAATGAAAGCAAAGAGTGCATGAAAGTGCATGAAAACACCCAGCCCCACCACTCATCAGCCTCACCTACATCCATCTGCCTGCCTGGAGTGCCTGCCTGGCTCCAGCCCCCTCTGCCACCAACAGGGGCTCTTCTCCTCCTGCCTCACTTCAAGGGGAGGTGAGAACCCACCAGGTACCTACCACAGGCCATGGCCAGGAGGTGTGTCTGCCAGGTGAGAGCCAGGAACATGCCCCCGATGGCAGCGCAGGACAGGGAGCTGTTGTAGCCCCACAGCCCCGAGTAGATTTGGTTAAACGGCGTTGCTAAGCTCAGCCCTGGAAAATAAAGTCAGAGAAATGTGTCATTCCTCCACCAAAGAGATGAAAGCGGTGGAGAAGCGGCATCAGTGCAGATTTTCAAAGGTTCTGGCCAGCATTTGTACATGGGGCTGTTTGTAGTCGTGTTGCTAGGGTCTGAGAGGGAATCGTGGCAGAATTTTCCTGTTGCTGCTGAGGTGGCTTTGGTGATTTGATTTCAGCTGAACACGCATGAGTGAATGAGCCTACATGTGAACCTTAAATGAATCCCTGAGGCCTGCACGTTCAGGCTGATGGCCTTCATTGATCTGTCCCTAAACCCACCAGGATACACCCAGAAATTAAGTATTTTGTGGCAAAAATTTATCTCAGCACAACAGACAATTTTTTCTTCTGGAGGTTTCCACTGTCATAAAACAAGGTAAGAGAATGGGGAAGTGAATCAAAGGAATTCTTAAAGCAGAAGTTTGAGCATGTTTTGTTTCCAAGCAGACATTCTCCATTGGGTGAAATTCTTGTGGCTCTAATTGCTCCACTTATTGTAGTTCCTGTTTTACTCTCTGTGCTTTTATATAAATCTGTGGCACAAGACAAACCATTACCTGCCAGCATCCCCACTGCCGAGCCGATCATTGTGTGGACACAAATGAGTGGAGAGGAGATAAATAAACCAATCAGGAAAATTCCCCCAGTCCAGGGGTTGTCACAACCATAAACCTGGCCCACACCGACTGGGATGGATTGCAGGAGCTGAAAAAATTAACAAACCAAAAAAGACAATTTGTTATCAGCTTTGTAACTTTTTTTTTTTGTTGTTTTTTTAAAACCTATTTTCCTTGGCCAGGCTCACGTTTGGCATTTGTTGGATTCAGTCTTTAATTGGAATATTTGGACAGGTCTCAGGAGACAGCAGGGCATTTCCACAGGGTTTCCCCTTCAATGAAAATGAGTCATGGCTTGTTCCCTTGCCCTGAGCTCCTCTGCCAGGTTTTTGCTCTAAGATCAAAGGTAAAGATTTTGTGAAAGGGTTTAATCATCCTCTTTGCATGTGCTGATTTTTGCATATCCATAGGGACCATGAGAGTGAGCTTAGGGGATGGTTTGGGATCCACTGGCAATCTGAGCAAGGGTTGCTGGGCTGGTGGGACAGAGCCCAGCTTGGGCACAGCTTAGAGATGGTTTTGAGGCACTTTTTGTACACAGTCCCCATAAAACTGTGTGCCATGGTGGATGTTTTTGAGAAATGTCACTTGTGGGTTTCCATTTAGTGTCAATTAACTTCCTTTTCTTAATCACTCCCTGGGAACCCCTTAAAATAGTCAATTGAGCCTTAGGAGGAAATAGTTACTCTGGTATCTGTATTATTTATGGTGTAATCTAGGAGAATAAAATGTTTCTTTGGAAAGGTCCCACTTGAATATAAATTACAAGTATGTGAATGTGTACCTGCGCCCAATTTTTTAACCTTTCTAACACAGTAAGATCTGCTTGCTCATGTCTAATCAGAAAGATGTGATTTTATAAACAACCTGTATCTGAAAAATTAAAATTACCCAGTGAGTTAACTGGAATTCTCAGCACAACCTCAGTTAGGGGGAGATGATCAGTATATGCATAGAAATAGAAATGGGTAATTAGATTCAAGAGAGTATTTGAAGATTATAATCTATACCCTTGGATCCAACTGCACCTGAAAAGATTTTCCTTTTCAAGCTATCAAAAAGGTACATTCCTAGAGTAAACCCTTATGTTTTGGATGATAGTTCTCTTATAAATCACATTTTGTGCTGCCAGGCCATAATGCAGAAACAGAGGGGGTGGGCCTATTTGAGCCAGTGCAGAGGAGGGCACGGAGATGCTGCCAGGGCTGGAGCCCCTGTGCTCTGGAGCCAGCCTGGCACAGCTGGGGCTGCTCACCTGCACAAGAGAAGGCTCCAGGGACACCTCAGAGCCCCTGCCAGGGCCTCAAGGGGCTCCAGGAGAGCTGCACAGGGACTGGGCACAAGGCAGGGAGGGACAGCAGCCAGGGAATGGCTTCCCAGGGCCAGAGGGCAGGGACAGATGGGATATTGGGAATGAGGAATTGCTGGCTGGGAGGGTGGGCAGGCCCTGGCCCAGGGTGCCCAGAGCAGCTGTGGCTGCCCCTGGATCCCTGGCAGTGTCCAAGGCCAGGCTGGACAGGGCTTGGAGCAGCCTGGGACAGTGGAAGGTGTCCCAGCCCATGGCATAGAGGGGATGGGACTGGAGCGTCACTTGAGGTCTCATCCAACCCAATCCATAGGAATTTATAAAGGAAGAGAGTTCTGTAGTGTTTAAAACTGTAAATGAAGGGGACTGTCACCCTTAAGACACCCTACCATCGTGATTTCAGCCTCTGCCCAGGTGATGTTCGGAGTTGCCGTTGCAGGACGAATGACAGCCGTGGGGAAGAAGAGGTTGTGTGGCCCTGAAGCAGCCAGGTAGAGAGTCAAGGCCAAGTTGAAAGGCAAGGTGAGAACAGGCAGGTCCCACTTAGAGAAAACTGCACGTAAAGCACTGGTGAAAATAGGGCTGAAAGAAGAACAAAATGAAGCTTGTCAGATGGGCAAAAATAACAGCAGAACCACATCCAACTATAAACCCAGCTGCAGAAAATTTGGTCTATTTAAAGCAAACAAAAAAACCAATCCAAACCAAACAAAAAAAACCCCAAACCCTTCTCCTCCTTCAATCTGTTTAATTTTCTCAATTTTCCTTATCAAATCAGCGACAGAAAGGGTCACTCCATAAATTTTCTACGCCTCCAAAGGCAATTATCAATGTACAGATTCCTGTTGTGCTACGTTATTATGTATGGTGAATTTGGTAAATGTGAAGGAGACAGGGTCCAGTGCTTTAATGGAGTTATTCCCCAGCTCAATCTCAGTGTTTGCCTTTTCTTTTTAGCACCTGAGCTGGACTGAGACTATGATACCCATGCTGTGTCTGAGTGAACTGTAAACTGTGAATGAGGCTGTGTGCCCTTGCTCAAGCTTGTGGATCAGCAGTAAAAGCTGACATCAATGTGACTGCAACACCACGTGAAATTCAGGCAGACAAATTACATGTGTGGTTTTAGCAATCTGCAACTAGACATTTTGGGGTCAAAGACCAGGCTTCAAAATTTTTTGCTGGCCAAATACCTAGCGGATTATGGTGTCATATATACAAGTAAAATATTGCTAGTTGTTTGTTTTGATTAGTGTCAACCATCATGTCTTGGGACCACTGAATGGCTTCTGTGCTCGGAGAAGTAAATTTTCATGACATTTTTATATGGTGACTTAAATAGATGAAACACTTGTGGTTGATGATGGTAGGAAATAGTGAAAATAATGTTCCTCTTGAAACAGAAATGAATTGATGCATCACAGCAATATGACTCATGTTCAGAACATTGAATTACACATGATCAGCCACTGATTTTTGTTTTCCCCACTGGGATTATTTGTGATTATGTGGGTATTTTTATTTGTTTCTGGACTAATCTGAGTTTAAAAGTGTGAATAACAAGGCAGATTTAACAGTACATATGTGTTAGTTGTGTTCCCGTTCCATTGCTGGCTGCATGAAAATGCAACAGCTCAGCCTCAGGGCCCCAGGGGACTCTGGGGCTGGAAGGAGAAGCAGAGGAGCCATCTGTCTTACCAGGTCATGGACACCAGTGCCACAGGCAGGAGGAGCCACCAGTTGTAGTCTCCATCAGCAGAGAAGACAGCTATCAGCAATCCCACCAGGACCCCGTTGTATCCATACAGGCCTGCTGCTATGGCTGATCTGTGTGGAGGGAACAGCTGTCCTGAAGTCCTCTCCCCTGAGGATGCTTTGCTCACATCAGCTCTCCCTCCCCACCCAGCTGTGGCTCTGTTTGGGGATGACCTGCTGGAACTCATCTGCCAAAATTCGATTTTTCTCACTTGGGTCAGCACCTCCCCCTCCTTCTGCAGGTTTGTCCCGTGTCCCCCCGCACCAGGTGCAGCTGCTGGGAGATCTCTCTGGTCCTACCAGACCAGAGACATGCCCAGTCAGGGCTGGATCACACAATCCTAGAATGATTGGGTTGGAAAGAACCTTGTCCCAACCCTATGCCATGGGCAGGGACCCCTCCCACTGAATTGACATCCACATCAAACATCTAACACATAAATCACCACTGAAGTGCCCACCTGAGGGGGAAAAGGATGGACTTACCTGTCCTGACCCAGAACAAGTCCTGTTAAAGTTGAGACAACTGTTCCCACACATCCTGTGAGTGCCCACCAGGGGTTCTGCAGCAGGAGCCCAACCAGAATGACCAGCCCAGTGAGGGGGTTGTTGACAAACATCACCTGGGATATCCCACGCAGCACCCAGTCCAGGAGCTGGATCACGAGAGGTTTGTCTGGAAAAGATCCAATCCGGTAATCAAACAAGCCCCCTCAAGTCTGCAGATGGTACTGATTTGGGATGCATTTTTGAAACTCAGGAAAAGTTTTGGCAGTGGGACTTGGCACCACAGCTGAAGCAATGAATCAACAAGACTGTAAAACCTGACAGGGATTTATTATGGTCGACAGTGAAGGCTTACAGCTGGAAAACTGAGATGAACAGTGAGGTTGCCAGAACCCTGTGTTATGAAGTACCCTGGACCAGATTCATATGAACCAGCTAATTTATGATGTCTGTGGCTCAGATGGCAAATCGTGTGTGTATCCCACTGCTGATTTATTGCAGGGACCAAACACACCTACCTATGTGTAATTTAACTTCACAGTGGCATTAGGCTTGACAGAAACTGCTCAGCTGAAAGGACATGGAGTGTTAAGAAGAATGGCAGAGTACAGAATAACCATCCAGGGCTATGTTCTGTGGGACTAAATTCACTTTGTACATGGCATGCTGGGAGGTAAGTGTCATCTCAGACATCCCCAAGATTTAAGCACTATGTGGATCTCTGCACAAAGCTGATTTTTTCCCCTACAAAATGGACATAAATCAGGGTAGAGGTAGTTTCTATACTGCTCTAAGTTGAATCACATCACTAAGAAGTTAGTTACTACTCCTTTGATGTATTTTTGTTTTTTGGAATCCGCTGTCATTAGTCACGATGAAGTAGGTTTACCTTTCAGCCAGGTTCCAAAATCCTTCATGTCTCCAGTGAGGTAACCCACAGCTCTGCAGAAACTCTTCCCACCTGTGCTCAGTGGATTCTGCTTCATTGGCATTCTTTCCCCCTTGGTTTCTATCTTGACATCAACACAGTTTTCCATGTTAATATTCTGAACCTCTGGTAAAATTAAAGGGAAAAATAAAAACAAGAGTTCATTACAATGTCTCTGGTCCCTGTTAATTCTCTTCACCACATTACTGCTCACCACATGTTACTTTGGAACCAGAAAGAGGAAAATCCTTACTCTGAGCACCTGATTCTTTTGTGTCCATGAGCACATTCCCTCTTCACGTTCCCTGTCCTCCCAGACTTCCATGCAGTTATAAGAATATGTTTCATTTATTAAGCTTCTCTGCTGCTTAACCCATACTTCCAGTTTGAATTCATCCATCAGCCATCAATAATAGGCACCTAAATTCAGTTTTGTAATGACCTATTGGGATCAGTTCAGCCTTTCTTGTGAGCTTAGCCTGGGGTTGTCCATGGTGCCTTATTCCATAGCTCACACACATTCATACATTCTTTTTTCTCATTTGAACTGCACTTTAAGCTGACCAAACTTTAGAAGTACCCAGCACTGATTCAAGAGTTTGATGCCAGAATTCACAGTTCTTGCTTTCCACTCTGCCTTAGTCATGTTGCTTTCTTCTCTGCTGAGACAATATTGGGAACTAAGTGTTGGAGGCTGTAGTAAGAAACCCTCGGGGACAAATGAAAATAGACTCATTAAATTTACCACATGCTGTAAAAAGCTTAAATAAGGTAGGGCGCTGTTATAGGCCCAGCAAAGGTGTTTAGGCCTAAATAAGGTGTTTGGGGTGCAGGAACTGGGAGATGGGGTCCCCTTTGGGGCACACATAAGGGCTTGCTGGAATAACCTTCGGCAGCTCATACAGCCTAGACAGCATTGTTCAGGCACATGGACCAGAGGCTTACCCCTAACAGTAAAAATCAGTCCCTATAGCCAATTCATTGTTTGTCTAAGAGACAATTCTGAATGCAAAGTCATCAAATAAATAAAAAGCCCTGTTCCTGGAGCATACCCTGTTTTCTGAAGTAATTATTGGTGATTATCAAGCAAACACCAGACAAAGTGTGTTGTGCGAATACAGAACCACTGGTGCTTCAGGTCTCACTGGTGAGTGCCAGCTTGTGCAAGAAGTAATGAATTTGTAATGGATGTTGATAGTCTGAATAGGATGATACAGACACATAGGTCTTGTGTTAGCTCTTGACTCTCTCAAAACTTTATTAAAGGCCTTGTAAACAGTGCGGGGAGAGAACTCAGAAACACAGGTGCTGAGTACTTCAGCTGGTTCACCCCAGGGCATTGCATTTCCACACCCTCCAGTGTGGTTAAGCAGCTCTGAGTCTGTGTAGGGGAAAGCCTGGTCAATGCACCATTGGTTAATCCTGGCCATTTTCTTGTTCTTGTGGTACTGGAGGGCTGGTGGTGACATTTCAGGAAGCAGTAAGTGTTTGCACAAATAAAAAATGGACACTTTCTCCTTTCTGGAAGAGCACAGCTAATAAAAGGATAGGTTTCCATATGAGAAGCTGATTACATGGCCTGTATATACAGAAAAGTGTTGAGTTTGGCTTTGTGTAGAACATGAAAGTAAGGACCTGGAATAAAAAGGCTGAGGAGGAAAAGAAGAGGAGGAAAGAGTGGTGCTAGGATTGGTGTCTTGATACAGGAAGGCTTTTTTTGGGCCTGTTATAACTTATTATGTTAATTCATTAACCTTGACTTTTTTCATACTATATTCTGGAATAAGTGAACAGCATGTACTTTCAGTTAAATCAAAATTTCCAGCCAAGATAAACACTCTCCGTTTGGTGAAAGTGGATTTACATTTTCCTTTCAAAGGACCTCCCTCTTTATGCAGCTTGGGCTTTCCCTGTTGCCTAACCTGTAAAATGAAGTGCTGCTGCAGTGCAGAGCAATGCTGTGAGACCCTGGGTGTTCCCCTGCCTGCTGAGTGAGGAGCTGCTTGCCCTCAGGTGTCTGCAGAATGAGATGTAATGGGCATGTGAAGTGTTGGAGTCACTGTCCACTCCCCTTGTACAGTGGAAATAAAAAAATGGATGAGGCTGAGGGCCTGAATTCACAAAAAAATGGATGTATTGCTTTGCCTTATAAAGGTAAGAGTGAGCTGGCAGTGCTCCTCTGCCCTTTCCACGGGCAGAAGTGAAGCCAGCTCACTGCAGCTGGCACGGCAAACAGACCAGGTGACCTGGTGAGTCACTTGCACTAACCTGTCTCCAGCTTCACACCCAGTGAATGCCCAGACAATTCAGAGCATTCCGAGTCAGAGAGGCTGAGCAGCACTGTCCTGCAGTGCTGCTCAGCTCCTGCTCATTATGTCACAGAATCATAGAATACTTTGTGCTGGAAGGGACCTTTAAAGCTCACCCATTCCAACCCCTCAGGCACTCCCATTTGAGCTAGGCATGGGTCTCTCTAGAGGGACCACAGGAATTTCATCTGTTCAGCAGAGCATGTGGTGAGAGACAGGACAAGGGGCAGTGGCTTCAAACTGAGAGAGGGCAGGGTTAGATTAGACATCAGGAAGAAATTGTTCCATGTCAGAGTCCCTGTCAGAGATTGCCCAGAGAAGCTGTGGCTGCCCCTGGATCCCTGGAAGTGTTCAAGGCCACGATAGACAGGTCTTGGAGCAAACTGGGATAGTGGGAGGTGACCCTGCCCATGGCAGGGAGTGGGACTGTATGAACTTTAAAGACCCCTTCCAATCCCAACCATTCTGTGATTTTTTATGCTAAGGGAGAATGAAACCATTATTGAACAGCCTCCTCACCTGCAGAACAGCCAGGTGGGAAGAGGGTGTAAGCCAAGAAAACCTTTGCTTTGGGATGGGGTCTTCATGACACAGCAAAGACCCAGCTCCAGCCCCACTGGTTTCATGACTTCCCTGAATCCCATCCCAGGCACTGTGTGGGGGCTGCATCCTGTCTGAGTTTTGTTGTCACCACAGCCCTGAGCCTTGTCCCATCTATTCAGAAACACAAACTATGAAGGACTCGCACTACTTCTACTGAGTTGTCCAATAAGAGCATAAAGAGGTAGTGAAACACTTGGAAACCGGCACCACCATAAACTTTTCTAGGCATTTTTAGTGATTTTACAAAGCAGTACCTACCGTATACATGCATAGATTAATGATTTGTTAACACATTACGTTGCTTCAGGGAGTAGGTGATAGCAGGTATTTAGGAAAGGAGAGAATACAAAAGGTGTCTTATCTCAGAATTGTAGATATGCTCAGAGAATTTTAACACAATGATATCTGAATAATAATGCGGACTGAAGTGTACATGTTCTGATGGGGATTTCACGTGTGCTGGTCTGCAGCAGGTCTTTTGAAGACCTCTGGCTGAAGTTATGCAAACACATGGTTTTCGCTGAAAGCATTATTTTTTCTTAGTGCACAAAGCAAGGAAATGGAAACAATTGCAAAAGGAGTGTTCTGCTGGAACAGACTGCTTGGCTTCTACAGGGGGGTAGGTTTGGTAATTTTTGTGTTCTTGATTTCTATTAGTCCAGGGAAAGAAATGTTTTTAAAGACTAAGTTCTGTTTTCAGACAGGCAGCTTGGAGCACACTGCCTCATCTCACACAAACTCTCGAGAGGTGCTCCAGCCCTGCAGTGCAAACTCCCAGGACTGGTGTGTAACTGGTGAGACACAGGAGCAGCAGCAGAAACCCAGGCAGAGCCAGTCTGAGCACACTTTTCATCTCAGTGCTGCAAGGGCAAGTGGTTTGTAGTGTGCTGTAAGTGCAGAGAAACTACTGAAAACCATTTTCATGGGAAGTGAGAGCTTCCCATGAAACAAAGCAGAAAACATAGAAGCTGTTTCTCTTTTATGAAGATGAAATCATCACAGGGCTGAGATGTTAATCCACCGTGTTTTTTTAATCATCCTTTCAGAGTTAATAAATGTCCTGTAGCAAAGTGCTGACGTTATGCAACCCCATGTCTCCCTAAATCAATTTTCCTTCCACTGGTGTGCACTTCCTCCCTGCCACACCATACCCACGGCATCTCAGTCATGCCTTCTAAAGCTGGGGCTGCCCTCCTGCAGCACCTGGCCCTGCAAACACTCCTTTATTCACCTGCTGAGGAGGAGACAAGCCTGGCCACAGGTTGGTTTTGTGTTCTGCATGGTAAGAGCAGTGTTGGGCTTGCAGCTGGGAGAGGGACAGAGTTTTTAGTTTGGCTGATTAATATTCCAGGTAATGGGTGCTTCCAAGCTTTGACGTGGGGCTTTTACCTGTGAAAATGCAGCAAAGCTATCTAGTGCTTTCTCCTCTTTCTGGAATTTTCCTCTCTCCCTGCCAAAATCCAGGTTTCTCTGAGGGTTTAATTTATGGTGAGGTATTTGTTTGTGCAAGGACCTGCTACCGCACAATTGCAGCCACTGTATCTTGCATTCTCTGAATTGTTGCTGTGAAGTCTGCAGGCAGCCAAGCTCTGTGAGCAGCCTGTTTTTAGAGGAATTCCTGCATCCAAGCACAATAGGAGGAAAGGGCCAGACTCTCAGCAGCTGTAATTCCAGCACAGCCCGTGTGATGTTACCAGGGGTGTAGTAAAGCTGGATTAATATTGTGTTAGGCATAGGAACACACGCAAGCACAAGCACAATCCTTGAAACAGGTTAAAATGCACTTGACCCTCACTGGAAGAAAATAGCTCAGGTTCTCCCATAGAAGATATATTTCAAAGTGTTAGATCAAAAGAAAGCTTACACCTCAGATTCAAATATTCATTAAGCTCACATGCAATTCAGTTTTCAGAGACCTGTCTCTCAGAGACAGAGAAATACAGAGACACTATCTCATCAGCTGTGTATTATTACTATCTGGGCATTTTCAATTGGCAGAATGGAAAGGCAGTAAAAGGAAATGTTAAAGAGTTCTGGTTATTTCTTTTAAAAATGTATTTCTTTTCTCTATTTCCTCCAAGGCTCAGCCACCTGGGCTAAGCAGTACTAATAAATCCTCACCCTCCTAAAAGCTTCTTGATAGCTCATATTCCTGTGCTCCTCCTGAGCCTCAGCTGCTCTCCTTCAGCAGGACTGCTCAAATGCTGTTTGCCAGGTGTTTTGAGGGAGAGGAAAGACCCAGGTAAGCCATAACAGGGTGCATTAAAAGGAAAGGACAGAGTGCTCTTACCTCTTGGACGAGCTTGGGAGGAGCTGTAGGTTTGCTGGTTAGACCAGAAGGAAAGTAGAGAAAAAGAAAATGTCCCACCAGCTTATATAGGCTAGCATGGCTCCTGTCCTGATATTACTGATTTGTTTCTCCTCCCACTTAGTGAGCTCCAAGTGAATGTTAAGAAAGTTCCCCTTTGAATTCTCCACCTTTCCTCTCGCTCTGTCCTGGGTCTCTTGCCAACAAGCTGTCCAAATGTCCTCTTTCCTGCTGGTGGGTTTTTTAAAAATTATTTTATTTTTACTTTTCCCTTTAAAAAAAAAAATAATCCTCCTTTAACTTTGTTCTTTCTCCTTCTCTACCACTTAAAAGAACAGAAGATTTTAAAATGGACTCTCAATGTACCTGAGCTTGACCTCTCCAGGATTATCTTCCTTATCCAATACAACTTAGCATCCTTCCCTATCAAAATTCTGACCTGGGAATGTGCAACACAGCATTTTGTGTTCAGCAGCCTATCAAGTTTTCTTGTTTTTGGGTACCTTTCAGAAGCACTGTTTGTTAATGAAATGCAGTGGAAGACCTGGTATGGTAACCTTCCAATGTTTAATTGCTTTTTATCAATTATTTGAGAAACTCAAGGGGTATTTTTCTTTATTTTCCTTTTTTTTTTTTTGTGTTTTTTTTTTTTTTTGGTTTTTTTTTGTTTGTTTTTTGTTTTTTTTTGTTTTTTGTTTTTTGTTTAAACCTATCCTCCCCATCTCACTGGGGGAATCTGAAATATCAGAAGTGTGGCATATTTGATATTTGAGAGGTTTATAAGGCTGTAAAAGTGCTGCAAATGACAGAGAAGAGGCTAGAGAGGAAAGTTTTGAATAGCAATGCAGGAGAAAGGGCAGAGAAGAAGATGGTGAACTTGAGGGACCTTACAGACTAATTTAAGCCTAGTAAAATTCTATAGTAAAATAGTAAAATTCTCTTTAGGACTCTTTCACAGTGATGGCTGAGAGAAGCAACCTTGCAAATTGATCTGGGTGCTGGAGAGAATGGTTACTGCTAAACCAGAACCCATCTGGCTTTATGACTCTGCTTCCCCCAGCCCTGTGGAAACAGCCTCAGCATGCACATGAGCTGGAGGGATTTTATTCTCACTGCACTCATTCCCAGGGTGCATCTCTTTTGATGGAGATGTTTTTAACAGCAGACTGGATTTTTTTTCTCCCCTAAGAGGAGGGCATCTGATATAAGCTGTCAGTTTAGCATTGCTGCAGGAGCTAGTATTCCTCTGATCAAATAGGCAGCAGCCCTTGTGAGTGAGCCAGACACTGCCATCCTACGCCTTTGCACCCAGTAGAACATGAAATTTTGCAGGGGAAGCTGCCTCACTCTAGTGCGGCTAACATATTTTCCCTTTACCTTTAATTTCTCCTTGGGCTGTCTTTGCTTTCTGACTGGTGAAATGAATCCTTGCATGTCCAAAGAAGGGAAATGCATTGGGTGATTATGGATGGGAGAACCTCACAGGGAGTCTGTTCAGACTGAGTTTTAATATTCACACCTCTCATATTTCAGGAATGCCCAGGCCCGGCTTCAAATTATTTCAAGCAACATCTTTTCAGCTCTCCCTTAAAGGGGTGCAGCACATGGGGCAGGCAGGGCTCACTCCTGGGTTGTGCTGTAGGGTATTTATTTCTTCCAGGCAATCACAGATTCACAGAATATTCTGAGTTGGAAGGGACCCACAAGGATCATCGAGTCCAACTCTAAAGTAAATGGCCCCTGCAGGGGATGAGCTCACAGCCTTGTCCATGTTAGCACCATGCTCTGACCAACTGAGCTAATGTCAGGGTCACAGAATCCCAGAATATTTTGGGTTGGAAGAGCCTTTAAAGCCCATCTCGTTCCATCCCTGCCTTGAGCAGGGACACCTTCCTCTATCCCAGGTTGTTCCTAGCCCTGCCCAACCCACGCAGGAGCACTTCCAGGGATGGGGCAGCCACAGGCAGGGGCTGTGCCAGAGCCTCCCCACTCTCACAGGGAACAATCTCTTCCTAACATCTAATCTCGACTGCTCTCTGTCAGCATGAAGCCACTCCCCCCTGTGCTGTCACCGCATGTACAAAGGAACCAGATTCAGGACTGCTCTGTCTGATTCTGGTGCCTTAATGAGCTATTTGACAGGTTGGAGCGACACACAAAAAAGCCAGTGGCTGTCGGGTCAGTGATGGATATCTTGGAGCGGAGCATTGTTTGGATTATCAGAGCTGGTTAATAAGTAACAGGATCACAGTCTGCTGATGCCCGTGTGGGAGTGAGGTCCCTGGCAGAGCCTGCTCTGGGATGGAGGCAGAGCAGGGAAAGCCTCCAGTGCCATGTGACAGATCTCTGGATCCCAGGTGCAGCCAGCTGCTGGAGAGGTGGATGCAGGAATGCCTCCCTGCAGCTGTGTGCCCTGGGCAAAGCCCTCCTGGCTGCCTGAGGACTGAGATTCCCTCTGCATAGGATTGGTGTAGAAAGGTGGGAATGATAGAAAACCTCCCTGGTGTAACTCAGTGCCAGTTCTGGTGCCCAGCACTATCTTCCAGTGCTGTGAGTGATGCAAGTATCCTTTGGGGTTCAAGGTGGGAAAACTGAACTTGCAATGGCCCTCCCTAGGCAGAAGGATTGAGATGTGCCACGTGTTTGTCATGTAGCTGTCACTTATCACCTGCCTGGGAGTGGGCCACCAGCTCTGGGAGACCAGGTAAAAGTGTGCAAACTGATCATGCAGGTGACAAAGGGGCTGGAGAGTTTCCTCTTGATTTTAGGCATGTGTGAAGACCATTTGGTGCTGAGGACAAGGTAGCAAGGTGTTGGTGTCTTACAGCTAAGCTCTGTGTGATTTAGGAGGTCTAAATCTGTGATTTACCCCATCAGCTCTCTGCTGGCAGAGATGCTTGATGTTTCTTCTTCTATGCTATCTGGGAAAGTGTCTCTGAGAAGATCCCTTGGACCAAGCCCAGTGCTTGACATGGTCAGAACCACGTCACTACTGGATCTCAACCAGACACAGCACCAGAAAAATGCTGAATGATCCCTGACTGGTTTAGCTCACCCGGCAGGAGCTGTCTGGCTGCATCAGCTGGGTACAAAGCTTGAACTGGTCAGCTGTGCCAGGAAAGCTTCTAATGGCCCTAATTCAGCTTCACACACTTTGGCTTCACTCCTTTCTCAAGCCTAAGTGGCCTTGAAGAGGTCCATTAAAACCACCTGGTAGCAGATTGGCTTTTACTGCTGTTTTTGGCTGTACTCCCTGACTCGGCTTTTACCAATGGGAATAGGCCTGCTCAGGGAGCTGCATCAGCTCTTGGACTCCAATAAATGCTTTAAAATGGTGTAAATCCATGTATGGAGCTTTGCAGGTGGCTAAACCCCAAGTCCTGGTGTGCTTTTGCTAGGCTGGGGTGTGGATATGTGATACATGACCAGTGTTGGTGAGAGAAAGAGAGAGATCCCTTCCCTGGAAATGCTGACAGCATTCCTCCTAATGCAGCCCACAGAGATATTGGCTTTCTTGCTGCAAGGACAGCTTGCTGCAGTGTGGTCATCTTGGTGACCACCAGGACCCACCAGGCCTCTTCTGCCATGCTGCTTTCCAGCTGGAGGGCCACCAACATGTACAGATAGAGTTGCTCCTCCCCAGACGTGGGACTCCACACTTCTGGAACTTGAAGGGGTTCTTGTCAGCCCATTTTTTCCAGCCTGCTGACGACCCTCTGGATGCCAGCATGGCCTTCTGGTATACCCAACACTACTCCCAGTTTTGTGCCTTCCCCAAATTTGCTGAGGGTGCACCCTGCTCCAACATTCTGATCTTTAATTAAGAAGTGAACTTATTGTGCCTGGCTTGCACCACTAATGACTGGCCTCTACATGTAATTTGTGCCACTGATTATAACGCTTTGAGCCCAACCATTCAGACAATTTTCAATCCAACTTCACATTTATTTAGCCCATACTTCATTAACTTGTCTGTGAGGATGTTATGGGACAGAGTGTCAAAATGAGGTGATGCTCCAAATTTGCTACAGCGAGGTAAGGGACTTTTGCAGCTCACCTGGGCTGACTGTGAGCAAACCTAATGTTTTACTTCCAGAAGTCCTGCCGGTCTGTGGTTCTTCTGGAGGTATGGAGAGCTGGCAGTGGTACTGGAAGTATGGCAGGAGTGAGAGAGAGACTGTGTCCTGGCTGAGGACACAGCTGCTCTGGCCAGCTATGGTCTGTCCTGTCCCACAGGCAGGGCTCCTGGAGGAGCAGGTCAGCCCCCAACAACATCTGTGGCCACTTTGCTTTTCATCATCTTGCTTTTATGAGCGAGCAAAGAGTGGAAAAATCTGTTTCAGCACAGGGCACCACATGGTCTGTCACAATCTTGGACTTGTTTGCTAAGAGCAATAGTTTTGGGTTTATACAAAGCCAACAGCTGGATGGGAATGGGAAGCTTCTATCCCTTCATTTTGGCTTGAAAAACTCTCTAGAGAAAGCTGCTGTTTGACATTCCCCTGTGTGGCAGTGGGATGGGGCTGGGTACAGACTGTGCTCTGCTCCAGTGTCCATCTCCCTCTCGTGGTGTGACTCCAGCACAGCCACATGTGCAGCTGTGGGAATCGCAGCAAATATTCAGATCTCCAGTTTCAGAGGGCTCACAAACAGCAGCTCCCTTGCCCTGGCACAGTCCAAACTCTTTGTGCTCTATCTGCTGTTCTGTGCACTGCTCTTAATGGTGTATCCTCCCAAAGTTACTAGCTCTTCTAATGCATACACATCCCTTCCCACCTCTTCCTGCCTGCTCTGGAGACCCACTGTCCTTTCTGTCCACATTGACAGTCTCTCATGACTCACCCACTCAGTCCATGCAGCTCCAAAGGTGCAAAAGTGATACCTGGAAACCAGCTTATTGATTAGGAGCGGCAGTCTCTGCATCCTGGAATAGGAGTGGGGCAGGAATGTGTTGTAGTTGTCTTACAGCTACAGTAGCGTGTAAAAAAGCTCTGCTCTGTCATGGCAAAATAAGTGGCAACTCCAGAGAGAGGTGCAGACTCTCCTCCTGCAGGCTGGTGCTCTGGGTGCTGGGGCTCCTCTATTTCATCTGCAAGTTTTTCAAGGTATTTGTCCAAAACATTGCTGCTAGGGAATTGTTTGGAAAGGCACTAGTTAGCCAAGGCCACCAGATGCCAAAGACTGCAGTGGTGGTTCAGCAGCTTGGTGATGAGGAGCTGCCCTCTGGAGCTATGCCATTCACCAGTGCCAAGATTCCCATGGTGTCCAGCTTAGGAAATGTGTCTGAGGCTCCAGGAAGGACCAGACAGTCATGTGTGTCATGAAACCCAGTGAAACACAGGTCAAAGAAAAGCCCAGTGCATTGTTCTGGCTGGTTCCCCTTGTTTGGTTTTGTGTCCCTTTCCCTTTTTCCAGACAGCTGGATCATTTTTCCTTCCAGCAATGGACATTTCTCCAGGCTGGTGTGGCTGCCTGTGGTGATTAGATTGAGTAGCAAGTCCTGGGACTCTGGAGCTGAGGGAGAAAATCTCTCTGGTTCATGTCTGAGTCTGAACCTCAAGGCTGTTTGTTTCTCTGGTCACCTCAAGCATGGCAGACTGGATCATCCGCATTAGAATCACAGCATTATAGAACAGTTGTTCAGAGAGAGCTTTGAGATGATTGAATCCAACCATTATATTGAATCAGTCTGAAATACTGGAGCGGTTTGAAAGCCTGAAGTTGACTGTATTGCTGTATTTCAGTAAAGATGGGAAATTGAAACTGAAATAATTCTAAGTTTCAAACCCCTCTCCTGTTCTCCTGGCTCCAAGGAAGAGCCCAAATTAAAAAAGGCTCTTTTTCTAAACCCACCTCAAGACAGCAGGATCCTGTTAGAAATAACAAAGCTGGCCAGACTTGCCTCTTCTTATGATACAAGGCAAAGTGTTTCTCTGCTTCTTCATTTAGTTTTGCAATTTGAGAGTCAATTCGCTCCCCGGCATCCACTTTCAGCTTAATAACCTTCCCCGCCCTTTCTGCTTCCCTTGCCCTGATGGTAGGGCTGTGAGTGTCACCCAGGGTATGCCTGCTTCCAAGGAAATAATCCATTCTCACAAAGCTGTGTGTTGTAGGAGATGTATGTGTTAGACCTTAACACTGAGCAGAATGCTATATTTTTTCCAGCAAGAAACTCTTCCAGCCTATAAATCCCAGTGATTACTACTTTCTTGCCAAGTAGTTCTTACTAAAAGTGGAAGATGCTGTACATAGCATGGGTTGCTGATCTTGAAAGAGAGAAAGAGGACTGGTGGCATGCAGAAATGAAGCATCAGACAGTGGAAACAACTGAAAATTAATAGTCAGTGCAATGGATAGAGGGAGAGTTACTCTGGCTGGTTACGGGATTTTGCAAACAGTGCTACAAAGTGACATTTTCATGCACAAGCACAAATAGGCGTAAATCCATTTGCAAAAGATTTCACATTTTGGGATAGGCAAAAGAAGAGAAAAAGTCATATCTATCGGGCAACTCAGTTTCTGAGAAGGAAGATGCCCTAAATGTGATTTAATTTGCACAAGTGAATTAAGCTCACTTGGCAGCAGCAAGGAACCATTGCTGGCTGACAGTTTGTCATCACCTCTGACTTTTTTGTTTTCTCCAAAGACAGGAAGTCTCGACCTGATTTCTGGCTAAGTGGTTCTGCAGAGCAGAGATTTTTGGAAGACAGAGCAACAGACCTGTCAGCACTTGGCTGAAATTAGGGAAGTGTGGAAAAGCAGTGTCAGGTACAGGACGAGGTGTGCAGGGGGAAAAATACTCCAGACCATCCTAAGCTGCACAGGTCAAGGATGCTTCTGTCTCTCTGCCTTTGCCTTTTGCAATCCAGTGCACAGCACAGCTTAATTTGCAGGGGCTGGGATGTGCTAGACTACCCCAACAACTGTGTGTTTTGGGTGGTGACATAGCTGGATGCTTTTGGAAGGGCTTCTGCAAACACTAGGTGCTTCAACCCTGCCGTGCTGTGTGAAGATGCACATTTTGGGAGCATGGATTTGTGTCTGCCTCACTGTCTATGAAAAAAACCTGCCCCTGGAGGTGGTTGTGAGGATGCAGCTCCATGAGACTTTAAGCTCTTGAATGCACAGAGGTTACTGAGTGCACTCAGGAGCTGCTGAATGAGAAGTCAGAGATACCCAAACTCATTGCCCGGCAAAACGTGGTGGGAGAAACCTTTGCTTCCCACACAGCCATCCCATGTCTTATCCCACCACTGGGATGTGTGAATTCCAGCTGCGGCAACAGCTGTAGGAGTTTGAAAAAGCCCCCTGAGAACTGTAAAATCAACTGCAATCAAGGGCTTGTTTCCTGTTTGAGCTACTTCCATCTCAAATTAAAACTGATGTAGAGGAAGAGAGAGTGAGGGAAAACATTCAGCAAACAGGTTTCCCCTTCAGAGTGGCGATATTTCTGCAACCCTGGCAAATGTGATCTACAGAAAACCCATATAATTCTACAGTGTTGGACAAGATGTCTGTCTCTGCAGACTGGAGATGTCTGTCATGGACAGAGCACAGAGCAACTCCCCAGCAGCTGGATATTTTTAGGAATTATCTTATTCTGACAAGTTTTGGGTTTTTCAGCTTGTAGGAAGGCCCCATGCTGCTTGACTGCCCCTCTGGAACACAGAGCCCTTCCTGGTATTTTCTGGTGCCTGCTGGGATGTTGGCTGGCTCCCTGTGCCAGCAGCCTAGGTGCTGGGGAGAGATGCATACTCTCCCTGTATCTGATGATTTCAGGCTCCTGAATCAGTGCAGGTCTGCACTGGTTGCTTGCCAGGTGTGGGAAGAAGAGGTGCCACATTGCAGAAGGGCTGAAGAAAAGGACAATATTTGTTGTAAGTTCACAGCAATGTTGAATAGAACAAGGCATAGGGCCCAGGCTCTGCAGCAAAGCAGCTCTGGTTGCTTGAGAGTAGAGGCCAACAGGGAAATTTGTTCATCAGACTTTAACCCACCGTACTTTGCTGGCCTGGCAGTGCCATGCAGTGCTGCAGCCACTTCACCCCATCACTGTTTGGAAGCACAGCCCTGAGTTTTCCAGGTCTGCAACCTCTGGTGTCACCACCTCCTGTTGTGGTCTCCCTCTGTGCTGCTCTTCCCATCAGCTCTTGACCCCTCTGAGGAGGTGATTAGGTCTCAAAGAAGATCAGATGATGGAAACCAGTTTTAGAGTGGAGATCAGGAAAAAAATCATTTTGGAAAGGGCGGTCAAACACTGGCACAGCTGCCCAAGGCAGTGATGGAGCCCCCATCCCTGAAAGGATTTAAATGCTGTGTGGATGTGGCACTTGGGGACATGGACTAGTGGAAAGTTTAGCAGCGCTGGGGAAATGGTTGGAATTGAGGATCTTAGAGGGCTTCTCCAGTCTAAAGGATTCTGTGCTTCTGTGAATCAGGGGGGAAACTGTGCTCCAACAATGAGGATGCTCCGGTGCAGGTGGCAGCATGGCTCTGACCTCTACTGCAAATGTCCACTGAGAAAGCAAATCCCTTCCCTCCACCTTCCCTCTGTGCAGCTTTGCTAATTATTCATGAGGAGTCATTACCAGGTCAGTCATCCTGGAACCACCAATAGCCAAGCCAAGACATCTAAAGGGCTTGCCCCAACTTTTCCTGTACTGAGTTCTGTGACTGATCCTACCAACAGAAGCATCTGTGTCTACAGGAGAAGAGCTGAGAACTTCCTCTCAAAAATCAAAGTTGCCTTTTATTTTCTTTTAGGGTGTATAAGCAAATGCAAGAGTTTGAAAAATGATATTTGAAGCAATGAAGTAAGCATTTTTCTTGATACTGTGTAGTGTATTTACTATTTTTTACATTGAGCTCCACTTATAACAGAATTGTCTTAATTCACTGGGAAGCTCTCTTGTAATTCCTTCACTTTGCTAAGTCAGTTCTGCTTTTAATTTTTTAAGGCAAATTTTTAGGAGGTTGGTTTTTTCATGTGCTGTGGCTAGGCCAGGTATTGGTTTGTACAGGAACATTTATTTAATGCTCCTTAAGGTGGAGGTGAGCTGTGTGGAGTGCTGACTCTAACTGCAGAAGAAACTTTTTTTTCTCCTTTAATGGTGTTTTTTTTTTTTAATGTTAGACCATTGGGAGCTGTCGCAAAATTATTAGTCCCACTGAAAACTGTACATTTTTTCTCTCTTAATGAAAATTTTTATAGAAGTCTCTAGGTATCAGACTGCTGGGCTACCACTGATAGCTTCAGTTAGTGCTTTTATTGTCTGCTGTTCCCTCGCAGGAGACACTTGATTTGTCTTGCCTGTTTTCAAGAATTATTAGTTCTGGCTATAGTTACTCAAATCTTTTGATTAGCTAGAGACTTAAAAAAGCTGTTTATACTCTATTTTTTATGGAAGGCTTCAACTCTAGAAATTGCTTTACTAATTGATTTTAGGATGGATTTTCTTGTGGCTGAAGAATTAATGCCTGCAGTGGCACTTACATGACAAATCCTTTCCAATAGCCATATTGTGCCTGGGCTTCACTGTTATTTTTAGGAAAACAAACAATATGTTTGGCATAACTAACTGCAGTTGTGGTTTTTTTCTTCACATATATGGTGAAAAAAACCCCATTATTTTGCAGTAATTTTCTCAGTAACCTTTTATTTCTACTGTTCAAATATTTCTCTAATGCTGTGCATGAGCTAAATTAAACTGTTCATGAACAAGCTCTCCTAGTTTCTGTGTGCTTCATATTTAATTGACTGCTGTAGAGAGAAGGTCTTCAGACAGTTGTGTGTAGCTTCTTGTGTTATTCTGCCTCTCTTTGTCTTTCTACAGCAGCAGCAACAGGGGGATGTCCCTGATCTTGCAGTTTGCAGTGACCTCAGGAGACTGCTTTGGTGCTAGCATTAGTTTGCTGATATCATGGCTCAAAAGATGTCTTGGAAAAGAGGGGAGGAAGTAGGACCTAAATATTACCAGAATTTCTGGAATGGCCTCCCCTGTTTAAAAAAAACCAAACATCTGAACATAAACAACACTGTGTTTTTGTCTCCCAGGATTAATTAATTCTTGGATGCTGTTCTAGGAGACATTTAGAGGGGTGGCAGATGCTGGTGCTGCTGGATTTTAGGTGATTAAGGCACAAATGAGCACCACCGAGGCTTACCTTTTTTAAAAAGTGGTTTTTGGAGGTGGGATTCCACCTGTTCAAAAATACTCGCATGGATCTGCAAAACAGCTCTGCATCGTGACACAGAGAGGACAGCTTCTGGTCTGAGTGTTTGTTGTTGCATAGTCCCTTTGGATTTTAAATCTTTACATCC
Source organism: Fringilla coelebs (assembly GCF_963513975.1). Lineage (NCBI taxonomy): Eukaryota > Metazoa > Chordata > Aves > Passeriformes > Fringillidae > Fringilla > Fringilla coelebs. The sequence continues at coordinate 2,992,363 of NC_140031.1, forward strand.
CTTGGGTCTGTGATTTTAAACTGACCTGGTAAAACAACTTTAGAGTGAGGAAGCCTTTCTGGCAGGCCTTCTTCACAGAGGTTTTGGCAAAGATTCCTGAGAAAATCCTCCTGAGGGCAGGTGGAGCCTCCCTGCTGTAAGGATTTTGAGGAGGCATAAAGTGGCAGTGGTAACCTTTGACTTGTTAATTTCTCATGGTCTAATGGAAAGGATGTGCTCCTCTATGAAAGGGAGACAAAGAGCTGCCACCAGCAGTAAATGTTTATCCCATTCTTTACATGAAGGTTTTTTATTTCCCAATGGATGTGTGTAGGGATTCAGACTTGCTATCCTGCAAGCAGGAGAGAGAGATCTTCAATTTGCAAGACAGAAAATTATTCAAGGAAAAGAAGAATGTTTGATCACTGCTAGCTAGTTGTTCTTCTAGTCTGATTAAAGCATATATATTCATTGCCTTGACACTTAATGAGGAGCCAGGAGATGGCACCAGAAGTGCTACAGGATGTGCTCTGTAAGAATATTTACCTGTGTGTGTTGTAGCTGTTAAGAGGTATTAAATGAGTTAGACATTGATGGCACACAAGAAAGGAAGAGAACAGTCTGTTTATTTCACTTTCAAATATACATGCTCTTAATTTGAAGTGCAGCTCTTGACTTAGTTCTTACATTATTTATTATTATTAGACACCAATGCCTTCTCAGCATATTTATTTTGTTAAATTACACCTCTGAAATTAAATGCAGCCTCTTGTCAGCTTTAATGTTCTTCTGCCTATTCTTATAATTATTATTGATAAGAGGTGACTTTCAAGTTAACAGCCAGTGGATTGATAAGGCAGCTGTTATTATGTTACCTGAGTGCTTTTTGGAAAGCTTAGCTCAAGGGCAAACCGTGATTTCTCCTGTGTGGAATGCTGAATCCCCAGCCTGCATACTGCTGGCAAAAGTGGTGTTTGTGGCTGTGCTGTGCCTGGGTGATGTCTGAAAAGCTGCCCCCAGTCTGCCCCCAGGCTGCAGAGCTGTGTGCACCTGCAATCAGTGAGCGTGGCGGCTCTTGGGGGTGCACAGTGGGGTGCCCCCGCTGTTAATTGCTGAGCCATCGGAGGGTTTCTGCTCCTTTCGCTTCTGCTCTTCCCTCCTGCTCTCCGAGGCCCTTCTCCTCATTCTCAGGTAGTAGATCCGGTTGGCTTCTGGGTGGGTGACTTGGCAGAGGGGCATTTTGTAGATGGCCGGGTTTTGGGAGGTGATCAGCAGGAAGAGGAGCGCCGAGAGGCAGAAGGGCCAGGTGCACACTGGCAGCCCGAGCTGGCAGGGGACACAACACACACAGGGCAGCGCTTTGGTACTGCTTTTTGGTCTCTGTGCTTATGTCTGCCTGTGGCTAACCTTTTCCATTTAGGAAGCTGGGAGGGCCTTGCTTTCCCTGAAGACACAGTGGCTACCAAATGCTGATTCAGCTGGCCACACAGAGGTCTGCTTTTCAGCTGGAGGGCATGGGGCAGCACAAAGCATCTGACACTGCAGACCTCAGTCCTGTCAGAGGTGCAGCTTCAATACCGGTGCTGGATGGAACATGGCACCAGCATTGAAGCAACTGAATCAGGCTCCAGAGCTGTGATCACTTCAATGAAAGCCAAGACACCCAGCTCACACGTGGACACTTGAATTCTCTAACACAAGGTCCAAATTCTACCCTCTCTGTTCTGTAAAATATGTATGGAGAGTATTATTCATGCATATTCCCTCTCCCCAATGACAATATGACACGGGCATCACATCCAACCCTCAGCCCTCTCCATTCCCCCACTTCTGGATCTGAATCGAGGTCTTCCAAAAGCAAGATCACAGGGACAAAAAGTGGGTGTCCTTTTTCCTGATGCCTCCTAAAAGCAGGTGTGCTTAAAGCAGCCCATATGTGAGGACCTACACAGTACTGAGAGGGTGCCAGATGAAAATGTTCAGGGCATGAAGCTGCTAGTTCTAATATTTTTTTCTTTTAAGTTAGTAAATCAATTTAATTAAAATATGGTTTTGCTTTAATCTCTCAGATCTTAAAGAAGAAGCAGAACCTGGCATTTCTGTCTTCACTCCTTTCTTGATTTGTCCAAATATAATAACTTTGTACTTAAGAGAACAGTCTCCCCCTCATTTTAGTTCCCATACCCAGTTCAAAAATCAATAATATCTGTGGGCAGTGTTGGAGAAAGACCTTGAATGAAGAAAATGAAAATTTAGATCATTTGGAATTGCTGAAAGATAATGTTCAACTAAGTATTTAATCTCAACCATATGCTGTTGCTGTAACTCACATATACGTGCAGAACCCTGTTGTGGATAACATACTCCAAAGGTCTTTGAAATCTTATTATCAGATATAAAGCCTTCAGGGGCACAATTCAGCTGACACAGGGTTTGTACAGGACCTGGCAACTGGCTGCAGCATTCTCATTTCAGTGCTGTCACAGCTGACATGGAGAATTTTGAGGCATTTCCTTAACATTATATCTGAACAAATCAAGATGCAGTTAAAAAAAACCCAACAACAAACCCTCAGGTAAAACACAAAACCCCATACTTACCACAGAGAGTGCATTAGCAAGAGCTGCTCCAGAGTAGGCACAAAATAATGCTGAGAAGAGAAGACCAAAGAAAGCTCAGGATGAGGAAAATAAATAAAAAAAAATTAAAAAAAGCAAGCAACATTGTCCAAATGCACAGCAAAATATCCTCCCAGCTACCTAATGTGAGGATCACTGCTAGAGTTCAACAATTAGGTGAAATGTCTCAACAGAAAATGGCCTAAAGTTGCACCAAGGGAGATCTAGGTTGAATATTAGGGAAAAATTTCTTCACAGAAAGATATCTAGCCCTGGCACAGCTGCCCAGGGCAGTGCTGGAGTTCCCATCCTTGGAGGGATTAGCAGCTATGTGGATGTGGCATCTGGGGATGTGGGTTAGTGGTGGCCTTGGCAGGGCTGGGGGCACATTTGGACTTGATGTTCTTGGTGGTATTTTCCAACACAAATAATTCTGTGACTGCATTTTGTCCTATCTGCTCTGTAGAGATGGATAATGAATGAAGAACATGGTTTTGTCAAGATGAAGCAATGGTGGCATTTCTTTTATCTTTAATTTCTTTTTATTTGGCACTACCTGACACACATGTGGTGGGAGTTGCAGAAATTCTCCAGCAGGGCTGGAGTTCAGAAATTCTCTGCCCTGTGGCTTCATGCCACAACCAGTTACCAAAGGGTGTCTTTGCACCAGGATGCCAGAATGGCAGAACAAGGGGCAAGGTCAGGCACCCAAGGGTTAAATCAAGGAAGGAAAAGCTACTGAGAAATTCAGAAACTGTGCTCAGGACACTGAGATAAAGATAATTGGAGCCTGGGCTATCTTCACAGGAATATCTTAACTGGGAAATTTCTCCAACTGTTCCCACAGTGCCTGGTTTTGGCTGCTGTTGGATGTGGGGTCTTTGGGTGGATGGGTTTTAATCTGACCTGGTGCAACAGCTTCCTTCTTATGAGACATTTCCCCCAGTGATACATATAATCATGAAAAGGCTTCTTCAATGAATCTGTTGAGTTGTTAACTGGTTAAACATGCTCATGGATTAACTTGAGCTCATTCCACAAACAGTACTTCCACCCTTTCTTGCATATTGTCAGGTTCTGAAAGTATTCTCTCTGTACTTGCACAATCAAGCCCAATGCTGATGCTACCAGAGAAACAGCTCTTGCACAGTACCTATTTTTGGGACAGACAGAGTGATGATTGGCTCTAAGCCTGTGCTTCTGTCTTGGGCTGGAAATGCAAGATGTGGCTGGGGGTGTGTATTCTATCACCACCTGTTAGAGGTGGGGCAGTTATCTTCTGTTCATTGGGCCACCTGTGAAAACCAGGTGGGGCAGGGTTTTTTCAATCTCTTCTACAAGCAATCCTCCCTCTGGAAAATATCTTCTGTTCAGCCATGAGTTTCACTGCATGGCTGATAAAATTCCATCATCCCATGGGGACATGCTCTGCCCAGGGGGAGGAGCCAAGCATTCCTACCTGGATATAATCTGATTCCTGGAACACCACAGCAGCCTTTGTCCACTGCATTCCCAGAGGAGCAGCTGTCCTCTCCACTGGATTCCCAGAGGAAGACCAGGCCCATCTACACCACCACTGGACTTTCAGAAGAAAACTCCACCCTACTACAGCATCTCTGCTCCAACAGAACCACAGCTGGCACTGCAGGAGGGCTGAGCCACCGTTAAATGGGACTGCAGCCACCACCCTGACACACAGGCTGCCAGCTCCTATTCTGACTCTGTCAGTGCTGTTTTGTATTACTGCATTTTTATTTTTTCTTTTCATTTTTTTTCCTAGTAAAGGTCTGTTATTCCTACTCCTACATCTTTGCCTGAGAGCCCCTTAATTTCAAAATTATAATAATTCAGTGGGAGGGGGTTTGCATTTTCCATTTCAAGGGATGCTCCTGCCTTCCTTAGAGGACACCTGTCTTTTCAAACCAAGACAGCTCCTCATAAACTGCCCAAATTTTTGCCTTTCATTTATGTAAAAGATACTCACCACAGGCTAGTGAGAGCAAATGCGTCTGCCAGGTCAGGGCATAGAACATGCCCCCAATGGCAATGCAGGCCAGGGCACAGTTGTAGTTGTGTAAGCCAAGGTAGATGCTGTCAAATGGGGATGCAATGCTCAGAGCTGCAGGACAAAGGCAAGGCTGTGAGCTCAGGTATGAGAGGAACCTGCAGGAGGAATCTGTCATCTCTTCCTCATAATATCAAGGTGGGTTTGTCTGTTCTCACACACACACACACACACACACACAGAGGAAAAGGAGGATGTCAAAGGAGGCTCATTATTTTGGAGCTCTGATAATGTCCCTGCGGTGGAATTTGGCCCAGTCTCAAAGGTTTAATTCAGACAAAACTTCCTGTGTATTCACTCAGTGTGTTGTATCCACACACACAGGTGGAGGATCCAGCCAGAGTGTGGGAAAATCTTCTCGTCTGGGCATCCTCCTTGCAGAAAGCTGTGCTCACACACACACTGTTTACACTTCATATGTACCCTAATTTTGAATATCAGAGGCACAACCACATGTCTTTTGTGGGAGCAAGCAGAGTTTTCAATTTTTTCCTAATGACCTTTGTGCTCTAGTTACAAGAGGTTGTCACTTCACCTGTGCAGTGGAAATTCTCCACAGGGATGGGAGCTGGGGGTCTGCCCCAAATTTGACCTCTCAGAATCTTCTGCAGGATTTCTAATAGGCTTCAGGATTAGCAGTGAAAAGGAGAGTTCAATATGTAGTGCACAGACCACAAGCAATATTAATGCATTTCCTTCTATATTGTCTTCATCTGTCCTCTGTTTTATCACCATGCTTGTCCCCAAAAACTTTCCCCTGACCTTTCCCTTCTAGATTGAATGTCACACCTCTGCAAGACCTGCCATATGCTCTTAGCCGTACAAATTGTGGACAGTTTTGTTTAAAACCATGAATATAAGACAGCTACATCATGTATAAAATGCTTCAGAGCACAGAGAAATTTTTGGATCACTGCCTTTTCCAAGGAATCAGACTACACTTACTCTGTCATCTGTATTTATTTAAATTGATCTCTTAAATGGCATTAATGTTGTCTAACCTCTAGGGTCTGCTTCATGTCTCTCAATATTGTTTCTCTCTGGTTAGAGGCAGTGGAGAGGCAGGACATTTTTAGTGGCCTTCATTTCGGTATTTTGACAAATCCACAGCAGGGCTGAGCAAAATGCATCTCAAAAAAGTCTTTTTCTCTTCCTTGGCTGATTAGTTCTGAGGCAGACCTTTGCTTGTGGTCTTCATTTTAAGCAATTATGGTGGCAAGAAATCAGTTCTGAAAGTCTTTCTCCAGATTTCCTTATGACCTCCATGGGATTTATCACATCCAGTGGCTAGAGAGTTAAGTAAGGTGGGACAAACCACCTGGCTGAGTTACAAATCTAACAAAAAATGCAAAGTTTAAAGAAAACCTGCTTCTGTTCTTGCCTGCATTCTGTTGTGTGACTTTTGCTTTCCAATTTAGAGACAGTTTGAAAGATGAGGGTGTTGTCCCAACTACAGCCAAGTTGATGCAACTTTAAAGTCTGGAGAGAATCTGGCTTGGATCAAGATACCTTCGTGGCAAAAATAATTTGGTCAGTATTTCTTACCTGCAAACATCCCCACGGCTGATCCAATTGCAGCATGCAAACAAATCAATGGGGAGGAGATGAGCAGAGCCACAAGGAAAATCCCTCCAGTCCAGGGGTTTCCACAACCATACACCTGACCAATCCCAACTGGGATGGATTGTAAGAGCTGCAGCAGATGGCAGAAAAGGGCTTGTTATTTATTGTCTGCCTGTCCCTGAGGGACACAGCAGATGTTCTGTCCAAGCTATTGGCTGAAAAGGGAAGGAAGAAACCCTGGCTCTGAGCTGGAGTCTGAGCATCTCATAGAATCTCAGAATGGTTTGAATTGGAAGGGAACTTAGAGATCACCTTGTTCCACCCCCTGCCATGGGCAGGGACACCTTCCACTATCCCAGGTTCTTAGAAGCCCATCCAGCCTGGCCTTGGGCACTGCCAGGGATCCAGCGGCAGCCACAGCTGCTCTGGGAACCCTGGGCCAGGGCCTCACCACCCTCACAGGGAAGGGATTATTTCCCAGTATCTAATCTGAATTTATTCTCTTTCAAATTGAAGCCATTTCTCCTTGTGGAGAATGCCTTCAAAAGTCTCTCCAACTGTAAGTAGTCTCCCTCCAACTTTCCTACGCAATCTCTCTGGTATTGGAAGGCCTTAGGTCACCGCGAAGCCTTTTTTTTCAGGCTGAATAAACCCAGTTCTCCAAGTCTTTTCTTATAAAAGATGTGGTCCATCCCTCTGATCACCTTGCTGCCTCCTCTGGATTCACTCCAGCAGCTCCAGGTCCTTGTGCTGTTGGAGCCAGGGCTGGGGCAGCTCTGCAGGTGGGGTCTCAGCTGAGCCCAGGGGCACAGGGGCAGAATCCCCCCTGCCCTGCTGCCCTCGCTGGGAGATCAGCCCAGGGCAGGGGGTTCAGGCTGAGGCAGGTCCAGCTCTCACCCACAGCACCCCCAGGTCCTTCCCCCAGGGCTGCTCCCTCTGCTCAGCCCCAGCCTGTGTTGATCCTGGGGGCTGCTCTGGCCCAGGTGCAGCTCCAGCGCTTGGCCTTGTTAAACCTCATGAGGTTCCCCTGGGCCACATCTGCAGCCTGCCCAGGTCCCTCTGGATGCCATCCCATCCTCCAGGTGTGTCAGCTGCACCTCTCAGCTTGGTGCCATCTGCAAATCCACTGAGGGTGCCCTGGATCCCTCTGTCAGTGTCATTAATGAAGATATTCAATAACCCTGGTGCCCAGGTGGACCCTGAGACATTGACCACAACCCTCTGGATCAGTTGCCCTGTTCTCCTTTGGGAAGGTGACCCTCCAGAGCTAGAGCTAGACATGAGGGGACTGGATATAAATGAGTTAATATCGCTTTGAAATCCAGAAGTTTCCTCTGAAATTTCATATTGCCACTGACAGTGTTGCTGATGCTTTTCTGACCAGGACAGGAGGAGGTCATATCCAGATGTGTGCTGGATGTACACTCAAGACTAGTTTTGGGCCAACCCAAGTTTGAGGGGAATGGGAGGCTCGGGTTCTCTGCTCTCTGAGGCTCCACCAGCCTTCCTGCTGGATGAACCAGGACTGTCCCTGGGGATTCTGTGGCACTGAACCAACCCATTTACTTCTGTGAATTCTGACCCACGTAAAAACGTCACCCAGAGGAGAATGCCTTCATGCTCACCTTCTCAGTGAAATACCATAAACCTGTTGGTGTGAAGCTTACCAATGGCACATTGATGTCAGACCAGGTGATGTTGGGCACTGCAGCTACGGGCTTGATCAGAGTTGTGGGGAAGAAGGGGTTGTAGTGTCCTGTGGCTGCCAGGTACAGGGTCACTGCAATGTTGAAGGGCAGAGTGAAAACAGGAAGGTCCCATTTGCTGAAGATGGATCCCAAAGCACTGGACAGTACTGGGCTGAGGAAAGGAGAAGAAATAGAATTATAACTTCCTCATCACTATTTATAGTGGTGAGACAGCCTGCCTCTTTGGACACAAAATGATAATTTTGGCAAATAAAGGCCAATACAGTTCCTTGTAGCAATGCCAGGTGGTGAATACCTTAATATCGTAATCTGCACCAAAAAGAGTTGTCAAAAGCTTTTCATCTTTCTGAAAAAAAGAATGTCACATCCATGCATGCATCCAATACAGCATTTAAGGATGGACAGAGATGGCAATCTGACTTACTATTAAGTTAAAAATTTGAACAAAAATCAGAAAACGGAATTTTGGGAATATCGTGTGAAGAACTGTGAGAGCTTTAGATGGTCTAAAAAAGCTGCTGTCTTAAGGAGGGAGGAGGGGGTTGGAAATTAAACAATTTGCTTTTTTTTTTTTGACCTTTTTTGTTTTGTTTTGTTTTGTTCTTGTTTAAATGGTTTGAAGGGTACCAGGAGATGGGGCTGGAAGAAAAATAAAGCAGAAGAAGTGATCAAAGGCAGTGGAAAATCTTTCATTAAGAAAGATAATATTTGCTGTGTTGGACACTATATCTATGAGGCCCAACAGAGTGTAAGATGAAATCATCATTGTAGCAGAGCTGGGCAAGGTGTTGGTACCTGACTTCAATCAGACCTTGACTGATGTAATTTTGTGCTGCCCAGCTATCATCTGAAATCATACACAGTTTACTGAAAACCGAGACTTGTTTTTAAATAGCTTGATTGAATATTTTTAACGTGTAAAGTATTTGGGGCAAGACTCAACCTATAGTCAGAACACAAAAAACATGTATACCTTGAAGTACCATGGCCTTTCCCAAAGTTTTTGTCTGTAGAACCTGGGATATAAACTTTGTTTGATCTGCTTTCCTCAGAACATTTCCAGACTCCTTGATTTCCACATGAAGTGTGTGTCCTGCATGAAGCACTTTATGGGACCATATTGGCAAGGTAATATCTGATTTTTATGTGCCCCAGAAAGCTCAAGGAAGAAATGGCCAGTCCTTTGTGCAAATGGCCAGTGTTCTCCTTCCAGCTGACTTCTTCTGCTACAGGTGAGCTGAATAGCTCTTATGGTCTACTCCAGGCAGCAGTGAACATTACAGTTTATAAAAAATCAATTTAAAGACTTTAACTTTTTCAAGGAACTGGATTTGAGCTCTAGAAGGTGATTAAGCTGGTTATAATAAAAAACAACTCCATCCAAGTTATTTGACATTTCAATAGCAACATCTTGTGTCCTGCTGTACAGATACTATCAGTGGGAAAAATGCTTTGTTCTCCCTGTGTAATCTCAGATGAAGCCTATTCTTTTTTTGACAAGTTTGGCTCCCAAAGGAGTTTACAGATTTCCTTGCTTGCAGCTGTAGGGAAGAAAAAAAAATCAGTACTTCAGTGAAAATGGTGTCCTAATTTCTGTGCTGAAATACAAAGCTTCTGTCACTTACACATCTTGTCAGGAAAAAAGGAAACAGTTAAATAAATGCTGGCTTCTAAAGCTGAAAGTCAAAGTATCGGTTAAAAAAATCGAAAATAAAGTGTGTGATTTTAAAATATTCCAGCTCTACCCTCAAGACTTGTGAACTAAACAATGAAGAAAATTTTGAACAAAGGGCCCCAAGGAATTCTGGCAGATAAGACAAACTAAACATTCTTGCAACATGTCCTGGGTTTTGAGAGATTGTTATAAAATGACCTTTGCTGAGAGTGACTAAAGAAATGAAATATAAAAAAATCTGATCTTAAAAGCAGTGAAAATCCAATAATGGTTTGCATCTAACTGCTTACAGTGATAAAATGGGACTATCAAATTAATTTCAGTTAAGGCTGTAAAACAGATTCTGCAGTGCTGTTCAGATCCATATTTAAAAATGGCAAAATTTAATCCCGGATGGACATAGCCTGTCCTTTGGAGCTACTTGGAGGAATTAATTTTGCTCGCGACAGGTTGCACATCCGAGAAGGAGAATATTGAATTCAGACCCAGGATGAGCACAGGGTTGATTCAGGGCCTGGATGAGGAAGATGCCTTGTGGTGTTGGGCGCAGTGACCCCCAGCCCGTGTATGTCCCGCTGCTGAGGGCCATCTTCAGAGGCCTGGGGTGGTGCTGCTTTACCTGTGTGCTATAATCAGCGCTTCTGCACCCTCAGCTCCTACCATGTCCCCCCACGAGCTCTGTGAAGTGACAAACACAACCCCCCAGTGCCATCAAGCCCTCAGCTCCTACCACGTCCCCCCACGAGCTCTGTGAGGTGACAAACACAAACCCCCAGCGCCATCAAGCCCTCAGCTGCTACCACGACCCCCATGAGCTCTGTGAGGTGACAAACACAACCCCCCGGTGCCATCAAGCCCTCAGCTCCTACCATGTCCCCCCACGAGCTCTGTGAGACACAAACCCCCAGCGCCATCAAGCCCTCAGCTCCCACGACCCCCACGAGCTCTGTGAGGTGACAAACACAACCCCCCAGTGCCATCAAGCCCTCAGCTCCTACCATGTCCACCCACGAGCTCTGTGAAGTGACAAACACAACACCCCGGTGCCATCAAGCCCTCAGCTCCTACCACGTCCCTCCATGAGCTCTCTGAGGTGACAAACACAACCGCCCGGTGCCATCAAGCCCTCAGCTCCTACCACGACCCCCACAAGCTCTGTGAGGTGACAAACACAAACCCCCAGCGCCATCAAGCCCTCAGCTCCCACGACCCCCACGAGCTCTGTGAGGTGACAAACACAACCCCCCAGTGCCATCAAGCCCTCAGCTCCTACCATGTCCACCCACGAGCTCTGTGAAGTGACAAACACAACACCCCGGTGCCATCAAGCCCTCAGCTCCTACCACGTCCCTCCATGAGCTCTCTGAGGTGACAAACACAACCGCCCGGTGCCATCAAGCCCTCAGCTCCTACCACGACCCCCACAAGCTCTGTGAGGTGACAAACACAACCCCCCAGTGCCATCAAGCCCTCAGCTCCCACGACCCCCACGAGCTCTGTGAGGTGACAAACACAACCCCCGGTGCCATCAAGCCTGGAGTCGCTGGCGCAGGGCAGAGGGGCCCTCAGTGTGCCTGAGCTGCTTGTAGCCAGACCCGTCCTTTGGGAGTTGTCCCTAGGGGAAGTGATGCCTCAGGTTTTAACTTTTATTTTCAGATTCTGTGCTGCTTCAGTGTATGCTCCTGAGCTTCATATTAGGGGATGGTGAGCTCTCTTCACAGAGCAGGGAGACAAAACAATTCCATCTCCAGCTGGGGACCAAGGACAAATTATCCAAATTTCAGGCCCAAGAACATAAACCACATGGGCTGAAGAGAGAAAAACAAGAAAGGTGGGCCTTGGACAATTAACTCCAACATGCAAAGGGACCAAAACTTATAAAAGTGTGAGACCCCGTGACCAGCAGTCCATTTGGTGACCATTTTCATCCTGGGTGTAGCCCTGGCTGGGCTCTTGCGCTGCCTGAGGTGGATCCATTGAGGGCCCCTAAGAAATAGAGGCCTTGTACTTTTTTCTTTAGCTCTGCCTAGTCTCTGTTCTGGGTCAGCCTTCAGAAGGCGTGAGGGGCAGTGGCACTTACCAGGCCATGGAAATCACTGCCACGGGGGGCAGAAGCCACCAGTAGTAGTCGCCCTTGTCAGAGTAGACGGCCATGAGCAGGCCCACCAGGATCCCGTTGTAGCCGTGCAGCCCCGCCGCGATGGACGACCTGCCACGGAAACAATTGCCAGGCAGAAAGCTTTGCTGAGGGCAGCCCATCTCTGGGGCCCACAGAAATGCAATTTGTAAGTGTCCTGCCCCTGAGAAAAAGCAGTGAGATTACTGATGTGCTGCCTTGCACCGGCGTGTGGAAAGGGGAAGGACTGGGGACTGCTGGAGGATGGAGAGGGATCCTTGTGACACAAAGGATGAGAGGATGGCTATCAGGGAGAAAGAACTGTGTGTTTTCAGGAAGACAGACAGCCACAGAGACAGGCCAGCTCTTCTTGGGCCACAACTTTGTCTTCACCTGAGTCTTCTGTCTCTAACAAGGCGCAGTGACCCATCAGTGAGCTCCAAATAATATCACAACCATAAATTTTTATTAAGTGCACAAGGACACGAGGTGCCACCTACCTGTCCTGGCTGAGGGCCAGCGCAGTTAACGTGGACACAGTGGTTCCAGTGCAGCCCGTGAGCATCCACCAGGGGCTCTGGATGAAAAGCCCCACTAAAATGATCAGCCCGCTGAGAGGGTTGTTGACAAACATCACCTGAGAGGTCCCTCGCAAGATCCAGTCCACCAGCTGAACCATTAAGGGCTTGCCTGGAGGAGATCAAGGCAAATCACTGTTGAAAAGGCATCATTTCAGCAAAGCATAATCTTTGCAGCCCCTTTCTGGGCACAGAACAGAGGTGAAATATTAACATTTCTGTAAAACAGGTCTCTGATTGAGTGTTGTCTCTGCATATTTTGCATCTGGCACTTGAGAACTAATAGGGATGTACTGAGCACTGGTATAAAATTTATGAAGGGAAAGATAAATGATGGTCAGAGAATAGTCAAAGGATTATTTGACTAGTAGATCACTTTAGATTCTGCTGTAAACAGACTCTTCTTGGTGTATATGCAGAGGTGGACTCTGAAAATACTTTGTATGTGTATAGAGAAAGACAAAAAGTAAGTGATTTTGCTGTTTTAGGAAGAAAATCAGCAACCTTGAGCATGAAGGTATGGTGTATATAGGAGATGGGGCTCAAAGGTTTCTAAAAGCATTTCGAGAGCTAAAGAACCTGAATTATAAAGCAGTAATTATAGCTTGGACAGTACTCAGCGCAAAGAGGCATTTCCAGAGGACAAAGAGTTATTGCTCTTTGGAGAAGGTTATTGAACCTGGACAGAGTGAACAGACACCAGATACCTCAGGTGGGTGCAGGGGGAAGGTGGGATGAAGGCACTGCAATAACGTTTTGCTGCTTGTTCTCCTACTTCAAATTGACTTGAGTTTTTCTTCTGCCTCTCTTCTGGGAAAACTGCAACCATTTCTGAACTGCTGTGTGTTATTAAAGGATGATGCAAGGAGAATGGATGGGAAAGGCAAGCTGCTTCCATCTACAAGATGTTCAGATGTTCATACATGTGCATATGCAGGTTTTATCTTCAAGATTTGAAATGAATCATCTTAATTTGATTGTTCATTAGATGCAGCTTAAGGTGCCAGGGTATTTTCTGAATATGGGCAATGACTTATTCCTAAGAATTCCTTCCAGGCAGGGTTAAGGAGGCAGAACAAGGAGGAGGAAGGGGTTCCTTAGAGGAAAATGACCAGGCTTGTCTGAACTAATTTTAATTAGTATTTGGTGTTGAGCTATGCAACACCATATCAGCAAACTAAGTGAATCAGCAATTCACTTAGTCTCAGATGCAAGTATTAGCTGTAAAAATTCAAATATAACAGAGGACAGTGGCCAAAGCTTTCCAGAACATTGAATAAGAAAAGTTGTTGACAAAGCATGGACCACTGGAGTAAAGAGAAAGCAGGAGGAGATATTCCCCTGTATCTGGGGATAATACTGGTCTGGCTCTAAATGGATACCTCCTATTTCTCTCCCATTGCTGGAGGTGTACTGCTAACAACCCTAGCCTTGACAGACAGAGGACCCACGGTCTTACAGAGCCTCTCAGTCCCCAGTAATTATGGGTATCTTGGACTGCCTGCTCATGCATTGCTCCTGTCTGGGCAGTGAACCTTTGAGACCAGTCCTGGCTTCTATCTTATGGCATTGTAACACCCTCTCAGTGCTTATTGCTCCCCCAAGGCTGGGAACTCAAGAGCCTCTGCCTCTATCAGGAGGCAATTCCCCATCATCAGCCCACAGATGGATGAGAGACAGTGGCTGATCCAAGGCAGGAGACTCAACCCCCAGCCCTGCTGTGTGATTCTGGCACTGCTATGTGAGATGTGATGCTAATGACATGTAACTGATTGAGTGTGAAAGACATCTCAGGACTGTGCCGAATTTTGCCTGCTGCCATGGTGATGGCCAGAGGATGCAGTGAGATTGTTTTCCTGAGAATGAGATAATTAAAAGGCCAGAGTTTGCCATGGGCTTGGACCATGCTGCTTCTGCTCTGCCTCAGGGGGTGAAACAACTTCACTGGGAGTACTGATGACAATATGGATATTCCCAAAAAACATCTTTCTTCTTACTTTTCATCCACTCTCCATATTCATTCATTTCTCCTGTGAGATACCCAAAACTATGGTGGATCCAGTTTCCACTTCTCCACAGCAGGTCCCGGTGTCTTGGCATGTCCTTCTTGTACAGCTCCCTCTCATTGGGATGTTCAGTCACAACAATCTCACCAAGCTCCATCCTCTTTTGGGTGATGGTAAAGGGTAACTGCGAATCACAGAGAGAGTGTATTAGAAAAACTCTTTGGGTTGGGCTCTGACAACCTTCAGAACCCAGTGGTGATATCTTTTATCAAAGATGGGATGTCTACGGAGAAGGGATCTGCCAGATCCACACCTGGGAACGGTGTGTGCTGCAGTGGTGTCTCCTCTCAGGGATGGGGACCGGGCAGTGCCCTGCTGCTGTCATGGGCTGTGGCAGAGACACAGAGCTGCAGGGGGAGAGGCGTGGCATGGGTGCCTTGCAGCATCCCACCCTCACTCCAGCTCCTAATGCAGCCTGTGGTGAGCTGCTAGTTGGACATGAGACATGACACCTGCTGAAAGACTGAGTAGTACCTGTGTGCTGACCATGCTTGGCTGAGTGTAGCTACCGTGGCAGGTGCTGAGAAGGGAGCCTGATGAAGTTTTCCAGCAGTGAGCTGGAGGCAAGCAATGCAAATTGCCAGTACAGCAGCAGAGAGTAGGAGCCAAGAAAATACAAGAGGAGAGGCTGAAGTTTTGATGTTGTATATCACCAGGAATCTATGATGCTCCTCATTCCACATCTGCCTCTGATAGACCAGCAAGAGCAACCTGGGGTAGCATCAAAGCATTGCACAGAAATCAGCATCCACATGTGGCTTTTGACAAAGACAAGAGCATTGGCTCAGTGCTGTGTGCTCCTTAGTTAGCAGGTGAATAGTCAGCAGGAGTAGGGGTTTATTAATTTTTCAATTACAGTTGTGAGGCTTTGCTCATTAAAAATCTATTATCAATGAACAGTAAAGAAAAAAAAAATATAAATACACTGCACTGCAGCCTGGCGAGCTACACTGCAGGTCACACCCTCAAAATTGCATCCCTGCTGCCTGAAGGAGTCTGGCATCAGCTGTGGGATTTGCTCTGGTGATTTTGATATAGTGTGGCTGGGTTTCCTCTAGGTGTTGCACCAAAGTGGACTGTGCTGTGAAGGGCTTGCCCCTGTTTTGTGGAATATAGGCACCACCTTCCGGTGGGAGCCTGTTGGTGGGTGGCTCGGAGAGGCTGGCTGTCAGCGTGGCAGCCTGTAGCAGCAGCAGGGAAGGATGCTTGGCTGCAGGAAAGGCAGCTGTGCAGAAAGGAGCACTGACGGGAAGATGGCAAAGATAGCTGTGGCTCTAAATGCCCTCAGAAGAAGGTCCTTGAGCAAGAAAAGCTGTTTTCCCCCTGCCCCTGGCAGCGCGTTGCTGGGTGCAGCCCCGCGCACGCGATGCACGGCTCCTGTTCCCCAGTGCTCTGGCTCTCTCTGCCGGCAGCTCTTCCCCACGGCACTTTTTGGGGTGACCTCCGCCATCGGCGTCAGCCTGGGCAGGGCTGCAGCGGCGAGAGAGGCTGTTGTGTGGAACCGTATTAACAAAACCCGGGCGTCACTCGGTTTGTTTGAGCCAAACAGGGGAGGATTATAGAAGGTATTAAATCGTCTAATATTAAAAAAAAAATAAATTACAGTGGTTGTGCAAGGAATAGACACCTACAAACCTGGAATCAGATAATCAGGGATTGCTTTCAGTGGGACAGAACCTAAAAGCCCATCCTATTCCACCCACCCTGCCATGGGCAGGGACGCCTTCCACTGTCCCAGGTTGCTCCAAGCCCTGTCCAACCTGGTCTTGGGCACTGCCAGGGATGGGGCAGCCACAGTTTCTCCGGACAGCCTGTTCCATAGTCTCACAGCCAAGACTTTCTTCCTTACATCTAATTGAAATCTCCCCTGTTTTAATTTAAAATCTTTCTCCCTTGTCCTGTCCCTCCCTGCCTTGTGCCCAGTCCCTGTGCAGCTCTCCTGGAGCCCCTTGAGGCCCTGGCAGGGGCTCTGAGGTGTCCCTGAAGCCTTCTCTTGTGCAGGTGAGCAGCCCCAGCTGTGCCAGGCTGGCTCCAGAGCAGAGAGGCTCCAGTCCTTGCCCAGGGGTGTTTCATGGAGTTGTTGACAAGGAGGTTTTGAAGCTTTGCAAAGCTGTGCTCAGTGCAGGAACAAACAAGGAGCAAAAGAAAAAAGAGGGGTTGGCTTTATTATCCTGCTTTGTTTTCTGATTTGTAATCTCATTCTGTCCAGAAGTTGAGTCCAGCTCCTGGTTTGACTTTAGAGCATCCTTGGCGGATGCCATTTTTGGCTACTCCCTGTGGCTAGCCAGGAAGACTTTGATCTAGGGAACACTGAGCTGGAGTTCCCCTTCTCTTCCCATGTGTCCTCTAGGCTGGGAGAATTTGCAGTGGTTAGATATTGGGAATTTACATCCCTCTGAGGCAGGAAGAGACCAGCTTCTACTGCAAAATGTTTGTTCCTGCTTACATCCCATGAGCAGTGAGGCTTTGTAAGATGCATAATTTTCTTGGGTGTAGCTCTGGGTACCTTCAGGTGGAAGTCAGAACATCTGAGCCCACAGCTGCCAACAGAAAGTTCCTGCTATTCCCATAGACAGCTCAACCTGGGTGCTCTAGTGAGGCACCCAATAATTTTTGGGAGGGACATAGGGTCTGAAGATAGCAGCACAAGCAGAGAAGAGACTCCAGAGCAATGCTAGGCCAGCACCTGGCTGTCACTGAGGTTGCTTTTCCTACTATGGTTCTCAGCCATATTTAGCCATTGATCTGCTAACAGAGATAACTCTCTGGTGAACACTGGAACGGACTGCCCAGGGCAGTGATGGAATCATCATCCCTAGAAGTGATCAAAAGCTGTGTGAATGTGGCACCTGGGGACATGGATTAGTGGTGGCCTTGGCAGCACTGGGTTATTGTTGGATTTGATGATCTTAGAGTGCTTTTCCAACTTAATTCTATGCTTCTGTGATCCTATGCCATTTTGTCTGCTTTGTTTATTTGCTCATGTTCTCCCTGAAGTGTTTTCCAAAGGATTTCAAGGGCCGAGGTGGGCTCAGAGAGCTGCTCTGGATCCATGTAAAGAAGACTGGAATATGCCTTACAGTCTTGAAGTTGTTTTGGGATGCATCAATAAAGAAAGGTGAGTGGTCCCTTTGCTGTGAACAGAAACCTCCATGTGCCGTGCAGTACAGCTGTTACCAGCAGGGAGAATAAATGCCAACGGGCTGTGTCTAAGTCATCACAGCATATGAAAAGCTTATGCTTATTTTAAACCCCATCAGGAAAAATTACTTGGGGGTTTTACAAAGCAGAAACATGACTTCAGAGCTCCTAAACCCTGTACTTACAAGGCTGAACAGCTCAATTCCCTCTGAAATGGAGATGTGGGACCTGTCTACTTTTAAAATTCTTGTCTTGCTCACATCATTTAACTGTCAGGGGTTAAGGGCAATGTCATCGTATGAGACCCTTTTCCAGTCAATTCCTTTCTGTAGGGAGAAATTAATATCTCCAGAGAGTGATTGCTATCTCTTTTTCCTAACTTACCTAGCTGAGTTGTGAAAAAGTAAAAAAAAAGGGTGTTCTGCCTCTCTTTTTCCACTGGCTGCAGAGGGAGCCTGGTGGCTGAGCTTTTAGAGGTCAGTTTGCAGGAAAGAAAAGTTCCAGCCTAAGAGACTTTGCCAAGGTCAACCCTGAATATTTTGGGAATGGGATCTGTAGTCCCAGGCTAGTGCTTTTAAATCACTGAGCGATCTGCAACAGGCCTGCAATTGACATCAAGTCAGGCATTGAAGTTCTAGGGCTAAGAAAAACATCCCATAACTTGCCCCTTTTTATGATTCCTGCTTGCTTTCTTCTTATGGATTGGAAGGGAACTAAGTCTCATCTTGGGTGAAGCACACTCACCCTCCTCAGATGGCAAAGCAACTTGGGACATGGCAGGAGGAGAAGGCTGAAGAATGACCAGATTTGGAGGGAAAGAAGTAGTGGAAAAAAAAAAAAAAAGAGATTTGGGGGTGCTGAAAGCCTCTGAAGTGGTGCAGTGGTGGATTGTGGGGCTTTATGTAAGAACAGCCCAAAGGGCTGCAACAGCTGAGTAAGACTCTGGAGGGTTGTGATGGGCACAGTGATCCCTGCAGGATCATTCCACCCTGGAAAAAACTCACCATTTCTTTGCAGGGAACACCTGTCAGTCTAATGATGGGCCGGTGCTCAATGGTACAGGCTGCATGAATAACAGAGAAATCATTCTAACAATTATCTAATTAGGGCTAATGAGAGCCTGAATCACTTATAGCACACCTAGGGCTGATGAGGAATTCCTTGAGAAAGGGCCTTTTGTTAGCAAACACCAATTCATCAGCGTGGTAATGAGCAGTCCTGCTTGTTAAGAACATTTTCCAGACTGCAGGGTAGTGCCAGGTGGTTGGGACTCACCTCCAGACCTACCTGTGCCTGCTCATCCCCCAGCAGACAGCTGCTGCAGCCTGCTTTTGAGCTGCAGGGTGCTGACAGAACAGAGATGTGTATTTTTAAAGCCTTTCACATCAAGCTCTGGGTTTCTCTTTGGCTTGTGCTAGTAAAGAAAATGTTCCCAGCATACCAATATCACAAAGCCTTCAGTGATCTGGTGGCCTCATGCAAATTTAAAAAAAAAAATTTTTTTTGGTCAGAACAGTGAGATGGTGCATGACCAGTGTGGTGGGTGACAAGTATCACTTGAGCCAAATGTTCTACAGGGCTGCTGTTTGTGTTGGGAGCTTGGCCATGTGTTAAGGTACCTGAAGCCAAGCCTGGATAAATAATCTTTCCACTTCTGTGCTGAAAGCACAGTCATCAGAAACGCATTGACTTCAAGGGACGTGGCCTCACAAGGGCCTTGAAAAGAAAACAGTTTGAAAAAGCACATTTCTCTCATAAGAAGCCATAAAAGAATAGAGAAGAAATACCATGTACAGCTAGAGGGAAAAACTTTGGGAGGGTGACAGAACGCTTGGCTGAGTCGTAATGACTTTGCCAAGTGAGGCTCTACCAGGGATCAACCTGTGATGCTGAAAGCAAATGAAAAAATCAGGGCATTTCAGAACAGTTGCTGAGGATGCATGCAGCACAGTTTCTGAGAATAATTTCTGAGACATTTAAAATAAGAAAAAAAGAACAACAACAACAAAAAAAAACCCCAACCAACTAAAGAAAAAAAAAAAAACTACCCAAAAGGAAAAAAAAAAGGTGCTCAGGTGACTTTTTTTCTATCACAGTCATTAAATGAAGCCACATACTGCAGCAATTAGATCATATCTTTACAAGCACAGCTACAACAATTAGCAGTTGGGGCAGCTAATGGGGCTAAATATGATTCTCACATCCTTATTTAGATAATTGGCTTTTACAGTGTGGTCTTGGAGTCTTTCTGTGTCTTCCTTTCCCAGTCTGTGTACTGTGTAATGCAATACTTTGCTCCAAGGCAAGAGTTTACTACTTCTTCCTTTCTCCTCTGCTGCAGCAGTATGTCCCATTCTGCCAGTGGAGGCACAGAGTTTATTTAATGGATTTTATTGGTGTCTGTGGTAGAAGCTGTGCTGGCACCATTTGTATTTGGATTGTCTGTACAGCCACAGTCACCCACACACACATGCACATGTGTGTAACTGTGAAGGAGGAGGCTTTGGCTTCCTTACCACAGATCTCCTGAATGGTGTTGCTAGAAAGGGATTCATGGGCTCATAAAGTGGTTTGTGTTGAAAGGGACATAAAAGCTCATCCTCTCCCACCCCCTGCCATGGGCAGGAACACCTTCCAGGCCTTAGACACTTCCAGGGATTGGGCAGCCACAACTTCCCTGGGCAACATGTGCCAGGGCTTCATCACCCTCACGGGGAAGAATTTCTTTGTAATATATTATCTAACTCTAGTTCTATTCCTCTTGACTCCCTATAACCATTTAAAGGCTTATCATTATGTTGCCTCTCCATGGCTGACATGAAATGATCAGAATCATCTCCAGGGAGATCACCCAGGTGTGTGGGACATCATCGTTGGGATGGGATGGATTGACTCCCAGAACTGGCTACCTCATCCTTGCAGTGACACAGGGAGACTGAGATGGGACCTACAAGGGTCGGCGTGTGCAGTGTGAATGTCTGTACCTGAGCATCTTGCCTTGACTTCCAGTGAAGAGCTGGTCAATATATGCATCTAAAGGATGATTCATCCTCTCCCATCCTACACAGATGAATCATGTCCCCAGTGCTGTCACATTTTCTGTCTATAATGGGAAAGACAGACAGCTCAGATGCACACAGCTGCACCACGCGTACCCAGGGAGAGGCGTGATGAGTCTCAGCTAAATGACTGTCCTAAGGTTATTCAGGAAATCTGTAGCTCACTGGGATATCAAACAAGTACACCTTCATGTTTGAACCAAGTGCCTCATACGTGAGGAATTTTCAAAATGCTATCTGTTTTTTAGTAATAAAAGTAGTCAGGTCAGGTAGATATTTTAAGGCACAAAAATCCTGTTTTCCTGCATATGGTTCCAGTTATAAAACCAGAGGGGAAAACAAATAGAGAAAATATGAAATATAAAAACCATAGCTTCTAAACAGAATGTTTTTCAAAGGTTTCCATGAGGTGTTGGCTGTTCAGCAAAGCAGACTGTAAAACAATTTTACAAGCCACATTTATTCTAAGAGCTCCACTTATTGAAGTACAATTCAAACTCTTGTTCTGCCGGCCAAGTTCCATAAATTAAACACTTGTCCAATAACACATACCTCTCCTCTGTTTCTTTTTGGCTTTTTGTGTTTGTGAGTTTCTATCACTCCTATTTTTTTTTCCTTTTTTTAAATTCTTTGCAAATGGAAACAAAAAGGGTTTGCTTGTTTTAGGAATGGATTTAAGAAGCAGAGCAGTAAAAGTAAAAATAAGGCAAGGAAAAAGAAAACAGGTCAACAGACTAAAATGAGACTTTTGTTCCATTATTTTGCATCCTGCTGACACTGATTTATAGTGAGGGCTAAATCTGTGGTGTGAAGCTGTGTGATGTCAAACATTCAACTAAAGTTGTGCCTCTGGATATTATGAGAAACCAGCCAGGTGACCTGACAGCTAGGAAGGGAGGTTGGTTGTGTGTTCTGCCTTCAGAGAGCATGTTCTCCCTTCCCTAGAGCATTATATATATGTCACCATCACCAGGATAAGCCTATTCTTGCAAGAGAGGGGACAGGGAAGTGTGAGATATCCTGTCTGATCTGGAGCAGGAATGGACCTGCAGATATGTCAAGGAAAAGCCCTGCCAGTAGTGCTCCTGGCTTCACTGCCCCTTCCATGTCCCACCTTTTCTCCTGTTTCTCTCTGCTGTCGCCCACCTTCAGCTCATGCTGCTCCTTCAGTTTGGTCTAGAGCCTCATTTTCAGGCTGTGTCTAAACCTTGCATTTTCTTTCATTGAATCATAAAGGTTGGAAAAAACCTCCAATATAATGAAGTTCAAACTTTCACCAATCCCCATCTTGTCACCCAGACCAGAGTACCACGTCCAGTTTTCCCTTGGGCATCTCCAGGAGTGGGGACTCCAATGAAGAATTGCTGTGTCCTCTTGTCCTGTTATATCTGCTTTCCTTCAGCACAGGATCTGTCCTGATGGTCACACCTGCCTTGCTGTGTCAGCATCTTCTTGAGTTTCACTTTGATGTTTCCCTTTCTCCTCCACACCTCCACACCTGAGCTGCCTGTCTGCATTTTCAGAACCAGTCACTGCTCCGTCTCATCAGGAGGGAAAAATTAACTCCCACATCCCATAACACTGCCTCTACTTGTCAGAAGTATTTCTAAAGATCCTCTCCTGTGGTGCAAAGCCTAGGCATCCTAGCACAAGCTCCAATGAAATGAATGCCTTCTTTAAGAGAGTAGCGAGGTGGTAATAATACAGCAAGGAACTGGACAATATCTCTGCTTTCTTATTAATTCACAGTGAAAACTTGGGCAAGTCAGTCACTGAATGTCTCTCATCAATTCAGAGGTGACCTCTTAAATGAGAATAAATCCTTTTAACTCACTATAGTGATTCAGGGTCTTACTCTGTTAGGTTTGAGTGTGACAGACATGGGCAGCCAAATGTGAATCAGTTTGGAACTGCCAGAGAAATTACTGTTCTTTGTTGAGGGCTACCTTCTGTCAGGCTGAGATACTATAACTGATGGGTGTCAAAGAGAGGACAGGGAAGGAAATGTGCCTTAGGTCATTTTAATATGGAAGAAGGCAGATTTAATTTAGCTTCTACTGAAGGTGATTTTAGGCAGCCTCCTCATCCTGCAATAAGGTTGGAAGCAGTCTTGTGGTAAGTCTCAAAGGCTGGGGAGTGACCGAAAGGTGGCAGGGACATTAGCTCTGTCTGAGGGGCAGTGGCCAAGGGTGATGATTCCTGCCTCCGCTGCCCACCCAGTCTGCAAGAGGTCAAAGAAGGCTTTGAACAAGGAAGTTTTTCTCGTTTTCTCTGTGGCTGCTTAGGTGGTGCCATGTGGTTTTCTTATGCCAGGGAGCACACAGGGTAAAGCAGGGTTGGAGCATCCATGACTCCATCAGTGCTCTGCAGACAGGTGATTGGTAGTCTGCAACACCTGTGCTCCAAGACCAAATGGCTGAAGTTAACATACACTGAGAAACCTTGTTAATTCTATGCAAAATTACCTTGTTGCTAAACCTTTAAACTCTTCATCTGGGCTTGGATATCCTGCACAAGCCTTGGGGAGCTGGCAAAATCCCTTCAATTTGGTGTGAAATACATTGCTTTTTTTTTTTTTTCTAGCTTAGCTTAGCAAAGCTTTGCTTGTAAATATTTTAACTGCAAACACAATCACATGGTGTCTGCTGTTCCTGGGCTGATCCAGCTGAATTCTGGGCTGTCTTTAGGAATGCATAGTAAACCACAGACTGTAAAGTGCTAGGTGCTGTTCATAGTGGATTAAAATGTCAGAGCATGGCCATTATTTAGTTAATCTTGGGACAAAGCACTCGGCATTTTAATATGGAAACTGTAAAGGCATTTTTCCATATAGTTCACATTGCTTGCTCCTTAATAGAAAGTTAATGGGGATTTTCTTTTTCAGATAACAACAATTTATCATGTGTTTCCCTGGTAACTACAACATCGTGAACCTTCCTTGAAAACCCCATTGGGATTCCTGCAATGTTTGTGAGCATAATGAATGGTAAGTGTAAGGCAAACCCATTGAATCACTTTATTTTAAATTCTGGCAGAGACATAATTTCCCACAGTTCATAAACATTTACAAAAAAAGGAGTTTACATGAAGAAAAACAGTTGTTTTTATCACTCAGATCAAAGAATGCATTTATCTGGATGTATGGATGCATTTTCTGCCAGCTTTTGATAAACTCAGGTGACAATCTTTAAGAGGCTTCACAGACTAGTGCGGAACCTTTGAAGTCTGCAGCTTTGCTCACCTGAAAACACAGACATCACTTCTGCTCTCTGTTCTGTGTGAGCCTGAAGTTTGCACTTCAAAGATTGTAAACGACAGGACAAATTTCCCAAGCTGCTGGCTCCAGAGTTATTGGAATAAAATGGTGGTGTGGCATGTTGCAGGATACTCAGGAGCAGGCTGGATGGGGCTTGGAGCAACCTGATCCAGCAGAAGGTGCCCCTATCCATGGCAGGGGGATTGGAGCTAAAATACCTTTAAGGTCCCTTCTAAATCAAACTTTTCAAGGATTCTCTAAATTGGGGTGTTGTCTCCACACCCCTGTTGCAGCTGCTCTGCTCCTGTGCTATGGGATTGGCATTTGTGCACTGAAGAAATGGCTTTATGTCTTTTGGAAGTGCAGTGCAAGGGATTCCCCTAAAATGTTCATGGTCTTTTCATTAGACCTAAGATGGGAGAGATAGAGAGGAGTGAGGGCTGCAGATAAAAACTTATGTGATAGAGCCTGGCTGTCATCTCAGGTTTTATTCCCCTGTAGTTAATAAAACATCACTTCTAGAAGTGAGAGAAGGGTTATATCCATCAGTCTCAGTGGAGCTGCGCTGGGTTCTTGTTGTTGTACATAAAAAATGTTTCTAGTGCTGTTTGCAAGTGTGGACTTGTTTACTGCAGTATGGAGTGAGGTTTTTCTTGCTCTTCCTTTTGCTGAGGATTTTGAAGGGGTCTGCAGAGCAGCCATGTTCCTTTACAGATGTTTTTAACGAAAAAAATATTAAAATGGCTATAATATATATATATGTGTATTTAATATACGTATTTCAAAATGTTTAATTTTGCTTTAATTTTTTTAGAAGCTAATATTATTTATCTACAATATCACACATAAATGTGCCCTGTGGCTGCAAGGTGAGTGGGGACATTGCTGGCTCATTCTGAGGC
Organism: Fringilla coelebs; assembly: GCF_963513975.1. Classification (NCBI taxonomy): domain Eukaryota; kingdom Metazoa; phylum Chordata; class Aves; order Passeriformes; family Fringillidae; genus Fringilla; species Fringilla coelebs. The sequence continues at coordinate 3,017,090 of NC_140031.1, forward strand.
TGTCTAGAGTTGTGTCAGGTGTTGTCTAAGGTTCAGCCTTACCCACTGATGCAGGTGGTGCTATCTCCTCTTTCCAAAGGTGTTTCTGGTAAAGAACTTAATCTCAGACCAAAATCTGCCTTTTGTCTTCTGGAGACTGGCTGAGTTATGGATTTAGAAACAATTTTAGGGTTAAGATTTGTGATCTTCAGCACAGCACATCTCAGTGTATTGATTTGTTTTCTTTTGTACAGAGGGCATTTTTAATGAGTTTCTCTTGTTTGTGGTGGCAGCTGGGGCCAGTGGATGCCCAGTCCACATCTAGTGTTGGGAATGGGAATTAGTGCCCATTGTATAGGGGATAAATGAGACTAAAATCTATGAAATCATATATTTTAGGTGAAGTGTCCATGTTCATGAGGAAAGGGAAGGCAAACAAAAATGAAAGAGTATTTTGCCAGACCTCCTTCTGTGTATCATTTGCAAGTGTGAGTGCTGTGAATTCCCCAGACAAGGCTTGGAGAAGTATTCAAATTGAGCTTGGAGAGCCAGGGGGAGGTCAAGGTCTGGTTCTTCCAGAGGGGAGGAAAGGAGGGAGTGGGATATAGGGACAGATTGGACTATTTGAAGTGAGGAAGTGGAGACAAAGTCATAGCCAATTACTGCAATTACCAGCTAATTCTTCAAGTGGAAAAGAGGTGGAAATGTGGTATTGGTGTCTCCAAGTAAGGTACTCCCAGTTTCACCCTGTGTGTGAGAATAACACTGAGTTCACTCTCACAGCTGGGTAGGTGAACAAATTTGGGGATCACCTTTAGGCTGAGCAGAGTACCCTGCCTGAGGCTGTGAGGCAGTTGCAGGTGCAGAAGTGATTTGGAAGAACATGGAGGTAGGTATTAGGACTTTAAAATTTAAATTTATTTTTTGAAGTTTGTTTTTAAATTTAAAAAAGTATCAGAGTTGTAGAATGGGTTCGGGCCAATTTGTACAGTTTGGGCTTTTTAAAAAAAGTATTGCTACTTTTTGTTTAGCAATAGGAGCATGTAAGAAGATAGTGTTCAGTGTTCAGGCGGGATTATGAATATGAAATGATTGACTACAGAATGATGTTTAGGATTGCATTTTGTTTACCTCATAGAGAAAAGCTGTATGCTGCTCTCAGTAGATTTGGTTGCCTTATTCTGAATTTTTTCTTGGTGTGTATTCCTGCCCTTAGATCAGGGACAACCTTTGTGAAGCTGGTGACTACAGAGCTGCAGTTATTTTCAAGTTTGCAAGCCCTGTGATGGAGATATCACTCTGAATACTTTAAGCTTTAGCCTCTTGATGTGCTTTATGCCTTTTTAATTCTCTGTATTATTAGTACGAGCTATTTTTACAGTATTTGAAAGATGCATTGCAGAACCTTGCTGGTGAACTTTGGCACAGCAGTGAAGGAAAATACAGAGTTTGCATCAGCTTGTTTTACTCACAGTAAATTTTCACCCTGAGGGATATGCCTTATCTGCAGCCAAGGTTAGCTTTAGAGCTGTGTTCTATTGTAATGCTCAAAATGCAACATTTTGTTTCAATGAAGGCTTCCAGTTATGCGGAGGAAACATCTAACTAGTGTGAGTTATTTAAATGCCACACTCTTAGTCTTGTGTGACCCTGAGTGCTTTCTGCATAGCCAGTTCTTGGGTAATATAGGATTTATGAGACCGAAGGAGGCTTAATGAGGCTTACAATATAAATTTGCCAGTTGTACTGAGTCCAGTGCAAAGGTTGGGATTAGTTTGGAGGTCATGAAAAGTTGATTTGGAAAGCCAGGGGTTTGGCTGAAGCTTTCCTGATGCAAAGGGAAGAGCCAAGGGCTTCTTCCACTTGCTTTAAGTCCTTTAGTCTGAACCTCATCTGAGGTGAGGTTATGCTTGGGATGCACCCCAGGCTCCTTGCTGTGAACCAAAATACCTCTCCACAAGGCTGCTCTGGGATTTCCTGTGTTTCCAGGAAGAGCTGAAATGCTGTGGTGACATAGTCACTGAAGAAACACACTTCAAATAATTTTGCCCTTAACATTAGATATGTCACTTCTGTGCCATGGTTATGTTTTCCATGGCTACAGCACAAGACAAATCCCATGGCTGATTCCAATGCCCCACCATGAGTAAATATGTAGTTTTGCTCTATAAGAGAGGAAAAGGTTAGATCTCTTTCTGTCTTTGGATATAAAAGAATAATTTTAGAGAGAAAGATGCCTTTTATTGCTAAAAAAGCAGTTTCAGGTCACTCCACATCCAGAAGTAACAGCTGTGTTTAGCAGAGTACTTTGTCAGAAGAAAATAAAAAAAGATCAAATGCAGAAAGGGAAAATAAAAGAGTTACAGTCTGCATGTATTAAAGCCTAGTTTAGCTAAATTCAATGATAATTTTTCAAAGGAGAAAAGTACTGCAATAAAACATTTATTGTGTTTTTGTGCTTGTTGTCATTCCTTTGAGAAAAATGAAACAGTTTTAAGACTCATTCTATACTAATTTTTTTCTTAGTTTTTCAGTTCAAGCATTAAACAACAACAGCAACAACAAAAAAACAAAAATAAAAACAAAAAAGAATTATTCACACAGTTCTCATTATAGATTTTACTGGAGGAAATAGTCATAGCTTTCTGGATGGTCTGACCCATTCAAGAAGTCATCATTTGCTTTAAATGGACATTGGCAAGGTCCTTAATAAGGATATGAATGATTAAGGAAAACCAGATATTTGGAATTGAAATGAAGGAAAAAAAATCCAAGTATAAAAACCACTAAAATACATGTGCTTGGAATAACTCATCTACATGACTTATGCTCAGATCCATTTGGTGGAGAATTGTTGAAGCCTGAGGCAGAAAAAAGGATGTTTGGGCAGCAGAAGCCAACTTGGAGGCTGTAAAGCGATTTGTTTCTATTTCCTTGTATCAATTTAAATAGTCAAATCAGCTTTACAGCTCTGAAATAAACACAGTTGGGAGTTTATGTGAGTTCAGGATGGTGTAGCTGTGTGGTTTGGACATGGTAGGGAAAGAAGAAACATTTGCATCCAATTTACCAACATGTTCCTCAACTGACATATCAACAGGCTGGTTAAGGTAATGGAACAGATCAGTATTTTAAGTTGTAAAACTTTAAGAAGCTGAGAATGAGGAAAAGGGAATTAACTTTGAAGTTCAGCAGTCATTCCCAGCCAGATACACAGGTTGGTGTGAGGGGACCTTGGGCACTGCAGTTCCTGCCTTGTTCCTTGACTTGGTGCAAGGGAATTTTGACTCATTGGAGAACAGACATGCATGAGGCAGAGGACAACGACCTGTGGGCTGCATTCAGCCTGCCAAAATATCATCCAGCCTGGCAGCTGCCTCTTCCTGACTCTTGTCCCAGGCACAATGAGCTGCTCCACCTCTACTGGCTGCTGGCTCCTGGCTGCTTCTTCCTGGGATGTGACTTGATCAGAAAATACTTCCCCTCATCTTCTAGCCAAATGTGGAAGAATGTTGTGGTTGTTGATTGAGCTGAAAATGAGGGTGGCTGAAGGAAACATCATTGTTTTATCAGACCTGCATTAAGTTCTTGCTTTTCTGCAATCATATGAGTGCCTGAATTCTCTGTCCCCCGTAGGGTTGGCTGCCCATCAGGATCTGTCCAAAGTTCCAACATTTGTAACTCAAAGACATGAAGTCCCGGTTCAAGCCCTGCTGAAGTCAGGGCACACATGGATTGGTCTGTTGTCCTCTCTGGATGAGGCTCTGGAGCAGGCCACCTACTGAGCTGAAGCTTTTGGCTTTTCATCAGTTTCAAAAGTGATTGATATGAATTGTGATAATGACTGGTTTGTAGATCTTGCCTTTGGCTATCCATGAAGCTGCTTAGAGAATTGCAATCTTTATATGACCATGGGTATCTCAGCCATGTCACTGACCTCAAGGGCAGCAAAACCTTCAGGGATTGTTTAAGTACAGAGAAACTCTTCCTGCTTCTGAAAGCCTCTTAAAATCTTTTTCGCAGCGTATACTTACTTATCCCTCCACTTTCTGAGCATGGTTCTTCCATTACCTAAGGACTCAGTCAGCTCTTGAAATAACCCTGTCCTTGCTTTGGAAAAGTGCATGAAGTGCCTTGTTTCATGTTTTACAGGTGGGGAGCCTAAGAGTAGGATCATTTAAGTCTGACATGTTTGCTTGTGATTATGGAAATATCTGTAATCAAACATTTTAACAGTCAGTGCTATTTTCTAATCTGTGTGTGTGCAGTCTGATGTCTTTTGAAGGCAGCAGGAGGCAGGAAGGCCTCACAACAGGGAAAATTAAGCCAATTATCTGTGAGTAGATGTAAGGACTAAATGCCCCAATTTTAACCTACCACTTCAATACCTCTACGATTCAGCCTTTCCCTCTGCAGTAAAATGGGAATCATGCTGATGGGAGCTTGGGGCAGGATCTCAGGGAGGGAGGTGTGGGTTTAAAGAGCTTTTCAGCCCTTTGCCTTTGTTCTGACTGCCCATTCCAGCACTACGGGAATTTTCATGATGTCACATGGATGGCACAGTGACAATTTGCCAGCCCAAGTGGGCCTTAGCTCTGATCACAGGATCACAGAATGGTTTGGGCTGAAAGGGACCTTGAAGACCATCTTGTTCCACCTCCTGCCATGGGCAGGAACACCTTCTACTAGTCCAGGTTACTCCAAGCCCTGCCCAACCTGGCATCAAACACTTCCAGGGATGGGTTGGGCTGGTGGTGGGAGCTGCCATGGCTAAACCCTCTGCTGTGGGTGATCCTACCAGGGGTGGGCTGATGAGTGTCACTCCTTTCCTCCTGCCCTCTCAGACTGGGGCCAGAGATCCTCTCCATCATTATTCACACCATGTTTTTTGCCATAAGCCCTGTCCCTCCTCTGTATAGAGTTTATTTCTGTATCATGGCTGAAGTACCTGATGAAATTTATAGAGGTCGGCACGATAAGTGTCCCACAACAGCCCTGACACAGAAGTTTATGTGGGTTTAAATATCCAAGGAGTCTCTTGTGAAAAACTGATTTTCAGGGTATTTCCATTGGTTAAATAGATTTCAGGTCTTTATTATGCTATTGAAATACTTGAATCACCACTTGAACTAAATGAAAGCTTACTGTGTGTGCATATAATTGTTTTTCTTGCTACCTATTACTTGATTGGGGTTGAGTAAGGTTAGCAAAAGCATTAAATTAATTTTCTTGTAAAGTTATGCATTATGAAGTAAGAGGTATAAAAGTTACATTATACATGGCAAGTGTCTTGAGGGTTTGGTTTATAGACTTGTTTATATTTTTATTTTAATGATTATTGCTTTCTTTGTGTCATTTCCACTTTTGAATCTCCATACTCATTACATTTTTATTATCTCTTTTATAAAATAAATGGCAGCAAACCAGACAATTTCGTTGTTGGAATAAATAGATCCGAATATATCTCTCAATAAATTAAATGTTGTGGCTGCAAGAGGGCCTTTTCCAAAGCCACTAAGCTGAAGGCAAAGCCAATTAATAGCTGGCCTTTTATTTTTATGGACCAGGGCATGCAGCACATCCATCTGACTTGGCAGATTTGAAATTATATGAGAGATAGCTGAACTACATTGAAAGATACGTGAGCAAAATTAGTGCTCATGGAAGGCAACAGATCAACAGCCCTAGAAATCCAATCCTTGTGAGCTGTGTGCAAACCCTACTGAATTAATTCTGAACACTTTCTCTTGACTTCAGGGGGTTCTGTGTGAGGGTCTCTGCCTCATAGTGTTTTCAGGGGCTAAGCAAAGTTTAGCCACTGATTATCACTGTGGATCTTAACTGATTCATATTCCCAAACACACTGTGGGACCTGTCGGTGTAGCTTGTTCTTATTGGGAATCTTTCAAAGCACCAAACAGAACTGTGTCTATTTCAGAATCACATGATGATTTGAGTTGGAAGGGACCTGAAAGATCATCTCATTCCAACCCCTGCCATGGTCAGGGACACCTTCCACTATTCCATGTTGCTCTAAGCCTAATCCAACCTGGTCTTGAACAAGTCCCAGGAGCTGGAGATAGAAAATAGGAGTTTAATTTGTATATCTGCAGCACTAGTGCAATTGCTCTTCGTAGGCTTGTGGGTGAGAGGTTCTAGAAAAAATGTCTCATGAGGAGCAACTGAGGGAGCTGGAGGTGTTTAGTCTGGAGAAAAGGAGGCTCAGGGGACACCTTCTCCCTCTCTACAACTCCCTGACAGGAGGATAGAGTGACATAAGGGTCAGCCTCAGCCGCCATGTCGGAAGTGAAAGGATGAGAGGAAGCAGCTTTGAGTCCTGCCAGAGGAAGTTCAGATCCATATTAGAAAAAAAAAAATTCACTGTGAGAGTGGTTGGGCTTTGGAGTGAGTTACCCAGGGAGGTGGTGGAGTCACCATCTCTGGAACTGTTCTAGGGACATCTGGATTTTAGGGGTGATTATGGTGGTGTTGGTTGATGATGGTACTATCTGATCTTGAATGTGTCTTCCAACCTTTGTGGTGATTCTGTGATAAAATGAAGTGGTACTTTTTAGTAATGTGTGGCCTCTGTTCTCTGTTTTTTTTTTTTTTTTGTGTGTGTGTATAGATTTTGTTTTTAATAGCCTTTATCTTCTTAATATAATTTTGCTGTTCTGAAACATATGTCTATGCAATTTTTCTCCTTTGGATCTAAGGCTACAGTTTATGCTGTATATACACAAAAAGTCCTGGGCTACCAAGTTCTCCTCTTAGTTGCCACCCATAAATCCAATTTATAACCCCAAAACAAACCCTTTCTGCATCTAAGAACCAGCTGTGTTTCTCCCTGGGTATTTCAATGTAAAGTCTGTTCTAGGGCTTTGAAGAATTTGATGTTACAGTTCCTTCCTACTTTCTCTTCTTCTCCCAATGTTCTTCCAGGCTCACTGGGAAATTGGAGTTGTGGTGGTGAGAATAATTGCCTTGTTGGAATAAGTGAACTGAATGAAATCAGCCCAGTGGTGTGAGCAATAACATTTGGTAGCAGTCTCTGGTGTGCTGAGCTCCTGCCTGCTCAGCTGACCAGGTTGGCCTTGTATTGTGCTCATGTTTTTACATGTTTGTTTGTATCAAACTTTTCCTCTGTTCCATGTTTCTATCCCAAACTATCTTGGAGCAGAGCGGTCTTTTTGGACTGGGAACACGTGGACTAGTGCGATATATTATTAAGGCTTCCAAAAGGAGCCCAATATGAATAGTAAGAATTATGTGAATAATACTGAAGAATATAAGCTTGTCAGAACAGCTAACTTAAGTTCTACATCTAAAAATAGAACACCAGCAAGAAAGTTCAGATTAATTTAAAGTAGGGGTTTTTTTTTGTCTTTTTTTTTTTTTTGTTTACTGGAATTTGCAAGTGGATGGGGAATTGTATCTTGAAAAACTAGCATTTTACCTTATAAATTTTCTAAATTGGAATTTTAGGAAATAACTGTTGAACTGTGCCATCCCTTTTACTCCATGGCAAACACCCCTTTCAATGTATAGTAATGATATGGTTGCCAGTAATGATATAGTTGTTTTGAACTCTCTTGTTGGAGTTTTGCCTTGGGCAGCAGGGAAGGATTTGGGATCTGGTGCCTTGTGTGGTGGATCGAGCATTTAATTGCATTTAAGCAATAAGCAAAATGTTTCTCTTTACACAATCTTATTGCTGTTGGAGAGGGGGAAGAGAAATTGTGGTCCAAAAGCTGCTTAAATGGGATTTGAAGTGATGAATAGCTGTGGGTATAGAACGGAGAATTTATGGAGCCATTGGCCATTGATGCCAATCCTGATGATAATGTTCTATCAGGTACTGTTATTTGCATGGTGGTAAAATTTTCTGTGTTGATCATGGAGCTGAGTGGTCTGCAGTACACTGCAGGAATGCAGAACCAACATATAGCCTTTCCAGAGGGAAGTAGCATCCTGGTTCCTTAAAGAGACTTTGATCCAAATTCAAACCATGCAGAAATGAGGAGAGACTTTAGTTGCAGAAGTGTGTGTAATCTGTTTTTTTGAGGGGGCCTTTCTGTTTATTTTTGAATCCTGGAATCACAGAATGGTTTGGATTGGAAGAGACTTTGGAGACTATGAAGTTCCACCCCTGCCTTGGGCAGGGACACCTCCACTAGACCAGGTTTCTCAGAACCCCATCCAGCCTGACCTTGAACACCTCCAGGAATGCAGAGTCTACAATCTTCTTTTCCTTTCCCTCCATGACTTGTTCCCAGTCCCTGCCCAGTTCTCCTGGAGTCCCTTCAGGCACTGGTAGGGGCTCTGAGCGCTCCCTGGGGACTTCTCTTGTGTGGATGAACACCCCCAGCTCTGCCAGGCTGGCTCTAGAGCAGAGGGGCTCCGACCCTTGGAGAATCTTTGTCACCCTCCCCCAGACTCGCTCCAACAGGCCCATGACCTTTCGTATGCTTTCTTGTATAAGTAAAGAAAAAGAGGATTAATGACCTCTGCGAGTTCTATGACCTTCATGACATCTCTGGAAACAACCTGTAAATCCATGCTCATGAGGCTCTGGTCTGAGCTGGCTCGTATGACCGGGGAACTTGGGAGCTCTGGCACATCCTGCAAGGCAGGATGTGGCATCTTGATCAGAGATGGTAATGAGGGCACCAGGCATCTGTTTGTCACCTCTAGTTCATGTTCCCTCCTATGTCAGGGGGCTTTGGAGTAACAGGGACTCGAAGGCATGGACACTGGTCACTGCCACCAAAGGTATCCCTGCAAGAGGTGTGTCCCTGTCAAAAGGGTTGTGCACCCTGAAGTTATGGCCCTAACCAGCAAGGGCTGGGGTTGGAGTGTGGAGGCTAGGACAATGACAAGGGCATACCAAATTTTATTTTCACTCAGCTTGCTCACTGGATATCCAGTAAAATATTCCCAGGCCATTTCAGTCTGTTTCTTTTAAACAATCTTACCAGTAAATACACGCTTCCTGTAGCTGCCACTTTATATATCGAATTAGTAAAGCTTATTAAATCCCCCATTATTTTGTTGCATGATGGGGAATACAGGTGTTTTTCCACATAAAATGTTCACATGACACAGCAGGAGTAGCACTTTAAGCCTTAATGGCATGCACTTGGTTATCTAATTTTTGCACATTAATCCTCTCAAGATGTCTGTTATCACAAACCTTGCTAATTAATGTTTCTTAAAGTGTCTGCAAATGTATGATTCAGTTTTTAAAGGAAATTGGGAGACCACAGAGCACTGTATTATGAATCATAATATCAATGACATTTAAAGACATGTAAAATAGCTTAGCTGGTACGTGATATAGAATTATAGCACATTCTAACCTCATCAACAAAAAAGTCATATCTCTGATACACCCATTTTTGTTTATGTTCTTAGATAATTACTGCTGTAGCAAGACTTGGGCAAATGTCTTTATTTCAATGTGGTTTTGTAAGGAAAAAATAAGGGATTTTCACCCAAAACAAACGTCTAAAAAGGTCATGGAGGTCCAGATAAGTTACTCTAGACTTCCTTTTTTATTAACTAGAGATATACAGGCACCTACAGAAGGTAAATCATCTAATCAAAACCTAAGAGAATTCACATCTAACCCTTATACAAACAACAATGTTGAAACAAGCTCAAGTTCAAAACTATTTATACCAAAAAGAGTGGGTACTTAAGGGACTCTAGGCATTCCTTTTCCCTTCTTATTTGGAATGGGAAATAGCAGACATCCTGTTGTCTCTGTTTTGGCATATCTGAGGCCAGTAAATGTGTCAAACTTGCACTGTGGTCCTGAAATTTAAGCCTTTATTTCCATTCCAAAGGGATCTGGAATTTTAAAGTTACATGGACAAATTTCTGCATATTTGACTTGCAAAGCAATTTATAGTTTGGACTTGATTTACTGCTTGCAGTAACTATGTTCATCAGAAAATGTGAACCTAATTAACAAGCATCCAACCTACATCTTTCTGTCATCTACTGACAACAAATGTACACAACAAAAATGGGAAACCTTGAACCAAAATTATGAAGGGATATTCAAATATCATCACCATTTCAACACAAAATCTTAAAAACTATCTGTGGATTTGGTGGAGACGAACTTGGTAGAGACCATGGACAGAAAAGGATGCACATTATCACTATTTTTGCTTAAAAACTTCAGAGTTAAGACTCACATAGATAATCTTAACCACAGACATACAACTCAAATCCTCCTAAACCTCACAGCTTATTTATTGCATGGTAATGTTTTTAACAGAGGGGCTGATTAGCTGTTGGAGCAAACTACCAGGGAAGGCAGTGGATCCCTCTTCTCTTGAAGTCTTGATCTCAAAACTGGAAGTCAACATTGCTGTGCTCAATACAGCAGCTACAGGATGAAGTTTACAGTCAGTGTTACGTGGGCTGAATGCTCAAATCTCCTGTCTGGCTCGAGCATTTATGAATCTCAGTGTTTCTAAAGTACCTACAGATCCTTGAATAAAAGACACAGTTGGAAGTACAACGTATTTTATGGGAGAGCTCTGTCAGCCTCACACAGAGGTAAGGAAAACCTCACGTGGTGAGCTCAGGTACAGCCACATCTCATTAAACTTATTACAGCTTTCAGCCACGTGGGTGCCTAGACATAAGCAGGGGCAGGCCAGCTTTACTAAAATACATATTTTTCTCACTCTGACAGTCATGCAAGGGGCCGCAACTGCCCGTGTTTCAAGGACAATTTTAACAGCAAGACCTTTCTCCTCAGGGGACTGCTCTCACTTTTTCATTTAGAAGAGGAGAAAGGAAACCCAATCCTAAACATATGATGATTTTATTATGTGAAACCCAATAGGAAATGAAGTAAGAATATCAGGCTGCTTTCAGTTTCCTAGCAAGGGATTTTGTTTTAAGTTGGAAGAGGGGCAGCTGTGTTGGGCGTTCGCTTCCTTCTGCCTAAACATCAGGACCTCTTTAATTGTTGGGGGTCGTTGTGTGAGTTGTGTGCTGCAAAGACAGAGCAGGCTTGGTGGGAACTCCTGAGCTTTGATCCAGGCTCTGCTGGTTTGTAGAAGAAGATTCAGTTGGAGAAACAGAGGATAAAGGACTGCAGCAGCTCCTGGCTGTATCTTGGTGTGCGCACAGGGATGCCTGGCTGTGTACGTGTGTGTGTGTGTGTGTGTGCCTGTGTGTGTGTGTGTCTGTGAGCACCATAAGCAAGCCAGCCAAATTCCATCTTCATGGACAGTTCAATGGAAAGTTAGCTTGAAAATGCAGTATATCATATTTCATGAATTTAATAGGGTTTTCATGATTTTACAAAGTGCTTCAACCAGACACTCATGGCTGGAGGCTGCACAGCAGGAGACCTAAAACACTGCATCTGTGTTTTTCAACTCTTGCCAGAATCCATTGAATTTGATCCGGAATGACTATGCATCTTTGGAATGTACATTCACTTTTCTCTTGCCTTATCCAAATAAAAGAGGGACATGGGGGAGTTGAGGGGGAGAGAGAAAAGAGTCCTGTGAGAATTCCATATGGAAACACTAAACTAGCATTATAAAGGATTTCCTATAAACAAAATTACGGCCACAAATTTTGGACTCGGACCACATTTGAAACAAAGGGCCCTTTGTCTCCCTCTTTTAATATATTTTTTTTATCTATGTTAACACACACGTTTTTATTTTTTTATGGTGATAGATAAACAGATGTACATGTATACACTCATACAAAAATGAATGTATATATTAGTTTGAGGTCCAGTTGCCATCTCTCTTAATTTTTTTTTCGATTGCAGAACTCCTAACAAGAGCAAACTTTAATCGTTCAGTGCACTAAATCCCTTGAAAATAAATATCCAGGGCAACTTCAAAAGCCCTTAATTAGAAGCACATGTGTGGTGTTACAAATTTCTGGCTGAGGCGGCTGAGTTGTAATTTAACGTTATGATCTGCCATAAATATTATCCATAATGAGCAGACTTCATGTTACACTTCTGTACATCAGATAACTGCAATATTTTTTGTCTGCTTTTGTTCAATCACTGAACCTTAAGTGAAGTTTAAAATTAGAAGGAAAGGAAGAAAGAAAGAACCAGTTTTCCCACTGGGAAGCTGAAAATTTCTGTCTTCCTAGCTGCAAAAAGAGCTATTGATTTTATTCTGTTTTCTTTGTTACAGTTTAAAAATGTGGTTAACAGATAATAACTTAGAGATGATGGGGGAAGGGAAAGGATAAGGTTTTGAAGTTGGTGAGATGATTGTTGCTGTTTTGCAAAACTTTCTGATAGAAGCTTCCTGGAATATTTGCTGTGCTCCCCACTACCAAAGCAAGCCCAAAACCCTCATAAACGCATTTCTACATGAAAATCTAAACCATTTCTGCCCTTGTGTTGTACCTGAACCAAGTCTGTCACTCTTCAGAAACTTGATGGTTGAGGATAAAATTTTCTGTGTTAATTTTAGGTGGTTTATGGATTGGTTTTGCAGCCTTGGCACAGACTGAGCACAGTTATATGTGCATGTGTGTATGTGAGTGTGTATGTGTGTAAGGAGGGGGTAGTGAACCAGACAGTAAATTTACAGTGGAAATGTGCAGCTGTGGGGATTATGCACTGGTTGCTTAAATGTGTGTGAAGAAATGCAGAAATGGCGTGGGGCTGCAGAACAAGTCCACAGCCTCATGACTTGTTTAAAGACGCAGTTTGGTTTGGACTTAGACCAAACACATGGGCTGTGGGTTTTTTTGCCTTGGAGAGTGCTCCAGGACCCTGTACCTATTTAAAAAGACAAGCCTTATCTGGTGTTTCTGACTTCAGGTATCCAAGTCTTGCCCTGGCAGGATGTCCATGTGGCCACAGCCATATCCTATTGTTCAGCCTGGAGAGGAGAAGGCTCCAGGGCGACCTTATTGCAGCATTCAAGTACCTAAAGGAACCACAGGAGTGCTGGAAATGGACTTTGGACAAGGGGAAATGGCTTCACCCTGCAAAAAGGCTGGGTTAGATGGGATATTGGGAAGGATTTCTTGCCTGTGAAGATGGTGAGGCCCTGGCAGAGGTTGCCCAGAGCAGCTGTGACTGCCCCATCCCTGGAAGTGTTCAAGGCCAGGCTGGACAGGGCTTGGAGCAACCTGGGGTAGTGGAAGGTGTCCCTGCCCATGGCAGGGGGTGGAATTGGATCAGCTTTAAGGTGCCTTCTAACCCTTCTAAGCCCATTCTATGGTGATCCTTAAAGCCTGGGTGCTGGGCCCAGGAGTGCTGCTCTCTCTTGGGGTGTCTCTCCTAGACAGATTGTATTGCATGTCCTCAGCCTTTGCTTTCTCCAGCAGAACAAGCATCTCCTGTCTCTTTTCCTACTCACACCAGCCTTCTCATTGGGACTGATTTTCTGCTTGATCTTAAAAAAAACAAACAAACCAACAAAACAAAATACTGCAAGAGTGAATAAAAATCTCTGTCCAAGTGCCCAGGGTAGGGATGTGTCTCTATTGACTGCAGCATCTTGGCATAAAGTGTGGCTCCTACAGCTACATGCTCAAGGACCAATTCAGAGCAAGGAAGTGGTGAGCAGATACAACAGTTCCAAGCTACAGGCACCACGGGCCCAGATATAAAGAAAATAGATGGCTGGAAGCAGCATGCTCTGTAGGCATGATGGCTGTGTGATATTGGTACCTGTCTGTCTGGTTTTGGCCAGACTCTGGCTGCTGACACTGCTGCTGGGGAGAGACTGGGGTGTCTGGGATTATAACTTCTCCCAGGAGATGTCAGGCTCTCATAGGAACAGTACCAATTTTTTTGTGGCAGCAGGAGGAGCTGCAAATCCAGTTCTCTAGGGTATATACCAGAAGACTTTCTCTCTCAGCTTTGACTCTCATTCCCAAAATGCCTGTATGCAATTTTTACCTCTGCTGTTGCAGAGCCTTGAGCTGGATCAAGTCCTATCAGTTCTCATTGCTGATATCAGACACAGCAAGCTGCAAGCCAAGCTTGTTGCCTGTGCTACCTCTCCTCAGCCCAGCTGAGTTCACAGGGATGGATTTGTACACCTTCTTTCCCTCTTTAGGTAGTGCAGAGCAGAAGCAAGGCTGTAAACCTTCCAGGTGACAGGTTATCTCCAGAAAGGTTTGCCAAATTACTTTATAAACTTTAGATATGTTGGGGAGAAGATAAAAGCTGTAATGTTGCCCTTCAGAACTCCATGATGGATGAGTTGCTCAGTCTCTGAATGTGCTGGATGTATCTGACAAAATCTTTCATTACGAAGGAGGAAACAAAATACCTCTAATCTCCCCCTCCCCTTTCACTTACATCTCGAGTTTCTGGAACCACAAGTGCCAGGACATGTTGTCAAGGTGTTCCTACCAAAGATGATGGAGATGCCCATTTCTCTGCGACTTCCAGCATCAGTTGTAGTCAGGGAGGGTTCAAATAACTCTTGGAGACCTGCAGAGCTGTGTGTTTCTGAATACAGTCAGCACTCAGAGTCCTCTCCAGTAATGCTTTTAGGGTCACTTCCAGTAGTTTGGACTACTTACCAAACCAAATTTAAACCAACTATATCGCTGGAGAAAAGTTTCCCAGTCCTTGTTTCAAAAGGATATTTAAAACTTCACATTTTGCTTCCAACCAGGGATCAAGAAGTTATTTAGAAGTATGAATCATTTCAGTGTTTCAGAGCAATCCCCTGAAGTCACCCACTGCCACCACCACCTCTGCCCGACCAGGGAGCCAGAGGTGACTTCCCCAGCATGGACTGGAGCAATGCAACTCTGCTGGAAGACGAAATCTCTCCATTGTCACCTTACTTGCCATCAATTATTTGGGTATGTGCTAATCCAGGTAAGATGGGGATGATCTGACACACTCCTTCAAACATGGGCATAGAAAAGCTGTGAGAGATGCTGAGATACCTGAAGTGAAGAAGTACTTGGTAATCAAGGTCAAACACTAGCACTAAATTTGAGCCAAATAAGAGCTCAGCTACACACCCCTGCATCTTCATTTCTTCACCTCTCTGTAGCTTACAATGATTGCCTCCTATAGGCTTTGGGACACCCTTCAAACCAAGCAGTCTGGTAATGATGCTATCAATAATTCTTCATTTTGGCCAGCTTGCATCCTGCTTTCTTAACTAAAGCACAGCTCTCTGTCACAGCCCAAAGAGCTAATATCCAGCTAAACGTCCAGCTTGGCTGACCAGCTGTCCTGAGCCCACAGAGGTCAGCAGTGCTCCTCACCCGGCTGAACCAGCGCGGCGAGAGAGGCGTGGGTCGGGGCAGATGCGAGGGAGGGAGCTGCTGCCCCGGCCGCTCCTTTTTCAGGACGTCGATAGATGGAGCTGAAGGAACAAGGCAGAGTGTGCGAGGCAAGGCACACATGGGTGTGTTTGCTTTTTTTAGTGTGCCAGGAAGGGATCGCACTTGTGAAATGAGTGTAGCTGTGCGGTGAGGGGAGGGCGTGAGGGACGCGGGACTGTTGCAGAGGATGGAGGAGAGATGGAAAAGGAATGGAGGGCATAGAAACCTACATCTGGGACAAAATACCTTTTCTCTTGTCTACAGGCTACTCCAGAGTAATCTGATTCGACTTCTACACATACAGCATCAAAATAGGCTTTATTTTTCCTGGTAAATCTTGCACAGAATGAATTCTAGCATATGACTTTGCATATCTAGCTTAGATAAGACAATCACTCAAGTGCTTTGTGGGTCACAGATGTCCAGCTTGAGATGATCTAGAACTCAGTTAAGTCAGGTCAGGTGCACTTAAACTGTCCCTTTCCCTAAATAAATCACCTTGTGGAAAAATTCTCGGTAGTCAGTGTAAATAAGGATTCTCATGTCATGGTTTGCTTAGTCTGCTAATCAAAACATGTAGCTCTGAGCACTTACCATTTAGTGCAGCTTATGAAAATCAAGCATCATTATTGCTGTCTGATACATTATCACCAGCAGCCATATAATGGGAAAAATGTTCCTGGGTTGAAATGAGTGCAATTTATGATTCTAAATTGTTATGTATAAAGAAAGAAGAGTGCAGCTGGATATTCATTAGACACATTCAATTTAATGTATTGAAAACAGTAAAGAATATGTTTTAATTAATAAGCCAAGTGCACATGGCAATGGAATCTGTAAAGAGAGCCCACAGAGCTCTGCAGCTCTTACTGGGAAGTGAAATGGCAAAGCTGCTCCTTTCTCTACAGTGAGGTCACCCTTATTCACCTGCAGACCACAATTCACCTGCTTTGGTTGTCTCTGCTCTATTGCCACACTTAGGGGATTTTGCCTCTCAGACCTTTCAGTGGTACAAAAGACATCAGATGTTTTTTATGCATCCTACTGTTTGGACTTCCAATTTGCAAATCTGTTTCAGGAGGAAGATAGCTAGCATATTCCAAAAATGAGTGCCTTTCGTGAAATTGCTTTCAGAAAAGGCATTAAGAAGGGTAAAAAAGACACTAAAAACATAGCAAGTGTTGCCTCTGTACTGCAGTGTTGGAAGGAATGAATAGGAAAAAACAGGACATCAACAACTGTGAGGTTCATGTCCCTAAATGACCTTCAAAATCAAAATGGCATCTGACAGTTTCTCTGGGAGTCTGAAAATGCACTGAAGATATCAACTAAATAATCTGTTTATTGTGAGGTCTTCTTCAGAAGACCCAAAAATAGAAAAACAGTAGCATGAACAATTATTAAAGTTACTCTTTGGAATGGAACTTTCATTCTAGCTCAAAAATCTTGCTGAAGAAATTTTTGGCACCTGACATTTACCAGGTTTGTTAGAAGCCAGGAAGTGAATCACCTTGGAAAATCTGAACAAAATTTTCTTGGCTGCCATCATGCAAAGGCAGATGAAATATATTTCCAAAATAGAAGAAATTTTTAATGTGATTGCTAATTCATACCAACTAGCTCAAAAGAGGCCAATATTTGCAGTTTGTAATTTAAATAGAAACTTCTTGACTCTTCTTGAGTTGATAATTTGTTATTTGATAGAGAGGGAGGGGGATGGGCTACAGTGTTATATTATTTATATTCATCCCTAGGCATGGCCTTTCCTAAAACAATCAGCAATTCAGATGTGACCATTTCCAGTCACAGACTGGATCTCTCACTGAGTGGGGCCGTATGCAACCCTCAGGGGCTGACTGTAAAAGGTGAAGCCATTTCTCCTGAAAGGCTGTGGGTTACACTCTCATGGAGTCCATGCTGAAGGGAATAACCTCGAGGCTCATGCCCTGTTTTACCTTTTAGAGACTAAACCATGTCAAGAGAAGCTCAGCATGACCCATCAGTGTGCACTTAAGCCCTGAAAACCAACTCTGTCCTGGGCTGATCCCAGCGTGGGCAGGAGGGCAGGGGGGATCCTGCCCCTGTGCCCCTGGGCTCAGCTGAGACCCCACCTGCAGAGCTGCCCCAGCCCTGGCTCCAACAGCACAAGGACCGGGAGCTGCTGGAGCCAGTGCAGAGGAGGGCACGGAGATGCTGCCAGGGCTGGAGCCCCTGTGCTCTGGAGCCAGCCTGGCACAGCTGGGGCTGCTCACCTGCACAAGAGAAGGCTCCAGGGACACCTCAGAGCCCCTGCCAGGGCCTCAAGGGGCTCCAGGAGAGCTGCACAGGGACTGGGCACAAGGCAGGGAGGGACAGCAGCCAGGGAATGGCTTCCCAGGGCCAGAGGGCAGGGACAGATGGGATATTGGGAATGAGGAATTGCTGGCTGGGAGGGTGGGCAGGCCCTGGCCCAGGGTGCCCAGAGCAGCTGTGGCTGTCCCTGGATCCCTGGCAGTGTCCAAGGCCAGGCTGGACAGGGCTGGGAGCAGCCTGGGACAGTGGAAGGTGTCCCAGCCCAAACCATTCTGTCATTCTATGAAGTTCTGCTAGTACAGACAATGTGTGCACACAAGTCTCCCCTCTCTGAGTAGTACTTGTAGTGAGAAATAGTGGCTTTTTAGTTATGGCATAGCTCTTTTACCACCCCATTTCCCCTATGTCATGCAAAGAACTAAATACGTTTTAATTTGGAGGAGTAATTGATCCTTACAACATCCTGAATGTGAACCTTGAGGTTGTCAGAGCTACAGGGTGGACTGAGAGCCTTGCTACAGCCTGGATGTGTTCATGGTGCTACAACCACCAAGGATCCTGTGTGTGCTGTTTGCCAGGGTGTCCTCCAGTGAAGGGGTATGGCTGGTTGTGCTTCAACAGTTGAGAAACCACTTTGAAAGGCAGCTAGAAAGAAAATGCCTTCCCTGCCAATTGAATGAGTCTCTGGCCTGAATGAAAGGCTCTGGCATAGCAGAGAGGGGAGCAGCATACTCAGATGAGAGACTTCCATGGACAGGAAGGCACACACACACTCATGGAGCCTGAACTCACCAGGGAATTGTGGGATGATCTGTCCTCTTGCAGAGTTGAGCCTGTCTGGTTCAGCCTGCAGTGGGTTGGTAACTGGGGATGGCTCCTGGACACGTCTTCCTAAAGGAAAGAGATACAGGAATCTGAAATGCTGGAGAGCCACAGAATAAGAGTGAGAGTGGGACAATAACATCACAGAATGGTTTGGTTTGGATGGACCTTAAAGACCATCCAGTTCCAAACCTCCCTGTAATTGGCAGGGACACCTTTCACTATCCCAGGTTGCTCCAAGCCCCATCCAACGTGGCCTTGGACACTGCCAGGGATGGGGCAGCCACAGCTGCTCTGGGCACCCTGTGCCAGGGCCTCACCACCCTCACAGGGAAGAATTTCTTTCCAACATCCCATCTAAACCTGCCCTCTGGCAAATGGGAAGCCATTCCCCCTTGTCCTGTCACTCCAGAATCTTACAAATACTCTGTCTTAATCTTTTTTTTCAGCTCTCTGCAGGTACTGAAGGGCTCAGTTAGATCACCTTGAAGGTGCCTATTCTCCAGACTGAACAATAGCAGTCCTCTCAGTCTTTCCCCACAGCAGAGCTCCTCCATCCCTCTGATCACCTTGCTGCCTCCTCTGGATTCACTCCAGCAGCTCCAGGTCCTTGTGCTGTTGGAGCCAGGGCTGGGGCAGCTCTGCAGGTGGGGTCTCAGCTGAGCCCAGGGGCACAGGGGCAGAATCCCCCCTGCCCTGCTGCCCACGCTGGGAGATCAGCCCAGGGCAGGGGGTTCAGGCTGGGGCTGGTCCAGCTCTCACCCACAGCACCCCCAGGTCCTTCCCCCCAGGGCTGCTCCCTCTGCTCATCCCCAGCCTGGGTTGATCCCGGGGGTTGCCCTGGCCCAGGTGCAGCTCCAGCACTTGTCCTTGTTAAACCTCATGAGGTTTCCCTGGGCCACATCTGCAGCCTGCCCAGGTCCCTCTGGATGCCATCCCATCCTCCAGGTGTGTCAGCTGCACCTCTCAGCTTGGTGCCATCTACAAATCCACTGAGGGTGCCCTGGATCCCTCTGTCAGTGTCATTAATGAAGATATTCAATAACCCTGGTGCCCAGGTGGACCCTGAGCCATTGACCACAACCCTCTGGATGCAACCATCCCACCAGCTCCTGATCCATCTAATAGTTCTCCCATCAAGTCCATCTCAATTTAGAGAGAATGAGGTTGTGAGGTATGGTGTCAAAGGCTTTATGGGAGACCAGTAAATAAAATGTGAATGTATTTATAGGGCAACACACCAACAACTTGTCTAGATGCAAAAAACCTTTGAGAAGCACCAAGGGCCCATGGGATTAAGGACCCAGTTTGCTGGGACCACTGTGATGTTCTGGCAGCTCCCCACCCCCCCAGGTGGTGAACATAAAGTAGTTCCTTTCTGCTGTGACTTCAAAGGAGCTCTCAGAGTCAAACAAACACCTTGGTGCCTTTCTTTGTGCACAGCACACCCAGCCTGCACTCAGAGGAGCTGTGGATTGCTGGCCCAACTTCTCACCATGCATATTTCAGTGCAATGAAACAGACATATGCTTGTGTTAAGAGTTTGTTTGCATAGATGGTCCATAAGAGTCACCTTTCAAAGACATCTAAAAAGTCTTTAAAAGGCTTTTTTTTTCTTTTGCTGTCAAAAGCTGATTACTTTTGGAAACTACAGTTTTAATGGAAGAAGTGTCATCTTTGCTAATATCTTCAACTAAAGATGTAAGTGGGAACAAGCTGTTCCATGAGCAGCAGAATTAACAAAACCATGTTTCTTGTGGATGTGTGTCTCAGGTTTGAACTTTCTGGTTAAATTAGGGTGCCAATTTGAGATTTTCCCATATCTGTGATATGAATAATGTCTCCACCCAACACAGATTCTCCACATTTTGATAAAGGGTAACTGGAGCCTCTCTTGTTCTGTCTGGTGCAACTAATCAAGTCCCTGTCTTCCCCCAGGCAGTAAATTTTCATGAAACATGTACAATTCTAACAAATTTTGTTGAAACAGGTTCAAAAGTTGTCAGGGGGACATGAAGAGATGAGATGATACACACATAAATTGGATCATGTAAGTCCTTGTTTTCTTTGGAAAGCAGGGCAGAAACATTCTCCACAGGCAGCTTTTAATGCAGAAAATTGCTATTTATGGAAATCTTTACAGTCTTTTCTATCTTAGAAAGGGATAAGATAGAAAGGGATGCAACTTGGCTTCTCTCCTCTGAATTATTTATGACATATAGGAGAAGCAGTGTAGAGAGGTAACCTATGAGGGTTTTTTTCAGCAATTGTTCTTCCTCTTACAAGTTTTCTAAATTCTTGTTGTGCATCCTTTTGACAAACAGAACCTCAACAACAGTCTTTCACATTTTCAATTCTAGTATTTCTCTGCTTGTCCTTGCTGAGACTTTCAGTGAATAATCTTTGAGCTGTTTTGTAAAGATCATGTGAATCAATTCAAGTGCCAGTATTTAAATTTTAAGACTGGTTTTCTGAAGACCAAAGGTTAAGCACTGGTGTTGTATAAACACTCAACAAAAGTTCCATTTTCAGATACTTTACTTTTTCTTATCTTATACTTTAGTAGACTTTCTGTCATCAGACAGTGCTTTAGACTAGACATAATAAAAATAGAAAATAAGATATTTTTAAAAATCCATCAGTTTTATATCTTTATATAAGAAAGAAACATCAGTGATGCAAGCTCATTTTCTCTCTCACATGTCCTCTTTCTTATCTGAAGGAATGGTGAAAAACTTTGCATGCCCAATCCCTGGAAGTGTCCAAGGCCAGGCTGGATGGGGCTTGCAGTAACCTGGGACAGTGGAAGGTGTTCCTGCCCGTGGCAGGGGGTGGGATGGGGTGATCTTTAAGGTCCCTTCCAACCCAAAACATTCCATGATTTTATAATAAAGCTTTGAATATATCATCTCAGGACAATGTCCCACTCAAAGCCTAGATAGATTTATTTTTCTCTTCTTGTCTTTCTTCATTAATTCAGGACTAAGAAGTGATAAAAACATCAGTGTTTTGATTATAAACAGGCCACTCTTCCTAGGAGCTGGACCTCAAAGTTCTGTGTGTCCTGGATGGACTGCAAAGCCCAAACCCACTCTCTATAATTTCTGCTCTTTCGATTTTCAGAGAGGGGTTTTTTTAGCCAGTCCTTGTTGTGGCCAGTGCCAGTGACAAGGGAAATTGTTAGAGTGCTGAAATCAAAGGGGCACAAGGCAGTGCTAACAGCATTCCATGACTTCCTTTTTCAAGGGAGGGATGTAGCTGCAGACTCAAAGATCACTCATCACGATAGGAATATTTATCTCTTGGAAAGCATTTGTGTTCGAACTGCAGGGCAGTGAAATGAGCACTGGGCTTCTTGCATGATTCACAGTTTTTCCTTATCCAGTTTGAACATTGCTGGTTCAATCAGCACAGTTTTTTTGATGGAGACTGTGGTGCACAGGGCTGTTCCTCAGGCTTCTTCACCCATATTTTCTTGTGCTGTCTGTGTGCTCAAGATTTCATTAACTTCTTATTTTATTTCTTTTTACACATTGACTGTTTTTGTGGTCCATGATGGATTTTACACAGCAATTCATTGGGGCAGCTCATGGAAGCAGGAAGAGTTGTAGATACCCACAGCTCTGGTGCTTCACTGTTTGTCCTCAATGACTTCAGGCTCTGAATCTAAAATTAGAGGATCAATTTCATCTATCCCTAAACTCCTCTAAATGTGGGGGAGTGTTTGTCTCAGGCCACTTATGTCAGGAGAGTGACAAAGGCAGGGCAGGAGAGCTGGACACGAGTTGGGGTGGAAAAGCTCTGGGAAATGCGGAAGATGCAGGCAGGAACTACAATGTGGATTGTTACCTGAGACTGGAATCTGCAGGTCCATATCAGCTTTTACTTCCTGACTCTCATTTTCCTCCTGTCCTCCGCAGCAATAACCAGCCCCTTTAGCCTGTGCAGGGAGCTGGCCCAGGCTGCACCAGCTGGCCATGGCTCTTTCCTCTCCCCTCTGCTCTAGCTGCTGAAGACCTGGCAACAGCTCCATGGAGTGATGGGAGCCTGACAGAGGGGATGTGAATAGCTCGCTCTTGATTGACAGCCCCTGCATGGAGTAGTCTGTCAGATTAATTATCTGTACTTCAGAAATCCCTGGAGATCCCATCACCATTTCACAGGGTGCTGTGGAAACACATCATGAAATTCCAGCCCCCTTTCCCTGAAATGGCAATCTGTCTCTAAGAGACAGCAGGTGGAATCAGCTTGTGGATGGAAAGAAAAAAGGCTTTTGAAGGGTTTGGGAAATATACAGACACCACAAAGCGGCTTTTCCCTTTGGCTCATGGCATTATCAGAGTTTCCGTGGTGTCCTGTGGAAGTGGAGGTCTCCAGTAGCTGACCACCAGCCTTGTTCCCTATCTGAGTGTGTTTGCTCCAGCCAAAAGGTAGCGGAGAGCATCATGTTGGATGAAGACCCAGAAATTTGGGTTCCAGTGCCTTATCCTTCAGATACTCACTCTGTTGATAAGGCTAAGATGATGATGATGATGATGATTATCATTATTATCATTGTCATTATCATTATCATTATTATCATTGTCATTATCATTATCATTATTATTTCCCAAGCAGCTGTCAAAGCGAATTTGAGGGAAGGGACTTTTAAGTAGTGCTTGCATGAGGAATTACTCATGGAAAGTTCCTCCTCTGAACTTTCCCAATTTCATTAACAAATTAATGTTTATAAAGCAAAGCCCTGTGCTAGACACTGACATTTCTAAGTTTGAAATTGTTCTTGTAGCAGTTGAAATTAAGTTCATACATCAGTTTGAGAGCAGGTACTACATCTAGGTGGAATAAGGACCTACTTGGGACAATCAAGAGAGAGAAATATTCCTTGTCAGACAAGGGAGCAAGCACTGAGATTATGTGTGAAAGTATCTGAGCCTGGTGAAAGCAGCTCCTTGATCAGACTCTTTTCTAAAGTCACAATTACTTAACAAGCATAAATAATTATTTTTATCTTGAGCAAATATTGGCCTTCTCTAAAAATGAGATTAATCATAAAATGATAAAGTTATGGAATGGTTTGGACTGGTAGGGATCTTGAAAGGGGAAGGGGTCTTTAAAGATCATTCAGTGCCAAGCCCTCTGCCATGGGCAGGAACACCTTCCATGAGACTAGCTGCCTCCAAGCTCCATCCAACCTAGCCTTGGATATTTCCAGTGATGGAGCAGTCACAGCTTCTCTGGGCAACCGGTGCCAGGGCCTCACCACCCTCACAGGAAATAATTTCTTCCTAATATCATAAAATCAATCTAACCCTGTCCCCTGACAGTGTTTCCTCTTGTCATTTCCCCTTGTACCACCACTCCGTGCACTTTCCAAAGCCCTTCTCCATCTCCTTTTCTCATGTGGTTTATGGACTGACAGTGCACATTATGGATATTGAGCTTCTCATCCATCAACACTCCCCAGTCCTTCATCTCCAAGATTCCCTCAACCCATTCTCTGTCCAGCCTGTGTTTGTGTTTTGGATTGCCCCAAACCACATGCAGAACCTCACACGTGGCCTTGTTGAACCTCATCAGGTTCACCCAAGTCCAGCTTTGGGGCTGCCGAGCACTCTGAATGTCACGTTGTTTGTTACCAGTAACAATTCAACGTCTGCCTTGAGGCAGAGGTCTGTTACATCGAGATATCAGATTCCTGATAGACTTCCCAACCTATAATTGTGTCCTCATTAAATCTAGGCAAATGTAATCTTTGTTTCCTTTTGTTTTCTTGCCTTTTCTATTTCAGTCAATGCCAAAACCCCCTGCTCTCCCTATATCCTTCTAAATTATCTTGTTCTAAAAGCCAGCTACCCTTAAGGACAGTCCTATGTCATTCATGGGCTCATGATCCCTAAGGGGTAGGTTGAAGGTTTTCTTTCAAAAAGTACCACATGCTACTCCTGGAACTGATCAGTGATTTGAGTTTCAACTGTCACTGAAGGATGATGAGAACATCCACCTAAGGACTCCTGTGCCCATTTTGCTAATGGATCATGGAGACTGAAGGGCTCACTGAGGCCACATGTCGATGGTGTCAAACACAGAATCACCACTTCTCAGCCTGGAATTTCCAGCTACTCCTGGTCTCTACTATTCATCAGCTTCTAAAACTCACCTTGCCAAAGCATATTCAAATTTACAAGAAGTGAAGAACTGGATGACCTCATTTATTATAAAGAAACTCTTCCCTCTGAGGGTGGGCAGGCCCTGGCCCAGGTGCCCAGAGCAGCTGTGGCTGTCCCTGGATCCCTGGCAGTGTCCAAGGCCACGTTGGACGGGGCTTGGAGCAGCCTGGGACAGTGGAAGTTGTTTCTGACCATTGCAGGGGGTGGAATGGGATGACATTTAAGTTCTCTTCTGAACTGTTCTGTCATTCTATGATTTTATAACTATGAGCCATTTTGATTGACATTTGGTGTGGAACACGCAATAATTCTGATTTCTAGTAGGGAGGACATACCAGTCATGAGAGTAAATATGTTTGGCAAAGTTTTTGTTCCTAGTACTTGTAGAAAATGGCAGGCAAGGATCTCCTAGCATGAAAAGCAGATAAATAGGCTTCAGGGAAAGAAGATGCTCAATGTCACCTTCCTAAGAGAAACTTCTGAGACCCCAAATATAGCTTACCCTGATGCTAATGCTATGCAGAAAGGCAGCTTGGGCTATGTCACCAAGGTACTCAGCAGTTATGAGGTGTATATTTTAGAAGATCATGTGAGGAATTAAGCATGAAGATGCCATTTAATTATACATTTATGCACTTGCCTTTTTTTTTTTTTTTTAGAGCAGACTCTTTGCTGAGCATTTACTTCTTTGAGTTAATGACAATAATTACATGAAAATCCATTTGGGCTTCTCAAGATGCTGAATTTGCAAACTGGCAATACAAATACTTTAATACTCATTTAAATACACTGTAATTGCACTTGATTCTAAGTAGTGGCATTTTAAAAGCTGTGCCATTTGTAAATATTAGATGCACCCCTCCCCCTTCACTTTAACATCAATCCTTAGTGTATCTGGTTGATGTCAGTCTTGATAAATTATGCTGCTGAAAGAGCTGACCATAAAGAATAACGTTTTCCATTAAAAATTAATATATTCCCATGCCACAGGTCCTTGTGTAAGTGCAATACAATGGTCTGTATTGTCTGTCTGTCAGCACATCCATGTCTGATTTGTGGTTTGCCTAGATCCTACAAAGTCCTGAGAAAATTACAGTTTTGATACCTGTCATTCATTAGTAATATTTATATTACTAATGTATTACAATATTTGCACACTGACAAGTGACACCTGCAGTCTGGTTAGCTGTCAGCCAGGCTCACAACATGAAAGAAAAGAATTACTTTTCCTCCTTATTGAATGAAAAGACAACATTTTTGCTGCCTTTCCCTCAGCACTCAGTTTTCCGAAGGGATTTCAAATGGCTCCCTGCTGGTTTGGTTTAGGATGGGCAGAGCTTTCTGCAGCCCTGGTGAAAACTGGAGCAGTAGAAACAGAGTTATCAAGCACAATTCCCTACACCTCAGGTCCTGATTCACATCTCTCTGCTCAGAAACTCACTGGGTATCATGCCAAAAGTTGTTTGAGTTTCTCCCCTCACCTTCCTTTTTTCACAGTGGACATCCTAGGACCTGATATCCTGTGTGCATAGGACGATGTCCTCCCTTCCAGACTGAATGCAGCCTTGGAAATTTTAATGTGGGTGGGGATAACATTTTAAAATTCTCCTTTTTTGGCAATATTTTTCTTTCCTTTATATTGTTTTTTCTGTGTACCTAATTATTGTAAATGTGGACAACTGTTTTATACCATGTTTTCAAGGAACACTTTTTTGCTTATGTACACATTGTCTGTGTACATATTTTGTGCCAACTGTTTAGAAAATGCATTTTCTTTCTCCTTTCTACATTTCAGCCTGTTCAGAAAAAGTCTAATGAATGATGCCTCACCTGTGGAAGTGTTTTTGCTCAAGTGCTAACTTTGAAAAACTCACTTAATATTATGAGGTTTTGTTCCAGAGGGGTACTGAAGCAAGGTTCTAAGAAGTCTTCACTAATTTATTTGATTATACCCTGCTTTGATTTTTCTACTTTTGTGTTGGATGACAATAATGCAAAAGCTCAAGAGAATGTGATGCAAAACACTTCATTTTCCAGGAAAGGGGTTTTTGATTATTTCTGGGAGGCTGTTCCCAAACAGAATGAAGAGAGCTGCTGAGAAATTAAATATTTTGCAACTTTTCTTCTGTAGAAAGAGAGAAGTGAGAGTTACCTATGAGGTCAGTCGAAATAAAAGAGAGCTTTGTAATGTGCATCATCTAAAGATAAAGCTGATTTTCAGTTGGCCCAAGGATCCTACATTTTCCATTCTATTATGTTAATAGATATGGGAGTGAAATATTTTCTCTCTTTCTCTTTCCCCCTTTTTTCCCTCCCTTCTCCTTTCTCTTTTCCTTTCCCACACAGGATTTGTTTCTTTCAGGGATCACTAGCCCCTTCAGTTGGATAGAGTCCTGGACTTTCATTCTGACTATATATTTAATATGAGAGCAAGCCAGAGTTAGAAGTCAGCCTTGCCCACATGCAGATGAAGATTCATCAGATATTTTGTTGACAGAAAATGCACTGTCTCTATGATTAAAATCCCCCAAAATTTCTTGTCGTGTGAAGCCACTGAAACCACCCTGCTTCCAAAATTCTGTTTAATCTAAAGAAATCTGTTTAGAAATTAAAGTAAGCAAAAAATGTGCGTTGTGTGGAAAATTTTGCCCAACAATCTTCCAACCTTTGCACATATCTGTGTTTTTATTGAAGTTCATCTGCCCTAACTCAGGGATCTCTAAAGGAGATCTGAAGAGGTCACCCAATAACTGAAGAACTATCCTGGGTGGGAGAAGTATCAAAATTGTATGTTTCAAGACATATTCTTAAGTCTTGATTTGCATAACTGCATAACCTTTGTGTGTCTCTTGTAAATACAAAAAATACTTGTATACCTTCTCTTAACAGTAATTGCAGTTTTGCACAGAAGCTCATTCCTCTGTGGATGTCTATGCACACGCACCAGACACCCAGAAAAGTGTCCAAATATTCCTATGCCCCACATTTCCCATTCTTTTTTCTAATAAGAGAGTTTTCTGAAAGACTGGTTATTTTATCAAAATGGAACACACTGATGTGACACGCTGATACCCCACATATTGGGAAGAATGAAAGAATCTGCCTTTGAGTGAGAGCTCTTTTGGTAAACTCACATGCTTGAATGATTAAACCCAAGGATTAAAATATCTTTTACAATGTGTAATTTTTTTTCT
This sequence comes from Fringilla coelebs, assembly GCF_963513975.1. Classification (NCBI taxonomy): domain Eukaryota; kingdom Metazoa; phylum Chordata; class Aves; order Passeriformes; family Fringillidae; genus Fringilla; species Fringilla coelebs. Next base: position 3,044,859 of record NC_140031.1, read on the forward strand.
TTCTCTCAATACCTAATACAGGAAGGGAGGACAGAAGAAGAGAGAGAAATAAGCTTATATTCTTAACTTTCCTAACCCATATTCCATTCCAGAACTATAAGATGTGATAAAGATAGGTAAGCAGATTAATTTAGCAGACTTCCAGACTTCTGATGCAAAAGAGGGAAGCAGAAACATTTTATCATTTCTGACATATGGAGCATGTAGTTCTGACTGCAATATGGAACGGATGATCAAAGTCATGTTTTCAATAGATCCTAGGAACAATTTTAGCCTTAAAGTCATTAGTAAACTTCAATTTAGGAGCTGAACCCTAAAACCTTAATTTGGACAAAGCAGTCCTACTTGGGAGCATAGCAACTCACTCACAGGTCAAAATTTAATATAATTCTTGAACCAGGCAGCTCAATGTCTTGGAGAAAATGACTAAAAAATACTAGGAAAATACCTTCCAGGTATGACGATGAAATTGAGAGCTAAGCACAGGGAAAATAAGAACTAAGGCTTTCAAAGAAAATTGAAGCTTTGGAGAGCCTTCAACTATTTTGATTTATATTTAAACATTTTAGAGATTGGAGCTTTGATTAGCTGAGACCCTCTCCAATTCCCCTTCAGCTCTGATTTATGGGCAGGCTGAATCTCAGTAAAATGAAAGCTAAATGAGGTGTTCTTTAAAATTACCTTTGAACACTTAAAGAAGGTAAGGAAGAGGGCAACTTGGTTGGTGCTGACATGAAGGGGAATGGGATATGAGGGTGAGTGTTTTTAGGAGCTGAAGTATTTTGAATACTGGAGAGGGGGAAGGAGCAGAAAGAACAGGATGTCAGGGTGTTTCTAATTGCTACATGTGATAGCTGTTATATATACATCACTTTTGACTGGGAGATGCATGAAACTAGACTTGTTAGCACAAACAAGGCTGTTTGTGCATATGTAAGATGGAATTTCGTGGGTTTTTTTGGTGCTTTATTTTTTGTTGGGAAGAATTTTTTTCTGAGTTTAGTGAAGAAATGGCTTTCTCATTTTGGTGTCTACAATGGATTGTCACAGCCTATCCAAGGTTATTCTGATAGAAATTTTGTAGCACCCAGGAAGCAGCTAGACACCTCCAGGCGAAACTGTGTGGGGATGGTTCATGGGGAATGACCTCAGTGGTTTAGCATAGAATCATAGAATGGCTGGGGTTGGAAGGGAACTTAAGGATAATCGTTTTCCAAGGTTTCTGCCATGGGCCAGGACACCTTCCACTATCCTAGAGTGCTCCAAGCCCCATCCAACCTGGCCTTGGACACTGCCAGGGATCCAGGGGCAGCCCCAGCTGCTCTGGGCACCCTGGGCCAGGGCCTGCCCACCCTCCCAGCCAGCAATTCCTTCTCAGCATCCCATCTGTCCCTGCCCTCTGGCAGTGGAAGCCATTCCCTGGGTCCTGTCCCTCCAGGCACTTGTCCCCAGTCCCTCTCCAGCTCTCCTGGAGCTCCTTAAGATATCCTTTACTTCAGGCTGAACAAGCTCAACTATCTCAACCTGTCTTCCTAAGAGATGTACTCCAGCCCTCTGATAATTTTTGTGGCAATGATCCTGGACTAACCTCTTCTAATAATATGGTGGATAGAAAAAGTTCTGTACATGACCATGGTCTTCCCAGTCCTCCCCAGTTTTTTGCTTTTTGCATCACCATTCTGTCTAATAGAGAAGAAAAATAATGAACAACATTATCAGAAGCCAGTCCGAAATGGCTAAAAATGCCCCTTAAGGCAGTATCCAGGTCTACAAATGTTCTCAGCCCTGCTCTCCTCACAGCTGCTGGCTGTGAGGAATTGTCTCTGCTCAAGGATGTGCACTGTGTGACAGTGACACACAAGGGGTCAGAGTCCCACCCCACCAAGCTGCTGCAGTTATCTCATCCCTGCAAGAAAAATATCAGGTGCAGAGGAAATTGCACATGACAATTGTTTGAAAACATGTCTCTTAAATGAAGTAAGGAATGTGTCATAAGCAGATGATCCCTGTGAGAGTGGTAGCTGCCAAAATTGTGAGTTAGGTCATGATGTTTGCAGAAGATTTTAATATTTTGCAGCTGGAATGTGCATATAACAATGTATTCCCACCCCACATTCTTGCTGATTTTGAAGGCATGGATACAAATGATTACTGACTGGCTCAAAACTTCCTTGCAGATACCATGGATTTGTTTCTTGACAGCCTTTATCATGGCAAGACGAACTGTTGAGGTATCATGAGTGCAAAAGATGGAGTCTGACTGTGGGGGAATGTTTAAGTTTTCCTAGTTTGTTAAAACAGCCGTAGGGCATCTTGGATTAGGTTCAGCTTCATAGCTTGGACACAGATCTCAGTTATCCTCTATTCTTGGCACTGGTCTTTGCTTGCCTGACAGCCTAGTGACGGGAATCCAGGATCTTCAACTGCATAAATCTGTTCCTACATAGGTGTCACCTCATTCTGCAGTGGCGTGCTCAGCATTCAAGCATTTCCCTTGGTCGTTTCTCACTGACAACTGTTTCTTCCCACTGGGGAGCAGATGAGCCATGGCAAGCCATTATCACTCCTCTAAGATGATGTTGAGTCAGCCTCAACATCAGTCCTGAAGATAACCGTGGTCTTGTGCAGCTGGTGGCCTGGATCTTTTCCTGTTTGCCAGAATACCGTCCCAGCAAGGCAGTCTCACCCTCATCAACACAGATAGCTCACATGCATCCTCCAGGACATGCACATGGGTGAGTAGAGGCCTTCCTGTGGAATCTCTTACATTCCTTGTAGGGTTTTTGTTCCAGACGCATGAAACAATTTTGATGCCACTGATGTGGCTGTTTGCAGCCAGTTTGAGAGAGCCACTGTGGGCTGAGGTGCATAGTTACTATTTTTGTAACTACTGGCATCAAGCTTCTGGAATTAGCCAGATCCCACAGTTTTTCATCTTTATTCTTGAGACATTTGGCTTCCCCTGTCTCCCTAATCACTTTCTCATGTGTTAAGTCAGGGTCGAGCCTTTCTGACGCAAAACACTCTTTCATACAGAAGTCATAAAGTCACACAGAGTTTCATCATGCTTCCAGACAGAGAAATGGCAGCTTCTTAGGAGAATTGCATTGGGACTGGAACCTCAGTGCAGAAGTTCTCTCTCTTCACAACCCCTGAGAGACAGCAAAGGCCCTAAGGAGGTCACCAGAGCTTCTTGCCTGCCTGAATAAGACCCATGGCTGAACCAAAGAAGGAGCTGGAGTAGAGGAAAAAGTTCTGTGCAGGGGCATGAATTATCCAGCCACAGGAGATGAGGCTGCTCATCCTGTTCTCTCTGAATGCCAGGTGCCATTGGTATTTCTTTTGGAAACACCTCAGTATTGGGGATATCTTGTGGCCAGACCCAAAAGGGGTGCTGCCAATTCCAGGGAAAGCATTGAAAGTGGTGATGGGGCTGCCTGCAAATAAATGGCAACACAGAGACACCCTCATGAAGATGTTGCCTGTCTGCCACCTGCTACCATGCATGGAGACTAAAGAGATGTCTCACTTTCCCCCCAAAACTGGATTGCTTATTTTTTTGCAAAGACAGAATAGGAAATGAAAGTATTGAAAAGACAGGATGGACACCATCAGTCTGTGGCTGGAGAGTATGAACTGGGGTGTATTTTATGGCTTAACTTGTCATGCCATAAGCACTCCTGCAGGATAAATGGGAAAAAAGTAATCTCAAGGAATGGTTCTGAAGCAGCTCAGAGGTTTTAAGGAGAAAGTTGTGCATTTCTTTGTCCCTTAGGTCCACAATTAACCTTATCTATCTGCTCTCATTCTCACTTAGCTAACATCTATTCAGAAAAGAATTTGGCAGTGTTTAAAACCATCCCTGTTCAGCAATGTGCAGAGGCAAGTGCTCTATATGAAAAATGTGCTGAAATCCTTCTCCTAGGAGTCTCCTTGCCAGCCTGACCTCTGCATCCAAATTCTAGCCAAAACTGAGCTGATGACAGGGGGCTTTGGCCAATGGACATTGCTCAAAGTGGTATCACAGTCTGAATGTGTATGACAACTGCAATTTGAACATAGGAGCTGAAGCTAGTCTTTGATGCAGGTGCAAAATCACCATCCTTCTTCAACTATGGAAACCACTTTCACTGGAGCTTTACTAGTCAGGATTTCTGACTAGTTTTATGCAGGAAAAAACAGAGTGATTTCTAAGGATCTCTATTGCATTCACACTGAATTAGCATAATGGAGGCTGTTAAAGTGAAAAAAAAAAAAAAGAGATATATCTGATCCCATGGGCAATTTCAGATATATACTGTCTGAAGCTGGAATGTCTGGATGTGTGGAACAAGGCTGCTATTGCAGCTTGTCACTGCCTGGGTAGTAAGGGACAAAGTGAGTACATAAAATGGGTGTACGCAGGCACAAAATCTAAATGCTTACACTTTTGCAAAGGTACAGAAGTTTAGTCAGTGTAAATTGCTGCAGGAGTACCAAGCCTAAAATAACTGAAAATTGATTCCCACTTACTTTTGAAATATTCTGGTGAACTGACAGTTATTTTTGAATAGCTCCTTGCCTGCTGAATTCCAAGGAAGTCTTAATTTCAGCATGAGCAGAATGTTGCTGAGTAATTCTAAAAGATCACCCTCCTCTCAAATTCAAATTTTCCAAATGAAGTGAGCACGTTTCAGGTCTTTCTTATCCCTATCAATCCCTGTCCTGAAAGACATAATCTCCTACGATGGGCTGCTTGAAGACAGAAGGAGTCAAGTGGCAAAAAGGAGGTGAAATCCTATTTTCAGAGTCCAGGATGTCAAAGATTAAGTGCACACTCAATGTCAGCTATTTACATGCCAGACTTTTCCCCTGATGGCTACAATCACCTTCAGACCTCACCTCCCTGTCGAGAGGGAACTGCCAGTTTAAGATTTTCCAACAAGTAGCTCATAGACAGCAAACACATGCAGACCTACAGCTTCTCTTCTGGTATATATTGTTACTATATTCTATATATTATATACAGTATGTATTTATACTGTGTATCTATGTATTATATGGCTATGTTCTGATATATAGACTCACTTTCAGCCCTGTGTCAGAGGAATAAGCAATGCATTCCTCCACCAATGACCATCTCATCTTCTAGCAGCATCCACAAAATGCCCCAAAAATCACAGTGTGAGCACTAGCCACATCTCTCTGGTGTGGTTTAAAGCTGCGTAACAAGACAAACCTCTGATGTGATGGCCTGGGTCGTGATGTCATTGTTACATGGCAATTATAACAATGAAATAGCAACAGCCAAATGTTATCCAGTGGCTGCACCAAGAATAGGTTGACTGAACTGTAATGACTATGCATCATCATTAGAGAGCTGCTGAGTCTCAGAGAATCTCTTCTAATGAACAATTGGATAATCACCAGCAAACGACGACTTTTGCAATTGAATCTAAAAGATGAACTCATTGATACCATTGGATTATTAGGAGCTCATGTATTGATGTTCAATCATTTTAATAGATGTGCTGTCCTTATTGTAGAATACGACAGTAAAAGTGCTGTGAATAGTAATTTCCTAATAATAACCCTAATGATGCTAATAATACCATAATCTTATTTAATCTAATTTAAATACACTGAAAAAAAGGACCTACTTAGAGCCACTCATCTTTTGTTGATGGAAATACTCTCAATATAAAAATTACATTTCTTTCCAACTCCTTTGGCACACAAAAATCAAAGCCACTCACCACTTACAAATCAGGCAGGGGTCCCAAATCTGTAAAATCTTTAGGAAAGCACTAATGTGTTGTGTTTAATAGGGATGAATTTAAGCATCTGCTCACAGACTTTGCTGAACTGAGCTTTCTCCAGCTTTTGGGCAGGGACTCAGTTCTGAATGACATTAATTTTGCCTCCGTGTTGGGATGTCTATTATTACCTGAGTCAGTTTAATTTGTAATGAAGGCTCAGCAAGTGATTGCATGAGTTAACAGAGAAGAAGAGAGTGCAGATGAAGGCACATGGCAAAGACACAGCTGAAATCAACTGTCTGGCACACCAAACTCTCAGTGCACAGTAAATTGTCTTGACTCCACATGTACTTTTAATAAGCCATGTCAGAAAGAAATCCTCTGAGAGCAGGTCACCCATGCATGGACTTGCCTCAACGGAGTTTAAAATAAATTCCATCATCAAGTATTTTCAGTTGGGTCCACCCTGAAGTTGCAGTACTTTTGCTACATGTATAAACACTGAAAATTTGACAGAGGTAATCCTGTAACAGAAGAATTAAAAGCAACTCCTTTTTTGCTGCAAGCCCTATTTCTTCTGTGTGTTATATACATGGTTTTGTATTTCAGTCATATCTTCTTTTGTGCAAACAAAGTCAGGATTTCTGTGCTTTGCAGAGCTGACATGTCCCTGGGAATAAGGGCTGGATTCTCTTGTGGCAAATACTTCACTCTGAGAGAGAACTTCTGCTTGCAAAATTTTTATTGGTGGCAACGAATGAGACAGGAGAAAAAAAATCTGAAATCTGGACTATTTGTGAGGCTGACAGCCAGGCTAAAAATACCTACAGATGAATGGTCAAATAAACAAGGTAGTTGTCATTTTCTCTGAAAAGGTCCCTTTTCAGAATCAAGAAGTAATTTCAGGGCAAGCAAGTTTTACAAGGGAGGGTAAAATACCATGTTTGCTGAAAAATTCACTGTTGCTGGCAGTGGTGTCTTGCAGGAGACACCACAAGTGGACTCAGTGGTGACAATTGTGTGTGGATAAAAATGGGGCTGGGTGATTACTGGAAGAGAAGTGAGGAATGGTGCTGAGATCCTGAAGTAACTCAGCCCCAAAGCCCCCACTTTACCTTCCTGCATGAGCTCCTAATGGTTCACCAGGAGGCAGGTTGGAGAGTGTTAATTCCAGAAAGACCTGGAACTGGGGGAGCTTGTGCATTGTTAGTATTCAGGCTGGGGGTGTTTAGTAGGCAGGGTGAGATCTGGCTGTGTCCTTTTACACTGAAGGAGATGAAATTCTAAGTATTTCCAGCTGGAAACCTTTTACAGTGGGAAAAGAAGGAGGAACACTACCCTTTTCCCATAAAGAAGCCCTTTTTTCAACCAAGTAATTTTGGAAATAGGCGGGTGTATTATAAATCCCCACAATGCTACTTCTCTGGACAAGAGCACAGAATATACAATTTTCTCACAGAAAGTCAACAGCTTTTTGTTGCTCTCAGCTTTTCAACCCCAGTGTTTGCCTGCCCACCAGCCTCAGCATCAAATGAGGAACATGCCCACGTGCAGGAGAGGGCTGCAGTGCTGGTACCAGGTTACATGGCTGTGCTCAGGTAAACCCTGTTCAGCTCTCCTTAAAGGTGGACCCCAAAGTCACTGTGGGCAGCTCCAAACTTGCTGTGACTTGTGCTGCCTGTTTGTGGTGTGAGTGCCCAAGAGGATGGGCAGGATGTGAGGGTGCCTTGGGCCATGCCTGGAGTGAATGGAGTGTGGTGGTGATGGGACCTGTCACTGCAGTTCCCCTGTGAGCATCTCCTCCCCAGGGGGGTTTAAACGGACCATGGGATGATTGTACTGCTCAGTTTATCCCTGGGAGCACTGGGATTATGGTATTCCCAGGTGTCTCAGCTCCTGCAGGGTGTAGTGGAGAGGAATGCGCTCCTCTGGGATGCCCTTGCTACAGAGTGATCCCAGGGAGACAGGCCGACAGAGTGTTAAAAATAAAATTAAAGGAAGACTGCAAATGACAGAAAAGTTGAAGACAGGACTTTCAGAGAGCAGTTTGTCAGGAAGACAGCTGCTTTTTATAGCATGCCTGGCATGGCTGACGGCAGAGACATTTGACATTTCTCTCTGATTGAGTGGCAGGTGGGGAGAAGGCAGCCAGAGATAGTGTAAGCAAATGACTTGGGAAGCAGAATTAGGAAGGGGCAGCATTTGGGAAAAGTTGTGCAGCTTTGGCTGGACCCCTTGGCTGATTCACAGTACTTGAAGGGCCGGATCCAAAAGTCCCTTGACATCACTCTTCCATTCCTTCATGTAAGGAAAAAAAAAACAACTCAAGGCTCCAGGAAAATGAGTTTCCTTTCACAAGGGGCTGCTTTCCTCAGGCTGTCAGAACTGCCTGTGTCCAGCTCTCCTTCTGCAATGAGGCAGAGAAGGATTTGGTCCTTGGGGGTGACAGATGCAGGGGAAAAGGTGAAAGGACTCCAAGGTGGCAGTAGTCATTTCTGGGCTCCCCATCTTTTCCATTGAAAAAAGATATTTCTGCTGTTGGAGAGAAAATGGGGTTATATATGAAGGGAATTACAATTAAGGCTGTCATTCTTTCTCCTTGGCTTAGGAAGACCCAGCCCTGGCTCAAGAGTTTGAGCAACTGGAAATTTGTTGAAAATGGAAATGGGACTTAGGGTCTTATTTTCTCCATTTGCAGGATGTGGGCTCCAGCAGGGACCTTCCTCCCAATTCCTGAGGTTTCTTTGGAACTGCAGAGGCCTGGGTATTATTCTTACATCTAGAAGGGACACACCTCTTGCAGGACAGCTTTTATCTGTGACACTGAATGAACCCTCTTTGACTGCTACCTCTGAGCTCTTCATACATCACACTAGATCCCTGCCAATCACCGAGAGCAGGATGATACACAATGTTTATCTCTAGGTGCTTGGATACTTTCACTGTGTTTCCCACCCAGCTCTGATCTGTGACTCATAAGAAATAATCTTGGTCACAGTGAACTGGGGCCCTCACAAAAAAATGGGAGTACATCTCTTATCAGCTACTGCTTATCACATGGACCTACTGTTATATTTGTTCCAGACTTCCCTGAGCTCCATAATTTAATTTACTATATTTATGAGGTCTTCCTTATCTCCAAATAAATTTTCCTCTTATTTATTGTTCAGGAGACGCTTGGCAGAAGAAGTTAAGTACCTCAGTAATTTACAGTCATCATTAATTTCATGACTGCCAATTTATTACTGTTTACACCTTCTGTACGAGGAGGCAAAGTATTCGATACAGTAAATGAATTTATCCCCAAGCATTTGTCAGGCTGTCTTTGTTAGCATGAGTCTTCCTCTGTCAGTGCAAGGATAAACTATGGGACGGGAGAGGACAGGGTGAGCACGTGTGAGACAATTATCTAGGATCAAAGACATGAAGGATTCCATCAGGCAAACCTTTTTTAACCTGTGTATGCCTGAAGATCTTTGTCTGGAACATAAAGACAGAGAATGCAAATTACACTGAATGCTGGCTTTGGAAAAAAGAGGGATTTGAGAAAAAAATATTATATGCTTGAATATTTTCTTTTATATAAATAGGAAAAAAATAATTTTTATATATTTTTTATTTTTGTTGTTTTGAACTGAAACATTTTGAACTGTGGACCAGACCCAACATGGCAGAGGAGCAATTTTGTTTCAAACTCTGTTTGACTAAGGTGTTATGGCATTTCATGCAAGCTGTGATTTGAATATTCATCATCTCCCATAGGCAAAACTTCTCCCACCAGGTTTGTGGCATAGCTGCTTTTTCTTTTCCTCATCCATCTCAAATTCAAAGTGTCGAAAAAGTCCTACTACAGGCCAGCTGTCTGGAGGCTTATGTGTAATTGTACTCCTGCTTCCAGCAGAGAGAAATCTGTGTAGTGCTAGGAATGATGTGTTGATGTTGAGTTTATACCTTGTCACAGGCTTAGTATGTATCTATTGGAAAATGCATCTACTTTCCTTATGCTTTTCTTTCCTTCTGAGAAGTGGGAAAAATAACTCTGGGCAGAAATTTCTTCCCGAATAATTTTTGGGGGTGGGGGCACAGAGGCAGGATTTCAGTTTTATTATGATTTTCCACCTAACATCTAATTTTAAATGAATTCAGCCCCCAAAATATTTTGAATATTGTGCCTCAGGGAGATTGGAATTTACTGCTAAACCTTCTGTAATATATCATGATTTCTCTTCTTACTGAAGGGAAGTTGAACATTTGGGAAATCTCAGACAGTGAAGTGTTAAGGGAGGCTTAGTCTTGCTGGTGAGTCCAACTTTCAGGTGAGAATGGGATGGCAGGCAGCAAAATACACCCCTGAGACCTTCATGACAATCTTCCTTCAGTAAAAAATATTTGTCTTTTAGTAGTGCTTCTAGTATCAAATAAATTTTAAAAAGCTCTATGTGGGAGAGAAACTAGTGTTTATTTAAAAATTATTCTTCATGAAAGCATCAATTTTCTAATCATAGAATTGTTTAGGTTGGAAAAGCCCTCTGAGATCACTGTTAGCCCAGCACCTCCACCTTGTTTACCACTTACCCTTGTCCCCAAGTGCCACATCCAGACAGCTTTAAAATCCCTCCAAGGATGGGGACTGACCCAGGAGGCCTCTGCCAGGGCTGAGCAGCCCTTTCTGTGAAGAATTTTTTCCTAATATTTAATATGATCTTCCCCTGATGCAGCTGGAGACTGTTCCCTCTCCTCCTGTCCCTGTTCCCTGGAGCACAGCCCGACCCCCCGGCTGTCCCCTCCTGTCAGGAGCTGTGCAGAGCCACAAGGTCCCCCTTGAGCCTCCTTTTCTCCAAGCTCAGCCCCTTCCCAGCTCCCTCAGCCTCTCCTGGGGCTCCAGCCCCTCCCCAGCTCCGTTCCCTGCCCTGGACACACCAGTGCTAAGATCCTTGCAGAGAAAATGCATCTATAAAACATTTGACATTACTACCTTGCTTAACATTTTCTCTGTTTTTTGTATTTTGAATCCTGCAAGAATTTTGGTTTTCACTTGTGCATCTATTGTCCTACTAATGTCTTACTTTGATAAATAGTATACTACTACTACTAATACTAATAACAATGCTCCTTTGTCTGACATGGACCTGAGAGCAGACTTTATCCACAGCAGGCAGGCAGGCCATGAATGGACATTTTAGTTGTTCTCCCTCCTGGGTCCCCCAGAAAGGGTGAGAGTGCCCTGTGTGTGCAACATGAAGGAAGCCAGATGGGTGATAATGAGGCAGAGATTCCCAGGACAATAGATAGCTTCAGGAACATTGCAAAGCCCTCAAAGCCTTCCCTGAGATACTCCAGTTTCTAACAAAAATTATTGGCTTGCTGCAGGAATTACTGGGTGAAAACCCATACTCGCCGTGATGTTAATGTAGGGACAGATGCTCCCAAGGGTTCTTTACAACTAAAGAATCCAAAATCCACTTAATACAGCTGTGCTTAGCCCAATGTTTACTCATAATAAAACATCATTAGAGAGACCTAGCCTTGCATTAGTGTTGGCTTTGTTCTGATGAAATCTGGCTGTACAAAGAGTATTCGGAGAGCCGCTCTGGCAGTAACACCCACCCTTGAGTGCTGCCAAAACGTGCTCTGCTTTACAGGCAAGGTCCTGCCCATGCCTGGGGAGCACTGAGGTGATGAATAAATTCACGACTTGCCGGAGAAACAGCTTATACTTTTTCTTTTTTCTCCACTGTGCAGGAAAGCCAGCTGGAGGCTGCAGCCAGTGAGGAAATCTGGGGTCATTCCTTGCTCTGGGCAGCGTGTCAGCCGGCCATAGTGTGTGCTTGTAAGAGGTAAGAGAGCATCCTGCATAGATGCTCCTGTGCAGGTAGCAGGGTTAGTTCAACACAGCAGAAATCCACTATTCCCACCTCAGCTGTTCTGGCCTTGCTAGCCTTTGCTGGTTTTGCTACATCTCTCAAAGCTTTTGTTGTTTTATTTTATTTTTTTTGTCACTCAAGGAAAAGAAAAAAATAAAGAAAACCTCATAGCTGGGTTACAAAAACCTGTCTCGTTATCATCTTTTATGTTGGCAGAGGTCTGTTTATATTTGTGTTAACTACTTTTGTAATTTAGCTTAGGCCTGTTAAAAGTAATTAATATTTCAAATGTAGACATGCTCACATAGGACATGACTCACCTTCTGTGGGAATTAATGAAACTGTGATTTAGACAGGTCTTTCAAGGGAAAAAAAAAGCAGAACCCTGAAGTGCCCTTTAAAGACTATTTCAACTGGAATGGGTGAAAATAAATATTGCAAATTGCACATCTTAGACCCCAACAAAAGTATACACCTCCCTGCAGGACAGAAAGCCGAAGCTGTTTAGCAGCATCAGTAACTAAACGTGGGGGAGGAGGAAGGCAGAGAATGTTTGTGGCAGGTTTCAGCAGGTGGGATGGTTTCTTGCATTCAAGACTGTGGGAAGAGCATGCTGCTCTGGGATCTGTGTCTAAGTAGTCAGAAGAGAATCACTGAGGCTGGAAAAGATTTGCAAAATCTTCAAGTCCGGACTTTGACTTATCCTCACCTTGTCAACCAGACCAGAGCACTGAGTGCCATGTCCAGCCAGTTCTTGGGCACCTCCATGGGTGGCGACTCCACCATCTCCCTGGACATCCCCTTCCAATGCCTGACAACATTTTCAGTGAAGAAATTCTGCCTTTTGTCCAACCTGAACCACCCCTGGTGTCACTCGAGGGTGTTCTCCTCAGTCCTTAATTGCCTGTGAGAAGAGGCTGACTGTATCTTTGTCCCAAAGCACACATGGGGAAGAATTAAAACCTGAGTATTGATTGCATAAAGGAGAAAAAGGGATCATATTTTTTGGAGAGGAGTGAAAGAGAAAGTTTTTGTAGTTGCATCACCCATGATAAAAAATTGAAGCAATTTTCAAGAGATTTTTGAATACTTCTAAGTGTGTCTTAATTACTGTGTGTTCTGCTTTGCATTCTTTACATTATATTTGGACAATTTTTGGAGGTGCTGAGGAGCAGCAGCATCCATGGCTTTGAGTTTGAGTTGAGAGATCCCAACACTGGGAGAACACCAGGGCAAAGTGTGGCTGAACTGGGGGCATTTCCAGGAAAGGGTATTTGAGCGCATTCACTTACAGACACCTGCAGCATGTCACAAAGTGACCACCCTCAGCTCATTGCCCTCCTGAATCAACTACAAATGTGGCCAAGGTGGCCAAGATCACAGGGATGTAGTAATAAATACTGACCATTTCACTTGAGGAGGTTGTCCTAAGCAAGAAGAGCCTTAGACCCAGCATGTGGTTCAGCCACTGTCGCCACAAGGAACCCACCAAATTAACCTCTTAAAGATAAAGCTGGTGTTTCTTAAGTTGCCTCCAATTTGCACCTATAATTTTCCTGGAAAATCTCTCTGCATGTCTCACATCAACTAGTGTTTTCCTGTCCACAAGACATGGTGAGATTACGTGTCAGAGATGATATCCCCTGACGTCCTCCAGCCGGTACCATCACCGTTAAATGTTACATGGCTAATGTTAGATATTTCATGTAATGGAGAACTTCCTTTCACCCCTGCCCATGGATGATATTTCTTCCTTCCATGAAGAATGATGGCAAACATTTCTGACAATAATTAATTTTCCGTTAATTATTTTCTATTTCTGTGCAGTGCGTTTTTTTTTCTAGCTCCCTTACAAATTTGGCGTTGAGACCCCTTCACCCTTTCCATCGATTCAAATACAAGGTTCCATTCTTCATTAGGGCTATTTTAAAATCTGCAAAGAACTGTTTTCCAGATGTGGATATGCACAGACAGTAATTGCACTTCATGATCACTTCCAGCTGCCCTAAATGCCTGCCAACAAATTCCCATAAGGAGTGCATGTTTTGTGCTGCAAATCAGGGAGAACATTGTAAAATGATAATGTGTTGCACACTGCAGTACCTACAAGAGTTATGGACTTTATAACTGAACTAATTGGAATTAGGCTTTACTGTAAAGGTCAAGAAAGTTGCAAAGAAATGCAATCTTAGTAAATTAATCTGTTGGGCTGTTTTTGAGTGCTATTGAGCACCTGTTTGTTTGATAACTTTTTTTTTGTGAATTATAGTTGAATACTTTGTGGATGCCTTATAAGCTTGCATAACATGGAAAAGGCTATCCTGTATTTTGAATTGGACATGTAATTAGATACCACATATTCTTGTACCAAATAAAACATTTGCCTCCCAGAACTGTTCTGGTGTGACCAGAACTTACAGCTATGGATCACATGTTCTGCTGGTGTTAATAGCCTCAGTTTCATTGATACCAGTAGAGATATGTACACACTGCTAGAGCTGAACTCAGCGCTGTATTTTTGTTATTTCAACAATTTCATTTTTAAATAGGTGTTTATATAGTTCCATAGCAGTTTTCTCCCTTTTTACTTGCACAGCCTTATGATTCTTGGCTGAGACACCATTTAGTGAAAGAAAACCAGAAGAAGATATCACTTATAACCTCAGAGTGAGTAATAACATCCTAACCAGCAGAGCAAGTGCTTTAGCAGTCTTAAAAAAAGAAGTCTAGCGGAAGGTGTTCCTGCCCATGGCAGGTTGGAATGAGATGGTCTTTAAGGTTCCTTCCAACCCAAACCATTCTGGGTTTCTATTAAAGAAAATAGTCATTCTTGCATTCTTGAGCCAGTGATCTTCAATTTTTTCTGCCTTTTTTTTTTAGGGTTTTTTTTGGTTTTTTTTTTTTCCTTTCCCTGCAATGAAGATGTGGATTGCTATTTTGCAAAAAGTTCTGACTCCAGGTTTTCTTCCCCTTGGCCAGCTTTTCTCTTGCCACCTCCTTAGGTGTAGTTCCCACACATCCTGGAGATCATATGTTGATAACCCCTGCATGTCTCATGAGTGTTTATCTCATAACTGCTTTCTACAAATACATTAAAGCCTTACTAGAGATGTGTTTAAGCTGCAGTTTTTCCTGGGAAGTAACTCACTGACAATTTTCTGTGGTCTGGATTCCAGGGCTCAGGCCTCCCAGTAACAAGGAACATTATGGCTCAGGGTGCTTTCAGTGTGAGAGAGATGTAATATTTGTGTACGCAATTCCTGTGATTGCTCCTGATGAGTACATATCTGAATATTTTTCTAGCTGAATGAAATGCCTTAGTAAAAAAATATATAGCTTAAGTGTCAGAACTACAATTAAGAGAAAGGTACGTGAAAATTAAACTTCTGAACCCCTATTTCACCCCCCTGCAAAAGAAAAATAGGAAAAAGAAAAGGAAAAGAAAAGGAAAAGAAAAGGAAAAGAAAAGAAAAGAAAAGAAAAGAAAAGAAAAGAAAAGAAAAGAAAAGAAAAGAAAAGAAAAGAAAAGAAAAGAAAAGAAAAGAAAAGAAAAGAAAAGAAAAGAAAAGAAAAAGAAAGTGGTAAACTTTGTAAACCTGGTGAGCATATGGCAAATCCTGTCCACTCAGGAATTACTGGGTGCAGACAAAACTGAAAATTGAAAAATTAGGAAATATGAATTCTCTTAAGTTTCCTCAGTGTGGTACTTAAAGCAGCTTAAGGAAAGGATATCATGCTATAAAGTTAATCAAAATCCATCAACCACACAGGGATCAAGCCCGTCAGAGTTCAAAGAGTATCTGGAAGATGCTCTTAGAAATGTGTTTCTGCTTTGGTAGTCCTGCAAGAAGTTGTACTTGATGACCTTATGGTTCCCATACAGCTTGAGATGCTCTGATTCTATGATTGTATTGTTTATTTTAGAACATAACAAGCAGAGGAGGGGGGATGATTTTGAAGTAGGCTCTAGCAGGGTTAGATACTGCACAAAAGTCTACAATGAGTCTCCCTCTACTTCAGTTGCTGCAAGCAATGTCTTCCCCTCATCCACGTGCTCACCTTGTTCCTATTAGAAAGTCAAAATGGGCTTGAACACTCATCAGCCCCAGGAGTGGGTGACTCCTGTCCTGCCAGCTCAGTGCACAGGCAACATTTGATTGCCTGATGCACCTCACAGAAATATCCCCTACAAAGACAGAGGCACCTGTGGGACAATCTTGGTTATGTTTTCTCCTGCAATATCCCACAGCACTGGCACTTGTTCCCCTGAACAAGAACAGACCATGGGGCTGCAAGGGTCAGTCTCAGCCTCCTGAAGTGCACGGGGAGTAGAATCCTTTCTATGAAGTCAACAGAATTTTGAGCACTTTTTGCACAAAACACACACACAGACACACCTAAAGGCATTATGTTCACTTTGACAAAGCATCTCTTGTTGTCCTCTTAGTTTACTGAAGCTTTTAGTGATCTTCAATATATTGTATGGCAACAAGATGCTGATTTTCCCTTTACCAAATGTGAGATCTTCATAATTGAATGTTACCTGTTGGGTACAAAATACCTCTTCCAATGCACAAATAAATCTAAAAGGTGGTTGTCTCCATCTGAGCCTTTCATCTTTGATTCATTTTTTTCCCAGAGTCAATGCTGTGAGCTTCTTAATCATCAGATTTAAAATTAGTACTGTCTTTTGGAGTGCTTCCAGTGAGTAGGGTGACCAGGCAGGATGACTTTTACATTTAAGACCACCTACATCTCAAGATAAGCTTCATCAATAGGAAAAAAATGGTAGACTCCACCAGAAGCTTCTTCAGTGCTCCAAGGATTGGTGCCTAGGAGTAGGCAGCAGGAACAGTTTGATGTTTGATGCTAAAGTGGCTCCTCCTGTTATAAATTGACTGGTGTGACATCTCTGACAGCCTCAGCACTGGCCACGGCTGGATGCCTGATTTGGAGCCCAGTGTGGAGAACAGGCTCTCAATTGACTGTTGGATTGTACGGAGAGCCCTGTGCCTCCAAGTGACATTCTGAGCCTGACAATGCAGCTGCAGCAATCCTGTCTCACTGTAGGTGGAAGTCTCTGGCCAGAGCAGCCCTGTAGGCAGCACTTGCCACTTTCTAGACAAAAGAAAGTTCTTTTCTTACCATGGTATTTGTCTTGGTAGGTGGGAAAGGACTTGTAGCTGGGCACAGGGAAAGGAATAATAACCTTTTGTTATGAAGTTTTGTTATAACTGTGCCTGTATGTGCTCTGGGGTAAAAATTCTCCAAAAACATTATTTTGTTGTGCCTCCGTGAACAATCCTTCATTCACAACCCTCCCACACCCAGGCATTCACACATGACCAAGGTTCATAGCTGAAGATACTGACGCACAATTCATCAATGGCTCTTTTCAGCATTGAGCCTCTCTGATGATGGATTTTTTTGCTCTGCTCTCCAGCTGACCCAGCACCTCAGCTATCCCAATGTCTAGCCCAGAATCTCTTGGTTTTCTCATCTCCCTTCTGTTTAAACATATCTATTTCTTAAAAGTTTATTGAAATTTCAGGAGGAAAGAACTCCTGCCAAGAAATACAGTTTTGTCAAACCTAATTTTTGGCAAGAGAAGGTCAGTTCTATATCCATGCATACACAAAACTTTGCTGGTGAGAAATTCAACAGAACAAAACCATTTTGAGTGTTCATTTCAAAACAAGGTGAAATACTGTGTTACAGTGCAACCTAAAATATAATTTTTTAATTCTCAGTAAATGTCCCCCACATTTTTATAAATAATTATTTTGGTTTGAGATGTCAACCTGAGATAATTTTCCTTTTTGGTTTTCTTGGAAACTTTTCAAGCAAGAGGATTTTTTTAAAGCCTACAATTCAGGACTTTTATCTTTTCGGGAAAAATGGTTTTTCACTTGCTCTATTTCTAGTTTTCAGATTTGGTCTCAGGATTTTCCATACTATCCTTATATAGAGCTGCTCTTCACTACAGAGGATTTCCTTGCATCTCATATTGAATGTAACTAATAACTAAAAGGGGAATATTTTATTTTACACTCAGCTAAAAGCAGCAAGCTAAATTATTTCGTTCTGGTTATGCAGAAGGCTGACATGGGGAAAAAAGCAGCAAATTTTGTGTCTTAGATGGCCTCAAGGGATGGTGATTTATTACTGGCTCAAGCACTCTTGCTGCAAGGTGCAGGGCATCTATCTGAGTGGAAGGACCATTTTAAAGCCTGGCTTTTATGAGGTTGATCTTCAAAGTGTGCTGCACCATCACAGTGATTCCTCTGCTGCTTTTCTACCTCCCCTGCCTGCACTTTTGATCATGCCCCACAGATCTGCTCATCTCAGCCCTGCTGTACAAGCCTTGCCAGACTGCAGATCTTTGCCAGGCTCACTGCCTCTGTCCTTTTCAACTCCACAGTGCTTTAAAAAGCAGCTCTTACCCTTTGTAACCGGCCTGAAAGACCTGAAAGGTTTTTGGCTTTAAAAGGGAGTTTAGACAATAGTTTTTTTGGTCTTTCTTGATAAGCCACCCTAAGGCTTAGGTATAAAAACATCAGGGGTCCTCTGTTTTTTTGACTTTTCTCCCAAAATAATCAATATGTGCAGGTTGTCAAGTGTATTGAACGATGTGGCAGTAGAGAGGATGTTTCATATACTCAGCCTTCTTTTCCCAGCTGGAAAATCAAAACCAGGAGAGGCCTAAGGATCTCCTCAGAAGATTTCTGCAGGGCCCTGTGTTGCAGCAGTCTTCCACATCAAGGTATGTGAGGCTAATGCCCAAAATAACAGCTCTCAAGCCATGATGAGAATCGTACAGAAAGCACTTACCACTCTTAAGCCAAAATCAATAGCAAATTTTTTTTCCTTAGCTCAAAAGGACAAAACTATTTGTTTCGCCATCACACCAGCAGGCCATTCCCTGAGATGAGCTGCTTCCATCAAAGGCAGCAGCGCCTGCAGAAACAGAATTAACTTAACTTCACTAGCCTCTAATCACAGAAGGATTAGGTAATTCTATCTGTTCAAAGTGGATAAACAGTTTCAATTGCCTACCATGGTAAGTGGGTCTGTTTTAAATTTAGAAACCTTTCATAGCCTTTGGATTGTGTCTTTCTTGTGACCTTGAAAGCAGCAAAATCCCTTTTGAGGCTCTGACCAAGTTTTGATTCTGCCTTATGGAATGATACTGAGAAGTTGCTGGGAGGTTGGACATTTTTGCCAAGTGCTATGTCTTGATTAATATAAAAACCTATCTGTAAAATCAGTTGGGCTGTACTTTTGCTTGTTACTCCATCTGGATCATGGTCGTCTCATGCCCTCTGATGCCATCCTGTGCTATGGCCAGAGGGGTTATGGCTGAGTCTGAGGCTCCAGCATGAATCTGCAGAACAGTAAGTGGGATGGAGGTGGCAAGAAGAGTGGTGGAGATAAGGAGCATGAGGCTGGGGGCACCATGGAAGATGTGGCTGGAAGCTGATTTTCATGAAGAGAACTTAATGCATCACATTGCCCTAGCAAGGGAAGTATACAATTTAATCATGAGCAAAAAGAATACTCCAGAATCTATTGCTTTGCCCTGAAATGGGTGCTGTTCAATTCCCCCATTGCTGTGCTTTAAAAGGGTGTCTGTATATATGTTTATTATTCCTTCCTTCCTTCCTTCCTTCCTTCCTTCCTTCCTTCCCTCCTTCCTTCCCTCCTGCCTTCCCTCCTGCCTTCCCTCCTGCCTTCCCTCCTGCCTTCCTTCCTTCCTTCCTTCCTTCCTTCCTTCCTTCCTTCCTTCCTTCCTTCCTTCCTTCCTTCCTTCCTTCCTTCCTTCCTTCCTTCCTGCCTGCCTTCCTGCCTGCCTTCCTGCCTGCCTTCCTTCCTGCCTTCCTTCCTGCCTTCCTTCCTGCCTTCCTTCCTTCCTTCCTTCCTTCCTTCCTTCCTTCCTTCCTTCCTTCCTTCCTTCCTTCCTTCCTTCCTTCCTTCCTTCCTTCCTTCCTTCCTTCCTTCCTTCCTTCCTTCCTTCCTTCCTTCCTTCCCTCCTTCCTTCCCTCCTGCCTTCCCTCCTGCCTTCCCTCCTGCCTTCCCTCCTTCCTTCCCTCCTTCCTTCCCTCCTGCCTTCCCTCCTGCCTTCCCTCCTGCCTTCCCTCCTGCCTTCCCTCCTTCCTTCCTTCCTTCCTTCCTTCCTTCCTTCCTTCCTTCCTTCCTTCCTTCCTTCCTTCCTTCCTTCCTTCCTTCCTTCCTTCCTTCCTTCCTTCCTTCCTTCCTTCCTTCCTTCCTTCCTTCCTTCCTTCCTTCCTTCCTTCCTTCCTTCCTTCCTTCCTTCCTTCCTTCCTTCCTGCCTGCCTTCCTGCCTGCCTTCCTTCCTGCCTTCCTTCCTGCCTTCCTTCCTGCCTTCCTTCCTTCCTTCCTGCCTTCCTGCCTGCCTTCCTGCCTGCCTTCCTGCCTTCCTGCCTTCCTGCCTTCCTGCCTTCCTGCCTTCCTGCCTTCCTGCCTTCCTGCCTTCCTGCCTTCCTTCCTGCCTTCCTGCCTTCCTGCCTTCCTGCCTTCCTGCCTTCCTGCCTTCCTGCCTTCCTTTCTCCCTCCCTCCATTTTCTTTCTGCCTTCACCTTACCCAGCTTTGTTTTCTTTCTTCTCCCCATATCCCTGTTCCCATTTCAGCAGGAATCTCCCTCTGCACTGATCATGCCAACATGTTACTTTTTAACATCCAATCCTCACATCCTTCTCTTTGCTATGTCTCTCCAAGAAATTGTAAATTATCCTGAATATATTGCTGATATTACAGGTCCCAGTATTTTAGCTGTTGTGCAACTGTGTCTAAGAAATGGCCTTCACCAGGGGCTTTTAATACAGAGAAAAAAGAAAAATAAAGAATAAGAGGAAGCGATGTTATTACATTCCTGGTTGAGATAAGGAGCTAAGATACTTCCTGACTCAGGAAGCAGCTTATATCTCAGGAGATGGGTGAGTGCTTGTTTAAGTTCTGTTAGAGTCTGTGGACCCTGAGAATGTATGTAAAAACTTTTTAACTGCTGCCTTCACCAACAGCACTGTGAATTATCTCACGTAACAGAAGGGCAATGTGGCTGAGTTGGGAAATCAGTCCATGTTTCTAGTGACCTTTCAAGTTTATCTAAGACCACTTTTGGTTTAGCTTTTCTCTCTCCCTTTCCTTTTATTTTAACAAACTCAGTAAACCACTATCTGTAGGTGTTAAGACACCTCTGAACATTTCTCTGTTATTATAACTACTTTTTTTCTTTTTTTAAAATACAATATTTTGAGATTTAAAAAGAAGCAAAAAGTGCAGTCAAGAATAACATCTGCAATCTCAAAACCTGCACAGATTTCCATAGTTTAAAAATTTATGATTCAGACAATGGGTTTCAATTCTAAAATATAAATTATAATCCCACAAGGGATCATTTTTACAGTGCAAAAATACTCTTTGACACTGCCGTGGGTTTTTATTAAAGAGTTTATAAAAGGTAATCTTAAATAAATACAGCTGGTGCAAGCTACATGCAGGACTGGATTGTAGATGACAAAATTATTCAGATAGATGGATAGTCCCAAAGGTCCCTTCTTGACAGAGTTTGTAATCTTGATAATAGGGGAATTACACACAGGAGTACCAAAAAGAAACTGTGACTGGGGCAAAGGAGAAAGATGTGGGACACAGTCTGAAATTTTCAAGAGGAGCCAATAAAACAATCAGATGATGACAGATTCAGTGGTGTAATTGACACCCTACCCTCTTTTTTTTTTTTTTCTTCTTCCAGAGATGTTGTGGATTCCCCCACCCCTGGCAGTGTCCAAAGCCAGGTTGGACAGGGCTTGGAGCAACCTGGGATAATGGAAAGAGTCCCTGCCCATGGCAGAGGGGTGGAGATGGACGAGATTTGAGGTCCCTCCCAACCCAAACTGTTCTGGCATTCTGTGATTCTGTGACACACGTGAGGGATGGGATGCCATCCAGAGGGACCTGCAAAAGCTTGAGAAGTGGGGCCATGGAAACATCAGGGTGTTTAACAAAGCCAGGGGCTGGTGCTGCACCTGGGCCAGGGCAGCCCCAGAGATTCCTCCAGGCTGGGGATGAGCAGAATGGGAGCAGCCCTGAGGAGAAGGACTTGAGGGTGCTGGTGGGTGAGAAGCTGGACAACACCTGGAAATGGGGAAAATGGGGACAAACCTTTTAGAAAACTTGTGATACAGCAAGTGATAATGGCTTTATACTGAAAGGGGGCAGATTTAGACTACATATGAGGAAAATTTTATTTATGCTGAAGGTGGTGAGGGCCTGGCACTGGTTGCCAAGAGAAGTGGTGACTGCCCTAACCCTGAAAATATTCAAGGTCAGATTGGATAGAGTTTGAAGCAACCTGGACTAGTGAAAGGTGTCCCTGTCTGTGGCAGGGTGGTTGTGACTGTATGATCTGTAAAGCCCCCTGCAATCCAAACCACACTCTGATATTATGTTCATTGCATGTCAGGATTTGCTACAAGCTGATGCTAAAGGATCTGTGCATTGTGTGTTGCAACTATGGCTCAAACATCTACTTGAGGGTGGTGCAGCATATTTCTAAACTTTTGTTTTGGTTGTTGTTGTCAGTGGTTATTGATGCTATGATGCTTGTTTTCTGCAGGAAAAAAACAAAAGTAATTTTTTTTCCAAACAATATATGGGACCCCAGAAACACTGACATCTTTTCAAGACATGATTTTCTGTTATTTTCATTATTTTCCTTACACTCTATTTCTCTACTATTTACTAATTCACACTGTACCTTAGCCAGTGGTTGCCCTGACACAGGTTTCACCATGAAGAGAGAAAAGGAATGAGAAAGATGTACATGAACAAAATATGTTGGCTTTTCCAAGAGAATGGGAACAGGACAAACCTCTGTTACAGTTCGCCTTTTTTTTTTTTTTTTTTTGTTTGCTTGTTTTTGTTTTGGCTTTGTAATTTTTCTTAAAAATTCATACTTTCTACAAAAGTAGTACAAAAAACTAAATCTTCTTGGATGTCCCTGTCTAAATTAGCTCTGTGCCTCAAAGTTTTGTCTGCTCTGAGACAAAAACAGTTCTTTTCCAGTCACCTGTTCACTCTTATTAGCTCAATTGTTATTCCCTCTTGCCAGTGGAAAATTCGTGAGTGTCTTTTCCAACAGCATTTCATTGTTGTTTCAATAGAAATCTTTTTTTCTTTTCTTTTGTAATCAGCAAATGTACCAACTATTGTAAAAAATAACAGAATATTACAAAGGGTGAAATAAATGCTGGATTCATTACTTAGGTTCTCACACCTTGTTCTGAAGCTCATGGTCACTGGTGAAGAGAAACAATGCCTTGGAAAAAGCTGTGTGTCAAGATAAAAGTGTCCATTTAAAGATTGAATTCCAGGCACTAAATTGCTAAAGTGAGTTTCTTAGGAACCACATAAAGACTTTCACATACAGAAACTACTTAGCAAATGAGAGAGCAGCAAGAGTCAGAATATAAAGTGTTTGTCATCTAGTCCAAATACAGAAAGAAGGCAAAATTAACTTTTTTTTTCCTAAAGTGTACTTCGCCACTGTTAGTCATATTGTGTTAAAACTTTGCCCTTCTCTAGTTCTGGTAGTGGCAAAATCTGAAAGCATTTTCCTGACAGCAGTCCCAGCAAGCCACCAGTCCCATGCCTGGGACACAGCTCATGCATCTCTACCCTATCCTAGGTAAGGTTTTGTCCCCTTCCTAGCCCTATTATAGATGCTGTGGATACTCCATCAAGGAAGACCACTCATCATGTGGAATTGTCCCCAGACTTCAGTGGTTTGAAGAATAAACTTTCACTATTTTTTCCCCAAAGAGGTGCAAGTCAGACACAGAGCCCAGGAGACACTTCTCCATTGCCTTGTGTGACTCTGTACCACATGCATGCTTCCTCACCTGAAATACAACCTCACATTCAAAATAGGAGGTGAAAAATATTTCTTTTACCTTGCTTTTTTTTTGCCCCCTGATTCTCTGAGAGGTAGGTCTAAGTGGAGTCCCTGCTCCACAGAAATAATCCCTCGTTAAGCACCCACACCAACCCACAAGTGCAGCAACTGTGATGCCCTTTCCCAAAGGGCCAGCATTCACACTCTACAGATGAATTATTTATTATCTTGCTCCTCTCCCCCACCCTGTGCTGCTGCACTGTATTTCACACCGAGCTCGGCACAAACCCTACGACAGCCTCTGAGTGTATCAAGGCTCAGAGAGGAGTGCTGAATTTCCTGATACTAAAGGGCCCATTTCGTGTTATTTATGACCTCGCTAGTGTCGAAGCAGAGACCTATAAATCCTAGGCATAGGCGCACTAATTCTAGCAACAGCAAGTTTTAGTCACATGTAATTAAAACATCCCAAAGTCTTTCAGCTGTAATGTATTTCCAAATGACACCACTGGGACAGGGGGAAATGGGAAATGAAGGAATCAGCAGTATTTCAAAGCCGTGGCCATTGTTAGCTTTTGGGGCTCTGTGCAGCGCTGGCAGGGCTGTCAAATCTGCAGGCTTCCTGATGCTGTTTTCTATCACATATTTTAAGGATGATGTAATTGATTTCCAGAAACAGCGGGGACATTCAGATTGCTGGGGTACCACCAGGAACTTCAGGAGGAACCTCATGTCCACACTGAAAAATTATACCAACAAATTCTGTGATGGCTATCAACAAATTCTGTGATGATATCTCTACCTGAATTAGATACACTAGAGAGGAGAAAATACTTTTTCTTCCCTTAAAGTGAGCTAAAACTGGAGCCTGAGACTTCTATGAGGTTTTAGAAAGTCTATGTTCTTCTGTTTTTTTTTATTGGGACTTCTTTTCAAAGCTTAGGATTAGCTTTTTATAGTTCAGGCCAACAGGGGAAGGGTGGTGCAACCTGAGGACAGCAGAATTTCAAATGCAAGGGATTTGTTACACCTAGCCCAGGATTAACCTATGAAATTCAAGCTGCCATGGTTGCCAAGAAGTTGGAAAAACCCACCAGAAAGTGCAACAGGGCTCTTCAGGGATGCATAGCTCATGGCCATCAGAAGAACAAACTGCAGTCAAGAGTGACAGCGATGTGCATTGTGTCCAATGTTATTTGCTCTCCTCAGCAGACAGCAGAGGTTTGAGCCTCATATGTGTGGTGGGAATATTTGCAGCTGGATTGAAGGCCATGCTCTTTATTTGGACACCATCTCCATGAGTTCAAAGCGATGCTATAGCCCTAGCCAGGTGATCTGGGTGATCTGGGATGTTTTCTCTCTTAAGATGTTAAACTACCATTTTGAGGGGCAAAAGCTGGCCCACAACTACCTCTGACTGGAAAGCCTCCTCCGTGGGCAGACAACCCCATCCCAGTTTTCAAAAGCCAAGGGTTGGCTCACTGGAGCTTAGACTGATCTGGGGTGACAACTCCTACTCTCTTTTCCAGCCTGGATTCTCAGGCAAGGGATGGTGCTGCCTCTAGATCACAGGAGCAAGTGACCAGCCAAGCTGTGCTGCTCCCAGCACAACTTTGGAGCAAGCCCTGGACCAGAGCAGTTCTGGCTTGTTTGCAGCTGGGAACTTATGCTGGGAGGGGCAAACAGGACCATGAATCCAGCCCTGTGCAGATCCTACCCCTGCCAATCCATCAGTCAGGTTGTTTTTTGAGGGATAGGTTGCTCTGTTTGCAAATTTTCTGCTTTTGCCTTACTTTAGTTTGTGTAGCAGAGGGAATAAGTTAAGAAAATATTAGTAATGACAAGGAAGATGAAAGGAAAATATTATTTTTGTGGCCAAAGTCCCAGGCCTGAAAATTTCTATCCTGGCTTGTTTCCTACTTTCCATTTCTTTGTTATTATTGTGCTCTTTTTCTCAACTATTCCCCATATTTCTTATCAGCAAATAATGGGCAATGACTGACACATACTGTTGGACATTATCTCTTGAATGAAGTTAAAGTAAATGCAGAGCTAATAATTGTGTATTTACACTGAGTTTGTCCTCTGAATTGAACTCTGGTGGTGGAATGGCAAAATGTTTCTGTGGCAGGTGCTATCTTGCTCTGTACAGACCATCCCAAATCACACTCCTACTCGGTCAGATCCATGGTCCATCCAGGGCTTTGGAGGCCAAACAAAAGGGAAAAATGGAGCCAAGCTGCTCTGTTGAAGGGAGCATTCCACGGCATGAGCTGGGAGCAAGGAGTGTACAAATGAAATAGTGTATTGGGTCAAGTTAGGGGGACATAAAAAGCAGAAAGGCAGGAAAAGAGAAAGTGGAGAGAGCACTTTGGGTAATCTTGCAGTTTTGAGAAAAAGCTGTGACTTTTCGTTAAAATTTAGTTATCTGAAGAGAAAGGAGGTTTTACTACTCATTTAAAATTGAGAAGAGGCCATGGTTGATTTGGGATAAGAGTCAACAGAGGTGAAAATGGCTTTTATATTTTATTGTTTTTATATCTTTATGATTCATAACCCTACACGAGCTTCTCTGCCTCTCAAACTTCTTGGAAAAATTTGGTTTTTGTGTGTGAGATGACACTGAGTTGTCTTTGGGAGAAAATGGGGAGGATGAGGGCAGAGATGAGGGAGAACAAGATGTTCTACATTCCTGAACTCAGTGGTTTTGGCTGGGCTGCAAGCAAAAGATTAGTGATCCTCATGGGTATAATGCATTTTCCTAAATTCCTACAGAACTGAGGTTTTCCTGAGTACCAGTGCCATCCCTTTGGTGGGCAGAAAATGACATCAGTATATTTCAGCTATGCTACTTTTTCATCAGACACTGCTCTCATCTCATAGCTATCTGCAGTGAGGGACTTGGGCCTTTTTCAGTTTATGATGTCTTTGTGTTTGCTATCTGTGACAAATTCATCTGAAATTTTTGTGATCATCAAGTTCTTAGGTCATTAATATTTGAAGACAGATCAGAGCTCTTTTTAAGCTTCAGTTTCCATTGCTTCTCCCATGAATTCAAGTGTCTGTTTACAGGAACACTGCCAAGGTCTTCTCATCAGTCAGGGCTTTGTGCTTTGGTGTTGATACTGGTGAAGCGTCACAGTCACAGTTCTCACTCTGGAACCCATTGACATACTGTGCCAGCCTAAAAAAACTGGTAAGAACAGCTTAGGATCCAATGAGTAGGATTTCTCTTAGCCATGTAAAATGTAGATGTTTTCATGTTTCCAGTGGCTTGACTCCTTTTATAGGTGATAGAGAAGTGTCATCTGGATAATTGTATTCATTTTGGACGACTATCCCTCATGCTCTGCGTGCTTCTCTGGGGAGTCACAAACAGCCATCACAGGAGGATTTCTGTTGGGGGTGATCTTAAAGTGCATCCCATCCCACCCCCTGCCATGGGCAGGGACACCTTCCACTGTCCCAGGCTGCTCCAAGCCCCGTCCAGCCTGGCCTTGGACACTTCCAGGGATCCAGTGCAGCCACAGCTGCTCTGGGCACCCTGGGCCAGGGCCTGCCCACCCTCCCAGCCAGCAATTCCTCATTCCCAATATCCCATCTGTCCCTGCCCTCTGGCCCTGGGAAGCCATTCCCTGGCTGCTGTCCCTCTGTGCCTTGTGCCCAGTCCCTGTGCAGCTCTCCTGGAGCCCCTTGAGGCCCTGGCAGGGGCTCTGAGGTGTCCCTGGAGCCTTCTCTTGTGCAGGTGAGCAGCCCCAGCTGTGCCAGGCTGGCTCCAGAGCACAGGGGCTCCAGCCCTGGCAGCATCTCCGTGCCTTCCTCTGCACGAGTCCTTCTTCCTACCCACTACAAAAAGTGCTCAAGTGGTTTAGAATAACCCCCCCACTTGACACAGTTAAAATCAGGGTGTCATAAAAATAATTATGGATTCAGGAATTATTTCCATTCTCTTTCCAAAGTACAGTAGGCAATCAGATGAGATAGAGGCAAATTCAAATTTTGTTGTTTTTATATGCTGGAATATTTTTGTCAGCAGCTGAACTTTTAAGATCCTTTAAATATCATTTTCATTGCTAAGTCATTGAATTTTCTCAGTTGGGAGAAATGAGAAACTTGCTTGTTTCTTGACTACCAATTTCACTGGAAGGCAAGAATTGTGTTTTATAAGAAATATCAAATTTTAGATATTTTTGGAAATACTACATCAGAATGAATTCGATGTATTTCCAAATTTTTCATAATAGTAATTGGTGTAAAAAAAAGCCCTGAGAAGCTAACAGATCCTTAGCCTATAAATTTGGGCAGCTCATGTTCACGTCCATGTGCTAATTCACTTAGACTTTGATTAAAGTTGTTGAGAGAGACACTGGTGCAGAAGCCTTCATTCAGCAGATTCATTTTACAGATGCACACACACACACAAAGAGAACATCAAAAAACCCCAAAATAATTAACCACCGTGAAAACGTAAGACATGAAACCCGGTAGTGAAAAAAAATCACTAATTCTGCTTTGTAACTTCAGCTAGTTTCAGAGTAACTTGTGAGAGTCTGGATAGTGATTTTTTTTGTTATGCAAAAGTGAGTTGAGAACCTGATTCCCAGTATTTTTATTTCTTACCCACAAAATTTACCAAAAACCAAGATGTGTAGCTGGAAGGAATCGGCATAATTTAATTTTTGAGGCTGAACTTTTCTTTATTTAAAAACTACACTCTTGTACATAGCTGCCTGTCATTTGGATGCAGAATTAATATTAAGCATGAAGTATTAAGCAAATCTTTGTTCACACACCTACAGCCAATTGCTGATTATAAGATTTTCCTTGTTTTTCCTCTGCTGAGAACACGTGTGCCCCACCCCAGGAAGCATCACCCTGGGGATGTGCTGAAGGGGACACCTCAGTGCTCCATTTCTCAGTGTCCTTGCTGTATGGCCTGCAAATCAGGGTGGCAGATGTCTGCTGCTGAGTGCTTGGCTTTTTATTTTTTTTTCCCCACTCCTTGTGCTTCATCACTTGGTATTTTTAGTTGCTAAATGTTGCAGAGACAGCTTTTTCAATTAGAAAAGTGACAAACTCTGCAAAATGAATTCCAGCACTTGGAGAACATCAGTATCAGTCTCCAGTACTTGCTCACTGACTTAGCAGGATGGACTTGTTTTTTTTTTTCCTTGAACTGAATGCTTTGATCTATTTGTCTCCAAAATAAATAAACAAAATAAAACACCAGCTAAGAACTTTCCCATTTAATGAAGCTTCGGAGAAGGCCTGTGTCCAAATCCATTCCTATGCCTCAGCTGGGGTGTGGTGGTAGGAGAGTTAAGAGACTTTGCTGCAGATACAGAGATTTATTAAAGGCTGACAGTGCTTCTATAAACTGTTGTGTGGTTAGGGAGTCAAAAGTGCCAAGTTATGACACACATCTACCACTGTTTACAAAATCCTGTGTGCCTCCTGCACGCTCACCCAACATCTAGGAATGAGGCAGATCATCAGCTTTGGTCCTTCTCTAACATGACACAAATTGTCCAGTATTTGCCTTAATTTAGGAAATCAGAGCTAGCAATGCCTATAGGATAGAACTGATAGCAGAAACCTGTGATGCAAAAAAATGTCCTCATTTCCAAGTACTGTTTAAGTGCTGATGGAAAGCTTTCTGAGAGTTTAGGCTATTTGCATTTCTTCTTAATATGTATTCAAGTTTTACTTTGGTTTTCTCTTTAGAATGTGCAATAACTTATACAATCTCAGGCAAATCAAGGCAGTGGCAACATAGAATTTTAATACTTCGGAGTTGTTTCCTATTTTTATGTTGGTGGGTTTAAGAGTAGGAGAAGCTTAAAAGATGACTTAAGGAGGAGTCAGTTGATAATCAATCTATTTCACTCTATAAGTCACCTGATCAGAAACAAATTAGACAAATTTAGGTCAGGAATTAAAAAAAGGTCAAATCTGTAACCACAAAGGCAGGAACACCTTATATGAAGCTACAGTGTCTTCATCCCTAAACAGAATTAGAGGAAAATACTATAACTCAAATAGAGGTTGCAGTGCTATTATTACAAAGGGAGTCAAAGCAGGTGATTATAATGCTCCCTTCTAGGCCCAAGCTCTATATTTATTACTTTTTACTGGTTATGAGCTTGGTATTGCGTAGCTGTAGCATTAGAGAGGGCTGTGGGAACCTACTCCTAGAGGAGGCACCAGCTGAGAACCAAGCATCCCAGGCCAATCATTACTTAGGAACCTAAAACAACTAACACCTTCAAAAACCTGAGCTAACTATTCCAAAACTGCACATGAGTTTGGGTCACCTTTTAATGCACCTTTGTTACAGGGTTTGCTTGCTTCAGTGTGTTGGCTTTAAGACAAATTCTGAGAGAGCACAAGAAAGTGGACTCATGACATCAGGGCTCTGTCCTGATGGTTTGTTTTGAGCTACATCTGAGAGCTGTAAAGTCCCCTGTTGCAGAAAGCCCCATATTTCAGGGCTAGGTGTTCCAAGAAAAACTGGGATTGGGATTCAGTGACAGGCAAGGGGGAAAACAAAACAACACACTCAGCTTGGCATAACTCTATCCAACTTAACAGCTCAATTTAACTCAGCCCAAATAATTTCACAACACCCCTGTGAAACAAAAAAAATGCTGAGCTCCATACTTCTCCACAAGGTAGGAGACACGGATGACCAGTTGCAGCTGGAGGCCGGTGCATCTTTAAATCTAACTACCCAAAACTGCTTTAGCAGGTAGTCAAGGGGTGACCTGGGGGATCAAGATCGCACACTTCTGATGACTTGTCAGGAGTTGGGAAGTTCCTCAGGCCGACTTCCAGCACTGCCAGATTTTCTGAATAATGCCTGGTGCCACAGGAGATCAGTGATAAGAGGGAGAAAGGTGTGTCAGTGGGGAACATGCAAGCCCAGATCAGCTTGACCTTGAAGGACTAACTAATAAGGAACAAGCCCATGAGGTCAGCAGGGTCTTTATACACTTAGACAAAATGCTCTGGGATGGCAAACTTTGGAAATTTTAAGTTTTGCCCTCAAAAAAATGTATGCTTGGGTCCCTTGCCTCTCCATAATACCTTTTTCAGTGGTACTGTGATGGGATGGATCATCTGAATTAGCTGCAGGAGCCCAGGGAAACTGCTCTCACTCTGAAATCAAGGGAGTTTGACTACCCTTAGGACAGACAATAGAAGAGAATGAGTGTTAATGAGTTTTTAAAGGACTCATTATTAAGATAAATGCACCTTGACACATCCTATGAGTGTCTCAGTTTCTTTCCCAGACAAAGAAAAACAGTTTGAGCTGCCAAAGTCTTGCCTTTATCTAAGAAGAGGGAGAGGGATCAAACCTCAGTGGTCTCATTGCACAGCAGCTTTGCTGAGGCTCTGATGTGCAACTGGCCTTCTGTGGAGGGTTTCTGTTCTGAAATGCTGCCTAAATGGATGAATGTAATGTTTGGGTTAAAGTTGGCTGATCAGACAATTTATTATGTACAATCCTGCGATGATACCTGCACATCTGCTGGTATCTCCTGGGCAGGAGGCTGTCACAGCATCAGGGTCTGCTCTGCTGTGTCACAGTCCCTGGTCCTTCCAGCCAGCAACTCAAGAGCCCCAGATGAACAGAATGAGAAAAAAAAAAACCCAAAAAAATCTCCTATCTACACTTTGGGGTAACATTTAATGCAGCTTTACAAGACTCTGGGATTTTTTTTTTTTTTAAAAACAGGTTCTTTTTTTCTCAGTAGTAAGATACTCAACCCTCTACCATTCCAGGTGAATTAATGGCAATGCCTGGAGTAGGTTAAGGGAAATTGTTTAAAGTAGTGATGAAAAATCTCAGTTTTGAAATAATTTTTTTTCTTGAGGAACCTCCAGATTTTCTTTGCCTCACTGCCCAGAGAAGTCAGTCTGTCTGTCTGTTTTTCAGGGCTCTGCAATTCAGGTGTGTCTTTGCTTGGTTGGAAGATCACCTGTCTCACAACCTGACTTAATGTCACAGGAGCTCTGGTAAAGAAAGCCTTAGTTGTTCAGGGGTCTTAAATTGAGCCAAAATTTGAGTAATACTCAAAACTTGGCATATGCCAAGTGATGCCAAGCAGGGAGACTTCTATTCCACCTTTCAGAAGAGCAGCCTGATTTGCAGCAGAAAGGACACAAGTATACTCTGAAAATCAGGTGCCATTCAAGTATTTTGCTGAGAAGGCAAGAACACAAAGCAGTGACTATCATTTAAAGTCTTGGACTCTAAAAATGGGGACTATGTAGCTGTTATGAAGCAGTAAAAGCTTCCCCTTTAGCCCTCTGAATACTGCTTTTAATTAAAGTTCAGATTTTTACATTGTAGGAACACCAGTGTTATGGGCCTTACTAAAAGAAATAAGCTCAATGGTTAGGTGAACATCAATATAAAGTGATCCTTAATGAACCCAAAGTTTATTCTATAAAATATATGCTAGATTTAGTTCTTACATACCGCTAAATGTAAATAAAACCACTTTGAGATACAAAGAGCCATAAGCTCAATCTGAGTGAACCCAAGTTTTAACACCATGGGACAACCTTTGACATTACCAAGAGAAGAACCTGACCTATAAAGCTGGAAATAAAGATGGGAATGTGGTTGGTTGTCATTTGGAACAAAGCACTTTTCAGCAGTGAAAGGGCAGCCCATGTAAGGGCAACTGGCCTGTTAAGCTGAAAAAGTACTTGGAAGAGGATTCATCTGTCCCAGTATTGTCTTCTGAAAACAGCCAGATGACTAATGTAGATTAGCCATCTAATTTTTATAGAGATGTAAAGATAGGTGAGTATGCCAAAAGAAATCATCGCAGCTCTGACCTGCACAGTCTGTCTCTATATATGATTCAACTGCAGATGGAAAACTGCATTTGATGAACATCTCTGTACTGTCAGCAAGTTGTTGAGGAGCAGAATTGCTTAATTTTAGTTGCCCTCTTCTGATCAGAAGGCTGTAGGCATGAATTTATAGGGAGAATTAAAAGAATTATATTTACATGTATACAATGGAAGAGGCAATTAAGAGGCATTAGGAAAAACCAGACTTCAAGAGATGTTAACACTGAAAGAGAACAACAATTACTTGGCATGATACCCAGGGTAAAGCTAGCAGCAATATAATTCAATCAGGACAGAGAAAAAGTGAAATTTGGACAGACTTTACAGGAAAGACTTTCTCAGAGAAAGACTTATGGGGATATGGAATAATTTTAAATCCCTGAAAAAAAGAAAAAGATTTCAAGCCAGGCAAAACAGAGTTTCAACAAATATTCTGATGAAAACTCTCACAAGAGCAAGAAAATTGCCTGGACTGTCTAACTGGTTTCTTCTCTAAATTCTGCAAGTTTGATTTCTGCTTCCTGATGGGCAATGGCTTCAAGAGGGCAAGTCCCTTTAACAGTAACAACGACATTGTGGTTAATTTGCCTTTGGCAAGGCTGTTATTACTTTTTTACAGCAAATATCCCACACTATGGCAGACACCCCCAGATCAGCTGTGCCCACAAAAACCCCTGCCCTGGCTGTCACAGCAAGAACAGCCCTTCAGGGCTCAGCTTTACCTCCAGGTCCAGCTCTGGCTGAGGCTCAGGTCAGAGTGGCACCCTGAATTTATTCATGTGGGCTTTGCAGGAGATGCTCTTTTTGCTTGTTCAAATATTTTTTAGCTCCAGGTCATGAGGAACAAAAGGTGTTGATGAGTTGTCTACTTGCTGAGTGTTTGGCCCCTGAAGAGCCATTCCTGCTGTCCTGGGAGGGTTTTGGGTGCTTGAAAGCAGCTGTGATAGCAGCATCTCTTTTGGAAAACTGGGAAAGATATTCCCAAGGAATGAGAAAACTAAGCCAGAGAGATATTCAGGTGTAATGTAATTCTTAACAAGATTTTTGTTGCAGCAGTTGCATTGTAAATGGTGGACTTTATTGTATTGTCCAATTAACATTAGGTGGAAATAGAAATATGGAGTTCTGAGGGAGACTCCAAACAGTTTATGAATCTTCGTCCATTTCAAGAAATTATTTCATCCAAAAAAGACACAGTTTTTGAAAACATTCACACTGAAGTGCTCTTACATATGAAATACTTCAACACAGGAAATGCCAAAGCAATCCCTGTCAGTATTTTTTAAAGAAATATTTTGACTTTTGTTTCAAAATATTTTTTTTTAATTTAAAAATTGACTGCAGTGAACAGGAAGAAAAATATTAAATTAAAAAAAAAATCCCAAAATAGTTTCAGGACACAAGAAGAGGTTTATTTTTGGAGTGAACAAATTCCTTCAAGTTGACCCCAAATGAAGTTTGTTATTATTCTTTCTTTTGCCTAGCTGGAAATCCTGAACATACTTTCTAGTAGACCTGCCCAGGATTTTCTCCTGGATTTCTTTTAGGCCACTGAACAGAAAAAAACATAGCAAAAAAAATTAATATGTCTCTGCTGTGGAATGAATTTCAGGGAGCAGTCTTGCCCTGGTTGGAGATGACACTGCATCTTTCTTATCTCTATGACTAACTTCCAGACACCCAAATTGCCTCCTAACATATGGAAGATGTATGGGCAGGATTTTTTGTACAAGCCAGACTGCAGCAGATGGGTGAAATATACAGCACTCTGTCTTTGATTTAGCAAAAATAATCTGCTTCACATTCGTGGGGACTGCAGGGTTTTCCCATGGAGTTTCTACTCAGGCTGTCTTCTAAGGGCTCTGCTAAAATTTCAAACAATTTGTAACTTGATTATGCTAATTTTTTTCTCCAGCCAGGGAGAATATAGCGTATTTGATGCCCATTTCCTCTCCCTCGACCAGCTCTATGACATTTTGTGCTTTCTCAGAAGAGAATTAGAGTCTTAAAGCAAGAGAAATACTCCTCAGGTTTCAGGTGGAGCAACCACAACGGGAGTCTGGAGAACAGCCAGGCTGGCTCACAGAGGATTCTCACCCACACAGAGAGGAGGTGTCAGTGCTGGACCTTCTGCACATGGACAATTACCTGTTTGCCCCGAGGATGGCTCCCAATGAGCTCCAGCTCTCAAGGTGGTAACTTAGTTCAATTTCTTACCCAACAATGACTTGGCCCATGCAGGGTTGTGTGTGTCCTCTGATGTGATGGTTACAGAAACACTGGGGTGGCAGCCACACTACAGTAACAACTCTAATGTTCTTGTCACTCAGGACATGAGCCTGACTTTCACTGCTCACAGGCATGAGAGGCACTGAGAGGCCCACAAGCCGTGTCTCTCTGAAGAGGCAGATGGTTCTGACTCCCAAATTCAGTCACAAATGTCTGTAAGATGTGTATAAGCCCAAGGGCAATGAAACTCTTTCAAGCTCAGATTCCATGCGGTCACTCCAAATTCTAATTTCATGGCACAATTTTTCCTCTCTGTTGTAGCACCTGAGCGGTGAGACAAACTGCTTTTCAAGATGGCCAGGAAGAAAAGGAAAAAAAGTAAAATAAAAGAAGGCGGCACTCAAACCTATCCTCCTGTGCTGGGAAGTGGAATCCACTCAAGGGCTGTGTGCTGAGGGGATGCTTTCCTCATGCCTCAAATAAGGAGATGAGGGACATGAGGAGAAGAACAAAGCTGACCCTGTCTCTGCTCTCTCCTGCTGGCACTGGCAGTGTTGTAGATGCAAACCATTTCACTAAATGAGCCTTCTCCACCGTGGTGCCCTTTGTGTTTTAGAGGTCTGCTCCCTCCAACAGCAGTAAACTCATTTTTCAGTGCAGTCACACATGTACCCCTGCAGAGCAAGCACAGGCAGCCCCAGCGCTGCATTTGAGGAGTCAGAGCAGTCTCTTGTTAAACACATTTTTTTTAAAAATTTTATTTTATTTTTTAAAATTATTTTTGTAATTTTTTTGGTTTAATTTTCCATGCTAGGCTATGCAGCAGGAGCAGGCAGATGGACTGCAGCCCTGCTCTGTACACCAGGTGGCCTCAGTGGTTTGTGCTTCAGCCCTGATCACCTCAAGGTGCAACCACCGCTCCTGAGGATGCCCTTTTTGTTTGCAGTGATCTGAGCACACTTTGCAGTGCAGTGAAACAGAGCCAAGAAACGTGCAACAGGAGAAAATGTAGGAGATAAAACACGTGCATGGATGGGATTGATATCACAAGGCATCTGTTAACACACTTAATGTTTGTTTGAAACAGCTCCACAGACAATGAGTGTTGTAGCTACCTGGAGGGACAGAGAGTTGTTATCCCCTTCTCTAAGAATAAATTTCTTAAAAAATAAAAGCCTCAGCCACAGGCAAGCATTTTGCTTGTTGCCACATAGTGATTTATTCATTAAAGAAGAGATGGAGGAACCCACAGGTAACTGATAAACCTGCTGCATGGGGAACTGCAAGAGGGTCTCAGTGAGAGGCTGATTGTTCCCGTGGAGGGAAGCTACTGGTGGAATCTCTCATCTCACTGAACTGATTTAATATGTACACAAGCAGGAATACACTGATTAAATCTGCTGGCCACATGAAGTTAGAGGATGCTATTAGTGTGATGGAAAATTGTGAGTTGTGAGTCACAGAAACTTGGCAAGGCTCAGTCATACAAAATGTAGGTTGTCCACCCATGGTGGCAGTCATCTGACTGAAAGCAAATTTCTGTGGAGGAGTAACTCACCCTGAATTCTCTTTACTGTTAGCAGTGACAAAAGCAATTTAAACATGCTATCTGTGTCTTTTTGAAATAGATACCTAAGGTACATTTAAAGGACTTTGCACTAAGTGTAGCTATCATTCACTCTTGATGGTAAAGACTCCATAAGGAGTCTGGGTCAGCTGCAGATGCATGAACTGTGCTCATCTAGATGCTGCAAGATTAATCATGTTTGGCTTTAGAGGAGAATAATAAATTCTCTGCAAGATGGTGCCATCCACAGGGAGGGCTAGAGGAAAGGCAGCTTGATCTCCTCAAGCATGGAGACCTCTGATTTTCAAATTGGAAAACAAGGAAACAAATTAAAAAATTGAAAGTAAACTATGATCCTGGAGTGTTCAATGCATTTCCTGTACTGTGAGTCTTGCTATGAGACAGAAATGAATAAATTAATTTCCACCAGGAGCAAGTGCAAAGGGTTTCTGTAGTGATGGCCAGGCAGTGACCATCACTTCAAAAAGGACTGAAGTATTTTGGCCAGTGGGCCAAGTGGGCAAGGCAAGGCAAGGCAAGGCAAGGCAAGGCAAGGCAAGGCAAGGCAAGGCAAGGCAAGGCAAGGCAAGGCAAGGCAAGGCAAGGAATGGCAAGGCAAGGCAAGGAATGGCAAGGCAAGGCAAGGCAAGGCAAGGAATGGCAAGGCAAGGCAAGGAATGGCAAGGCAAGGCAAGGCAAGGAATGGCAAGGCAAGGCAAGGAATGGCAAGGCAAGGCAAGGCAAGGCAAGGAATGGCAAGGCAAGGCAAGGCAAGGAATGGCAAGGCAAGGCAAGGCAAGGAATGGCAAGGCAAGGCAAGGCAGGGCAAGGAATGGCAAGGCAAGGCAAGGAATGGCAAGGCAAGGCAAGGCAAGGCAAGGCAAGGCAAGGCAAGGCAAGGCAAGGCAAGGCAAGGAATGGCAAGGCAAGGCAAGGAATGGCAAGGCAAGGCAAGGAATGGCAAGGCAAGGCAAGGAATGGCAAGGCAAGGCAAGGCAAGGCAAGGCAAGGCAAGGCAAGGCAAGGCAAGGCAAGGCAAGGCAAGGCAAGGCAAGGCAAGGCAAGGCAAGGCAAGGCAAGGCAAGGCAAGGCAAGGCTGGGGGGTTTTCCAGGTGTTGTCCAAAATTTCTAATTTCAGATTAGCCTTTAGCTTGTGAACCAACTCTATCTTTCCTCAATATTACTGAAGATACCATGTTTTCACTACTTTTTTTTTGAGCTGTTCCCCACATACCATGCTGCCTGCATGGCTTCTCTCCCTGCTAGTGACCTGGTGAAGCAGTGTCCCAGACCATAAGCTTTCCCATTCCCTGTAGGTTTTACCAAAGGTTGCTAAAAGAACTTCTCTGACTTCATGGGGATTAACTGGGCCCAATCTGAGCCAGGTGTCAGTGCCACATCCGATAGCTTGACTTTTCCCCTCCTTTTTTCCCTTCCCTCTTTAGCCTTTCAAAAATAGGAGAGGAACTGGAACGCTGAGAAATCAGAGGAGCCATCAGGATTGCAACTGCTTGCCAGAATGGAGGGATACATGACTGGAGAGACAGAAAAATCACAGAGAGATCTGAGGGAGGGAGGGAATGAGGAATTAAAATAATCAACACCTAGAATTAAACCATCAGTCAGCAGAGATTAATTGCAATGGGAAGCAAGGCAGGGCTATGCAATACCTGACATATTCTATTTCAGCAGCGGGAAAACTCTCCTTTCAGGAACTACTTAGTGGCCAAATAACTCAGGCTGCTCAGAGAGGCTGTGGCTCCCTCATCCCTGTAAGTGTTTAAGACCAGATTGGATGAGGCTTGGAGCAGCCTGGGATGGTGGAAGGTATCTGTGCTCAAGGCAGAGGGTTTGGATTTGGATGGACTTTACTTCCAACCCAGGCATTCCATGATTTTGTGATTCTGAGTTGGTTAACACAGGTGAAATATTTGAAACTCTGTGTCCCTTGGTTTTTTAAAGGAAAATAAAGGAAAAGCACAATCCTTCCTTCTCCTTGTCTCGGGTTCTCTCGCTGGTCAGAGTGACCCCAAGATAAGTCAGAAAGTGTCTTTTCCCAGCCTGGCACTCAAAGAAGGCGTCAGAACTCTTCATTTCTCGGTCTCAAGGTTGTTTATTGTTTCTTATAAATTTTTCTCCTGTCCAGCCAAGGTCCGCTCAGCAAGACAGTCCAAGGCACTCTGCTTGCCCTTGGGGCAGTGTTATCTTTTTATACTAAAAACTACATATACAATATTTACAATTACTTTCCAATACCTATCACCTATGTTAGATAGTGAGCTTCTACTCTAAACCAGACTAAAAGTGCCAACATCACAGCAGAAGATGGAGGCCAAGAAGAAGAAAGGAGAAAGACTGGACATGCCCAGATTCCTCATCTTGAGCCCCCATTCTAAAAACTCCCAGAATCTATTTTTCACCCTGTGATAAATTCACTACCATTCTACTTAAACTGTTGTGGCTTGCAGGTCTTTATATAAGGTTGGTAATTTGCTCCATGGGTCATAATCAAAACCACAGGTGTGTCTTGGGCTCTGTGCCAGGGTCTCTGAGCCCCCTGGCAGGGGTCTTGGCAGTCCAGGACAGCCAGAGGGATGTCCTGAGTTCTGACATCCTTGAACCCTTTGCATGTTTGCCAAAGGGTGACATGACAGAGGACAGGTGGACAGCCTGCCTCAGGGCATCCCTCACCCATCCTCACCTGCCATGGAGGGCCAACAAAGGGCAAGGGGTTGGCTTCCAACAGGACATGGCTCAGGGAGATTCTGGCAAAAGGTAAAATAATTGGATGTATCCTATGAGAAGGCAGTGGGCAGTAGGAAAGGAGGGAGGTGTGGTTTGGAGGTGGCAGAGTTGCTTGTGAGGCACACAGGTGAGATAAAGTTCAGACATGCAGCTCAAGAGTTAGACCAGAGACCGCAGCAAAGGCCTGGTGAGGACATGGTGAGTCAGACACTGGGCAGTGGGGAGAAATGTTTTTCATTATTGTAAACTATTTTTCTCCTCCTACTCTGCTTAATTGATCTCTGGACCCCACTATGGTAAAGTATTACTGGGCATGCAATTTTGCAGGAGGAAAATATAGTTGGGAATACTCTGAGTTATCTCACAGAGGATAGATGCGTAATGGAAGCGGAATATAACATAAACTCTCATACTACAGGGTATACAATCATTACTGCTGACAGGTTTATATAGCAAAATTAGTCCATAATTACTCAGAGGGAATTCTTGTGTCTTCCTCTGAGGAACTCTTGGAGGAAGAATCTGGATTAAAAGCACTGCTAATTGTATCCAGCACAACTCCTCCTATATCTTAGCAAATCTTTTCCATTTCTGACTCATATGATACAGAAAAAAAATTCATATCTCCTGCAGGTTACATAAATTTCAATAAGAACAGAAGTTTAATTTCTGTGAATGGGATTCCTGGGAAAAGCAGTGAGATCCAAACAAAAGCAGTGCATGAGCTGTTTTGCAGGGCCATTGTACCTGCAGGCATCTGATGGAAGTGCAGTTGTGCATAGTCAGTGAACATCTCCCATTAAATCAGTGCCTTAATTGCAGGGCCCCCCGAGACTTTTTTACAGAGTCCCCTGAGACTCCTTCTACTGAAGTCCATTTGTCTTAGTAGCATACATCCAGATGTACAGAAGACAAAATTGCTTTTTCCTTGGTTTTTTTTTTTTTTCTTTCTTTTAATTTTACTTGAAAATCTAGAATTAAAGACTATAAATCCCAGCATGCAAATTAATGTTTAGGGAACTGAGTTGGAGGCAAACACATCTCGAGGTTCATAGGGCGTCCAGTTTTCCTGGGGGTGTCCCGTAGGTGCTGCTAAGTGACCCCTGGGTGCTGGGTTTTGGGTGCCTGGGTTTTTATGTGCTTCAGGTGGTACACATCCACAGCAAAGGTGGAGGAAACCACAGCCTGGTTATCTTGTGGGATTTCTATGGTTTAAGGAAAGAAAGCAGGCTCCTGAGACCTCAGCTGCTGTCTTGGACGGGAGATTTCTGAGTTCTGTGGCTGTGCCAGCTGATAGAGTGAAATGTCTGAAGAGGAAAAGAATAATTATTCTTCAGGATGGTAGGAACATATGATGGAATTCCCCATCCTCTGATAAACATATCTACAAGCAAGTGATCAAATTGAAATACTTTTGGTTCATAAGCAGCTAATCTGCAAAGAAATCTCTCCCTTGTTTCTCCCATTGCTTTCACAATGTTATTTTCATTTCTATCTAGATTTGTTTGCTTGTTAGTCTGTGGCCTCCCCCTAAGGATGTAACTGCAGATGGATGAATTATTTTATTTTATTAAATATTATTCTTGGCTTTTTGGAGATGTTTTTTGTTTTGCTTTAATGATTATTCCTTCTGGTGTTATTTCAGTTTTCAATTACAACTTGTGCGTGTATGTGTCTGGTACACTACCATTTTGTAAATGGATGTATGCACTTATTGTTAATTGATTCCCCAAATAAACCCAAATGCTTGCATTGAAATAATGTATTATATTTCTTGCATGCCACTGAGCTGGATGCTTTCCAGTTTGGCATCTACTTCTGCTCCAGAGATGGACATTTTTCTCTCCTTCCCATTACCCCTGGAGTGAACAGAGATGATGTTATGTCAATTTTCTCTGCAGACCTCATATCGTTGGTTGATGTCTCTGGAAAAAGGTGGCCAAAGTTTCACCCCTAAGTGTGTATTTAGGCATCTAGGCAGACAGTTGTTTTTAAAAATACCCCAACACAGAGCTGAACTCTCAGCAACCCACACAGGCTGCACTGAGGGTTTGTTCCCTGAAGTTAGGCCATTATGAAGGGTATTTTTCAAAACCAGCCTCTGTTGGCTCGCATCTGCTCCTACCAAAACCACTGTCTGATTGAGAGTTATAGCAGAAATGAGAATTAATCCACAATTGGTCCTTTAGTCAGTTTTTGCAATCCAGCTTTTTTTTTTTTTTTTTTTTTTTTTTTTTTTGTTCAGGCTTTAGCTAGAAAACACAGCTGAAGTCCCTGATGGTGCAACCACGCACCTCAGCAGGTTTCAGCAGGTCATCTAGTCCGTTTTTACTCTAGAAAAGAAAGATAATCGCCTTTCAACTGTGATTCATCCCACATATTACAAACATCTATCTTAGAAGTAGATGAATCATTTCCTGGAGGTGCTTCTCTCTCTCTCTCTCTCTTCCTTCTCTCCATTCAGGAAACCTAGAAGAAAGCTTAAGAGAGACTATAAATTGTAGATAGCTAAAAGGGGGGAGATGAGTCCCAGTGTGCACCGAAAATCAATGACAGTTGATTCATTGAATTCTAACTTTCAAATGCTGTCAGCATTTCTGTTTTGACAGTTTGGAATTTTATACTGCCAACTACTTCCTGCCATTTTTTACCAACCCCAGCACCCCCCTAAAAAAAAAAAAAAAAATAAATTAAACTGGTCTATTGAGCTGGTATGGAAATCTGTGATGGGAATTAGGAATTAGTGGGACAATCACAGGGAGGGGTTTCATATTGGGTCTTCTGCTGCCAGGAGGAGTCAAGTTTTCCATAAGACATAGAAGCACTTGTGTTGTTGGAGCCAGTGCAGAGGAAGGCACGGAGATGCTGCCAGGGCTGGAGCCCCTGTGCTCTGGAGCCAGCCTGGCACAGCTGGGGCTGCTCACCTGCACAAGAGAAGGCTCCAGGGACACCTCAGAGCCCCTGCCAGGGCCTCAAGGGGCTCCAGGAGAGCTGCACAGGGACTGGGCACAAGGCAGGGAGGGACAGCAGCCAGGGAATGGCTTCCCAGGGCCAGAGGGCAGGGACAGATGGGATATTGGGAATGAGGAATTGCTGGCTGGGAGGGTGGGCAGGCCCTGGCCCAGGGTGCCCAGAGCAGCTGTGGCTGCCCCTGGATCCCTGGCAGTGTCCAAGGCCAGGCTGGACAGGGCTTGGAGCAGCCTGGGACAGTGGGAGGTATCCCTACAAATGGCAGTGGGATGGAATGGGATGATTTTTAAAGTAGTTTCCAGGCCAAATCTATAAGGAAGGATTCCTCTCTGCTGGTCCTGATAACTGAAATGGAAGCCTACAGCTGGACAAAGGCCCTGGTAAAATACCTTCCCATAAAAGGAAGCAGAGGCTGGGAAGGAAATAGATCAAACCACCCAAGACACGAGTGTCCAGGGCTCACCTGTGCTGAGAAGCTCGAGCCTGCTCCCGCCT
This sequence comes from Fringilla coelebs, assembly GCF_963513975.1. Classification (NCBI taxonomy): domain Eukaryota; kingdom Metazoa; phylum Chordata; class Aves; order Passeriformes; family Fringillidae; genus Fringilla; species Fringilla coelebs. The sequence continues at coordinate 3,087,250 of NC_140031.1, forward strand.
TGGGGTACATCTCACCATGCAGAGCCAACACTGGAGGTCCTGGAGCACAGCTGGGACCTGGCCTGGGCTGAGCAGCCTGCTAATTACCCTGGCCTTTCAGCAGGATTAATTATCACTGAGCTGATAAAGCACAATTGCTTTTGGCTGCCACGCTGGCTTGTTTGGGACCTCTGAGTGGTGTTGTGTTATATATTGCATTCAGGGCCACAGGCATGAAGGAAAATGTTTTGATGGTGATTGTATAATAATGTCAATGGCTAAAGAACTGGAAGGGAGGATGAAAAGCATAAGTAGAAACTTGCTGAAAAGAAGCTCGTCATCTCTGTGAAATCCTTCCTGGTTTAGCAACAGTGTTTTTAACCTGTAGAGCACAATAATGTCCCCAAGGAAGCTGGGAACCCCCAGAACGATTTAAAAGCTGTTAATCCTTCATATCAAAGTACAGCACAACATCCAAAGATTATTGAGCCTTAATATAAAGGGCTACTCAGTGTTACCTGGTTATCTACTGGCAAAGCTGAAGCCAACGTCTTGTCATGCTCTGACTGAGCATAGTAATGTTTTAGAATTGGAGACACATAAACAATAAAAACCAGAGGATCCTACAAGGAACTGACAAAGGAGGTAATTTATCTTACTCCAGTATTGATCATTCCTCAGCCACAAAATGCAATACAGAAATGTCAAGCATTCTGGTGCTGCTCAGTGTGACCAAGTGTTCTGATGTGATCATCTGGGGGGAGCAGGTGCCCTTCTCAATGATGCTCTCTCTAAAGGTGGGACAGCAGTGTGAGCCCAACCATCCATTACCCTCCAGCCCTGCCTCCAAAAGCAATTTAGGAGGCATCATTCCCAAAAATTGCAGCTTGGGGTTTAACACATGACAAATGAAAGATAAAAAAATCTCTTCCTAATTCCCATGCATGTACGTTAGTGATACTAACTGTATCACTAGATAAGATTAACCTAATTTGAGTTGTGCTTTTCCCTTTTCCCTTTCTTATTTGGTGGCTGATGTGTTGAAACATAAAGTTAATCAAAAGCCAAGAAAAAGCTAGAAAACCTTGTTGAGACTATTTTCTCAGGGACTTTTGTGCTCAGGTGATTTGAGCTCCCTCTCATAGACCTGAAGGTGGGTGAGTCCATTATTTTCATCACATCATCCTTAAAGGTTTTGAGTTGGAAAGGACCTTAAAAACCATCCAGATCCAACCCCCTGCCACAGTCAGAGTCACCTTCCACTATCCCAGGTGGCTCCAAGCCCTGTCCAGTTTGGCCTTGGACAGTTCCAATGATCCAGGGGCAGCCACAGCTGCTCTGGGAATGCTGTGCCAGGGCCAACCACCCTCACAAGGGATAATTCCTCCCCTGCACCCCATCTAACCCAGGCTTTTTTCAGAGTGAAGCCATTTCCCCTTGTCCTGCCCCTGTCTGCCCATGGGAAAAGCCATTTTCCCAGGGACTATTTCACAGAAACCTTGGGGTGTGCTGACCACATGGGAACAGTGGGGTGTAGGCAGCTGTCCTGCTCCTCCTTCCTTGCTCCTGACTGCCATTAACCAGGCCAAACTCACCAAAATATTCCCTGCCCTAAAGCCAGGACATGTCCCAGCAGTGCTGCCTGGATGATGTATCCACTGTCTGAAGAGGCTGGCAGCTGGGGGACCTTAACAAATCCCCCAGGATTTATTCTAATGTCCTAATCTGACATCAATATAAGTAACCTGGTGCAAAGAACCACTGATGCAGAGCTCTACTTAATTTATTAGTTGGCAGACATAAGCATTTGCTATATGCCAGTTGCAAGGGCATTTTTGCAGCCAGACTTTTTGCATCCTTTTCCTTTTGAATACTTGTAAAGGTCATATTGGTCTTGGCTACTCATTTATTTCCTTTCTCTCATTGAATTTTTAACAATGACAGGCGTTCATCCAAAGCTCTGGGCTCCTCTACACTGCATTAAAATTCACAATGTCATTTGCTTTCAGTAAATATATTCAAATGAGCTGCCTTCAAAACCATAAATGACTCACCATACAATCAATCATAATTGCATGAATTTCTCCTCTACATGTTGTCCTTTAGTGCCCAGAAGAAACACATGATGTAACTGTTACCAGAAACTGGTTGTGGAAAAGAAATTTGATGTGATCATTTTTATCCTCTAAGGAAAACTTGGTAAGTTAAATACAGGACCAGTTTTGGCTGGAAAATGAGACAGATACATGTAAATTTTATATTACCACTCAGAGCTCTGAGTTCCTGTACTTAAGAAAACTTATCTTTCTAATCAATTATTAAGTTTCAAAATGAAACATGTGCTTCTCTCTTACTTTCCCATAAACCTCCCTGGCAATTTTAAACATACATATTCACATGCAGAATGTCTGCTTGTTATAACAGTGCATGGTCAAAGCTTCCAGCCAGATAAAAATGATCAAGGCATCCTCTTACAGGATGTAGAGCATTATGGCAGGGAAATAAGTTCCTAACTAAAAATTATCCAAAATATTTTTAAATTTAATCTATTTTTTTCCTCACAATTCTATGCAGTAAAAAAACTCACTGAAAAGAAAATAATAACCTAATAAGTCCTTAGAGATAACAGTGGAGCTACTGCCTTCCCCTGTGCTCCTGATAAGGTCAGGAACAGGTTTATCGCTAAATCACAGAGCTAGAAGAGTTAGAAGAGATCTGATAGGAAATCCGTTTCTCTTTGTAAGTGTAGAATTGTTCCCTCCAACATCCTTTCTGAGGATCTGTCTGGTCAAGCATTTAATGTCTCGGAACAGCAAGGCTCCAGTCACTTCCCTTGAGAGATGAATTTGTTACCAACCAGATCTCAGCGTGAGGGACTGAGTTCCAAACTAAATTTTGCTGTCATGTTGCTAGAGAGTTACTCTGTCTCAGCAACGACTGCCTTAAACCCCGTGCCCTTTATCGTGTGATAAACCCATCCTGTGCTCATACAGCTTTGAACCCAGAGTTCAGATCCTGGTTTACTTACTTGCCTCTTTCCCTCAAGGCTGGTTTGAGTTACTGTCAGCATTATTTAACCTGCTGGTGCTTGACAGATATGTTCTATGGAATGGCTAAATTCCCAATAGTCAACAGCGCTCCTCTACAGCAGAGCTTACGAGAAATAAGCGGCAAATATTGTTAGAAGTGAAGAAATATGGGGAGTTTGTATCTGATCTGATTGTATCTCAGCTGTAGATATCCCTAAGGATAAAATAAAGAAGTACAATGCATATCAGCTTCCCCCCCTGCCTGTCTCATGCATTACTTGTCTTCTTTGGGTCCCATCCAAAGACCTCTGAACCAAACAGAAAACTTTCACTGACTTCAATAAGATTTGGGTCAACCCCTCAAGGGCTGTGATTTTGTCTTCCCAAAGTGTGTGGCCATGGCTCAGTGGGATGCTTCAGCACGCAGCTGCCTCCAGTTCTGGAGGTATCTCAGGGCTTTTCCTGAGGTTTTTATACACTAAATAAGAATGTGCTTAACCAGGCTGTTGATTCTTCACATTTAATACCGAGTGGGCCCCATGGAATGCCAAGCATCATCATTCTAATATTATGTGTTTTATCCATATCAGATGTATTGAAGATGCGTTTTATATGGCAGTAATTCAAAACACAAAGCCAATTACTCTGCTGGTATCATCCTGTGTATTTACACTGCTCAAAAATGTGTCTTGTGGCTTTACAACAGCTTGCTAATACAAGCTTCTTTCACTAACCTGTCTCAGAACATCAAACAAAAGCAAAATCAAATAGAAATGTAAACTTCATCGCCCGTGATATATGTGGATTATATCCAGTGAAAACATTTTTGATAGAACAATTTTATGTTTAAAATGAAGGCTGATTGAAGCTGGAATATTTTGTAGGAACGCAACTATTTCAATGACATTTTTTATGGGAAAAATGTCTCAGCAAATTGCTTTGATTTTCTTATTTGTGTCACTAACATAGAAATTATTTGTTTTGAGAAAAAGAAAAAATGCATTTTCGAATTTACCATACTGTTTTGTCTTGACATATAGCAATTACTGAATTCATCATGTAGTTTAATATAGTGTATTATATTCAATATTTCATTACAGTGCTTTTCAAAATTGCAACGAGGCATTTCTACTTTTCCAAAGTAGTACATCAATAATTCTTCATGAGACTTTCAAAATTTCTGTTCCCTGAAAATCTCTCTTTAATTTTTTCCAATTTTCTTCTCTAGTTCAATATACAAACATAATTTTAGCATGTTCTCAGCCCTCACAAAAGCTTGAATTTCTGGGCACTTGTAGTACCAACTCAATCATAGGTATTTTCAGATTGAGGTTTCTGCAGATAAAGCCAGCTGCAGTGACATTTGTGCACACTAGGTCCAGACTCTCAGATACATCCTATTGCAATCTGAGCTTGATCCTTCCTTCCTCATGTGCATCCTCACCTCTGGTTCTGAGACTGCAGTTTCAATCACAGACTCATAGAATGGTTTGGGCTGCAAGGGATCTTAAAAATCATCCAGTGCCACCCCCTGCCATGGGCAGGGACACCTTCCTCTGTCCCAGGCTGCTCCAAGCCCTGTCCAGCCTGGCCTTGGACACTGCCAGGGATCCAGGGGCAGCCACAGCTGCTCTGGGCACCCTGGGCCAGGGCCTGCCCACCCTCCCAGCCAGCAATTCCTCATTCCCAATATCCCATCTGTCCCTGCCCTCTGGCCCTGGGAAGCCATTCCCTGGCTGCTGTCCCTCCCTGCCTTGTGCCCAGTCCCTGTGCAGCTCTCCTGGAGCCCCTTGAGGCCCTGGCAGGGGCTCTGAGGTGTCCCTGGAGCCTTCTCTTGTGCAGGTGAGCAGCCCCAGCTGTGCCAGGCTGGCTCCATGGGGAAACTCACTGAGATAAACCTCTAAGAAAACGAGATCAGCTTCAGAAAAAATATGCCAAGTCAGCAAGACTGCATTCTGCACATAGATGTGGCAAATCATAGCAAGTTACAGGCAAAGGAGAATCCAGCTGCCTGGAGCTCCTGGCTGGAGAGCAGCTGCTCCCTGTCCTACCCCACTTGCTCACCTCGGAACGTGGTGGTGGAAGCACGTTGGAAATCCTGCTCTGGGATTCCACGCTGCAGTGCATGGTAGTGAGCCACACATGGCCACGTTTTGTTTATGACAGATGGCTCTTCCCAAAAATATGATGTGCAAGATTGTGCTGACTTGGACAGTTCTGCATAAACTGAGAGGGATTGACAGGGTGTAATATACATTTTCTGTTTACTAAAAGTCTAGAAGAGAATGGGCCAAGCCCAGCAAAGAACAGCCTGTTTCAAAGATATTATGGCTGGAAAATGTTGTTTCTCACAGAGATCATCTCTCTATAATAAGCTTCAATGTGATCCTCTATGGTGGAGGGAAAAAAAAAGAAAAAAGAACTATGCAGATTAGGAGAGGAGTCAATCACATGATTTTTATTTGTATGCTATCATGGAGATGTCTGTGAGAGGAAAAGGGAACTTCTGCTTGTCTCCACAGCTCTGCACAAAGCCAGCCTAGCTGGAAACAAGCTACCTCAGGGCCTAGAAACTGCTCATGGGAGCCGTGTGGAATTAAATGCAAGAAGGAGGATTTCTCAGTGATGAGCAGGGACCCCCAAGATGCTGTGCTGATGGACAATTTGCACCAGTCAGCTGGGAATTGGACCCAACAAAGCACACATGCAACCTTGCTGGAGTGGCAGCCTGGGAGGGCCATGCTGACATTCCCAGCTGGGGCTCTGTAGCTCACACGAGGGACTTGCTGTACCTTTGTTGGTCTTTTTCCTACTCTTTGTTGGATGTGTGCTGAGTGGAGAATGCATGCATAATATGGGGTTAACCAGAAAAACCTTTCCCAGATCCTAAGGATTATAATTCATCATGGGATATTGGGGTGGTTCTGATGTCCCTCAACAGCAGAGATTAGTGTAGGTCTGGTGGGGTTAATGCAGCAGAACTGATTTGTGCCAGCTGAAGATCAACTCCCATTTTAAGTGTTTTACTGGAAAAGGGGAAATTAATTGTTTTGCTCCAGATTTTTCCAGATGTTGGAGACTGGAACCTGCTACTGAAACAGGATCTCTCATCCCCTTTAGCTTTTCAGATTACACAGCAGACAGACAGACAGAGCATAGAGGGCATTTTTGTTGCAGCTTCTATTTTTGTCACTTCCTCTGAACTGTGTAAAAACCTCCCATGACTAAAATCTCTTTCTTTTGCATGGGGAAATTGTGTCTTTTGGGATGATATAACTGAGTTGCGTGGGAAGCATTTTTTCCCTAGGCTAAGAAACTGATATTAAAAAAAAAATACCGTTGCATTCCAAACGGAGAACTTTGGGAAAGTTCGTGGGAAGTAGGAGAGATCTATCCTCAAAACAGCCGATTAATTCACTCCCAGGTTGAAATGCGGGACTTCTCAGCATTTCAAAACCCATGGTTTTAGGTGCTTGGAAGGAGCCTCCATTTCTGTAGCTGTCACATTCATTGGAAGTCCTTCAGAGAAAAGAATCTAAACCATATGTGCTTCTCTGAACAATTTAATTTCTATCAAAGCTAACGTTTGTTGATGACAAAACATTTTGCTCCAAAAATTCCTCTGATGATAAGAATTCACTAAGTAAAGTTTACATAACCTTTTTGGAGACCTTGACAGAAAAGCCACGTCTTGAAAGCAGCTGAAATCTGACTGCTTGAAGATGACTATGCCTTTCCCTCTGCAATTAGTACAGCTGAGTTCTGCACAGAAAAACACTCCCAAAGTTCCTCACTGGCCTCACCAGGTTTTTCTCTCAGACTGTGTAATCCCATAATTACATGGTGATGTTGATTCAACGTGACATGGTGTGTCAGTGGAGTTTCTAACCACTTATTTTGAACCACAGAAGGGAAAACCCAGCAGCCTGGATGCTTAAACTGAAGCGGAATTAAGAAAAAGAAGGAAATCTGATAATCATTATTGGAGCCTACTTGCAGGTAACTGGTAGCTTTTCCTGAAAGTTTGCTGGTGATATTGTTCACAAAATGCTTGGCAGCCTGACAGCCCACTCAGTAGACATCTCTGCCAGGCTGTTCAGTAGCTACCTGCATTTAGCAATAATTCAGGAGGATGCTTGACCGGTTGACAAAAGCTCCCCCCTGTATCCACCCTGAGTATGGTCACACAGATGAAACCCTGGTTATTACACAACCTTGGGCATCCCCTCAGCTGCCCTGTTGGCTCTTTCATGCTGTTCTCAGAAGTGGTGCCTTTTCTGATCATGAGTGTTAGGGGTGGGTGCAGTGGTCTTGCAGGCAATAATTAGGTCATGGTTACAGGCTTGTCAAAAAGGGCATTGCATCCCCACAACCTGAAATTGCAAAACTTTGCTGAAGGTTTTACCTTGCAATCAAGAAAACACATTTTTCTCCCTTTCTTTGAAAGGGAATGCACTTTAGCTGGAATCCTATTAGGGGAATTAAAAAAAAAAATCACTTCAGATAGCATTACCAGTAAAGCTGCCTCCCTAGTTTTTTCTGAGAGAAAGGTTAAATCAGTATAAGGCACAACAAAAGATCAGGGGAGGGGAGATATTGAATGTTGACAACAGTGTTGAACGACAGATGAACACCTCCAAGCACTCTCTGGTCACAGAGGGAGTGCTGAATCCAGCATGAAGAATGGTTTTTGAGAAATGTCAGCTGGCAAGAAAGCAGTGTGGTGTATAAGGGAGCACTGAAAAAAGGGGAAGAAACCAGCTGAGATGGGATACCAGATCCAGTTTGGAAAATTTGCTGTAATAACTACCTAAAAATTGTAAACAGACTTGATTTTAAACTCCTTTGCAAATAACATAAGCCGGGAGATGTCAAATTGCATGGTTTTCCTCCAGATCATGTGGGGTTTTTCTGGGAGTAGACCTCAGTGTTTCTCAAGAGGCTGTGGTGATATGGTACCTTGGCTCTCCATCCTGAAGGTATATGGAAGAGTCGGCATGAATTGACTCTTCCCATAGGTGAAAGAATTCCTGAAGAATGAGTATTTTAGTATTTGAAGTCATCCTCTTTTTGGAAAAGCCAATGGAAGTTGAGCATCTCCAACTTTGAAACCATAACTGTTATTATTTGTCTATTTCCTAAAAGTGCTGCAGTGCAAACAGATCTAGCAAGATAACACTTATATTATTATCTGTGTTTAGCCCTAGCAGTTGTGAACTATCTTGTGTGGTCAACAAGCCTATATTTCTAAGGTCATTTTAATAAGTGGCAATAAAATCTCATCTTCAAACTTATCTAAACTTCTTAAAAAAAATTCAAAACAAAATTACTGTATGAGGAAATGGCATCCTGATTTAGAACGCTTGAGATGTAGCAGTCTGAGCTGTGATTTTTAGAAGTGTTAACTGTGCATGATTTTCAGATGAAATCAAGAGGAACAGGAGGGTGTTGTTTAGCCACAGTTTCACACCTTCATCTCTGGTGAATGCTCACTTTGCTGGTCTAGTCTACACTGGTCTTAAAAGACAGCTGCTGCTCTCTGACAGCTCTTTGGAGTGTAAAGTGATGCTCGTTTTAGTCTTCACCTTGCACTGGTCAGAGGAATCAAACTCACCTTCAAGCTATAGTGGCCTGGAAGCACCCTGAAGGGGAGTTGTGCTCATTATGCCCATGCCAGTGCCCTTTTGCTGAGATTTAAAACATCTCTCCACTAACAAAGAGTCCCAGAGTATCCTGAGTTGGATGGGAACCCCAGTGACCATTAATGTCCAGCTCCTGCCCTGCACAGACACCCCAACAACCCCACCCTGTTCATCCCTGAGAGCATTGTCCACACTCTCCTGGAGTTCTGGCAGCCTCAGGGCTGTGCCCATCCCTGGGGAGCCTGGGCAGTGCCAGCACCCTCTGGGGAAAGAACATTTCCCTGATATCCAACCTGAACCTCCCTGACCCAGCAGTTCCCTTGGGTCCTGTCGCCGGTCATGAGAGAGAAGAGCCCAGCACAGGCTCAGTGCATTGGTTTGGGCGAGTTGCCCCACCTGAGGTGAGTCAAAGGTGATCATCTGCTGCAGTCATTTCCAACAAATCCTTGTACCCAAGGCGTGGGCAGCTCTGTGGCTCCCAACTCCCTTTGTTGACAGTACATGTAACGCTTGTAAAGCAGAATTCAGCTGACCTGCTTTAGGTGCCTTCTGCAGATCAGATGAATCATGACCCAGAAAAGTGCTGCTTCTAGAGAACAAGCTCAGATGTATCTGTGTTGTTGGTGTCTGAAGTTGGGCAGAATGAGTCCATTCTGCTGGGATTTGAGGTACAATACTGTGAGTCTGAGTCCATGCCACGCGATGCTCAGATAAAAATAATGAGATACTAGTGCAATGGTCAAAGGCAAAGCAAGCAGGATCAGTCTTGGCTCAGGTATTAACATAGCCATAGAAGCTGTGTGACCAGCTGACTCCTTCTGAACAGGTAAAAATCCAGCCAAGATCCGTGGAGGCTTCATCACCAAACTAGTGAAGGCTTTGACATCTGAAGTTGCTCTGGAAAAGGGCAGTCCTTGTAGGCCACCAGACTGCTAATCCACAAAATCTGGTGAACTGCTGCCTTGACATACTACTAGTATGTTTTATTAACTGGTCATGGAACATTATTAGTTTAACTGTAAGAGTTAGAGATGGAAAAATACATGCAGTAAAATTTGGGCTTTGTCCTTCAGCTTCTGCAATATCCCTGTCTTAAGCCTTAAGAAGACTGGGAAAAGCAGGGCCCCTGCATATGTAAATGTGGGTTTTCTTTTCCCAGAAAATGAATGCCATTTACCTTGGATTAACTTGGAAAGAAGCAGGACAGTGTTTATTGGGTAAGGCACGTTAATACCTTCACAAATAGTGACCTCTTGTAAATTGTGGATGCTGTCACATATACAAATCCAGTTAAAAAGATAAACAAAGACAGAGAAAGCATCCATTTGTCAAGAATGCATTCCTAAAGAGATGAGGGACCACAGCTGAAGAAGGGCTCTAGGTCTGCTTTAACTCTGCTTTTTCTCTCTGTTTTGCTGGAGCTGGCATGTGGCACAGATTCACCTTTATCTTCACGTCCCTATAAATGTCTTTTTCCAGTCCAGGCATGACTTTTTTTTTCAATTACAATCCTATGTCACCACTTCCAAATGTAACTCTGAAAAAAAAATAAAAATTGCTCATAACAAAAGGCAGTGTTAGAAGGAAAATTGAGGAGATTAAAAAAACCCCAAAAACATTTAAAGAGGTTGGTCAGATGATTGTAGAGTCTTGAACCTAAAAGGGAAATACAACATCCAGCAAGTGACGTTCCCTGCTGCTGAAAGTCTTTTTCAGCAGTGTAATAATTTCATCTGGTTTCAGCCACAGACTGAAGAAGTGCATGCTCTAGTTACCTCAGAAAGTCTTTTTTCTGGGAACATTTTAATAAGGCCTGCAGTACATTTAACCTGTCTTGCCTTACTTGAACTTTGAACCACTGCATGCTGCGGAGCTGTCAGTGAAAACCCTGTCCCAAATGGGCAAAAGCTTTTCACTCCTCCCTCTCCTGTCTCTCAGAATGGATCTGAAATAAGATGTCTCCAGGTCAACACCTGCTGGTCCCTGAGGAAGGAAGATCACCACACTCCCACCACTCCTGAGCAGACTGCTGGGAAGAAGGGGACCAGGAGCAGATGCTGGTCCTGCTCTGTGAGTTTGGCTTTTTGTTTTGTAATTTTCTGTGAGTCCTGTCTGAAAACAGAGTTTGGCTCAAACAGCATCTTTGGGGGATTTTTCTGTTTTGTTGGAGTGTTTTGTGAAGCATAACTTTGTTTATTGCTCTTCTACTTCATTTTGTGTTTATTGCTTTTCCAGCCAAACTGAAGAATCAGTTCTTTGCCCAGCCCAAGTGCTATCCACAGGATGGGGAAGCAGAAGAGAAGTGAAAAGGAGAATTAAAGAGTGAGAAAAAATTTTACTCCTAGAGAAGAAGTTTCCATGGAGAGTCTCCTGGTGTGTCTGTATCCTGGTGAGTACAGACAGACTGAAGCTCCCTTTCTCCAGCAGCCCCAGACTTGAAATATGTTTTAATTCAGAGGAGTGCAGGATCTTGGTGGGGTCTGGGGGACCACTGGGTCATATTGGGCCATAGCTAATCCTGAGCCACCAAAGCAGTTGTAATGCATGTGAAATTCCAATCAAATGAGGAGCCTAAGTTAGGATCTTTCCTGGGAATCTCAACTCAGGTGTAGGGTCCCAGTCCTATGTGTGCACAATAGCAAGCTATGCCTCTGGGTTTTTTTTTGTCTTCTTGTTGCAGAGTGGGACTGCTACAGATTCATCTGTAATCATGGGTGAAACCACACCTATTCCTATCAACTGAGTTTTCCCCTAAAATCTGTGGAGACAGATCCTAGGAAAAAAAATGAAACTATATTTCTGCAAGAAGCAGACGTTTGAAGCTCATTATTTTCCCACACCTCGAACATCATCTTCACAGAAAAACATATAGCAGGTAAATTTTAAGGAAACTGCACTCTGGAGCGCTGTCTTTCTGAGCACAGCTCATAAATATTACAGTGGAAATGGGAGATTTGACACTGGAGACACAGTCTCTGTTTGACATTGCCATGTTTTGGTGGATGTTTGGCCTGTTGGAGAGAACAGAGCCCACGGTCTTGTTAGGAGCTTGATTAACAGCCAGCTTTAATGCATGACCAGGCTGCCATGTACCATGGCAATCATTCCATGCCTCTGTGCTGACTACATGACCCCAGCAATAAAAGCACTGCTAAGCGCCGAGAGCAGCTGAAATAGAAATAACCCAGAAATGCAAAAGCTGAGAGAGTGGCAGGGGATTTTCCCCACCCTTTTGCTAATGAATCTTCACCAAGCTGCATGCCAGAAGTTTTTGAGCAGGTTTGAAACCTGCTGACTCAGAATCTGAATTGTGGAAAGGCCTAAAAATCATGATAGGGCTGGAATATCATCTCCTCAAGCTTTAGGTTGCTTTGATAATTTCTTTTTTTTTGTTGTTGTTGTTCCCTTGGACATGTGGCTTTATGCAGTGAAAATGAGTTACTTGGCTACCAGAAGACTGGTTTGGAGCAAACCAGAAATACACGAGTGTGTGGAGCAGAGGTTGGTGCTTGCCCTGGGCTGCACTTTACAAACTTGTGGTCAGTGTCATGGAGCCAGGACTGACTCCTGATCACAGGAAATCCTGAGTTGGAAGGGATTCTCCAGGACTATTGAGTCCAACCACTGGTGCAGGACCACCCTCAAGGATTCCACCACGTGCCTAAGTGTGTTCTCTAAATGTTCCTTAACCTCAGCCAGGCTTGGTGCTGCGACCATTCCCTGTTCAGTGCCCAACCACCCTCTCGGGGACAATCCTTTCCCAATATCCAACCTAAACCTCCCCTGACACAACTTTGACCATTCCCTTCAGTCCTGTTCCTGGTCAAGGAGCACAGAGATCAGTGCTTGTCCCTCTGGTGTCCCTTGAGAAGAAGTTGCAGACCCCAGTGAGGTCTGAGCTCAGTCTCCTTTTGTCCCAGCTGAACAAGCCAAGTGACCTCAGCCCCTCCTTGTATGCCAAGGAGTATACAAGAGCAACAAAAAACCCACCTGAAATATTTTTTCCTGTCTATACTACACATCCTTTGAGTACAATCTGAACTGAGTTTCTTGCCCTGGGTTCAGGTCTTTGCTTTCTATTGGGAACCATCATAATCCTGTTAATTTTCAACGCAGTTCAGATAAAGTGCATGTTGACCCAGGCTTAACTTTGTAATGGCACGTATAAACTCCTCTGACGATGCATAAAATACCCAGGAAACCTTTAAAGACTGAGAGTTTAGTAGCCTGGGCTTTCTGCTGTGCTGAGAGATGGTCTGTCCTGTGGCACACGTGTGGGCATGTGCTCAGCACTGAGTCAGAGGGAAGAGATCCAGCAGCTGAATCACCAGTGCCAGCATCTGACGTCGACCTACCTGCTAAGTTTATCCAGGCTTAGCCTGGGAGGTCTGCTGGGCACAAACCCCACCACAGCAGATGTGCTGGAGCACTGCTCAAGCCCCTCCCCTCACCCCCAGGAAAATAACTTTAATGATTGAAATACTGGAATGACGCTGAAACCCTCGATAGGCTCCAGGAACAGTGGTTTCCTTTTCAGTTCTCATGCACAGCTGAGAACGGAGCCCTTTAAGCTTTTGTTTGTGTGTTAGAGCAGGATGGACTGTTATATTCTTCTCTGGAGACACTTTCACTTAGAGTTACAGATTGTGGAGAGATACTGCACTGCAGACCGACAGTGAAGGGTTATTTTCCTTACCCCACAGCAATAAATGCATTCCATAAATTGCAATTAAAGATGCAGTTGGGGACTCTAGCTAAATGAGTGGCAGTCCTCCAAACACTTTAAGAAAGGGCAGAGGTGCTCTGTGTTTTGCAGTGCCTGTGAGCCTCCTTGTGCCAAGATGGACCCACTGAAGATGGAGAGGTGTTGCCTTCAACAAAGCTGTCATGGCTTAGCACAGCAAACTGTCTTGTCTTTTGTAAGAGCTCTGCTCAATATCCATTAAATCAGGCTTGAGAGACAGGGGTAGTATTGGTCACCAGCAGTTAACACAGATCTAGATTATGTTTGTATTGGGGTGCAAATTTAAAATTGAAATTGTGCTGAAAATTTGCAAGATGCAGCTTATATTTGCAGGGTTTATAGCTGGATTGGTTTAAGAAATAAGGGGAATTTTTCTGTTCCAGATTTCAGAACGATTGTGGGGAAGGGAGTCTAAGGACAGTCTGCCTTTCACTCCTCCTTTAACATTGCCTGATGCAGCTCATGTTGTCTTGATTGTGTGACAGCAAAAGCCCCACATGACTTCCCAAATCCTTGTTAAATTGGCAGTGTCTTAGTCCTGTAACTCTCCTTGTGCAGCCAAAAAAAACCAAAACCAAACCGTTTGCAAAACTTCAGTGGCATGTCACCAGTTCAACCAAGGTTTCTGAGTTTGCTGAGTCTGAAATGACAGTTCTGTCCTGGAACCCTAGGCATTCATTTCAATAAATGCTATCAGATTGGCACTGACAATTCAAAAGTTGGTGGAGAAAGGACAGACACATTGCATTAGAATATCTACATATTGTGCAGAGTGTTTTTGTTTTTAATGGTGATATCAGGAAATGTTTCTGTTTCAGAGTCTACATGGAAAAATTTGTCTACAAATGTAGAGGAAATCTCATAAAAAATTCTGCTTCCACATTAAAAACTGCATCTATTTTCCCAGCTAAGCCATTTCTGAAGGATACAAGAAGAGACAGATGATGTAAGGAAAGAGGAGCTTGTTTTAAAAAGTGACATCCACTGATGCACATGTGTGATTGTGTGTTATTAGTGCTGAAAAGAACTTTTACCCCTGAGATGTAAATTCATTTATAAAAAATGAGGGTAGGGAAGCAGATCCATATGTACCCAAGCCAGATCACTTATTTTCAATTAAAAAAAAAAAATCAATGTTTTTATGGAATGTAAAGCTCTGGACTTCCAGCTTTCCCCCATTTTGCCAAACTCAAGCCCACCTTGTTGCTGTGCCCAGTGTGAACAAAGGCAGGGATTTACTGGTTACACACAGGCTCAATCCATCCAGGATCAATCCATCCAGGATCTCTTTCCTCTACCACCATGCTTTCTCAGGTAATATAATTTTTTTTTTCTTGGAGCTGTTTTGACTGCTGCTCAACTAGGCAGAAATATCACCTTGGATTTGAAAAACACCTCACCTGCTCAAGCTCATAATCCTGTGTGTGTCCTGTGCCAGCTCTGTAAGTGAGCTGGCTCCTGGGGGTGTGGGCTGTGCTGCTCTGGTGGGGCTCTGTGTGCTCCCTGCAGGTGAGGGCCTGACTCCTTCCAACAGCTGCTGCCATTATGTGCTCAAATAACATCACAGCCTTTACATTGCTTTGTTTGCACATTTTTTGCTATTAAAGTATAAAAATCTCCCACCCAGCTGTGTTTGTCTTTTTTTTTTTTTAATGTTTCCTTTCCTTCAGTTTTTCCTCAAAGTTTTTGCCACCTCCTTTTTTTTTTTTTTCCTGTTTCATTGATCTATATGGAGAATTCTGCTTTCTCTTGTTATTTTTTTTCTCTCTTTCATTTTTTTTCTTCTTTCCCTCCCTTTTTCTGCTCACTGACCTGTGAACCTCCCCAGGCCTACCAACCACTGATGTAAAGGATGCTCCATAGAAAAAAAAGACATAAAGAACTTGATGAGCAGCAAGTGAATGTAACTTGCTGGCCAATATTTTACTCAGTATCTAGCTGCCAGGTGAACTGGCTGTAAAAAGTTCTTCCCACCTGCAGGATTCTCCTCCTCCTGGCAGGAGGATGCTCACTGCTGTAATATGGGTTGTAATATGGGTGTACAATATTTGATTTATGGGGCTAAGCACCATAAAGGGGTGCCATGAACCTGTACATGGGGACAGTCCAAGGTGGGTTGGGTTTGGTGTGGTTTGGTTTGGGTTTTTTTTTGTGTGTGTGATCAGAGCCAGAATGATTGCCTCAGGCTGGGTGAAGCCAGCTTGTGGAGAATATCCAGCTTGGGGTGAGACTGTGGTTTGTGTCTTTCTTCCACAGTCCACTTTCACCAATTGTACCTGAATTGAAGCCTCTTCCAAGTAAAAGCTGTTTACAGGCCCTGAGCTACCTGCAAAGCTTGGCAGCTGGGTTGGGAGGAAGGTAGGAGGACAAAGCAATTGCTTTTGATGATTTTCTTTTGGTGCTTCTCAAGTGGATAAATTTCAACCAACTGTCTCCTTCTTGGTCCGCTGGTCACAGTTCCCAGCAGATGTATGGAAGTGGGCAGGGTGTTTTTGGGCACATCATGTCCTTGTTTCCCATAGCAGAGGATTCATGGAACAGCACTGAGCACTCAGAGAAGAAAAAACTGTTGCTTTGCAGAAAGCTTAAAGATGAGACAGGAGTGCCTGTAGAACTACAGAATCACTGAAAGGCTTGAGTTTGAAGGGATTTTAAAGATCATCTGGTTCCACCCCCCTGCCATGGGCAGGGACTCCTTCTGCTATCCCAGGTTGCTCCAAGCCCCGTCCAACCTGGCCTGGGACACTGCCAGGGATCCAGGGACAGCCACAGCTGCTCTGGGCAGCCTGTGCCAGTGCCTGCCCACCCTCAAAACCAAGAATTTAATCCTAAAAATCTCATCCTACTTTTCCATCTGTCAGTGTGAAGCCATTCCC
Organism: Fringilla coelebs; assembly: GCF_963513975.1. Lineage (NCBI taxonomy): Eukaryota > Metazoa > Chordata > Aves > Passeriformes > Fringillidae > Fringilla > Fringilla coelebs. The sequence goes on from NC_140031.1 coordinate 3,103,520, forward strand.
CCAGTATAAAACACAGAGGAACTGTGCTCTCTGTTTCTGCTTTCAGGAGCCTGAACAGACTGAAAGTCTAATGAAGGTTGTACTTTTAAGACCCATAGATTTTTGTATGTGCATTCTGGTTACCTTAACTAAGTCACAAGTTTTTCACAGCCTGAAATAACACCAGCTACAGGCAGAAAGCCTTTCTGAAGGACCAGCAAAGTTCCAAGCAGAAGAGCAGATGCTTCCTCAAACCCAAAGGTTTTGTTTAGAACATGCCATGCTAAAAAACAAACAGGGAGCCCTCACAGGTTTGAAAGACATGTAAAGTCTTTCAAGCAGTCTGCATTGTTGTAAAGTAGGATGGTACCTTGTGTGAGACTAATGGGATTGAGGTTGGAAACCTCAGGCATTCACCCAGCATTTTGGGCAGAGGCTGAGCGTGCTCTGCTGCGCTGCTGCTGCTCAAATGAGCTGGTTTGAAGCAGGGGGTGCATTCCATGGGCTGCCACTGCAGCTCCTTTGCATTTTGGGCAGAGGCTGAGCGTGCTCTGCCGTGCTGCTGCTGCTCAAATGAGCTGGTTTGAAGCAGGGGGTGCATTCCATGGGCTGCCACTGCAGCTCCTTTGCTCTGTGGTCGTGCCCAGAGTCCCCTGTGCTGTTTTCAGGGCTGCCCTTTCTGGGATGTGCTGGTCAGGGAGGTGTGCTGCAGTCCTGAGCTCACTGGGGTGCTCCAGCTTTGGGCATCGTCAGAGCAGCACAGCACCAGGTCAAAGTGACATGTCCCAAACATTCCTCCTGCCCAATGTCAAGTCCCTCCACTGAACAGGATTTTTTAAGGACAAAATTCAAACTCAGGGAAATACTTTAGGAGAGAAGTGGGGCATATACACTGTAGAAAGAGGAAAGAAGAAGGCTGAGAAGGCATTGAAAAATTAACTGCCTCAAGAGGCGAACCCTATTTTAAGGTGCCCTAATATTTCCAAAATTTCAATATAAGAAAATTGAAGTAGAGTACAGTTGGCATGAAAGAAGCAATGCTGATACTATTTTAGAGCATGACTTTGTGCATGCAATAGCCTCCAGCATGACACAAAGGGCACAAAAAATGGAAAAGTAAAATAAATACTAGATGAGAAATTTATGACTCAGATGATTAATGAGGGGTGACAAAAGCATCTTTCTTTGTAGAGATGTATTAAGACAGCAACCAAATGTTATTATTGGAGCTAACTGGGACAGTGGGTAGAGCTGGAAGATAACTTTCTCCACTGTGTTGTGCCTCCTGAGTAGCTGTGCAGAGATTTTCAATAGACAGTGCTGTCACCCTGACACCTTCCCCAGACAATAAATATCCTGCAGACCCACAGCCCTGGCTAATGGAGCCAGATGCCAGAGTCAGTGGGTGAAGCGTGTGGTCTGCCCTGTGAAGTGGGTCAGACTATTGGTCTCCTCTGACCTTAAAACTCATAAATCATAGCCAGAAATGAACACTCCCTATGTAAACCACAGTCCAGAACTATGAGAATTGTAGGATCATAGAATCCCAGAATGGTTTGTGCTGGGAAGGATACTCAAGATCATCCATTTCCAAACTTATCCCATGACTAGGGACACCTTCCACTATCCCAGGTTGCTCCAAGCCCTGACCAACCTGGCCTTGGACACTTCCAGGGATGGGGTGGTCACTGGGCCATCTTCTCTGGGCCTCAGCATCCTCACAGCCAAGAACTCCTATTATCTAACATAAATCTACACTCCTCTTTAATGCCACTCTCCTTTGTCTTGTTACTCCAGGTCCTTGTCCAAAGTCCCTCTCCAGCTCTCCTGGAGCCCCTTTAGGCACTGAAAGGAGCCCGAAGGTCTCTCCAGATCCTCCTCTTTTCCAGGTGACCATCCCCAGCTCCCCAAGCCTGGCTACAGAGCGGATGAGATCCAGCCCTTGGAGCAACAAAGACAAAGACATTTATGAGCCAAAATAGACCTGGAAGGCTGTATAGGAACTCAGGCTGTCTCCTTTCAAAATGTTTTGGCACAAGGATTTAGCATGCAGCCTGCCCAGGGGCTGGGGCTCACAACCCAGGAGCTCCTGCTGCTGTGTCCGGGCAGATGCAGCTCCTCCTGTCACAGAGCAGGGGGCCTAGAGCCTGGGAAAAGGAGAGGGTGCTCCAAGTAGGATTTTTAAGGGCCCAAATCCAGAATTGTGATGCTGATTCAGCTGGTATTTAGCCCCACAGGCAGTTATGTTTCAAGGGCACCTCAGGTTTTTATGGTTAATTTTTCCAGATGCCTGAACCTTTTTCTCGCTCCCAATAAATTTCCAGAAATCAACAATGACTTTGGTTTTTCTCCCCTGAGAGGCATGAGCCAGTGGGTTTTCTCAAATTACCTCCTAGGCTGCTGGTTTGGGTTTTTTTTGGGGTTTTTTTGGTTTTTTTTTTAACTTTTGCCATTTTTTTTTCCCACACCAGAAGGGAGACCCTTCATTCAAACAACAGAACTCATGCACAAAGGGGATATCCACACCCACCCTTTTTCCTCCATGAGGGTGTCAAATCCCTGTTTCTGGCCTCTCAGGAAACTGCTGCAACCACTAGTCTGTAAAGTGGTGTAGGAAAGAATTCAAGATTCATGGTCACACTGAGTGAGGGTGGTTCATTTTGCTTCCAGCAGCGTAAGAGAGGAGCTGGATCTGCTATCAAGGGTGGAAGAAATGGGAATTTTAAAAGAAAACCGCTAAAAATGGCCAAGCAGAAGTTGAAGATTTAGGTAGGTATTGTGTTACTGTTCATACAAACAGTTTAGTCGATGTTGGAATGCAACAGGTTAGTGTTGGATCTCATCTCTACTCAAATCACAGTAAGTGGTATTTTGTCTTCTAAAACAGATTTTAGTTTTTAAAACCATAGAAAACCACAAAAAGACACCAAATCAAAGACCCCGTTTAAAGTAAGCATCATTAAAATGCAATATTTGCCGTTTAAATTTGTCTGTGAGAGTAAGCTGATATCTTGCTTTTTTGCTCTAAATATAGTATTTATTTTCCTGTTGAAGTCAAAAGATGGCTTTTTTGTTCAAATAGCCATTTATTTGTACAATAAACCAAATCACAATGTCAGCATGAGCATCTCAAAATCTTTTTTAATGAATGGCTGCTGTTTTCATAAGTCTTTCCCCAGCCCTGACCAGATCCCAGAAACTGCCCCAGAAGCCAGTGGGAACTTTTTCTTTAATATTCAAGGTCTTGAATCAAATGTCTCAGGGAAAAAAAGAAAGAAAAAAAAAGGAAAAAAAAGGAGTGTCATGATGAACTGAAGTGTTTAAAAAGAGCTTTTTCTTCTGGATTTGTGCTCGGTTTTCCTTTGACTCCTTTGGAATGACCTCAGATTTCTGAACTCTTTCTCTCCCCCAGGTGCTGCTGAGGGGATGAATCTCCATGTACATCCTCAATTCCTGACCTTGTGGGCACTCTAATCCTTCTCAATTAGCAAGTCTCAATTAGCAAGGAGCAGCACTTGTGGCTCTCAGAAATTTGTGTGCTGATCAGTGACCAGTAATTTCATGGAGAAGGGCCAGATTGTGGTTAAAACTGAGCAGATAAGCTTCTGGTTTTCATGAAAAACTCAGGAATTTAATATCTTTGAGGCCTCTGCCCTTCTGTTGAAGTTGATCTGTGGGTTTATAGGTTATTGAAAAAGAATGTCAGGTAGCTGGACAAGCACAAAATATGATCACACAAGTCCTGTTTCCTTGGCTAAACAGCACCATGGATAACTTTTGAAAAAAGCAAATTCAATGTACCTGGATTAATCTTATCGCTAGCAGTGATTTAGAAGCAATATACAGAATAACACACAGGGAGAGTTCTGTGCTGGTGATGCACATCTAGAAACTTTTCCAGCATTACTAACTTCTGAACTTCTGATTTTGATAGCATCCTCCTCCACACAGCAGCAAATTCAAGTCAGCTAAAGAGATAAGCAGCTTATCTGTTTTAAAGTTCTTTTCTCTCCTCTTTCCTGCAGGTACTTCATCAGTTCAAAAGCTCAAGGCAAAAGGACATTCCTGGGAGAAATTCACCAGGTGGGGGGAGGAAACAGCAAAATGCAAACACGGCTGATCCTCAGTGAATTGAAGCTTCCCCCAAAGGCTGTCACAAACAGGGACACGCACATCCAGCTTTGCTTCTTGGGATTCTTCTTCCTTATGAATCTTATGCTAAGTATCTCACCAGTCTGCCTGCAACATTTGATTTGGCATTTCTCCTGCTTATTGCTTGTAAATTTACATCAGAGAAGAGATAGAGTGAAATTATTAATGGAAATGTATCCACAGGTGTCTTTCCAAAGGGAGGGAGCAGGACTAGTGTGTGAAACAGATTCCGCTTTCAGATTTCCTTTGAACACATTTCTATTTAGTTCTGAACCCCGCTAATTAGCATAGGCAAGAGGATAAAAGCATCAACAAACACCTCAGCTGGTTCTGAATTTCCCCCCACAGACTGAATTATATATCTGCTGTTCCTTTCTCTGTGTGGTTCTCTGGGGAACAGCCAACACGGTGTTCGCACGTCGCTCTTGGTTCTTTCTGGTGGCATCCCAAAAAGAGGATTCCCCAATGAACCAAGACACAGCAGGTGGGATTTCTTTGAGAAAGAAAACCCCCAAGTGCTGAGCTGTTGTAGAGAAAGGGGGACTAAATCAGCAGTAGAGGAATGAGGTGAATTAGAGGTGGACACAGTGGAGCTGGGTTAAAGTTTGGGCTCCACAGTCTTAGAGTCCTTTATCTTAATGACACAGCCTTGATGACTCTGTGAGTCTGTGAATTGTGGCCTTACACTGTTTGATGTTTGGGCTGACTTTTGTGTGATGGAGCCCCCCACATCACGACCACTGCATGCTGGAGCAATCAGGAGAAGGCAAGAGGAAATATCAACAATGTCCCCAACAGCTGAGAGGAAATAAAGAGGAAACACAGAATATCCCAACGGGGAAAGGACCCACAAGGATCATCGCCTCCAGCTCACGGCCCTGCACAAACACCCAAACATCCCACCCTGTGCCTCAGAGCCTTTCCCAAACTCTCCTGGAGCTCTGGCCACCTTGGGGACCTCTCCATTCCATGGAGAGCCTGTTCAGTGCCCTATCATCCTCAGGGTGAGAAACATTTTCCTGATCTCCAACCTGAAGGATTTCCCCCTTGATTTGTATGTAGGTGCCTGTCTTATCCTGCATCTAAAGAAAATTACTTGTTCAATAAATGGGAGACGCCCTTCAGTAGTAAGGTGGATGTAGAAGGTGGATGTGAACAGAGGAGGATGCATGAGAAGATCAGCTCCAAGCAGAAGTGCTTCTTGGGAAAAAGGTGCAATTTTTCCTCACTGAGTTAGGAGACACCTTTTCATCAGGCAGTGGCAACACATAGGGCAACACCTAAATAGAAAATAAGTTGTTTTTTATTTTTTATTTAGTAAATATAGCAGCAGGGGTGGGTAGCTGTTTGGTGATCACTGCTCTTCAGGTGTTGACATGTGAGCTCACCAGTCTGTCTAAAGTGCCCTGCTTTTGAAAGCTCAGTGTATGAATGTGCATAGTTGGAAAAAGAAATTTTTTTGGTCTGTCACTATTTTTTTAAAAATTTTGTCCTTAATTTGTCCTTAGCCCAATGTACAGACAGTCATTCAGTGCTCCATTAGGTACTTTCTCCAATTTTATATTTGGAAGGTTATTTTTTATTTTCTGACCAAAAGATTTTCTTTTTTTTTTAATCTGCCACTATTTCTACTTACAGCTATCCAAAACTTTTCTTAAAAAAATATATTTTATTAAAGAAGCAAATTCACTGAACTGCACCCCTATAAAAAAAGAATCAAGCAAGTAAAAAGAAAAACACACCTTTCAAAAAAAGAAAATGTTAACTGCAACTGCAAATATTTTCTTTCTTTCTTTCTTTCTTTCTTTCTTTCTTTCTTTCTTTCTTTCTTTCTTTCTTTCTTTCTTTCTTTCTTCTTTCTTTCTTTCTTTCTTTCTTTCTTTCTTTCTTTCTTTCTTTCTTTCTTTCTTTCTTTCTTTCTTTCTTTCTTTCTTTCTTTCTTTCTTTCTTTCTTTCTTTCTTTCTTTCTTTCTTTCTTTCTTTCTTTCTTTCTTTCTTTCTTTCTTTCTTTCTTTCTTTCTTTCTTTCTTTCTTTCTTTCTCTTTCTTTTCTTCTCCTAGCTGAGTATTTCCCCTTAGTACTTTTTCTGCTTTTCAACTACAGGGCAATAGGGAATCCTTGGGTTTTTTGTGTTTTGTTGGTGTTTTCTTTTTCCCCCTGCTTAAAAAAGCACCACAACAACCTGATCGAATCTTGCAGTGGACCCACGGCTTCAAAAGGACCCAACTCTAATACAATTTACACGAGTCCTATAGCACCCAAGTGCTCCTGACAATTCAATGAACTTCTGCATCTCAGTGAAATCCTTCTGAACCATATTGGGTACAGCAGAGCTGTTGGTGAAATGGGAGCTGTATAATTACAACACACTCATCCTTGAAGATGCAGGCAGATGTGGGGAAGGGTTCTCCATTTGTGTCATTGAAATACCATTGACAATTACCTCTGAGTTAACTACATTTAGACAGAAGTACAGGGGGAAAAAACCTTCCTTGATAATGACAAGACAAAAAAAAAATCCATAAAAAGGAAATAAAGATGACATGCTTCTTTTTTCCATGACATACATTTTTTACATGGCTTAGGGGCTTTGCTTCCTGAGAGTTTACGTCGTCGTCAGCTGTCAGGGCCCTTCCATGCATGATTTATGTGTGCATAATAAAGACATCGTGGTTGAGGGACTGATCTGTGATTTCCAACAGCTTTGAAACTAACTGCAATAAAATATACAGCGCATGAATAATATAGGGTTTAGTTAAAAAAAAAAAAGATCAAATTTTGAAAAATGGGAAGCATATTTATTTTCAGTTGCTTCATCTGCTCCTTCATTTTTTTTTATTTTTTCCCCTAGGTCAAGTTGAATGACAGCTTTTAAGGCCTAAGATTTCCAATCTCTGGAATCTTTTAAGGGATTTTTTTAAGTCATCTCAGTTCAGATTTAGGACAGGCTGTGAAGGTGTTGGAGCTTGAATTTGAATCAGCTCTTCCTAAGGTGTTGTGGGACTTCCCACAGGGTTTTTGCAGTGAGGCTGGCGTGCTGCTGACCCTGACTGCTGTGCTGTTTGCCAGGAGTGCCAAGAGGCCACCAGCAGGGATGAGCAGAGCCCTGGTAGCTCTCAGGCCACCGCTGGTGAGTTGTGCTGAAATCATCCCACTCAGCTCACTAGCCCACGTGCTTCCCTGCTTGGCTCAGCCAGCAGGGCTCAGTCAGGGAGGTGTCTATCCCTGTGCTGTTGTGGGGTGTTTGCAGCACAGGACAAATGCACTGGGCAGAGAACATCTCCCCAGTCAAGGTCTCTCTGACTGATGGCTGGATGAAAGGAACCTTTACATTTTCTGTGACAACATCAAGATGCAGAGATTCAGTAATTTGGATGGAATTCCGCAGCAAACCTGTGCTAACCACTCCCCAGTTCCCACATTCTTGTCCATCCCCATGAAATTATCCATTTTATAATGATAGAACTTCATCAGGTGTCTAGGGAAATTTCGCTGCTTCTGTGTTGCAGTCACATTTCAAAATTTGCCTCTGTTCAGGTTAATGAATTGAAATGGAGGATTAGATCGTGCTTAATGACAACAAGAACATGACAAAGGTGCAAAACCCTTCAGGAGTTGTCTCCAAATGTACATGAAAGTTCTCATTTGGCTCTGCAAGTAGTGAAGGCGGACAGAGGTTCTTCATAGCCTCAGAACCTGTTTTAATTACCCCCTCCCTGGGTGATTACTAACAAGGGAGGAGAGGACTGCCTGAGAGCGTGAATGCTAATGGGTTCCCCTGAGAGTGAGAGTCCAGAACATCAAGGAACTTATGATGGGCTAACAGCCTCTCCAACCAGTTCCTGCTGGCTTGGAGGTGGGATGCTGCACTTGAGATGCCAGTGATATTCCTCAATGACTTGAGGACTAAACCATGTCTTTATAAAAGCAAAGCTGTTCTCGCACTAAAATATTAAATGGGAAGGGAGATGGTGTCGCTAAAACTTGGGCTTTTGACACAGTCAAATGCTGTCAGAGCAAATAAGGGGAGGAAGGTGGGAAGAGGATCTGAAGGATGGGAGAGCTGTGTCGTCACCACTGGTTAGGGTGTTGCTTTTTAATAAGAGCTGTACAAGTGATCTGTGAAATGGAAGGGGGCCTCATGGCAAGCCAGAGAAGGGAAACCAGCTCATACTTGTGCCATGTCAAAGCTTGTAAAAAAATAAAAAATAAAAGCCCAGACACTTATGGGGCTAAATGTGAATCCATACCACAAAAAAAGTCAGGTCCTGAGGTGTCATCTCAGGTCTAGTACATTAGGAGTTAGATCATTAACTAAGATTATTATTCAAAATCACGCACCTCCCTGTTATGTGGTCTAAGTGTCAGACAAAATTCCCCTTTGAATGAGCTGTGGTGAGCAGGCACTGATATTAAAAATAATGTCTTTATTGTTTTATTTGTTTGAGAAACCTTTTAAAACCAATTCTGCTGTGCTAGGAGGGAATTTAACACATAACTGCCAGGGCAGAGGATGGAATCAGAAGTAATTCTTCTGCTTTCTCAGGTGTTTTCTCCTGAGGTCCTCCTCCCATCAGAAAGCAGTCTGAAGAAAAGTCTTTGCATGGAGATGGCATTGGAATATAAAAACATTATTTCTTTGGTAGCCAGTTTGATCTGAAAATAACTAAAATGGTATTTTACATTTGTTGTTTTCACCACATTTAGTGCATTGTGTTCACAAGGCTCCTTTTTTCAACCTTTCCCAACTCACCAGTCAGAGTGAGGGCTGGCTGGTGTTCAGCTAAACCCAACCCTTGAGCCACCTGGTGAGGCTGGTCCCATTATTGCCATTCAGCCTGTGTCCCACTGCTGGACCCTCTGGAGAGCCCCATGGAGCCAGGGTAAAACTCAAGGCAGTATTTGGGAGCTGGTTGCCCCCTGGCCACTGCACAGGAGCATTGGTTTATTCAGAGCTACACAGAGGCATGATGTGAGGACAGGTGGGCCCGTGGACTGCCCCAGACTGGTGTCTAGGCATGCTTATCACCATATGGGCCACATCTTTTTCTCCTCTGCATTTCACACAGCGAGGGTGGTTTGGGCTCTCTCCCATAATCAGGCTGTTGGGGGTGTCTGTAAGACAGTTATTTCTCGTGAGAGACTTGGGAGAATGCTTTGATAGGTTGCCTGGAGGAGGACTGACGAGGCCAAATGCCCTTTGTGAACGAATAAAACCTGATGCATTATTTTCTAGAAGATATTTATGTATGGGCTCTTTGGATCTTGATAGAGAGGAACCAAACTGCCTCTGAAACCATCCCTGGCATCTTGGCTAGGTGGTGCCCTGGGGTTAATGAATTTACACTCATCACCAAATTCCCTGGGCTTTTGGGCTTTAAGTTCACAAAGCTGAGGTACTGGAATGGTGGAGACATGAGTCTGGCTGTGGACAGGGTAAAAAACATGATGGTCCCTTCCAGCTCTGGATAAGGTGTGAGCCTGTGAAGTGCTGGAATCTGGCAGTGTGTGCATGTCTGTGTGCACACAGGGGGGTGGCAGAGCTGAGGGCTCGTGCTCTGAGCTGGATCAGGCTGCCATGGTCCCCCCACAAGTCACACAACACTGATTTAGGCAATTCTGCCTCTCCTGTGCTGCTGCTCTCCATAACAAAGGCACAGTGCTGCTGCCTTCTGCAGCTGTCACCACCTCATGCCAAGAGTTCAACATTAGGAGTGTTTTGAGCTAAAAAGTCCTGCTCAGATGTTCATGCTTATATCAACTGAAAGGCTTTCAAAGCATTCCAGCTTAGCCAAAATATGTGGTACACACCACGAGTCCAATCATCCCCCTTATAGTCATCTACGAAGAGTTATTTTTTTCAAACCAAGCTTTTCCATTATAATTTTCTTCCATTCTTGTTTCAGCTCACTAAGCATTAACCACCGTGACCTACTGCCTAAACCCAAACCATATTAAACAGCTTAGGTTTATAGCCAAATCCTAACACCCTATTTGGGGAATGGCTGCAGTGCTTAGCTGTTTCTATAGTTCTGTGGTTTGGGGTTTTTTTTGGACAAAGTCAAATCTTTACTTGACTGAAACATTTTGAATGTGTTTAACACCACACTGCTAAAGCAAAACACATAGAAGGAACCAATCCATTTGTTTAAGCACAGCACAAATATTAAAACAATCATAAACCCCAAACCCATCTGCAATATAGGTCCAAAATGCATAAAAGGAACTGACAAGTTTTTATGGACTAGTTTATCTGTCTGTGTGTATTTATGCCAGAACATAGGAAATAGCCTCCACCTTTCAATTTACTTGTGGCTCAACATAATCATGTGCTTTCCCATGGCTAAGAACCCACTGCTCCTAACAGAGCTGCCAGCGAGCTGATGTAGTAAAGAACATTTCTGAATATCATTCTTTTAGTTTGCAAAGGAAAAGGTATTGGAAAGCGAGGAGGGGGAAAAGCCTTGTAGGGTGGTATAAACAAAGGGATAAAGAGCGGGTCTGAAAATTCAGACAAATCATCATCACCAGCCAGGGACAGTCTGAGCAGTGCCTCCACAGAACCATACCTGTGCTTGGGGCTGTGGGGTGTGTTCATTAGTAACCCAGGATTAGGTTTAAAGTCACTGCTGATAGAATTTGCAGCTGATGAAGATTGGTAGAAGTATAAATAACTGCAGGGCCCACGGGAGGGAGATCACTGGTGAGGTTCAGCTTATTTGGGCAAAACATGTTTTAACAGAGCCAAAGGCAATGCAGTCCATGCAGGAATGCAGAATGCAGATTCTGTTACTGTCAAACAGTTATGAAATTTCATACGTGGGAAAGGGACAACCTTCCTGCAGGCAAGGAATGTGAGGGATGACTACATGGGACAGGTCATGGTGGGTGAGTAACTCAACCTGACCTCCATGCCTTGCTGAGACTCTCAGCATTCCTAATTTTTCCAGGGCATGTAGAGATGTCTGAATGGAGAGGGGTGATTGGTGTGATGGCAGGAGGAATGTCCCAGCAGAGGTGTCTGACCTTGGTCTGAGGGGTACCTTCCAGCCCCCCATCAGGAGCACTGCTCTGTTGTGTCCTGTACAAAAAACTGGGAAATGAGAGTTAGGAAGCTCAAGCCAAAGTAATTATGCCTTCACAGCAACATGTTGTGGAAGCATTTTAATTAAAATCTTGACTAAATGATACAGTCAGTGAGCTAGGAACATGATATAAATCTGATGTGTTGAATTCCTAAATGGAATGATGAATGAATGATGTTTCTTGGGAGATGCAGATGATGCAGTGCACAAAGAATTAGGTGATGCTAGGTGCTGAGCCTGTTTGGAGCTTTTACCTGTGATCCAGAGACTAAAGTGTCAGCAAAGATCTTGGAGCAGACAGGAACCTCCCTCTGACCATGGGTTCAGGGCAGGAGGACTCCCTTAAGAGCTGAACATTATTCTGTATCTAGATAAGTCAAAGAAGTCTACCTACCTCATTGGTTATCCCACTCTGCATGCTTATGCAAGATCCTCATTAATTCTGTGTTTTGACACATCCAGCTTCTGAGTTTTGCCCACCTCTTTTTCTCTTACTGGCTTTAGTCAGTTAAACTTACCTGAAGACACAGCCACCACTACTACAGGAAAAAATGTTCCTACTCCTATGTGCTCCATGAACACTGTAAATACTGTTCTTCAAGCCTTTTAATGTTAAAAGTCATGGTTCTTTGTTATATGCATATTCCCCCTTCAATTGAATGTTATTGCAGCCCTACACCTGTGTGCAAATTCAGTGTGATTCAAATGGTAAATCCACACACATTCCACTTTGCTTTGTATTAAGAATGCAAAAAAAAGAAAGTATAATTTAAAAAAAAATAAAAAGGAGAAATGTCAGAAAAGCACAAGGGCAGAAGAATAAAGTCCCAAGGATGAGACACCTTTCAGACTCAAACGGACAAGGAGAAGATGGAGAGGTAATTTGACTACTGGAGAAATATTTGTGTGGAGACAAGAACCCATTTAGTAGAGGATTCTTTCATAAGACAGAGAGGGACCAGTGTGATTTAGAGTGAGGAAGATTACAAGCCAGAACAAACTGCTTGGAAAAGCAGCATGCTCTCTATTTCACCATTCCTTTAAATCAAGGCTGAATCTCTCTCTCTTGGAGGAGAATTTTCACAGGACATCAATTACTGGAATCAATCTCAGGAACAGTTGAGTGAAACTTAATAACCTGTAACATAGGTGTTCTAAGCAAGATGATCCCTTCTGCCCTAAAGTCCTCAGGTCCTAGGGATGAGGGAGAGCAGAGCCCTGCACAGAACAGAATGGGAACAGAACCAGGGAGTAAATAAAGGAGGGGCAGAGCAATGATGTCCGAGCAGTCAGGATGAGCAGTGCCTTATCATCCACTTTTTACACCTAGATGACAGCTGGATGTTAAGTGGATGTTTTGGGACCACGAGGGTGGCATAAAGCCTTTGTAGGTGCACATAAACATCCCTGCTTTACCAGGCTCCTGTCATGATGTCTCCTTTCCATACTTGTAGCTCCAGAATGTGCTCTGTCCACAGAGAAATTACATTAAGCAAGGACAAGATTCTCTGCAGGCACACTGGGATTTGCTTTTGGCTCAGCTGGTGTCTTGCTTTTGCCAATCAGAATATGGCACTTCAGGAGTGGAAGCTATTTTACCAAGCCTTATCTCAGCTCATGGTTTACTACAAATATTGATGGCTCACGATGTGGGGGTTTTACTGCTGAATTTTTTGCTGGGCTGTTACTCCAGTTCAGTAATGAATGCCAGCCTGCTTATTTATTTATTATTTATTTATTATTTATTTATTTATTTATTTATTTACTTACCTACTTACTTATTTTAAGCAGAGCTAACAAGTTTCACAAAAATTATGTGTCATAGGGAGGTGTCTTGGCTAATTCAAAGAAGCAAATTGCAAGAGCAGGAAACTTCAGCATGGGAATTAAATTTTATAAGAGAGGCACAAAGTGCAGTATGTTCTCGTTATGGTGTAGGACTGTACTGAGACAAAGAACTGCTGCACTGGGGAATGATCAAGTCCCACCCAATCCCTAGCAAAAAATCTTATTTGTTCCAAAGAAGGGAAATCCTTCCTCATCTGCAGCTGACTGGGAGTATCACATATCCCTGAAATGAATGGTGCAATCACTAAACACAGGATGCTTCCCTTACACTTTAAAATATACCCAGAAGGCTTTTCTGATCCAGATCTTCCTCTGGAAACTAAAGTTTGTGATGCGACCTATCAAAATTGTCAGCAATCAGGAGAGAGATATCCCCTGCCAGCCTACTAGATAAGGTTTTAGAAAAAGCATATCCTTCTTTGACCTGAATATTGATGAATCTTATTTTTGCTGAGTTACTTTCCTGTCTCACAGTGAGTGCTTCATTATTGCTCATGCTTATTTCTCACTGGAATAACTTTCCTACCTCCTTAGGTGTGAGAGGGTTAATGTTTAAATGAATGCTGGATGTCCTGCAAAATGCAGTCTTATTTGAAATGCTAAATTATCTTTGTCACATGGAACCTCTCTGAAATTCATAATTAAAAAGGGAGGAAAAGAAAACAGAAGAGATCAGAAAAATCCCAATTTCCAGGGGCTTTTAAAATTCTTTGTTGCAAAAGACCATGTATTCCTGTGCTAGAGCAATTTTTTGGTAAAACACTGTTGATATTTTTCTGAGAATATTTGACATTTTTCCTTGTGAGGTGAAGGTCAAACACCGTGCAGGCAATGTTCTTTCTCCACCCATCACCAGACACTGAGCTCCCAGACACATCTCTGCTCCCAGAATTGGCTCCTCGGAGCTCAAACCTGGAAACCAAACCCTGCTACAGCTCCAATGCTCCAGCTCTTCCTGGACATGGAGCTTTGTGTAACCCAAACCTTACATCCCTGCTGCATGATTTCCCTGTCAGACCTTCCTCACACACTAAAAGGGCTGAGAATGACAGCACCACCTCCTAAAACATGTCATATTGTCTTTCTTGACCCACACTGCATGTCCCCTCTTGCACAAGTGAGCATTTGTCCTGGTTTGCCAGAGCAGGAGCAGAAGCCTCCAGTACTGTCCTTCTGACATTGACCAATGCTAGATAACCAGATGGTTAAAAAAAAAAAATCTTTACCAACCTTGGAGGCACTGATGTGGTACGGTACCAGCTGACACCAGCTGTTGATTACCTAAACCTTGCAATTTTTATTTTCCTTAATGTACATCAGCTGCAGAGCTTGCTGTCAGTTAACATTTACAACTGTCTAATCTCTGTATTCTCCTTCAAATCAGGAATTTGTCTCAATAACAGTCTATGATTTGGCAAATAAATTATATCACTCATTAGGATCTATGTGTTGATCCCTTAAAATGCAGTCACAGAAGCCCTCGGAGGGATACATAATATGTAGATGAACAAATTCACTTAGAAACATCATTCCTGTACACATATTTGCAAGAGATCTTTTATTTACTCAGCTAAATCAGAAAAAATAATTGTGCCTTGTAATTTTTTTATCTTTAGAAGCTGTATAATATATGCCAAATCAAACATGCAACTTATCCCTCTTTAATAGCGTTCTTTGTGCCATATAACTGAACAGCAGCTGCTTTGTCAAGTGACCAAGAAATTAGACTTTGGCAAAACAGGGGTTTTCATCAGCATATGACCTTAAGATAACATTTACATTTCAGGAGATGCTGTTCCAGTCAGAACAGAACTGCAGGGCAAATTCACATCTCTGAATACTCATGGAGGCATCTGACAGAAAAGCTAATAAACGCGTGAGATTAGTACAGTTTTATTTTCCATAAATCTGGGACATGTTCAGCAATGTCAAACGGGTTCTTGTGCCTTTGTACGAATAAATAAACCCAAGCTTACTCTGAAGCTCAGAAGTGAGGTGGAATTCATTTATCTCATTATCATTTAAATGATAGATGGACAGGGTAAACCCTTTTCTTTTGAGGCAGGGGATGGACAATGAGGAGGGGAAAGCTGTGGTATTACATAAATTTGGACTCCCAGGCTTGGGTGATTGGATTCAGATGTTTCCAAGGAAATTATTTGCTCCAAAAGGGCTCTTTGGTTACTTACAGGTATAGCAATCATATTTAAAATGTTTTTACTCACAGGCAGGCTCCTATATCTTCAGTCACATAGGATTTACTGGAGGGTTTATCCTTGGGCAGCTCTGTTGAGCGCAGAGAATTCAGGCGGGTGTTTTCAGAGAGTTAGGCTGCCAAGACATACAGAGGAAAAAGCAACATGTTTAGAGGAGAAATATTTTGCTTTTGCCATTCTGGCTATAATTTATCTCCAACATTTGCAGTAGGTCCTTATTTGCCTCTCCTAACTTGAAGAGAAATTTGAAGGGGAGAGAGGGAACAGGTAGGTTTTTTGTTTGCTCATTTATTCCATGAGAAAAGGAGGTACCTGGGCAGCTGAGAATAAGAAGGTAAGATCTTCATGCTTAGCCTAGGATGAGTAAGAAAGAAACATTTCATTATTCTGTAAATTAACTCAGTCATGTGTCAGCCAAATTCCATTGAAAAGAAGGAATAAAATAGTAACACATTTGTTATTGTCTTATTTAAAAAGAGAATAGAAAGAGACCCAAAACCAGATGAGGCAATAGGAGATTTTGTGTGTTACACTTATGCTGAAAAACAAAGATGACTTGCTTTTTTCCCTGTTATCTTGTAAACTTGAAGCTTGATGTAAACTCTCCAGAAGTTTTCAGAGCACCCACAGGTCTCTTCTCACAGTTTCAGTCAGAGTTATGGGTAACTGTGGTGGGTACAGAACTGTGACAATGTTCTGCTGTTGGCACCAGAACTCCATCAGACTCCTTTGGTGACATGAAAAGAAGGATGGAGATAATAGGAGGATAGATATAATAATAGAAGCATGTGATATAATTCATCATGCATATCTTTTCCAATTTTTCACATCTGAAACCTGATTTCTGCATCAACCTCGCTTTTTTTTTTTGTGCTTACTTTCTTCTTTCTGGCTATTTCACATCCTTCCTGCATTTCAGACCTCACCCAGGATGAAGATGAATATGGCCTGGGCTACTCAGGGAGACCACATCCTCTCCTATTTCCTAGATTTCCCTTCAGGTAGGAAAAATGGAAATAAGAAGTTGGGTTTTTTCCCTTGTCCAGGAACAACTCTTGCACCACCATAACTCATAAAAAGAAAATATAAAAATACAACCTGCCACAGCATCCCATAATCCTGACATCCATTGACCTCTGCCTAGAAATAGACAGAATCCAAGCCCAGAGTGATGCTCTGCTCACTCACACACATATTTTGAGCCAAAACCTGGGACAGTCAGCTGCACAAAGGGAGCCATCATTGAAAAGGGAAATGTATCCACTCGTGTAGCTCTTGCAAAGTGACTGGTGGTGCTGGGAACCCCAGCTCTGGGACTACAAATATGGTTTTAGCCTTATTTTTTACTGTTTAATAGGAATCCAAAGCTTTCTCATTTTAGTCTTGGGAGTACGAGAAAACTAAAGAAAAGGCAGAAAGGTGGAAGGGGAGAGTGGGATGAGAAAAGCAACAGGATGATCCTTAATTGCCTTATTTTGGTGAGACAGATATGACAGCATGAGCACTAGGAGGAATTTGAGTGAAATAAAGGTGGAATGAGTAGTCTGCTGAATACCAGAGGCTCCTATGTAAGCAGATTGATAGTACTGGTGGATCTCTGCCAGTGATTATGGGGAATGCAAAAAGGGCACTAAAGCAGAATCACTGGGTCCTCCCAAGCAGCATTTTGGGTAGATTGGATGGGCCAGAAGACACTGTCTTGGGAGAGTGTTGTGTTTGACACCCAGCCCAGGAGGAGGACCAGAGCAGCAAGGGCTGTGGGGTTGGTTGGTGGTGCTTGTCTGGATGGTTCTACAAGGAGAAGTGTGACAGAGAATTGTAGAGGTGGAGGAGATGGGTGTATTTTTCTCATATATAATTTCAAATATATATATTTTATATTTATTATATTCATATAATATATTATATATTATATTTATTATATTTATAATAATAAATAATTAATATATAAAAATATATAATTTTTCTTGTAAATAATTTTAAAAATAAAATAATCCTGTGTTACTTTTCATTGTCTCAAATGTGGACTGTCTGACAGAGTCTCCTGCTGCAGAAGAGTGTACCCCAAGTGTCTTTGAACCGAGTACCTGTTTCCTGAGTCCCCCTTTACAACATTAAGGGAACTCCAACCGGGTCAGGTTCTCCAAAGGGCTCTAAGGGCTTTCCCTCCCTCTTTCTTGGCCTGTAATAGCCTAAATTTGTTAACAAAAACAAAATACAGCACCAACTGCATTCCTTTTGGAAGGGCTTTAGTGGGTGAGGTTGGGATTTCCACTGTCAAAGGAAGATTTCTGAGAGAACTTAGTTGATGTACAAGTTTGTAAGTGGCTTGGCTTTTTGTTGTTCTGATCTGCTGGCGTTCCCTCTCTTCTCCGCACAATTTAGCAGTCTACAGCAGGAATACTTTAAGACAAATAAAATGAGATTAAAAAAACAGTTAAAAATATATCCAAGGATTGGAAAGGACAGAGAAGACGGATGGAAGGGACTTTTTGCTTCTACAGCACCACAGAATGAAAACATCTGTTTCCAGTTGACTCACATTCCTAAAGATGCGCTAGTCCTTGATCAAACCCAGCCAGTAGATCTTGCCTGAGCTGTGGGGTTCATATCAGCATTATATATCTGGCTCATGGGCAGCCTTCACCGGCCAGGTGGCTAACAGAGCTGAGGTATTTGCTTTTCTTTATTTTATTTTAAGGAGCTAGGCTGCATTTGCAAACAAAGAATTACATTTCTCCACTGTTGACAATTGCAATAGTTCTCGTGGATGCCTCATTGCTCCGGGCTTGGACCTCAGCCACTGTGCTATTGCCTCTGTGCCCACCTTTCAATTGCTGTTCGTCAGCCATCCATCCATCCCTCTGATTCCCTGGCAGAGCAGCCTGGAGTAAGGCAGGCATGCTGCACTTCTCCGTGCTGCAAGTGCCTTTATTTTTGTTGGCCGGGGACAAGCTGCTGGCCTCAGTTTCTTTTAAAATATTTTGTGCTAAAGAGAGGAAAGGAAGCTGAACTGCACAGCCTGGGGGCTCCATTTGCTGCTAAGCTTAACTTCTTCAGGTCAGCTGCCAACAGCTACCAACACTGTGTCCTCCAGCATCTGGTGTTGGAGGGTGATTTGGTAAAGCCCTCCATCACGTGCCTCCCTCTAAGCCCATGAGCTGTCCTCCTGATTTCAGTGAGACTATTCAAATCACTCACAAGCCTCAGCTGTAAATGGAGGTGGCAAATGGAAACAAAATGAAATATAGAGGTGTTTTCCTTTTTATATGTTGCCCGCAGGAGGAATGACTTTGTTGATGCTGACAGGTCCTGCAAGCACAATATAATTCCTTAAAAACATATATCATTGAAAACCCTCTTGTTTGGTTTCTGAGGAATGAACAAATGGGTTTTCAGGCAAAAGGTTAGAATTTGCTCTCTCATTTTTGCCACGGACCACACTCAGACTAGGATTACTCTAAGCAGCATGCGGAAGGTGTAATTGAATAGCATATTACAAGCTAAGGTCTGGCAATGTTTTTCAATTTAGCTTGGGCAAAAAGCACTGTTTTTTCAGGCCAGCAGAGCAGAATCTCATCACCTTTCCTTGCACCCAGCACATATCCACAGGTGGATCAAATGTAGCCTACTTCCAGGAAAGAATTCAAACTTTCATGCTGGGCAGGAGCTGAAATGCCTCCACTGCTTTTCTGCCTTGTCTAGCATATTCTCTGTGTAAACCCATACTTAAACTCTGAGCATGGTGTTGGACTAATAACTGAAAAGACCTTCATACAAAAGTGCAGTTTTAAGATCAGTCATCAAATCCCAAACATTGCAGATGGTGTGCTGGTGGCTAGATGTCATTTGGAAAGATCCAAATTCCTCTTTGGCTCTCAGCAACATCCTTGTTGCCTGGCAAAGCAAATTGCTTCTACAACTTAGGGTGCTTAGGAGAGAAAATGTGTCAGGGCAAGGGCAAGCAGAGAAGCCACCCAGGGTAGTCCAGTTGTCCTGAAGAGAGCCCTGCACACGTGTGCTTCCTCTTGCCAGTCCAGGAGATGTTCTCCCACATTTTCCTCAGGACTGGGTCTGTGTTTGCAGTGTTGGCACAGAGGGGGTGGCAGGGCAGATGTGCACAGTGTTGCTCAGCTTATGGTGGTGTGTTCACCTGCTCCTCACCCCTGCAACCCTGGGGCTGTGCAAATAGAAACTGCTGCAGTGCTGATGTTACAGGGTTTGCCTTTTTTTCCTGTAAAAAGAGCAGCCTGTAATGGATGGGTCTGGAACCCCCTCTGACACGCAGATCTCCCTTTCTGGGGAGGATCTGGGTTCTGTATCCCAGATCCCATGGCTCTTCTGCTGGGGGTCTGGGAAGCACCCCTTGGCTTTCCCAGTCTGGTGAGAGTTTGTGAGCAAGGAAAGGAGATGGGAAAGGTCTTATGAAAGACTCAAATCTGATCGGGAAATGACTGACCCATTTTTAGACCTCTGCTCTCTAAATATAGTTCTTGCCACCAGCACCTGCTCTCCCAATAAAGTATCATCTGTGAGATGTCACTCACTGACATTCAGTGTCACACAGAGAAACAGGCCAAGCATTTGCCAAGCTGAGTGTTCTCTACAGGAGGAATATAGCTACAGATCATATGACCTGGATAATATTTGACAGCATTATGCCTCCATACATGTTTGCTCAGCACCTTGTGCACTGAAGTTCCCCCAGTTTGGAGCCACAGGACATTACTGTAACCTGAGTATTATTTATGTTGGCAACTAAGAGATAGATCATGGGTGAGGAAAGAGAAAAAGAAGAAATGCTAGTGAATGGATTTGGGTGTTATGTCTTTAGCATCAAACATCTTAATATTGATATGAAACTGCACTGACTTAAACACAGTGGAGAGATTCTGTCCCAGAACCTTTATTTTCCATAAAGATCTTGATTTCCAGAGGTCACGCATATTTTTACACATTTTTGTGGCTCAGAACTGCTCCTTGCTGTGTGACAGCTGCAGTTCCATGAGTGATGGAAGGATTTTCCTCCAGGAGAGGAGAGAGGCAGCAGAATTGTGCTGCCCATATCTAGAAGGTCACGCAACTGCACGAAAGGGACAACTGCTTAGCCTTGTAACCCACTCACCTCTTTCCATTCCCAAGTGGAAAGAGAACTTGCATCTCACAGTTTGGGATTACCTGGGGCAAGTTTGGTATTTCAGCAAGACTTTGATCATCACCCATCCCACCTCAACTGAGATATGCCAGGGGGATGCAGCTCTGGCTCAGGGTGGGGACCCCAGGTGGATTTCCCACCTGGAAGTTTCCACATGGAGATTTTGGGCTCCTGTGCTGCAGTCACTACAGGTGTTTACCAGCAGCACTGAATCTGAGCCCTGCAGGAAACTGAGGGACAAAAGCACATGGAGGAGGTGGTGTATCTTAAAGCTTGGTTGCTGAAATCACCTCCTGGCCCTGTCACCACCATTTACCCTACCCAGCCACTTGCTGGACACAGGGGTATTAAGGGTAGTGCTTTCCCAGCTCTCACAAAGTGAAACTGTGGTTCTTGCTCTTTTTTGAAACACCTCAGCCACTGAGCTGTGGGCACACAGCCTCCTTCCTCTTTCCTTTTGCTGTCCTCCATCCCCTTACCAAGCACCTGCAGTGGCTTTCAGCACACATTCATTGTCTGCCTTTTGATTGCTGCATATATGTTCAAATTGTTATTTCCCAGCAGATGTATCACATGAAGGTACTGAATTCCCACCTTTCCCTTCTCTTCCCTTCCCTCTCTCAGAGCTCTGACTCTGGTCTCACAAAAGCACCAGTTTTATTGTAACAGAGCTTAGCATTTAAGCCTCATTCTCAGATTTGTCTGTCTTAAAACAGAAGATATTATAAATATTGGCGAAGGCAAAGCAGCGAGCGTAACCTCCAAATCTCTCTTGTTCAGATCAGATGTAGCCTTCCTGCTGTAATCATTCCTCTCTCCCCCTCCTTCCCCTCCCTTCTCTCTCTTTTTGGATATGTGTTTCTTTCTGACTGTGATTCTGCAGTGGCAGAAAGGGGTCAATCTATCTGTAAAAGATGGACTCAGCCAAGCTTTTCTAGCTCTTTCCTGCTGATGGCAATTATCCGGAGGTTGGCAGCGGTCCCAGAAACCTGCAGTTCCTGCAGTCCTGCTGCTGTGAGCCTGCTCCACAAAGCCAGCATCCTAAGAGGATCACTTGGTGTGATGCCCAGGAAATGACAAACAGAAAAGGTCACACGTACTCCAAAAAGATATACTGCTCGGCAAATTTAATTGACATTGTGCAGCTTTTAAAAACGTCCCTGCAGACATTCCAGCATTTAACAGATGCAAGCAAAGAACAGAAAAATAACAGGCCTTTAGAGAAAGGGCAGAAAAAAATACATTTTGTCCCCCAAAAAGAATTTTTTCATACCCCAGCAATATCCTTTCACATGGTATATTGGATGAGGATAATTTTTTGTTACCCCTGGCCTGAGAAGTGAAATCGTCCATCCCATCCCCCAGCCTCCTTCCTTCCTTCACACAAACACTGCTGCTTTTTAAATCATTGAGCTTTCATTTCACAGGGTAGCTGTCCTTTTTTTCTCCCCTTGCATGTTAGTCTGTTAAAATATTGCACAGGGAACCAGCTCCCAGTCAAGGCTGGGGCTGTGCTGCGTGGAGGGTCACCATTCTGTCCTGAGGAGAAAAATGCTGTCTGCATCAGTGGGCTTTTTCTTTAACAAAAAGTAACAGGAGATCTGTGGAAATTCAAGAAGGTGTCTGAAATCTAATTTACAAGAAGTGGTGGGAAAGCAGGAGTGGCCAGAGTGAATTTAGGATGAAGGCAGGTGGTCCTGGTTCAGCGGGGACTACACTCAGTAAGGATTCAGCTCTTCTTTTTTTTTTTTTTTTCTTCATTTATTTTAGCCTCCTTTTGATAAGAACAAATTTAAAACCAATTGGACTTTGTGGTTTTGCTTTCAATGCTCCCCAGTTAGATGGAAAAGAGGGGGTAAAAGAAAAATAGAAAATAAATAGTATGACCACTGATGATGAAGCAGATGTGACGCAGCAGATCTGGATGCTCATTCTATTTACTCCCATGCAATTTGGGGTGAAAGGCACCATCTTCCCTGTGTAGTAATCACCATGATTCAGATGGCCAGGACAGTAAAGGAGCGAGGTCTGAGTCCATGGGGATCTCTGCAACCTCACATATGATTCCCAGGAATTGTGTCAGGTGAACTGCTGTGGAGAGGAGTGGTTGATGCTTCCAAAGCTTCCATGAGCTGTTCTCCATACAAAGCCCCCAAACTTCCCACTTTCAGAGGTGTTGTAAAGCACCTGGTGCATCAGGAAACCCTTCAGGACTGTATAAAGCAAACAGAAATATCTCTATGGGTTTTTCTTTGGTTACTACATTTAGGAAGACTTAACTACTGCTAAGTCTAAATTGTGAGTGTGCACATGGGTAGCATCTGTGGAAGCCTGTCTCTTATTTGCCTGGATATGGCCAGACTTGAGCAATCTTAAAACTTCAACATAGAATCAGTGGAATAAGTCTTTTCTGCAGAGAAGTTTGAGCAGAGAGTTATACAGAGCATAACAACAGTACAGCAGCAGGCTGTAGAAAACTGGAAAGGGAAGAAGGACAAAGCAAATAAATTTTTCTTTGAAATGTTGCTTTTGAATAATTAAGCATACAGCTGGAAGTGACAAAATGCCCTCTGAACAACACCTTGCTCTACCAGTCATAGAAGGTGGGGAAAACGTGCATTGGCTTTCTTTGTAGCAGGCAAAAGAGCCCCATCATTGTGGTGACTGCTGGGGCCAGAGACCAAGATTTCCAGTCCACCCTGCGCCAAAGAGCAGTTCACACTAAAATAGAGGGGCTTGGATAGTGACAGATCCATTTCAAGGCAGCTTTTGGTGTTTGCCTACTTCAAAAAAAGATCCCATTGGGAAGAAAACATGACATTCAACTTTGTTAGCATGGAGGTGGCAAAATCCACATTCTGAAGTAAAGCTGAATATTATAGTTTAAGGAAAGGGTAAAACATGGGTGTGGGGAAATTTTTCAGGGCTTTATTCTTTCTAATTCTGAACAGGATTTGTCCATCCTTCATCTTCCTCAATGCCAGGGCAAGTGGTCAAAAGTTGCTGCTACAAACTTCATGTCAGATCCTACCCCAAGCCATGCAGAGTGGGAGAAACATCAGCCCTTCCTTTGAAACATCCTTTGGTACCAGTGCAACCCCAGAACAGTTTTTACTCTGACAAAGTCTCTTCTGGTCCCAATCTTCTGGCTGTCAAGAAGCTAATAAAGCTTCAGTTTACATAGCACTATAATAGGATTTTGGCTTCCTCATGGATCAGGCAACTCCAGTCTGAGAGCCTGCTATCAGAAATAGTTGAGTTTCCAACAGGCATTGTTTCTGATAAAGGGTTTTTGCTCTTGACAAAGCCAGTGTATATTAGGTGACTCACAGCTGTGTAATATTATTGCCTGGTTTCATAACACACTCTCCTGTTACACTGGACTTCACAGAAGCAGCACAATAAAATTCAGAAGTTGATCTCCTCTGTACTGCAGACTTCTGTTGACACAATTATATTGGTCAGGGGAGACAAGAGGTGAGATCTCTGGCTGTAGAGCAGCAATCAAGAAAAGCCTGACCGTAAAAAATGTCACAGAAGCCAAAACTGAGCTTTTACCATATCACTGCTTTTGCTTCGGGATGTGGGGCAGAACATGAAAGATATATTTTCCCTCTCCGAATTACTTAAACCTTCTAGTTCTGTCTTTTTGGGGGGCAAAAACCTGTAAGGCACATTGATATTTGAAAAACAAAATGTTTTATGAGTTAAAGCCTGATTTAGGTCTTCTCTCTCAAAACCCCAAAAGCTCCAATCATTTAGACCACAGGAAACTTGCCAGCTGTGGAAATATTAAGGCTTTTACTGAATGCAAGTGAGCTGTTCTGACTCCATCTGCTAAAATGGTAAATTTTTGCATAGACTTGTTTTGACTGATACCAGATCCTGATTTACTTTGTAAGGCAGTTACATATGCAAGCTTGGTGAAAAATATTCAGCTCTTGCCAGCTCTGCAAGGTGACCAGTTCATTAGAGGAAGGTGACAGGGTGGGTCTGCATGGCTAATCTGCAGAGAGACAAAATTTGTCTCTCAAAAACTTCTGCCTTGTTTTATCAACAAAAAATGTTATTAAAACCAAGAATATGCTTAAGCTTTTCTGGTCATCTACGGAAAACAGGTGAAATGGCTGAAGGGAGGGCACATACATTCCAATGAAATAATTTTAATTTATGGACTACTAATATTCTGCATTTCAATGTTGGATTGATTTTATAAATCTTGCCATTAGACTTGCCTGTTTCCACTTCTTATTTTGGAAATTTTAGTAGATTAAAACTTCAGGAAACAGAAAATTTCTATTTGAAGCCACTCCTTTCTCCTCATGGAACATTTAGAGCTAGAATAACAAAAAATAAAAAATAAAATTCTAGGAATAAACCCCTGTGGTGTGTCAATGTGAAATATCATCAGTGGGAACTCAAAGATTGTGTAGTCTCAGGAGAAACAAGAGAACACAATTTAATTAAAGCTTCTTTTTTTAATTGCAAAATTGTTATCATTTTTTAGTTCAATCTTTGGTAGGGAAAAAAAACCCCATGAAATGGATTATGGCCAAGTATGATGGCTTTTTCTTGCTATTACACAATAGTTTAGGAGGAAATCGTGGAATCTTGATGTAATTTCATGGAAAGGACCTCTGGAGGTCACCTAACCCAGCCCTGCCCTCGGAAGAGGACACACTGAGCTATTCTATTTCCAGCCAAAACTGTGGAAAAGCCAGGCCAGGAAGGAGGTCCTGATCAGTCAGGGGAGCAGCTCTGGTGCTCCCAACTGGCAGTGAAACACTCCAGTGCCATGCACAGAGGTGCTTCCCAAAGTGGGGGAACCTCAGGAGCAGAGGGAGCTGCCCACAGTTTATGAGACAGGAGCTGATGGGTCCCAAGCCAGGAGCAGTAAAATCCAAACTTCCCTCCCCTATGAAAGAACCCTCAGAGAGTGCTGGGGACTGGGAACACTGCAGGATAAACAAGACACAGCGTGGCAGCCAGGGCAAACCTACACAAAATCCTAAGGGCACAGGCATAGGCTGTCCCCACCTGCCAAAAAATGAGCCTTCAGGGGAAAAAATTGTCCTTGCTGAACAGAGAGCTTTGGCTGGAAATGATGAATAAATGAGGAGTTAATGACCTTAGGAAGAAGGAACAATTTAGGACAACTACAAAAATGCTGCAAGTTTGTACAGGAGGAAAAAGAAAATTACCAAAGCCCAGCTAGAATTTAATCTGGCCTCTGTCATAAAGGACAGCAAAAAATTATTTTTTGCAATTATATTAGCAACAGTAGGAGGGTAAAGGAGAATCTCCAATTCTTTATTGGACGGCTTGGATGGACCAAGAGCATCCTGGCTTGTATCAGCTGCTTTGTGTCCAGCTGGCCCAGGGCAGTGCCCGTCCCTGTGCCGGCACTGCTGAGGCACCTCCAGTGCTGGGGACAGCTCTGGGCCCTCAGGACAAGAGAGACCCTGAGGGGCTGGAGCGTGTCCAGGGCAGGGAACGGAGCTGGGAAGGGGCTGGAGCCCCAGGAGAGGCTGAGGGAGCTGGGAAGGGGCTGAGCCTGGAGCAAAGGAGGCTCAGGGGGGCCCTTGTGGCTCTGCACAGCTCCTGACAGGAGGGGACAGCCGGCTCTGCTCCCAGGGACAGAGACAGGATAAAGCCTCAAGTTGTCCCAGGTGAGGTTTAGATTGGGTGTTAGGGAAAAATTCTTCACCAAAAGATCTGTCAAGCCCTGGCAGAGCTGCCCAGGGCAGCAATGGAGTCCCCATTCCTGCAGGGATTTCAAAGCCACGTGGATGTGGCATTTGGGGACATGGGTCAGTGGTGACCTTGTCCGTGTGGGGGAATGGTTGGACTCAATGTTTTTTAGAGAGTTTTTCCAAGATAAATGATTCTATGATTCTATGATATGACTTCAAGGCAGCCTTCCTGTCTATGACTTTTATTCTCCCAGTGCTCAGTACAGATTCGGAACACTTCCCATGGAGAACCAGCAACATAATTTTCATCTTTCTGAGATGAAAGTATTTTCCCCTCCTTTATATATATATGTTTTATTTGAAAGATCTCATCATCATCCTCTTCTTGTGTTGCTGGCAGCACAGACACAAGTCCAGGTGCCAGCATTATACTGCTAGTGATCACAGCTCTACATTGCAGCCTTAAGAGAGAAAAAAAACCCTCAATCTACTCATTCTTTTTAATGTATATCTTGCTGCCCTTGATCTGGAAATGCTTTGCCCTCAGTCCTCACAGCTCAGTTATTTAAAATTTGGTCATAGGCTCATTAAAGACAAGAGGGGACAGGACTTTGGTTTTATGTTTTGCCTCAAAGATTTGGACATGCCATTCTGCACAGAGCTTTGTAAAATAATTCTGGGACTTCTGTCAGGTTTGATTTATGACCACATGTGTCAGATGTAATTGCACCATCACTCTATCCATTCATTACCAGCGTTTCTCTCTGCAGCGCCCTGCACCAGATCTCCAAGGCACAGAGTGACCTGAGCTTGTTTTTCCAGTGAACAACAGGATTAGAGGTCCCCATTCCATTTTCATGTTTTGCACATCAGTCACCACCCTAAAACAGAGAGGTATGGTCAGTACAAAGCTGCACAGAAAGGAGGTGCTGGGAATACCCTTGCCCAAGTCTGCCCCAACAAACTAAATCACAGTGCCTGCTGAGAGGGCTTGGAGCAGCCCTGCCTGTGGATATGTTCTTTGTGTGTAAATCTAACATACCCATAGAAACTCTGTGTTGCATTTTATGGTGCACCAATCTCACCAAGTACCAGATCTAAGATCTTTGAAAATATTTTCCAATAACAGGCAACTCACAGGACTCCCAAATTGGTTTTATGCAAAGTAATCCATGTCCTTCACATTTTCTTTCCCATACTTATCAGGAAGAAGTTTATGATCAGTGCCAACACACCCTTTTCTGAGGAAAAGTAGAGGAGATATAATTGTGGAACTACTCTACTGCTTCAAATCAGCATTGCTGTAATTACCAAACTTCTAAAAACTCTTACTCTGGCGGTTTGCATTTGCAGTCAAAACACAATGTTGGTGGGTTTGTTTTCTTTTTTTCCTTTCCTCTACTTAGCTTTGAGATTTGATCTCTCCTCAGCTTTAGATTTCTTTGCAGTCATAAATCGAAATAACTGTCAGGCTATCATGGCAGCAGGTTCATCACTGAGGAGTGACTGAAGCTCAAACACAGAATTTAATTAACATTGGACAGTATTTGTGGTATGGTTTGTTTTTTTTTTTTTTGCGGGATCCAAAAATAGTGCTTTTTTTTCCCTGTGAAACAATTTTTCTCCTGAGAAGTTTGCTTTTTTGATGCTAGAGGCCTTAATTGGAGCTCTAAATAGCCGAGTCCTAAACTACATTCTGTACCTTGGATGAATTTCACATAGTTTAATCCCAGGTAAGCACCATAAATATCACAAATGTATAGAGCAGTTCAGGTTGGAATGGCACCTCTGCAGGTCACCTGCCCAATCTCTTGATCAGAGCAAGTTATGCTTCAAAGTTAGATCCAGCACATCAGGGTCTGGTTCAGCCAAGTCCTGAAAATCTCAGAGGAAGAACTGCACAACTGCTTCTGTGTATTTCCATGCCCAGGGTGTAAAGGATTTTCTCATATCCAGTGGATATTTCCTTTGCTGCATCTGGTGCCCTCTGAGGAGAGCCCAGCTCTCTCATACCAAAAATCCTCTTTGGTAGCTAAAGACTGTAACCAGATTCCACTTTAGTCTTTGGACTGGCCTCACATTTCTGTTTGCATGCAAAATAAAAGGTCTCCAGGAGCAGGGTGGGGGAAGCTGGGTTCCTGAGGCATGCCACTTCATTTTGGTTTTGGGTTTGGTTTTTTGTCATTCCACCCACCCCAGTTTTAAAATGCTTTTGGACATTATGTTGAAACATCCAACCTAAATTTCCTCTTTTGAACCATCTGAATTCTGTGTTATTTCACACAAAGTGAAACAGTAGAGTTTGGGGTCACTGTACAAGCAAACTCTGTCCACCTCCAGAGATATAAACCAGTCTGGATAAATGACATAGGAGTTGGGTATCAATGATCCTTGAGATTCCCTTCCAACTCAGGTTATTCTATGAAAAGGAAAATTTTTCTTTCTTGCAAAAAAATTCTGCCAAACTCATGCTTCTCATATCCTACTTGTCAGATGGGTAGAGACATTCACATCCTGTGAAATCTTTCAATGTTGAAGAGGTTCAGTGCCTAGTTCTGGGACACACACGAAAATGAAAACCAAGAATAAACAATGAACTATGTACATTTATACAAAAAAAACCCCAACAACCATAGAAACATAAAGCCTTGGATAAATTGAAAAGCAAAAATTCAAAACCAAGGAAAGGCTGAAATTCTGGCATCAGGTTGTGCAACTCCTCACCACAAGATGTCATTGGGGCCAAGAAATCAGTGAGGTCTGCTCAAGCAACAGGATATCCAGAATGATCAAGGATTGCAAGACTTAATGTTTCAGAGTTAAGATCAATCTGTAGCTGTTATGGTTTAGGATGAAATTCTCACTGAGAACAAATTACCCAACATCTGCCTTCTACAGGCTTAGTTCACATTCCTTAGAGGCATCTGACCCAGATTGTTGCTGGAGACTGGATGCTCCCTAGCTAGTCCATGTGTCTGATCCAGTCTGGCACTTCTTACTTTGCTATGGCTCTTGGCTGGTTTTTATTTTTTTCTTCCTTTTTTGCCAGTGCTAAAACATAACCAGATAAACACAATTAGCTGTTCTCCTTGCCCCTGAAGACCTGATTTCTGCACAGAACAGTGGAGGCAAAGAGAAGGCAGAACCATCCTGCACCATGATGTCTCTGGAGCTAGAATTCTCCAGGACACATGGCTGCTGCCATTTTCCTCCTCTGTTTCAGCCATTCTGGTAGCTGTGCAGCCAACACATTCCAAAATAATGCATTTACCACCATCCTCTGTGCACACCCATGCAGTCTTTCCCTGTTCTCTTGCCTAATTGCCTGGATTTCCCTGACTGCAAAGGGAGCCCAGCTCACAGGTTTCAAACCTCACAGAATTCTGCTGTCTCGGAGTGAGTGACAAGAGCCCACAGCATCATTCCTCTTCCTACTGCATCACCCACCACTCCCTCATTTCATCTTTGTTTCTGGTAGGCTGCACAAAACTCTGGGATAGACCACAGCTCCATTGTGCATGCAGATTACTTTCACCTCACCTCCAGCACTGTGTTAATTTTAGTGCTCCCTGCTGTGGATTTAAATCACTGGGACAATTTTGCTTGCCGTGTAACTCTAAGTCTGTGAGAATGCAGAATAGATTGAGTATACTATTTTTATATCTTAAAGATCATTGTTCTTTTAAATACCACGTGAGTTCTAAATATTTAACTGAAGATGATTGATATGTCTATTTTCCATGCAGTATAAAACAGCTTAATGGAGTCATAAGATTTCTGCCGACACATTACAGGATTTGGAATCTAAGTAACTCTTAGATTACTGGCATCCATGTCTCCCACCACAAATGATCAAATATCGTGGTGGCAGCTATGACATAAATCACAGGAGTACCTCTCCCTATCTATCATTGCCATAATTGCGTTCCAGGAAAAGGAAAACACTATCCACAAGCAGGTGAAATCCACAGCATTTATCCTCAGAGCTTTCAGGCCCCAAATTTTAATTGCAATGGCAATATTGCACCACACAATAATTTGTTCAGAACTGAAAAAAACCCCACTTGTATTTTGCTTTTGAAGACACCCTTCAGTGTCCACATCTCTGTCTGGTTCAGCCTGACCCTATGCTAGAAATACTCAGCTGTGTTGGATTTCCCCATCAGCTCTGCTAGACAGTGATTATATTCAGGAGGCTGATGCATCTAAAATTTGAGACTTTCAGGTAACCTGAGGTCTTAGACACCCTTATTCTTTCAGATATTTTTTGGTGCTACATTAGGATGGCTTTTCTTCAGTAGCAAGATGTTGAAGTCAGGAGATTTCTCCAAAGAGAGGGGTAGACCAGGTGAATCTACTCATGCAGAACAGGCTTTTTTAGGTTTCATCAGCAAAATTCCAGGTTGCTGCTCCTCACAGCTGTTCCGAAACATCATTTTCTTGAACTGATAAATATTCACCTAAAATGGTTGATGAGCCTTGTCTTATGTAGGAAAAAAAAACGGTGGAAAGCTACAAGAAATTCCCTTAAAGAGCAAGTTCATCTTCCCCCGCTTCTACGAACTCCACAAGCACTCTAGAAATATTGACATACAATCAAAAGCTCAAGATTTACAAATTTAAATCCAAGGCCTCAAATGCAGCAGTGCTGGTGAAATAGCTCTTGACTCTCCTCAGGGCTGACAGCATGAGGCTCTCCGGTACATGGAGAAGTAGAGATCAAATTTCCAAAGGAGAGCTACCACCACTGCCTTGCTCTACTCACACAACCTTGATGTGTCTCCTGTTGACCCCTCTGCTCTCTGAAAAGTGCTCCTGAGGGCAGACCACGTCCCTGACCAACGCCTGTGAGCAACAGCACTGCTGGGGGGGCCTTACTCAAAGTGCTTCAAACTCTGACCAAGCTGCCAGCAAACCCTGTGGGAGGAGAGGAGTCACTCCAAAGAACATAAAGACTGTTTGAATAGGATTCAGACATCGATTTTGACAGAAGGAGAAGAGCCTGTCTCTGACTCACCTTAAATTACAGAGAGTAATGTCAAGAATGGTTTAGCCACACTGTGCGCGGTGTTCTGCTGGGACAGGACCACTCTGCTCATTGTGAGTTTGACACCACCTGAGTCATTAGAAGTGGTTTTCATGGACGAACCCATTTCAAGCCTCAAAATACAAAAGTTCTCTGTAGGAAGTGTCTGTGAGAATTCCTCCAGTAATTTCACATTTGGATTCAATAGCTGAAATGAATTATGAAATTCTCTACACTGTCACATATTAAGAAGGAGCTGTGAAATGCTGATAAGATGTTGAAATGAAGGCAAGGGGATTAAAAGGTCATTCTGCTGCACTTTTTCATCTGGTGAGGATTTCAGACTGAGCTAATTACCATAGTACCTGAACACTTAATAGACTCTGCCAAATTTGTTAGTGATCTCAGTAATAAGCTGAGTACACAAACATGTCTTTAAGGTCTCAAAACATCTCCAACACACAGGTGAAAACAGGGCTAATGGGTCCAGTCCACAGTGGACTGGAAGATTCATGTTTAATTTCTTAAATAAATGACCCGTTGAGAATTTTCTCGTTATCTTCTCAGCTTGGCTCAAGAGGGAAAGCACACATTCAAGTGTGCACTGAGCACAGTCAGTGCAGCTGGGTCTCTGGGAGCTACTGCAGTACAAGGAACAATTTATTCCATCATTCCTAAGCTGGAGGAGTTGGGGATGACTGATGAAAACACATCAGCAGGGTTTGGGCTTGAGGAAGAAGTGCTAAATTGTCTTGGTTTTTTTGTTTGCCCATTCACCTGCTTCCAATCTATAAGGAAGACGTGAATCCTCACCAAAGAAATTTGGTAAAAAAAACCCAAAAAACTACTGATAGAGAAAATCTGATATTTTTTTATCTTGAGTTTTGATTACTAGTACAGTGTGAGCATAATGTTCAGCAGCAAACAATCTAATTTATAGAAATAGACCCTCAGAAGCTTTGAAATGTGGTTTTTTTATACCTTTCTTCACCAAAAAGGATTATGATTTCACAAGCTGGCTATGAACCTATAACAGTTATTTTATTCTAAATGATGGGATCAGCCATTTGTGAAAGAAGGAACAACCATTTTGTGTATTTTCACAAAGTTCTGTGCAGATACCTGTGTTTCAACTATATCCTCACTGTGGTGCCCTGAGTATTCACTGTGGTCAGATGAGAAAATATTTGTCCTGTTTCTTGTGTTTTGACATGAAATACCACCCTCATTTGAGCACTGTTTATGGGTTTACATGGTTTTCAGGGGAAGTTTCTCAAGAAAAAATATTATGGAGGAGCTGTCTGCAGACCCACAGATCCAAAAGTCACCCAGGTGATGGCACCTGTTTATTTATTCATGTGATGGGGCATATAATTATAAGACAGTATGAATTGCACTGCAGGGGACAAAAAGAAACAATTTCAAATATACAAATGCTCCCTTCAGTTTGTGCCATGGCACAACACTTATTTTCAATGCATTTTTTTCTGCATTTGTCCCTTTATTAATCTTCATTACATTTCATGTTGTAGCACCTCCAATATTCTCTGAGCTGCCCACACTGATTTATATGTTCCTCAGGATTTGATCCAAGTAGTAATTTTTTCTTATATTTTGAGAGACGTCTATTGACACAGATGCAAAATTGATATATTAAATTAATCCTCTTTGTTGCAATTACAAATCTCATAGCATAAAGCTTTGGACGAGAATATTAGGAAGTGAGTTGAAATACATAAAGCCCAGCCCAGGACGTCTCCCAAAAAGTGGCTGAGCTATATTTTTTTTGTTGAATTCAGTAGTATATGATCAGGGCCAGAGTGTATCTAGTGCATACAAACAGGGCTCATGATTTTAGCCTTGGCCCCATGTTTTTGTAAGAGAACTGGTCAAACATTTCTTTATGAAAGAGCAGATTCATGGTTTTAGCTGTTAGCTTTCCTGTGAGTGCATGACCTATAACCTGGGCTGTTGGATAAATTATTTCAAATAAAATAGAGAATCCATTATATTTAGCAATTTTCAATGACTGAAGCCAGTGATTGGCTGAGGATCTTGATTATTTTTGCGCTGACACTACTTATTTATGAAATATAATTTTGGTTTTTGACAAGAATTAACTTTCCTGTATTATTCACACTGATATTCATAGTGATTTTTTTTTTAATTATAGTGATTTTTTTTTAGGATTTTCACAGGGAGGAGAAAGCATAACAAAATAATTCTCTCTCCCTTTTTGTTTTTCTTTTTCTTTTTCCTGTAGGATTGGAACAAAACCCCCAACATTTTTCTTTCAAAGGAAACCTGAGACTTTATGTATTCAACACATTGTGTGGAACTGTTTCAGAGCTTTGGGTCACGAATGGCTTCTTTCCATTAAAAGTAATGCTGTTATTCCTGGCAATGTGAGCTTGCTCGATTTTGCTCACAAGTAGAATCTGCCTGTACATATAAATCAGTGCCTGCAGCTTCAGCAGAACGGAGGAAGAGGAGGCACAGCTCATCTCAAACTCCCGAGCTGTGCTGGCAATTTAGTTTAGCACCCTACACCGCTGAGATTTCCGTAGCTGTCTTAGCTCTGCTGAACTCGGGCTTAAATTGAAGGACACAGTTTTGAGACCTGGCCTTGGGGCCTCAGAGGTGAGACTGTGTGTGGAGCAGCTCATGAATAGATGTCAGACTGGGGTCTGCTGGGAAACACACACCTGCCTCAGAAAGGCACAGCTAGTTCAGGCTCGACCAGCCCCATTCCCATCACGTTTGAGAGCCCCTTCGTGCCCGCCTCTAAGCAGGGCTTGGCATGTGGAGGGGTGAAAGTGGCCTCCACTCAGTGCCTTCATTCCTCACTGCTTTTACTTTCAATTTTAAGAAGCTCCAAACACAAACTCTACCCCGTGCCAAAGCTGTCGGGGTCTGCTATGACACAAAAAGGATGGATCTAATCTGCTGTCTTCACCCAGACTTGAAACACCCCATGGCTGGGAAGGATGTGCAGCATTTGGCTTTTTGCCCAGAAAATCAGACCCTCTGAAAGGTCATGCACACACATGCACACACAAACTTACAGAGGTGCCTCATGGCAAAAGGAGATGGGTAAAAACCCCTTTTTTCTGAAAGGTTAATTGGCTTTAGGGCAAACCTCATCTGAGGACAGCCCCTTGTGCTGATTGCCTCTGTTCATGATTTGGTTGGAGAGGAATGGATTTTGCACTCAAATAATCAGGCATCAAGGAGGAGTGCAACACATGGGAGAACTGATTTATGTCAAATGGACGTGACAAGTGGCAGACAGGGATCAGAGCATCCTGTGGTGTGCTCTGGACACATCACACCCTCTGCTGATATCAGTAATGGGGTATTAAGTACTGGGCACCTTTGAAAATTAGAATTCCTGTGTAGGTTGTGAAATACAGACTTGGAGGCTCTGATTCAAGATTCACAGTCAAGATTATTCAAAATATATAGAAACCCAGTTATTGCAGATTTGCAGTGAAACGTTGGTACCCTTGAAAATCTGAGTCCTGAACTTTACCAAGGAAATTTATGGAGGTGTGAGTATATTACCATATTAAATCAGACTCAGGTCCCAAGCAGATGAGGTGGTCCACATGTACATACTAGTTTCTAGAGACACAGAGAAACTCTGAAAGCTTATCTTTCCATACTGCCTTTTTGATGGAACCTAGTATCCCTTTTTTTTTTTGGTGTCTTTTTCATTTGAAATGGGACACATCAGTGCACTGATTTAATTTAAACAGTCACTTGCTTCCCCTGAGTTCCCTCCTTTTTCTGACAAAGCAATAGAGAATGGTGAGAAGTGGGGTGGGTTGTGTGCAGGAGGAGAAACCCTTCAGGAGGTAAGAGCTCAGGAGGCTCTTGCAGATCCTGACCTTGGCCCAGTGCTGCACTGAGAGCTCTGGGATTTCCAGATCAGAGCAGGGCCTTGCTCACACAGCCTGGGAAAAGCAAGCCTGGGTAGTATCCTCACAGATGTCTATGTCACTGCTGTTGACTAGGAGTCAACACTTGACTATTTAAGTCTTTTGGCCACCGGGAAAATTAACATCTCAAAAAGCCAGGCTCTAAGAGGAAGCACTAAAGATTCACATGCAGCTTTAAGGAACAATGATTAGTTGTTATTTATATTATAGCAGTACCTGGAGATTTCAGCTGGACTCAGGGTCTTGTTTCTCTGGCTGGTCTCCACTTCCTCTCTCATGTTTCTCACAAAATACACCTTTTCCTATTACCAAAGCACTACTGAGAATACACTTGATTGTGGTCAAAACCTACTCCTCCAGAAAGCCAATCCTGGCCACCATCTTATCAGGCACATACAATTTGTTTAGTTTTAAGGTTTCATCCTATCTGCAGATGGGCTAACAAGTTACAAGGTCCAGTAATTATAACCCAGAATATTTCTAACAAATTTCTTTGCTCCTAAAGTGTAGTAGAAGAAGAAAAGGAATGGAAAAAGTGTCAGCTCGAAATTTGTCCTCCAAGGACCATATTAAAATTTATAGATTAAAAAAATTGTATCATAATGAAGCCAAATCAGAAGTTTTAGCCTTGCTTCTCTTAGCAGAAAGGTTTTGCTGTCTGACTTCTCCTTGGCTGCCTTGTTAGGCCTGAAATTCACAGCTGCATTGAAGCGGAGCAAGTCCAATAATGCCATTTGTTTTTCACTTAAAAAAAAAAAAAGAAAGAAAAAAGAGAAAGAGGGACATATAAATGGATCATAGAAGAGGGAGGCCATTAGCAGACGTTTAGTCTGACCATGGCTAGAAGTGCAGATGGTTCAGAGGAACACAGCCAACTTGGCGTTTATATAAGCTATCTTCTATCTCCCTCTTTTTTCCCTACACTGGCACAGATTGATTAAGAGGTCAAATAAAGGCTGCTTCAGTGTGAGAGTGTGCATGATGTATGACAAAAAATCCTGTCTCACAGTCCAGGGTTTCTAAACAACATAAAAGACAAATCAATGTATAAACTAATTTGCAGCCTGTTTAAGTCTTTCCTTCCTGAAAGCCGTATGGACCTCTCAACGCTCTCTCTTGTTTTTTCTTTTCTTTTCTTTTTATCTTTTCAAATGTCCCAGGGACAAAGTGGTAAGTGAAGACAAGTGGTGGAATGCGAACATAAGGAGGTAGAATAGAAAAGTCCCCTTTAATAAAGCAGGTGAAAATTGCTCTATATTTAATAGACAAGAAACATTCTCCAACAAATGTCTCTTCTGAATTATAAGCAAAAAAAGAAAGCAAAAAAAAAAAAAAAAAAAAGAGTGCAAAGGTCTTTTTAACTGACAGCTTCCCTTGTGGCAGTCTGCCTCCTGCACTGCCTAGGCCTTTGGTACATGGGTTCTGCATGTACCTGCTTTGCACAGAGCTGAGTCTGTGAGAGAGGATTGGAATTGGGAGATGCCTTCTGCAATAACAAAATTAACAATCTTCATATGAATTCAGACACGTGGGATTTTGATGGTGTTTAAACATCTGTGTTTCAATTCCTTTCAGGATACAGAAGGTCTGGACACCTAACTGGCACCTGAATCACGGATTCCTGACACACAGAGCCTCGCGGGTGACCTGCCCGACTCCTTGGGACCGCCTGGATGGAGATCACCTCCCCTGAACTTCAGAAACTTAAAGGGCTTCAGCATCTGAAAACTGGGCTAAGCCATGAGCTTTATTAAAGGCAGGAGCCCACCCCTAAGCAGATCTGAAGGCTGGGGTCTGCAGTGAGGCTCAGGTTGCAATAGCTCAAGCGAGCTAACTGAAGTCCTGCCTGCGCTTTTAATGCTTAATTACCCCAGGTGCCACGGGGATGGATACATTGAAAACAGATGGAGAGGTATTCCTGAGCATCTGAAGATAAGCAGATCAGTTAGGCCAGGTTCTGTGGATCTTGTTTGAATAGTTAATCACAGGAACACCGAGATGAAGAGAACCACATGGGTCACTGAGCTCAGGTCTGTGAAATTTTCTCATTATAATTTACAACCTGGAGAGCATCAAGAGTGTGCCAGGTGCTTCATATAGTCAAACAGTCTGACAAGCTGGTATTTATTTTGGAGCCAAAGGAGGCCTGTTTGTTTTATGAATCAAGGTTGTTATTATTTTTTATTTTGAGACTGTGAGGTTGCTAATCATTTTGTTTACACTGTACTTTGTGAGGGGATATTTTTGCTCACGTCTGTTACTGTTGACTCTGCATCATGGCCTAGCATTTTAATTTAAGAACTGTGACTTTTAAAGCCTTATTTGTAACTACTGAGTAGCCTTTGAATGCATTTTTGCTTTGGGCTATTTAGACACAGCTACACACACACACACACACGTGTAGATACTGGAAATTAGTAATAATTACAAATACATATCAAATTAGTAATAATTGTGTCATATATCCTTAGGACCACCCTATGGTCCCAAAGTTTGGGGGTGGTTTAAATATTTGCATGCATATAGGATAAAAACTCCTTGAAAATCCACTCGAAAGAGAAAATTATTACTGATCATTATTTTTCCTGATATGAAAGCAGAAGACAACAGAAACACCTTTTTTTATTTGGAATTATTGATGCAGTTTAATCACTTTGAGTGTGCACTAAAGAATTAACAGCAGGCTGACGTTAAAATTTATAACCAAAATTCTTATTTACTGAGTATGAGTTTAAATGACAAAACCACATTGTTATGTCTGCTTTAAGGAAAAGTCTGTCAGGGAGTTTGACATATTGGTACAAGTTTCCCTATAAATATCCCAGAAAAAGCAAGTGTAGATGATTTTAGAAGCATTTATTGGACTATAAAAAGTGAAGATTATGAATAGGTCAATATTTTTTAAAGGTGTTAATATAAAACATTGCTAAAAGATTCAGAAATTATAAGAAGATATTTTAAGCTTGCTGCTGACAGAAAGTGACGTCTGATAAAGATGGAGATAAAAATATCAATAGAAGATGTTACCTACATTATACCATCCATTTATTTGTTTGAGTTGGTAACAATTAGATTATTGACTGTAAATAATTTTGCAGCCCTTGGTAAATTATTTATGGACATGCCCTTAAAAATGCCTTTCTTAATATGACTTTCCTTCTGATACATAAAGTGCCCAGCATGTTCGAGTAATTTTTGTCTACTAATGAAAAGCCTCAGAAATCTGGCCAAGAATAACAAATTTAAATCAGCGAAAATAACTTTGTAGCCACCAATATGACTGGATGAGCAAAACTTCTGAAAATAGAGACAGAATGGTAAAAAACAGGCTTGCTAGGATGATTCTTGCAGCATGAATGTTTTCAGGGATAGCCAGTGTAAGACAGGAAGGATTTAAAGGTAGTTTGGCACAGGTACTAAACTTTTCCACAACTCAGCATCCCTGGAAAAGTCCAACCTACCATTCAAAGCCATCTGAGGAAACCCTCAGAAGTAATTCTTGGACATACAGCTAAAAACACAAGTCCTCATGTGTAAGCAGACATGAACTTTACAGGCAATAGTTTACAACAATGGGCCAGAGGATGACAGTAGATAGGCAGGCATCTGCCACACATGAATACAAAAGTGAGCTGGACCTGAGCTGCTGTGCTAAGACTGCCAGCATGTGAGGAGACTTTTTTACAAGAAACAGATCCAGAAGACATCCTGAAAACGCAGAGATTGCCATTGTCCCTCCCTCCAGGAGCAGTCCAGGTCTCTTGTGGTGGGACAGGCAGCCTAATGGGTTGTTACTTGGCTTTTTTAGCAATGCAGAAGCATCCAGCACATTAAGCCATGATGTACTACAAGCTTGTAAATGACAGATTGTTCATTACGGGGCTTCAGAGAAGTTAATAATCATGATAATGGGCCACAAGTCACAAGTGTCTCCTGTATACCACTCTGTCACTTTTATAGACGTGTGTAAACTTAACACATCAAACTCTTGTACTGCACAGTCAAGTGGGAGAATCAATTAAGCTGGTTGAGAGGTTTTGCAGTGAAAACTGAGGAAAAGTTTACCCAGCACACTCCCCTGCCTTTGTCAGACTTCCAGAGGGCTGGAGAAGGAAGATCAACTCCTTCACACGGAATATCTTACAAGATTTTGAAGTTACAGGCACTTTGGAATAGCTATTTAACCCTTTTGTTATAAGATGTCTGAATCTGGTCGATTAAAACGAAAACAAAAATCATGACAAGAAAAAATTCCAGCAGGAAAAAAGCTGAGTGTTTCAGAGAACTGACTGTAGTGATTACTTACAGGGGTAGCAGAAAACAGGTAAAAAGACCTGCTTTCTAAGGACAATCAGAAAGGTTGCTATCCATTGTCACACCTTCATTCTCCTTTTCTCCCATCAGAGTGGAGTGAAAATCAGTCCCCATTTCTAATTATTCACAGTCACTCTAATTATTACTTGAGAATCATCAGAGGAAATAAAAACAACATCATAGGCTGCAACACCAGAAGCAGTTACTAAGACTTTCTGCAGGTTTCCCTATAGATGCCACAATTTTTTTCTCAGAGGCAACAATACAGACAGCATGGAAGTCCCTCAGGAATGCAAATATTGGGATGACTGACAGGAAAATGTCCAATCTTGCCACAGAACCACCAAGAGTGGTTCTGCTCTTGGCATGTACCTGTTCACAAGACTGGGTGGCTTCTCACACAGGTTTTCTGCATGTCATTTCCTATAAAGTTGCCAAAAAACTTTTCCTTTGTTGAGAGGAGAGGACTGTGTTCCTAAATCCCTGCACTGGAATCAATTTTAGGAGGAACTTCCTCGCTGAAAGGGTGGTCAAGCATTGGAATAGGGAAGTGATGGAATCCTCACCCCTGGAAGTATCCAAAAAAAGCATGGGGTGTGGCACCTGGGGACACAGTTTGGCAGTGAATGTGGCAAGGCTGGGTTAACAGCTGGACTCCATCAACTTAGGGGTCTTTTCCAACCTAAACAATTCTATCGTTCTGTGATGTACAATTTGAAATTTGTAGGTTATGTTTATTTGTAGGTTATCCAGGACAGCTTCTGGACCCCTTGCGCTCCACCTGCAGCTAAGGATATTCTGTAATTTTTACTTCAAATTCAGGTGGGCAGGATATGACAGGGAAGTTCTATAGAAACAAAATGTGGACAAAAGTTCTATAGAGACAAAGTTGGGCATTTTATTATGAGTGAAATACTGCAGCATTTTTTTTAAACAAAAAACCCAGCCCAGAAAATAAAATATCTTTCCACATGAAACTTAAACTTCTTGAGTAGTGTGGATGAAAGGAAAGTAATTTTTTTTTTGCAAAGAGCACATCTTAAAATAATTTCTACTATTTATGCAATTCTTCTACAAGTTGGCTGTAGATTATTGGATGAGATGGAAAAGAAACTGTCTTTTTTAACACGTATGTTGAATAAAAATTAATATCAAAATTGCCAGCTTGACCTTCTAGACCAAATGGCCTGGAGTGAACGGAGTAGCTACCAGCAGAGAGATTTCCTTGCCTTCCTAAGCCCCATGATTCTTCTTAGAGACTTTAAGACCAACTTCATCCTTGCTGTTTTTGAGCAGTTTATCCAGCAGTAACGTTTTAAGCTCTTCCAGAAACATAAAAGGACAGCTGGTATTGCTGATCTCCCTGTTTATCCTCCTGCTATTAAATTCATTATATTCTAATGAATTCATCTTAAACTGAAACTGCTCAGGAGCTGTGCTGTTGTTGCTGTCAGTGTAAGTCAATGCTGCTCTCATCTGAAGGCTCTGATGTGTAAATTACTTGCTACCAGTGCTCTGACTTTATGTGTAGGCTGGGACTGTCAAATGCTGGACAGGCACAGTAGCAACCTAAATTTTACTGAGTCCAGAGTTAGAAATAAAAAGATCATGCATAAATAGAGTGCAGAGTGTCAGCCTAATGTAGTCTATGGTAACAAAATTCTGACTCTCCTCTTTTAATATCCAAGGAGAGCTAAATAGCAAGGAAAATCCAGCAAGCAATTATATCTGTTTTCCTGCAGATAATTTATGTGTTATAACAATACAGGAAGGCTACCCTCCCTGCTTGTAATCACAGGCTGAGGCTATTTTATAAACAGTGAAACCACCCATTGCTGTTGTCCATCATTTATTACTCACCTAATAAATACTTCAATTACATTTAATAAATAATGTATTCAGGCTCAGTGAAGTGATAATTCTTTAAATTAATTATTAAATTCATGCAAAAAGGTTTTATTGCAAGCACTACTAAAGGAAATTTCTGTCTTTAATCTAAAGTGATTATTCATTATGTGCAGTAAAAGGCTCCATTTGCATATTATTAGTGAGGTAACCTTTAGCCTTCCTGGCAACAATAAAGATACATCTTGATGTTGCTGTGCATTAATGTTCTAGGTTAGCCTTCCAAAACTAAAGTGATGATAAACAATATGTAATAAAGTCCTTGTTTATGGCTTTCTACCAGCTGTTTTCTGATATCTCAAATATACTACAATGACAAAATGTCCAGTAAATGTATTACAGCAAGTTGTTAAAAGGTGTTGCCTGCAGATGGTTAGTTGATGGGAAACAGTAAAAGTGGCACCAATTAATGCCCTGGAGATCTGAGTAGTAAATTCGTCTCAAACAGACTTTTTAAAAGCCCTCTCTCTGATGGTCTCCCATGCGCTGTTCTACCCTGTGCTTGCTGCTGCCCTTGCCTGCTGCACAGCAGAGGCTCTGGGAGTTAGCCATGCACTTTGGCAGGGCTCAGTTCCCCAGACAGAAGATTTTTTCCTGTCTTGAGCAACTCTCAGTACCTACATAAGGAGTTTCCGACGCTATTCCCTACCTGCCCTAGCCTAGATGTCACAATGAGGGAGAACTTGCTGTGGAGGGAAGTCTCAGTGATTTTCATTGAGAGAAACCAGAGGGGCTTCTCTTTTCACTCTTTTAATCTTTTTTTACCTCTTAAATCCCTAAAGCAAAAATTCACAGGGATCCTTACAGGAAAAATGACCCAGGTTAGTGAGTCTGTAGGGCCTGGTTCAGAGCTGTGAAGTTTGGCAGCTCCTGAATGGGAGGATCCATCCTGTGGATACGGTCAGCTGAAGCTGAGCTGACAGTTTGGTGCAGGCTGAGCTGTCAGTGCCACTGATTCACAACATTCCTTGGAATCAGTCCTGAAAGTCAGCCTGAGTGGCTTCAATGAGCACATCTGGCCAAGAGCTGACTGCACCAGCTGGATTCTCCAGGTCTTCATCCATCAGCCCTTCATCCGTGAATCCTTCTGAGACCTGACTGCTGGGATCTTGGATGTGTGTGTAGCCCAGGATCCTGTTTTGCAGGGAAACCCTGACCTCTTCTCCCCTCTGAGATGTGATCCTTTCAGGGCTTCCATCTCACAGTTCAGTGTCCTGATCAAAGCTGATATTTCAGGTAACACCCCCCAGCCACGCTGTGATCCATGAGGGCCACAGAGCCCAATCCATCCTTGGGATAAACACACAGACATTCACCATCCCCTTACACTGTCTGATGCTAGAGTTTTCATTAAGCTGTCTGCCCCTCTGGATGATGGAAATCTAGGCAGCACACAGGTCCTCAAAAAGCTTTGATTTGTGTCTTGACGGATATTGATTTAAAAAAAAGAATAATTATAACTATTAAATTATGATTATGTTACTTCCCCTACAAGTCTATAGTCTCAACCACAGTGAAATTTTTAATGCATGTTCTCCTGCTTTATTTAGTAC
The DNA here is from genome assembly GCF_963513975.1 of Fringilla coelebs. Classification (NCBI taxonomy): domain Eukaryota; kingdom Metazoa; phylum Chordata; class Aves; order Passeriformes; family Fringillidae; genus Fringilla; species Fringilla coelebs. The sequence goes on from NC_140031.1 coordinate 3,146,387, forward strand.
TTTTAAGATGTTTAAAAAAATAGTCTCCAGAAAGACAAAATGGAAGCCAAAAATTGACCATAGGCTTCTTTTAACTATATCCCAGATGAAAAACCTTTTTTTTTTTCAGAGTATGTACCTTGTCTTTTATTTTTCTACCCCCCACTACAAGCCAAATACTGGTTCTCTTTCACCTTACAGGTGTTTGGAAGAAAGAATGATCTTCAAAGTTCGTCCCAAAACATAACATCCTATGATTTCTGAAAAAAATAATTCACATAACGCATCCCAGCTGGGAGCTCATTATTTTAAAGATCATATGTATTTAGTAAATCTATATGAGGAAAGTATATACTCTTTCCCATAGGTTAACCAAGAGGTCAGATGAGATTTTTTTTTCCCACAAGTGCCAAGAGATAAAACTCTGTTGTTTATTTTTTTTGTGGTCATTAAAGAAAAGCACCTTCAAAAGGCAGTGCAATGTGTCCTGAGGTGTTTATCTGAGACAAGCAGGATAGTTCCCATTGCAGTGACCAAGCTCTGTTCATTGCAGTGACCCCAAGATCTGGGGTTGTGGAACCCCAGTAAATCAGAGCGAAGAGTCTGAAACTACTGAGTTTAACCAGAATGAGGCCTGCCCATCCAAATCCAAGAGAAAAACCTTAAAATTTATACTTATTGTGCTCCAGCAGATCAGGACAAATCACGGGAAAGCATCAGGGTGGTTATTAACCTGTTAACGGCCAGGACAGGAAAACAGCTTGTCCTACATCAGAATTTGACCCTGTGTTAGTTGCCCTGAGTTAGCTTTGTTGCAGCTCCCTTTCCTGCTCAGGAAGCAAGACCCACTTTCCTCTTTAGCCAGACTTTTTTCTCAGATAAGGATGTTGCCCGAAGAAGCTGCAGGACTCTGTTTTCTCCCTTTTCAGATCTGATTCCAAGTTAAAGGCGTTTTCATTTCCAAGTTACTCCTTAATTCATACAAAAATTAAAATATATATCAAATCACTCTAGACCCTGTTCAGAGATAAGAAAGAATTCAGCATTTTATGGATCCAGGCTCCCTTCCCCCATCCTGCTAGATATTCTCATCTCTAACACAGAGACCTCTGGTTCACCTTTGAATCACTTATGTTCTCTTCACCATAGCAATCAGCTCAGTCCTACATAAAGTGTAAAGTGCTGACATTTTCAAGCAGCCTAATGTTTCTTGCAGTCATCTAGCAGCCTTTCAAATGTAGAATCCTAGATGCCCTTGCTTTCCTTAATCAGCTAGCACTGAAAAAGAAAAATGCAATGAAAGGACCTCATATATCCTCTTCTCCCTCCCTCCTGCAATTTGCTGTCTGTCCAAAGTAATCCCCCCACATCCCTCCCATTACACAGATGCAGTGAGATCTCTGAGCACAAATGTTGTAAACCCCAACATAACTTCACCAATTCACACTAAGGGAAATAAATTTAATTCACTCAGCTTCTCATCATCTTACAGCCCCTTTAGGGCTAATCATCTGTACTAACTTTCTCTGGAGTCTTTCTAATGTCTGAGTGCTGCTGACTATTTTGTAGCCGAAATGCATGTGGCAAGAGAACAAATTGCCCAACAGTGGATTTCTTTCTACAACAGTGATTTTACTGCTTAAAATGAAAGAATTGGGTCTGGAGTGGTGTTGGCTTAGGACTTGGATGGCAGGTTACGTGGCTGACTACAACAGCTTCCTGCTGGAATTTGCAGTAAGTAATTCTTTTCTGAATAAGATTGTTCGGTGTTTACGCAGCCAGGTAAACTTTTATTTCTATTCAAGAGACACAAATGATTTTAAGATTTATGATTTTGAGAAGATTGATTTTAAGAAGAATGATCCTTTTCTCAGCAAACCAGTTTCTGGAGATGCCAAATTTTAATACCTAACTGGCTTTTTTTTTCTTTTTTCTTCTTTTTCTTTTTAATTGCAGATCTGCAATAAGTACAGTTTTTAGTAGCTGGTCTTGAATGCTGATAAAAGCTCATGCTTGTCTTCAAACTGACTGAGATGTGCTTCTTTGAGGTGCTACACAATGTTGACACACTTTTGTTCAAGGCTGTGGATTCAAATTCTTGTTCTTCCACAGATTTAGTCTGTTCTTCTGAGTAAGGACTTTGAAGTACTGCTGACCATACATTTTTTTCTTTACAGTCTGCTTAACATTCTCCAAGGGACAGGGGTTGTTAGCATGTATTTATATCAGGATGTGAATTGCATACTACAGAAATCAGCAGAATTTATTTTCCTGCTTGTTGACTCTTCGCACCTACCTTGCCTTTCTCTCCCTTGACCTGTCATAATACCCTTTTTGATCTAAGACCCTCAATCACTATTGAGAGTTGAACTCTCAGGACTAATCCTCATCCTCTGGTCTTTTCAATTCTGTAACTTCCTAGGTACAAAGTGCTGTTTAGACATGTTTCTCTGTGATATGCCATCACCAGTGTTAAATCTGCATGCTAAAACCAGAACTTGACACCTACCACCCACTTCTTTCCTCCTTCCTTTTCCATGTGGTTTCTGGGCCCTAAAGAGAATACATTTCTGATGGACATTTATCTGTTCTAATTATAGACTTTTTTACCCCATCTGATTATCAACGTCTGATCTGAAATCTCCTCTGAAAAGTGAGGCAGGCTCTCACTTTTCCCTCTGAGCTTGTGTAGTATCTGGGGATACTAAACTTCTACTCTGGGTTAAATTCAGATGTGCTGAGTAACACCTTTTGAGGCATCATCAGTTTTCAAACAGACCAGGCTGAAAAAAACCCCTCCTCTTCACTAGAAATCGGATAATTCCTTTTTTTCTGTTTTCACAGGTGGACAGTCTGAGGTTTTTAAGGAAGACAAAGCCAAAAGCTACTTTGTCAAGTCAAGAGGTTTACTGCAGAGATAGATATACAAAGGTATATCTATCTCTGTGTTGCAGGTCTGTGTGGAGATAGGAGATGGGTGTAACATCCCTTTCCTTTCCAGCTACCCTGCTCTCAGTGGAGGGAGAGCTTTCCCACAGACCTCTTCATTCCGGAACATGATCAGGAAAGATTTGGAACAGCCCCACCAAGGTCAGCTGCTTTCATAGCTGGAGAGATGCAGTGTTTACTCCTAGTTTTCAAACTGCCTACTTGCCCCATTTTTTTTTTCTTTCCTTCTTTCCTTCTTTCCTTCTTTCCTTCTTTCCTTCTTTCCTTCTTTCCTTCTTTCCTTCTTTCCTTCTTTCCTTCTTTCCTTCCTTCCTTCCTTCCTTCCTTCCGACACTTCCTTCCGACACTTCCTTCCGACACTTCCTTCCGACACTTCCTTCCGACACTTCCTTCCTTCCGACACTTCCTTCCTTCCTTCCGACACTTCCTTCCGACACTTCCTTCCGACACTTCCTCCCGACACTTCCTTCCTTCCTTCTTCCCTTTAGAGTAAATATTTTATTTTTAAACCAAAAAATTCATTCCAGATATTAGAGATATTCCAGAAACAGTGGTTTCTTCCAGCTGGTCACATAATTCCTCTCTAAGGGTCTTGATCAGGTTTTTCCTTTCACAACAAAAAATCCATTTGGGTGCTGAAGAAATTTTGAAAATATATAAACTCAGTTTTAGAAACTAGAATTTTCTTTTGAAGTCACAAAATTCCCAACCAGTTTTCACTGCAGAGTCAGGTTTCCAGGGCCAGTGGGAGCTGAGCCTGGAGCCCCGAACAAGAATCTCACTCTCTTCCCTCTAGAGGAAGAATTGCAACACAGGCCAAGTGTTTGGGTTTCCAGACAGCAAACTGCAAAATTGTGGCTACTGGCATCATTTGTGCCTTTCTTATTTCATCCAGCAATCAATCTCCTTGTATCATCAGCGAGGAGAAGAGAGTTTGATGAAAAATCATGACTAAGGGTGTGAGTGGGAAAAGTGAGGATCAACTATTTGGCTCAGACGTAGAAAATCTGTATATCTTGTGAAGGGCATGTGGTAGTAGAGTTAGGATTTTTACTTTTGTCACCCAATGCAGCCCTATACCTTTATCCTTTTCCTCCTGCAATTTCCAGATGATGCAAGTGCTGCTATAAATGATATTTCAGCTTTTTATAACTTCAGACATACAGATTACATCCCCAGCATCCTTTCACTGCTGAGTGTGGGTGAAAAATAAAAGAAGAAAAAAGAAGTTTTTAAAAATGTGCTTTCCACTCATCAGGTTCAGTCTATTTCAGTAAAAGAAGTGAGTGGAAAAAGAAAGGCAACAATGATTGCACGGCAACATTCATATACTTTGTGTGAAGGATTATGTTTTGCTAAACCTTCCAGGAAAATAAAACTCAGGAAAACAAGAATGTTCTACAGAGGTATGAGACTCTTTGTCACCAATCAATGATATTTTGGCTTGCTATGATTTCTTCATTGCTTCTCTCCATCTTCAACAGGATGTATCATTCTGAGTAATCTTGTTTTTTTTGGCCTCTTTGCCTATCGATTTAGCTAAATTAATAGCAAATCCACCAGAAAGCCCGGGTTCCAATGATATTTGTTTTTCTATTGAAATTGTGACTCATGTTGGATGGATAAGTCAAGAGTGATGAAAAGAAAGGAAAGGTAAAAACAAAAATATCTGGAATAAACTTGTTTGGAGGAATTGTTGAGGCTGGGACTAAGAGAAGTCAGGAACCCTGTTTTTCATGAGCATATACTTCCAAGTTCATGCCAAAAGCTGCCCTCTCTGGTGCTTTTCTATTTTGAATTACAGGAATTTGAAGATATTTATCCAGAATTTTCTTTTTGAGTTGAAGAGGTAAAAAGAGGGAAAGCAAACCATCCAGCTTCTGAATCACCATCAGAACAGGAGCAGCCTGCTGGCTCATTGTCACCATTGACTAAGAGGAGCCCATGGTGGCTGCACTCCTAATTTTGGCACTTTGGTTTAGTGGCTATGGCTGTCTGGAAGGCATCCCAGATTGCGTCCCCTTTTCCACCTTCTTCCATTTGGGCTTAAATGAACATAGGTCCTGCAGCTGTACTAGGAGGATCACAAATTGCTTAAATGTGCTGAAAATGAGGTGTAACAGGGACACACTAAATGATCCTGTCGAGCATCATTACCATGAGGAGCTCAAATAGGTGAGACATGGCTAATTATACCACCCTGTCCTCGGCCTTCAACCTGACTAGAAATTTGCTTTGAGGCTAAGAATTTGATTGGATTTGTGAAAAAAGAAAAAAAAATTGTATTGAATAGTCTCCCATTAGCCCATCCTTTATCCCTTCTAAGCAATTATCTGCCAACAAGGCAGGAGAGTGATTCCTGTCTTTCCATTCCCCAACCCAAAATCTCGTGTTCAGCCCTTTTGACACAGACCTGCATATTCTCAGTGATGAGGAGATCAGGATATTTTACTGCTGAGACCCCACTTCTGAACAGATAGGATTTATGCTAGTTATTAAGGGCCGAGATTTGGAAATAATCAGTAATCTGAATATCTTTCAGCAACCCTGAGCGGGCAGGACATGAAGCAGGAAGACAAGCTGTGTACTTCAGCTGGTCAAATGTTGCCCAGAAGAATTGTCACTGGAAGTGTTCAAAAATGTGTAGATGTGGCACCTGGGGACATGGGTTAGTGGTGGAGCTGGCAGTGTAATTAATGGTTGGATTCAACATTAGAAGGCTTTTCCAACCTTAATTATTTTATGGGTTTATGGTTTCAACACTGGAAAGTGTTGATTCAAGGTCATGAAATGTGCCTTCAGAATGTTTGAGGTCACTGGGCATTTTGACCTGCATCCAGTGGGGCTGAAGAAGAAATGCAGGCTTCAGGGAATTCCTAAATCACTGGCACTGCAAGCAACCAAAGTCTGTGAGACCCAGGTACTTGGGGTAAATGTGGGTGTACAGAAAAAAATGTTCCCTGTACCACACAGGATTAAATCTCCACTGTAAAATGGCCTGCAAGAGAAAAAAAAAACCCAAAACAAACAGTCCATCATCTCCAGATATGACTCTTGAAAATCTAGCTTTTGGGGTAAGTCAGTTTCAACAGAATTACCATTAGTAATATTAGCCAATCACACCCTTTTTTATTTCTGGCAAGCATTAATTTCATCAATTTAAAGGAGAAGTTAGTGGAAAGAGGGAGGAGTGACTCAGTTCCTATTAACGTTCTCTTTGTCTTGTAGCACAGATGGAATTCATATAGATAGCTAAAACTGCTGAAAAATATGAAAGATTATTATAAATAAAGCATCAAAAGGTAGAAAATACCAGAGAGGATAATTACATTGTCATATTTTTATATGGAAAATTATTTTCCAGGCAAATGTTGCCTGTTTGGAGAAGTGGAAAATAACTATAAATACATCCTTCTGCATGTCACAGTACAAAACAATTTTAAAGTTTAAACCCCATTATTTTAGAAGAGCCATTTATTTCAAGTAGGTGGCAATTTTCTTCCCCTCCCCCAGCCCACATTATTCAGTAGCTATTCACCTCTCACAATTTTCATCTAGCCTGTTCTTTAGAATCCAATTGCAACCTTTAAAGTAGTCATCTATTTCTAATGGAAATCTCCACATCCAGCTCTCTGAGCCACTTTTCCAAACTCTTAATAAATTGCCTCAGGTTGTAGAGTTAGTAGTGACACTAAGTGAGGGAGGCCTTTCATAAAATGTTCTGAACCTCAATTCTCTTCTCACCCTTTCTTTTGTCCACTGCTGCGTGCATTTTTGCAGATTTCCAACAATTGCACAGTCAAGTGGAACTGATGACTTTATTCTCCTGCAACAGAATTTGGGAAATTTGCCAGATAAGTGGGTATGAGAAGGAGCATGTAAACGGGGTCAGCTGAAGTAGAATTGGATCTTGAAAGAGCAGTAAATACCCAGCTCCCACAGAGTACTTTTCTTGGCAAGAATGATCTCTTCAGGGAGAGAAAGAGGAAATCAGAGGGTGACTTATGTTACTGATCTTGCCTCCTGCTGCTTCCTCACAATGGGTGCCTGCAGTGGGCTGGAAGTTTTTGAAAGCCAGGTGGGGCATGGCAGCACTCGGAGCGCTCTGCGGGCACACTCCTTGTGGAAGTGCTGGAATGAGAGGCGACCTCAGGGGATGCCAGAGCATCACCTGTGAAGAATCTCAAGTGTGTCCAAGTGCCTGTCTGAGATGCTGGAGCGGCTGGCTGAGAGATGAGTCAGGACACTAAGCCTCAGGTAATTACTGGCTTCTCTGGTACACAGCCCTTGACATAAAGGAGCAATAATTCTACGGGAAATATTTGATTGTAAGTCTCTTCAAAACCCATAAAATGGCATAAGATGGGCACTCAGGAATAGAGTAGCAAAAAATAATGGAATGAGTTGTTTGAAAGAGACTTTAAAGCTTATTCCACCCCCCTGCCATGGGCAGGGACACCTTCCACTATTCAGCCTGGCCCTGGACACTTCCAGGAATCCAGGGGCAGCCACAGCTGCTCTGGGCAAGCAGTGCCAGGGCTTCCCCACCCTCCCAGCCAGCAATTCCTTCCCAATATCTAACCCAACCCTGCCCTCCATCAATATTAGAAGAGAGAAATGTTTTGCTAAGATGACTGTAATCTGGAGCAGAAGGCTATAAGGAAACCACAAAAGAAGCAGCTGTGCTGCTAAAATAGATGGAGGGCATGTAGGTTCCCAAGTGTGGGTAAGTACCCAATGTTGCCATGTGGAGGGCAAGCACAGCCCTGAACCTCTAAGCAGAAGAATTATCAAACCAAGAAGGGGAGCAATGGTCCTTGGTGAGGAAGAGGGTATCTTAGTGCTGGTTTCTACACCTTAAAAGAGGCTGTGTGTGAGTCCAAAAGCAACCAGAGAAACATTACAAGCATGCTTTAGAGCAGGGAAAACTGTCTCACCACCAGAAATTTAAGAAGTCCGATCTATCCAGTTTATCCAGGAGTATATTAAGAGGTGAATTGGTCATGGTCTACAAATACCTGTGTTAGGAGGAGATTTTAGAAAACAGACAATTTTTTAATTATGGAGAGCAAAGCTTAATGAGATTTGGTAGTCTTGAACAAAGCTTTTGTGAACTCAGAGTAGGAATGCAGAGTACATTTTTAACTGTGAAGATAATTAACCATTGAAACAGTTTAACTGAGAGTACCAAAGACTTCCTGTCACTTGAAAATGAGCTAAACTATTATTTAAACTCAATTAAGTTCCTGGTGCAGATATAGCTACAAGGTTTTGTGGTCTGGTGTTATGCACATCAGATTGAAGGCTATGACTATCTCTGCTAAATTATAATTCTTCATTAATCATTTCTGTATCAAAGGGATACTTCTTTAGAAAGGGCAGGAATTACTCTGAAGACTGCAATTAAGAACACTACATTATCACATATTTAATTCTATTGGAACATAAATGAGCTATAACATTTAAAAGGCTTTAAGAAATAAACCCCTCTGCATTGCTCTGGGCTTGCTAGTCCTGTAGTAGTCAGTGCTCACAGATTCATCTTCTGGTTTTTCAGACATCATCAGCCATCTGACCTGACCTCAGAATTTCACCTTCAGGAACAATAGAATGGGAAACCATCTCCTGTTCCTTTGCTATTCTCTGGAATCAAACCCCCATCTCCTCTGAAGGGACAAAGGAAGTGTTGGCAAGACTGATTTTATTTGTTTTATAGCAGTCTTTTAAAGAATCTCATGACAACACTGCTATCTTCCATCCCAGCTTGTCTGTGAGGGTGTTAGTCACCAGACTGACAAAAAACCTTTGAGAAAACCTTCACTTGGTCATAGAGAGAATAAAAACCTGAAACGTGTGCTGCTGCCAGATCATTAATGGTGCAAGAAAGAAACTGAGGGCTTGTGTATGAGCTCTGCATCATGGCTGTAACTGCATAGAGCTGAAAAAAAGCAAATCCAAAAAAAAAAAAAAAAAAGCAGTGTGCAACCATTGGGGAGGGAGAGGTTCATTCTTCATCAGAATCCTGCAGGGCACAGCAAGTCACTGAGATCAGCAGTGACTTGCAAAATACACTTAGAAATATAAACCTGTGCTAGCCTGAGGAATTGCTCACATCATCCACAGCTTGAGAGGTCTGCTGCCATTCATGCAATATTAGAGTGAGGCATGAAAGAAGTTGTGGATTTATCATTATTCCTTACACCAAGGAATACTTTCTGCAATATCAAGCCAAGCCACCACCAAATCTGGACTAATTTCAGAGAGCTCAGTACTTTGCAGGTTTTTCCATGTGAGATCCATAGGGTCTAAGGAAAATCTGCAGGTGTTTTTGCCCCTCCCAGGCAGCTCACTGCAAAGATTCTTTTCTTAGTATTGCTCCAAGAGAAGTGAAGCATAGAAAATGTATGGAGGCTTAAGAAGATCTTGCAAACAATTTTTTGTGGGAGCAAAACAGTGACTCTCACTGCAGAGACAAAAAATTTGGAAGTCTGAATGAACAGACAAGCGTCACAAGCTGCTTCTGCACCTACTGAAATTCTTTGGACCTTCAAAACCATTGAATTAAATGCGATACCATATTTTAACAAAATTAAGGAGCCTATAAAGAGAGATGTACAGAATTTCCAAAGGTTATGCAGTTTAAAAAACATGTTCTCTGCTAGCAAAAGTGAAGCTATTTGAATCAGAATCAACCTGCATGCCGCATTTGTGTTCAACTTCAGTGTTAGAGGAGAAGTAGACAAATGAAAAGAACAATGGTGGACATAAGGCTGTGGTTTTTGCTTTAGAAGATGAAATACACTTTAAAAGTTCATTTTTCATGAAGAAAAGGCTTAAGAAGGACCTTTCCTTACACCACAGTGGAAACAGTCTGTTTTTTTTTTCAGACTGAACCATGTAATTTCCATTGGATTAGGATATTTGTTTTAAGTAGTTTGGTCTCTAAACCAATATGAAGGTTCTCCACCCCCCACCCGTGGCAACTTTGCAAACTTTTGTCTCTGAGACCTACGTATTTGTTGTGGGTTTCACCCTCCTGCAGTGAGTTGAACTCCTGTCTAGAAGGGACAGAGTCCATGTGCCACAAAACCAACATGCAAAACCATTCGGGGCTTGTGTGGCTAAATGAGTCACTAACCAAAAGTCTGCTTTTTACTGTACTTGGTGAAGGCAGCTTCCTTTCCCCTGTGTTTATGAGAATGAATTACCTTGAGGTCTTACAAAAAGCTGTGGCATGTTCTTGCTACCCGCTGGGCAACTGAGAGCAAATGAAACCACACTTGATTTTCATAAGACAGGTAATTATCATCAATTGAGTAACTCACAGCCACAAAACTACAGCTGCACAAAGCTGTGGGTTCTGGAGGTCTCCTCTGGCTCTAAGACACAGTGGTTCTCATACTTCACTCAATTTAAGCCATCCTGAAATGAGAGTAGGTTTTCCTACCCAGGAGAGAAACAAACCTATATTTGCAGCTTTATGGTAACTAACTGTTATTTGCCCCCGATAATTTCATCCCTTTTCCACATTCTTCTGGTACAGCTTGCCTGAGAAAGTCTTCCCTTGTCAAGACAGTGTCAAAAATTAGATAATATTATCTTCTCCCTCTACCCCAAGCACCCAATGAAACCATCCTTCCCGCCCCCACAATTCAGTCTTGATAAATCCGTGTTTTCAGTAGGAAATAAATTGGTTACATGACAAAATTTCAGCTGGTTCTAATAAGAATTGGCAAAGACCACAGTGTGATGACAACTTGCTTTCTCTTAGGGCATTTCCCCTTCCACTGAGATATCTCTGGACACCCATTCTTGCCTTTCAGCTGTTCTTCCATCTGCTGACATCAAAACCTCCCCATAGGAAACACCTGCTCAAGCTGGGAAAGGTGGTGGGAAGTTTCTCATGGTGCTACAGGAGAGTTTGAACAGAGAAGGAGATTTGAGATCTTTTAATCAATTTTTGGACTTTCTCTTCCTCCGCCTGCCTTGCTCTGTGGCCAAGGCCTTGAAAGAACAGCCCCAGCTTCAGCTACATCATTTGCAACTCAACTGCAGCTGCCAGCAGTAAAAACTTGATGGCAACCTTCATCCTGGAAGCCTCCATAAGGGATGCATGGAAATTAGCAAGGAAGTGAGTCATGGAGTGGACACATCCATCAGCCTCTTATGGTTGATAATCACCATCCCCAAATCAGCTCATTCTCCTGCCATGTTGTGTCTTCACACTGCTACAGGACGAAACAGATTGTTCCAATAATGTAGTCAATGATCAAAATTAAAAAGTGGGCCTCCCAAAATTATAATGACTTTCCTCAAAAGCAAAGACGATTGTGAAGAGATTGATTGCTACTGAAATTAGTTTGAGAGAGACCTGAATTTTTATTAATATTTTTGAAATATTGCCTGGTCATTGAGATCCTCGTGGACAGGATTATTCTTTCCGGTTTGTGAGAGAAAACCGGGGAGCTGATTCATTGGTGAGAGTAGGAACATAAGAGACAAAACTGAAGTCATTAAGGAGGAAAGGGCTATAGTCTATATGTGTCCATGAATATATCTGTTGTACATTGTGGGGAATACAATGATATTCTTGGATAATAAAATTTAAAAAGAAAAAAGAAATCACTTTTACAGACTGCAACAACAAATGTTGGACCTTGAGGCCATGGGGTGTGGAAATCTAGAACAGGAGTTGACCTAACCATTAAAGTTCCTAGCTAGTCCTGCAATATCTTTCATTGCAGAGTCACAGTTTGGACTAAAAACCTGATTTGGTTTCTGTACTATTATACAGTGTTTTAAGGGAAGAGAAGCAAAAGAGTTTGTTTTCTGCCTAATGACAGCTGGTTTTGAGACAGTTTGGAAATAAACCTTGCAGCTTGGATTGAGGGCCTTTAGACAGAGGATGGGTGTGTTCTGCATGTCCATGTCTGTACTCCAACTATACTGTTGGATAGAAAGCAAACACCTGAGCTTGCCCAGCATGGTGTATGCATGCAGCAAGCATTGTCAGTGCTGATTTCTCCATGCCCAGGAGGACCTGCAAGGCCCTCACATCTGCTGCTGCTCACCACATGAGTTGCAACACATCACTTATTTCCCAATCAGCAGAGCTTTGACCTTGCTGATGGCTTTGCAGACAGATGTTTTGTCAGTTTAGACTCTGGTACATTTCCAGAGGCTTTTGCTTCCAGCCTTGTCCCTTTTCTTGAAAACCATGTCTTGTGCTAAAATGAGGAGAATTCCAGTACTTTGCACAGATTCTTTGATAATTTCGACAGAGGAACAAATGGTTCTTTTGCACATTTAAATTGACAATAAGCACAGTGTGACCTCCTATAAAATCAGTTTTCCATCAAGCAATGGATCTCCAAGGATACAGTTACCATGTCAGGCTCAGCATCCTTTGCTCCCTATCCATCTTTCCCCAGATCCATTTTTTTCCTGTTAGTCTCATCTGCATAGATTTTTAGGTGATTATCTTAAATACTCTCACTAAGCCATGAAAGGGTCATACTCTTCTCTAGTTTTTGCTGCTGATGTTCTCTGGAGGTCATTAAGATAACATCAAATTTGTTCCAAAATAACTGGCATCACCTGGTGACCCTAGTGCCCTTTCCCAAGCTCAGGATAAGCTCATGTCAGAGCTGTGCTTTCTTCTTTATTATCTCCATTTTACTCCATGTGTCACCTTTCCCATCTGGAAACAGGTCCTAACTGAGCTAAGCCTTCACAAGAACTAGATGGAGAAAGAATCTTTCAAGTCCAGCAATAAACTAGAAAATGGCTGTGTCTTCCAAGGATTTGGGATAATTTCAGAAGGCATAAAGGTCTATTTACCCCAGACTGGAAAACATTTTTTTTGATATAATTTTCATTCAGTTTGGCAAACAATAGAAAATTGCAGCCTTTGATAAACGTTGCTATAAATCAGAAATCTAGAGAATAAATTACAGGATGAATTACTCCAGGCCAGAAAAATTCCTTCAAATAAATACTTTTTTGCTCCTAAATATTTGTTTGCTTTCGCAGTATAAAATTTTTCCTTAAAATTTGATCACTGTCTGAGTACGGAAATATGAAGAATTTCTTATGGCACAGTCTACTCATATTTATTGATATTTGGCCTTTTGCAAGTTTTAATTTTTAACTTTTAATTTTTAGTTTTTCTTCAAGTCAGAGAATCTATTCAAGCCCATTTTCTAAGAGAGACTTTCAGAGAACTTTCATTCAGCTTCTCTAAAGCTTCACTCACCAATGGAAACAACTTGTTTTCAAGAAGGATGTGATGATGTGGCATATGAATACTATAGCAATCAAGAAAAAGGTGACATTGTAAAAATCCATTAAGTTTTTAACATGGCTAAGAATTTCAGCATAAATTTTCCTGGGAAAGTAGCAGTGCCCTCCCCATTACAGTAGAAAATATATATAATTTCATCTCTTAGTAAGCTTTGCAGTGAGAATTGTAGAAAACCTCAAAATTTCTGTGAGTTTTTCAGCTTCAAATTCTGCTCAACACTCTGAAGGCTGCTAGCTTCTTGTTAGCCCTGTGGGCTGGTGATGGGTCATGGTAGATAGAGGTGGGAACACTGTTTTCCCACAGCTTCACCTCTGTGACAGAGCCTGACTTTGGCACACGATGCTCAACAAGTTTCAAAGTTCTTGTGAAAGTGCCATGGAACAACATGTACTTGACATCTATCAAACAACCATAAAATATTTATAATTTTGTAGTTAACCCAAGAATCATTTGACTGTATAAAAATCAACTCAGTAATAGAAGCAAAGTATTGAATCGCCCAAGTCTATAAAAATAGCTCAACCTTCCTTCAGGATTAGTTTCTAAGCTTAGACAAGAGTCTGGATTTGGTAGATTTGATATTTAAATTGCATTTTGAGAGTTTTTATCTAATAATAGTGGAAATCTATTCAGCTTCCTGACGTATGACATTTTTTCAGTTTGTCCTGGGAACAGAAATTGGGGATCTTTTGTTGCCGTTTAGATTTTGCCTTTTTTCCTATGTTCTCTGCATTCTTCACACATCTCTTTGTAACTCTTATTGTACTAGTAGCTAGTTTTCCCAGTATTTTCCCATGGCCTTTCCCTAAGGAGAAACACAAAACAAATTCCAGAGCTCCAATCCCTGGGAGGTACAATGCTCCCTGCTATTTTGGTTCTTCCTGGGAGCCAAGGCTGAGAACAGCCCTTCAGGACACATTTTCATGGGCAAAGTAAAGCTGATGCTGAAGGGGGGACTGCAGAGAAGGGGCTTGGCCTGGGGGGGAATTTTTTGCATCACCACTTGTCCTCCTAACTAGTGCTTTTTATCAATTATGCTAGTTTCCTAAAACCTGTAAAAATGCATTCACCCCTGGGGATGTGGGCTTTTGTGGACATCTTTCCATAACTGCCCCTGAAGGCCTTCATTAAAGATCCTCTTTTATATTACCTCCTTACTAAAATTATCCCAAGTTTCATTTCCAGGTTGGGACAAAGGCAACATTTTCATATCCAGATGCTACTCATCACAATCAAAAAATACGACCAGAATTAGCCTAATTGTTATTCTCATCAAAAAAGGCCTTAGGGAAAAAACTTCTGGTGGTTTTGCCTTGCCATTTGTGCATGAAATTAGCACACTCTCATAGAACCATAGACACACAGAATTATAGAATTACAGAATGGTTGGGGCTGAAAGGGACCTTAAAACTCATCTCATTCCAGCCCCTGCCATGGGCAGGGACACCTTCCACTGTCCCAGGTTGCTCCAATCCCATCTAACCTGGCCTTGAACACTGCCAGGGGATCCAGGGGCAGCCACAGCTGCTCTGGGAAACCTGTGCCAGGGCCTCTCAACTCTAATACACTTCACTTGTTTTATTCTGAGATCTCCTTGATCAGGGGAGGCAGGTAGGAGTTCGGTTAGAAAAAAAAAATCTTTAATTAAAAAAAAAAGTATGACAATGATTTTGGAATTGGAATAGCTACTGTAGGAAAAGCTAGACAGGCAGATTAAAAAGAACATGTATTGCTCCTATATGATACAGCCTGACATTTCATAGGAACATTTTTAGTTAAACTTCTAAACCATAGACATGTCTTCAATTATTTTCACACAGCAGAAGACCTCATTCCCAGCTGAGTGTCTGTGTAACTCGCAGGTATCTCACAGTCCTCTTGGATGGAGTTTCTGAAGAATCAGAGTGCATGAGCAATGACTGCTGCACTTGAAACAGCCCTTCATCAGCTCCACTGAACACTCTCAACAGATCAAGGAGTTGATTCCAGTGTGCCTCCTACAAGTGATTCCTTGTTTGAGCAGCTCCCTTGCCTTCTAGAACAAGGGGTGATGAAAAGGTGAAGAACAAGCGAGAAGCTACAGCAGGTGACTCATCTCTTCAGAAGCTGGGCAAGTACAACAAAGCAAAAGTGTCTGATGCACAGCTGACCCCAGGAGGGTTCATCTTCAGCCTTGATTATGCACATCAGCTGTATATTTGTACTGCATTGTACAACAGAGTGGGAACTCAGAAATCAACTGCCTTATAAAATCAAATAATCCCGTTTTTTTTTCTCTACATGTATTGATTTGCCCAATAAATGGAATCCACCTTTGGATATATAAACTGTTGTTAGTTTTCCCTCCATACCTGGTTATGAATAAGAAAATTTTGAGCGTTGCAAGGGCAGGAATGTATGAAGGTAGATGGTCTCAGCGAGTTGTGTATCTAATTCTCTGAGGCTCTCTGCAAATATTAAACAGAGAATTTAGCGAGGCCTCACGTAGGCTCTCACAAAATAATAAAATTAATCCAAAAGATCCATGGATTTGTGCATGAAATCTAGCCTATTTTTTCAGGCAATGATTTGAGAATATTGATGAAGAGGAAGGCACTCTTCACAAGACAATCACAAAGTTAGCAATTAGTACTCACAAATTGTATCCAGAAACCTACATCTTAAGAGATGTAAAAATATAAAGAGGGGTCCATGTGATTAATCTGTAAGATTAAATTATCTAATCTGACATTTTGCACCTCTTAAAGGCAGAAAATACTGCCTTGTGATGTGTAGTTTAAGAAAAACCCCTTGTGCTTGGCCAAATAAGCACAAAGCACTTGATCTGAAGTCATACAGCAAAAATACATCTGACTGAATACTGCCACCTTCAATGCGTATGTCTCCATGTCAGCTTGTAAATTAGGGATTAAAGAAGAAATATATGGGGAAAAGTGCAACCCGTTCTGCACCAAACAATTAACACAAGTTAAAGACATGGTGTCCATTTCAAACCCACAGCAACCTTCCCAACAAGTCAAGCAAGTTTGCATTTGGGTGGGGTGGTTATGAGAACCTGTAGTACAATGGAATATGATTTAAAAACATACCTATGGGCAAAACCATATGTTATTTCCACTAGCCCTACCAAGAAAGAAAGAAAGAAAGAAAGAAAGAAAGAAAGAAAGAAAGAAAGAAAGAAAGAAAGAAAGAAAGAAAGAAAGAAAGAAAGAAAGAAAGAAAGAAAGAAAGAAAGAAAGAAAGAAAGAAAGAAAGAAAGAAAGAAAGAAAGAAAAAGAACATTGTTGATATTTGCTTGCTTTGCTGTTATTTTGTAAATTTGCTTCCAAAGCACGTTACTGATTTGGACATTTAAGAAAATGTGGTTTAAAAAACCCTATGGTAGCATTAGGTATGAAAGCTACACTAGAGATGGAAGACTTCTAAAATTTCTATACATACAGCTTAAGATATTATTTCTTCTGGAACAACAACAAAACAAATATATATAACTACCTGTTTCCATGAGCAGGAGTTTACCTGTGATGTAATTTTGATACTATTGTAAAAAATGGTTGTAGTAATTTACACAGCTTACTAAACCCTCACACATAATCTTACTGTCTGAAATTATAAATTAGAAACATATTTAAATTATTGTAGTTTCTTTAAAATGTTGGTGCATGGGAGGAGTTCAAATGCATAACAAAGCCTTTAAACTGGTCTACTAAATGACCAGCTGTTCAGCCTGCAAATTTCCCCTAAAAATATCACTAAAGGTGGGTGTGAAGGATTAGAATGTGCCTCTGGCTTTAGAAGTTCCTTAAAAAAAAAAAAAAAGAAAAGAGAAGTAAGCTTTATTTCCCACAAATGATTCAATAGTTAAAATTCACATTTCATTTACAGCCCAATAACATGTTCTATGCACACACAGACATAGCCTGTCATTTTATATATGAGTTTTGAGAGGTTATAATGGCAATAAAATAAAATTCACAGTTTTCCTGAGAAGGAAGCAGTGCTCCTTGCAAAGTTTTCTCTCTCCAAGCACCACAGCCATGAAGAATGGCACTCAGATTATCCTGTCAATGGTTAATTTCAAATCTAGAAGTTTATTAATTTTGACTCCTAGCAGAAAAGGCCATGACCAATTATTATTCAGGAAAAAATCCTGCTGTTTAGCCAAAGAACTGCACGGAGCACTGCTGCACTTGATGTGCCTGTGATAAATGTTCACATGACAAGGTTATTTGGTGTACAGTGGCTGGAAGCGTTGTCATAGCAACCCGTGCACGATGCTCATAAATTTGATGTGTAGTTATCCTTGCTGTGTATGCAAAAAAACCCCACAAAGCCAACTCAAGCACTTTAATTTACAGCATTGACTATCCCTAAAAGGAAAAAAAAAGGAAAGGAAAAGGAAAAGGAAAAGGAAAAGGAAAAGGAAAAGGAAAAGGAAAAGGAAAAGGAAAAGGAAAAGGAAAAGAAGAAAAAGAAGAAGAAAAAGAAGAAGAAAAAGAAGAAGAAGAAGAAGAAGAAGAAGAAGAAGAAGAAGAAGAAGAAGAAGAAGAAGAAAAAGAAAAAGAAGAAGAAGAAAAAGAGAAGAGAAGAGAAGAGAAGAGAAGAGAAGAGAAGAGAAGAGAAGAGAAGAAGAAAAAAGAAAAGAAAAGAAAAGAAAAGAAAAGAAAAGAAAAGAAAAGAAAAGAAAAGAAAAGAAAAGAAAAGAAAAGAAAAGAAAAGAAAAGAAAAGAAAAGAAAAGAAAAGAAAAGAAAAGAAAAGAAAAGAAGAATAATAAATTTTAACGTAATAAACTACTTCAGATTATATTCCTTCACAAACTCTTCAAAGCCAAAAAGACTTTTAAGATGATCATTATAGTAGGAAGTGCAAGTTATCATTAATATAGAGGAAAAAAAACCAAAAAAGCAGCTTTCTTGAAAATCACTGCTTGAGTATATTGGTTATTTTATGCAAACACCTGGATGTAAGTGAAAAAAAACCTCTAACACCCTCTTTCCTATTTTGCTTTTTTTCTTCTTCAGAAATGTTGAGGTGAAACCTTGAATTACCTGTCAAGCAGGCCATGATGAAATGCCCTCCTTTCCATAAAAGTTACCAGGATAAGAAGAATCTATCATTCTCAACAGTTCTGTCATGTTCAAATACAGGATAAAAATGAAAAGAATGGTAAAGAATGCTCATTTCTGATGGGTAAAAAAAAGGCTTATCTGGAGACGTTAAAAACAGTAGAAGAAGGAGAAGGAGACCAGGGCTTTTTATGAACCAAGTCATCAAAACCTTCAGTTTGGACAAGTTCCTTAAATTATGTGTCTAAGTCTAGCTGTATAACAGGGATTTGTTATTTCCTTTCTCAGGAATAACTTATCAACCCTCTTAGAAGGAAAAAAATATCTGGAAGACTGGAGATTTTAAAATAAAATTACTTGCAGGGACTGAGTAGTCTGAGCTATCCTGATCAGAACAGGGGAGAGCTGTGGGGGAAATTCTCCCTGCCCTGAATCACACACAAGGCTGCACTCAAATTAGAGAAACCGAAGCACCAAGGAGCAAGGGAAGCACCTTTGTCTTATGTCTGCACTTAAAGCGATGCAAATCACACTCAGTGGAGTGAAATGAATGCCAAATCACAGAATCATAGAAATTATAGACTCATGGAATTATTTGGGTTGGAAAGGACTATAAAGATCAGCTCATTCCACCCCTGCCAGGGCAGGGACACCTTTCCTCTGACCAAGTCCCATCCAGCCTGGCTTTTAACCCCTCCAGGGATGGGGCAATCATAATTTCTCTGAGCAATCTCTAAGCCTTAAAGCACTTGGGGCTCTCCAGAGGAGGATGTAGATATTATTATTTCCAGATATATAGATACTTTTGAGTCAAGGAACCTTGGCGTGACCAAATCAAGAATCTCGCAGGTGCACAACAAGAGTTCCTGCTGTTCAGTATCACTCTCCTTTTCCAATGGCCAAGTCTTTTCAAGGAGCTGCTTCAATAAAGACAAAAGACACTTCTAAACATGCAGAAGTTCCCCCTTCAGTTTTCTAACTGTTATGACTAAAATGACACACCATCTATATCCAATGGGTGACTGCAGCTTTTCTGTTCAAGAAGTTCTTTTCCTTGACTTCTTGTCATAGAAATAAATATCTAGTTGTACAGATAAACTCAAAAGTGTAGTTCAAATTACAAAAGGAGGTAATAAAGGCAACCTTCATGCCGAGAAAATGGTTATCCTGACACAGACACTCTTGCAAAGTAATTCATCCCAGCCTCAGAGGGGTGCTCAAAGCAGTCAGATGATTACCGTCTCAAAAAGCATATTTCTGTCTGATGGCCCTCAGGGATGCTGGATACCTTGAATTTAGATACTGTAAGACCTAAAGAGGGCCAACTTAAGCTAAACATAGTTGTCTACAGCGCAGATCTCTACATGTGAGCTGGTTGTCATTGTGTTCAGGGAGACCTAGTAGGTCTAGGCATTGGGGCAGTTAATAGCCATTAGGGCAAAATTAATTTCACCCTTGAGTTGATTCTTAACTTTTGATTAGACAAGTCCCTTCCTACTTTTTGTTAACTGCCTTGACTACATTTTTTTTTTGTTGATAGAATCTAGATGGCTATTTTATATGCAGTCTCTTACAACAAGGATCCATAAAAGTAATCAAAATTGACCCTGCATGAAAATCCTTTTTTCTCACCTAGCATTGAAACCTTAGTGACACCTGTGCCTTCCACATTTCTTCCTCTAGATAACTGCATTCTCAAGGATGCCTTCTTACATTTACTTCTTTGCATCTGCCCTTTAAAATGATAAGTTGCTGTGGTGCCATGTTTTTAGTGAAACAGGGTTCTCCCACAGGGACTGTCACTTATACTGAGAAAACCTACTTTGCTATTACCAGCAATGTTTAGAGAGAGAACCACAGAGTCTCAGTGCATGTGGTCTCACACAGTGAAATAAAATGTGTCCCCAGAGTGTGATCCAGCTTTACACATCCACCACATGAACGATAGCCCCAGAGCTGGTCATCCTGGGCTCCCTTTGTAGTGAATGCTGGGGGAAGTGGGGATGGGTGGAAAGAAAGCCTTTGAGGCACGATTCATCTGGATGAATTTAGGTCTATTTCAGGGTGAAGTGAATCACATCCCAAAAGATCTCTATAGGCACCCAGAATGACTAATGCGGGAGTAATCACCTGCACGACAGACACAGCCTAGAGAGGCTTCAGTGCACGGCGTGCCTTAGCAACCTCATGGAAGGTGAACATCATTTTTGCCTCCCCTCACAGCCCAATGACACAGCAATCAAGCAAGAGATTACTCACACCTATACAGATTTTATGCAGAACACAGTGTACAATGGTCAAGTTGCTCTGTTTTTTCTGTCTCCTGAGAACCTGCTAAGATATAGCATGAATCATTCCTTGCTGCACCAAGCACATAGGGGCTGCTGCATCTTCTGAAAGGTTCCTGCTGAAAAGAAATAGTGGCTGCTTTGTTATTCTGTCTTTTCCTGCCTCTCAGGGGAAAAAATGAAGGCTTGGTATGTGGCAGTGGGGATCCCTGAAGCAAGGTGAAGCAAGAAGAACACTCTGTGGTTTCTCACATTCTTTATTTCTGTACAGCAAAAGGGAGAAATGGCCCAGTTGTGTGACCAGAGGGAATTAATTTTAAAAACTGCACTGCTGTGAAGCTGCCAGGCAGCCGAAAAGAGGTTTTTCAAGCCAGTGATCCTGATTCATGTCACGGGGGCTGGGAGTGGATGTGCTCTGGTCAGGCTTCACTCTCCACACTCAGTGCAGAGGTCTCATGCTCTAAACCCTGATGACTGAGGATGCTGAATTTGTTATCTCTGTTGGATCTGCAGAAATGAAAGGTGAGCTTAAAGGAAAACCCACAAGAGGCCAATGAGGGAAGATGTTAGCAAGAAACATCTTTCTTTCACTTTCTAGCCAAAGACTGTTGACTATGTGGGTCCATATTTCATCATCAAAGAGTATCTCAGGAAAAAAAACATGAAGGAAAGAATCATGTTAAATTTAACATGAGGCATGTTGAGAAACTACCAGATGAGGAAGAGAAGCATCTTAAAACAATAAAATACAGGATGTCTGGACCAACAAAACATACCCCTGGAGTTCTCCAAGTTCTGTTTGCTGATTTTAAAATACTGGTGATTTATATGTTTGAATTTTATCTTTTTTAGTAACATATTGAAGTTTCTTACTGCCCTGTAAAATTATTCTCAATAATTGTATAATAAATTAAGCTATGGAAAAACCTAGAGCTCCTCTCCTTCAGTGAGATGTTGCGGGAATTAAGAAAAGATTGGAGACAATCAGCTTTTCACACCGTTTTCTCAAAGTGTCTGAAAAAATGCAATCAGATGGCAGCTTCACTCATTTTTTCAATGATGTATGTAGAGGAGAACATAAATCTCCCAGTCATGACACAGATGTGAAACTGATGTTAGAACTAAAACAGAGGAAGCTCCATTCCAGCCAAGAACCAATGTTTGTAGTGGTCACACTTCTCCATGTAATCTTTTCCATTAAGGAGGAGTGAAATAATATTCTATTTCTGTAGTTATATAATAGCTATATCTTGATTAATATCCTTGTGACACTGCAGTCAAAGGAAACATAAGTACTTTCAACAGGACAAGCTTTTTTACCTCTTTGTGTTTTGGTATTTTCCCTCTAATCTGAAAAGCTCTCAGCTACACATTTTGCAAACTCAACATCAGCCATGAGGACATGGACGGATTAACCTCTCCCTAGTCAAGCTGTCCTGACTTTGGAAAGCTGCAAACAGATGTCACAGCCTCCAGGAGAGCCTTGTGTCAGCCCTGGGAATGGATTATTTACCCCCTGGATGAGTCAGGGGCAATTTTCCCAAGGTTTTGCTGCCTGATTTTTATCCACCCAGCTGCTTCTTTCTCATGCTCCTGGGCACACAGACACAGGTTTGTGCCCAGCTGCCACCATGCTCTAGGTCCAAGCTTGGACTTTGCCTATCTGCTCACATCTCCACAGCCTCAGGGGTTTTGCTTGACTGTGCCTCAACTCACCCTTTCCGGGTCTGGGTTAGAGTATTGTGCACACACAGAGACGAAACACAATGAAAAATCAGGAAAATGCCTTTTTGTCAAGTTGTTCATTGAACTGGGATGTGAGAAAAGGGGGCCTTACACAAAGGGCTCATCAATGATCATAAAGGGTAAATCCTTCTGAATCTGTCCTGTGAGGAAAGGCTGAGACAACTGGGATTGTTCAGCCTGGGAAAGAGAAGTTTTGGGGTGACCTAATTTGTGGCTTTCCAGTACATGAAGGCAGCCCTACAAGAAAGGTGGAGAGAGATTATTTAGAAAGGCGTGGAGGGACAGGACAAGGGGGATGGCTTCCAACTGAAAGAGAGTGGGTTTAGATTGGATATTAGGGAGAAATTCTTCCCTGTGAGGGTGGGCAGGCCCTGGCACAGGTTGCCCAGAGCAGCTGTGGCGTTCCCTGGATCCCTGAAAGCGTCCAAGGCCAGGGTGGATGGGGCTTGGAACAGCCTGGGCTAGTGGAAGGTGTCCCTGCCCATGGCAGGGGATGGAATGGGATGATTAAAGAACCTTCCGACCCACCCCACTCTATGATTCCATGAATGATGCCAATGCTGTCAAATAACTCTTCTTTGCCAGTTTCCTATTAAACAATAGCATTGTGGTGAAAGAATCCAAAAATGGGTATTTTTTTTCTAGAGCATTTTGACGTCAGCTTTCTGGGTGGTAACCAGGTTAAGTTTGTGAGCTAGTATTCATTATCTAAGTGAAAATAGTTATAGGCACAGCACAAAAATTAATGAAATGGAAAACCAACAAGCAAGGTAAAACCGAGAATCTCTTGGCTGGCCAATGAGGGGCACGTATATTTTCAGGAAAACAAAGGAGGATTTAAATAAATAAATAAATAAATAAATAATATAAAATAATATAACTATAAACAAATAAATAAAAATAAAACTCTGAAATATAAATTAAACTGAAGTAGAGTAAGAGCTTTGCAGAGAGTAGCTTATGAAACAGCAGTTGTGCTCACCCCAAGAGCTCACCCCATCACACAAAATGCAGCACAAAATACTTCTTCACTCCCATTTAAACTTGCATTTGTTTCTGTGGGGTGTGCACCTTTTTGACAGCTTCTTCCTGTGAGCAAATGAGCTCTTGCATGAGATGCAGGAGGAAACAAGAGTTAAGCTCACAGCAACTCCAGACTTTGCACGGGGAGCTGTATGGGATCACAGTGCTTAGCACAGCGGGAGGAGAGGATCACCAGGAAAGCCCTCAACCAAAGCTCTGTCAAAGTGACAGTCAGACAAGACAGACACGAATCTGACTGCTACCTTCACAGCAAGGAGGCTTGTTTAGACTGAATCTGACAAGATAAAATTAAACTGCACACAGCTAATAAATCTAAAAGGAGCTTAATTTGTTTTATGTATATATATATATATATATATGTGTGTGTGTGTGTGTGTGTGTGTGTGTGTGTTTTTTAAGAAGTGATGCCTCAGGCAAGGATGAGCAGTCCAGAAGGAAAAAGGATTATATATATGTTTTTTAAAATTCTATAATCCTTAGACTCAGCCTTATCTGCTCTGTCTCCTGCATCATTCCCACCTCTAAAATATTCAGATCTGTGTTGGTTACATAAGCCCCAGTCCTGATGAGTCGTACTCAGCTAGTTGGGGAAACTAAACAGGAGTATGCAACTTCCAGGTCGTTAAAGATAAACAGCTCAGCTTGATTTCTCAACACTCAGAGCCACTTGTTCAAGAGCATGAAAAAATAAAATAATAAATATTATTTTGAATCTTGATTTTGAAGGAGTGATAGAGTGTTTCTAAATGTCCAACCCAGCATTCATTGGCCCTCCCTTCATTTGTCAGCAAATGTGCCTCTCTAAACAGAAAGGTCGAATTTATTTCCAATAAATTATTCACATGGGGTTGGTTATGACTATTATACTGAATGCAAGACTGAAAAATTTGAATTATATTCCTTAATGGATGGACATGTGCCATGGAAAATGTAGGATAGGTATCAGGAGACAATCCATAGGAGTAAGGTGTATGTCCTGTGATGTGGTTTTTCCTTATAGACAAAAAGCTGGATAACATTTCTTGGCCTGTCTTCAAGCTAGGTTAGATGAAGCTTTAAGAAATGCAGTGAAAGAAATAATACTTGACTGACCTGTAGATTACTAGTAGAAGGACTAGTGGAAGAACTGCGGAAGAACTTTATGAGATTTTAGCATCCATAATTTTGACAATGCCCCTTCGAAAAATATTTGCATCTGAACTCACAGGACGCTTGAATATAATGAGAATAAAACCTATCAAAATGCATTTACTTTGCTTTATTCTTAAACAGCAGAAAAGAAGGCACCTCAGAAATAGCTCTTTCAATAACTTCATACATTTGCTAGAAGTTCTCACCTCCAAAAAGATCTAAGATTGTTCCCTGGACAGGCTGAAGAACCCTGCTGATTCTGACCCTCAGAAACACAGGCTGACCAAAGTTCTGTCAGATATATTGGGCCATAGTTGCTGAATGCCTTAAAAATACTCAGTAAAACCTTGAAATGAGTTGGGAATTTTAGGGGGAGTTGGTGTAAAAGGACTGTAAGACATGAGTGATGTGTTCACCTACATGCTGATGCTTTTTTCACAGGTCTGTCCTGCCCTGTGCCAGTGACTGTGGCTGCCATTAGTGGCAAGGGGAGTCACACACCAGCAATGCAGGGGAGGGTGAAAAGAGGTCAAGGGACAGAAGGACCTGTCTGCCTCGAGCTGGATTTGGAACCCAGTTGCACAGGTGTAAATAAAGATGTGACTTTTCTGCAGTTTGTGCCTGTGTAAAAGTGATCAGATGTTAAAAAATATTGTAGTAGATTTGAGATATATTTTCTACGTTTTTTTTTAGACAATCTAAACTACAAAACAATTCTATACTATCTATAATAATTATATGATTCAAATTATTCAATAATTATATGATACAATTTCTATTTGTATTTATATGCATGCCTTTTAATGTTCCTTACAAATATATTTTACAATTTTACTCTTGTGTATCTCTTGACACAGTTTTTCTTTATTTCCTGCATTTCCAGATCTTTCTTACTGATTCACTTTGAGCTGCTTTTTCAAAGCTGCATGCCCACTAGACACACAGTCTTGTGCTGTGATTCCTTCAGTTGTTGAGATATTCCATTGGCCTTTGCTCCTAAGGGAAAGCTGAAAGTGCCCTTGACTTTGTTATTCTTCCACATTCCCTTTTATAGACCTAAACTGGAGGACTTTGCTCTGTTATTGCCACTGCAAACTCTTGTGAGACAAGTTGCAGACCTTGTTTCACACAGAAGGTCACACTATGGGGTCAAGGGACACCATTCCCTTATTTCACTGGAGGTTTCAGCAGGGTCTTTAGACCACAGAATTAAGGGAGATGTTCGAATTATACTAGGTACTGAAGAAAAGCAGATCTGTTCCAAAGATATCTGCTGGTCAGTATGAAGTTAAGATAAATTAAATTGTACAAAATGTGCACCACCCCATGCAAAAATTATTCCACCTGGGATGAAATTGTCTAAGGCTGGTCACAAAGTGCCCACTTGAAGCACCAACTTGTCCCTTTTTAATTAAATTCATCAAGAAATAGCGATACAATACTATGAAAAAGAAGGCAAAAAACCCTGTCCTTTGAAGGAACAACTGTACTGATCATCCAATAAATCATCAGGGGATGAATAAGACAGCCTGGTAAGCAGTAAATGATGCTCTGCACTCTTTCTACCCCTGCACAGCCAGCAGTTTGAGGCAAGCCAGTGTGTTGTCTCCTATGGATAAATTCCAGGTAAATTGCAGTGCAAAGTTATGATTAAAAATGCCTTTTACTCAGCAGTCCCTGCACAAGCTACAAGGACTCCAGAATTTTACAGAAAGTAGGTAATCCTGTGATAATTGAAATGTCTTTGGGAAGGGGAGTGACTTCTTTTGAGCCTGTGATACAACAGAACAAAAGGATGCTCTGTGCTCACAGGATGCATTTCAGTCCTTCAGCAAACCCAGAGAATACAGCACCCAGTGATGGTAGAGCTCTGGACAAATGACTGCTAGCACAGAGCTGATTTGCACTGGAAACTCCCCACACTCTCTGATCTTATTAATTTATTTATCTTCTCTTGCATGTCCCCTTACAGTCTTTCGTGTCACTTGCATGTAGCATTTCATAAAGATCAGAGATTTCAAGCTCCACAGCCACTCCCTTTTGGGCAGTGAGGAGCTGCTAATTCTGTTTTACACATAACACCATTGGGCACAGAGCAAGGCTTCCCACAAAGCTAAAGCAGCCACGGTGTTAGACCCTCTCCTACTCCAGCCTTTCTAACCCTGAGCTTGCACCCTCAGTGTGTTTCCACCCTCAGGAGTGTTTCAAAGTTTTGGCTAATACACTCCTGCTAAAGAAATTTCATAGGCCCTGTTGGGTAAAGAGGTCTCCATCATCATAGATGGCTGCTTTAAACAGACCTGGGATCTAAAATACTTTAAAAAATGGGTAAAAAACCCCCACACAATGGAAAATAGTAGAGTATGCCTTAGTCTACAAGCACATTTTTGTGTGTTAACAGGATGGTCTGTATGTCAAGAACAGCACACATGTCTGCACACAACCCTTGCTTCATTCTGTCACTGGATAGAATAAAAGATGCTTTTATGTGATGGAAACATGAGCAGTCTGAAGGAAACTCTTTCCACTGAAGTGTTTTTGGGCCTGGGATTACCATCCTGGGTTTTACTCAGATCTCTAAATGGATTCTCCCTGGGAAACAGGAGGTTACAAAAGCAGATGTCTGCTAGACACAATTGCCTATTTTCCCCCAAGTGGCAAAGTCACTCAATTTGCTGAGTGGAGAAACCACTACAGTGCAATCTATAACAACTCAAGGCTTTTGTCTCAGAACGCAGCATTCTTTCATTACCCTCTCCCAACCTTCAGCATTACTTCAGACACACATTATTAAACCACAGCTAATTATTAAATATTTAACAAAGACTGTACAGTACGTTGCAACTACCAAGGTAGGCAGAGCTGTACAGATTGATTTCTCTGTGTCTGGAGCTCAGTATGCATCAAACAGCATGGATGCTTTGAAATTTCAAATCACAAGGCCAAGTTTTGATGGCTGATAGTGCTCAAAGGGGAGTGATTTTCTTAGTCCATGAATATTTTTATGATATTGAAGAAACATCCGGAAAAGAGAGAAAATCATGGAATCCTAAAAAAAAAAATCTTCAAAGTGAAAAAATATATCTCTCTGGTTTAGTCAAAAATTCTTTTAGATAAATATGAAATATTTGACCATCTTAATCTATCATTAAGATGTAATTCAATTTTTAAAAGGTAAAGTTTCTTTCAAATGGAAGTATTTTCATTTTTTAAATTAGAAAGGAAAGTGCCTTCAAATTTCGAGGAAAACAAGAACAATTTCAGCAAAGTCAGTCTCATTCAGTGGCAAGTTTTCCCTACGTGACCTTTCAAACTTTGGAACTGGCAGCTTGATGTTTACGTTTCAGTTCTAAAGACCTTTGTTTAAATCCAATTTGCTTGTCATGTAGAATAAATGTTGAAACTTCTCTTTAATCCTTTCACAGATATTTCTGCACACAGATTAATGAATTTTAAAGCCATTATGATCATCTAGTCTGACCTTCTGCATAACACGAGTCATAAAATGTCACCCAGCAATTTTGCATCAAGCCCAATCATCTGTGGTTGAGCTAAAGCTGTCACACCACAGAGCACGACTCTCAAGATATCCAGGGGAGATGAACAGTAGCAAGAACCACAGTTTAGCAAAGACATTTTGTGTGTCAGAGAAGAGTATTAGCCAGTTGAAGTTGCTATGGTACCAGAAACTGCAAAAACTACAAAATTAGCTCTTTGATGTCTTCAGAGAAAGTGGCGTAAGAAATTGCCTGTGTATGTTTTTTGGGATGGTCCTCATTTATTTATATCAGGGGTAAGCAATCTCAGGCACACTCTGTTATCACTATTGCAACAGGATTGCAACCTCAAGTTTTAATCCAGATTCCAGGAATGTGGGCTGGGAAGGACAATTGCTCTGTGTGGGTGAGGCTTTGAGCAGCCTGGTCTCGTGTGAAGCAGAGATAGAATGGTTTGGGTTGGAAGGGACCTTAAAACTCACCTTGTTCCACCCCCTACCATGGGCAGGGACACCTTCCACTATCCCAGGTTGCTCCAAGCCCATCCAACCTGGCCTTGTACTCTTCCAGGGTATCCAGGGGCAGCCACAGCTGCTTTGAACATCCTGTGCTAGGGCCTCACCAACCTCACAGGCAATAATTAGTTCCCAAAATCCAATCTAACCCTGTCCTTTGTCAATTTGAAGCGATTCCCTGTTGTCCTGTCACTCTGTACTTTTTTCCAAAGTCCTGCTTATGTTTTGGAGACATTGAGCAAATATTACAAAAATTGACCTGGATAAATATTATTAGTTACCTTCCTCTGAAGTGCAGAATTACAGTGGTGAGATGGAAGGGAGGGAATAATATGCTTCCCAATGTCCATGGCCAATCCAGGGTTTCTCATCCTTCACCAGCACATTGTTGCTCTCTTGCTTTTCCATCAAGGCACAAATGGGTTAACTACGAGACTCATGTAAGTTTTTTAATAATCAGTGATAGAACTGGGGTTCAATACCTGTGATGCTGGCTCCTCTTTCTCATTTTTAGAAGTAGATGTGCTTGTAAGTATTTGACAGGGTCAATAGCCAATGGAAAATTTGGAACAAAGCAACATTTTCTTGGCTGGAATGTGTTTGCTCTGGTTAAACTTCTGTCAAGAAAGTTCTATCAGGGCCAAAATATATTTTTTTTTCAGTCAAAAAGAGGATCAGATGATTTTGGTTCATTTGAAACAGGGATTCAGATCATATGTAGGTACAGTCTGAATATCTGGTACCCCAAAGAGTGGGTCTATTGAAAAAGATTTTTGAAAATGCACCTGGTTTTTCTCTAAAATAGCTTAAAAAAAAAATGTCAGCAAAAGAAAGGTTCCTTGAATTAATTTGAAAAGTGCTGCAGATCAACAATCTTAGCTCTCACCAAGCTTTCGGTGGGCTCCATGTTTTTGTTCTTATAGCCAACCTTTCTCAGAACCACTGCAGATTATGGTCTTCAGGCAAGAAACATCATCATTCCCCAGAGAAATTCCATCATTATTTCCATTAAGACCAGTTGAAAATGTGCCTGTGAGTTAAAGGGGTTGCTTTAAACCCATTTTGAAAGACTATCTCTGGCCATGGTGGGGTTGGATCACACCCTGTATAAAGAATGGAGATGTGCAACCTGCGGAATTTGTTTACAATGAAGTGGGAGCCTTGTTCCAGAGCAGCCCAATGTTGATTCCCTGGGTGGAAAAATCACCAGATCAAATGTCTCTGGTTCCCATAAAGTCTCCAAAGAAGAGGAAAAAAAGTGATCTCACTAGCAATTATGGGAAGTTTGTGTCCCGTTTTCTTAAAATTAGTTTCCTTTGGGATAGACTTTGAGGAAAACTACATGTGAGTTGCCCTTGAATAGAAAGGACATGTTTTTTCTGTGAAACTCAGCAACCAAATAAGAAAAAAATGAAATGAAAGAAATGAGAATGAAAGCCCCTAAACTTTTTTATAATTAGTAAGTTTAAGAGGCCTTAGAAGACTGAAAAAACCCTTCTCCCTTTCCTTCCTTGATAATTGCATGCAGAGCATTTCCTCTTTCCTTTTTCCTCAAATATTCTGAAAAAATTAGGAAGATAAATTTGAAAACTAGATCATAGGTGGACAAATCAGAGAGAGAGGCTGAAGGATTGAATTTTGTGGATGAACACTATAATCCATCAAAATGCCTTAATTGTCTCAATAAGGCATAGCCAAGCCCAAACTGTGCTGGACTAAGATTTTGCATCAAGTGATGTTTTAAAAGTAGACTTTTTTTTTCTTAAAAAAAAAAAAAAAAAAGATTAATAATTCCGATTTTACATGTGCTGATCTGACTGCTGCTGCAGAGACCTGGAATAATTTCTGCCAACACTCACTGCCAGGTTTGGTTTGGGCAAGTCACACCTATAACAAGTGTTTTGGGGCTTGTGTGTAACCTGCTGGCTCTTGTTAAAGTACATTTCAGCCTTTGATGTATGTGAAACAATATTGTCAGTCCCCCTTACCACACAAATCACAAGTCTGACTAATAAAAACACAAAGATTGTGTATGCAATAATGAGCTCCCGAAGGGTGGAAAGAGGGTTCTTTCACACTGAGCTGCACACAGGCACGTATTAATGCAGTTTGATTTGATCACTGGAAAATTTTGTCCTGTAATTACTAAGCAAACATGAGGTGGAATGACAGGGAAATGCAATGAAACAGGGCTTTGAGGTGGAAGATGGATTTTCAGAAAGCACAGTTGGGAGGGAACACATACAAATCCTGCACAACCGCCTTGAATTACAAGGGACCCATTGGTTAAAAAGATTAATTGTAGGCTCTCTTAATCCAGTAGGACCTGTATGGGGCAGTATAGACCAAGATTTATTGTGCAAGAAGTGGATTTGGGGCATGTGGGTTCTCATACAGTAGGTACCACTTTTGGAAAACATCAGTTTTTCTGAATGTTTTTTTTCCAAAATTATTGATTTTTTAATATAAAATTCAGTTTTAATTTTAATACTTAGCAGGATTGTAACATTTGTCTTTATTGGATGTTATCACAACATAATTAATTTAGCAAACTAAATTTACTCAAAGTCCTTCAGTATATTCACAAATAACACTCTCCAATATAATGATATCAATCACTATACTTCATTTTTTTTTTAATATTCATCAGCATTAGAGTTCTGTTTACAATGCCAAATATTCTACAAATGCACATCTTTCTCTTAGGATTCTACCAAAATTTGGATTTTTCCGCAGACTTCCTTGGTGGTGCTCACAAAAATCCAACTTACCTTGTGGAAACTGTGTGTGCTGTGACTAAGAAATGGAAGGATTTGTTCAAGCACCCATAAATCTTGGTTTTCCTGCCTTTCCTGACTTCTATACTGCCAGATGGAAGGACATCATGACAAAGATGATGCTTGCATGATTCTTTCACTTCATTTGTGTGCTCTGAGGTTGGAATAGACATAGCTGGGCAGAATCTCTGAGTTTAACCAAGAGAGGGTGTACCACAGGTCCTGGTGGGGACTGAGAGTGAGCAGTGAGCACTGAGCATCTCACCCACTCCAATCCCACTCTACCTCTCTGCAAGAGGGTTCTCAAATTGGCCATTACCTTGGAGAATGGTGTACTCATACCAGTTGCTGTGGGCTTGGACCAGTGTCCCGACCCAGCAGGTTCACTGTCCTCTCAATTGTACAGGAATTGCCTGTGCTCACAGCATTTCAGTGGCACTTACAGCCTGGCACATGCTGAAAGCCTCCAGAAGTTACAGAGTTGCAGTAAACCTTCTTGGGAGGATAAACAATTAATTTCCAGCAAACAATAAAAATATGAGTATTAAAGGTCCTAATAACAATGGTGAGGACCGGTGAAGCATTTATTACTCTCCTTTGTGTTCTCACTTGAAACATTTATCACCACTGAACTAGCTGGTTATCCTCTTTTAATTATTTCATATGGAATAATTAAATAAAATGAAGACAATAATCTTTTATAGATGGTTGTGAGGAGGAACAATTTTTCTCAGGAAACTGAATATAGATTTTTATCCCTCCCCTTTACCTCCCAAGACTTTAGAGACCTAATGTATTCAGCGCTGCTGCATAAAGAGAGCTCCTGAATACCCTGAATTATTTATTTTTAATAGTTAACCATCATTTGAAAGTCTCACCTGGATGACCTATGATTGAAGATAAAGCCTCATTGAGCACAGTGTTTTGTTCTGATGACAGATTTCCAGACAATTTCCCGTGTGTTATATGAGAAGCTGAAAATCCTGTGTGCTGCCTGTATTTAAAAGGGCCACACATCCCTCTGAGGTTTCCCAGGCACCCAGGGCTGTGATCCTTCCCTCTCTGCTGAGTGCTGCCCTGCTCTGGAGGCACAGGACAAGAACACAAAATTTCAGTCGCTGCAGCCCTCCAGACCTTCCGGCCCTCCCTGTGGGCACAGCTGGCGCTCCAAATCCGCATGAGGGGGTGGAGCTGGAGGCACACACGGGCAGGGGGATGGGGCCCTGATCCATCCAGGCTGGTCCAAGATGTCCCTGCTCACGGCAGGGTGGGTGGGCACGGTGCCGTTTAAAGGCGCTTCCCAACAACACTGCCTGATGGCTCTGTGGTTCCGTGGGTTACAGGGACAAGAGGCCCTCTGACGGAATGTTCAAGAGCTGAGTGTGGGGAAGCAGAAGGACAAAACTGGCTGCCAACTCGTCTCTGTTAGATGAAGACCACTTTTGACTTTATCTTCTTGCTGTATCCCAGGTAAGGTCCCTTGCACAGGCAGAGAGATCTGTCAGGTTAGGAAAAAATAGATGGACATGGCCTCCGAGCAGATGAGGTACGGGTACACTCAGGTTTCACATCTCTGGAGAAAATCTCTATGGAGTATAAGATATTTCTGTTTTATACTCAACTTAAGTTGCAATTAAGTTGGGTATAAAATAAGGGCAGGTAATCTAGTCCACAGAGCAAGCTGAAGCTTGTGGGAGCAAGCGGGGCAATGAGAAGGAAGAGTCAGCGAGAGCGGTGAGGGTGGAACTCCCTGCTGCACCTCACAGACATTTGAGTGTGTTCCTACCTGCAGCCAGTGAAGAAAGACGAGTATTCCAAAGCAAGGAGGGACCCGGCTCACCACCTGACACAGGGCACACGAATCATCCTCCTGTGCCCTGGAGCTGCTACAGCTCGGCCCACATCCTGTGGGAGGCCTTGCGGGAGGCGATGGCGGAGTCAGCAGGCAGATGGGCCGAGAATGGCAACCTACATTTCACACTGCACAGATCTCACCAGCTAGCAGTGCTTTTGCCTCTTTGATCCTGCTGAGTTGCCAAAGAGGAGCAGACTAGCTGTCTCTCCTGCTGACTACAGTAGGCCAAATCTTCTTGCAGCAAATTCTAGGAGTGCCCTGTTGGAGGAGAGCATAGCTGCTTCCATGGAGGGTGTTTCTTGCAGCAGGCAGAGAAGAGGGCCTGCAGTAAACTGTGGCTTTTCTCAACAAACTGTCGATTCCTCTGTGTAATCACAATACCAAATTCAATCTTGATATGAACTGAATAAGAAAAGTACATTATAAATGGAAGTTTTTGAAAGGAAGGGTGATCCTCCAGTTAAGGTGCTTTTGACTTAAGGGTATCCCTAAGAAGACCCTTAAGTTCCAATCTGGAAAAGCAATCATTATTAACAGCACAGATCTTATAATATTTTCCTATTTAAGGTTTGCTAGCCTGTCACCATTGTTTGATCATAAATATACCCATTTTGTAGCTCAGTGAAAAGAACTCTTTTTACAGCTTCAGCTGAGCAGATCTGGGGAATGCTGTGGGTGGTGGTTTTCTGTTTGTTTGTTTATTTTTTGGAGGGGGGGGAGCGTGGAGGTGTCCGTGCTATTGAATGCCTAATCTGGGCTGTGTCAGCCTGCACATCTGAGCACACACAGACGCTCAGCATCAGAGTCAATGTTGTTGTTGTTTCTTAAATTAGTTCACGTCCACACGGAAACATTTAACCCACCAATGTTTCCCTCCAGCCACCTGCCCTAATTCCAGGACAACGCTGCTGTCCTGCGGTCTGATTCTTGGCTCGTTCTCAGCCCAGTTGAACAGCAAACCTTCTTAGAAAATTTGTTTCTCACAGGGCTTCCAGCGTCATAACTTACTACAGGAAAAGGCCATAATTTTGACTTGCTTTACAGATGTCAAATCCTTCATGGAACTCAGTTTAAACTTTAGGCTCAATGTCAAAAATAATACAAAAAACTGGCTGTAATTACCTCCTGGAGTTAGCTTGCAATAAATTAAAACAAAATTAAAAAAAATCCATCCCACATTTTAAAGGAATTTTGACTTTCTGCCTAGATATATATTTTTTCACTCCTTGCTTGGAAACTTTAAGAAGGGAACAATTAATGAAAACCAATTGCTCAAAAAGACATGGTTTTCAGATCATGTTTGTTTTCATATCTTAAACTAGCTCACTGTGCCTTAACATAGTTTTAATTCATAAGAAAACCCCAAGACAGATTAGAAATGTAGATTAGAGGAGGAAAGATATAATTTTTTTATTTTACTTTGACCCCATGTTATTCATTCCTTCCTGGAAACCTATTTTTTTTTTTCTTTTTGGCTGCTCTAGTACTTTATTATTTTTATAGTATGCATTATTGTAATTAAAGGGGTGTATATTTTTATAGACAAACCCCTCTTTTTGCTCCAGTTGCCAGAGACTGTTAGTAACATGCAAATTAAATGCAGGCCTTTGGAATGGCAAAAAATTTTGGTTTGTGCCCCTCCTCCACCACACTGTAATTTTTGCTAGTGCACCTTTTTCTTTCTTGGGTGTTATAGGAAACAAAAGCTCTGTGCTGCTTTGAGGAGAACAGATTGTGCAGGGTTTGGGACCTGAACAGGAGTTGGAAATATGAGCCCAGATATCCTGACTAATTTTTTTAAACTAGAGGAAAAAACACTGTTTGTTTGGGAAATTATCACTATATTTAGGTGTTTATCCATCCCAAAACCTGGACTTCCAGGTTATGAGCAGGTAGAGCCCTTGAGACAGTACTGATCCAGAGCTGGGCATTTGCCCACTGATGGAGTTGGGCTGGGCAGTACACCCAAGCACCAATACCAAAAGCATTGTTCCTTCTTAAATTGCCTGTTTTGAAATGAAATATTATCTGTTTTGTCCCAAGTTCATGCCTTGCCGTCCTGTTTTACCACCTGGGCACACTGTGGCTGAGAAGGCTCTGCTGCTTTAACATGCACAATGGGAGCATGAGGTATTCCAGCTCTGGAGTTTCTGTTTGGAAGCGTACTTGGAGCTCTGCCTTCTGCAAATAGACCCTGTTACCCTCTAAAAATAGTCATCTTTCTCTGTAGCATGGACTTTTCCCCTTCTCTCACTCCTGACTGGCTGTTCTACATGGGTTTGAATCCCTCTTGACTCTGTTTCCTGAAGTTTGGCTTGACCCTGGGCCATAAGTCTTGCCCAGATGTTAAGTTTGATCCAATCCTTGGTTGTTCTGGCTTTTGCTGCCTGGTTTTGAACACAGTACATAATTTATCAGGTGTCTCAGTCTAAACTCAGTCAAAAGCTTGTGAAACTACTCTGCAGTTGTTATGTGTCTGTATATTTATATATATACATCTCCCAACACTAACCCCAAAATATTTTGAATGAATTTTGATTTAAAAGAAAAAAAAATCTAACTGAAAGTCAGAATATCCGTATTGTCAAATCAGTCAGTTCCTGTTAGGGGAATACCATTTGAAATTCAAGATAGCAGCCTTTCAGAGTAAATGGTGAATTAGCTACTCTATATTTAAACCTAAAAAAAATAATGTGCTAATTTCTAACTCAAAGACCTTGGATTCCTGACTAAAATTGCTTGTATTTTTCAAGTTCTATATGAGAAGCATGAAGCAGAGTGTATAAAATGCTGCAAGTTTTGCCAAAATTTTTTTGCATTCATCAGGGTGTAAAACTAACTGTCTGAACTAATTGCTGCCAGAAACTCACTTTATAGAAGTGATCATAATGAGTAATTCTTTAAGCCTAATGGATTTGCTTCAAGGGGGAAGCAAAATGAGCCAACAAAGAAGTATGCAGAGTTTTCCAAGGATTTAAGGTCAAATAAGACACCAACTTTCAGAAGTGTAATGAATGACAAGTAGGAAATCAGGACTTTCAGACATAGGAAAAGGTCACCCTTCTACTCTAAGTGAGGATGCTTCCATAAATCAGTATTTTTTTAATTGCATATGACAGAGTAATTCTGTTATCCCAACACACAGAAATCTAAAAAATCAGCATAATTACTGGTGAAACTAAGCTGACAATTTAGAGTGATTTTCATATATTTTCTCAGTTTTGTATTTTTAAAATAATCTTTAGTAACTTTATAAATGGTGAAACAGATGGTGTTCCCTTTTACAATGCTGATGTTGCAGGGTGCTAGGAGACACAGGTATATTTAATCATCCATCCTATAGGCTCCTCTTCCCCATTCATTACACTGACAACCCCAGCCCAGCCCAGTGGCTGATCTCACACAAAGCAGTAGTGTGCTCAAAAAAGGGGATGTAGAGTGCCTGCCTTGCCCATCATCCTAAAGCATTGCCTAAGATGAGAAGAGTTCCTTTTTGTGTGGCTGAAAACAGGGAGTCAAGGAAGAAGGAGAGGAAAAACGGTAAAATCTGTATTTTCCTATTGTTGAGAGAAGAGAGACACAGTTCAGCATGTTTGGGGCAAAGAAACAATCTCTACACACAACACAGTTGACTTAGTCAGTGGAAGGGATACTGGGCAGATTGTTCCCATTCAGAATTTTTCCTGACTCCATCTTCCTCAAATTTTAAGTCTCCTAAATCCCCACAAAATTATAATAAACATGCATCTGTAGTAAATTTTACTCAACCTAATAGCTCTATCACTGAGCTTGGGAATGCCTAAATTATGGATTTCATTTTCTTGAATAATACAGATGTTTGTTTTAACTAACCTTAAAAAGTCACAAAAATCCCACTATCAGACATTTGGGCAATCTAGTACCAAATGTTGATGTCAAAAGAGAAACGATTCAAATAAAAAAACCCAGCACTCAAGAACACATGTTTTAAAAACATATTTTCAAGCAATGAAGTAAAGGGAGAAGGAGAACCACAATCACAGCTTTTATATCTCCTCTGATCACCTGTGCCTTTTATTCCTATCCCCTGCAGGAACCAGGATGTCTTTTTGATCTGCAGAATCCATACAAGATGTGACAAGAAAGTCCAACCTACCAACATGGGGGAAGAGAGAAAGAGAGATGCTGATTTCCATTTCTGAAACAGGTATAATTTTCAGAGGCTTTACAAGGATGAATTTAGAGGAGACAAACTTCCTCCTCCAGCACTGCCCTTTATATCCTGCACACTCTCACTTCACCAGACACACCTCTGCATTACTTTGCAGAATTTCCTATCCAGGCCACCCGCCTCATACAGGTATTTGCTTCTGTGTTTTGAGTTTTTAGTGGCTATATGTCTAGCATTTTCACACTTGCCTTTACTGGATCACCTTCAAGAGTCAATTGAATGTTGTAACAATTGAATTGTTAATTTTTGCAGCTGTGGGTGTTAATGGTGCCTTAGTGTTGAGCTCTCTGCTTCTCACTCACAGCAATTTTGCCTCTGGTTGGCTGAAATGTGCTATGTCTAGACCAAATTAATGGAATCAGGTAAGAAATACTGAGGGAAAATAAAATGGTTTGAGATACACCAGAGAGAAGACGGAGTGAATAATCTTTTTTGGATTTCAGGTCTGCAAAACTAGCAGAACAAAACAGATAACTTCATTTCTATCAGCTAGGACAGTTCTGTCTATTCACCTGTGAAAATCTGTTCTTGCCTGACAGAGCAATCCTATTTCAGAATGGCTGGAATTTAGTTGGCACTAATCAAGCTTTTTTTTGGTGAAATATTTGAACGCAAATGAAATTTGAAGATACTGTAATGTGTCTTTTCAGGATGGAACTTTATGATTAGAAGCATACATTTTCCCAAGCATTGCCACATGCTGCAACTTTGTCTTGTCTGTTTAAGACGTCTGAAGAGATTTCAAAGTGCAAATATTTTGTACTTTCTCTGTTCATCTCAAAAAAGAAACTATTACAATATGCTCATATTCCTGCCATCTGATTGCTACTGATGGGAGTTGATTTTTCACCAAGAATGTGGGATTTTAGTAGCAATGAGATTTCCTAAACTAAAACAGAACTAAACTAAGACAAAATCTAAGCAGGAGGCTCATCAGGGACATTGAAGCACAGTGTGAGATGGTTGATGAAATCACTGATTTGTTAAAACTTGCAGCCAAAAGTGGAGGCCACCCCTAACAGAGAAGAAAAAAAAAAAATCAAGTAATCCTCTTCACTTCTCAGTCTTTAGGGAGGTGCTGTGCTGGACTTCACTCTCACCAGCAAGGAGGGGCTGGTGGGGAATGTGGAGCTCAAGGGCAGGCTGGGTTGCAGTGACCATGGAATGGCAGAGTTCCAGAAATGAGGATGGCATTTACAAACCTTCCTGCCTGGGACTTCAGGAGAGCAGACTTTGGCCTCCTCAGGGAGCTGCTTGCTAGAGTGCTGTGGGATGGAGACCTGGAGGGAAGAGGGGCTCAGGAAACCAAGGATTGCCTCCTCCAAGCTCGGGAGCCGTGGAATCCAGTGAGTAGGAAGCCAGGTAAAATTACCAGGAATCCTGTGTAGATTAAGAAGAGTTTCTGGGTGAGCTCAAACTCAAGAGGAAGGCCTACAGAGGATGAAGGTATGCAACACAAGAGACATTGTCCAGGTAATCAGTGAAGATGATGGAAAAGATAAAGGAAAGATAATGCCCTGATAGAATTAAATCTGGCCAGGCATGACAAGGGAAACAAGAAAAACTTCTACAGGTATGCCATTGGTAAAGGGAAGGACAGGGAAGATGTGAACCCTCTCTGGAAGGAGAGGAGAGATGTGGTTACCCAGGACATGCACAAGACTGAAATGCTCAACAACATTTTTGCTCAGTCCTCAGCAGCCAGTGGTCTAGCCACACTGCCTGGCTCAGAGCAGGCAAAGATGGAGACTGGTGGAATAAAGAACCTGGCTTTGACAGGGCTTCTAAGGCCAGCATCATGTGTGCACCTGTGAGGGCAGCATTTTGATCATGTCCTCTAAATGTTAAGTTTTCTCACCTGGTTTAAGATCCATCCTCAAGTCTAATGCTGCAGAGCAATGAGTTCCACAGGCAGGCTGTGCTGTAGGGTATTTCCTTTATTTGTTTTAAATTTACCTACCATTTATTTTAACATATGAGCCCCAGTTCTCATATTACTGTGGAGTGTAAAGAGAAGGAATGATCAGCTTTTCTTACACTATTCATCATCTTAAATGGGCCAATTAAGCCCATGTAATTATCCTTCTTTCCAAGTTAAATAATCCAAGTCTTTGCAGCTTCTCATATGGAAAGTCCATCATGCCTCTAAACCATTGAAAATTATATGGTGCTAATTTAAAACATGGCCACTTGTAACATGTGTATCTATGTCTATTTCTACTGACACTGTGATTGTCAGCTAACCGAACATGTGTAGCACAGAAAATGCAGCTCCAGCTGCTTGTTCCCACACTGACTAATGAAGGGACGCTGGATCCTGGCATGAAGTGGTGATTTGTGTGTGCTGAACATGGCCTGTCATGTTTCAGGGGGGCTGGGAGCCACGGACACTTAAAATTGTTGAATATATTTTTATTCCCTGATCTCTAGAGACAAGGGGCTCTTTGACTATGTCCACACTTCCCCGTTCCCCTGCCGGACTTTCCCATAGGACTGGTGCAGCCCCAGAGAGAGGAAAATTCAGTTACTGCTGGAGTCCAAATAGTGTTGAGGGTCCCCAGCTGAGATCAAGGCTTCATTGTGCTTTCAATGGCATAAACTCGTACTTAGAGACAACCCCTGCCCTACAGGGCTTGCAGTCTAAGTAGGAGAGACAAATAAAGGGTGGGAGAGAAAATAAATGTGGAGTGACTTGCGCAGCTGCTGGAACAGCTGCTCTCAGAGGGAGATGGGAACAGGACCCAGTTTGGAGGGTCTTGGGACAGCGTGTTAGCTACTGGGCTGTCCTGCTTCACATTTTCCTGCGGGAAATGACATTTTAACCATCGCAACTTGAAAACACCTGGTCGGGGAGAGCCCAGGGGACAGAGAAGTTAAAATGCAAACAGCCACTTGGCAGCTCGGCACCCTTGGGCTGTGTCTGCTGCTGCTGAGGACAGAGCCAGCACAGCAGAGAGGACCTGATGTGGGAAAGGGCACACTGAAAGAAATGTGGTGTCTCCTGTGGTCACAGGTCACTGGTTGATGTTAAGCACTCAGGATTCATGCCACATGAAAGCTTTGGCAAAATTCTGAGCAAATGAGGGCTAGTAACTAATTTACTAGTAAAAGAGGCCTTTGACCTACAAATCTCAGGAACATTTAGGTTTTGAACCAGATTTTAGTGAGTCTTTGCACTCCAGTGTGGGGAGCTGTCTGGCCCTGTGTGTGAGGAATCAGCTGCTGCAGCATCTTGCAGTTCACATGCAATGCTGACTAATGAAAGGAAAGAGATGAAAGCCTGTAACTGAAGGGCTTTTCCTGCCAGGGACATGCACAGCTGCACTCCCCACTGTCTTTCCTTGGCAGAACAATGTCTCTGCCAAGAGCTGGTGAAAGCTCGGGGAGCCCGTGCTCTTGTCCACGCTGTATACCCAGGTAGTGAACCAGTTTTGTCACTCTGAGCTGTGCCTCCCATGCAGTTTTATGAGCAGTAGTAAAATCTTACTCTTTCAGGCTGCTAAATTTGACTAGGTTTCCTACATGTCAATGTATTCGCCATCCATGCAAGCAGGATTTCACTTTCTCTGCCTGCCACAGAATGCCACCCCAGAATTTAAGCCTGCCCAGCTCCCTGGTGTCTCAGGAGGACCTCCTAACACGGGGATCCCTGCTGAGCAGACAAGACCTGCCAGGGTGTTTCCTAGGATTACCTGATGCTCTTCAGTCACTCCTCATTTGAGGCATTTTTCCTCTCTGACTGAATTTCCAAGGGACAGAGCAGTGCAAAAGCCGTAGGGTTTGCTGTGATCTCTGCAGAAGGTTCCCTCTTCTGAGACTCTTTTTCCACCCTCTTGCTTGCAGCTACTTCAAGAGACAGACTTCTCCCTCCCATCCCCTTTGAGATGGAAATGACTGATCCAGCTCATACTTGTATTTTTTTTTTCCCCATAGGTAGTACACTCTTCTGCTTGTGTGCACTGCCTGTGTGTCTCTGCCTCATGCTCTGCACCCCAAACCCCTGCCAGCAAGCCTGGTAGCCTCACAGCTTCAGCACTGGCCAACTCACTGCCATGGCACAGGAGGGACATCTTCCATGCACAGCAGCACTTATGAGCAGGTGCATAGCCCATTAAGACAGTGCATTTACAGTTACACACACATTTTACAACTCTCAATGCCTATAGGTAGCCACATGGTATATTTGGGACTTAATTTTCCTCAGGACTCTTGTTACAATATTCCAGCTACAACCTTCAATTTTCTCACAGCGTGTTTCCTTCCCCCTCTCTGAATCACTGCTAAAAAGTCTCTTATAAATCCTAAATTTTAAATCTAGGCAAAACCTCTCTACCACTAGCTCCTGGCAAAAGGGACGAGCAGCTCATGGAGATATCCCTGACGTAACTGTGTGATTTTTGGGATGCTCTCAAATTATATTTACTTGTGTGAGGCTCTGGCACAGGTCTCCCACAGAGGCTGTGGCTGCCCCATCTCTGGAAGTGTCCAAGGCCAGGCTGGAAAGGGCTTAGAGTGACCTGCTCTAGGGGAAGCTGTCCCTGCCCATGAGAACGGTGTGGAATGAAGTTTAAGGTCCGTTCCAACACAAAACACTTTGTGATTCTGTGATTCTTAGTAGCTGAAATTGAGTAAAATTACGCCAGCCTTGAGAAATATCCTCCTAGGGTGGCTTTGTTTCATTGCTGCCATAGTACAGTGCCCTCTCCTAGCAGGGACAATGTGACAGCCCTCAGAGGCCAGTATCCTGCCAACTTAGTTGTAAAAACCTCATCCAGCAGCATAGCTGTGTCTACAGCAAGATTTTATTGGCAAAGACACATTGGCTGGGTACGTTTGAATTTTTTTTTCATGCTCTTATCCAAAGAAGCTCTGCCAGCAGCATCTCATAGCAAAGACTTCAAGGCAAGTAGCCCACTATGAATGCACTCACAGAGGCACGCGGAATGGTCATTAAAAAAGATGTTTCTCAGTTCTCTGCTAAGTTCTTGTTAGACTCAGATATGTAGCAAAGTTAAAAAAAAAAAAATTAAAAAAATAAAAAGAGAGGAACCAATCTGCCAGCCCCTTAATGCGAGTCAACAGCTGTCTCCTTGTGCTAGTAGGAACTCCAATCAGAGGTCATGTTCTAAATTAATTCTAGCAGCACCCAGTGTTTTCCCTGATGACTATGATTCTTTTGGGTCAATCCTAGGTCACGTAAGACTGAAGAAAAACTGCTTTCATTAACTTCTTTCCTTGGGACCAACTCACTCCAGAGATATTCCTTGCCAGAGTTATGTGGCTGCTTCACAGAACAAGATATTTTCCCCGAGTTAATCACTTAAAGATTTAATTCTCAGCTTTTAAAAATAGTTCACACCATAACAGAGAGTATTTTCAGGGTTTATCCTCTTCCTCTTTTTAAACTGATTTTCAATTCACTGTTACTCAATGTCTCTTCTGCTATTCATGGAGCACAGCCAAGTGAAACCGGGACCCGCTATGCTGCTGATTTACACTATAGAACCATTATTAGCTGAGTTCTGCATTGGCATTCCAGACATTCCAGCGTGCAGCTACCCTCCCGTGTATTTATTCATTCAAAATAATGACAGGGCTGGTGAAAGACGCTGGAATGACAGCCCTGTGGAGTGGAGAGGTCCTTCACTGGGCCACGGTGCAGGACTGGCAGGGCCAACATGTGCCACCCCCTCCTCTCACCTCCCACACCCTCCTTCGCCCTGCTCCGAAGCCTGTTGGCACCTTGCAGAATTAAAATCCAGGGCAGAGCATTCTCAAGGCCTGGCTAGGCTTTGGTGCAGCTTCTGCCCTTGCTGCTGGTGGTTTTCCATCATTCCCAGTCCCTCAAAGGGTTTCACAGCACAGCTACACTCACCAAATGGCCCCGTTTCTTGAATCACTAGGGCAAACACACAGACACACACAACCCCAAACTATTTAGGGCCCCGAAAGTAGTTCTGAGGAGTGACTTGGCTGTGTAAATCACAGTTCTGGACACCTATTAGGGTGGATCTGAGGTCTCTAAATGGTGCAGTGTCCTGGTTTCAGTTATTTGGCCCAGCACCAGAGCACACTGCTCACTCCTCTCCCTCCCATTCTTTTGTGAGAAGGAAGCTTCATGATAGTTCATTAGCGTTATGAAAAATGCACTCTTGGAGACAAGCGGGTGTATGGGGAGGCAATTAAAATGTTCCATTGTGCTGAGCGCTGTGCAAACACTGAAACAATGTTCCCCAGAGTGGGGATCTCACCACTGAGACAGACAATAGCAGCCATTCACACCACCTATTATAGACTATTTGGGGTATCTATTTTAGGTGTGAGTCACAGCCTAAATTTTCTGTACAGGCCAAGAAATAGTTGCTTCCAGGGAGTGACTCAGAGCACCTAAGTTAGATGGCAAAAAGTCATATGGTAGTAATATCCCCAGCCAGTATGTGGAGCAAATTAGGGAGAATAACCACCTTTTGCCTAATGGACAGCTCTCCCTAGGCTCCCTCCATTGCCAGCAAGAGGAAAAAGACTTCACAAGACGGTTCACAGCATCCAAATCAAGTTCTCCTTCCTCCTGATGGAAACCATTTCTCTTTACTGACAACAGAGGGGGAGTCTGGGGATAGTAAGTTCATTAGGCTAAAATAACCTCTTGTAACACCCTTGTAGCTAGCAGGAAAAACAGCATGCAGCTGCCTAACTTTGTCAGGCTGCCCACTAAATCTATTAATGGATATAAATTGGCAAAAAAGATTGGGAAAAAGGCAGAGAATGCATTTGCAGGAAAACGGACATCTTTCCACATCTCAGTAAACACACTCAGCAGCCATAATGAAAAACATGCAGCATTTCCATAAGTTTGACATCTCCTCCCAGACACCTCTGCGATCTACATTCAAAGCAGGGCACTGTGAAGCCCAGACGCCGCAGGGCTGGGCTGTTCAAGCCCTGAGATTTGAGCCTGTGCCTTTGGTCTGCCTGTGGGGTGCATGTCCACGCCTAGGGCTGCCCAAGCTGTGTGCTGAGTGCCTGCTGTCCCACGTCACACACCTTGGAGGAAGGCAGTGCCTCTTGCCTGCCGGGGTGAGAACCAGTTCACCAAGGAGGGCCTTGGGGCTGCAGCAGCCATCTCTCAACACTCAAGGGCAGCTTGCGCCTCGCCGTGGGGGTTCCTGCCGTGCTGTCCCTAGCAGTACCCACATATTTCCTGCCAGCTTTAGCCAACTGGTGCCT
Organism: Fringilla coelebs; assembly: GCF_963513975.1. Classification (NCBI taxonomy): domain Eukaryota; kingdom Metazoa; phylum Chordata; class Aves; order Passeriformes; family Fringillidae; genus Fringilla; species Fringilla coelebs. The sequence continues at coordinate 3,190,975 of NC_140031.1, forward strand.
GTGAAGCACTGGAGGCCCTCAGATGAGACGTGCTAATGGAAGAGCGGAGCGGTTCAGGAGCGCTGCCCTCCGTCCCCGTGCCGCGCCGCCGTGCCTGGATGCTGCTCCACCATGACCTTCTACGGTGATGCTGTGGCAGCCTGCTTCTTCACGGGGGCATTTGGGCTGACAATGCGAAGCTCCTTTTCCCACATAATTGAAAGGAATTTCTGATTATGCACAGGGATGTCAGCAGTGCGAGGAGCTTGGATGCCTTCCAGCCGCAGCCGGATCCAATGATAGCGCTGCGATTTCTCCTTTTTTGGCACTCTACTTGTGAACTTTCTGCTCCCTTCTGGGAGTGATTTCTCAAGATAATATGCTGCTGCTCCAGCTTCTCTCTGATGGCCTAGATTTATAGCTTCTGCAAGGCAAGAGAGGGGAAGGGGTGTGGGAGAGACGGGGAGGATGAAAGCAGAAAGGGAAATTATTTTTTGGTTGGGGTTTTTATTATTTTGGTCCCACTCTGCCAGAGTGACTGTCTCCAGGCTTTGCACAAAAATAGTCTGTCCTTTCCATCTCTGTAATGCTCTCTACTGCCTGCAGAGAAAGGTTGAAAGTACACACGAGTTTTTCTGGCCTCTCTTTAGTCCAGCCCCTGTGAATATGTGGCATGAGGTGAGCACTACATTTATCTCTGACCTTTTCACCATCTCCTGCATCTGTTAACTGAAAAGAGAGGAAGATGTCCCCAGCCTCCTCTCCCACAGAGCAGATGGTTCTGGTGACTTGATTTACTTTATCTCTATCCGTCCCAACTTGCCTCAAATCTCTCTGAATGTCTAATTTATCTAAAGCTTTCATTGCTCTAACTGCACTGGGGAAAAACAAAACAACAGCCCCAAAAACCCCAGCCACTGATTTTCAGGGAGAAATATTTCAAAATTCCAGATGCTGTGCTCAGAAATTTAGTAACACCATAATTAACTAGGACAAAAATTTCTCTCTTTGGATGTGCTAATCAGCTGAACATCCTCTTTCCCCAGTGACTTCAGACTGTTGGAGATGTTTCCATAACATCAGAACTGTATCCAAGTATTTTAACCCTCTCTCACAGCATTTCCAGGAAGGTGGGGCACTGCTCCCATCCCTGTTTTACAGGTGGGAAATGAGGAACTGAGGCACAGAACTTATCTAAGACAGACCAGATGAGTTACCCTTTGAATATACCTGTTCCTCTCTACTGTTTATAAAGGTAGATGGCTGATGTTTTATAGGATTATATCCATAATACTGCGTGGCTGCAGATGACTGAGATGAATGCCACTTCTTGAGACTCAGCAAGGTCACCCAGGAAGAGTGGAGAAAAGCTGTGAAATGAGCCTTTGCATTTTACAAATGACCTGGTGAATAATACATGCACCTCCTTATGAGCAGCTAGCTCCTGAAATCGCAGGCTGACGCACGCCTTTGGGTTGGGAGGGACTTTAAATATGTTGAAACAGCATTGCCAGCAGAGGCAGGGGTGTGCTGAGCACCTCCTGGGGTTTGTCTTGGACTATGTTTCACCTTTGAGGTCTTCCTGACTGCCCTGGGGATACCGGGGCAGTCCTGTGGTGCTCATTGTGGCTTTAGCTACTGAAGGTTTTCAGTTCTTCAAGCTGCATCTGAAAATGGGAAATACTGCTGACAGAGCTGCCTGTGCTCAGCTCCACATTTCCCGTCATCTTGGATAGCCAAATTGCCAGTGCTGAGTACTCTGTCCCAGAGGTTGTGGCTCAAATCTTCCCTCTCTGAAGAGAATACATCAGGAGAATAGCAATTGCAACTTAACTTGTTCCTGTTTATCTCTTGCTGGTTGGCTCTCCAGGAGTCTCAAACTACCCCTCACCATGAGATTTCTGAATCTCAGGAAACCTGATTGGAGGTGCAAACTAAGGAAAAACTCTTTCATATAGAGGATTGCTATATCAAGTGGTGATGGGGAGCAAGACACAAGGCTTTCTCGTGAGGACCACAGGAAATCATCCTGAAGGTCAGGCCCAGAGAATGTTTGCACAACTCTTTCTTGATGCCTAGAGTATTTCAGCATAAAACCACATGTCCTGGCAGTGATACACCCTAATTAAGCACCACCGAGAATCGAATTGAACTTGCATTCAAAGCAGAATTGAAATTGAGGCCACTTGGTGCTCCCTGAGCCTGTGTCCTTGGGCAGGGGCTGTGATTGAAATGACCTTACAGACAATCAGGCGCAGGAGTCAAACTCCTCCTTGGCGAGGATTGGTCTGGCTTGATGGGAAGCCTTTTGCTTCCTCTCAGAAATCAGAGTCACAAAGACATACTGAGTGGCTGAGGAAATTATATTTTATTCAACTTATCAGCATGTGAAAGATAACGGGAATGAGCTGCAGTCACAATCTCTTCTGTGATGGCAGCTGCACGGGGGGAGCAGAAATAATGCAGCAGGGGGGAACTCGTGGGTGCTGGCAGGTTGTGAGCTGGCACAGAGCTCCTGCTTGGCCTGGAAAGGATCTCAGAGCTGTGTGCAGGGAGCACAGCAGCTCCTGTGGCAAACACAGACAGCAAAGAGCCATTCAGACCAAGCACCACTCACCACTGCCAGGCAGCCCAATGAGTTCAGCAGCCACAATGCTGGGGTCAGACCAATCACAGAGTGTGCAAGGCTCGTATTGAGCCTTGTGATGGCTTGGGTCTGCTGTGGAGCAGGAGTCAAGGCAGGTTGCAGAGCTGTCACTCTTAATTTCCTATAATTTTCTTTAGCTGGGAAGCCACAGAAGTCACAGGATCATCACAGAATGGTTGGGGTAAGAAGGAATTTTAAAGACCATCTGATTTCACCACCACTGCCATGGGCAGGGACCCCTTCCACTGTCCCAGGCTGCTCCAAGCCCTGTCCAGCCTGGCCTGGGACACTGCCAGGGATCCAGGGGCAGCCACAGCTGCCCTGGGCACCCTAGGCCAGGGCCTGCCCACCCTCACAAGGAAGAATTCTTTCTCAATATCTGATCTAACCCTGCCCTCTGTCAATGTGAAACCATCTCCCCTTGTCCTATAACTACACATCCTTGTCAAAATTCCCTCTCCAGGGGAACTTCTCCTTAAGTCTGATCTGTTTTGTGCTCAAGGTGCTTTTGTGCATGAACGCAGACAGGAAAGCTGACTTGGCCATGGACGGCATACAACACTTCCAGCTGCAACAATGCCTTTGCCATCCATGGATATTCCCACTTCCCTCTGTGAGTGAGAAAGAGAGACCACCCACCTAAAGTGGTAAAATCAAGGGTTAGGCTTGAACTTAGTGTGGTCTGAGACAAAATATTTACTGGCTTGGTAGTAACTTTGTACTGGCAAGTAATACTAATAAAAAGTGTGTTTGATGTATTCAAAACTTATTGGTGTACACATTAAAACATGTGGTGGAATCTGGGGGCATAATAAAACAGCTGGTTTAGTTAAAGCCAGGGGAAGAGTGTCTGGTGGTCATGCTGGAGAAAAGGATGGGAAAAGAAAAAGTACCCACTTTAACTCCTTCACTGCTGAGGCACAGCCCTAGAAAGCATGTTTTTATGTAAAGCTGCAAGGCCCCTGAGCTAAATGGGCTTCCCAATAACACAATTTTCCTCCACTGCCCTGCAGACATGAACACCCCCCTCCCCTCACCTCCCCTCCCCTCACAACATTTTCACTGCTATTTTATCATCAGGCCTAATTTGATTTAACAAGCCTGGCCCAGATAAATCAAGTGGTTACAGATTAGGAAGTCCTTGTGCTTACAAGGCCAGTGCTCATAAAATTGAATGCATCATGCAACTTATAAACAGGAAAAGATAAGCGCAGTTTTATGTACTCCACTCTGCTGCAGATTTCATGCCAGTCCATCTCCCTGGGAAAAGGAAGATGAAGGCTGTATCCTCTTAGCAGTCTGTGCAGGTCATTGTTGATGTTCATGCTCCTTCTGTTCCACTTTTAACACCTTTTTTCCCTCCTTGGCAATTTGATACACCTCTGGGACACTACTGAAAGATGTGTGCATCTTCATGCAACTTCTTGATGCACAGACTAAGAGAAAAAGATTAAAGGTTTTCCTTATTTGTATATTTTTTATGGATTTGGAGTAAATAGCATTCATAACCAGGAAGTACCCCTCATTAAAATAATACAAAATAGAATCATAGAATAATTAAGATTAGAAAAGACACCCAAAGACTATTGAGTCCAACCATTAGCACAGCACTGCCAGAACCTGCACTAAACCATGTACCCTAAGTACCACACCTACATGTTTCATGAACACTTTCAGGGATGGTGATTCCACCAAATAGAAACTGTGCTTCTCCATTTAATCTGCTTTTGTAGAAATGAAACACACTCATTTTCCCACATGCAAAACTGATTCAAGTCCGTAGGTATTCTGGGGCTGGATTTGGTTCATGAGCCCTTGGATGGTGCCTACCTTCATTTAGGAGCTCGTCAGCTGTCTGATAAACATCACCTCCCCAGATGAGTCTAAATACAGCACCCTGCCTTCCCCGAGCAGGAGTTTTCTCTAACAGGCCAGAATTAGATGGGTTAGCCTGGGGGTTCTTTATATTTAACCTCAAAGCAGGGCAAAACAAATGCAATTACAGCCCAATAATGAAATTTGTATTTGCTCTAAGTGTCCTTAGTTACGTAGCAGAAAATCCAGATACAGAGGAGCTAAACACAGATCCAAGGTGAGTGGTGGGGGAAAGTTGAAATTTCTTTTCAAAGACATAGCAAACAGTTTATAAACCTCACAAAATGTTTACTTTTTTTGGTTTAAGCTGTGGAGTAAAAATAACTTTCCATTTATCCAGAGCAGGATGAGACCAATGGGGAAGCTGCTCTAAGCCTCCAGCAATGTGCTGTTTTTGAGTTCAGAGCAAGCAAAGGAGACCTTCAGGGCTGTGCCTTGGATTAATGGCCAGTGAACACTCCTTGTAGACTACTCTTCATTTTACCAAGATAAGGTTTATCCATCCTCTGAAGAGAAGTACAAGGTGGTGAAGTGACCTTACTCCTTCTTAGAAAGCAGCATGCATTAGTTGGCATTTCCTGTCCCACATTTGGAAATCAACTCTCAGCCTTCTGCCAGGGTCTCAGAGCAAGAGTGCAAGGAGCTGGGAACAGGTTATCCTGTTCGATAAATTCAGTCAGAACTGCAAGCAAATTAGTTCCCTTTTAATGTTTTCTGACTCTCCTATTGTTGGGATCACAACAGGTGATGTTTCCTTAAGGGATTTCATGGCCCCTCCACATTTTTGGTACTTAGAGACATTAATTTTAATGTGTTCTCTCTGCTGTTCAACGGAAAATATTTTTGTTTAATGACCAGGCCTCTGTTCCTTTGTTTGTACTGAGTAATGCTGCAGTTTCAGGGCTCCTTGCAGCAGGACATGTGAATATAAGTGAAGAGATTAATATGAATAACCAGTACCAGACTGCCAGACTGAATATGCATCTTTTGCTAGCTAAAAAATATAAAAGGCCCTTGAACAAAACTCATCTGAGATGCAATCCTATTCAAGACTCTGAGGTTTTCCCTAGATGAGACACAACGTGAAGGAAGACTGCTGAGTCCCCTGGTGAGAAAATGTCGAGGGTCTTTATTCTGGTCCTGTGGTTCTGCAGACTGCCTGAATCACAAGGTCATGGCATGGCAAGATAGCTCATTATATCTCCTTTAAACTGGCTAAACACATTTTAAATAACGCACTCCACAAATGAGAAAGTATTTTCCACTGAGGTGGGTAGCATCATCTCAGCTCTCCGAAGATTAAAGTTTACTGCCTCCTAATGCCTCTTGCCAAGGACACATTTTATTGCCTTTGTGTTACTGTATGTCAGTCAGGAATAAATCTCTGTAGAGCTTCTATCTCACTCTTCAGCCACACGTAGCCTCATTTATATTCAACAAACTTTTCTTCCCTTCTCTCTCCCGTGCCTCCCGCCCCCTCTTCCTTCAGAGAAGGCATTTCAATGAGTCTGTGCAGGCACAATTTAGGACTGAAATGAAGATCTCTATTCAGAGGCTGAACAAATTCTCACCAGCTTCCTTAGACCTAGGGCTAAGCTCTTCAGTTCCCTTCACCCCTTTTGTCTGCAGGTTTTTTGGGGCCAGACTGCCAAGTTCAAGCAAGGCTCCGATCTCTCCTCTTTCACAGGCCTCCTGATTAGTGGCTTTCTTTTTCCAAGACTATAGATACAATTATTAGAAATTCCTTTTTTTGTGAACACATTGAATGAAGGTATGAATGGAGATGGTAAGACGAAGAAAGTGAGAAGCTTAATATAACTTTGGCTTCTGTAGTTAATTAGATTTGGATGGCTTCAGAGGAGCAGCTGTAATTTTTTTTTTTAATTGAAGTTACATAAAGGACTATTCAGTGTATTTTGGGTGGGGAGGGGAGACTGTATAAAAATAAAGAAGCTGAGAGATGGGTTTTGGAAATACACCCTCTCCCCCTCTTCCTTTTTTGGGAAACAGTTGTGGGAAGAGAAAAAAGAGAAAAAGAAAAAAAATGTCCCACCACCAAAGAGGATAACAGAATCACTGGCTCTGCTGCTAATACCCTGTGTCTGAGGCACAGTATGCAGAATGCATATTCAAACAGGAACTTTTTTTTTTGTTCAGAGAGAATCTGAAATGCAGAAATCCGAAATGTATTCCTTTGCACATCCAGAACACTAGAGCTCAAACTTTCAAAAGGACATTGCCAAGATAGAGATCACATTCAACATTTAAAGCATTTCACGGAGATATATCGCTTCCTATCTGCCTGAAATCTTCCTGCTGCTAACAGAAGGCATGGATTTTGAAACCCCAGTGACATGGCAGCAGTTACTCTCTGTGTTCATTCTTCACCCTGCCTGGTGAAGGAAATTAGACCAGTCAGCTCTAGCTGCTGTTCTGTTTCATCCTCGTTTTCTTTCACACTCTGCAATCTCAGAACTTCAGTCTTAATTGAATTTTTAAATACCTAAAGGGATGGACAGTAGATTTATGGAGCCCTAATCTAGTGGGTGGCACCTCTTGTACATGGTGGGGGAGTTTGGAATTAGATGATCTTTTAGGTGCCTTTCAAGCCAAACCATTCTGAGACTCTATGATTATGTTTTGCAACCCCTTTTGTTCTTTCACCCTAATCTGCATGTTAATCCCAAGGCTCTTTAGTAAAGTGTTTCTCCTTCACCAAGGGTGTTTTGGCAGCTGAGCCTTCAGCTCAGTAAGTTATCCACTGACTGCAGCCGTGCTGATTTCTCCTCAGCTAAGCATGGAAGCCTGGGCTGTGGGAGAGGGCGTCTGTCACTTCAGTCACACCCATGCGCTGCACTGACTTTTAGTCACCCTTTTAGGGGGGAGGCTATTATTTAATTAAAAACATGGCTATATCACAGAATCTCAGAATGGTTTGGGTTAGAAGGGACCTTAAATGTCTTCTCCTTTCATCCCCCTGCCATGGGCAGGGACACCTTCCACTAGCCCAGGATGCTCCAAGCCCTGTCCAGCCTGGCCTTGGACACTGCCAGGGATCCAGGGGCAGCCACAGCTGCTCTGGGCACCCTGTGGCAGGGCCTCCCCACCCTCACAGGGAAGAATTTCTACCCAATATCCCATCTAAATCTGTCAGTGTAAAGCCATTCCTTGTAGTCCTGCCCTTCTAAACAGTCTCTCTCCATCTCTTCTTTCAAATCTGGCAGTGAGTTGTCACTGGTATCAGCCTTCTCACCTAGGTTATCAATAGGGTGTATCAGAAAGAAAAATTTTGGTGTGAATATAGCACTATATTATTTATATATCAACCAAACCAACCAACCAAAAAAAAAAAATCAACTAATCATCATTATGATGCCTCAAGTAAGGCCCCCTAAAAAATCCCTGTTTTCTCAATTTTCTTTCTCTGATAAATAAAAGTACGGATATTCTCTGAATGATATTTTTCTCTTAAAAAGGCCTTAAGTGCATGTCCTAAAAAACTGTAGATAGCATCTCTGAGATCTTCCCTTCTTTATCAATATTCTCTATATTTTAACTAATGTGTTGGGAAAGAGGCAATTTGTCAGTATAGTCTATCATTATCAATAATTTCTCCTCTCTTTAGAAGAGAAATAGAAATTTTTATAAAATTTTAAAAAATTAAAAGACAAAAAAAAAAGCCAAACTGAGGTAAAGAACAGTTTCCTAAAACATCTGCCATTATTTGCTCAGAAAAAAAAAATGGTTTTAGCATGATATGAGGTTTGAATTTTGTTTGAACTGCAAACATATTATTATATTGTTGAAATAAAAATGCTTTAAATTGGAAAAAGAAAACATTTAATAAAGTATTTCAGATCCTGAGTGATATTTGTCATATTTGTTAACACATCCTTAAAATGTTGCTAAAACAGGAAAAAAAAAGTGTGAAAATTTTTCCAGCTACTTCATATTGGATTCAACTACACTAACCTTTCCTCATCTCAGAGCATTATAAATGTCATCTTTCCTTATGACACTTAAGAAGGGAAAAAAAAGAAAAAAAAAGGAGAAAAAGCTTGATTAGCCCTGTAGATTTTATGTTTGGAGAAAAGGTGTCAAGGCTGACTAACAAGGAACAGTGCTCTTGGGCTTGCAAAAATTCTGGCACGAGCTCCTGGGCTCAAGGCTGAGTGGATGGCAGAGGAGGGAGAACCAGAAACGATGTGTGATATTCCTCCCAGGAGACAGGGTAGCAGTACCAGGGCATGGAAATTGTGGCATTTGGTTTCTGGTTTAGAAATCATCTTGCAGTTGCTAAAGCAAGCAAACCACCTCCAGCACAGACATGATGCAGTTGCACTTTATTTTGCTGCAAACATCCCAGCCTGGTTACTAGAGGCCCCAAGCTCTATAAGGTCTGAAAGACAAAATTAATTATCCTGCCTGGAGATCATCACTGAAATAACTCAGCTGCTTCTACCACCTGAGATAAATCTGTTTTGACTAGCTCAGTTACCTCTAACCAGCTGTGCAATTCTAACAAAAGAACTCCGACACTCTCATTTTGCTGTTAGCTTTTACCTTTCTATTAATTGCTCTCTCGGAATAAATACATGTGCTCATGTTAGGGGAGTGTCTGCTGCTGGGAAGGGGAAGAAGGAGAGCCAAAGGATGAGGTGATGGTATCAGAGCCAGGCTGGAAAGGACTTGGAGCAACCTGGTCTAGTGGAAGTTGTCCTTGCCCATGGCAGGGAGTTGGATGGAGATGATTTTTAGGGTCCCTCCCAACCCAAACCACATTGAATAGGAGCTACCTGGATCTGCTGCATGCAGATCTTGGGTAAGATAATGGGTGGAACCTAAAGTTTTGGTGTGTGGAACAAATCTGATCATTTGAGAGACACAGAAACACACCAGGGATGCTGTCATTAGAGTGTTCAAGAAGCTTAAAAAATATGTAAAAGTCAGCAATGACCACAAAAAGGAAATAGGTGTTGGGAGCAGAATTAAGGTTTATTGATGACTTTTTGAAATTATCATGAGCAACTTTTTGCTATGCCTTCTATAGATAATCTCAGCAGCTGTTCTACGCCAAATATCTGTGCCTTGAATTTAAATTCGCTCTTTCAATATTTGTATAGTGACTCAAAAATTCCCTTTCTGTAAATATTCCCAACAGGACAAGGTGGATATTGAAATGTTTGCCCACAAAAGGTGTAGTCACTGTGAAAGCAAATCCATTTAAAAAGTGTTGAGCAAATATTCAGAGGAAATGAGAATAAAATGAATGAAAAAGGCTTTAAGAGGGTTTAAAAAGAAGGCAGGTGAAGTCATTGTAGTAGTGCCATGTCAGATTAGTGCTCTGAAAGAGCTGTAGGGTGCAAAGTAGTTAAGACATTATTTACCCCTTCAATAAAGCAAGTATTATTTTTACTCACATTAATCAGTAGACTTGTAAACCCATTAGAGAACATAGTCCATGTATAATAGGAAGGAGAAAAATCAATGTAGAATGGCAAACTCGTAACAATGAGTGAAACTAAATGAGTTTGCTGTGATTTTCTACCTTTTCAAATTGCATTACTTTTTAGAATATACCCTTCAGGAAGCTTGCTGTAGACCTGACTGAAATACTGCAGAGCAAATTGGTAACTAAACAGGGCATCAAAATAAAAGAGTAACCCAATAACATAATCCTTTATCTAGAAATCCTCACTGCCATTCTGACTGTATCACTGGGCTGTCTGATTTGATATGTATTATCTATGTGTATTCAAATCAAATTACTTGGACTGGGAGGTTAAATAGCACTCATCTGGAAGGAGCTCTGCTGCTTCAGGGCCCCAGAGCCTTGGGAAAGACCAGCCTCTCACCCAGACACTGAGCTGCCAACAGCCTCTCATGGTAAGACAGCTAAGAAAGAGACTGCTGGGATTCAAAATCACCTAGGAAGAGTTGAAGCTGACTTCCAAGAAATGTTCTCCAGACCTGGGGCAGAGTTTAAAATGCAAGGAAGGTCCTGAAAGAGCCTTTATGAGACAGCTGAGGTTGTTGGGGGCTACAGCAACTGCTGCATTTTCTGGATGCAGAAAGGATGGGTTTTGTTGATGTTCACATCCTGGATGTACAGAGATGAGATGAGAGGAGGAAAAAGGCTTCATTATCCTGATTAGTGTCTCTGCTTTGAAGTATTAGTGGCCAAACCTTGATCCCTAGTATGGATTAATTGTGTTCAGCAGAAAGGTACACTTGAATCCAGAAAGGATCTTTGGTCACCCCAGTGCCTACACCTGGGTAGGGAAAAATTTAGAGTTAGGAGACAGGAAAGAGGTTGCTAGAAGTGCCAAATCACAGTGCAGCTAACAAATGTAAATAAAATACATTTTTTCACAGCTGCAAAGTTGTATATTGCCATAATTCAAGAGTGAATGGACCCCTACCAATATACAAAGCCTGCTGTCTTAAAGACAAAAGGAAACACTTTGCAGAATCAGAAAATGAGGAATAAATATAATCTCAACTGTGTCACATTGTTATCTTGGATTTGAAATGGTTCTGTGTCTTGCTTCTATGCAATCAGAACATTTAGCACTGCAATCATCTTACAAGAATCTCCTTTATGAAGCAAAATGCACTTTGAGTATGTTAAGTAATAATTAAATCCAGTTATTGCGATTGCAAACATTCATCTCCAGTTAAATGGATGTCTCTCTTCAAACCTGTGTTGGTTGGCTGTTCTTAGCACAGAGCTGCCGAATGCTCTCTGCTGTTCTCTAATACTTTTCAGATGATTTTATCTCTCTTTCACTTCAAAAAGCAGTCAGATGGGAATAACTTCTGCTCTTGACACTGCGAACATGATCCATAACTCTGCAAGTGAGACACTTTGACTCTGTATGGAGAAAAGGTTTGAGAAAGTGGATCTCTTATTCACTGACTGCTCACCACATTTGTCTGGTTGGGGAAAACATACACAGGTTCTGCACAACAGGAAAGAGACAGAGCATGGATAGACAGAACCAGAACACGGGATAGATAGAACCTTGCTCACACAGCTCTCTCCACAGTGTGGCCCATGGCTGCACAGAGGTAGAAAAGGTAAAATAGAGGTTTTAATTCCTGGAACAGTTCATTATTGACCAACCTGAAACCCAGTCAAGGGTGTAACCTGATCTCCAGAGAGTTATGAGGGGAGAGAAAACTAATGGCATCCTAATGGAGGGATAATGTCAGTAATTCTTGGCCATTTAATCCATTCTTAAGTTCAGGGTAAATAAAAAATTATCCAAAATATACAAAAGACAAGTAGTCCATGCCCAAGCCTGCAATACAGTCCAGATATATAATGCATAATATCTAGTAGAATGACATGGATATCAGAAATATGGACCACTATACAAGAACTGACTTGCACAGCAGTGGCTCAAGTCTGTGAATGCAAAGAGTGAAAATCATCCTTTTACCATCTTATTCCAGAGACCTGGGGGTGGAAAGAGAATCCTCACCACCATCCCCTCAAAAAAGTGGTAACAGGAAAAGCAAAGAGGCCTTGATGCCTCTTGGGGAACATTGCGCTGGAGAAACCCTTATATTGCTTTCGATTATGGATTTTTAATTGTGTCATATAAAATTAGCGCTTGGAGAGCCTAGCTATGATAATGAAGGTTCTGAATCTTAGAGAGACACTTAAAATTGTCTTCAAAGAAATTCCTATTTTACCAGTGTACTAAGGCAATATAAATGGGACTAGATGAAATTAAAACTGAAACTCTCTTGAAGATCTTCCTATCACCTTTCCAGTGCAGAATCAGTGCATCTTCATAATTCTTCTTTTCACTCGCTTTTACCAGGGAGCCAGGGCTTTCTCCAACAAGCTTTCTTTGCAGTCTGTGCCAGGTTTAGGATGAAGTTTTCATTTGGATATTCCTCCCTAATATTTTCCATTGCCTAATTTAATCCAATTATGTCTAATTACACTCCCCTGAACAACTAGAAACTATTCTTATCCCTCCCTTCCAATGCTTCCAGACAATTATCTGGCTCTGTACCCCTATTTGCCAAGTTACAGATATTTAGTTTTTTTAACCTTTTGTTCTGTTAACTTTACTTTTGTTCTATTAACTTTACCAAAGGCTATATAGTACCTTGCCTGAGAGAAAAAAAGATTTGGAATGACTAGCGTTATTTTAAGCAGATGGGCTAGGCTTGCAAAATACTTGTCTCTTCCTTGCAATGATAGTCACGAGTGTTCCATCACATTTGGAACTCCTGCTTCCTGGAATTCTGTGAATGGTTATCAAATAGATTTTGTGGTTAATTTAATAATAATTTCATAATTGATGTACTAGTGTGCCTCCGCTGCTGCTGCTGCTGAGTATTACTGACTTCAAGAATTTATTGGCTATGTTATTCCACTAGATGAGAGGAAAAACCCAGCAAAATAGCTGTCTGGTTATTCCACACTAGTGATGTCATCTAAGGATTCTTGACCAAGACTTTGGAATATCAATCAAGGAAGAGACTATCTGAGGTTAACTGTAACACCAGGGTTACTGGATGCTTTCTGTAACTAAATATTTGTGGCACAGCTTGTAGACTGCTGGCTTTTGAGCACTTCTGAAGTTCTCCCAGAGAGAAAATCTTAGAGAATAAAGGGAATAGTAGTTTGGTAGAGTTAATGTAAACTAAATCACTGTGTTATGGGTCAATACAAACGTTCTGCTCTGTTCAGATTCATGTTTTCAGCAATAACAAAACCCTGGCCAATTAAGCCTTGACTCAGCTCACCTGAAGGCAGCCAAGGAGAAGATAGACATTCAGGCTAACCTAGGCCCTCCTGGACACCTCCAAAAAGTGATGTATTTTGCCTGTCTCTGATATTGATCTTGGTGTGTAAAATGCTGCTAGAGCATATTTTCATGAACTGCCAATAACATGAAAACAGAAAATACTCAGGAAACATGCAGCTTTGAAAACAACTCACCAGTCTGTAATGCCCTCAAAAAACCCAAGGTATTTAATGAACAGTGAGTGACATTAACAAAGGCCTTTTATTAATCATTTTGGGTGGTTTATTTCTCTACATCCCTCTTGTTTCCCCTACCCCACGTCCTTCATAATGAAAAACTGTGATGCCTTCCAGCCCCACTTCCATCTGTGGCTGTCCCTGGGAAAAAGCAACTTGTGTGCTGCTGGGGATGTGGGAATGTCCTCACCAGCATCTGGCTACCTAGACTGGGTAAAGATCTGCTCACACAGCACAGGTTTTTTCTTTGTGTGACTGTTGAATCATAGAATCACAGAATTGTAGAATCATAGAATGGTTTGGGCTGCAAATAACCCAAGATGAAAACCCCCTGCCTTGGGCAGGAACACCTTCTACTAGATCAGGTTGCTTGGAGCCCCATCCAGCCTGGGCTTGAACACTTCCAGATTCATCTCCTCTAGCCAGTTTCCAATCTTCTGTAGCTCTTAGAAATGCAGCATCACCAGGATATTACGGAAGATTTACAAATCTGTCTTCAAATCTGACTGAAATGGGCCAAGTAGTCTCAGAGTTAAGTGGAGAAACAGGTGGAAAAATCATAGTATGATTGCAGAAGCCTATTTTTGCTTCAGAAATTCAGCTAAAGAAAGAAAAAAACATTTAACAGAATTAAATCATAACTTCTTTTTTTTTTTATCAGGCACTTGCTATCGTTTTCCCCCTTGCTGACATGAAAATTGAGAAACTGGGAATCCAATTACAAACTCTAGATAAAAGGGAATGATAGCAAGGATTTTTAATTGGATGGAAAAGATGTTGAAGGCATGTTCACTAGATACATGCTTCAAAAGCAGCAGAACTACAAGTGTACAGGCAGAGGTCACTGTATAAAGGAATAACAGGTGACTTAGAAACTGAACCACAGCTCAGGTTTTCAATCAATAGGGCCAGTGAGAACTGCTGGACCTTCGATGCAATTCATTACTTCAAGAGGTAGTAAACAGCAATATTGACATTTAGAATTCAACCAAACCCAAAATTGCTTATGTCTCTGGCAGCTTTATTTTAAAGTGTGAAAACTCTCAGCAGGAGGTACCAAGGGTTCTGCAACCTTTTATTTCCAAGGCTTACTGCAAGGAAAAAACCTGCTGTTTGGGCATCTTTTCTGAATAGCTCTTATTGTGGTCCTTCTCCTTCTCCTCTTTCTTCTTCTTCTTCTTCTTCTTCTTCTTCTTCTTCTTCTTCTTCTTCTTCTTCTTCTTCTTCTTCTTCTTCTTCTTCTTCTTCTTCTTCTTCTCCTTCTCCTTCTTCTATCTCTTTATAATAATAATTTATTAATATTATTATTATTGCTTCTTCAAGAAGTAACAGTAGAAAAAAATGGAATGAGTGCTCTTTCCTGTATAGCATGGTGACCTAAAGTCCTCTTGATACCTTAAATTAGAAAAGCCTAAGTTTTTTGGCTTGAAATATGATTTGGACTTTGCATAGCTCTCCTGCTAAGCATGGCAATGAGCAGTCATATAACCCTGCTAAAATAAGCCCAAACAGTTTCCATGTAGGAAGACTCAAAACCCAAATCCAGATGTGCCTGAGCTCATTTTGGTTTAACTTCCTCTTGTGGTAGCCCCAGACCCAGGGGATGCTGGCATTTTGATTACAGTGCAAACCCAATGGCAAAACTCCCACTGTTTTCTAAGATGTCAGGATTTCACTCATCAGAATGAGATAATCTATCAACCCTCCTTATTCAGTCCCAGTGAAAACAGGAATGCACCAGCAGATGAATCTGGCTACAATTCAGGCTGAGGTGTGGAGTTTTAATCTCTTCCTCTGAGAGAACAGCCCAGCATTTGACAAGCCTTTGGAGGTAGGATATATACCATTAATTAAATTCCTTTGCTGCTGGGCTCTGTTTGTGGGGAAACGATTTACCTTTTAAATGATACACTTTCTCAGACCTGTCACTGGAAAGCAGACCCACACCTGGCTCCATAGCTTCTGTTAATGGACCTGGACAAGTTTTATTGGAAGGACTGCAGGGAAACAGAAACAGCCACACCAGACTTGATGGCCCATCCAGCGAAGTTGTTGATGTTAGATCTTCCAAGGAACAGATATAAACATGCCCATAATGGATACTATAAGGGTTCTGTCTGCAGAAGAAATGTTCCTCTAATCCATCCAATGCAGGCAATGATATCTCCTTGTCTGGCACTGCAAACACAGAGCTTCCTCTTGTCCTTCCCTCTCTAACATCCTTCAGGAAAAATAGACAACCCTGAGTGCACAGAGTGGGAAACGATCATATCCCTAAAGAGTGAAAGGGGCTGGGGTTTGCACTAATTAACCTCTAATTGCAGTCCCTGATTTGTGGAACAGAAAGGAGAAAGGGAAGGGAAGGGAAGGGAAGGGAAGGGAAGGGAAGGGAAGGGAAGGGAAGGGAAGGGAAGGGAAGGGAAGGGAAGGGAAGGGAAGGGAAGGGAAGGGAAGGGAAGGGAAGGGAAGGGAAGGGAAGGGAAGGGAAGGGAAGGGAAGGGAAGGGAAGGGAAGGGAAGGGAAGGGAAGGGAGGGGAAGGGAAGGGAAGTTCAGGGAAGGGAAGGGAAGGGAAGTTCAGGGAAGGGAAGGGAAGTTCAGGGAAGGGAAGTTCAGGGAAGTTCAGGGAAGTTCAGGGAAGGGAAGGGAAGGGAAGGGAAGGGAAGGGAAGGGAAGGGAAGGGAAGGGAAGGGAAGGGAAGGGAAGGGAAGGGAAGGGAAGGGGGAAAAGGGAAAAGGGAAAAGGGAAAAGGGAAAAGGGAAAGAGAGGGGAAAAGGAAAGGGAAAAGGGAGGAGAAAAAAGGAAGGGAAGGGAAAAGGAGGGGAAGGGACAGGAAGGGAAGGAAAACTACATAGTTTGATATGCAGAGAACTGAAGATAGTGGTGATGCAAGCTAGCAAGCCTCTTTGAGCTGGAAGGGGATTTTACAGTGTTCTGGCCCAACAGTGGCAGGTTGGTGCTTCCTCTTGTGTCCTGCCCCTCTGAAGCCAAGAGGAGAATGCCCCTCTTCCTCTGACCAGGCAATGCAGGGTGCCCTGTGCTGGATGTGAGCTGGCACAGACATCCTGCACCCAGCATGACCAGTTCATAACCTGCTGCCCTGTTCCAGCACAGGGAAGAGCTGAGTGAGATGCTTTTGGGGAATAGTTTTATTGTGCTCCACTGTCTGAAAGTTCAAACATCCCTGACCCCCACAAAAAATTGGTGAGACTAAGACATACTGGGGAACTGAGAACTGTGTTTTTCTGCGCAATTTGAAGCGACATTAGGGATAGGAGATACAAAGTAACTGAAATAGTCACTTTGTAACACCTGTTATTGCAGTTTCTAATTAAAACAGTAAGGAACCTAAATAAAGCTTCAGAGAGTGTTCTGAAATTAATGGTCATACAGGAACCTCAATGTATACAGGGGGACTGAAGATTAAAAAGTATTTATATCTTTATTTCTATCTCTAGATGTGATTTATATCTTGTGCTTGTATTTACATCTTCTCCTTATCAAAATCTCCAAACTCTCTCCTTTGCCACTCAAGGATATTTATAACACCTTCAACACAAAGTTTTACAGAGAGCTAGAATTTTCAGCTGCAATTTTATCTTTTCAGAATTATTTTAAACTACTTTGACTCTCCATTCACAGAGTTACAGGGAGATATTTTGGCATGTATATCTTTCAACAAAACCTCTCCTTCTTCACCCCAAAGGTTGTCCCAGCTTGCAAGTTTTTTCCCTTCCCAGATTGCATTTGCAGAGACTATTGCCACCACCTCTGGAGACTTTAATCCCTTTTCCTGGAAATCACTTGTAACTGTTACATAAATACACAGAACTCTATTCATTTATTTTCTTGCCCTTCCCATGCCACAGATCTATCTACTGGTAACTTCTGTTTGAATACACACCCTCCTTATCTTGAAAGAATCAGGCACAGTCTGTCTGAAAACAAACTTGATTATAAGGCAGTGAGAAGAGATGGCAGCAAGTCAAAGAACATTAGGGTTGTCATTTGCCAAAGGAATTTTCTTACAGCTTGTGGACACTGAATTATTGACACAGTTTGTGGTTTTGGTTTTTTTTTTTTTTTTTTTTTTTGGGTGGGTGGATGTTTTTGCAGTGCTGTTTTTATAATAGTACTGTGATGGTAAAGTTTTTTTAGATGGTGTCGTTATAGTTTGGTCTGCAGCTCTTCCTAGAGGTTGCTTTGGGACCTGGGTGAGACAGACTTATAAGTCAGAGAATTAATTAAAAAAAAAATCTGTAGATATTGGGTATGAGCTGATCTGAGCTAGACATCAAGAAATCTCTTTGGCTGTGATTGAAAGGAAACCATCACCAAATGTTGACTCAGCTGACCTAAATTAGGTAGCTAGCTCAGTCTAGAAGGTTTTTGCCATTAAAGTCCCCATTTCCCTCCAATGATTATAAAGGAATTCTAGGCAGCTAGTTCAGATAAAGAATCATTAAAATTCTATCAGTTTTTTGAAAATAGACCTATCCAATGAAATCATTCAGAAAGGACTAAAACCAGCTATGCATAAGAGATTGCATAGACTTTGGGTGAGACTGTTCTCAGGTGTAAGATTACCCACAGACACAGTAAAAATCACTCTTTAGTAAGCACAGCAATTATTGTCATCTTGATGTAAAGCAATGAGAAGAATCTTTGTAAAGGTGCAAAAAAGGAAACAAAATTTTCCAAAAAAATGGGCAGGCAAGATGGCCTCTGATGGAGTCGAGGAAAATAAAATTAAATCTTCTTTTGCATTTCTGAGAGGCTTGATAGTACTTAACTCCCTCATCTCCTAAGCAATAACATTTGCAGGTGGTTTTTGTGCAGCTCTCAACTTACTCTAATAGCTGGTGGTGGACACTTAGGTGTGTTTAAAGGCTGAAGATTCTTCAGCAAAGGCAACAGAGCCCTTCCCCAGGGCATCCTGCTGATCCCTCTCCATTTCTGAAGATGTCCTGGTGGTTAGGAGACCAACTGGATCTTTTCAATGTACTCAATTATTCATCCTCTTACTGATACCATCTGACACCAACAGCTAAAGGCCTTGTTGAAGCAGGTGTCTCTCTGATTTGTTTTTTCCAGTTTTCTTCTCTAGGCCATGTTTCCAAGATCTCTAATCCTGCTTCCTGATCTTTGACCTGCCTTCAACCAGGCTACATACCTCACGATGTTTGTTGAACAAAAGCATCTGATCAGGGTGAATTTGAATTAAACTCAAGCAAATGGTGGTGCAAAGCTGTGCTGGAGCACAAGAGGCAAAGATTGTGGTTGAGAACAAGACAATTATGTTAATAACTTCTTATCCTCACACTGTGTGTGCTCTTGGGAGTTGTCAGCCGAGCCCTAAGGAATGCTGAGCCATTGGTATTCACCATCTTTATTCAGATTAGGCCACATAAATAAAAAAGTGCCAACAGACAACAGCCTTTGAAGATACTGAATCTCTAATGTGTACTGCTTTTCATTTCTATGCTTTATTTTCACTGTAAATAATGATGAAATTTTGGACAGGAGGTAAGGCTGGGAGGCACAGCTGAACCTGCACCTGGGAAGGGTGGCTGGTTCTGGGCATTAGGGGCTGTGAGCTTTGGTTATCCACCAGATCTTCTTGCTTTGATCAGCTTGAAATCTGCAATTACTGGGGACCAGGATGCACCAAGCTAAAAATCCTCACAGCAAGCAGTCACACATTGGGAAGAACATGCATTTTTTTCTATATAAACCTAACTTTTTGGATTTCCCAGCTTTCCAACATTTCTCTTTTTTTTTTTTTTTTTGAATGCTTTATATTCCTTGGTTTTGATCTCAGAAGGCTCAGAACCTCACTTCCATTCCCCTCCACCACAAATTAGCTTCTCAGCATTTTGAGAGGCAGTAAAATGGGGGAGAGAGAAAAAAGGTGGAACTTCTCAGGATTTCCACTGTTCCCTCAGGATATACTCTGTGCCACTCCCCTTCTTTCCAGGCTATGTCTGTCAGCCCGAGAATTGGTCTCCTAACTGTGATATCCATATACAGTGGTAAATAAAGCAGCGCAGAAGTATTGGACATCATGAGAAAAATGCATTTTAACTACAAAAGGAAAATCCTGAGCAAGAGCTAAGCCAGGACATCTTGCAGCACAAGGATTAGTTACCACATAATGTGCTATTAAAGGTAATTTATTGTTTCTATCATTATCTTAATAGCCTGGTGGTTGTGGTAAATATTTACAGCAACCCAGGAAGGTGAGAAATTCTGTATTATTAGAAACGAAAACAGTTGCTGTTTTTGTTTTGAGGACAGCTAACTAACTCCTGTTTCCCTGTTGAAAAATTGCCTGTATTTGGGCCTTCATTGGATGATGCATTGATGCATCTTTTTATCTCTCCTCTCTGGCCCTGGCTGGATGTAGAACCAACAGCAGCTCAGCAGGTTGAGGCCAACTCATTAAGCTGGCCCAAGCCCTAAACCAAAGCAATGACCTGAGGGAGCTCCAGGCCAGCTCCATTCAGTCCTTCCCCATCCACAGCCCTTCTTTTCACTCTCACAGGGCCAAGCAGAGAGCCACGGTGCCTCAGCACAGTCCCAGGTGGCAGAGTCCTGCAGCAGGGAGTGCTGTGCTCCGTGAGGCAGTGCAGGAAGCACAGGCTGGTGAGATAACACTAATCAGCTCACAGCCCTGAATAGAACAGGGAATTAACATGGCAGCTGTCACTTATGATAGCATACAGTGTCCAATTTCGTTCAGCTGGGCTACTCTAATGTTCATCTCCTTTCCTATTTAAGTATAGGTGGTTCTTAATTAACTTTTCCTAACATGCCACTCTCAATTGTACTCACTGTGGGCATTATCCAGTCTAGATATATTTGGGAAAGGACATGTAAGAACAAAATCCTTTCAAATTATGCAGAAATGGGGCAACTAGGGACTCACGCACCTTAAAAAGTTCAGTCATTGGGTATATGCCTCTGGCATGCCTGGTTTTATTTTAGGATTTCCTTGCATGGGAGAAGATAGCTGAGACCTCAAACTGTACAGACAAATGAAAAATTAAGTTAATGAATTTTATTTTCCCTCCCAATTCTTTCTTAAATGGTCCTTAAGGAAGGCTCTGTATTTTTTTGCTGGTCACATTATTGATACACACTCCTCTTCAAACAGAAAAAAATGAGAGTCACATAATTGCTCCATTTTAGTCCCAGTTTTCTCAATTTGCCACTCTCCATCAATTTGAGGAGGTTTTTTAGAGTGGCAATTGAGCATTTGCTCTCTACACACAACAAGGAAAACAACATATCAAGGCTTGATCTTTCCTGAGTGATATCACAGATACTGTACCAGGTCCTGTCTTGTCCAAGAACATCACCTCACCCTTTCTAATTTGGCTCAATTCCTTGCCATGCCTACCCCAGCCAGCAACATTCTTTAGTTTTTTGGGTTGTTTTTTTTTTTTTTTTTTTTTTGCTTTGTTTTGTTATGTTTGGCTTTTTAAATTTTTTTTATCAATATTATTACTATGCCGCTTCAATCCTATCTTCACTCAGGATGCAAGATAAAATGATCTGCACAAAGCAGAGACCAGCAAGAAGTCTGAATCCAAGAATGTTCATGTCTGTCAGAACCAAATCTGGG
Source organism: Fringilla coelebs (assembly GCF_963513975.1). Taxonomy (NCBI): domain Eukaryota; kingdom Metazoa; phylum Chordata; class Aves; order Passeriformes; family Fringillidae; genus Fringilla; species Fringilla coelebs. The sequence goes on from NC_140031.1 coordinate 3,212,108, forward strand.
AATAAAGGCTTTTCCAGGTATTAAATCTTGCAGTAAACAGTGCAAGTTCCCTGCCACCCACCCTCCTTCGACTGTACTGACTCTAACTAAAGTGACACTATAAAAGCTCTTCTTTTGCTAAAATTTGCTAAAATAACTTTTAAAAGAAAATAGTGAAAAAAATTTAAAAGGACTTCCCACTGAGAACATGGTATGACTTGAATCAGAGCTGACCTACATAAGAATCACAAAGCAAGTCAGGAAAATAAATTATAAGGGGGAAAGAATGTGAAAAAACAGGGAACCAGGTCAATCCAGCAAGCGGAAGAGGAATAGGAAAAGGAAGATTTGAAAGTTTTGGGTGGGGTGGAGAAGTCCTAAAGAACAGGGATCCCCATTTCAGCTGTGATAAGGAATAATGATGATGATAATGATGGAGGCAGTTCCTGCTCCATATTGCCCAGCTCCAACCCCTTCCTCTTTCTTCATGGAAGGAAGCAGCAGGGTTTAAAATAGGCAGCTGAGACTCAGCTGGTTTGCTCCTCTTTCCTTTTTCATTGGAATCTCACCTCCACGGTGGTGTCCTGCCTGACCCATGCCCAGAAATGGGCACTGTGCCCAAAAAAATTATGTGCTTTGTTATATAAATAAATACATTGTCTAGGTAGGGGGATTCAGTTGCCATTAGCAAATTCGTGGGCAGCACCAGGTTGGATGGGAATTTTGAGCTGCTGGAAAGCCTGAAGGCTCTGCAGAGGGACCCAGACAGGCTGGATCCATGGGCTGAGACCAAGATGGGCTCAAAAGGGCGAAGTGCTGGGTTCATTGACCACGTTCCAGGCTGGGCAGAGGGGCTGGAAAGGGCCCCCTGGGAAAGGCCCTGGGGTGATGGTGCCAGGGAATGGACACGAGCCCAGGGTGCCCAGGGGACAAGAGGCCAATGGCCCTGGGCTGTGCCAGCCAGGCTGTGCCACAGCCCCAGGGCAGTGCCCGTCCCTGTGCCGGCACTGCTGAGGCACCTCCAGGGCTGGGGACAGCTCTGGGCCCTCAGGACAAGAGAGACCCTGAGGGGCTGGAGCGTGTCCAGGGCAGGGAATGGAGCTGGGAAGGGGCTGGAGCCCCAGGAGAGGCTGAGGGAGCTGGGAAGGGGCTGAGCCTGGAGCAAAGGAGGCTCAGGGGGGCCCTTGTGGCTCTGCACAGCTCCTGTGGGGACAGCCGGGGGGTCAGGAACAGGGACAGGAGAAGGATGTGCCAGGGGAGGTTTAGGTTGGACATTAGGAGGAATTTCTTCACAGAAAGGGTGGTCAGGCAGTGGAAGAGGCTGCCCAGGGCAGTGATGAACTTGCCATCCCTGGAGCTTTTCAAGGAATGACTGGACATGGCACTCAGTGACAAAGCGGGGATTGGTCACGTCTTGGACCCGATGACCTCAGAGATCTTTTGCATCCTAAACAACTCTGAGATTCTGTGATTGTTTCTGTGAGCCAGTGCCAGAAGAACCTCAATGCTACAGAAATAAAGAGCAGCCCTGAAATCCCATTTCTGCCAAAAAAACCAACAAACCTTCTCCTGGAGGGTTTTAGTCGACTACAGGTATATTTAAAAAAAAGCCAAGAAAAAAGTTTAAAAGCATTTTCTAGTGCTCTTAGCTGCAGGTTTTTTTGTACCAAGAATGTGCTACCATAGCTAGCTACTCCATTATCGTGCTCTGCAAAAATAAGGTCTAATAATTAATGTCAGAAAAAATAGCAGGTGTCCAAGCCTGGATTTTCCTCCCTTCCTTCTCTTTTTTTCCCTTTGTAGCATAAAGGTGAGTTAACAGCCTTATGTGTTCTGCTGAACTCGAGCTGGATCCAGCCGAACTTCAATTCATCCCAGCAGCAAACTGTTTATTAAAGACCTGTCAAATGCCCATATTCTGTGGATCATCACAGGAGCTGACAGTGCGACAAAGGCTTGAAATCCAGTGCATATCACTGGAGGATGCCATTAAAATGAAAGTGAGACCAAAACCTCGCAGCTGTCAGTCATTATCTAGGACATTCTCACACAGCAGATCTCACACACTTCCCTTCATCTGGCATGGGTCTCCTCTTCACACTTCTCCATTTTTTGCTGTAATGAAACAGCTTTCAAACAAGAAAGGATTTTTGAAACAAAAAAAATCCATAAATCTCTATAGAAGATGTACATTTCTATTCCATTTGGAGTTCTCCTGCATGTCCAGTTAACCATTGTATCTCTCTTTTTGTCACCTGCTGCTTATTTTATAGGCTGTTATAATTTAGAACCTGAAAAGAAGCATAAATAGGAATGACTGAATTTCAGCCATTAAAATAGACCTTTCACAAGAAAAATTGTTCTCAGCCACTTGCCCTTATCTCAGACCAAGCCTGAACATAACTTTGTTCCAGTTCAAGTGAGACTGGCTCATAATGTTTCTGTCCTCATTAGTTTTTTGGGTTTCCTTTTATTTTTCCAATTCTGGGTCTGCCTGGGGATTTATTGGCCATGATAGCCAGATCAAGGCTGTGCCAGTGCTGTCAGTGACCACGTCTTAGCCAGGAGAAATGTTTGGTCTGAGCTCTGTGGACCAAAAGTAGGAAACACCTGAAGTCTCATAAGCTTGTTCTGAAAGAGCTTGATATCCAGCCTGTCACACTGATTTTACAGCCATTTATCTCTATCAACATCAGAGACACTATGCCAGAGCAAAAAATAATGGAGTGTTGACTCAGCCTTTTACACTTTTAAAGTCATACTTGATTTACTCTAGGATACAGCATATTTTATTGCCTCTTGTCTTCACTCTTGAACCCATGTCTCCTCATCACTAGACCAGTGGCTAAAGACATATCCAAATACAAGACAAAAGTAGGGTATAATTACTCAACTGCACTCTCATCACATGTCCTACATAATTATGAAATGGTTCCACTTTTTATGTCTATAATTATTACAAACTCATATCAAAAGGAAGGTCATCCATATTAGCACAGCTTTCAGATTTATTACACTACTCTGGCACTGCTTTGATGTAAAAGAGTTTGACAAATATATTTGGTGTAAAAAAATATTAAGGGTAATTATGTCATTTGCGCATGGATTTTTATGATTAAAGAATTTTTAGAGGCTTCGTGCACAACTTACCTTACACTGCAATTATTTAAAAATTTTATTTTGCTTTAATATGTACAAAACAGCTACAAAAATTGTCAGAATCATTCTAATACAGCTCCAGGTTAAATTCTGTTTCATTAAGAACAGAGAGTTAATAATGCCAGTCATACATTTCAACTTAGGGGTAATTATACACGTTTAAAAATATATTCTAAGTGTAATTACAGTGAAATTACAGTAAGACAGCCATGCAATGAAAAACACTCCATTACCCAGAATACCTGAGGCGGGTGGAAACTTAACTAAATCAGATGACTTAGTATTTCAGCCTGGAAATTTGGAGATTTTTCAGGCATGTCAGTGAATAAAGAACAGCAAAATACAGTGAATATTAAAAAATACTGCAGTTGAATCTAATAGCACACAGATGTAACAAAATTTCCACGACACAGACGGTACAAAAAAGTGTAATAAAATGAGGATATGTGGACCACAGGTTTAGAGTTCTGGCTGCAATTTCTCAATGTAAATAAAAAGTTTTGGGGAGGAGTTGGACAGCAGTTTTTTAGACTAGAGAAAGAAGAGCAGGATGGTGTAAGGAAAACCTATGTAATGCTGCCCAGAAGATGAAGCTCCTGCTAGAAGGATGTCTGGAAACATGGAAGCCATTCTGGGCACCTCCTGCTCTGCTTAGGAAAATGACTCATACATTCACATACTCTTCATGACTAAAAAGGATGGCACTCCTGCATGGCTTGGCTACAGCAGCAATGCTGCCTCCTGACAGAACAGCCCTGGAGGCCCCAAATCCTGATTAATTGCTCATGACATAAGAAGTCATGTTAATATCAGCAGCGGGATCTGGCTCCCAGGGAGAGAAGTGGCAGACTGGTAATTCCTCTTGATCCAAAATGGAACAAATAATGGAAATAGTCGTGCAGATCAGATGAACAAAAACAGAAAACCAAAACAAGGGTGGAAGATGAAGCAAGAAAGTTTTAAAAGAATATTGTAAGCATCCCTGCAAGAACAGCGTTGAGATGTATTTGGATAATGTAAAATAGTTCCAAGGACAAAAGCTACTAAAAATCTGAACAGACCCAGAATCTCTCTGGTAAAAGTCCCACTGCTCTAGCCTGGCAAGGTGGGTCAGGATGGTGCAAGCTGTCCCCAGGCACAGCAGAGGACATGGAGAAAGGTATGGCCTGATGTGTCCCTGCCCAGGATGTGCTGTGGCAGGGGTTCAGGGAGCTGGAAACATCAGCTTCTGTGAGAAATGGGAGGCGTGAAGACCAGCATGTCTGGATGAGTCAGTGGAGGGGGAACTGGGCCAGCTGGAAGATTTGGTAAGACTGGGCACATATGTCTTCCACATTGTCTGTAACCAACATCATCCTGGAACAGAAAGGCTGGATTATCCCAGCCTGAGTAACACAGAAGCCAATTATTTTTGTGCAAAAAAACTCCTAGAGTTCTTGCTTCTGTTTAATTCCATGGTCCAAGTGAAAAACTTGGAGACTAGACAAAAAGTGTGTGAGGTAGAAAGGGGAAGGACAGGGGCATTTCCAGGCAGCCAACTGGATTAGCTCATCTTCAGTGGTAATGCAGCACAGTGGCCCCAGGAAGGAAGCTGCACGACCCAAATCTGGTAGAAGCCCTTTGGCGTAGGGTGGAAGGACTCACTTCATCTTGCCAGAGCACACCCAAGAAGACCCCAGCTGAACCTGAAAAGAGCCTGTAGAGACAAGTCCTCCTGGCATGTGCAAACTCCACATCCCCACAGCAGCTGAGGGTTGAGAAAGGACAGAGATTTTCCGGAGGCGGTAATTTAGGATCAGCAAGAAGAGGTCTCAGAACTGAAGCAGAGGTTCCTGACCTTACCAAAAGTCTTGAGGAGTGCCTTGGTGCAGGTGAATGAAAGAAGGAAATGGGTCACCATCAAGCATGGCAACACTTGGACACGTGGCCTGAGGGTGTTGGGTAAGGACATTTAACGTGGCTCATGAGAACTTTGGGATTGACAGGAAGAGCTCTGGGACTTTCGTCTATAATTGAGGGAAACAGGCAGCTGAGCAAAATAAAGATTGCAGGAACAAATTAATTAAATACCGACCCTACCAAAAGAAACTTCAATCACTTCAAGGCTGGACAGGACAGAGCCTTACACTGCCCAGTGCTTGTGGGGACTTGCAGATCACCAGCTGGAGATGTTCTTTTGGGGGAAAATTCTGTGTTCCAACATGGGCAGTGCAAAGCCCATCTGGGAATTTTGCTAATAAATACAAAAATCTGTGAAGGACACAGGGATAACTGGACAAATTTTAAAGGTTGATTTTCATATGATTCTAGAGGAAACGGAGCCCAAACTCATCACGGATGGAGAAGTTTGACAGGAAGGCTGGAAAACACTCTGGAAGACTTGAATCCTGTGGTTCTTTCAGAGGGCTGTCCATAGGAAAAAAATATACAGTTTGATTGTAATTTTGTTAGGAACTGGGATACAAGAAAAAGTGGCTAACAAATTCAACCTTTAGAAAAGTATTTTGAAGAGGACAGTTAATTGAAGTATGATTTCTAAGTATTTAGGTATAATAATTGTCATAACCATGACAACAAAAACAACAATAATAATAACAATAACAATAATAATAATAATAGTACAACAATATGTCTTAAAATCATTCTGAAGTCAATTCCAGAGCTGTATTCTTGCTCTTAGTGAAAATACAGATGATGCTGACGAAGATGGAGATTGGCACAACAGCACACATTGAGCAGCTACTCGATCATCTCACAGTGTGAAAAAGGATTGAACAAGTCCCTGGGGAAAGTTATCATCATAGTGTGAATTAGCCTTCAATCTGTCCTAAAATCTTACCTCCTTTTTGGCTAAAGTGCATGGTGGAAACAGGTCTTCTTTGGAAGACGCAAGATGAAAGGCTAGAATCTGCTTTATTTTCAGGCAGATGTTGACCAGGATGCTCTAACAGGCCCAAAGTCCTTGTGGAAATGTGTGAAGGGATGTGCAGCAGGAATGCTAAACAAGGTGAGGAGAACTGCAGAACAGGATTACATTTGAGGTCATCCTACTTAAAAGATTAAAATGAGGTTAGAGTGAAGCACACTGGAACTTCCCAAGGGCGTGTCATAAGGTCCCGTGGTTTATCAGGACAGCGATACAACTGGAATCACTGGCTAAGAAGAGGGAATTCTTTGTGGGCTCAGTGTCATTAGGCTCAGAGTTGAACCCCAGCGACTCTTTCTGGCTTATCCTTCTCCCCTTGCTTCCAAACTTTCAAGAAAGCTTACAGACAGCAGTGCTTAGAGACTGCAGCCAGAGCCCAATGGAGCTGGCACAGCGGCGCCATACGGAGAAAAGCTCCCAAAGAAAACAACTTGGGCAAAAACCCCCTTGCTGAAAAGGAAGTTCTGGTTGTGGTTAAATCTGTAAGATGCTCTCACCATGGCCTGCAAGGCAGAATAGCTGTGGTTAGATCAGGCCATAGTTTCTTGCTCTATCTCTTTAATTCTGACATTCAGGGGAAGCTTGCCAGGTGGTTGGAAAAACTGCCTTGTTTTGATTTCATGGTCATATTGAGGCCTGGGTGTGAAAGCACAGTGAGGCTGATGCTCTTCCAGATGGTGTTATTGGGAAGCTAATTGTAAACATTGTCTCACGCAGGAGTGGCAGGAACCAGTTGCTCCAGAGAAGGCTCCTGTTTGGGAAAAGCTGAATGCTTCTTTTTTTCTCCTACTTTTTTTTTTGCTTTTCCTACCAGTTTAAGAAAAGTGGAGTGAAAGTGAGAAAGTGGAGCAAGGCTGCAGAAAAGAACACTAGAAAAGATCTTCCAGAAACAAAATTTGCTATCAAAACAGAGGGGCCAAAAAATAATTTGAAAAAAAAAATCCTGAACATTCAGAACCAGTGTGTTCCTGCACGTGTTTCCTCAATGTATGAGCGTCCCTCACCCTGGTCTGAAGACCCCAAAAATAAGATGTTCAAGGCACTGGGGACCATGTGTAAAAACTGGGAGAGCTTTCTGGACTACAGAGAAGTGGCTGTCAGGGAGGTGGATGCCCTGTATCCTATCCCAAGCCTTTCTGATTTGATCTGGGGTACCCTGCAGTCTTCCTGCTGGTTGGTCTTGCACTGGAAGATGCTGGACAGCCTCAGGCTCGGGTGCCAGTGACACTTGTGGGTGCTGTGCTCTGTCTCTCTCTCTGCAGCCATCAGACCAAGTGCAGAAATGCATAGTAATGCCCTCACATGCTTTACACCTGGACCCTTGTGCATTTTGCCACTAGAAGAGGTACAGAGGTCCCCATCTGCAATGGTGGAGGAAAAGCTCATTGCTGAATCTCAGCTAAGGACATATTTTATTTTCTTTTTTTCCCCCCCAGGTTGTAAATCAAATACTTAATTACTTTTCAAATTCTTACCAAGGTGGAGGCATCTCAGAGAGGAACAAGAGAGTTTCATTTCAGTAGACATTTTGGTTTTGCTCCCAGTTCCCAATTCCTTCCCATGAAAGATGTTTTACAACTTGGAGCACCAAATCTCAAGGATTCCTTCTGTAACATGTTTAAATTACCTCCTTCTATTGAAGATATTTGTTCTTCTTTATCTATCTGATTTTTTTCCCAACAAATGAACTATACATTTTTTAAAATTTCTTTACTTTTTTGTTGATTTACTTTTTTAAACCAAATATCATGCTTCCAGTTGGCACTGAAAATGAAATAATTCCTTCTGTTTTTTCAATCCTCTTTGAATGAAAACCTCTTTATTTTTAGCTCACTGTCAGGCTTTATTTCATAATTTAAAACTTTTCCAAGTTAATGCAGAGTTTTGGTGTGGGTTCTAAAAAATAAGTCTCACAAACTCTTGACTCATACACATGCACCAGTTTCCCAGGTCCAACCACAATTTAAAGGCAGATTTTAGGATAAAGGGGCCTTTCTCAGGCCCCTTTAGTATCCTTCAAAACACATTTCTTTAAGCTGCACAAGAATGTCTTAGAGGCTGGTGCAACAGCCAGAAGACAAACCAGCACTGTTTTGGGCACAGAGCAGACAGTATGCAGGCATTAAAACAATCTAGCATGACTAGCATTTATTCACTATACTTTTTATGATTAAAACTGCCCAAACAGTTAGAGGGAGCTGAGTTTGCATGGCTTTGTCTGGATGCCTTGTCATATTTAGGATTTGGACCTCTGAGGAGCAGGAATGCAGAGGTGGGGATGCAACATGGCACAAAACCACAGGGCAGACAAATTTGTTGGTGCTGGGTGGAGGGTGACAAAATACTGGTAAAAACACCCCAAGCCCTGCTGCTTTCAGCAAAGGCCATTGTATTAAATTCAAGTTTTACACTAGCCACCTCCTGCAGTTGTTCAAAGCTCCTGCCTACAGTGGGAAGAGAAATGTACCAGTGGGCTGCAGGGGTACAGGTGGTTGAGTTTACCAGCTCTCCAAGTGTTTTTCATTTCTTTTTCCTTCCTGAGACAGTTAAATGCACATTCCTCAGCTGTGTAAAAACAAATGGCCTACTCTCCCACTTCGGGTGGCGTTTCAAATGAAAGCCAGGCTTAATTAGAGCTTTTGAAGGCTTAAGAGTTAATGTGTGCCCATTAAATTCTAGCCACCAATTCTTTACTCCCTGGCCATCAGTGCTCACAGCCATGCCAGCGTGGGCTGTGGGGCTGTGCTAATGGGGACAATCTCAGGATTGTGGCACCGTGCCCAGCTTGGGACAAGCCAGGAGCAGATGTTTGACCATTGTGAAGCTTGGAGAAATGTCTCCAGGTCAGAAACACTTGGATGGTGATCTCGTTTTCCAGTTGGACTTACTGTGGGATTTGAGCTTGCAGGAGAAAGCTTGTGGGGAGGTGGCCCTGGTGGCCAGCATCCCTTGGCACTCTGCCGGCCAGCTCTCGGGCTCTGAGGGTCGGTGGTGATGTGCACCTGGCCAGGGTCATGCCAAGGATGGATCCCTACACTCGCCCCTGTGTGGGAAACACTTCAAGAGTTATTGCTCCTGTTTTATAGGTTTGGGAAGCTGGGGATTAAATGAGTTGTCAAAGGCCACACAGAGAGCCAGGGGCAGAGCAGGCAGCACACCACGAGCCTCCAACTGCACTCCGAGGCAGCTCCAGACCACACTGCATCCTAAAGGCAGACATTCAACAGCCCTGTGGCTTGTGTAGATGCTTAAATGGAAGATAAATTGAGGCATTTTTGCCTTTATTTGCAAGGGTAACATCTGTCCAGACTTCTAAACCTGCACAATGAATGGTGAGTAATTCAGCAAAGATCTCTACCAGACAAAATAGACAAGCAGCACGCAGGGATTTATATGCTGGGTCTCCCTGCAAAAATCGCACCGACAGACTTGCAATAAATATATAATTTTATGGCATATTTCTCAATCATATTCTGCTACATAATATCATGCTACGAACTGTGAGCTACCTTGCCAATGGAAATATGCAGCTGGCAAGAAGTAAAGTCTCTCCAGAGCTGTTCAAGGAGTCATAACTGTAACAATATAAGCAAATAGATCATCAACATACTCCTTTATGCAATTTTTCTATTTTTTTTCCTCTCCTCCTTCTTTCTCCTCATTTTCCCCTCTCACTTTCTTCCATCTGCCCTTCTCCACCATCTCTCCCCCTCAGTCACTCCTCTATTAGTGTTTAGAAGATTTCACAGTTTTCTCCCAACCCTGGAAAGAATGTAAGTCGATGCTGCTGATTGCCTTTGAAAACATTTGGAACAAATTATGTCTACTTTTGGAATCTGAATAAAAGAATGTGAGCCTCACTGGAGAAATATGAAATACAGGGTGGGATTCACAGAAGATCTGTAGCATTTTTTCCTCTCCTTTCTTAAAAAAAAAAAAAAAATCAACAACACTTTTAATTTATTTTTCCTTATTTTTGTTACTTCAGGTTGGAAAATATTTCATGTGGGAAAAGTGAAGGGTCTAGAAAAATGCTTTTTGTGAAGTGACATCTTCATCAGTTCTTTTAAAGGTGACAATGAAGATTGGCATGAGTCAATTGTTAACATGAACTCTGTGAACCCAGTAGGCTTGATGAAGAAATGAAGCAAATTTTATTCTCTGTACCTCCTCTACTGAGGGACATTTTGGGTGACTGAAGTCTCTATTTTCTGCCTTATTCTGCTTTTAGGTAGTTTGCCTGAGTTTCCCTGCCTGATGGCTGCTGACACTCTGTGGTGCTGTGCAGCTGCCATCAGCAAAAGAACAGAGATCTCCTGGGGAAAGGTGCTCCAGGGACATTTAGGGCAAATCACACATTTCTTCTTTCAGCCTTTCCTACATGTAGAAGTACTTGCATCCAGGATTTTGTTTTGTCTTATTGCAGAAAATGGTGCCAACCACAAAGTTTGGTTCCAAATCATCCTACAAATGGCTCAAGTTTAGTGGAAGGAACAGTGAAGGAGGACTTCTTGTTTCTCCTTTTCTTTTTTTTTATTTTTTAATTGATGTTGGTTTGTTTTGGGTTCAGATTCATGCCTAGTTTAAGTGGAAAAACCTCATAATGAAAATATGGACAGCTTTGAACTTCTACACCAGCCTCTGTGAAATCAGCAACTAGCTGATCCACAGCCACATATCTGAGTTTAGGAACATTTCATCCTTTGCTCTTGAGGCTTAATTAAGAGAAAATGAAGACAGAAATTTGCCCTGTAGAGGGCCAGCCATCAGAACCAGTGTTGCTGAATCTCCTGGGCCACCATGGCCTGACAGTTCTGGGCTTAGCCCTTCCCTGGGGAAACTCAAAAACTGGGGAAACTTACAAACTGGGATAAGTCTCTCACGAGGGTTTTCAGCAGATATCTACTGAGATTCTGCAAAGTGTGCAAAATGAAGGGAAAGGTCTTAGCAATGACCAAGACCTTTTGCCATTTCTCTTCTGCTTTTGTGGACGCTTTCAACCTGTTGCAGCTACTGTGTTCAACAGTACTATTCTTTCTTCTTCTTCTTCTTCTTTTTTTTTTTTTTTTTTTGAGCAGATGAAAACTATTTTCTGAGCTTTGGACTTTTTGTTTTGTTTCCTTGACTCATAAAGCTTTGGTGAATCCTGCTCCTAAGTGCTAGAGATGGCAATAAATGCCAAAGCCCTGGCAAGTTTGAATATGCTCACATAAACTCTGTAGGTGTGAATTTTGTTGTGGAATGATTTAGTCACACTGTTTTGACCTACTTTCTCTCCTTGCAAACTTCATCTAGGCTGGTTATTGTTTATACAAAGGGACCAAAGGCTATTTTATACGCTGGTATATTATTTCTGATAAATAAGCTAAGGGAAAAAAACAAAAAGAAAATAGGTGAAACACACTGTAGGGGGAACCCAGAGTTTTTTGTCCAGACTGAAAAAGTCACAATGCAAAGAAGAGGGTTGAGAGAGTGTCTCCGGCAGTTTTGTCCCTCAGCACTTTAAAAGATGAGCACAAGAATATGAGAAAGCAACTGGGAGAGAATCCCTTGTGGGCTGGGGAAAAGAAGATGTCTCAGGGGTCAAAATCAAGCCTTGTCACAAAGTGAAGGTTTGAAAGGTGACCAGGAGAGGAAGGAAAGTCCATTGGAGACCATTACCTGGTATTCCCTGATTTAACACAGTCAGTCAGTCACCAGCAGCTGGACCATGGGGGAATTTTTGGGACACCCTCTCCTAGTTGCACTGACAGGCTGTTTGGTCCTGTCAGCACCACTGTAACAGCAATAATGGGGATGATTGGATTCCTGCTTCCTGGGGAGAGAATGTGCCCTATGGAGATGAGGAGAGATAGGAATCAGGAGGATCATAAAAGATGGGAAGGCAACAGTTGAGGCAGGGAGTCATTAAAAGGAAGTTAATGCTGTTAGCAGGAGGTAGTCTAAGAAAATATATTAGAAGCTGAGATGTAAACTTGAAGGGCAAATATAACCCTTTACATCTATGATTTTCAAGAAACTCCTACGGAGTGGCATGCCACAAATTTTTACTGGAAGCTTGACATCTGGTAGCTTTTTATGCCTCTGGTAATCAGCCTCCTCATATATGACAGCTGGGCTGGGAGCAAGTACTTTTCTTCCAGTTTGCTGAAGCTTTGGAACACCACCATCACTGAGAACAGCGCAAACCCTCCTCGTGCCTCCACCAGGGAACTCAGAAATGATCATTACAACTATTGGGTTTCCACAGAACATAGCAAGGAAAGCATCCCTCTGCTAAGTCAGTCTTGAACTGCAGCAGAGAGAAAAGAAAATTAAAAAAAAAGAAGAGTGTAAATATGTCTTCAACCCCAGATCTCCTGGACCTTAGGAAATCCACATGAGCGTACAGTTCCACTCAGCTTAAAAGCTCACAGCGATGAAATATTACCAATAAAACACCATGAATAGACTTTCACATACAGTAATTGGAATGCAAAAGGTATTTAATTGTCAAGCACGCCATGTATCATGTCTGAAGCCTGGAAAACCCCGAGAATAGCTGTATTTATAGCCCTTTGCATTCTCTGCATTTCAGTTCTGTGCAAGACAAAGAAATCATCTGCTGGGAAAGTGTCAATCCTGTGGCAAAGGTTACAGATTAAACTGCTGCTCTGTAAATATGTATATACATCCACAATGCATGCATTATTCTGAAAGGAAGCCAGTCATCCAGACATTGATTTTCCTGCAAGAAATATAATTCACTGAAACACAGTGGCTGCTGCAGTTTAACAAGCACTATTTCCTTCCCTCATACATGGATTTTTGCATTCAAAGGACACGGTTTGCTCATAAGTTTGCGTGCGTGCAGAAGAGGGAAATCTTTACCTAGAAATCTTTATCTTCACTGAATGCTACTTTTCAGCTAATGAGATTTCTGTCACCTAAATTTTCATTGTTTTAAGAGCAAGTGGCTGCCGACAGTTTCCTTTCAAGCTTGAATGATGAAAGGAAAACACCACGCTGCCTCATCTGGCTAGCTTGCTGTGAGCTAATGAGCCTGAGGCTGCACCCATCTTTGCTATACCAGTGTGACCTTATGTCTGCTAATGCACAGGGAAGGAGTGAAAAATGTACTGCTAGTTCCCTCCAACAGTTCCCTGGGGACATGCTGAATGTGCCAAACAATTTAGTAAATATATATCAGGTTACTGTGTTGAAACACACTCCAAAGTATTGCAACCTCAGGTATCTCAATCAAAAGATCGTATTTTATTTTTGCTTACCTTCCCCCTCTGTGTTCAAGATTTGGTAATTTCTCTCTGAAAGGGATATATTTACCTTGTAATTTTTATACCTTTCAGAGTAACTTCCAATTAGTGATTAGTTTTGTAGTAGGCTATCTGAAATTTTTAACTGTATTTTTGGTTGGGTGGTTTTTGGGGTTTTGTTTGTTTGCTTGTTTTCTTTTCTTTACTACTACCAGGTAAATAGAAGTTGATTTTAGAAATAATTCCTGACTGTGGGTGTGCAAATGTGCTCTATCAAATCTCCCACGGGATGGTTTGTGTTGGAAGGGACCTTAGAGATTACCTCATGGTAATCTCTAATTACCCTGCAATGGTCAGAGACCCCTTCCACTGTCCCAGGCTGCTCCCAGCCCCATCCAACATGGCCTGGACACTTCCAGGGATCCAGGGGCAGCCACAGCTGCTCTGGGCACCCTGGGCCAGGGCTTTACCCCTCTCACAACCAAGATGTTACTTACTCCAGTAGAAGTGATTTATCAGCTGTTGGCAGCAGTACCCTCTGTAGTTTGTTGATTTATGAAGTTTACAGACCTCTTTGCAAAGAGGCAGAATGTTTTTTAGCTATTCCACCCACTCCACAGCTCCCATCTGACTGTTCTTCAGTCTGTGTCCTCAAAAATAGATTTCCACCATTTCCCTCTAGAACGGACTTGGCAGCAGAAGAAGTGCTTATCTTTTGGGAAGTCACTCCCTATAGTGAAAAAAAGGTACTTCTCTAAAGGCAGTCCTGACCCCAGGCAAACAAAAAATGGGGAGAAGACTGTGCTTTCCCCATTTTGAGGGCAGGGGATGCCAGGAGGGATGACAAGGTTCTTGGCCCTGTGTGGCACGGGAATGACTGCTTGCCTCCAGCGCTGCAGTGCCTGCCAGGGTTGTCTCTGCCTGCTGCAAAGAAGCTGATCTGAGCACAGACCTCCTGCCCTGTGCCTTTTTAATGGGCTGTTTTGTTTTATTTTGTCTGCGGCTGCCAACCAGCATTTTCTCCTCTGCTGTTGGAACAGCAGAAGTGCTGGCTCGTTGGCACGGAAGCTGCTTTTCCCTCTCACTAAGCCTGTCTGAGTTATTATTGCACTGCAGTCACCTCGTCCTTTTTTGCTTTCTGTGGCATCAGCATTTCCCTGCAATAGCAGTTGCAGCGCGCCGTAACCCTGCGGATGTGCTCCATAAGCCCTGAGTCTCAAATCACAGGAGCAATGTTTTCCCCTCTGTGGTCCCTGCCTTCATTTTAAATAAGTATTAGGTCTGAAATGCAGAATCCTATGTTTGATTTCCTTTATTTGCCTCCATCCACACCTTCCTGAACTGCTGTGGTAAATCCTTCATGCTAATTATGATCCTTTAAGACTCACAAGAACAGCAAATGCTTATACACTGCTTAAAATACAGAGATAGAGCGTGGCAGTTATCCAAAAGCTACAATCCAACCAGGATAGGATTAAGTATATTCAAGGCAAACACACCCACAATCTAATCAAGACAAAAGAAGAAATCTTGGCTCAGTTTGAGTCAATGGGAGTTTTGCCACTGACTTCAGTGAGGTTAGGATTGCACCCAAGATAAACAAGTACGAGACAAGACAAAATAAAATAATTTAGAAGTGGGAAGGTTTGTGAATGAGTCATGGGAGAATAAGGCAAGGGATATTTACTTTCTGGGGGGAATGAAGATGAGGCAAAAATGAAATATGTTTATTTCTATGTGCCTGAGTGCAGTGAGGGAGGAGTGAGGGGTCCCTACGCACCTTTCTGACAGCTGCAGGATGGTCAGAGGTGAGGCTCCCCAGGGCTCAGTACTGGAGCCAGCCCTGTTTAACATCCCTAGGGATGATCTGGGTGCCAGGATTGAGTGCACCCTCTGCAAATGTACAGATAAGACAAATTTGGTTGGGGGTTTCAGCCTGCTGGAGGGTAAGAAGGCCTGTAGAGAGTGCTGAGATGTGGCTGTGTGTCTCGTCCTGCTGGCACTCTGCTGCTGAGAGGCTGACACCACAGGATAGGCAGCAAGACAAATGTCTTCGCCAAAACCTCACCAATTATATTTTTTCCTCACTGCAGTTTTTCCCTACTGCAAAAATCCTGGAGGGTTCTTTACCAGGCTTTATTTTTCATATTTTTGTATGAGAGAGCAATAATAAATGTCCTAAATCTAAAAGAACCAAAGAATCACCTTTAATTAAAAACTAATAGAAATATAATATTTTTGATTTTTTTTCTTTTCTGAGTTTATATAGCTTAGCATGTAAAGCTTACCTAAAATTTATTTTATTTTAAATAAATTGCTTTTTTGAAGGGAGGCGCTTCTTCATGACAGTGTGAGTATATATTTTATAACTGGGAGAGAACAGGATCTTTCACTCTTGCTCTCAATGGAAAGTGAATGTGTCTTGTGCTAGAAAATCCTGCCTACCCTCAGCCTCAGGGTCCCTGCCACTCTCAGGACCTGTTGCTGGGGACATAAGTGAGTGCATGCCCACCTTCACCCTTTGGGCGTTCCCTTTGTTGGGGTGAAGTGGTGCCTAAAGCAAGGAAAATGCCGTGGCAATCTCAGCAGGAGCCTTGCTGGGGCTGCCATCTCTCTGCAGGGAAAGCTGTGCTGCTCCAGACAATGCTCCTGTGAGGGGCCAGCTCTGAATCCCCTTCTGTGAGAATCTGCTGCTACCTGCTGTTGCCACCAGCAGCACAGAGCCCAGCTGGAGAGCAGGCACCCCTGGCATTCCAGGGAGCCAGTACTGGGGCCAGCATTATCCAATACCTGCCCTGATGCAAGGGCAAGAGCACTCAGGGAGCCTGGAGAAGGTGCCAAACTGGGAGGGAGAGAGGCTGGGTGAGGGTGTGGCACTACTGGGAGGACATGGATGACTGGCAGGGATGGGTCTACAGGAATCCAGTGGAGTTTAGCAAAGGGAAGTGACAATTCCCTCCCCAGGGAGGAACAACCCCAGGTACTGCACCCCTGCAGGTGTCCAAAATCTGAGTGGACACAGCCCTGGACATCCTGCTCAGACCATGGATGAACAGGAGTTGTACCAGAAAATCTCCAGAAATCCCTTCCATCCTCAGCTGTTCCTCAGGACAGACAGAAGGTTTTTTTACCAAAAAATTTAGTCTCTGGATGTACCTGACATGAACATGATATCCATGTCTAAGTCCTGTGTGTGTGGATGGGTAACAAATTCCTTTTCCTAACCCTTTCACTTCCTATGGAGGGAATTGGATGTCTGCAGGTCACTCAGGGGTGTCACTTCTCTGGTATCCCATGCACACACACAAACAAGAGCATGGGCATGACCAGCCTGGGCCAGCCAGGTACAGCTGGTAGGACCCTACCTTTGCTGCATTTAACAGACTTTTCATCACACACTTGACTGGGAATGAGACTGAGAAATGGTAAATTGGTACGACTGAATCCCCTCATGAAGCTAAACATACTGTCAGGATAAGACACCTGTAATGATCGTGGCTTCCATTAAAACGTCATTCATGAAACAGCTCTTACCACCTCAGCTTATCATTCCAAATGCATGGGAACTGTCTGGCATCCCAAATACTGAAGAGTAGTGACCTATTACAATTCCTTGCAAGACCTGGATGCAGCAAAGAGGAAGGCAGGACATTTTGGCTCAGTCACAAAGTCAGTGACTTGTCCTCAGGGCTGCTCTGCTCTGTATGGAGTCCCTGCTAAGGGGGAACAAAAACAAAATCCTCTTTGCTAAAAGGGGACAGTCAAGGGACTGCATAACAACAGAGCATGGGCAGTGCAATTTTTTTCTACTAATAGTCCTATTCAGACCAGAATAAGCAGTAGGGACACCTTCTGGAATTTTGGCTGAAGTTTTTTCAACCTCCATAGTGTCTTGTGACTACTAGCTCTCCTGGAACCTGCAGGTGAGCAGGGGAGGAGCCAAGTGAAGCCTTGAAGTGCCTTTCTGTCTCTTACCTGGCTTTGCAACAACCCCCTGGGGTATAAACAAGATGAGCTTCAAAGCTGCAAGAGGATGAAGAGGGATCTACACCAGATCCAGTGGAGAATGTGTGATTTGCGATGAGTGCCTGAAAATAGCACAGCTAAATCTGTCCTTGCAACAGAGCTACAGAAAAAACTAAAACCAGCAGTCCAAGAAAAGGTCCAAAGATGACAGAAAGCTCAATAAATGTGGAAAATATTTTCTGTGCTTTTCTGTTTTTTCAAGCTGCCTTTCTTTAGCCTGTATGGTCACACCCACTGCCTTGTAGTGAGGGGGAAAAAAAGTTTGTGGTCAGACCTTATTTCAGAAAGTTCCTGAAAAATTCTTGTTTTCATGTAAATTCATCCTGCTTCCCCCTGCCTCCCCAAAAAAATCACATTCCAGACTGTATCTGGTTATCTGTTACTGAAACCATAACATGGTCATGAAATCCAAACTCACCCTCATCCTGGAGGCATGCCAACATCCCCAAAACTTTTACAACCAGAGTTTCAATCAAGTTATTCATCCACCTAATCAAAAAAGCTAATAACATATACAATTTCAGGACTTCAAATGTTTTGCCTTCCATGGCGGAATACAAATGAAACCACAGTTTTCTTAACACTGGTGATAGCTGACAGGAACTATTTGATAAAATAACCTCTGCCTGCCTCAAACAGAACATGCCTTCTGGAAGGAAGAACCACAAGAAAAAAACTAGGTTAAATGGTGTGAATGAAGCAAGATTCAGAGCCCAAATAGTAAGGGTATGCATAACTGCTGCTGTCATAAAAAGAAAACCCCAAGGGGTTAACCCAGAAAGATATCTGTATTCTGGGCTGAAAACATAGTGCTTGGGGCAAAAACTAAAAAAAGCTAAGAAAGCTGATGAAAAGGTCCCTCAACACCCTAATTAAGCCATATTTTATATTCAGTTCCAGGACTACCTTGGCTGGTTTCTTAAGCAAACGATTCATTCAGATAAAATGAAATCAAGCAAGAGTTGGTGTTCCTAAACTAATTTGGAAATGTTATGCTAATTAATTGGTATTTCACATCGGGATGGAAATTGAGGGAGGATTCTATGAAGCTAGCAATATTTTCCCCTGTTATGTGAAAGGGCAAGGAGAAAAACCTGAATGCAAATTCCAGCCTTTACTTATTATAGTTTTGGGTTTTAAGGTATGGCAAATATTTTTGGCAACAACAGCCTGCAGTGTCCTGAATGACAAAAAAAGATAGTTTGCTTAATGTGGTGAGAGATTCAAGAAAAGGGTGAGATGGACGATCCATTTCTGGATGAGATCCATGAGGAATGGAATTAAAAAACCTCCTAAAATACTGGGGGTCATTTTGGAAAGTGCAAATTGACAAAACAATCTTGTTGCATCACTGCTGCTGAGTCTGAAGCAGGAGAAATAAGAACAGTCAAGAATGATAACAAACAAGGGGTGAAAATAAAAAGGTCTAAGTACAGCACAGCAGAATGAGACATCCCCCACTCCTATTCAAATGGACTTGAAGAAGTTATTGAAATGGACCAGCTGCTTTGGAAACAGAAGGAAAACATCTTGTGAACAGGGAGGCATATTGCTACCTGAATTACAGATGCAAACAGCTGATATTAGAGAGAATTCATAGTTCACCCTTCTGCTACCAACTTTTCTACTAACAACCTTTTTCCATCAGTTTAGTTAGGCTGAGCAGGATTCTATACGCATTTGCATAAAAGATCCAAACTGAGCAACACATTTCTGCCTTTCTCCCCATGCTGAAGCTTGACATCAGCTTGACAAGAAACCTTTCAGGGAACTGTTTGGAGGAAAATGTCTCCTTCTGGCAGACCTTATAATTTGAAGAGAAGGAATTCCCTCCAATGGAGGGAACCCTCATTTGTGAGATTAGGACAATTACAAGTTTACAAGTTTTGTAGGCACATGGCAATGATCAGGAGCTCTTTATTCAGCATAATCCCTCCTTGACCAGCTTGGCGCTATCTCTACTGAATGTTCATTAGTTGAAGTGAATAGTTATATTTTTTCTTATAGTAGATGACACAAACAGCTGGCATTGCAGATGAAAACATTTTGGATGGGAAAGGCATTAAGAGTTCTGTGTCCTCAAATGTCAGGCATTGGAAAAGATGGGATAGGTTAGCATAACAGGGAATTGCAAAATTATACAAGATTATCCCCCAGGAATTGTTTAAACAGCATTGCTCTGCCTGTAAAAATGTTTCCCCTATGGTTAATCACATTTATTGTTGCTGTTATTAATACCTCTTCCTTCTAAGCTTCCAAAGTCCCACTGTGATGAAATCTAGTCAGTGGAGACAAGCACAGGGACCAGGATGTGAGGTTCATAATTAACCTCCTGGACTGTCACTAGATCAAGGCAGTATCTGCCAAGATACCGTGTGATGTGGGATCCCCAGAAAGGGAGAACATCAGCCTGTTGGAGTGACTCCAGAGGAAGACACCAGGTTGATCAGAGGGATGGAGCAGCTCTGCTGTGAGAAAAGGCTGAGAGAACTGGGATTGTTCAGCCTGCAGAAGGGAAGGCTTTGGTGTGACCTAATTAGGGCCTTCAAGTACCTAAATGGAACCAATGAGATGGAAAGAGGTTATTTAAAAATGCCTGGGGTGACAGGACAGGGGGGGATTATCTAACCTAAACCTATTCTCTCCTAGTCTTAAGGTTTAGGTTTAGGTTAGATATTAGGGAAAAAAATAATTCCTGTGAAGGTGGTGGGGCTCTGTCACAGATTTCCCAGAGAAAGCTTCCCACCACTGGAAGCTTTCAAGGCTGGTTTAGGGACATTGTCCCTACCCATGGAAGGGGGTTGGAACTAGAAAAGCGTTGAAGTCTCTTGCAACCCAAACCATTCTATGGCTCTGTGAATCTCTGATGAGTTTGCTTGGCCCATTCATCTTGCCAGGCAAAATGAAAGCAAAGCTGTCCGGGCCGGCTGTTGTCTGTCTCTGCCCAGACAAGGGTGAGATGGGTTCGCTCCTATCGGGCTCCAAAGGACGAGGCTGGGCTCTCAGGTTCGGTCTTCAAGGTTGTTTATTATTTCTTATCTACAAAGTTTTCTCTCTGCTCAGCCAGGGTCTGACCAGCAAGGCAGCCAAAGGCACTCTGACTGCCCACAGGGCGGTCACATCTTTTTATAACAAAACCTACGTAAATCTTATTTATCTTTTGTCCCCAATACTTATCATTCTTATTAGCAAGTGTACCTTCACCAAGAACCTATTAAAAAATATCTGCGTCACACAGAAAATGGAAGACATGAAGACGGAAGAAGAACCATGAGATAGGCCTAAATTCCTCCATCTTGTCTCCATAACCCCCCTGTACCAAAATCTTAAAACCTGTGTTTTGCCCTGTAATTATACTATTTCTATACCCTTTAAACCCAAGTGATTCTCATATCTTCATATACAGGTGGCATGTCCCTAGAAGGGTCAAAGTCAAGCCATCAGGCACTTTTGGCAACATTCCAAGACTCCTGAGCCCCCCAAGGGTTCTCTTGGTAGCTCTGGACATCCGGAGCGATGTGCTGAGCTCCCATACAAAGCCACTGGGTGTGTTGTTCAGTAGCTGCTTGTAGAAGGGAATGGAATGGAATGGAATGGAATGGAATGGAATGGAATGGAATGGAATGGAATGGAATGGAATGGAATGGAATGGAATGGAACTGGATTGAGTAGAACAGAATGGAACAGAATGGAATAGAATGGAATGGGATAGAATAGAATGGAATAGAATAGAATGGAATAGAATAGAATAGAATAGAATAGAATAGAATAGAATAGAATAGAATAGAATAGAACAGAATAGAGTGGAATAGAATAGAATAGAATAAATAGAATAGAATAAATAGAATAGAATAGAATAGAATAGAATAGAATAGAGTAGAATAGAATAGAATAGAATAGAATAGAATAGAACAGAATAGAATAGAATAGAATATTTCAGGTGAAAGCAACAAACAATAATCATCTTGTTCAACGGTTTATGGTGCGCTAGACTTGCAGATTGTGGAATTTCACACGGCAGTTTTGTGGTCATGTGTACAGATACAGAAGCCTGTGTACTCTCAAAACAGACCTTTAAAAAGCAGAGCAGAGCTTAGAGTCTAACAAACCAAAACATCCTGTTTCATGCTGTCCTGGCATTTTCCTTTCGGAGGCCACTCAAACACACGCCAGCCTCTATCCTGCTCGCTGCCCAAAGAGGGGCCAATGGACCAGTCCCTGGCACCTTGTATAACCATTCACACTTGTGAAAGGTCACTGTAAAAGCACAGCACATCAGAGCTGTGCTGCTTAACACCCACTGTGTACAGATGTAGATGGCTCACCACTGTGGAAAGCAGCTGAGAGCAGATCCAATATGCTACACTAATTAAATGTCAGACTGGGCACAACTAGAGGGAAACCAGACGAGAAAGAGAACTCCATTTTTTATTTTGCTAACACAAACATATGGACAGCTTTTGTGGCCACAAAGCATATTTGCACATTCTATAAAACTTGAAATAAACACAATAACAACAAAAAGTTACTGAAATTCCAATGACTTCAGGAGCTTTATCAGAATTACAATGTCCTTAGAATCACAGTTTGGGCTGGAAGGGACCTTGAAGATTATCATCTTCCCTGGCACAGGCAGGGACAACTTCTAGTAGACCAGGTTGCTCCTAGTTCTATCCAAAAAACCCTCTTCCTGATGTTTTGCAAGAAGCAAGCACTTTTGGCATTGCCTCCACCAGCATCTTAAATAAATTATGTTTCCCTTTAGTGCCAAACTTCCAGTTTTCAGATGGTTTAGGAACTTACTTGGTAAAGATGTGCTCACAAAACAGATTGTGCCAGACTGTTCCAATAAATGTCTGGTTTTTTTAGAAAAACACAACTGATTTTCTAGGTACAAAAGATGTGAAAATCCTCATTTGTTAGGCCATTTTTACAACTTTTGATAAAGCGCTACCTAAGAGACAAAGAACAGACAGCAAGGGGAAGCACTGAAAGTTGAATTATTATTCGAGAGGGAAGCAGTGCTGTTGGACTAGATTTTGTTTTTCTGCTCCTGTTGTCATAGGGTAACATCTTTGAGTGGCAGTACAGAGGAACATCAGAAAGTGTCACAGACATGGCATGAGCTTGGAAACTTGATTGGGAAGAATATAATACCATATCATGTCTCATCATATCATACCATATCATATCATATCATATCATATCATATCATATCATATCATACCATATCATATCATAGTTGCGGGAGCCTCATCCCTGGAAGTGTTCCAGGCCAGGCTGGAAGGAATCCTGAGCCACCTGGTCTGGTGGGAAGTGTCAGTGCTCATGGCAGGGGGTTTGGAATGAGGTGATTTATAAGGGCCCTTCCAGCAAGAACCATTCCATGACTCCATATCATGACTCCACACCACGACTTCCATGATTCTGCATCATTCAACAGCATGGCACAAAATCACAGACCCTGAGGGCAAGTATCTCAAAGTTTTGATGCAATGATATTTTGAGAGTTTTTCCCTTGGAATGACAAAGGAAGAGATGGCCCAGGGGTGGTAGCTGATCACAAACAGAAGTTGTGCAATGACAAATATGATCAAATAGTTTGCAAAATAGACTGCAATTTCTGTGGAGAAAATGAGGGGTTACTGGTGAGAAGTCCTCTTGAAGATATGTTCAAGTGCTCAAGAACTTGTAGTATAATAAGATAAAAGGAATTCTTGCAAAAATAAAGTAAAACCCAATTGCTTTTAAGATATTTCCTTTTTTGAAGTTTATTAAGTTTATGGAGGGAATAAATGAAACATTTGTAGTGGTCAAGGCTAAATTCACTGGTCTAGATCTATAAACTCACAACAATCTCTTTCCAAGTTACCTGTAGCTCCTCACGATTGTTATTGACAGAAATGCCATTTTTGACTTAGGTGCCCCATTCTTTTTTCCCCTGTTACATGTCCCTAGTCCCTTTTGCCTCAGCAGATGAAAAAATTATCCATTTTTTTATAGCATTCACCTGGTGAGATGAGGAAAATGTGAAGTGACTTTTTGCACAGGTGGATATTGCACAGCTCTATTTAAAAGTCTCCTCATGGCAGAGCTGTGCCAGCACCAGCACAATTGATTCCTGCACTACCATCTGTTAAAACAACATGTTGGCTTCTTGACTGGGGCTGGTTCATTCTGGGATGCTTGAAACACCTTCCCATTGAGTTAGACCCTCTCCAAAAGCTGTGCCTTGCATTTAGGGGCCAAAGAGTGGGTTAATTGAAGACCCCACTGAAGCAGGGGCTCTGCAAACACCTGGCTAAACCAAATGTGGTAAAAAAATCAATGAACCTTAAATATTTGCATCTGGGAAAAGTCATATTTTCTTGGGAGCTTGCTCATCAAGTCTAGGGAATTAGTGACATGCACACTTATATCATCTATAAGTTGCAGACCCTTCATTGTAATGTGCTGGGCTTGTGTCTGAATTTCTTCTTCTTAAATATCAAACCAGAAAGTACCACTGGTACAGGCAGAGGGAAATTACTCAGAGAGAAAATTACTAGAGAGGTTGGCAAGAAAGGAATTCTACAGTTCAGCAATTCAGCCCATTAGGCAGTCTATGATTTTGCAGATTCTACCTGACCCAGTTCTGCTCTACTTTTTCTTTGATTACCTTGCATACAATATGTCTGTATTCCTATTAGTCTAGCAAATGTTGGTGTAACCTGAAAATTTCACTTGTATTTTGAAATATCAAAGCGTATTTCTTAATTACAGCAATTTTTTTCTACCTTAGAATTTCAGTTTATTTCAAAAACTGCCTGTCTATAGTCAATTTCTCAACTGCTCTTCAAACCAACCTGGTTATGCACACAGAGAGACAGCTAAAAGAAAAAAAAAAAAAGAAACACTGGGTGCTAAATGTTCTCGTAATTTCAGACTCTCTTCAGACAAAGTAGTTTTGAATTCATTTCTTATTTTCCACCTCATCAGCTTTAATTGTAAACTCTTCATCATGACAGACTATGGCCAGCATGAAATCTTAACCACTGCAGAAGCTTTTTAAGCTCAACACCCAAAGCTTCTATGGGGGTTCTGAAGGGAAGATTTTTAACTATTTGTGTCCCTCTTGGTAACCAGCTGCTGGAACAGGGCTGTACAAAGGTCTTTGAGATCTCTGGATGGAAAGAAAATCAGCTTGTAAATGTACTAAACCCATCGTTTATTTAAACATGCTTCATCTGCTTGCATCAAGCTCTGCACATTGAGAAGCAACGACATTTTGCTGGTCAGATAATTGCTGTCATTGCTAATGAACATGTCAAAACCTGATGGCATAAACACAGAAAAGGTGAGAAATTTTCTTGTTTCATTTGAATCCATCAGCCTTGAACATGAGATGTTGGTTCATCAGGACAAAATGGACAATTCCTCCAGATTATTAAAAAGTTCCTGTGACCACTCAGCTGACTTCCAAGAAAACATCTCTAGATGAAACCTGTCAGCTTTAGGAACCTATCAACTACCCTCTGTTTGACTGTTCTACAACAATAACCTTCATGAGAAATCTGCTGGCAACTACAAGGCTGTTAATTTCTATAGGATTATTTGCAGCAATTATGTCCAGGAGTTTAATCAGCTGAAAGAATTATTTTATTATTGCAAAGAAATACCAGCTTCAGAGTAGACAGAAACATTGCGTAGAAATCCTGACTAGAATAAAAATTTGGATCACAGCTCAAGAAATGTGTAGCGAGGCAATGCTTTTTTTACAGCCTTTCAGAATTCAGATTCTTTTGTCCTAATCCATGGGTTTCTTGCACAGGGCAAGGATAAGCTTAACTTGACCAAGCACAGCTGTAGGCAACAGGAGTGCCTTCCATCAGTTTTTGGCCAAGGGCTGGGATATTTACCTATGCTGTGAAAAGTCTGGTGCAATTTCCTTTTCTGCTGCTGACGATTGTAGCTGGCATATCCCAGGCCAGTGAATAAATAATGATTCTCTGTGGGTTTCCCAGTGGTGGCACACTGGACCCCTGCTCCCCACTGCCCACTCTCAGTTGTGGGAGCTGTTTTATTTTGTACAAACAGGTAATTCGCACACGGCGCTGAACCGCCAGGTCACGGAGCCATTCAGCATCTCCCTGGCTCAACTCCTCCACTGAAACACAGCACAGAGGTTTCAGCAGATGAGATGATGAAAGGTCAGCCCTCCCCACAGCCCACAGCCTCTGGTTTGGACATTCACTGCAAACATAGGAGTCGTTCATCCAAATCCTTGCTTTGAACTTTTCCCCTCTGTTTTCGTAAGTCTCTCACCGCCACCTTCCCTCAGTTTTTCTCTTGTAGGAAAACAAGAGGTGTCCCTAACCCAAAATTCTCTAGGTTTTGCAGGTGTTTAGATACTGGTGTAAGGATAACACAGAAAGTAAAATGAGTTCATGGAGTAGTTTGTTATGTCCCACCACAAGGTGAAATCCTCTGGGGCTGCCCAGGCAATCATTGCACGGCCATGCAAAGCAGAGGTACAAAAATGTGGTGTCACAGGATTATCATTTGTAAAGTTCCATGTGGCCAGTGCTCTGCAAATCCATTCTGAAAAGAAGGGTAATAATAAAGCTATCCACTATACTGTCCAGTCTTTCCTGCCAAAAATACCTTAATCAGCTATTAGAGATATTTAACATGTGTCATGGCAGGGATTATTTGTGGGTATGAAACAGTGGCTAAAACCAAATGCAGGGGAAGATCCTGCCCTCATGGTCCTGGTGATGTCTTAAGTTTTAGATTTTTTTTTTTTTTTTCAGATCCTGCACTGCATTAGTGTATAACTCTGAATAATAGAGTGTTGGTAAGTTCTCTTCACAGTTTGGTCAGACAAAACAATCCTTTTCCAGATGGGAAAGGTCATCATCTAAAGGTCATCATCTCAGACTCAGGCCTGAAGAGTATAAACACAAGTGAACTGGGAGGAGCAAACTGAGGGAATGTGACTTCATTACCTAAAGCCATAATTGGACAATTAACCCCTGATATGCAAATAGACTCAAATTACATCTGCCCAAAAAACCAGTGACTGTCATCCAGGTGGGGTGTAGCATCTGTGAGGCTCCTGCACTGGCCAAGGTGTACCCTTGGAAGACCTTCCAAATAAAAACCTACTTTATTTTATAACTCTGTCTGGCCTCTCTGTTCTAGGTAGGCTCTCCAAGGCATCACTGGCTGCTGTGGAGTGCTGTGGCAGAGTGACTCAGGCTGTGCTGACTTGTGTTGCTTGAGATTACAGCCCATCATATTTAGAAACACGGTATTAAGAGTGGTTATGCTCTTAAACTTAATGAAATTACAAATTGGAATATCTCTAGTGAAATTAATGATCCAGAATATTACACTCGAGCAGAAGTCAGCCTTGTCTTGAATTTTGAAGGTCATTTGGAAACATTAAAATTCAGTTTTATGCTTTGGAGCTTTGAAACAATAATAAGGTAAAGGGGATGTTTGACAATGACAGGGGGAGAAGTATCTATTTCCCTTCCATTACAACCAATTTGCTGAAAAAATTATGGAGAACTGCAGCCTCCCAAAAATCCCACCAAATCCACAAAACCGTGGTGACATTCAGAACAAGCTGGTGGTCACTATTGCTTTCAACTCGTGCTCGTGACAGGGCAGAAGAGGGTTCCAAAAAAAAGACCACATGGAGAAGGTGCCTCAGCACAGGCGTTTGCCCATTGCCAACCTGGCATAATTTTTCTTCCTACTGCAAACCCATGTTAAAAAGCAGACAAATTATGCATTTAGGAAAAACTGGGATGAAAAATAAAATAGCTTGAGTCAAGCCAAGCAAAATAATTAGGTTTATTAAGTGGAATGAATAAAAACCACCCAAAGCCTAACTCAAACCCAAAAAGCCTCCCAGGAAAACAAAAGGTTTTTTAGGGGAAAATATATTTATTCGGGTTCAAGGCAGTTTTTCTGGTTTTAGTGAAAAAATTGGTTTAGATTATTTTCCCTTTTCCTAATTTTGTCAACACCTCAATTCTTCTTCTTTTTTATTAAAACAAAACAAAAAAGAAAGAAGAAAGAAAGAAGGTGACTTTTGAATTGACTGATTTTAAGAAAAAAACTTTCAGTTTCTTTAAAACTTAATTTCTCATTTTGAAGGTTTAGGAATTCAATTTTTTTAACATAAAGAAGACCCTTGCAAATTCATATATTATATTTGAGGTAATTTTCAGATAATTACTTATCTCACAGTAATATTTTCTCTAGCTCTACCCAAGACCAAGAGAGGGTGGACATTATTAAATAGTCCTAAGAGAGAAAAAAGGCAAATGAGGAATGGGCTACTGAAAAAAAGACATTTCCCCATAAGAGAGAGAAAATTTGTTGTTGCAGAAGAGAGTAGTGCATTAAAATAATAGCTGATCCTACTGCTCTTGGCCAAAAATATTTGAACAATTTTGGCAAGCAAGTCAGAATAAAAGTGCCTGCAGTAGGAATGCCTCACTCCTTGATCCAAGTCATACATGGTAGGGACTGAACATGTTCCTCATGTGCCTCATTTTTCATTTGTAATGTGGGAGTAATAAATATGCTACCTTGATGCCTTGAGAGTTCAGAGATGTGTATGGAACTACAGGGTGAAACTCTAAGCCAACTGAAATCCACAACAGAATTTCTTTTGGCCTTGGCTTCTTCTTTTCTACTTCTGCTATTGCTCCTCTTGTTTCTCTTTCAGCCAAAAAACCCACAATTTTGAAAAAGTCGGAGAATGGTTTGTGCCCATCTCTGCTGTATCAGACCTTGTGCACACATGGGGAGAAATCTTTGGCCCAGATTCCTCACAGCTCCCACCAAAGCAGTGACTAGAGAAAAAGAGATATTTGCTCCTTAGCTTTCAAACACTGTGGTTGACATGATCCCTTCTGGAAGTGAGTTCAGGCTTAGGAATTTGCCAGGAAAGCTTTTTCCCTGGCCCACACAAGTCTGAGTTCCATCTAGAGGCAGCAATATATTTTCAGGCTTTTTTTTTTTTCTCACTCTCATAGAAAGAGCATTAGTATAGTTAATTTTTTAGAAAGGGCAATATTAACAAAAATGGAAAAGGTAAAACTAAATCAATACAAGGTAATGTTCAAGATGACCTGTGCTGAAATATCATTTTGAAATTTTCAGCCCGTGAAAATATCCCTAGATTGACATTTTGTCTTCATTTTTGCAGGAAAAAGTGCTTTTATATTCACATTTTCATGGGAGGGGAAAATTGTTTTCCATGCAGCTGTATGCTTCAAGTTGACAGCTGCATTTTTCATGGGTATGAACACTCAAGCTGAAGTTGTCACTCATGCAGCTTGAGCTGATCCCATGCAGGGCTTTGAAAATGACCAGAACTACCCTGAAATTGTCCTGAAGAGAGAAGAGCTCCAGGGCAACAAATGCTTCAGGGCCATGTTGCCATGCAGACCATTTGCTCTGTTCTGACCCCCAAAGAGCTTTGCATCACTAACTGTGGGTTTCCTACGTGTGCCAAGACAGAATCAATGAACCCAAATCATTAACAGCAACCCAAATTGTTGGTACGTGACAGGAGACAGGACTGGGTCCTGTTTCTCCTGCAGGGTGTGGTTGAACACTGCTCCAAATATTACAAATGCCAAAGTCAGAAGAGAATGCCTTAGAGCTCTGAAAAGACGACCTTAAATCTCACGCCAAACCAAGTGTGAAGGCAGGACTGGCACAAGAAGTTCCATCCTTCTAGGTTGTGGATTTATTCCCCAAATGTCCAGTTTTGAGAGCTCAGTTTTCACAGAGTCCCACAACAGATAAGGTTGGAAGGGACCACAATGGATCATCCAAGAGCACATGGCACAGGATTGTGTCTAGATTAATATCTCTAGTGGGGAAGACTCCACACCCTCTCTGGGCAACATGTTTCTGTGCAGAGTCACTGGACACTAAAGAAGTTCTTATCTTGTTCAGCTGAAACTTCTTGTGCATCAATTTCTGCCCATTGCCTCTTTAATCTGCTCAGATTATTTTAATAGAAAGGGTTTCGGTTATTTTCCTAACTTTAAAATAAAAATTAATTTAATTAAAAAAAAAAAAAAAGCAAAAAAACCAAACCAAACAATGCCTAATTGAGTCAATGACACCTAGAAGTCAGTCGATAAAATTTGCATTGACAGCAAATTGAGGCAGGGATTCTCTGGAGAAAAGGGGAACTTGCATTCTCTCTTGATATGTTCTTAGAGAGGTCAAGCTTGCCTCCCTGCATCACCACATGTGCATAATGAGGGCTTCATTCTGGGGGTTTCCAAAATGGAAAATCAACCTTCCAGATCTTGTGCACCCTGCTAAGCTGAAGGCATGAAATGTGAGTTGGCCACAGGGTTGCAAGGCATTATGAGTAACCTACACGTGTAAGCTGCTCTCTTTCAAATACCTCATCAATCTGGAAGCTACGCTCCCCATATGTCTCTTCTGCCAATTCATTTTAACTGTCAAAGAGGTTGCTTTCAAAGGACTCGAGTGACAGCTCAGAAATCCATCTTGGTGGATTGGCAGGGCCTGGAAACTGTGTATCTGAACTGTATAGAGGTCAGATGTTTAATTTCATGCGGGTTCCCATGATTTATAAATGCCCCAGCTCTCGATGGAGAGCAGTCTGTGCTTCCTCTGTTTGTCAAGATGTAATGCCTGCCTAGGGACTGCTCCCTTCTGCACAGCCTGTACAGTGGCAAAGCACAATGTCAGTTCTAAAAGAGATAAATACACTAATATTAATATTAAATCAAAAGGGGAAGCAGGCAGGTGTCCTGTGAACAAAAAATCTGATGAAAAGACGTGTCTTGTCAGATTTTCTCTGGGCACCCCTCTGGATGGTGGTTTGAGCAGCATTAATGGACAGAGGTGAAATCAGCCCTTGGTATGAGCAAAGGAACTTGTCTGCTGAGATGCACAAGGGAGAAGGAAGGAATTCACAAAGCAGTTCTTGTGAGACAGAGCAGAGCCTTACAACACTGTAATTCTAGTATGTTTATTTTCTGTACAAACAAGGGCAATTTTAGAAAGACACAGAGAGGTTTGCCCAGTTTATGCAGCAAAGGAGGAAGGAAGTTTCCAAAGGAAGGTTCCTTTAAAGGAAGGAATCAAACCCATGAGATGTGGGCTGGAATTAGGTGACCTTAGATTCCCTTGTAACCCAAACCATTCTGTGATTCCTGAGTTACCAGCTTTGCTTCACTCCATGGAGCGGGGTCATTCCTATGTCGCTTCCCCCACCCAATACACTCAGCCATAGGAACAGTCAGGAGAACTCAAAGGTGGCTTACAAATCTGGCCTGGAAACACCA
Organism: Fringilla coelebs; assembly: GCF_963513975.1. Lineage (NCBI taxonomy): Eukaryota > Metazoa > Chordata > Aves > Passeriformes > Fringillidae > Fringilla > Fringilla coelebs. Next base: position 3,242,791 of record NC_140031.1, read on the forward strand.
AAAGACCAAAACCAGCCAGGATGTGGTTTTGATATCAGCAGAATTATTCCATCCCAGAAATGCTCAGACACTTGGGAAATTACAGGAGAAGAAGGGGAAAGGGTGGTTTTTTTTTTTTTTTCTTTTTGTCTTCCTGTTTCATTTTTGCTTAATCATATTCTCTGTGATCTTGTATGCTGGGCTATAACATCATTCTCATATGGGGGACAGCCTGAACTGAATCTTGCAAAATAAAAAAACACCAGAAAAGGCCTCACCAGCACCATCTCTGAAAGGCTCATACATCTCCTGTCTCTCTGTGCCTCACAGAACTGCAGCTCTGGTGGCATCAGCAGCTGCCTCTTTGGGCAGGTCCATGCCTTGAGTAATTATTCTCTCCAACCCAGATTGATGGAAGGCTTCTTGCCTTGGCAAAACGACTAAGCAATCCTTATATTTCTGCTTTTTTTATGACTTGAAAAGTTAAACTGCTTTCTGCCTTGATTATTTATCTTTGAGTAACTTGTAAAATAAAAGCCAATAACATAAATTGAACCAATGTGTTGAATTTTAACTCTACTTGGTTTCACATCTATTATTTCCCTATTATTAGCAAGGTCTCTTTTTTTGTTGTTGTTGTTGGTGGGGTTTTTTGGTTTTGTTTGTTTTTTGTTTTTTTTTTTTTTTTTGTTTGTTTTTTTAACTTGCCTTGCTTGCCCCATTGCTTGGGTGTGTGGAAGAGGAGGATCCATAAATACAAAAAACATTCTTTTGTATTTCCTTAAAGACTTGCTGGTTCTTGTAGCAGATGATGAAGAAATGAGCCAGCACAGAAAATATTTGCTCTCTGGGGCAGGTAAGTCATGTATGCACTCTAAAGCCAAACCTTCCCTTGGCTTTCCCTTGAGCTCTCAGTGATTCAGAGGCTCCAGATGAATTTTCTGCTAGTCAAAGTAACCCAGCCAGTGGAAATGCAAACATCTCACAGCAAGTGTTTGCACAGGCTGGTTGATGGGTCACAAACGCAGTCTCATCAATCTCAAGTGTCCTTCTGCACCATTCCTTGGCCCATGGATGTCTTTGTGCAGACTTCCTCGGACATTGGGACGTATGGCTCTTGGGGAGCACTCTCTAGTCACACCCATCAGTAACTTGACACTAGCACAGGATGAGGAGACCACTTTCAATTTCTCTTCTGGTTTCTAAACATCACTACATGGTAAGGACTGAGCAGCAGTGAGCCCAGATCCCCAGAAATGTGGGCACATTCATCTTTGTTACCTGTTCTGCACAGCTGAGTACCGTGACACTGCAGAAAGAGGGAGGAATTCAGCCTCTGTCTCCTGCTTCGTGTCTCTCACGGGGATTGTCCTGTGATTGCAAACAGCACCTGCACCAAAAGGTGGTGCTCTGGGTAAATGGTTCTTCCTCTTAGGGTGCTGGTTGGGATGTTGTGGAGTGAGCCCTGACTTCATGGATTTGCCCTGTACTTGTGCACCCCCCGAAGTCATTAACTCCAGCAGTGCCAGCAGTTAGCAAATGCCACCAAATGTGTATGTCTGTGAAGATCCATGGCTGTTTTCAGCCCCCTCAGTTCCAAGTGCTTCCTTTTCTCTTTTGTAGGTGGTCCCAGTACAGCTTTATATGTGTTTTAACAATCCAAGAACATCTGTAAAATGTTTGTGCCATGCTTGGAAACAGAGGAAGGGAGAAGCCTTAAAAAGAATGAGTTCTCAATACCATTTCAGGATATACTGTAAAGACTTGTTGATATCCTTTCAGGGTACCCTGTATTTCATCAGAGGCTCCTGAGCTTTCTTTGGAAAGGTTTACCAGATCAACCATCCCACATCAGAACATATCCCAGCACAGAGGAACGTTCCTGAAAACTAGACCTATTCCTGAGCATGGTGTCAGATTCAAAGTGACAGATAGGAAACTTCCTTCCCCTGTGCTTTTGTGCAGATACAGATCATAGCTATTCAAAGAAATTAAGTCCTAGGCAAAGAACAAACTTGATCTAGGCAGCGTCCTGTTTTACTCTGAGAGCCCACCCTGAGCAAGGCAGATTGATTCCTTTCTGTCTTAGGAGATGTGGTAGTAAACCAAAAGAATAAACAAGGGAGCTATGCCTAATATGCCTTTCAATATAGTACTCCACCAGAATGATCACTAGAATAAAGAATAAGCTACCTGCTACCTTTGCTTTAGCTCATGTATTCTCAGTGCAGGGGTGCACTGCATAGGTGCAATGGCTGCACAGACTTACATAAAGTTTGCTATTTCAAAATAGTGTATGCTGCATTTCTCCTGCACTGAACTCCATATTTCCATTTCAGCTGGACAGGCAGCTCTCAGACTCCACACCACACCTGTGTGACTTTCCTGCATTCCCCAAGTGGCATGCCACATTGCAGACACACAGGCAGCATGCAATCCTTTCCCCAGAGTGCCATGGGCTGTAAAATCCTTCTCTGGAGAGAAATTAAAGAAGCCTCCACTGGCTTTTGTAAATGAAAGGCTCCCATCACAAGGAGAGGCTTGGGACAGGCCAGAAGATGTTTCCCACTTTGTTCTTCTCAACATAGATAAAATGAAGTCAATGGAGCCAGTTTGCCCCTTTTGACCATTCTGAACATAAAGAAGCAAGAGGCAAATGCCAGACTATGTTCAATACAAACTTATGGGTTTGCTCACACTGAGAGGCATTTAATGCTCAAAATTTGAGAAAGCAATCTACAGCAAACAGCCACAAAGCAGAATGAAATATATAGACCAGGATTACTCAGCAGCTGGAAATTTGGCTTTTGTTTATGGAAAAAACATCTTATAGGAATTACCCAAATCCACAGAGTTCACAATTATTATTAATGGCATTAAGCAATACATTCCGTTACAGTATAGATTGTAAAACTGGCCCTATGCCAACCAGTTACCTACTGGAACACTCATTATAGCACAGAATTAATTCAGTTCTTTGAAAAGTGCTCAGGCAAGTGAGTTTTCAGACAGCAGGATAAAAAAAATAAATGGATTGCATTAAGCAAAATATTTCTGTTTGTACAAAGCAAGCAATTTTTTTATTCCTTTGGATTCCTACAACTGAAAAGTAAGGGAAAATGTGGTTTAGGGTTCAGCCTAATTTGGGAGGAAGTCCACAAACTGTCAAGAAAAAACACTACATCACAGTAAAGCTCCAAAATCTTCCTTCCTTCCTTCCTTCCTTCCTTCCTTCCTTCCTTCCTTCCTTCCTTCCTTCCTTCCTTCCTTCCTTCCTTCCTTCCTTCCTTCCTTCCTTCCTTCCTTCCTTCCTTCCTTCCTTCCTTCCTCCCTCCCTCCCTCCCTCCCTCTTTCTCTCTTTAAACTGTAGTACAGATTTTGTTTTTACAACAGGAGATTAAAATAAAGGCAAAAGGCTGTCCTAAAACCCCCAATCCCACAAAAGAAAGCCCCTAAGCCCCTTGTTATTTTTCTCTCAAAAATTATGGAGATGGGCTCACGATCCTTAAGTGCTTGGCCTTGGTGGAACTGTGGAAGGGCAGAAACTGAGTCCACACAGAACAGACCCAGGAGCCCAAAACAAGGGCCAGCCTTGTCAGTGCCTCAGGGTGCTGCTGCCTCTTCGGCTATCCCCTCCCCTGCTCAGCAGTGCCAGCTTCCAGTTGTTTTCCAGTAAGATCTGAGAATCCATTACATGAAATAATAATGGCATGATGTGGTCTGTCTGCCCTTTCCAGCTGGGATCACTCTCCTTGTCACACCACTGCACACAAGTGCTGAATCTCTCCAGGGAGAGTTTCAGTACGACAGCGTGGCAGAGTGGCTCAAATTCCCCTCTCAGTGAGGGAATGTCTCAGCTGGGGGGCACAAACTCATGAAGCAGTGGTGGCTTTCACAGGGGTCCTCAGTTTCATTGCTTTTGTCCTTCCCACATCCCTTTGCCTCTGATGGCAGCCCTGTCTACCTTGCCTGGTGGGAATCATATTTTCCTGTGTGTCCCTGCAAAGTGCCTCAGTCTCTGCTGGTGACTCAGTTTGTAATCCGCAGTGACCTTTAGACCACCAGAACCATCAGCACAATCCTATTTACATTAATGTTAAATAATGTGTACAAAAGCAAAAGGAGCACTGCATATGGCATCTCTCTTTTTCTTTTTTTCTCCTTTTCACAAAAGGTTAAATTAGTGAACATGCTACGGAATCTCCACTGTTTTCACTTTATCTGCTACAGAGCATGAACTTTAGTCTTTGGGTCCAAGGGGGGAAAATCAATAGCATCATACTGATACACAGGAAACTTTATTAAAGCAGCTGTGGGCATCTCCACAACCTTACCCTATCAAGCTGGCTTGCTAATTGGTTTGCAATAGCGTGGCAGCCATGAAAATTATCCAGGTCTGTCTTGTGAAAATCTGGCTCTATCAGCATCAAGAACACAAACATCCAGGGAAGCGGGCAAAGGTCACTTCCTCGTTGTAGGGAATAGAAAATGAAGCTTGTTAACATTCTGCTGCTGCTTCTTCTAGGGAGGAAAAAAAACCCAACCCACATCAGTGCTGCGGGGAGCTTTCCTCTGGAGGTTTGAACAAAGATGATCAAGCTTCTCTCTGCTCACTTCCATTCACCCATCAGGTTTTCACTGACGGGGAAGCCTGAAAAAACCTGCCAGACATGTCATTTCATACCTGCCTGAAGTCTTTAGTTTGGAGTGCTTCTCTTATTTGTCCATCACAACACAGTCTCTCTCCCTTTTTACACGTCGTCTCTTCCCTTTGCTGAGCCCTGGCTTGCTGCTGTGCTAAACCCAAGTCAAACTCAAAATGGCCTGAGAGACAGCAGAGTGTCAGCAAGAAAGAATTAAAATGTTGTAAAGCTTTTGCAAGAAATGCTAATTATAAATGGAAGAGGAGAGATGCAGTCTCAAAATCACCCCTGCCACCAAGCTCCAGTCCAGAAAAAACTTTGGCTTGCTTCAGGAGTTTACAGCTCTGTCTGTGAGGTAAAAATGTGACTTCAAAGGTGGTGTTGCTTCACTGAGTCTGTGCCAGCAAGAACCTGAAGGAGATCCCCATGCACCTGTGTAAGGAGCAACAACTGCTGATTAACCTCAATTCACATCAAGTGTGTTAGCCACACAAAATCAGCACTGAGTCACTCTCTCTTTTGCATCAGAGTTTCTCCAGAGGGTTCTGTGATAGGAAGAAAATCCTCTGATGTCTCTCTCAATCCATCTGAGAGGCCAGATGAACAGCAGAAGGTGTTCAAACCTGGTTGTTTTGTTTTTTTTCCCTTACAAAACCTTAATTCAGGATGTGGCCCCCAAAATAAATGAATCAGTTTTTACCCCGTAGTGATGACGAGGAGCTTCCCCATAGAGCTGAAGCAGTGAATATGGGGCTCTCCTTGACTCTGAGAAATTGAGACAGGTAGGTTTTTTGACATATGCAAACCTCCATAAACACAACTTTCTTGGGGCCTGCACAATTCAGAAATAAACCATCAATCCATGTCCTAAAGCTTACCCATTGCAATTTCAGATACATGGAAGTTAAATATGGTTTACCGCCAGTTTTGTTCCCTGTTCAATCTCCTGATCATCTTATCCTGGAGATGGATTCTTGACACTTGGAGGCATTCTCTGTTTGAACTGACAGGATCTCTCTCCCAGGGAAGTGGAACCTGGATGTTCACAGCAGCTCTCTGTGAACCACATATCCCCATGCAGATCTCAAGGTTAAACTGCCTTTAGGACTCGTGTGTGGCCATCCTGTATGTAAAGATCTAGTTCATGATCTTAAATCCATCTAACTGCTTATACTTGGATCAGACCCTGGAGGCTAACTCAAAAAATTCCTATCTGTGTTGTTGTTGTGGTTGCTGTTAAAAAAAATAATGTAGAGAAATTTTTGCACAAAACATATGGAGGAATCATAGAATGACTAATGCCAAAATTGAATGTCTCAATTTTTTTTATCACAGTTTACTATGAAGATATTTTTAATTTCTCCAGCCAGCTCTATGGGGATGATTTCAGCATTCCCATATTGCAATGGAAGGAAGTTAATTTAGGGATCTGCTATGCAAAATCTTCTGTCCTGGCTGGTCCAAAATATTAAAATCCTAAGGGGTCAGTGAATAAGGAATAAAAAATCAACTAAAAATGTGTGAAACATGGCTTCAGGAACTGGGTTTGAAAGAAATGGAGGATTTCAGTTTGATGTACAATTTTTTTTTTCTTAATACGGAGTGGTTGTGTCAAAGTGCAAGAACCTCATCTTTTGTCTCGTTCACTTTTCCATTAGCCTACCAACACTAATAGATCCTCTTGAATTTTCAGAAAAAAAGAAGAAAGATGAATTTTATGTCATCATTAAAAGAATTAATACATCTTTCCAAGGGGAACAGCAGATTTTTTTTTTTTTTCAGGTGGAGCAGGAGACACTGGACAGGAAAACACATTGATTCAGAAGGCCATTGAACTCTGTGAATAGCTCAAGTCTCTTCAAACTAGTAAGGATTTGAAACAGTTTGTTGTTATGCTACCAGAATCTGCTGAAATGTCTCCTGCAGTACCTCACATGCAGAAGAACACACTTTAAATACAATATTAAAGATACCCTTGACTAGTAAAGATCCTGTCATAGTATGCTAATCAAATCCAGATTTGATTTCATGCTTACTTTTCTGCTCATCCCAATTGTAAAGTTAAGCTGTAATTAATACATAAGAGGCTGGTGATTATACAGTATTAGGCTGAACATATAGAGTGAACATACAGCATTAGATTGCATTTCAATAGATCAGACACTGTAAAGAAATAAGATCAACTCATGAGGTCTGGTATTAGCAGGCTGCTAACTTATCTGGGTGAAAATCTTGAGCTCTTCCATTGATCTCCTGCTACGGGTGACATCTTCTGCCTCTGTGTGTGTGTGCCTGCTTCCCTGTGAACATGCAAACCTAACAAGTGCTCCTTCCCAATTATTATTATTATTATTGTTAAAATTTGTAGATTCATAGAGTTGTAGACTGTTCTGAGTTGAAAGGCACCCACAAACATTACTGAGTCCAGCAGCTAGCTCTGCACAGGGCTAAAGAATCCCACCATATGGCTGAGAGCGTTGTCCAAAATATTTCTTAAACCCTGACAGGCTTGGAGCTGTGACCACTTCCCTGGGCAGCCTGTTCCAGTGCCTGACCATCCTCTGGGGCTCTGCCACCCAGGGAACCACTAGTATTTATTTGGAAATGGGCCTGATAGGTGACTGCCAAGGCAGAGGTTGTGTCCTTGCAGCAAGCAGAGGTGGAATCTCTGTTCCCTCCCTGCCTGCCCGCTCAGAAGAAGGGGCAGAACACATAAAGGAATTAACCCAGCCTTAGGCAGCACCCTACAGCCAAATGGTGCAGGAAAATTAGAGGAGTCCCTTCAGACATCTTGTCAAAGACCTGCTAAGATCTTTGTGTCCTCCTGCCAGCAGGAAAAAAAGATAGTTTTCTATAGTCTGAAACACTTAAAACTAGAAGAAAGGACATATGAGTCCAAGCAAAGCCCTGGGATTCATCATTCAGCTTTATAGCATAGGAAATCACACTAACTGTAATAAATAGTGAATAGCAGAGATGAGGAAAAAGTAGCCCCCTATGATCCTGAACCCACTTGTGATTTCTCTGGAGTACATCCGGAGCAATTGCAGTAAAAAGAAACAAAAGAGGTCCAGACGCTCAAAGTCAACTTGGCACCATAAAAGTTTAAGGAGTTCATCCTTTGAAGAGCCCTGTGGCTCAAACCAGTTTTATTAAAAGGAAAAAAAAAAAATAGAAAAAGAAAAAGTAAGGAAAAGAAAGGCAGGGAAAGGAAGGCTCTGTTGCAGAGAGAGGTTTATTGTGCATGCAGGGACTGACTGCCTTTGGCTGCAGAACCACACCAGAGCCCTGCTGCCACTGCTGTGGCATCCCATCTCCCCGCACCGTAACGAGATCGCATGTGAAAGCCTAAATTATGCAAATGAAAAGGCTCCACTAATACTGTTGAAATATTCCTGGAGTGTACACTTGACAACCTCAAAGTACATTTCACACCACTAATGACTTCATCACTAACACAATTGTCATGAGTCAAGCAGTTTCCATAGCAACGCCCTCGTACAGCTGTTTACCCATATAAAGTACTGCACCTACTTAGTTCCATATACAGACAGATCACTAGATTCCTAGGTACTGAAATTGAAATAATTCAATTTTCAGTGTCTCTCTTTATGAAGTGATTCTGCCAGCTATAGGTATTAGCATATCAATGTGACTTTGACAGGGTCTGCTGCAAAAGACATATTTTGCAGGCACTTCATGTCAATTAGAGCCCTAACTGTTTCATGGAATAATCATTCCTGCCAGATTAAGGTCAGGCTGCAAGGTAATTTAATTGGTGCCATTATATCTAGGGGGAAAAATGCTCTAATAAAGTGCACACACTGTAGCTGCCAGTGAGGATGTGCTATGCGACATGAAAGGGATTGCCTTCCTAAAACGTGTGGGCAAACCATTTAGAGAGAAGGAAATAAGATGGAAACAACTTCAGATGCTTTGTTTCCAACAAAATTCCAGCGTGTTTGACCAAAGGGGGAATTTTATTTTACTTGAAGTGGTGTTATTCATAAAGGAGGAAGCGCTGAAGGAAAATAAATAAGAAAACGAAAAGGATCCCCTCACTCCGTGCACTTCTTATCTCCTGTGGAATGATAAACACTGTAACTAAAAATCTGACAAAAATCAAAACAAAGTCTGATTTTCCCAGGGCTGGGATGTGGCAAGCAAGGCAGGAACCTCCCTGGCCTCCCCAGGAGAAGCAGAACTGTGGGATTACTCTTTCCTGCTGCAGAAACTTTGAGCCAACAACTTGTTTCATGAGCAGCATGAATCCAGTTTCCTATGGAGTCAGGTAGATTACCCCCTAGATTTTCCCTACCTATCTATAATTCCACTTCCCACATTTTTTCCAGAGGGACCCTTGTTCCTGCAAGAGCCAGGTCCAGGCACACCCAGCGAAGGAGTCAGGACATGATTTTGTGTTAATATGGGTTGGGAAAGTCAACTGCGTAGTTGTTGCTGTCTGCTTTCTTGTAACCTGAAAGGGACAATAATTCTGATATTTTTTTAGTTCTCCAAGTCTTGATTTTCACAGAATTCTATTTATTTTCCCCAGAAATTTGATTTTCCTTAAAGTACATGTTTTGTTTTTCTCTGCTGTCTACATCCAGCCAAAGCTTTCAGTGGACTGGCAGATGGATGGAGCAGAGGGCTCTCCAAAATTACAAATTTATAAGGTAGGAAGGTAATGAGAGAATAAGATTTTTAGCTCTGTATCCACATCCCATGTGGATGTCAACAAACAGGGCCTGTTCTGGGCAGGGCCAGGAGCTGAATTTTTGTGATCCCAGTGGGTCCCTTCCAACTCAGGATATTCTGGTCATAGCCATCTTTTAAACACCAATATATCAAAGATAAAGCCAACTGAAGGATGTATAGTATTCATCAAAAGCTCAAGGCCCATTTTTCAGTTATCCCAACTGTCTCATTTCCACAGACTTCATCTAGGCTGCAATGCCTTAAACTTGAGGATACTCATAGTATACTGTGACAGGGTCAAGAACAGAAAAAAGTTTAGTTTGATTCTTTATAACAACAAAGAGTTTACAAGTCTCTGTCAGGATACTGCAATCTGAAGCTTTTATGTAGCTTTTTTTTTTTTTTTCCAAAGAAAGAGGCTTATTTCTTACATGCGATTTCAGGCTGGTAAATTTTACATCCCTAAAATACTTGCTTTTTATGACTTAGAGATGTGCCTAGGATGTTGTGCTGTGAACACTGATCGTGACAATCTTAAGCTCAAAAAACAGAGATGGGAATGTGAGAATGAAAGTTTTCTTATTTTCTGAATGATAAAAAAAATTATATATATATGTGTATATATCTCACAGGAAATTCTGCCAAAACAGAATAATTTTGCAAAACTGAAGCAATGGAGAAAAATCAGATTCTGAAGCCTTTGAATTTCCCTATGAATATTTCAAAATTCTCTATTCATTATTACTATTTCCTTTTGCATCCACTCAGTCTCATAGAGGAACTATTTAAGAAAGATATAGGACGGATTTTTTTCTGCTATGAATATTGTATAAACTAACTGATTAAGGTCAAGCAAAGGTAGATTATAAATGGAAATGAAAGTTTTTGTCATTATTATTTTCCTTTAAATGTCTGTTAGAACATTTTGGTTCGGCATCTGATTCAAATGCATTTGATCAGCCATAAATTACCCATTAAAATCTCCATTAATCCCATTACAGATGTAGTCTATCTTCCTTCATTTGGTTCACCCTTGGTCCTGAATGCAGGAATATGGATAATGGGGTGAAAGATGGCTCTGGATTTGAGGGCTCAGCAGCTCAAAGAAGTTCAAAGCCCTTAGACCAGTTTTTAAAAATTGAAGTAAGGAACTTTATGTTCTTGGGATGATATTATAGCCACAAACTAACAAATTATAGAATAATTTAGTTTAGAAAAGACCTTTAAGATCATCAATTCCCACCATAAATTTCACACTGTCAAGCCCACCACTAACCCATGTCCCCAAGTGCCACATCCACATGGCTTTTAAATTCCTCCAGGGATGGGGACTGCACCATTGCTCTGGGCAGCCTGTTCTTATGCTTAATAAAGCTTCTTGGTGAAGGAATTTCCCCCAATTTCCACCCTGACCGTCCCCATGCCCAGCCTGAGGCCGTTCCCTCTCCTCCTGTCCCTGTTCCCTGGAGCACAGTCCGACCCCCCCGCTGTCCCCTCCTGTCAGGAGCTGTGCAGAGCCACAAGGGCTCCCCTTTTTTTAGGCCTCCTTTTTTTAAAGGAGTAAGGTTTAGTGACAGCAAGCAGAGATTTATAAACTTGAACCTCCTTCAACACTATGAGGGAACGCCCTTACTGTCTTTCCCTCTCTCCTTATCAAAAAGAAGAGAAGAGAGTATAAATAAGTGCAGAAGGAAAATCATGATGTCTTCCATGTTTTCCACGTTCCTCTCAACACAGACACTGTGGACTATGCTTAATACAGTTCTGCACACAAAGTCCAGATGCAAAATCCACACTAGAAAACCAGTCACGCTGTCAAAAACCTGAAACTCTAAGATGCTTTCTGGTAGAAACTCAAGTTTTACACTCAAGAAAATGTAAGAACAGTCAAAACTCTGTGTGGTTGTTGCTGTATCAGGGTTGTCATTAATCTTTCAGTTGTAACTGAGGAGGGGAGCAAAGACTCAGCCTATTCAACAAGAAACTTTGATTTGAGCTCATGGGACTGAGCTGTAGCTTTTCTCTCACCTGCAAGAAACAGGGATTCACTGTTGAAGCACCAGACTTTGCTTCAAAGGCATTGCAGCAGTGAAATGAACTGTCTGCTGTGGTCTGGGGCGTTGAGCCTCTGCTCTTTTCATGGACAATTTGTCCACATTTATAACATAATCACTTTCACCACTGGACCATGTTCACACCAACATGGCTTGTGGAAAACATCCCTCTCTTCCCCAGATGATCTTCAGGAGGGGCTCTCTACCACCGTGCACATCAGCTGCTGCTCTGCTGTGGCTTTGGCTCCCACTTGCAATATTATTACATTGTCATGCTGCCTGCAGCTTCCAGGTACACCCATGCACCTGCCTGGGGCTGGAGGAGGTGAGCACAGCTCATCAATGAATTTTTAGACTGGCACAAGTTTTTGCTTGTAAGGCCAGCTGCATCCTGCAGGCGCCCTTGTGCTCTGGGCAGTGGCTGGCCAGTGATGGGGGAGGTAACAGTGTACAAACAGATTGATTTTCTGCTTGCTTTATGAAGTGTTACAGTTTCTCTTTCCCCTTTTTCTGTCTTTTTGTTTAATAATACCTCCTTCTTCAGCTCCTGTCATAGGAATGGACGTGTTTCCCGAGTCCAAGAATGCTGCGTTCAATGTAAAAATTTAAGGACTATGAAAACCTCTAGATCATATAGCTCTTTCTTTCTTTACTTTTTAAATATTTTTTGAATGACATGGAAAACAGGCAATGGAAAGTTTTCACATTTGTGCAAACATCTTATTTCAAAGGTTGTCAGACAACAAATAAACTAAACAGATGACAAAAGCTGACGAAAACTGGGAAAATATTGTCATAAACAGAATTTATTCAAAAACACATTTCCATCTGGATGAAATCCCCTTTCATTCTTTTCTTCTAATCTTATTTTGAATGAAATAATTTTTTAACAAAACTCTCAGCAGAACTGGAAGTATCCCCCTGATGCTAAGGCCTGACTTGTTAACTGCCATTGGCTTTCTCTTCACCAGGTGAAGCAAACCAGATGGGTTTGGCCAGGGATACCTCACTTGCCATGAGAAGACCCTTTAACAAGCAAGCAACATTATTTTGTCTGTAGAGTGTTTACAGCCTGCAACACCCTTTTTTAACCAGCAAAGAAACCCATTGTCAGAAAAAGATACTTCAGATTTTGACTGCTTGCTTTTAGCTGCTATAATGCTCAAAGCAGAGAAAGCAGCTCAGAACATGTACAAAGGAAGAATATATAGGGCTATAAATTAAGGGAATAAACCTGAAAAAGGCTTTCATGCCTAATTTATTTTTTATTTTTTTTTTACACAAGGAAGACAACTTGCAAATGTATATCTGTGGAAAGAGGAGGTGGCAGTGAACAAGGACAGTGCATTTCCCAGTAGGAGATGAGTAAGCTGAGGGATAGCTGCAGGATGTCAAGATGTACTCTGCTGTCACAAAGATTTTACACATAGGCTGGACAACCTGTTAAATAAATCAACATGTATCTATCTCTCTCTCTATTTTTTTTTTCCCCCCCAGATATCTACGTGGAAACTCACAGCTGCATTTTAATGTGTGCAGAGTGTTTGTTAACTTGGCATAGCCTTTTCATCATTTCCAAACCAATGCTACCTCTGGGGGGTGAATCATCATTATGTAACACAGCACACATGGTACCATGTGATGATCTTTGTCCTTGCTGAGGAGTGAACAAAAAGAAACTGAAAAACCACAGAGCAATATTAATACAGAGGTACACACACATCCTAGTTATCATAAACGGGATAGACTGGCTGCTGGGTATGTTTTTCTCACCTCTCAAAAACACTTATTGATTTGAGTGGGAAATGTTCTTTCCTAGCCAGTACAGATTCTGGTCTCTGGAGGAATTAAAGGTGAAAATTTTTTTTTTTCTAATCAGCTTTTGCATTGAAAAGAGGAATTTCAGCTTACTGCAGTAGTCAGAGCAGACTTACAATAACCTGTAGCTCGTCCCTGTCTTAACTCTTAACCTCTTATGCACTGCACTGATCCAGAAAACAAAATAAAGTGAATTTTTGTGATCAGAAGTCTGTTGTAAAGCTGAAGAAGATCAACTTGGTGGTCACAATATAAAAGGAAAGAGTGAGGTTGTTGCATGGGAAGTTATAAACAAAACAGAACAAGACAGAACCGAACAAATGATAAACAAGAACCGAACATGAAACTGGCTAAACCAGAGACAAAGCAACTTTGGCTATTCCTCTGCCCTGATAATGGAAAACATCAAGGGAATGTTAGTTATGAGGAGAAGTTTCCAATGTAACTTGAACAAATCCAAGACTGGGCACCTCTGCTGTCCCTGGGAAATGTAGACAACAGCAAAAGTGTGTTGGAAAACATCTGTCTGGAGAGAAGGATCAGGGAATATCCCACCTATAACTGAGTGGTTTGTTCTCTTGTAGACAGACTCAGGCACCAAGAACTGGGAACTGACCTCTTGCAGGAATTAGTAAAGGTGAGAAGATTTTTAGAAAGTTGGGGAAGTAGGCTTCAGAAACAGAAAGAACAGAAAAATTAGAGTTAGCTGCAGCCTTAAAGTCTGAAAGTAGAAAAAGTTACAATGGCGCAGAAAGCAAGGAAATTAAACGATAGTTTGAGTCTGGCTGCTGCTGGATGTACTTGACCTTTGCCATCTTCCTATTGTCTCAACCATGCAATAAGGCTGATGCTGCTAATAAAGCTCAAGGAATGCACCCCAGCCCCATTTGTGAAAAAGAAAAACACCAACACAAATTCATATTTCGAGAAATAGTGTCATTTACAGGGGAAACCACCAGGACCACCACTGCCCCAGACAGCTGTGACAACATTGAAATCCTGCCTCAGAAAGGGTCAATAGGTTCTAAGATGGAATCAGTGGAAGATAACAGATTTTGCACTAGGGGTGTGAAATGGCTTCATATGTCATAAAACTGCCTCTCCCAGGTTTGGGAAGAAAAAGAAGACAGACATCCTATCAAGTTCTACTCTTAATATTCAAACTTCCTCAAGAACTTTCAGAAGGTTTAATATTTTCAGTAGATGTTTTAGAAACCTTTTATACGCAACAGCTTGCCCCTGTCCTGCTGTTCCACAGGTGGACTACCCAAGCTGCCAACAACCAAAGAACAACATAAAGTGCCTTGAGAAAGGAAGAGCTGGAAATAGCTAATATGGAATACTAATATGGAATCACAGAATGGTTTGGGCTGGAAGGAGCCTTAAAGATCAGCCAGTTGGCATGGGATAACGCCACCTTCTAGTAGACCAGGTTTCTTCAAGCCCCATCCAACATGGCCTTGGACACTTTGAGGGATGGGGCATTCACTACCTCTCTAGGCAACCTAATATAAACCTAAGTTTTGAAAAATGGTATTGATTTTCACCAAAAGTCTGTATTATATATCACAGTATGAAAACAGGGATTGAGCAGAAAAGTACTTTGCTTCTGTGGTTTACTAAGTCAACATGGGATTAAATAGATGTTTGTATCTACACTGAATTAAGATTTCAGTGATTGTCATTCAAATTTTGTCTGCTGTTTACAGTCAAATATTCTACCACCCAGACTCTTTCTTTAAATACTTGTATCAAAATATCACTATGAAAATTAATACATGGCATGGACTCTGATGGGATTTTTTTTCTGTCAAAATTGTCATTCTCCAAGTTCACAACTCACCATGCATACAACAGGGAAAAGGAGGAAAAAAGTACCTGCCAAGTATTCACAACATATTTTCAGACAGTAGCAGTATCACTTAGGTTTGAAAGAATATCAAAATCAGGTATTGCAAACTGTCCAAATACTTCTGCATTGCAATGTTTCATACTTTAAGAAATAGAAGGAAAAAACGATTTGCCATGTTTCAGTGGATCAGTTTCTGAGTTATGAAGCTGGTAAATTAATGAATACTCAGACACAAGAGAGTGTGGTGCAATGAGCCACATAGAACAGAGAATCATGGAATGGTTTTGGTTGAAAGGCATCTTGGAGATCATCTCATTCCACCCCCAGTGGCATGCATGGGCAGGTACACCTTTCACTAGGCTGGGATGCTCCCTGGCCCTTCTGCCCACACTGCTGGGGATGCAGCCAGGACACAGAGAGTGTCTGGGCTGCAAGGGCACATGGCTGGCTCGTGTTCAGCTTCACATCAACCAGCATCCTCAAGTTCTTCTCCCCGTTGTCGTTCTCAACCCATTCCCTGCTCAGACTCTGTCTCTGCTGGGGATTGCCCCAAACCAGGCAGACTTTTCAGCCTAGCTGAACTTCCCAAGCTTTGCACATTCTCACCTCTCCATCCTGTCCATGTCCCTCTGGATGGCATCCTTTCTCTCCAGTGTGTGGCATCCTCACACAGCTGAGGGTTATTAGCAGTTATGCTGGGGGTGCATTGATGCCACTTCTCAGCACTGCCATTGTGCACTTGTCACCAACAGAGCTGTTTAAGGGCACCAGTCCCAATTCCAGCCCTTGGGAATGCCACTGACTACTGGCCTCCTCTTGGACATCAAGTCCTTGACTTCAACCCTTTAAAGGAGATCATCCAGCCAGCTCCTTATCTACTTGAGTCATCTATCAAATCCGTGTCTCTCAAGTTTAGAGACAGGGATTTCATGTGGGATAGAGTCAAATGCTCTGCAGAAGTCCAGGTTAATGAAATCAGATGCCCTTCCATCATTCCCTAACACTGCAACCCCAACAGAGAAGGCCTCTGAGTGTGCCAGGCACAATCCTCCCTTAGTGGGTCCATGCTGGCTGTCACCAGTCCCTTCCATATGTTCCACATGCCTTAGCACAGTTCCCAGAAAAAACTGCCCCATGGTCCTGCTAGAGACCTCGGTGAGACTGACTGGTCTGTAGTTCCTTGGGTCTTCCCAACACCCTTGGGTCTTTTTCCTTTTTAATAGTGAGGGTTACGTTTTCCCTTCTCCTGGAAGTCAACTCAGATTTCATCACACCACTTCTACAACTACTCAAATATGATGGGCAGTGGCCCAGTAACTCTTTATTCTCCAAATCCAGTCTAAACCTACTCTCTGTCAGTTTGAAGCCATTCCCCCTGGTCCTGTCACACCTTAGTAAATAATCTCTCTCCACCTTCCTTGCAGGCTTCCTTCAGGTACTGGAAAGCCACATTTAGGTCACCCCAAAGCCACCTCTTTAGCAGGCTGAAAAATCCCAATTCCCTCAGCCTTTCCTCTCAGCAGAGCTGCTCCATCCCTCTGATCACCTTGCTGCCTCCTCTGGATTCACTCCAGCAGCTCCAGGTCCTTGTGCTGTTGGAGCCAGGGCTGGGGAAGCTCTGCAGGTGGGGTCTCAGCTGAGCCCAGGGGCACAGGGGTAGAATTCCCCCTTTCCTGCTGCCCACCCCTTTCCTGGGTGATGTCAGCCCAGGATGTCACCCAGCCTGTTTTTGAGCTTCACATTCCTCACAGGCATATCCTTGCTGGGATCCAGATTAAGTGAAATGTATGTAAGTGCATGCATGAGTAATAAAATGACCAGAGTGGATGCGTATGCCCCAAATCAGAAAAATGACTTAAACATAGACAGTGCCCAGAAATAAAACAATTACAAAAGAGTGTTCTGAGGGTAGGGGGAACCATGTGGCACCAGACCAGAACTTACAGGGGGAGGTCAGGTCATTTACAGGCAGAAAGAGTGGTTTTATCCCAACTGCAGAGAGAGAAGTGGTACCTGAACATCACTGATGCTCTAGAGGGAGTTTCAGAGGTTGAGCCAGGAGTGACTCTATTTTTTCTTTTAGAAGAAATCGAAAACATTCTAAATTATCTGAGCATGACCTTGGAGTATAATTATGAAAGTTTAAATTCAAACCTTTTTACAAAAGGTCCATTAATTCTGAGAGGATTTTTTTTTTAATACTATTTTTTAAATTTTTTTATGGTGAGATTTTTTACCTTGATTTAACTTCATTTTCAAGCTTCTGTGCATTAAAAGACAGATAATGATGCTCTATTGTATGTAAGGTATGTTGTCTGAATTTCATTTTCCTGTAGGTGAGTTAAACCAAATCATTTTTAGAGATACCCTAAAGATTCCAAATAACAGGAAATCTGCCATGTTGGCTGATGAACAGATACAATATGCTGCAACTGCCACTGGTAGAAAATTGGAGGTAATTTCAAGTTTTAATTTCTCTTACTTTTAACTCTTGAGCATTCTTATAAACTGGGTCTTCAAAATTAAAATACCCATTTCTACCTGTTCTACTTCTATGCAATTTCCCCACATGTCACTAGCCACACACACTACTAAAATCAGATGGAAAGGCTTTTCTCCCCAAACAGAAATAGATAATACTTGCCCTCCATCTGCTTTCTTTTTCTTACTCTATTTTATTTGAAGAAACCACCAGAAATTTCATAGCTTTTCTAACAATGCTGAGTAATGATCAGAGATTAATGTTTTTTGAATGGATACATTCATTAGGACAAAAATCCCAACAAACCCATCAAGAAAATATGGCTCCAGAGGGATGTGAGTTATTCATGAAGTGTGGTCAAAATCAACATAAATTTTGTGGCCAAGGGAGCTGAAAGAACATTTGGAAAAATATAATATTTTGTATTGACATTTTTTAAGAAGATATTGCTTATTTTATTTCCAAGTGTCATTTTGTCTCAAAAGATGGAAAACATTTCCTTTTAAAACAATCCTATAATTATAACAGGGACAATATTGCATATTTTCCATGATATTTCCTACTTGGTATTTTATGACACCATATTTATTCAAACATCAGTCCTAAATCTCATATTGAGGCAGTCATTGTCTTATATTTCCTACCTTTGAGATTAATTTCCACTAGCATTTCTTTTTCACTGTTTTTTATCTTATAAATTTGA
Source organism: Fringilla coelebs (assembly GCF_963513975.1). Taxonomy (NCBI): domain Eukaryota; kingdom Metazoa; phylum Chordata; class Aves; order Passeriformes; family Fringillidae; genus Fringilla; species Fringilla coelebs. Next base: position 3,261,020 of record NC_140031.1, read on the forward strand.
TCTATAGTTTCTGTTGATGGTACTGGACATTTTGTTTTGTTTATGAACTTGGTCTAATAGATGTTGAACCTCTGGTTAGGCATTTCACTCATTACTGCACTCATTACTGGTCTACTTAAAACCATTGTGGCATTTTCAGATTTTACTGGTAAAGATTTATCTCATTGATAGAAATGCTGAAGGGAGCTGGATTAAGACCCTAATCCCTTGAAGACTGCATTAGCAGCAACTCATGGATTTCTACACATTAAAAACTCTGTTTCAAGACCTGTCAGAGAGGGAGTTCTAATCCATCTAATGTTAATTCAATATAATGTGTCAGTTTTTAATCTAAAAGTCATGTGGTACTAAATGAAATTCATTGGAGAAATTCAAGTATATTATGTCAACACCCTTTTTTTATTAACCAGACCTGCACCATTGTCAGAAAAAATGATGTTTGTTTGACTATACTTACGCCCATGCAAACATGTTGACCAGCATCAGTTATATTTTCAGCCTGTAGTTATTTTTTGACTGAGTCCTGAATTAAATGTCTCTGTGGTTTCATCAGACTGACATCTGACTAACGAGTTTACTGAGTCATCTCTTCTGATCTCTTCAAACGCAGGGCTTTCTCTAGCAGCCTTCCAATCATCAGGAAATATCCTCAACTTTTCAGAAAGTTGTTAAAATCTAGTTTGGACAGCTACATCTTTTTGGATCACCATGACACATATACATCTCTGATTATTTAACATTGTGTTTCCCTCTATACCAGATGGCCTCCACTCTACTGCTGCTTTATCTGTCAAGTTCATTCTCCTGATTAACATCACTCACAGGACAGAACTACATGTTTTAATATGAATTTTTATGCTTTAAACATTTTTAATATATGATAAAAAACATTTTATGGCATCACTGTATTCACATTTAATAATGAACAGCAAACATGGAGGGTTTTTTCCCCTTATGCATTATATAATTGCACTTTTATATATTTTCATGTGTTAACTTCTCCATATTATGCTGTTTTGTTTTTATTTTTTCAGATGTCCTATAACTTATTTCACACCTCTTTTAATACATATCTTAAACACATATTTTAGATATCACTACATTATGAAAAGTATTCCTCAAAATAGAAGACATTCATCTTTCCATCAGAAAGGTGGAGAACGGGTTTTATTTCCTTGCTTCCTGATCTATGCCTTTTGTTAAATTTCATTGCATCTTCATCAAACATGAGCAATTTAACTGGAATTGTACTTCTTTTCTCACAAATAAAACAGATTTCCCAGGCAATGGTACTGAACTTGCAACATTTCAGGACCTCTTTACTATTATTATTATTATTATTATTATTATTATTATTATTATTATTAGTCAAAAAACCCTAAATCCCAAATCCTATCTGTAGCACAGCAAGGCATAGTAATGCCAAATTATTTAAATCACTTCACCATCGCTTCTCAATAACTTTTTTAATATTCTCTCTTGGTAAGCATGCCAAGAATTTGTGTTTCACTGCTAGTAAGACTTCTGTACTTGGGGAAAAAAAAGATAATGAAAATTGTATTGTGAGAAAACACAGGATATGCTGCCATCAAGGTCACAGCTCATATACTCAAGAGAAAGAAGTTGCCAAGGGCTAATTTGCACATTATTGTTTAAGTTCTTAAGGAAGGGGAGGATTTGGCCCTGGACTAGCATTTTGTGATCAAACCAATATGCTCAAGTTTGGATGGGCAGTTTAAGGAAAAAAAAAAAAGAAGTGACCTATTTCTATAAAATTAATTCTGTAAGGTTAAAGAGCCTTTCTAGAGTAAGTCAGGTTTCTGAGATTGGTGAGAGTACAGCAGTTAAAGGAAAAACAGAGAGTGATACAGGTCTTCTACTTTCTGATTCTGATCCTGGGACGTTATCTGTGGAGCCATCACAGCTCTTGTACTCCCTAGTCTTGGGAATGTTTTGTTCTCTCTTGCTTAAGAAGAGTGAAGGGTGATTGTGCCTTTCAAAAACTGTCCCTGCTCTTTCCTACCGAGAGCATTTCATTCTCCCAATCCTTGTTTCAGAGGTTTAAAAATAAAAAAGCCGAAGAACACGGTTTCAATTTGAGGGGATGCATGAATTGTATTATTTAATTAATAAAATTATACTCCTTTGTATTATGTGCCATAGGGAGTTTTGTTTGCTCACACTGTGGTGAAAAGACAAGCCCCGAAATATGAAAAAACTGAGGGGTGGCATGGATAACTTGTTGGACAGAACAGAAGAAAAACCAGAAGTCCTCTGGGCAAGTCAACACCAATGTACAAGGCAGGTACGGACTAAATCTTGGGAGCTGCACTCTTAACCCAGGCCATTGAGTACAAAAACACTGATTCAGCTCTAACATTCTGCAAAAGTAATTCTGAACTCAACACTTTTGCAGAGTTTTAAACCATTTAATCTCAAGACCAAGAAACTGCCAGTTTTATCTCTCTGTCATCCTGCAAAGATCTGTTCAAGATGTACACTTATAATAAATACAGAAATAATAAATCTTCTCTCTGAAATACACTTTGTCTAGCGTTTCATTACTGCCTTCAACAACCTTTATATTGCCTTTCACAATGGTGTCTTATCTAGAAAAGAGGTTAAAGTGCCCAGAGCCTGGTTAGAGAAAATGAAGGTAGGAGATATGTTCTTACATGCCTCTTATTTTCATTTCCCCTTTCCTACGGTTATGAGCAAACTTCTCTTCAGTCCATTTCTGTAGATTACTTCCATTTAATCTTTTGTTCCTCTTTGCAAGAATACATCTTCAGAGTCAATTCAAGCTCTAATACATGGCAATTACTAAGGAAATAAAATGCTATTACCCCACACCTTCAAGGATTTTGGACATATTCTTCTTGCCTTTTCTATTTCCAATATCTAAAGTGCAGCACTCCTCCAGTGCCCTTGAAGAAGTACTTGTTACATTGCGCATTATTTCTTAGCAGCAGAAGGGATAAAAATATCATCTTCAATTTATGAATCATTCTTATCTTTACTCTTCACCTTTAGCTCTCTTTGTGCTTCCTTCTCTCATAGTCTTCTAAATTATTTCTGGAAAACTAGTGTGCCTAAATTGGAACACTTTATTTTGCTACTACTTTTATCAATGTTTTTACTCCTGCCATCTTGAGGAAGTTCAGCCTCACTCTTTTGGCACTCAATAACCTTATAGCAGAAACCTATTTTTCTTTTTTTTTTTTTCTGGCACACTGTAGGGTTCTATTTTTACTTTTTTTTTTTTTTTTTTAAATTCCCTATGCTATTGCTTTGTCCTAAACCTATTTCTGACCAAAGGTGCATTGGTCTTTACTAGAAGCACACAGTTCTTGGCTCTGATTTCCTCAAAAGCTGTATTAAGGAAATGAAACCAAAGGACACCATGCACAAGAAACTCTTACCTACATAAGAAATTCTTACCTACATAAGAAATGATTGCAAGGAATACTTGTGGAACGAAATAATAGGGTGGCATTTTAATGTGCTCCAAAGAAGGCAAAGAACCATTGATATATTAATTTTGCATATTCCTGAGCATGAGCAATGTCCAGGCACCCAGCATGGCCTCAGAGGCAAATTTAAAAGGCAATTGGATATTCTGCCAATGGACATGATTAACTTACTAAGATAGCCCAGACTTACAAGGCAAGGGGATTAATACTGTGAGATGAGTATCAAAATCCATGGAGATACGAAGGTTACAAACCAAGACAGGAGGCTAGGGCTGACACACTGGGCTTCATGAGCTGGGTGGGCAAACAGTTTCTTCAAAACACAACACCTGAGAATCTTCTGCAAAGAGTAGATGTGTTTCAGCTCCCTACCCAGCAGCAGATATAAAATGTGCAGCCTAACTTCCCCAAGGAAAGATGTGCACACCAAAACAATGAGAGATCAGCCCCCCAGAGCAGTCACACAGACAAGATAGAATAGCTGGGCACATTTTCAGTAACATTCTCTGTTTTTATAGCATTTTCCCACTTTGGACAGCTCTCCAAAATGCTAACCACAACCACATGGCTGTCAAGTCACAGATATGTGAGCCACAGGAGCCCCCACAAAAGCCCCAACACCTCTATTGTGTTCCCTTGCAGTGAGATAAGATTTCTCAACAAGGCCCCAAGCTGTGTTGGCTCCAAACTGAATTTCAGAAGGACCTTGCAGGAGGCAGGTAAATTACACAACAGTTATGACTTGATATTTCTCTTTCCCTCAGCATTTTGCTGCTACTATGCAAATTCAGTCAGCTCTTAAGTCTAATACATTTATTTCAAAAGTTAGAACATACTTAAGGCATTTTGGAACCAGAGAGACCTTCAGCAGTAGAAGCACATTGTTCCTTTCTACCTTTATTCCAACACAGTATCTGCTGAAGTCAGATATAATAAAGACCCTACACATGGGAAATGGCCTCACGTTTCACCAGGGAGGGTTCAGGCATCAGGAAACACGGCCAGGGCAATGGTGGTCACCATATCTGGAAGAGTTCAAAATTATGTAGATACACCACTTGAGGACATGGTTAATGGTGAGAATGGGGCTGGGTTGATGGCTGAACTTGGTGCTCTAAGAGTTCTCTTCCAACCTTAGTGATTCTTTGACTCCATAGAGCAGGGTGATGGTCTGCAGCCTTACAGCTGCTGACTCTTGTGTGTAGGAGAGCTTATAAATCAGTACACATTAGCCCTATTCATAAACCCTATTCATCATAAATCAGCACAGATTAACCCTATTCAAAACCCTATTCAAACCTATTCTCCAAAACTAAAGATGTGGAGCTCCTGGTGCAGTCTTACAACAGTGTAAATTTTGGAAGGTTCAGCTGCAAGGAAGGACAACACAGCAATTCCCATTTTACATGGAAAATTGGGACACAAAGAGGCCAACAACTGGAAGGCTGACTGTCAGAGGATTTCTGAAAGTCTTTGAGGATCCAAGTTGACCTGGTTTGCCCATGATCACTCCTAAATGTTGTGGTAATAAATTTCTCCAGGCCTGGGAAAATGAAGCACCAGGACATGGAAACAGGGTGTCACAATTATTTTTCTCAGTTTTTCAACCTTATTTCTCATTTGGTTTCAAATGTACATTTTAACAGCTTTTTGGCTGTTTTTAGGGAGGGAAGAAATTAAGAATTCTGGAAGAGCAAAGAAACAAGAACAAAATAAATGAAATGGTGAGTGCTGAGTCACATATTTTTAAGACCTAGATCCCTGTTCATTCAAGGCCAGGTTGGGTGGGGCACTGAGCCACCTGATGTGCTGAAAGGTGTCCCTGCCCATGGTAGAGAGTTGGAAAGAAATGAGTGTTAAGATCCATTTCAACGCAAACCGTTCTAGGATACCACAATCTCTGCTGAAGCTGATTCCATAACATGCAAAATTAATGGCCTGTAATGTTGCTAGATTTCTGGTGAATATTACAATTTTTCTGTCGGTATAAACAAACATTTTCTGGCTTGTGGGTTGATAAAATGCTCAGAAAAGAAGGAAGCTGGAAAGCTCCCTGGCAAACCACCTTGAGGAATATTTTGTGGCAAGACACCACAAAAGTGTGCCTCAGTTTTAACACCCAAGTTCTTACAATGTGTTGCCCAGTGTTGCACATATATACGTGTGTGTGTGTGTGTGTGTGTGTGTGTGTGTGCATGGAAGATGCAACAAGTATTTGAAATATTCTCAGAAGAAGACAGCCTCAGAGCTGTTGGATGTCTGCTGTGAAAATGAAACGACCCACTAAGTGCCACCACTGCAGAAGATAAGTCTGGGATAAGAAGCAAGCTGCAAAAATGACACGGCTAAGAAATGAAAAAATGTAGATGTTTAAGGATATCAGCTCTGTGTAAGTGGATGGTTGGGATGAACAGGTTGGAAAATTAAGAATCATGGCTAGCCATCCTTAAGCTTCGCAACTATGTGCTGTCAGCACAATTCTCATCCTATCTGGATTCACAGAGAGAAGAGCCCCGATGGTGGAGTGACTTCTAATTTGCACCATCAGGGTGGTGCTTGCAGTCTCCTGCCTGTAAATGACAAAGCTGTCAGCACAGGTTTGTCTGGTGCCATTTCCAGGTGAAGCTAGTGAGGACTCTGTGCTAATGAGGAGTGCAGTTGTGTGCTAAAGCGGTTAGGGAAAAATCAGATCATTTTGTTAAAGAAAAAAAGAAAAAAAAAGAAAAAAAAGGGGGGCAGAAATAAAAGAAGATAATCAAGGTTTGTGTAACTATGTGTATGTGAGAGAATGCACTGTGAGGGAAGAGTGAGATGTGCAAGGGGAGGCCATTTGCTCCAATCTGATAGCATTACTAATACATAATGACCCTGCCAGCGAGGCACTGCACAGCTGGAATTAATCTGAGAGAATGTGTGCTGCTGCACAGACAAGCACAGAGAACTTTCCCTGTGTGAAGGCAGCGTGAAGCCCTGCCCTGTGGCTTGGAAGCAGTTCATCAGGCCCTGACAGCACCGACATCTTCTTTAGGCCATCAGTTTGGGAAGGGGGGAGGAATGATCCCCACCCTGCTCAGAACAGCACCCAAGAGGAGATTTTTGTTTTATTTCGTGCAGTCCACCACTGTGTCTCCCCTCCCTGCTTTTTTAAATTCAATGTGGTTTTTTTTAATCACCTGGTTATTTTTGTTCTTCCCTTCCCTTATTGCATTGGCTCTGAACCCAGCTGAAAATCTGCCATGGCTTATTTACACCAAGCATCTATTGAGGCCATAAGCAGCTGCTCCATTTAGCCAAGCACCTCTGTGCTATCCAGTTTCTCTCCTTGTTATAATAAGGTGCTTTCTTTTAAATCCATGCTGTGAGGAGGTAGTAGTGAAATGTATGCAGCAGATGACTGTTCTCTCTGAAAGAGGGTTTTTGAAAACTCAGTGAGCCCAGGGTCATTATTAATAAACAATTCCCCAGTAAAAGACAACTCTATCCAGAAATGCACTACAACCACAGCTGGTTTTAAGCAGATTCATACATATGTGTGGTTTCTTGCCTCCAAGCCCCTCTTAACTCCAATCTGGACCTGGGAGGTTTCTGATTTGCATCAGTAAGTGATTTACCCCGAAGATTTCAGATTGCCAGTGTGACCCAGTCTCCCCTTGTCATGTAGCAGAGCTCCTTTCCTACAGAAATATAGCCATGAGGAATTGAGGGAAATAAGAAAAGAGCTTTGAGAGGGAAATAATATGGGTTTAGTGCAGAAAATGAGACAAAATGGGGCTTCTGCAAGGAAAAAATATGACTTTGAGGGGAAAGTTTTGTCCTGTTTCTGGTGAAAGCAAAAGCAGACACGCTTGTTCATACACACACATAGAGCTTAGCTTGCAAACATTGATTTAATGTTCATTTCACCCCTAATTATCCTTGTAATAGCTATCGAAAGTCTCACGTAGTCACCAAATTGAACATAACTTCCCGTGCACCGCTTCCAGTTACTGCAGGAATTATGGCTTTATTGCCATTATTAACTTTCCCCAGCTCTAATGTATGCCTGGCCTTGAATTACCCCACTGTAGGGGCCAGTGACTCCAGCACAGTTTGTTAAATGATTTTCTTGGATTTTACTTCTCTCCAGCTCTTCATTCCAGTCTGACTCCCCAGCATCACCCCTAAGTATTGTTCCTACATTTAACACCACTCCTCTTCCAACTTCCACTTTTTCTTGATTTCTGTGGAATTTCCCTGCCTTTCTTTTAGACTTCCCTCCCTGCCACTCCCAGGATCTTGTCCTAATCCTTCGGTTCCTCAATTTCTGGTCAAAGATTTCCCAAGTCTTGGAAGATTCTTCCTTCAGGCACTATATCTCCCTCTAAAAACACTTGCTCCAATTCATTGGGTTGGGATCTTGGCAGGGCCACCCCAGACAGAAAAGAGCTGCTAGAAAAGCCAGAGGTTGGCTGCAGGAGCCAGCAGAAGGTCACAGACCTCCACCAGGCACTTCCACAGGTCTCACCACGCCTTCTGTGAGATAGCTGGGCTGAGCTGTGGAACTGCCCTTTGGCTTAGTGAATAATTTGGGCTTGGTGAACACAGGTTGGCCTGTAGTTTAAGCTGAGCTGATGGTGGAGTCAGTGCTAGATTGACTCTCCTGGCTTAAAAACCACAGGAAATAAAGAAGTGAATGAGTTAAAAACCTTACCCCACCCCCTCCCCCAAATAATCACAGAAAACCCCGCCAACCTCAAATTCTCTGCCTAATTTCTGGTTTGATTTTGCCAGACTTCAGCTCCTAGGCTTGTTAAATCTTTCTCCTTGCTTTTTAAGAGTTTTGTTGGGTTTTTTTGTCAGAGGTACTCAACTCTACATACTATCTTTGAAAAATTAAAGAGTTTGTCTATCCAAAGTTTTGAGTAGGAGGTATTTTTGCCATTTCTCTTAAGTAATTGAGTGACTTTCTTCTGTAATTCCAGCATTTCAACGTGCAGTTTTTCACATACAAACTAAGAGTCTGATATGGGATCTCAGTTTTACTATAAAAATACATAAATCATGAGACAAAGGGGGAGGAAGAAGACCTACAGTCCCTTTCCCACCAAGGTTTCCCACACCTGCATTGATCATTCATCTTTATGACTCATCCTCATCTTTCCTAATATTTGTCTCATGGCCTGTTTGGTGCCTTCTGTGATTCCCGTACATTGACAATTAATCCAGGATTAATTGCAGAAAACCAAGGGGGTTTGGTCTCTTTGATAGCAAGGGGCACACCCTGATAAGGACATTCAGCATTTATTTGGTATCCACTTCTTTTGCCACTGATCACAACTTTGGGTAGCTATTTTTCCCCCTGGCTGCACCCACTAGATATCTATCACATATTGGACTGTTTATTCTGTTCTAAATGTGTTTCTGGGCTAGGAACCAGGTTCCTCATCCTGCTATTGAGACAAAAAAAAAATATCAGACACTTGATAAGTGCAATGCCAAACAAATATTTCTTAATTATGAGAAGATTAAGGAGAATGAGCTGATTAAAACTTTGCTTCAAAGGATGTTGAATCTCAAGGTCAGGCTGCACAGGGCTTCAAGGTCAGGTTGGATGGGATTCTGAGCAACCTGGTCTAGTGAAAGGTGTCCCTGCCCATGGCAGTGAGTTGGACTAGATGAACTTTTAAAAGTCCATTCTATGTCTTGGGTTGTAAGATACGGTTTGGGGGTGTTTATTCTATCGCCATCTGTTAGAGGTGGGGCACTTATCTTCTGTTAATTAGGCATCCTGTTTTCTTTATCTCTTCCACAAACCAATCCTCCCTCTAGGAGATCTCTTCTGTCCATGACCAGTGAGTGTCCCTGCATGGCTGATCAAATTCCGTCGTCCCATGGGGAGAAGCTCCACCCAGAGGGAGGAGCCAAGCATTCCTCCCTGGATATAATCTGAGATTTGGAACACCAGAGCAGCCTTTTCCCCCCTGCATTCCCAGAGGAGCAGCTTTCTCCTCCACTGCATTCCCAGAGGAGCAGCTTTCTCCTGCCCTGCATTCCCAGAGGGAGAGCAGGCCATCTCCAGCAGCCCTGGAGCTGCAGAGGAAAACTCCCCCCTTGTCCAGGATCCCTGCCCCAGCAGAGCCACAGCTGGGACTGCAGGAGGGCTGAGCCCCCCTGGGATGGGGCTGTGCCCCCACTCTGACACACAGGGGACAGGGACTGCCTGACTCTGTCAGTGTTCTTTCGTATTACTGCGTTTTTATTTTTTTTTATTTTAATTTTCTTCCCTAATAAAGAATGGTTATTCCTACTCCCATATCTTTACCTGAGAGCCCCCTTAATTTCAAAATTATGATATTTCATAGGGAGGGGGTTTGCATTTCCCATTTCAGGAGAGGTGCTTCCTCAGCAGACACCTGTCTTCAAACCAAGACACTAACCCAAACTGTTTTACAATTTCAATATGCAGCCACTCTCAGTGTGCAATTGGAGCATGTGGTTTTACTGCAGAGTGTCAGAGTGTCCTGGCTAGCACTGGTTTTTGTAGGACAGGGAGATTACAGGACATGATGGACACGTGGCTGCATGGCTGCAAAGCCTCTCCAGAGGAGAGCTACTGCTGTGCACAGCCCTTCATGTTGAGATTCTGAGTAATGGTTCTCTACCCACAAGGGCTTTAAAGGCCATGGGATGGAAGAGGAATGATTAATAACAGTAATTTGTAAAGGTTATGTTTGCATATCTTCATTTATTTGAAGGCTCCAAATGGCAGCTGATCTCTCTAAATGGGAACTGAAATGGGGAGACTTAAAAGGATTTTAGCCAAAAGTTTCATCATGGACTTGAGGGCTTGTGGGATTTCATTGCCAGTAGCATGACCAAAAGTTCCAGAGATTTTTCCAGCAGTACAAAGCACCGTTTCTGGAAGTCCCATATGATCCTCTTTTGCCCATAAATAGCACAGCATATCACCACACCCACCAGTTCTCCTGGTGGAAGACAAAACTGAATTTCAGAGATGGCTGAAGGTTTCTCTCTGTGCTTTTTTGTGCATTTTGTGTTCCCTTGCAATTAATGCAGAAGAAGAACTCCAAACCTTTTGTAAAAAGCATTTATATATTTATAAGCACATAAGCAAATGAGAGAGCTTGTAGAGGGAGGTCTCAGCTCCTGAAATTGTTCATCAGGTGGATTGTGGCTGCTAACAAGAAGCAAAAGGCAACACACACAATAATTGAAATCAGCAAATCAAGAAAAAGAATGTGATTTGGAACTGCAGGAGGAGAACCTTTAGAACCTTTTTACAGAGGTCTCATTACCTGCTCTCTGTATTCAAGGCTGGGTATTTTGAGGACACTTGACTGCAAATCTACAGTCAGTAAACCCTCCTCTTGGGTCACACATTCATTGCTAGGGTAACATTACTGCAGGTACAATATTTCCACTGGATCTACTGTAGATATATTTTTGAAAAACAGATCCAACATTCCTCTGCATTGTAGTTTTGTTAGGGGTGCATTAGTGACTCCAATGACACTGTGCTTATTACAAGCATTAAGTGACTGCTTTGAGATAGACCACACAATCACCACTTAGAAATCATAGATGCCTTCTACAAACACACATCTGTTTGCAATGGGCTCTCCCTTCATTCAGCTTCCCTGAGGTTCCTCTCCCATCAGCGGGTTCATCACCAAAGCACAGAGAGCTGGTTTTGTGGGAAACATATTGATTGAAATTCTTATCTGTGAAATCAAAGTGTATAATGAATCAGTCTGCAAGCAGTGCTCCCTGACAAACAGCATCCCTGCCAAACACAAGAACTGGCCAGAAATCAAATTTCTAGGTGTTACTGTTTACTAAGCAAAATCATCAGATTGTCTTTATTCCCAGGAGAGTCTATAAAGCCCTAGTTTGATTTCTATTTAATAAAAACAAGATGGTGGGGTCAGGGGGAAATAATTCATGTCTCCTAATGTTGTTTGGGCTGACTGGCTTTGAATGGAATTGATTTCATATTATGTATTTTCATCTTTGCCCCTCGTTTGATACAATACATTAGGAAACAAACACTAGGTACTAATTTATTCATACTGTTAACCATATTTTAATTGTCAAGAGGTCAAACAATATTTTGTCAGGAAGCTTAAAAAAAAGGCTTCTATATAATTAAATGCAACCAGTTCTATCTTTTTAGATATATAAATATTTTCTTTACTATTGGTCTCACTATTTCCTACCCTAAGCTTCTTACATGCATTAAATGTACACTTTTCTAATGTGATGCCACATCAAAAGATTATAAAAGAAATATTCTCCATATTTTTATCTGTTGGAAACAAAACCTCAAACAGGTTGTAGCATAAAGCCTCAAGACAACTTTGGTATTAAATCCCCAAGATTTCAAGGGAGATCTTAGAAGGCTGAGGAGCAGGGACCAGGTGATTCATTCAGTAGTAGAGGAAATATATGGTGGGGAGGCAGCTGAACTGTAGATCTACCTCAGAGCTGAACTGTAGAGCTGAACTAATCTACTTTAGATCTGCAACCATTTCCTAACCCAGGAGGATCCTTTTCCTGACTGTTGAATAGCCTTTTTTCCAAGGACCAAAATCACAGTGGAGGGAGGTATTTTTTTTTCCTAAGTGAGAAATGATCATATAACTTTGATTTGGATATTCATGAATGGAAAAATCAAGTACCAAGTGTTGCTAAGACTTTTTTCAGATCTCTTTTTAGTGCTTAGAGGAGGAGTTTGAAGATGGTCATAACCAAAGGCAACAGGAGGCATCGTAATTCCTGGGCTATGAGTATAATTCCAGATTTGGGCTGCATGCTCTTCTGTCACAAGTCACATAACAGTAATCTTCATGATTAAGGAGCAACAGAAATAATTTAACTTTTTATTTATTTCATGTATTCCTGCCACCTGTGTAACCACAGAATGTCCTGATTTGGAAAGGACCCACAAGGACCATGGAGTCCAACTCCTGACCCTGCACAGACACCCCAACAATCCCAGATGTGCCTCAGAGTGCTGTCCAAACTCTCCTGGAGCTCTGGCAGCCTTGGGGCTGCGCCCATTCCCTGGGGATGATGGTCAGTGCCTCTCTGGGGGAAGAACCTTTTCCTGATATCCAACCAAACCCTGCCCTGACACAGCTCCAGGCATTCCCTCAGGTTCTGTCACTGCCCCCAGAGAGGAGCAGATTGGTGCTGCCCTTCCCCTCCCAGAGCGTGCAGGTGGGTAACCTGGAGGGAGAGAGGAGCTGCAGCATGAATCCAGTCAGTTGGAAACCACAAGGACCTCAGGCCCTTCAGGGTCTTTAAGGACTGTTCCATTTCTGCTGTGGCCCCCATAGGCACAACAAGGAATAGATGTGTTTTAATGGCTGGACCAAGGGATGCTGAAGGGCTGTGTGTGCTCAACAGGCTGCTTCTCAAACAGCTCATCCCTCTGCACTGCCTGTTAATGGCAGAATTCTTCTTCATCAGCTCAATCCCACAAAATCTTTAGTATGTGCTTAACTTTCTGAACTCTGAGCAGTCCCTCTGACTTGTGCACAGCTACCCCTGGTGCAAAATTAAGTGTAGACATAAATCATTGCAGGACCGAGCCTGGAGTGTAGCGTGGTGAATAGTTTCTCTTCAGGAAAGCATTTATTTCCTGAAGGCACTGTTTCAGCTTAAAGTTCTCACATATTTTGGTTATACTGAGTCAGCTGGGAAGCAGAATTGAAGGACAACCAGAATTGCACAAAATACACATTACTAAATACAATATTTTCAAACTGGGGTGACAGACTCACAAAGGAATTCAGATGCCACAACAATGTTTCAAAGAGAAGTGTCAAAGAAATTTGTACTTCTCTATCTTAGCTCAAATGACCAGGGTAATCATCTGGGAAGAAGAAGACTGGAGTTTAAATTTCCTCTTTGCTTGAAAGTATGAATGTGAATTTAAGTTCCCAACACCCTGAGGAAATTATATCTTAAACAATGGACTGTGGAATCTGAAAAGGTTGGTTTGTGAATCCAGTCCTCTTGTGACTTCAGTGCCCTGTTATAAATGTGAAATATATGCTGAAAATTACTAATTTAAAAAGAGAGAGAGAAAAAAAGGAAGAAATAGAGGGAGGAAGAATTAAAAAAAAAGTTAGAAAGAGAAGAAAACAGTGCCATATCGCCAGAATGTTGAAAAGCAAGGTCATGTCACTTAGTCACATCTTGTGCTATGGCTGGAGCAAACAATAAGAAATTTTTCCCAAAGATCCAGCTATGACAGGAGTGACTCCCAAGCAGGACTTTAAGGTGCTCCCAGTGCCTCAAAATATTTTTTTGGGAATAAATTTTAACATTCCTAAATATGTTAAATACTTATCATAGTTCTATAAAATTTTACATTCATTGCACTGCTTGTTTGTTTCACCTGGACCTCAAGGACAAGGAGAATTCTGTAGTTGTTTCCTCTTTAAGCACATCAAATAATTTTTTTCGTAATAGCCCTATTAAGCCATAAGTCTCCCATTTTCCCATAGATTTTCACTAAGTCATGTTGGTGTCAGTGCAGAAACCCCAGCTGAGTCTCACTGATGTGAGTCAGAAAAGGGTCGGAAAAAAAAAATTACCAAACCCCAGACTTTTTATAATTACTGGAGTTAGCAGGACAAGTTGCTCATGTTGATTTGTAACTTCCTTTTCTGTGTTTGCATGTTGACTGTCAATGCTTTTTTATCTGTGTGGTGTCATGCATATTGCCAGCATGACACAAATAAATGAGCTAATGAATAAATAATGGCAATCAATAGAAACAAACATAAGATTGACTGACCTCCTCATTGTTCTCACTGAAAGAGATGCCAAAAGTAATCAAGTAGCATAAATTATAAAATATAAGCTCAGCATCAGAAAGTCATTGTTTCAATGTTTTAAGAAAACTGTGGTGTGAATAAGACAATGTACTGCCTAAAAACATTTACCCAGGTTTGGTTTGCTTTCAGCAAATTTCCATTTCTTCTCTTACTGAAAGTAAAAATAAGTTTCCTGGTGCAGAATGGCTTCCAAAATCTTTCAAAATGTTTTTTACCAAAGGAAGTGTTTGTAATTATTTTTTGTTATGGTGAAATTTCTCCCTGTAAGGGGTTGGTGTGTTACAGAAAATAATTTTTTCTCAATTTTACCAAGGATCTGAAGACTTAAGGCACATATGTTTGTCAACAGAGACTCTCTGCAAGTAGTGAATAAAGAAATTCTCCAATGGAAGTCGTTATTCTTGAAATAACATTGAAATAACTGTTTTCAACAGATGCACTGCTTCTTCTACTATGTGCTTTTAAGCATTCCCACTCCTCTTGAATCTTTGTATCGCCCCTTTCTTTTGTCCCTTTCATACAATTACACAGAGAAGCCCTGTTTCCATGTGCAGTGCTTGCCACAAGCCAGCTCTACCTCAGTGACAATGCTGCTTCTCACAGTTTCCTTATCTTCTTCCTATCACTAATGACCCCTTAGTCATACATTTACAAGCAAGGAAAAAGCCCCACTGAGAACCACAAGAGCAGTGGAAGATTTTTGCAGCAATCCAGCTCAAGGGAACCATGATGCCCAGACTTACCAAGACAAAGATACATTAAAAAAACACAACAAGAAACCAAACAACCAAAATATAAAAAGAAACCTAACAAACAAGCAAAAAACCAGACCCCAAAAATAAAATCTCCAAGCACAAAGGACTGTATGAATAAGGTGCCTTAGACCTCTTCTTCACCACTGGGTGCCAAATTGTGTTTTATTAGCCAAAGAAGGCTCTAGCAGACAAAAGACTGCAAAGGCCCATGTTGCAGCCATGTTCTGTAGTGCCATAAGATAATTTACAGTCTGTGTATATTGAGATAATACCACGGGGCATTTTTCTCCAGCAGAATGCATATCTATTGTTAAGTAACTGATGACAAAGGCTGGCGCATTATTAAAGGCTGGACTGAGTTCAGAATTTAAAATTCCCCTCGCATTTCAAGCAATTTTCAATGTCCACAACTGTCATCCAACATTGTTTCCAAGTGGCAATTCAGTGGGAGAAAAATAGCGATCCATGTAGGGCTTCACAGTGACACATCTGTTCTGTTATTTATCTTAAGTGTGAAGACAGGAATGAACCAACTTCCAGCCTCGTGAATCAGAACAGAACATAATAGAAATTAAAGGCAGAAGAGAGAGGGACAGCATCTTTGTGTGAATGTAGGTTAATGGAATATCATGTGAAACTGCTTTTGCCAGAATTACTCTCTCTGATTGCTTCCAAGTCTACTTATCATGATGTAAATCAGGAGGAGGGAGCTTCATTAAGTGAATTGACTCACTTTGGCCCAAACAGCTGTAAAAGAGATCTAAATGAGGCACAGTATCACTGCAAGGGGTCAGCTGTCTGAAGCCTTTCCATGATTAAAACGGTGGGACAAGCACTCTAACCTTTCAGACCTGAAATATGTTTGTCTTCCAAGGACGCTGCCCAACGCTGTATTTTTTTAAAAACATTTCCTGCTTTACACTTCTGTATTTTGGGGCTTGCCCTTCCCACCCCTTGCCAGCAGTCCCCACACACAATCTCATGGAACTTCCCAACATTTCCTGTGGAGAAAAAAACCCAAACTTTCTGAACTCTATTTTGCTTCAGGGCATCTAATCTTGAAAGTTATGTGTGCTGTTAAAAATTGGCTTTCAAATCATGGAACGAGGCCCTTAGGGATACTTTCTTTATCTTATTTTATTTTTTTTCCCCCTCTTCACAAGAAGTTTCAGAGCTGCAGAGCCTCAAGCCAAAAGAAATAGTTGTACAGGCAAGTTTTCTGCAGGACAAGAGGCATGCTGGGGTGCTTGCTGGAGGCTGTTTTACCCTCCCGCACTCACATGCCTCCCACAAGGATACACGTAGCAGATATGAAAATGAGTACATGAACTCTTGTGTGAACTTTTAGCTTGGCCTCACTTCCTCCTCTCATCTTGGCCATTTCACAGAATCCTGGAATAATTTGGGTTGGAAAGGATCTTAGAGATCATTCAGTTCCAATTGCTCTGTCAAGGGCAGGGACACCTTCCACTGTCCCAGGCTGCTCAGAGCTCCATCCAACCTGGCCTTGGACACTCCCAGGGATCCAGGGGCAGCCACAGCTGCTCTGGGCACCCTGGGCCAGGGTCTTACCTTCCTCACAGGGAAGAATTTCTTCCTAATATCCCATCTAAACCCACTTTCTTTCAGTTTGAAGCCTTCCCTCTTGTTCCATCACTCCACGCCCTTGTAAATAATTTCTCTCCATCTTTTTTGTCAGCTCCCTTCAGGTACTGGAAGGCCACAGTTAGGTCACCCTGAGGCTCTTCTCCTGTGCTGTGATTATGATTTTCACCTAACCAGGATGGGATTTACTCAGAATCTATTGATATTTTTGGGGAATAAAGTCATTGCAGTTCCAGATGTGGTTTAGCCTGGCAGCTAATGCCACACAGATTCTTTCTGACTTCTTCCCTCTCAGTGGGGTGAGGGAGAGAGCTGTGGGGAAAAAAAATCCCCAGTATAATTTGTGTGTTGAGGTGAGGGTCGTTCATGGAGGTAGAGAAGGAAAAGATGATATTAATAAACAAATAAACAAACATAATAATAGTAATAATAATAATAATTTTTATGATGATGATAACATAATAATAGCAATAATAGTAATAACAACAACAAAACAGATACAGAAAAAATGATGAAATTGTTCAACACCTGCCATCTCCTTACTGACACGTGTTTAGAAAACAGAGTTTTACCCACAAATTACCAGATCACTGTTTTTATTTTGTGGTGTATGTGATAGAAAGAAGGCTTTGCTTCTGCTTGTGTTGGAATTTTATTTTCTTTTTTTTCCCCACAAAACACGCTACTCCTATTCTCTTTCCTTAGGGCCAAATAGATCACTATTTTTCTCTGCCATGACCACCTCTGACATCCAAAACAAAGCCTTGAAATTTTACTTTGCAGCCCTGAAATGGCAAAATTTAGTTGGAAAAAATGAATGAATGCCGTCAGATTTCACATTAAAAATGGCTTTTCAAAGATTCATGCACAAAGGGAAATGCTTAAATTAAGTGTTTCACACACCAAACAGGCTGTTAGATAGGAGACTTTTACTTTGGTACTATTATTATTATTATTATTATTTATTGCTCATTGCAGAACTGCCCCCAGTAGTGCCTTTGTAATAAAAGACAGATTCCCCTTCCCTCTCCTTTCACGACTCTGAGTGATTGCAAACAAAGGCTGTGACCGTGCCAAGCTTCACACCCATGGTGAATCTCACACACTGTGTGTTTCCTCTGAAAACCATGACTGTACACAGACCAGGGCTAGATGATGTCACAACTATGTGCCCGTGCCCACAAAAGCACAATTGTACAGTTGGTGGGAAAGTTTGAGCACTTGCTCATGTTTTTTCATACTACCTTTACATAGAATTCACAAACTATTTATTTTCCTGATAGTTAAACCAGAGCAATTCCCTGGTTAGCAGAGTTCTGAGCCTTCACTGAGTTGAGTATGGAAGGCAAGTATAGGCGTCAGGTGTGAGATGTTTCTTTGTGTTTCCCCATCCCAATAACCCACGGGACCAAAGATAAACCTTATTTCACACATTGATGAGCCCTGGCACAATGCAGGGACATTTCTTGCCCCCAGACTGCCAGCTAGCAGCACAACAACTGGGAAAATGCATTTCTTCACCTCCTGGGGTCACACTGTTTGCGTGGTGGTCTGCCCTGCATGAGTGAACCAGAGCACAAATATGCCTTTTTTTCTCCTGTGTGTTGATCTCTCGTTCAGCTTACCTACACAGAAGGTTTTTCAAATGCACTTAAAGGGTATTAACTTGTAGTTTCCTTACAACTCTCCAGTCAGGCTGCTGAGCAATTAATTGCATACTTTCTTTTCAGAAACTCAAACGGGGACTCCAAGGACTAAATCAACCTAAGGTGCAGAAATTTGTTCTACCACAGCTAATTATCCAATGAAAACTCTCAGCTCAGCAATATATCTGAAAACAGAGTGCTTGGACAGCCAACCTAGCATTTCAGTCTATTTATAATATAAAGCTTCACTATAGCCAACATTGTTAAGAGGTTTTTACGGTATATAACATGAAGTTTTGGTCTTTAATTACTCCTTTAATCTTTGCTGGGCTTGTTCTTGAGAACAAGTTACACTCCTGCTTTTTACAGGATAAACAGCTTCCAGGAATGCATCAGCTGCCACAAGGGCCAGGGAGAGCATTTATTGAACACCACTCTGTTTCAGCCTAAATACTGACTGATCTGGTTTTGTTTAGTGGAAGCGTAATTAATATAACTAATTAATGACTGACCACCCGATTTTTTTTTTTTCCAGAGT
Organism: Fringilla coelebs; assembly: GCF_963513975.1. Lineage (NCBI taxonomy): Eukaryota > Metazoa > Chordata > Aves > Passeriformes > Fringillidae > Fringilla > Fringilla coelebs. Next base: position 3,279,884 of record NC_140031.1, read on the forward strand.
ATTGGTATACTTCCTCATTTGTTTCATGTGGCTCCTCTTCCACCTGGACAGGTCAGCTGTTTGGAGGATTGTTAAATCCCCATATGCTAATATGAAAATTATGCTAAATAATGCTAAATATATGCTAATGTAGGGATTATATTAAATTTTAAAAACACACTGATGCTGCCCATTTGTGTTGTCAGATGGGTGTCTCATAGGACTACAGCATTTACTTTGTTTTATTACACTTTCAAACCATGGACAGGGGTCCTGGTGACACTTTGATTCCTGTAAAAAACTCAAATGAGGTTCTCAAAGATAAGGCATTTTCTCTAAAGTCCTGCAATATGACAGGAAGACAGCTGATTTCACAATGACATGACGTGTTCCCAACTTCTGGTAAACCATGGAGTAGCAACCCTACTTTTTCTGGATACCTTTCAAAACTGGTTTGAGATTCTGGCTAACGGGAAAATGAGGCCTTGTTGCAATTACAGAGCTTCCAATGAGAAAAGAACTCTTTTATTTACCATGTATCCCCAAGTCACCATTATCAGAAGACAAACATCAAAAGAAAAAGAGACATCTAATAAATTTTTGATATTTGATTCTGAAACAGATACACTGAGTGACGATTGTCTGCATCTTTGCTCCCTCCATCTCAGCTTCTGTTTTCAAGCAAAGGGTGCCAGAACTGTCTTGTGGAAGAGGGTTCTGTTGTGAAGAGAAACCCCCTTGCAGACTTGAATATTCTCCTCGTCCAGGAGGGTTTTTCAGGACTACAGAAATGCCAACAACCCTTGAGCATAACAAATTAGAGAAATCCCCTTGCCTGCAACACAATTTTTGGAAACTCAGTCACCCATTGGAAGGAAAGAAGGTTTTCCTTGCCAGAAAGTCAATCATTCGTGCGTAACTTTTGTTTTCTCCAAATCTCTGTTTCATATGCATATAGTGATGGTTGACCTGTATTCATGCATGTGGTTAGCTCTTGGAAAGCTTCTCAGACTCAGCTGTAGCTGGATAAGGATTTGACAGTTTTCTGGAGTGCTGACACCTCATCCTGCTTGGACCAATGTCTGCCTGTTGTAAAGTCATGGTGCAGCACTGGAAACTCACTGCTTGGTCAGCAAAGGTACATGGAGCCCATCAGTTCACCACATTGGATTGGATTGGGATTTAGGGTGGTGCACAGACACCACACTGGTAATCTGGAAACTGCTGAGCTTCACAGGAAAAGAAAGGAAGAGTTGTGAAATGGTAGTAAGAGGTTCTTGTTAGAGGTGGCATATGATGGATCAGTGGGTGGGTGGGTGGGTGGGTGGGTGGATGGATTGATGGATGGATGGATGGATGGATGGATGGATGGATGGATGGATGGATGGATGATGGATGGATGGATGGATGGATGGATGGATGAGGGATGGATGGATGGATGGATGGATGGATGGATGGATGGATGGATGGATCAGGACTCAGAAGAATATGAGTGACGCCATTCCATAAGAAGCTGTGGACTTCTACTGAGGAACTATTGATTATGACAAAGAAAATAAGATTGAGAAAATGAGTCGGAAGAAATAAAAGCAGAAATATGAGTCATGGAAGCATATAAAATAAAAGTTTATGCCAATAGTTGATAGATGGATTGATTGGTTTGATAGCAGTGAAGGCAAAATCTGCTAAACCATGAGCACTAGCAGACCACACCTACTAATTACTAATGCAATGCTTCTGTAGTGGTATTCCTCTGACCACAAATCCACAAGAGTTCTGAAAGCACACGGCAAATCGTCTGTGCAACTGCACTAAAGAATAAAAACATGTTATGTTTGTCTCACACAGCTGTACAAGTTACCTGTGATCAGCTTATTTAAATTGGTCTGCTAGCTGAGCTCATGAATGATTTGTATGTTCAAATGAGTTTTTAACTCCAAGAGTAGCTTTCCCTGCAGAGTGGTCTGAATGGTGGTCATCAATACTTTGTGTAGGTACTTTTATTCTTAGATATTGTTTGCAATCCAGTATTGATTTTTGAAAATTGATTTATTTATATACATTCACTAAGCAGCTTTGACCAACAGTTTCTGAAGTATGAGGCATCCATAAATGGCACCTGCTCACTACAAAATGTACATTATGTGTCATGTTTTACCTCAATCATAGGGTACTGTCTCCAGACTGGACAGTTTAAATGCAATTAGTGAGTGGATGGCTAAAGACCCATTTTGAATCATGAATGACATATAAATATTCAGAAAAGCTTCTTTTGGGGAACACAAGGGATCTGGAAACAGACTCAGAACAGACTGCGGTCATTCATATACTCATGAATAATGTTACGAGACCTCAGAGGAGCAGGGGAGTATATCCACATACTAATATGTGCCTAACCTCATTTTATTATTCCAAGGGCTCTAATCTAACTCAGAGGGAGATCATTTACATGAAAGAGTCATTAGATAAAGTGCATAAACAGCCTTTGAAAGAGAGATGAACACACAGATCTACCTCCTTCCCAAAGCTGGCATCTGACACAGTAGATTTGAGAGCTCTACAGTCAATTGATGTCTCTTTCAGGCTCAAAAAGAAAAAAAATCTCAAATCATTTTCTCATCAGCCACACCATTTCTACCTAAAAAAAAGTGCTAAATTTAATGTAGTGTAATCTGGTGTCTGCTGAGCTCCTGGTAGGAGCCACAAGGTGTATTTTGAATCTGTTAAGGTAAACACGAACTCAGACCTAGGCTTCACATGGAGCCCTGTGCTCCAACAAGTATGACTGCTAACTCCATTTGTGAGGGATGTGCAATATCAGTAGCTTTTCCTCCTTTACCTGCCTTGCAAAGAAAGAAAGAAAGGACTCTCGTGTTATAAAACATTACTGTATTTTAGAACACCTGCAGAAAAAGAAAATTAGATACAGGGAACACTGTGGGGTTTTCTTCCTAAAGAAGTCATTGATGGAGTTCACGCTTGTTCAGTATTAACTGGCAGTTCAGATAATATTTTCAGAGTTGAAATTTTTGACTCTATTCTGAGGAAAGGTACTACTCAGTGTGATTGAGCAGGTTCTATCAAAACAAAGTGATACAGTCAGGGATACAGTCAGCACTCAGCTGTCTGCAAATGATGTCTCTGTCTAGATACTTGTGAAAAATGGCAGTGCACAGAAGCAAATCTTTAAAAATCAGAGTCCTACCAAGTGGAGGCAATTGAGATCCATAATATGCAGTCATCTGTTGAGTCATTTCCAAAACTTTTCTCTGTCTCACCAGAGGCAGTTGAGGGTTAAATTTTAATGTTCTTATCAAATTGTGAAATATTAATTAAAGAAAAACAAAACTCAACAAACCAACAATCATCAAACCCAACAGACATACAGCACTTTTGGGGCCAAACTTCCCAAGGGTTGTGTGATAAGATTATGATAAGGCTATCTAGAAAAGAAATAACCTAAACTAATGAGATTAAGCGGGGTGAGATCATCCATTGATGAATTTATCCCACGACTGAGAACAATGAAATGGGATTAATGACAAGGATTTTGATCATAATAAGATGTGGGCTGATGCCTGAGAGAAAGTTCAGTGGTTGCAACAACTGCAGCAAGTCCCACGTGCAAAGACAACACAGTAAATCTTAATTGGCAAAACGCCTTCTGGTAAAGAGATGCTTTTGCTATCGTTTTATGGAGAAGTTTTTTGGGTTTTAACAGAAAACTGCAGCCTTTCTTTCAGTATTATTTCTTTCTGACTGGATCATCTAAATGAAATGGAAACTGTATCCACGACAAAGCTTTTTATAAAGCTAAAGCATCCTCCCAAGCCACCTTATGTGGCTTTTGGACAGACTCTACCCTGGCTTGGTGAGACTGACAAGAACTTCATCACCAGGGAACATTTCCAGGAGAAATTCCTTGGGGAGCACCGAAAGGCTCTGTGATGCAGGGAAGTCCACTGTGATCAGGACCATGCTGGTCTTGGGGTGCAATTCATCTCACGTAGGCATGAGCTGGTCACCCTAGGTTCTCCTTTCACCCAGGAACAGGGAGTGCTGTGGAAGTTCATTTAACCAATATCAGAACCTTGATTTAGGATGCCATCAGTTGTCTTTGAAAACATCCATCTTTTCTATCACAGAATGGAAACAGGGACTAGTTCAAGAGGCCAGGTGTATTTATTCAGGTGATAATGAAGGCTCATTCTGCGACTTGCCTCTTTTTCTCCAATATACTAGGTAAACTTGATCAATGTGATTAGTACTGTTAGTGAAACTAGAAGGATACAATGGAAAAAAACCCCACCAAATCTTAGGTTTCTGATTGTAAAATCCATTAAATGAGACAGTCTCACAAAAGCTCCTTATTTGATAAAAAGAAAGACACCGTTTTTCTCCAGAAAAAGAACAACTGAGAAAAAAATATAGCACAAACAAAGCCTTAATATTATTAGACAGCTGAACTCAGAGAGATCCTGTAACATAATTGTCTTATTTTATTAATAGGTAAACACAGATGTCAAAAAATGACGTGGGGAGCACTGTGAAATTATTATTATAATTTTCAGGAAGTTCTTCTATAGGGACTCATCACTTAGAAGAACATCAACATGTGAAATATAACTGCATCCTCTCTAAAGCAGGGCTGGAGTCTCCCAAAATATTTGGTTTTAATGAAATTCATTCAACAAAATGTCACAGTAACAAGTAGCAATCAGTGAGTGCATATAGCTACATAGACAGAAAAAGACAAAAAAATCTTGGCATATTTGTGAAGTTTAACACATAACTACCTTTTCATAAAGAGAGTCCACACAGGCTCTATTGAACCCAAGGGGCAGAGAGCTTTCCTCCGTGAACCCCCATGTACAGAGAGCTTTCAGGGAATGTGTTCTACTCTTGTCAATATTTATGTTTATGCTCCTTACATGTACTTAAAAGTCCACATCTTTTTTATTGTCTTTGCTTGATTTAGACCAAACACAGTTCTTCGAATAATTAATGTCTTTACAGCTCAGAAATCTTGTAAACAACCTTGCATCTGAAGTTCAACCTAATCATATCTTAAATAACCTTATTAGTAATAATAAAGTATTTGCTAACTCAATCATCCATTAACTTTTTATGGTGTCTAAACACTTCATGTTTTACTGAGATGCTCAGAAAACATGTACAGAGGGGCTAACAAGGTATGAGAGCAAGGGAGTCAACCTAATTTGTAATTTCTTGTTCTTGTAAATTATACCTTCTCTACCTTCTCTGCATCCTTCTATCTTGAAATGTTACTACACTACTTTACTCTTAACTCACGCACCTTGAATGTTGTAAAAACTGCCTAAAAAGTCAATTAAAAATACAATGGCACTGAGTCAATCAACAGAACAGAGTAATCTCTACTGAGCAAACAAGCTAAAACACAACTGCACCATGTTGTGATTGATTGAAGATATGAATCAGAAAATTAAAAGTTTGGGGATTTTTTTCCTCCAGTCTTGGTTATTCCCAGCAGCCTAATTTATAGAGGAGTTACTTTGATGTTATCTTTAGTCCTGTAAAGAGGCTGCCAGTGCAAGAGGTGATGCTGTCTTCTGCTGCATTGGTAGCATGGGTTGCCTATGATTATCCCAAATGCACAACAACACAACAGATATTGCCACAAAATAAGTCCACTTCTGTTTATGAGAAATCACAGGTAAGAATGTGGATTTTTTGTTTGTTTGATTTTTTTTGTTTATTTTTGTTGTTATTTTTGCTGTTCTGTTTATGTTTGTGTGTTTCGTGGGGGGGTTTGTTGTTGTCTTGGGGTTTTTGCTGTTTTCTTGTTTGGTTGGTTTTTTTTGGGGGGTGTGGTAGTTTTTTTTTTGTTTGTTTGTCTTGTGCTTTTAGTGGGGTTTTTTTTTTGTTTGTTTTTGTATTAGTTTTTGTTTTTTGGTTGGTTGGTTGAGTCTTTTTTCCCCATGGGGAAGAGTATGACAGCTATAACAAGAGGGGAAGCTTAAAGTCATCCCTCCCCACTACAATCTAGGTGACTTCGCCCAGGGACCTGTTAGCCCAGAGCTTCACAACTTTAGCAATCTTTGTTGGTTTTTTTTTGTCTCTGCATTTGTGTAACCACTTCATAGACCCAGTCTAGATTACATCTGACCTGACAAGAAAACAACTCATAGCAAGCTGTGCTGATTTTAGCCCCTATTGTAAATTCACATTTGAAGGTAGAATTTTACAGGGAAGATAAAATTTTGAAAATAAAGCTCCTCACAGGGCCATCAGAATGGATCAGAAGCTGAGCAGAAAGGAAGCCATCATCTCAGTGATGGGGAGATCAAAGAGTAGAGAGAGGAAAATTACAAGGCCAGTGAGGGTATTTTTTTTTTTTTAATTTCTATTGAAGTTTGTTATGTATGTCTGGGAATAAACTATCTTCTACAAGAATCCAGAATTCAATTTACCATTTTGGTAAATACGGTCATTTGATTCTAAGCTCATCTTAACACACAGCAGATAAAGAAGCAATCATAAACTATGTCATCATAAATAAAAGCATTATTGAGCTCAGGCAATGAAAACCAATCAATAGAGGACACTCATCCTCAGTGAAAGCAACTGCTAATGCTCTGTGGTTCCTGGTGGATACTCTGTCATTGTGTTTTAAAACCACAAGGAATTCCCTGTGTCATCAGCAATGACCACTTTATTGCTGGTGAATTAGGAAATTAGGAGGGCTAAGGGTGCATCTGAAATCCAGGGGGTCATTCATTTAGTCCATCCTCCAATGCAGGAGATCACATGGATTTCTCATGGATTTGGACAGGTTCAGAGAAAGAAAATTGGGACCTCCCTGAGTATCAACATACACATGGTGCTAAGAGAGAATGGTGGAACTTGTTCTTCCAAACACAAGAAGGAAATTAAGAGCTGATCATCAGTAAAAAAATACTGAGCTGATTAGTAGTCAGATTTTTATGTCTATTTCTCTGGTTGTTTCAGTCAAAAATTCAAACTCCGAGGAAAACTTTTCTAATTTTTCCAGAAGTGTTACACTTAATATTAACTAGATTGAGTATACCCTTTTTTTAAAGAGCAACCTTTTTCTATTTAAAAGTAGCTCTATTCATTTTTCATGAGACAAGCTTTTTGAACATGAAAGGTTCCAACATGAAATGAATAATTTTATCTAAATTTAAAAAAGTTATTTCATTCAACCCCATAGAAAACCCCCGACCCCCTCACCCCCAGAATTTTTTATAGAATGAAATATTTTTAGTGAATAAGAAGTTTCAGCAAACTGAATAATATATATGACAATTGTGCATTTCTACTATTTGTCCCATTGTCCCATGATGAATATGATGCTGACTCCTATCAGATGCATTAAATCAGGCTCATTTAGTCCAAAAGTGATCAAACTTCATTTAAACAATGCAATTCCTTTTGAAAGTATTAGAGGGGAGAAGAACAACAAATTCAAATCATTCATTTCTCTCTTGCTTAATGAATTATTGATTTGTGCTTCCCTTTTGAATGATAGTGCTCTGATGCGATAAACATTGATTTGAATCTTTATACAAATATTGTATATCATCAGCATGTTATGGCAACAGAATAATACATACTCAAATAGAGCTGAAGGGATGGAATGCCATGAAAAAACCCACCATGAGCTGCCACAGCTGTGTGTGCATATGTGTGAGGGTGCACATGTAAAACAGCAACTGGAAATGAAAGCAATAAATAAATAAATTAATGAAAAAGCAATAAATAAATAATAAATAAATGAAATCCAGGGTGAAGGGGAGGGGGTGTGATAATGATACAGAACTACAGAAAGTTTACATTTGGGTTAAGGCCGAACAGACAGCCTTGGAAATGAAAAATAATTACTTTGTACGACTGGTAATTCCTCTAACTTGACATTTCCTGCAGTCACGAGTGCAGAGCTGTCACAGGTTTAAAGGGAGAGCTCTCTCACACCCTGCTTGTGTTCAGCAGTTTTGCTTCGTGCTCAGCTATTCATACCAACGGGAGCTACACCGCCAAAAGACAAAAGAAAAGTGCTGAGAGGGGTAAACACATAGATAATCCTGTCCACCAAACAATTTTGCATTTCCTTTATGCACCATTTATTTCAGACAAAAAAGCTGCTGAGAGATTTACGTCAAAGTGATTTCCACAGCTCAGCTGCTCGAGTCTGGGGAGATGATTGAAGCGCTGAGCTGCACTTTCCTGGGGACCATTGCATCCCCCTGTCCTGCCCTGCTCTTCCTCAGGCAAGTTAATTTCTATCATCAGCTGGGTGTTTTTTTGGCAGCCTGGATGAGGGGAAGGATCCTGTGACTACGGTGAGGTGAAGGGACAAATCTTTTTTCCCTCGGAGAGCAGTGGATCCCCAGCACTGGTGTTTCCTCCGAGTGGGCAGGCTGGGAAAATGTTCCACCATCCTTCTCCTGAGCTGTCTGCAATGTAGGGAGCATCCCTCTCACATCTGTGAGCGCATTTTGTGTGCTTGGGGCACACAGAAGTCCAAAACATGCAGGTTTTTTGGTACAAAGCCCAAAACATCCATATTTCAATGGAAAATCTTCCTCCAAAACCCATCAAATGAATAAGGCTGCACTGGGACAGCGAGTGTTTGTGCTGTCATACACTTTCACAGTGAATTAGTCTTGCAGCTAATGATCTATAACCATTACCCACCAGGGCAGCATTGGGATTTTTTCCTACAAGGCCACAAAGGGTGAGATCTGAATCAGCACTCAGGGGCTAACCAGATCCACACATGCAATCCCATCTCAACAGATTGCAAGGTGGGAGCAGGGAGACATGGAAGCTGATCACCTTCTCTCTGTCACATCACAGGTGTCACACCCAGTGTGGGCACTGTCATTTATCCTGCTGCATGACAAGAGCAGGATGTGAGTCCTGAGGGTAGGAAACAATCTGGCTTTCCTGTGACCACTCTCAAAGGAAACATGGGCAATTTTATTTTAGAATCCTGGCATAATGAAGTATCTGTAGGTAGAAGCTATGATAAGGTAGGTAAGGTGTGCAAATAAACATGTGCAAATTAATTTGTAAACAATATATATAACCTTTTTTTCCCCTGTGCATATGATTTTGTGCATGGTTCTGCTCTTTTAAAGGGTCTCTTGATGGACTCAACAGAATAAGCCTCCCCTTAAAATTTTTGCATGAGACAGTTCCCAAGGAGTAGGTGGCTAATTCAGAGTTGCCTTTTGCTTCTTCCAGTCTCGACAGAATCAGGCATCCTATTTCTATCACTCAATAAAAATTAGTTCTCCATTCCCAGAAAATGGCTCTAGTATTAATTGAGAGAACGAAACGCTTTTTTGTGGTTATCTGTAAAAAAACCCCAAACAGTCCATTTAAAACCTATTAGCAAGCATAAGAGGGCTAAAGAAGGCATAATTAATGTATTTTTTTTTCTTTTCCACATATTTAACAGTGTTTTGGAACACGATCCATAACATACACAGCTCTGATTGTAAGGAGTTAGATCAACATCCTGCCCCGATGCTCTTACATATGGAGTGGGAAAACAAAACTTGAACCTTTAGTTTACAAGTAGCTGGGGAAAAAAATAGATCACAGGGTTGAAAACTTGCAATTATTATGGCATTTGCATTATGACAAATTAAAAAATGGTACTGCAGGTTACAGGCAGTGCCATGAAGCTGGCATTCTACGCTGTGTGTTGCAGGCTCATTTAAAATGTACTCTTCCACGACCTGATGAGAACACAAATTATAATTAGGAAAGTAACCCAAGTAGAAAATTAGTCTGCAAGACTAGTCTGAATGTGCTCCTGCAGACAAAGCCAGCCTGTGTCCCAACTTCACTGTCTCGGTGTAGGGAGAGATTGATGCAGAAGATAAAGAGAGATACGGCTTTCCAGGAGGGGGAGAAAAATAGAAGGCTTTGCAAGTATGATCCGTGGTGTTTCACTTGTGCAAACACACACAAAGAGAAGCCCCAGCAGATCCCATCTCTGCAGAGCTACCCAGAGCACAGGCTGCCCTAGCTGTGCTGTTCAGGTCTGTACCTGGGGTTTTGTTCCCATAATCCCATTCATAGGCAAAGCCCCACATTTATCAGCACTGATAAGGTCTGCTGACCCCATCCTGAACCCAGAGCCCACTTGCACTAGTAAATGTACCTAACATTTGTAAGTAACAAAGGGTTAGCTGTAAAGGTAATGGTGTGGAAGAAAAACATCGTTCAAAAATACATTATGAAACAGAAGGACTCACAACCCCCTACTCCCCCCCCCAAAATAAAGTGAAAGTGTCAAAAGTTCTTGCTACTGCTAAGTAATAAACCATATAAATGATTTTGAAAAACTTCTAGGCAAACAAGATATATATCTGAAAACATTTGCATTTGAAGTTTTCTCTTCTGTAAATGGTTTGTGGGGTTTAAAAGCCAAATGGTTCTCTACAAATCATTTGGTATCTCTGTACTTTTTCCAGATGGACTGGAACAAATTCATTCATTGGGAAATTATACCTACCTTTCACATGTCTCTTCTTGTATGCTAGACACTGGTGACATTGCACTCAAAGGAAAGGTTCATAATTTTCTATTAAATATTTCTTTGTATTTTCTGTGAGAGTGAGTTTTCTTGAGATAACTGTTGCTGTTCCATTTTAAGTGCACCCATGACTTCCCTGTACCTTACAAGACTTAGCAGATTTATTCTCACTGAGAAAAAGACCAAAAGGAAACAAAATTTCTACTGAGGCAAGGAGCCAGATCAAAAGCTGGCATTAGAAAAGAATTGACAAACTAAACAAAGCAAGAGGATCAGAGGTTGTAAGTGAGAGCAAAAAAGAACTCTTAGGGAAGAATTTCACACCTGCTTTTTGTAGGACAGAAGTTGCTTGATACTTAGGACAGCATTTAAAGACACCAAAATGTATTCAGTCCAACTCAGATTTAAATCCATCACCTTGACTCAGCAAAAACCCAGATCATCTACAGCAGCTCCTGGTGGTCGCTGGGGCTCTGCCACATTCATCTAATCAGTATATTTTCTTTAATCTCACACTTACCAGCCAGTCAGAGAATCTCACTTCAATGGTGGAATGGTGCAGGGACTCAGACTCTGGCTGGTGACAGTGATAAGAAATCCAAACCAGGAAAAAGCTCCAGGAGAGGTTTCTTGGACCTGAATGAAAGAGCAGATTGATTAAGGCTAGCTTTTCGTCTCATTTAAAGGCTGTGGTGAATTTAAGTTTACTCATTTCACATTATTTCATATGTAAATTAAAAAATTTTACTCTGCATCCCATATGTCCAAGAGCTTAGGGAAAGGGAATTATGATTTCACATACAATGAGAGGTCTGAAACAGGGTGTGTATGAGTTTAGTGTGTATTTGAATCTGATCCTGGTCAGAATATTTCCCAGGAGCAATGTTTAATACAGGTTTGAATAATGTGTTTCTGTTCATTTGGGGGTGATTTAAAACCATGTCTGGAGGAAGCACATGTTTATTAACTGTTGTTCGGGGCACAGATATTTCCTGAATTGGGCTGTAGAAGAAACCAGAATTTTTCAAAACCAAAAGCAAAACTCGAAGTAATTGCTTATATTTGAAAAGCAAATAAACATGCCTGAGGTCAAAGCTCCTCCTTTAAACTTTATCACTGGGGTATGTGTTGTGAATTTGCAGTGGCCATTTTGAAAACTTTTAAGCATAGTTTTTTTTTCCTGTGTTCAAAATGTGAAAAACATTTCCAGATGAAGAGCACCTCCATTACAAAAAAATTGGGAAAAGGGGTACAAATTCCAATTTATTGCTTGTCAGAGCCCTCATGTTGGATTTAGTTTTAATGAAAAGGAAGAAATATACAATTATTAAAAACAAAACCAGCAATGATGATGTAGAAGATTTAGGCAACTTTAAGTTTCATTGTTTGTTATTGACTCATGAATTTTCATTCTTCCTCTATGAATTTTCAGAGAATCTACTTATGAAAAGTAGCTTTATATATTATGAGCTAATTAAATTTCAAAACTCCAGTCTGGTGACACTTACAGGATATTTAACACTTTCCCAAACTGTGACAGAATTTATATTCATGGATATCTTTTCAGGAACCTAATTTTAAGTTTAAAAATACTGACTCATAGGCTTCTCGAGATGTGTGAGAAATGTCCTATGGAACATTCATAAGATGACAACAAGAATAAAGGTGTTGGGTTAAAAAAAATTCTTGGAGAAATAAAAACCTAGGAAAGGTATTAATCTGCTCATGTCAAACTTCCCTGAGCAGTCTGAAACCTCCTTAGGTGAGGTTTTTACCCAAAGTGTGTCTTGGTTTGTACAGATTAACTGAGCTGGAACTCATAAAGTCTGACTTAACAAGCCTTCAATTGAGGATGCACTTGCTAGGACGTAGTCAGCAGGAGGGAAACTTGGTTATTAACATTTTGTTACTGAACCAGGCAATATCACTTTGTAAAAGTTTTGGAGCTCCCTGAGTCCAAGAAGCAGGATAAATATTCCCCATGTAAAGAATTTTACATGTAGGCAGCATTCAACGTACCTGGTGCTTGTCATATTGACCCAGATTCAGGTGAAACACAATATCTGCTTTTGTTATGAACCAGAACCTCAAATAAAAATTGTAAAAAATAATTTAAGTACTAATAAGAATGGTTGAAAGTTAAAACAAAAAAAAGTGAAGTATTTGTAGAGTGGCCCTTACAGTTGTGCTTGCAGAGAGCAAGGCAGAACCAAACCTGGTTTTTGCCAAAAAGCTGCTTATCATCTGAAGTGCTTTGCAGGATTTTAGAAATTACTGGGTTACTCAGTAGATTTCTGAAAGCTTGAGAAATCACACTACAGCATTTTTTGGCAAATTTTCCATGACTTGGTTAGATTGAAGAAATTAGAGATTCTGCTTTCCTGGGCTTTTCAGCACCTCCTCCTTTCAGCCCTCCTACAGATTAAAAATGGCATGATACAGCAAGACTGGCCAGGAGAAAAAATATGCAGAAACATCTCTCAGAGCCTCAGGCTTTCAAACTCCAAAAGACAGGGATGAAAGCTCCAGACTCGAGTGCAGCCATGCCATTAGCCCCAAGATTGTGTGTAATGTCCAGCTGAAAAATCTTCCCTTCAATTTGAAACTCCCAAACTGCTCCCCTCTGCCTCCCCCTTGCTGCCCAGCTCCTCCAGTTTTAATTAATGACACAATTATGTACCTCCACCACAATTTAAAAGACCTTGCTCGGGCACTGTGCAGGAGAACCTGGAAGAAGACCTCCAGACAAATGAGAACTGTGATTGCTCTTTCTGTGTAAAGCCTTCTGTAAAAAGTATGTGGACATATAGAAGGGTCATTGCAGACTTTTTAAGAGAAATCTGTACTTGCATTAATGGTCTGCAGCAGCTGACATAGGTTGAAGAGGAATTAGCACAAAAAAAAGCTCAGATTCATGTCTGCCTTTAGAGTACACCCTTTCCTATCCATCCCCTAAGTACAGAGCCTCCCCTGCCTCGTCCATGGGCACAATTCAGTAGTTCCAGTGAATTATCAGTGGCCAAAATCATGTATCTGGATATAATTTAATTGTGTTGCCCTTAATGATTTGCTTCGCCCCTAATGATTTGTTTTAATTTTCAGTACCCCTAAGCTGGTCAGGCAGTCAGATTAGATGATCAATGGAGGTGCCTTGCAACAGAAATATCCTGTTCTATCCTATCCTATCCTATCCTATCCTATCCTATCCTATCCTATCCTATCCTATCCTATCCTATCCTATCCTATTGCCAGCCCCAAATTCAGATCAGTACTTTATCAAAAGCTTTCTGTCTTCCTCTGGAGCTTCTTGCCTCTAAGGATAGTTCTGGGAATGCAGCTTTAAGAGCCAGGCACTGTGAGGGTGGGGGTGAGGTGCCCCAGCCTGATCTGAGAGGTTTTCTTGACATCCATCTGATGTTGTGCTTATCTCCATCTCCTGTACTGACATATAGATCCTGCTACATCATTTCTGTCCCTGACCACTATCAGTAGAATTCGATTTACTGATTGCCTTATCTTTGCCACAGCCTCATTTTACTCAATACACCCTGCAAGTTTTCAACCTCTGCTGGTCCCACAAGGGCTTCTCAAGACAGTGTGTGCCAATAAAATGTCTGGGTGGGGCTGAAATGTCCCAGAGAGATAGGAGAAGGTTTGTTCTCTGGCCTGTGACACAATATTATATCAAAGCTGCATTGCTGATAGGTAAATTCCCTTTTGCTTTACTGCACAGAAACCTCAGACTGGGTAAAGCTAAGCTATTTTTTTCTCCAAAGGAAAGGAGGGGAAGCATGTCTGTAAATTCTTTTATTCTGCTTGTTCCTTGGCCATGATTTTAATATTTTAATCAGACACTTTTAACTGAAAAGAACCGTGAAAGAACCATCACTGTGGCCTTAAGAGCAAAGAGGGGAGGTAGGGAAATCTACACCACCACTCATGGCTGGATTATCACAGATCAATGCAAACTGAATAACCAAATACTTTCTTTCTTTCTTTCTTTCTTTCTTTCTTTCTTTCTTTCTTTCTTTCTTTCTTTCTTTCTTTCTTTCTTTCTTTCTTTCTTTCTTTCTTTCTTTCTTTCTTTCTTTCTTTCTTTCTTTCTTTCTTTCTTTCTTTCTTTCTTTCTTTCTTTCTTTCTTTCTTTCTCTCTTTCTTTCTCTCTTTCTTTCTCTCTTTCTTTCTCTCTTTCTTTCTCTCTTTCTTTCTCTCTTTCTTTCTCTCTTTCTCTCTTTCTCTCTTTCTCTCTTTCTCTCTTTCTCTCTCTTTCTCTCCCTCTCTTTCTCTCTTTCTCTCTCTCTCTTTCTCTCTCTCTCTTTCTCTCTCTCTCTCTTTCTCTCTTTCTCTCTTTCTCTCTTTCTCCTCTTTCTCTCTTTCTAACTTTTTTTCTCTCTTTCCCTCTTTTCTTCCCTCTTTCCCTCTTTATTTATCTGATGTTACCTCAGTGGTCAGGTGCAAGAGACAAATGAATAGAAGATCCTTACTGAAACATTAAATGGGAGAGTGAGGAGTGAAAAGAAAGAGAGAAACATCTCTTATCCTGGTTTCTATAACACTGGTTTTCAACACGTTGCAAATATACTTCATGTCCCTTTAAGAACACTCTTAGTTTATAAAAGCCAACACCATTAAAAATACAGTAATTAACATGTTCATAATGTAAATGCTAATAATTTAACATGTCAAGCATCCTCATCCCCTACTGAATCAATATGAATTATTAAAACCGACTCTTTAAGACCTTTAAAATCAACTCTCAAAGCATGCACTAACAATTACACCGTTGGCATACAGGAGCACCAAGTTACAAATTCATGTGTAAGACTGTCTGACACACTCGTTCCCTTTGATGCAAAAAACCAAAAGCCAAAAAAAAGCCTCCCCCCAAAATCTTATGTTTGGAACTGCATAATCTGCATGCATAAGTGAAATTTTGTGGTTTTTTTCTCTGAGATTGTCTACGTTTCTTAGACATAAACCTTATTGAGAGGTTATAGAGTAATTTTTTCCATTACAAAGTTGTGTGACAATCCAAAATGTTCCTGAATCAATAAGGAACATAAAAATAATTAAAAATTAGTCTAATAAAATAAAAATTCCTAGACTTAAGAGCAGTATCTCTCAAGGTTGTTGGTCATGAAGAAGACATTTAAAAATTGATTTTAAATGTTATAAATAAAGAGTAGCCTTTAATGGTTATTCCCACGTTTACTGCATAAAAGAAAAGAATAAGCTTTGGGTTTTTTTTGGAAACAACTGTGAAATAAAGATGGAATTATTAGACAGACGCATCTCTTACCTCACAGCCCGCTCGGGACACTTTGGGAAAGGCTCACAAAGTTTCCTTTGTGTTTATATATGGAGACACAGCCAAATGCCTGCAGGAGATGGCTGTTTCCTGGTCAGCCCATTGAAAGAAGATGGCAGATACGACCTCTTTTTTCATTTGTTACAGACACAAAATAAAGTTTTGCAATTGAGTGCAAAACCCATCGCATCGACTGCGGCTTTCAAAAACTTATCCTAGCAAATTGTGCAACGCTCGTGTTAACGTCTTGCTCCACTTGAACAATCAGATAATGGACTGGAGGCCAATAGGCCAGAGGTGGTTCTTCCTCTGGGAGAATGTTCTGTGCCCAGGAATTTCACTGAAAGCTGTTTTTCACAATGCCATGGTACCCCACTACAGCCCCCTTCAGACCAGTGCACAGCCCCCCTGCTCTCCACAAGCCTGGAGTGACTCAGACCAGCTGGGAATCCAGTCCTTGTTTCCTATTTCTTGATCCACCCAATTGCAGTTGGGAGTTCTACCTGAGCAATGCTAAACCCCCTCTTTACGGTGAGAAAGGAGGAAACTAATTTCAGAGAGGTTAAAATTTGACAAAGTTTGTGTACTCAGGAATAGTTTGTGAGGGGTTTTATGTCTGATAGGAGATAAGAGCTCACGTACCTTACTTTCCTAGCACGAGAAAAAGGTCTTAACCTCCTACCAGCCCTCTCCAAAACAAAATAAAAACCAAAATGACTGACTGACCTGGAAAAGTTCAGTACACTTCCTCAGATGCTTTGAGATTAGCAAAAATTACAGGCAGACAGGAGATGGAGGATTCCAGATCTGGGTCAGCTGCAGCTAGGGAGGCTTTTCAAGGCTCTTGAGAAGAAAACAATTTAACATTGAGGGAGATGTCTCTCTTCCAGTCCCTTGTGTATAACAAAAACTTCGCACAAGAGGATGAAGAACACACATGAGAGATGTGAGCACAGTGCCACATTTTGTGATCTCTTAAACCATTCCAGCTGCACTTAAATTATTTTTGAGAACTCAGAAGTATCATTATGGCAAGACCTTCTCTGAATTCCTATTTCAATTTCCCAGTTTGTTAAGGCTACATAGTAATCAGCTAGATGGGAGCAGCTGATGATCTACTGGCTGTTTCTGGACATGAAAACAAGACACACTTCAAAGTTCTGCAAAAGTTGGGAAAGCTGAAACAAAACTCTTTCTATATTTCCCTAGTTTATCTTCTCAGAACCTGAATGTGAGATAACGTTTTTCTTTTTTTCTGTTTTTTAAAACTATAAACCTTTGATTGACATTCCCAAAGACAGAGATACAGAGTCAAAAGCTTCACTTAAATGCAAACAGAACTGCAGAAATGCAAAGCACAAACAAAAAAAGAATTACAATGACATTAACTTTTACAGGATATTATTTCTTTTGCTCTTTCACACCATAATGAACATAAAGAGCAAGCATTAGAGCACAAGTTTACTTAAGCAGTCAGAGAAAACACAGAAAAGCTAGAAACCAAACACCAGGAAGGAAGCTTGGGAATAAAAGTGAACCTCCTCAGCCTTGAGGAAGTATGAACCAACTGGATTTTTACTTTTTCAACTGACGGGGATAAGATAATTGTGCCAGAGAGATGAGTTGAGGCTGGAACCATGAAGAATGGCAAGGGAGAAGAGAGACAAACGAGGGAGATGTCACAGGGGAAGGGGGTGCTCTTTACAGGGAAGAGCTGAGCTGGTGACTGTAGATACAACCAAATAGCATGGTGCTTAAGTCACTACTGGACATGGATGCTGGGAAAAAGAATCTGCTGTAATTCATTTCAAATCCTACAAAAATAGGAGACCTTAGAGCCTGCCAGTATGAAGCTCATCAGTAGTTAGGTGAGAATGTGAGAATAAATACTAAATGGATTCACTCAGTGGATTTATTTGCTATTTCTAGGATTCCTGATACTGTGAGTTGCTGTCTATAACTTACCCTCCAAGGAGTTCACACTGCACTAAACTTGTCTTGCATTTGATGATTTGCTATGATTTAATTTTTCAGAGATGTAAATGGGCACAGCAGTATCAGCACGTGGCAAAAGGATTATCATCTGGAAAAACTCACACTCATGACAAGGAGAGTGGAGAGGATAGGAAAAAAGGAAATGTACAATAGAGTTGTGATGAGGTTACTTGATCATGTATAAACCCAAACTGAGTCCCCTTAACATAAGGAATTATCCTTTAGGGAAAGACGCACGGAGCAAGAGAACATACTGTTCGTTTAAAGTCCATAACTTCTCCCCCCCAAGATCTGGTTTTTAAGATTACATCTTTCTGTTCCTTAATGATGGTAATTTTCTCATTACCACATGAGGAAATTGGTGATGAAGTACAACCTTAAGCAGGCATGGCTATAATTTAAACAAATACAGTATCAAGGAAAGGTATTAACATACATAACAGCTTGGTAATGTTCAAGTTTTGAGTGTTTGCACCGTGCAAAGAAGGAACTAGGAAAAAAGGCTAAATTTTGCCTTATGATTTTCTGTCAGCTTTGAGTATCTACTGACTTAGCAGAGGCATGGCCAACAGTTTGTCATTTCCACAAAAGAGTCACAGGGAGTGACATTTCTATTAAGGATGCAGACATGGTGAGCTAAATCACATCTCCAGTGACAAACTGTCTGCTGAGAAGAAAAATCATGTGGTTGTCATGCATATCTGATCCTATAATTACACATGTACATTTAGACACTGTTGAAAGAAGGGGCTTCTCTGAGAGAGAATTGTTCCAGCAGGACTGCACTTGCAAACCTCTGTCCATTTTAGGGTATGAAGACAGATCTAAAAAGATTTGTCAGCAAAATGGTCAGGTATTCTTAGATAGGGAAATTAAAAACAGAGACAGAAAGGAAATTAAGTTAAACAGCAGCCTGTTTAGAAGACAAGAATAAAGAAAAGGCCAACCTCCTTTGAAGGTGGCCAGAGGTCTGAAGTGGATTAGCACAGTGGGCCAACTTAGAAGTTGGCAAATTTGACTTTCAGCTGGATTAGTTTTGCCTATGGCAGACTTGCAATGTCACCTACCATGAAATTTATTGTCAGGTAAAGGGGACCTGTCGCCTCTGAAAGTCAGCCTGTCTTTATTCTCTTCTTCCTTCAAGACTCTGCATGCAAATTTAACATACATCAGGTAAGTTAACTCACTGCAGAGTGCAGACATACAGCAAACTTAAATTCAAGCTGTAAACCTCTTCTGATTCTTCTGCTACAGTGAGCAAAAAAATCAGAACTTTCCTCTCACCTGTAAGTTTTATACACAAAAAACTCATTATTTATTGCATATCAGTGAAGATCTAGATCACAAATACTGGGATGGAGGGACAGAGAAGGAAGAATAAACTTCAGCAGAGCTGTGTCTCGTAGTTCCTCATTCCCTGGAAAAGCTTTCATTGAACACCATCATCCTCACAAGCTGTGATGGTCACTCTTCCAGTATGTGACATAAAAACAAGACTCATTCCAGCATCTGATCCTGCTAGGACTGTGAAAAAAGACATGAACAGGACCTTGCTGTCACCCCCTCCTGACTGATGAAAAGGAAAATAGTTTTTATGCCATTTTTGAAATGTGCTGCATGCTGCTGTTAGAGAGTTTGGGAGTGAAAGACTGCCAAGGCAGTCACTGCATTTACACATTGGGAAAGTGAGGCCTGGAGAAATGTCCAAATGTCTGCTGGAGTAGAAAGAGAGGGAATCGATCTGCCTGAGCTTAGGCTTGCCTGGGATTCCTTAGAGCCCAATCACGACTTTAGAACTTGTCTATGCAAAAAGAAGACTCAAGAAGGCTTCCTGGTCTCTTTGGTGCTTTCCAGGGAAACACAGGAACTCCACGTGCCACACTGCCATCAGCAAGAGCTCAGTCCTCAATTCTTGCAGGCTGGCCAGCCTGTGCAGCCCCCTCTGTCTCCTCTCTGGTTCATTCTAACCAGGAGCCAAGGGCTCCGAGCCATAACGAATCTCAAGATGAGCTCCAGAAGACTTTGGGGAGAGTTTTCACAGCACGTTAGCAATCCTTCAGGGCTCGTGCCTATGTGCCACTCTGAACTTGTCACGGCCCTGATCTTGTCCAAATCCCCCACTGTCAGGTCTGTAGCTGCAGATAAAGGTGGAGTAAAGGAAGCCAACTGAGATGAGTCATGTTGACTGAGAATAAACCCTGTCCTGGGATGTTCCATGTGTTGGAACCAGCTGGTGGCAGAGAAAAGAAGCAGAACACACACACAGAGATGTTTTGGTTGTCGTTGCATGAAGGATGTTGGGGTGCTGGTGAAGGATCTAGGAGGGGAGGCCTTCTCTGCAGCTGCTGGACAGGAGGTTGTAGCCAGGTGGGGGTGGGTCTATTCTGCCAGGTGACAGGACCAATGGAAACGGCCTCAAGTTATGGCAGGGAAAGTTTCAGGGTGCTAGGAGAAGCTGGGGAAAGGCTGTCTGGGGCACTGTTGGAGTCACTGCCCCTGGAATTGTTCAAAAGCAGGTGGATGTGGCAGCTGGGGACAGGGTTTAGTGGTGAGCATGGTAGTGCTGGATGGTAGAAATGATTCTGTGATTCTTTCCCATGCTGCAGTGCTTGGGGACAAGATTCCAGGGAGCAGAAGTCACAGGTTTTTCAATTTTCTAGAGTACCAAGAGGGAGAGTGGCAGCTGAGAACTGGAAGAAATGTACCACACTGGCTCTCCTCTGCCTCCTGTGAGCAGACTCCTTTATTCCATGTGAAACAAATGGTTTTTTGTGGGACCACTCAGCTGGGCAAGGAGACATTAAAATACCTTCTCCTGCTTTCCAGCAACATCACCCCAACAAGGAGGGATCATATCAAAGACACTCCTCCTGCAAGGAAACTATTTCATGCATCTCTCATTGTTCATCTTATTTTTTTCTTTTTTTTCCTTCCTTTTTTTTTTTTTTTTTTTTTGTTTGTTTGTTTTCTAGAACAGGAGCCTGCACTAAGTAATTTGTTCTCTTCTTACCATGGCAGAGTTTTATTTACCTATCTTGCTGTTTTCCATAAAAGTTTTCAGGCTGGCCTGTGTTCAAAGGTGTGTCACACCTGTTAACAAGAGTAGGTAGCAGGCAAAATGTAAGAAAACAAAGATGCTTCATCTCTGACTACAACCAGCTCCATCCTGACTCACTTTCCCTTGCAATTTGACTTTCATCACCAAACCTTCTGCTGAAATATGACCCCTAAGGACTCAGAGCCTCACACTGTAACAGAGAAACAGTGTACTTTTCTTGGAGCCAGCCATGTGTGACCACTCTGGTGTTTCAGTGGGTGATTTTTCAGCTAAAAATATTAGGTGAAATGGTGTCAGTGCATTCAGGATGTGATGATGTCTCCCACAAATAATTTTCAAAAACTTGTTTAACCCTCTCCAAGCAAATTTTTCTTTTCAAAATTAAAAAAAACCACCTTCTTTTCCATCTAAACTATTAACATGAATGTATTTCCATATAAGACATTGGTACAAATGAAATGTGCACAGTGATTGAATAGACATTGCTATTCAATCTAAGAACATGGTGATGAGCTAAATTCCTCCATCCGTCTGCAGTTTTGTAGAAAAGTTTAATTTCATTTTGGTTTTCTTAAAGTCATAGAACAGTTTGGGTTGGAAGGGAGCCTAAAGACCATCCAGTTTCTATCCCCCTTCCACCAAACTGGAGCACCTTCCACAAATCCAGGTTTTTCCAAGCCCCATCCAACCTAGCCTTGTTCAGAAAAATTTCTCTTTTGCTTTTACCTCAGCATTTAGCTTTCCATAGTACCAGCACAACACATGTGCACAGATAGATGATTCCAAGGAGCAAAATCTTTAGGATATGTCACATCCTAAAAAAAAGAGCTGAGTGACAGTTTTTAACCAAAGACCTATTGAGATTTAAAAGTCCTACCCACATTTTGCTGATTTTTTTTTTCCTACCCCAGCTGCACAGCTGGGAGTCTGGCACCAGCAGGGTTTTATTTTCTGCTCAGCTTCCAGCAAAATTCTTCTCTTGACTATTTTAACAGTTTTGTCTTCAGGGAAGGCTGTATTGTTTTTGACTCTGAGGAAGGATGGGCACTTTACAGCAGAGAGCCCCAGGGGACGTGTGTTTGGCACCTCTGCTGTATCATAGGCACTGGTTATGTGGATGCTAATATGAGGGGTAGCTTCCCTCTGCCTGCATCTCCTCTCTCTGAAAGAGCAGACATGCAGCTGTCATCATTAGGCTGCAGAAGAGCTATCAATTAGAGCAACTCACGAAATCCCTACAAGCACCTCAAAGAAAGCTGGAACAAGCACATTTCTTCCTATTTGCCATTCTGTTTCCATGTCCACTGACTACAGAGGCCCCTGAGAAAAACAGAAACTGTATCCTCACTTCAAGTGAGATCATTCAGTTCAGTAGGCAAAGGAAATAAACAGCTGAGAGAGCACTGAAGTGGAGGTGTGTTTTTCCTTTGGAACCGCTGTTTAAAATGTGTATGCTGTGGAAGATGTTTATTTACTGCCTTTAGAATAGCTCTTGCACTCAGAGTGAGTTTTATTGTGTTGCTCTCACAGTCCTCAGAGAACAGCAGGGAGTACATATGTTTTTCACACAGACCTTTTTGAGAAGCCTCCTGAGATTGGCCTTTAGCAGCTCCTCTCCATCTCTTGGGTGCAGGAGGACATGGACTACCACCTTCCTCTCCCTGAAGTCTTAAAATTTGGTAAATTAAGGAATGATCTTAAAAAAAAAAAAAAAAAGAAAACAAAAAAATGTAGCAATATATCCTCCTTCTGGAAGAACAGTAGATAGGAAACTTCAGAGAGTGGTGTAAGATAGAACATTTAATGCAGAGCTTTCACAATGCTGCATCCCCCCATTCACCTTCCTCAAAGTTTCTCTTTAGTGCACGTGGCTTTTCAAACCTCTTTGCTGGTACTTTGTGCTCTAGCCTGCACCTTTGTGGGGACCACCAGGGCACACCAGAAACTCTGTGGTGAATTAAACCCGTGGAGCTATGGGGGCATAAGTCATGTAGTCATAACTGGGGGGGAATGGGGAATCAGAGATGTGCCTCTGAGAACTCCAAATGTGCTTTCCCATCAATTCCCTGCCTGGTGCTCCAGCTTGTCTTTGAGCAGCACCAGCCAAGCCTGGGACTAGCTTGAGCTGACTTGGGACAAGCTGGTTGACTGATTTCTTACTCTTCACAACAAAGTATTTGACTTATTGGTGCAGCAGCTCTCCGAGTGGAGATTTTAGATGATCCTGGAGATACCCCAGCTCAAGGAGTCCCTGCTGTGCCCAGGCCAGTGCACAGACACTGCAATGCACTGCAATGCAGCTGTACATAAGTAAGGCCCTTGTGAGTTGTCAGTAGAATCTGTCCCTACAGATACAGAAAATGTCACAGGGTGTCTGCACTCAGCCTGGAGTCACAGTGTGCGTGTTTTCAGCAATTCAAGAGCAATGGGCCTGGTGTGATCATGTAGGACCTTTAGCTGGCTGGATATGAGGACTGAGGACAACAGCAGTCTGGTGGCTGAACTGCACATCAGGGTCATCACTCCTCTAGCTGTTAGTGTCACTCTTAAAAGCATAAGGAGTTTTCCCCTTTTTTTTCAGAAAGTGGCATGCTGCCAAGCATCTTTGTCCAGCGTCAGGTCACTTTATCCAATATTATCTAGAAGAGTGCAAGTACTGGTTTTTGTGTAGTGCTTTAGAAAGTAGCAAAGAAGTCTGAAGAACTTCAGCCCTTAAGACTCAAGTTATTTTCAAGGTACTGGGGAATTATACATGAATTGCCTGAAGCATCTTGTATGTTCAAGTTCTGTATTATCTCATGGAAAAGTCAAGCACATACACGTGTGTGGGTATGTCTGTGTGTGTGAGCAAGGAATGAGAGATATTAATGATATATCTGAGTAAAAAGAGAGAAAGGGGATTCTTTTTCCTAAAAAAAGACTCTTCATTTTCTCAGCACAGTGCTATTCCAGCTCAGAACAAGTTCCAGAAGATGAATTCACTGAAAAACTCTTTTTTTTCCCCCCCTTGGCCTGGAACCTTTCAAAAGTGTTTGGGAAATGCCATGAAGGAATTTGCATCCACAGATCTCTCCAAAAAGTGAAAAATGATGTTTCACATTCCCATGTGAAGAAACCTGACTATATCTGTGCTAGGGGAGATGGAATATGTAACACATACGTTCCTGCAGGAGAGGAAATTCATTTTAGTTAATGGAGACCTCAAAAATCAAGTGCCAAAGACATTAATCAGCTAAATATCTTTCCATGGTGTTGGTTTTACCCATCAGTCTGTGCTCCTTAATGATTCCATTTAGCGTGTGTAACATTTACCAGCCAGGACAGTATCAGAACTCAGGTTAGGAAACTGCTGCCAATAGAAGGTGCTGGGTCCTGCCATTAAATCAAAGCATTGGTTCCCTTCCTATTACCCTGAGGATGATAAAGGATCCTTTTTTTTTTTTTGACAGGGAAATATATGTAAAATAAATAAACTGTCAGGACTGACTTTCTTTCTTTCACGGCTTGTGTTAATACATGGGAGTGAGATGGAATTAGATGGAAATGTGGCTGAGACACGACACTCTGCTGCTCTGTCAGTCACAGGTAATGTACGATGTAACATCCCTATGAAAATACCACAGAGTTCAAGATGAATGGGGGATCATTCCAGCATCAGAACCCATGAATTCAAACTGATTTCTTTTTTTCTCTCCTGTCCACTGGGTTAAGTAATGCATAGTACTGAATGCATCCCTTCCTAGACACCAGAGAATCCACAAAATCCCCTTGAATGAGCAAAGACCTCTGCTGTTTTGAGTTTAAAGTATTTCTGACTTTACCTTCTTTTTAAATTTTTTTTTTTTTTTTTAGCTCTGGATATTTAATTTGTTGAATTATTTTTTTCCTCTTTTTGGGGGAGTGTTAATCCAGTGCTTTCCACGAGTCAGCTGATTTTTACCACAGATGCTGGGAGGACTTTGGATCTCAGCATCACTGCTCTGACAGATCTGCAGCTGATGAACGGATCCAGCAGTTATTAAGTGGGACTGACAGGCACAAGGATCATTCAAGCCTCATTTCCTGAAGAAACCAGGCTAAAAATTGTTCAGTAATTATCCTTAATTGTCCAGGATGAATCTCCACTTTTCAGTGGAGATTTTATATGATATTTATGTTTTGGTGCTTTTTTACCTACAAAAATAAAGCCACATTTTATCTCCACCTCACATCTTCCCAGTGGTTCCTCCAAAAAATCTCCTTAGACAGCCATGTTTGGCATTTCTCTGAATGAATACTCAGGGTTCTTTTAAAAGCATGACAATCTTCAATAAGAACAAAATAACTCTTGGATAATTCAGATCAGTGTCAGCCTATGGCAATACCAGAACAATTTCCTCAGGCAGTTGAAATAAATAAGTTACTGAGCCTTCTAAAAACCCAAGTGAGAATGGACTTGAATTCACAGAGCCAGCAGAACCTGGACATGGAATTGACTTTATCAGTCCTTAAGCTGAAACCATGCACCCAAAAGCCTTGAGTGTCTCATTCTGCTTAAATTGGCCATGAGAAACAAACAAGTTTCTCACGTGTCAACAACTCAGATTTACTGGGCTGTAAAGCAGCAAGCACATCTCTGCTTTTAGGTCTGAATAAGACAGGAAATCATGGAAATATAGAGTCAAAGAATGGTTTGGGTTGTGAGGGACCTTAAAGACCATCTCCTTCCACCCTCTGCCATGGACAGGGACACCTTCCACTGTCCCAGGCTGCTCCAAGCCCTGTCCAACCTGGCCTTGGACACTGCCAGGGATCCAGGGGCAGCCACAGCTGCTCTGGGCACCCTGGGCCAGGGCCTGCCCACCCTCCCAGCCAGCAATTCCTCATTCCCAATATCCCATCTGTCCCTGCCCTCTGGCCCTGGGAAGCCATTCCCTGGCTGCTGTCCCTCCCTGCCTGTCCAAAGTCCCTCTCCTTGGAGCCCCTTTGGATGTAGAAGAGGAAGATGCTGAAAGGTCTCCTCAGAGCATTCTCAGTCCCAGGATGAACAAGCTAATATAATATTCAATGCAATCCAAGCAGATTTAGATGCCCAGTTCCCTCTGAGAGTCAGTCCTGGTCTCCAGTGACTGCCACTCATGGATTGCACGACCAGTTTCAAATATTCTGCGCATATTTGTACATTTAAATGTACTCAAATTACCATTTATGAGGTGGAATTCAGTTGCAGATAAGCAGTTAACATCAGCTGCATGTTTCTGTGTACTACAAGCGTTTTTGTTTTTGTACAGAATTAAGAAAAAAACAAACCAAACAAAGAGCACAATACCAAGAAGAACAAGGTCTTGTCATTTCAAGATCTAAACCATGTGACTTCATAGAGAATTCTGCTTAAAATTTAAAAGAGAGTGGATTGAAATCTCCCAGTACTGTAATTTAAATTGGAAATGGCTGCACATCCAGTGATGGGGAGGAGCAGGAAAGAGGGATGGTTCTTCCTGTGGGTGAAAGAGAAGGCATGATCCTTCAGTGGGAAGCACAGCTGCATGAGTACACCTCAACTCTGTAAAATGGGCTTCAACAGTGATCTTTGGGATAAACCGTGATCTTTCTTTAAATTTAATCCATCTTTTCACAGCCACTGACACATAAATATTTCATTCTACAAAGAGATTAGCATTGCATGGCTTGATTGCACTATAAATAGGACCCTAAAAAAAGTGGTTTTCTGGTATTCTGGCAAGTAAATTTAAAGAACTCTAAAGCATTATTTCCCTGGGGAAATGTGAGGGGAAGCAGTGGGGTTAAAGATATTTACTGGTGAATAAAGAGAGATCAGAACAGGGTATTCCAAAGGGGTGGGACAGCAGCACTTTGCTGGAGTCAAACAGAAATAACCAGGACTGCAAAGACCATGTGGGAAAGATTTCAAGAAAAAAAAAAATATACTTTTAGTTTTGCAAAGGAGAATACATGACAGGGATTTAATGGGGTGAAATAGCAAGGAATTAAAGAGACATTTCTTTTTCTGAGTTCCTGTTTCAGTTTTTCTGTTCATTACAGGGCCAGTGCTTCCAGGAGAGGATTCCCAGCTATGAAAAAATTATATGTATTCATATCCTCTGGATTTCAGCCTAGTTGAAAGGAAGTAAAAGTGCTGAATAAAGAAATACATATTTCACGTGTAGTTTTACCATTTCTATATTTCTTTAGTTCTGAAAAGATAAGAGTCAAACAAGTAACCTATTATTTTCTTTGAAAGGCTTGGCTTATGACATTTTCAAATAACTCAAAATTTTCAACATCTGTCTCTAATTAAGTAACATTTTTCTACCAGGAACAACGATTACAGTGTCTGAAAGTTCTGTTATGTAGATATGATTCATATCTCCCTCCTAAGAAGCTTGTCTTATGTCCTGAAATTTGAGATTTGTAAATCCTTTAGCTAAACATTTATATCTGCTAGGATTGTGCAGGTGCTTAACTTTGCAGTGTTTTGCTGAGGTTGATCTGTAAATGCATAACAGACATGTAAGTGTTCTGCAAGCCTGGGAACTTTTCTGTCAAGGCTTTTCCAGTTTCAGGTAATGCATTGAGTTCTGTCTCCTGTGCGATACATTTTACACTAAAAAAAAAAAAAAGCCTCGTGAAAAATTACCTTCCTGCACTGACTGCCAACCACTTTCCTCAAATGACAAAATAAGCAAAGAAAGATGTTTGATTGAAAGCAAAAAGTAAAGGAAAATTGTTCATTTAAATTTTAATTTTAGGAAAGCATTAAGGTCTGCTGGTCTGAATTTGGTAGTTTTTGTCACTTAATAAAAAGTACCTTTTCCTATGTTTTACATATATCTATGTACACACTTTTTATGTGTATATAGATATATAAACACCCTTTTACGTATGTATATATACACTCTTTCTGTGTATGTATATGTATGCTTTTTATGTATGTGTGTGTGTGTGTATATATATATATATATATATATATATATATATATACATATATATGAATGTATTTCCTATATTTTCTTATATTGTCACAGAATCACAGAATAAGCTGAATTGGAATTGCACCATAAGAATCATTAAGTCCCACTCCTGGCCCTGCACAGCACCGTCCCCCAAGAGTCACACTATGTGCCTAAGAGTTTTGTCCAAACACTTCTGGAGCTCCACCAGGTTCAGTGCTGTGCCCATTCCCTGGGGAGCTGTTCCAGTGCCCAAACACCCTCTGGGTGAAGAACCTTTCCTGATGCCCAACCTAACCCTCCCCTGACACACCTTCAGGCCGTTCCCTGGGGTCCTGTCCCTGTCACCACAGAGCAGGGATCAGATCCTGCCCCTCCTCTTCCTCGCAGGGAGCTGTGACTGCCCTGGGCTCTCCCCTCAGCCTCCTCCTCTGCAGCTGGACAGAGCCAGTGCCCTCAGCCCCTCCTCACAGGCTTCCCCCAGGGCTCCTCACCACCCTCAGGGCCTCCCTTGGATCCTGCCTGATGGCTGGATATCTTTCTGACACAGAGAAGGGCCCCCAAAACCGCTCACGGCGCTCAGGGTGAGGCAGCCCCAGCCCCGAGCAGAGCGGGACAATCCCCTCCCCTGCCCAGCTGGGGATGCTGGGCCTGATGTCCCCAGGACAGGGATGTCCCTCCTGGCTGCCAGGGCACTGCTGACTCAAGTTCCACTTGCCACTGACCAGGGCCCCCAGGTCCCTCTCCACGGCACTGCCTTCCAGGATCTCATCCCCACCCTCTCCATACACCCAGGGCTGCCCCAGCCCACGTGCAGAACCCAGCACCTGCACTTGTTGAACCTCACTTGGTTGGTGATATTCCATCTCTGACTTGTTGAGGTCTCTCTGCAGGGCCTCTCTGTCCTCGACAAAGTCAACAGCTCCTCCCAGTTTTGCATTATCTGACAACTTGCCCAGTATCCCTCCCATTCCTCCCTCCAAGTCATTAATGATGGTGCTGAAGAGCGCAGGGCCAAGGATGGAACCCTGTGGAATCCCACTAGTGACAGATCCCACCATTAATCCCACCAGATTAATGCCACCCCTTCCACTTCCAGCCTGTTCTGTGATTCCATGACTCTGTATTTCTGTGATTCTGTGATATTATGCATTGTGGAAAACAGTATCAACAACACACCGTGCGTCCTGTTTATTTCTGCATACAGTTTTCTGAGGTGAATTTATCTGGAGATGAAGAGGAACTCTTTCCTGACAAATCAGTGCTGCTTGCCAGAAATTAGATGGTAAAACGATACATGACAGTCCCATGCCCTTCCCTCACCTAAGGCGGTACATAATCACAGTCTACAACCTTGGAAAGGACACTGTTGTGCTTTAAATGCATCTCTCTGCTATTTTAATTAAAAAGAAAATCAAGTTATTAGAGTGGTTCAATACAATGGTTTAGAACAGTGCACTGAAAGGATTAAAACCAAAAAGGTAAACGGCTATTATCTTATTGAAACATACAAAGCCACTGTTAATATAGCCAAGCGTCCTCTATTTAACTCATAGAATTGAGTGGCCTTTGTGCACCATTTTTTATCCTGTTTTAGCACATGACAAAAATTACAGCACGGACTTCCAAATCTGCTAAAATTTATCAAGTATTTCCACTGTCCTTTTGGAGCAGACAGGTTTGATGGAGAGATGGGGAAGAAGTCGTGCTGCCTCACACCTGTATATCTACCAATGCCATACCAACTCACAGGCCTTAGCAGAGGTTCATTGATAAGAAACAACTCTTTCCTTGTTTGTGTCTTATGTCCTGATGATTTTCCCTGAACACTTGGTGGAAAATGTAGAAGCAAAGCTCTCACTGTTTCTCAATGAGATGCCTGCTTCTAAAGTATATTAGGAAAGAATAACTCTTAGCAGCACATTAAAATCAGAGAAAAATAATAATATTTACTGTTGCTGAACAAGAATTGCCATGCATCTTCTCTATATGTCTTAATATGACCAAGTAGTTTTTTTCTGCACCAAAACCATTTTTTATCAGTGTGACATTACCTTGCACAATAAAAATTGTTATTTGGGTTTTTTTGGCCTAAGCTAACGTTAGTTCCCATTCATTGATTTAGAGATGGGTTGATCACTTTGGTTTTTCTACAGACAGATGAGCCCTTGACATGGGTGTGTGAAAATGTTGGGTGCACAAAAGTGTTTTTGCAGTAATGAAATCAATTAAAGTCTGACTAATTTCAGGTAACATCTATGGGGTGTATTGAAATGCTGATACTAAGGAAAAGATGTATCAAAATATTTTGATGTAAGGAGATTGAATCGTAGTCTGTGAACCTGTGAAAATTTGGGATCTCAGCTGACAGAATTTCCTGTCCCTGGAGCCTGAAGGAATGAGTTAGTGAGTCAGTTTGAATTTGATGCGGGGTTTTTCTGGTCAAATATTTAAACACTATCAAAATACCATTTTTGGACACTTACAGAATGGAAATATTTGAAATTTCACTAACTTATATTTTTTTGTGTTGAAATTTGACTACATTTGTAGTTTAAAATAGTATAAGAGAAAGTAAAATTTTTAAGCCGTTAAAACAAAATTCTTCATTTGGAGTGTACTGATGTATTTTTCACTTCAGTTTGCAATTGTATTTGAGGTTTTGAGTTTTAATCCCTCACTGGAATGAAAATGGTGAAGAAAATAGCATTCATGCAGTTTCTCACCATCTCTGTGCATGACACATTACTGAAGATTAATTCACCTGGAGTATTTTTGCTTTTTACAAAACAAAGCTGGTTTTGTTTTTTTTTTTATTTTCATGGAAGGTTTTCTCTTGAATGTGTTTTTTTCCCCCCTCTGGTATACATTATTTTGCTGCCTTCTCCCTCAGGTCTGATGGATAACAAACACATTCTCCTCCAGGACCTTCAGGAAGGCATGCACTCTGGGTGAACTCAAGTAAAGGATGAGTTAAGGTGAAGAAGAATTATTTAATTTGTGGTGTTTTCCAGTTTATGACCTTGCTGTAACTTTAGGCCTGTCTTTGTCCATGCAATTATTTTCCAAACATATTAGAGAACGGGAGAGAAAAATACACCCCTAGGCATGGTTTTATAATCTAAACAACGACATTATAATATTTAACATGGAGAGTTGCAAAGGAATAAATCCCCTCCATGAAATGCTATTATTGAAGAGGAAAGACTTAGAAGAATTTCAGATTTGACCACACGGGATGCAGATGCAGAAATTAGTTTTATGTCTGTAGCCACTGCTAAAAAAGAGATCTCTTCTAAACCTTTTGACACATTAAGCATCAAACTTTGAAAGTTATCCTTTTGGTTTAAACCAAACTGATCACTTAGGTAAAACAAAGAGACATTGAGGCAAGTATCAATCATGAAAATTATCCTCTCCATTAGAAGAATAAGGCTGAGAGGCAGAAACCTGGACTATAAAAGCAGTTGATGACATTTTAGGCTCAGTAACTTCCCTGCACTTACTTGAGTGTGACCGTTTCAATGTGACCACGCTCTAATGTGATTATTGCCATTCACGTGGGGCTGGGGCACTTGCAAGGAGCCAAAGTGTCTTCAGTGCTCTTCTCTTTTGGCCCCTACCAACTGCTGACCCACATCAAAGGCTTGAGCATGGGTGCCAAAAGCTCCAGACGTGATAAAGTATATGTGGAAAATATGCAAATCATCATCAGGAAGAAATTTCCATTTCTGTGCCAGTAGTTTGCAGTTTAATCCTTTCATCTTGAAGATTTCATTTCCTTGGAAGAAGGGGGGCTGGAAAGGGAAGGATAATCACTCTCTAGTTCCATTCCTGTTGTTGCAGAGCCCTGATACTGAGATCCCATTTCTCAAGCCTTTTTGACTTTGATGAAAGCCTGTGACTTGCTGAACTTGCTCTCACTTTAAGTATAGCTATAGAATTATGGATTTCCTGACAAAATGATTAATATTTCTATGTCTTGCTTTCTCTTTACGTATGTGTGGGAACCAATAAGCTCACTTATAAAGTGTTTTTTATGCAACTTCTATCTAAAAACACCAACATTTTTTTTTGTCTCATAAACTTCCAGGAGAAATTGCTCAGATGATCTCTGTCTTGCTCCAATAGACACAAAAAGTAATAAAAGTCAATCTAATTAGTATTTCTTGCAGTATTTGATGACAATAGTTCATCTTAAATAGGAAAGAAAAAAATGTTTTATGGACTTCATGCATTTATTATATTCTTTATCATAATTTGAAAATCTATTGCAACCAAATATTTTATGTTCTGGATACAAAAAACCTTTAGTTGGAAAGAAAATTGTGCTGTAGCTGGAGAATGGTTCAGTCATTTTAATGACTTAGAAACTGGGGCCAAACTTTTAAAGTCACATGGGAAAGCTATGGTAAAGCCAAGAAATGTATCTCTTGGTGAAATTGTATGAACCAGACGTTTAAGGAATACACCACAATTTTGCAATTTTCCATTGGTCAGCTGCGCTGTGGTTATTATTGTTGTGTTTGCTTCTAGTCCACACTCAATAAAATGTAATGAAAGTTAGCTTAATGACCTTAATTACAGATTAAGACAAGATAGAGTATCTCACATATATTGGTTTGCTGTTTGACCTCTCAGTCTGGGGAAAAGAGCTGAGTCTGCTCCTCCTTTCTTTTACCAGGCACCCCCAAAAGATGAGTTCCGAACTCTGGTGTTGTCATCACCTCTCAAAGTAGGGAAAGAATATCCTGAGGCCTGCTGACCCATGTGCAAAATAAAATCTAAACTGATATTTCAATAGTGAAGTGTCAAGGGTTTTCAGTGGTCATTCTGGGTCAGTGTTCATTTTTTCTAGGCATGGACATGCTGACCTTCAGGGCTATTCCTTCCCTCCCCTTACACAGAAGAAAAAAATCAGATATATGATGATTTCATTGAAGAGAAGAACGTCATAAAAAATAGATGCATGAATTCCAGAGAAGAGAATATTGATAAAAATAAATTGTACAGAGGCAATGTTTTTACCTCCAAGACCTCTTGCTTTGCTCAGAGATCCAAATTTCAGTGCTTGAGGCAGCAAGGGTAATATGCTCAGTCCATCTGTTTCTCACAAGCAGGAAAACAAGGACAGTGAAGAAGAAAGGTCATACCATGCTAAGGAAAACTATCCATGGCTTTTCCTAAGGAAGTGATTTCCCAGTATTTCTGCCTCTCTAGCACCAAGAGATCATTTGCCATGCCATGTCAGATCGTCCCATCCAGCATCATCAGGTTGTCTTCCCCCTCCACTGCCAGACATCCCTATAGGGAGACCAAACCACAGCAAATGCTCTGACCTACACTCCCTGATCCCTTCCTCATTGCTTTTTATCTGCTGGAGTGTCTTCTATTAATTTATTCATTTATTTCTCTCCTGAGACCATTCAGAGATTTATGGTTGATGATGATTTGTTTGATGCAAAAAAACCTTTGCAACAGGGTCCTGGAGTAAATTTTATGCCACCCAGAGAAGGAAAGAATAGAATGAAGTCAGTGCTAAAAGAAGCCAAAAGCTTCTTTAGAAAAGTTCCATCTTTCTGTTCTATGGCTATAGAGTGTCAATGGAAACACAGGCATTAAACCAACAAACAAAAAGACCCCAGCATTAAACCAATGAAGAAAAAGAAAATGCATTTTGAAGAAGGGTCAAAAAATAAAACGCCCCTAACAATAGTTTTTATAATTTAAACATAAAAGTTAACTCTACTGAAGATTTATTTGAGAGTTTTAGCCTTTTAAATCACATTAGGAATGACTGGATTGAGCACTACCTCTGAACCAGATAAAATCCATAATGATTTTATTAATATAAGACAAAATAACCTCTGCAGCCCAGCTCTAAAATATTACCCTCACATCAATGGCTGAACTTTATTTAATGTTTATTTTTTATTCTGGGTATAAGCAGGCAGTTGTGTACTTGCAGACATCAGAAAGTAGCTTGGTAGGAGGAGCAAACTTAAACCAACTCTGGTGCCACTCCCTGTGGCTCCATTATAGAACAGGGAACTTCCCAAGATGTGCAGAGTTAAGTTCTCTTCAGATCTATGACACAGTTCTCTGAAAGTTCATAAAAACATAGAATGCTTTGGTTTGAAAGGGATCTTAAAGATATTTCCCTGCCATGGGCAGGGACACCTTCCATGAGGCAGGATTGCTCAAAGCACCATCCATCCTGGCCTTGGAGGGTTGTTCTTTACCTTGCTCAGTATCAAAGACTCATCCACTGCAACCTGCAGTGGGGTTAAGCGTGAATTTCTCCTGTAGCAACAAGTTACCTCCTGAATGGCTTCTTATAGGAGACCTTTCAGGAAGTTTAAAGTCACAAAAGAATTCTTCTCTTTTAATGTCCTGCTCATGTCTCGTGGGAGAGTGCATTTCATTAATTTGTGGTCCCTATTGTTTTGTCTTGGGTTTGGTGGGAGCAGAGTAATTGGAGATTTGAATGACACAATCTTACTGCCCACAATATGTGAGAAGGTTGAGTTTGTATCGGTTCAAATACTTTAACTTTCTTCACAATATGTGTCTTGTCAGGGGGGAACTAAACCATTCTCAACAAAATTTCCAGCTATAGGCATTGCAAAGCCTCTACAGTACAGTATTGAGATTTGGACCAGGCTTCTCTCAAAGGCTTCCTTGAGCTCATTTATGAACAACTTACAAATTCGATCTGTCAATCTTATGAGTTAAGTATGGAGATGTCTTGTGACCAAATTCTCACTCTCATATAATTAACAAAACTCCCTGCCAGAAAGCCAGCATAGCAGACTGAAATTAAATGTCTTGAGATACTTTGATTTCCGAACTACTACATGGCTTGCCTTATTCCAGTAGTTATGTCAAGCATTTTATCTCTTTCCTGAATGTCCAACGATGAGTATATTTCAAACAGCTTGCAATGAAATGGTCTCTTCCCTGTCCTGCTTCTATTTATCTTCTGCAAGGATTTGCATTTAAGGTGTCTCTTTTCCTGCTCTGCTTTTGCCCAAGTACCAGGGATGCTGACCAGGTTCCTGATGTCCTTGGCCATATTTAGTCAGGACAGTGGTTTTGTAGGGTTGGTTTTGTCCTGTTTTACACTCCAGGACAGCCTCTGCTTTCAGTGATCACGGTGTTATAATTTGACTGCATCTGCAGTGGTGCTATGTATCCTTTATTCATATATCACAATGCTTCCAGCATTTCTGAGAGCTCACTTGGCCTTCTGCTGTGTGACTGTCAGCTCTAACAGAAGAGTGCATTGACAGCTGAATGTATTTCTTGGTAGATAATAATAATATCTTTCACATATAAGCCAGCTTGGCAGAGGATTTCCATATCTTTTCATGTTTTCTTTAGTTTCCCCCAGATGAGAATCTCATATACTAGTTTATTTTCATATTTCCAATGTGTAAAGTTGTCTAGATGAGGAAGTAACTTTATACATCTTATTTCATTACATATGACACTGCAGACTCAGTAGCATACTTTGAATTCACGCTGAAAATGGCTTTTAGCCATGTTGTGGAATTACAGAATGGTTTGGGTTGGGAGGGACCTTAAAGCTCAACCAATTCCACCCCCTGACATGATCAGGGACACTTTCCAGTAGAGTGGGTTGCGCAGGATCCCATCCAGCTTGGCCTTGAACACTTCCAGAGAAGTGTTTTTATTCCATATTATTCTCCTGATATGTTTTGAGACACCATTTAGGTGAATCAAGTAGCTCTTTTATGGAACACATTTATAATTATTTATGTCGACGTAACAAGGATTCAAAGACAGTAAATGAGTTTAGAAAATGCTCACTTTAAAATTCCTAAAACTAATGATAAACAAAACATACCTTCCTGAGAAGGTATTTGCTATAACAATTCTATTCTTGGGGGTGTCTGAAGTGTTCAATCCCTCATTCCTCAGCTGGTCCCAATCTTGTCTCAATTTTGTTTGTATTAAATTTCAAATGTATTCAGTGAGTCGCTGTTGGGAACAGATGGGGTTGTGATTGTGACCTGCCACAGCTTCTGTCACGCTGCCTCTGTGGGTTATGCACGGATGTAGGTGGATTTACATACATACATAAATGCTGAGCTAGAGACAGTGATGAGTGACTCAAAGAGACTCCCAGACAGGGCTCTGACTGCCTGTTTTCCCGTGGAAACAAGCAGGAACCAACCTGTTGTGGGGGATTCATGGAGGTGTGGCAACGTTTCCCTGGTAAAGGGAAGGAGGGAAAAGTCATTAAAGTCATTGTCAAAGACTTTGGGGAGGACAAATCTGCAATGCTGGGTACAGCCTTGCAGCACTCCCACCACAAATGCAAATATGCATTTGCATCTTGGACCCTCCAGCACTGATTTTTAGAGGGATGATATCCCATTATTTGCCCCAGACAAAAGAAGACAAAGAGAATAAGAACTAAAACATAGCCCGAGGGAGAGCTTTAGAATAGGAAAAATGGAAGTGGATCCTGAGCCCGCAGAGCCAAGACCAGTCCCAAACAAGTCAGGGCACAGAAGATAAAAACAAAAGCCTCAATCTGTGCCTGCTTAAATCTGCAAAGAAGGTGCACATAAAATGAGCTGTAAAAGGAGATGAGAAAGGAAAAATACAAGGAGGTGCACAGGACTGTCAAATTCAATACTACATTCTGAAAGAGTTTAGAAGTCAGGGAATGGCGACATCAAAGCTACTTTGAATAAGGACAAGGCTATAGCTTTGCTGCTGAAAAAGTGAAAATCTGTGAACTGATTCCCATCTTAAATAATCAGTTATAGTGAGAATTATTGGAACCTTGGGCTTTTCACTCAAGTGGGGCTTGTACAGGGAGGAACATTTAAGCCTTGCAAGGGGATACCTTTCTGATCCACTGATGTGTGAGTCATAGCCAGAGTACAAGAGATAAAGAGGAATAAAGAAAATGTGTTAGGTGTCTATATCTGAGGCTTTGGAAAATAAAATTTGCATTCATGCTGTCTAATTTATTCTTTTAGAAAGCAATTGTGATATATGGTCATGGAAGGAGAAAGGTAAGAACAAAATAATTAGGCAAGAACAAAATAATTAAGACTGCTCAAAAATCAGCAAGAGAGTAAAATGCTTGCTCTGGACTGAAAAAAAAAATCAAGCAAGCAAAAACCAGGAAAAAAAAAGACATGGCATAATTATCTACTCTTTTACCTATCAAAGGGAACAAAACTAATATTTTATATGTGAAATTTTTTAGATTTGCTGTAAGACTGATTTTCCACAAGAGAACTAAAATTAGAAAATTTGAAAATTGAAATATTTCTTCAGGATGGTTCTGATGTTTCGTTCTCTCTGTAAAGGTAAATTTTTGAAGAGTATTTCCACAAAATGAGAATAGGAAATTGCGGTTTGGTTTTTGTCCCAACACTGTTTTGGGAAACTCCCTTTCTCTCTAAAATAATTAACAGTAAGGATTTTGGTCTCGCAGAAATACCAAAACCCAAGAACCCATTTTCTCAAACAGTTTTACTGGCCAGTAATTTTGTCATTCTGCTTTTCCAGTGCTGTAATATGACAACAAATGCAGCATGATTTATATTTATAATTATTATGCCCTACTGCTGGGGAAGGAACGGTTCAACTCCCCCAGTTCCTAATGTTCCCTTCTTGTGACATGTCCTGTCCCTTGCCTTCTCTACAGCAGTTTTGAATAGGTTATTTTTAGTCTTATTATATTTTGTCTTGCTGCCTGTGCTTTCAAGCTTCCCTCTGACTTTAATTAAAGTGTCCTTAGGCTTGTGCATGTAAAAAGCTAACAAGTTCACCCAGTCAAGAGCTCTCCTAATTATAATGCAAAGTAGGAGTTCAAGTGAGGAGAACATCAAACAGTTTTTATGTGACATATGAGAGCTTGACACTGTATTTTGACAGGCCTGTTGCAGAATACACGATGCCACTGAAATACATTTTAAAAGTAATATCCCAGCTTACACATCATCCACAAAACAAGCCCATGGTGCAGAGAGCGAGCTGTACAACATGCTGCAAGGAGCAAAAGACAGTGTTTGGCGTGTTATTGATGTGTTATATAAACAGTGCCGAGATCCAAAATGCGACGACTTCTGGGTTTGCTTCTCACGTGTGGTGGCACTCACAGACGTACCAAACCCACGAGCCAGTTCCTCAAATGTTGATGCCTGCAATGCAGCTGCTTGATGAGAAATGATGCACTGGACCTGCCCCATCGCACAACAAACGCAGCCTGCCACAGCATGAGATGATCTGGGTGGCCTTTCTGGGAAGGAGTAGGGGAAGAACACATTTTGGGTAGGTGTGGCATAAAAAGAAAGTACAATACAGCCTCGTTGGTCTAGGAATCCATGCACAAAAAGCAGATTATTTTCACCGCAACTTCCTTTATGAAACCATAAAGACATTAAGGTTTCAAAAGATCAAGGTTTCAAGACCTTTGAGATCAAGTTCATCCACCCAGCACCCAGCTTGTTCACTACTAACCCACATCCTCAAGTGCTACATTCACACAGCTTTTCAATCCCTGTAGGGATGGGGACTACACCACTGCCCTGTGCAGACTGCGCAAGTGCTTGACAACTTTTACCATTAAAAAAATTTGCCCCAACATCCAATCTAAACCTACCCTGTCCCATCCTGAGGCCGTTCCCTCTGCTCCTGTCCCTGTTCCCTGGAGCACAGCCCGACCCCCCGGCTGTCCCCTCCTGTCAGGAGCTGTGCAGAGCCACAAGGGCCCCCCTGAGCCTCCTTTGCTCCAGGCTCAGCCCCTTCCCAGCTCCCTCAGCCTCTCCTGGGGCTCCAGCCCCTCCCCAGCTCCGTTCCCTGCCCTGGACACGCTCCAGCCCCTCAGGGTCTCTCTTGTCATGAGGGCTCAGAGCTGTCCCCAGCACTGGAGGTGTCCCATCAATGCCAGCACAGGGATGGGCACTGCCCTGGGCCAGCTGGACACCCTTGTGCTGGGACAGCCCAGTGCCATTGCCCTCCTTGGTCACACGAGTACCCTTCAGTCCATGGTCACATTAATTATTATCACAATAACCTCTAAGCAGGTTTTACTCTGCTGAGAGTTTTAGACATGCTTAGAGGCTGTGAACTGAGGATATTGGTTCCATTTTAGGCTGCACTTCACCCACTCCAGGCTGAGACTAATCATGCCAAGTTGTTTAATTTTTCCCACTGGTTGGAAGAGGATTCAGAGGTGACTAGCTGATATACCAATGTTGCAGACATAAAAACATAGAATTATAGAACAGTTTGGGTTGGAAGAGACTTCAGAGATCATTTCATAATTGCAGCATGTAAACCAGTTGTGGAAGAAGAGAAACTGAGAATGGGAGAAAGGAAGAAGGGTGGATGAATATATTTAGTGTGCATTATCAGAGCCAAAGCAGACACATGTTTTTTACTCAGAGCTTTCCTCTTTCCATGGAACGCTTGCTGCTGTTGCTAAAATCTGAATTTTCTTGGAAAAATATACGTTTTGGTTGAGGTCTTGAGATATTGCAAATAAGACTGAGAAACAAACTGAGACGTGTGAAGGAAACTTCAGCCAGAAGCATGAGGGGTTCATTTCCTGACACGAGCTTTAGTCACAGCTCAGCCCCGCCGGCAGTGTCGTGATCAGCCTGCAGTCAGAGCCGACACGACGGGAGCAGGGTGAGTCAAACCCTGCGGGGGTGTGGATGACTGTGCCGGACCCCAGCATCACAGGCAGCCTTCATCTCACCATTGATGGTGCCACTCAGCACTCCGCAGGGACTCCGGCAGCTGCGGGATCGGTATCCCGAGTGAGAAGGGAAAAACGCAAGGGAAAGAAGGAGCAACAGTGCACAGAGTAACAAGCAAGGGAAAGAACGAGCTCTGCAATGTGAAAAATAACAAGTAGTTTGTTTTATTAGTTGCACAGAGGCAACCACACATCCTTTTGGTCAGGGGTGACGTTTCTGTGAGATTCTCACAGCATCTCATCTGAAATTCCCGCGTGCCGCTGCCAATATGAGAGCAATGTTAACAGGAAAATTATTTTACCCACTATATTGAAGCTTAAGTATTTAAAGCAGCTTAATTTCAGAGCACCTGAACTGCCAAGTAGCCACTTGTCTGAGAAAAATTTAGGCCTGAACAGCCAAAGTGCTATGTATTGCCTCACAATTCAGGCCAAAAGGAGGCAATAACCACCAAATTTTGCTTTCTGCTCAACCCTGCCTGAGAAAAGCAACGATCTCCTCAGAAGCGAATGGAAATACAAAATACGCTCGGAGGCAAAATAATGTGCAGAGGCCGGAAACACGGCGTCTCATGTCTTAGAACGTCTTAGGCATCCATTTATTAGAGCTGCATTTACCTAAATGTATTTCAGCGTGGATTGCCTTGTAAGGAGGGGATGTCAACAGCGCTGCAGTGATTGTAACAGCCACAGGGCCTCCCTGAATGGCACGGCACAACATACTGTACTTAATGTTGACACTGTTCAGTGAAACAATTATTACAATCAATTTGACTTCTAATGTGACTTCTCTTGTAAATCTCTGGGCCATTAACCTTAACAACATCAATGTACTGTCAGTATCCAATTCCACCAAATTAGTGTCCGAGGTAATAGGAGAAGGAATGTATTAATGTGTTATCGGTGACTAATAAAGACAGCAATCCTCTAATGTGCTATGAAGAACAGCTGAAGCATGCAAGGGAAGAGGAAATACACAAAGTCAGGGCAGCAGACACCTTTGGTGGCGTATGTCAGGTCACCAGATTAGGTGGTAAACAGATTGACCCTTTTACCATTGAATCAGGAGGAGCAGGGATGGGGATGGTCCGTGGTACATGGTCTAAGGCCAATTTTATGAGGTTCAATGACGCCAGGCGCTGGGTTCTGATGGGTCACACCATTCCCTGCAGCTCCAGGCTGGGCAGAGGGGCTGGAAAGGGCCCCTTGGGAAAGGCCCTGGGGGTCAGGGGCTGGACACGAGCCCAGGGTGCCCAGGGGACAAGAGGCCAATGGCCCTGGGCTGTGCCAGCCAGGCTGTGCCACAGCCCCAGGGCAGTGCCCGTCCCTGTGCCGGCACTGCTGAGGCACCTCCAGTGCTGGGGACAGCTCTGGGCCCTCAGGACAAGAGAGACCCTGAGGGGCTGGAGCGTGTCCAGGGCAGGGAACTGAGCTGGGAAGGGGCTGGAGCTCCAGGAGAGACTGAGGGAGCTGGGAAGGGGCTGAGCCTGGAGCAAAGGAGGCTCAGGGGGGCCCTTGTGGCTCTGCACAGCTCCTGACAGGAGGGGACAGCAAGGGGAAAGTCTGCAGCCAGGGAGATAAGAGGATATGGCTTCAAGTGACACCAGGGGGAGTTTAGAATGGATATTATGATTATGGTTATGGTTATTATTATGATTATAAATATGATTATGATTATGATTATGATTATGATTATGATTATGATATGATGATGATGATGATGATGATTAGTAGTAGTAGTAGTAGTAGTAGTAGTAGTAGTACTAGTAGTAGTACTAGTAGTAGTATTGGAAAATTTTGTCAAGCACTGGAAGGGCCTGCCCAGGGCAGTGGTGTAGTCCCCATCCCTGAGGGGTTTGAAAAGATGTGTGGATATGGCCCATGGGGACATGGGTTAGTGTTGACAGGGCTAGGGGAACAGCTGGATTTGATGATCTTAGAGGGTTTATCCAAACTTTTTTTTTTTTTCCTGTGATTCTGCATTTCTATATGACAAATCAACATTGCATTTCATTTTGGAGTGGTCCGAAGAGCTCTTCCCAGTTTTATTTCATGTTCCAGTAGATGAGAAGCTGTACCATGTGAAATCACCCGGTTGAGTACAACCAGATGAATGAAAGGGATAACACCTAACTGTGTAAGTATTAGATTTTTTAGCCTCCATCATGAACCATAAGGTACCTTGCACTTCAGAGAACTGAAGTTACGCTGGGCTGATAAAAATAGACTTTCCATCAGTGCCATCCAATTTCTCTTCCAGCTGGCAGGCTCTAAGTGACCTGTCCCAGTATTGTCTGAGACTGCTCTTTACTGAGACGAGAGGTGTCACAGCCCATCACATCCAGCACCTTGAAAGGAGCACTCACAAGCCAGCAGGAAAGGGAACACCGAGGCTCTGGAGGGAGCTGGGAATCCACTGACAGGGAGGAACACCCCCTTTGAGGGTGACTCCTGCCAGCTTGCATTAGCAAGGAGTGGTGGCTGAACGTGGCATGACACAGGCACGATTTGGATCCTCTCTAATGCCCTGAAACATCAGCCTTTACCTGTGATTACTGATGGCCAATACATTCCTCTTCCAAGCTGTGTTCAGAGGGTTGATGTGGCACAATGCTTCTACAGACACCACTCAGTAATAATAAGGAAAGCCTAAGAAAACATTGTGTTCATTCTATATTCCCAAAGTTCTTACAGGCTGTAAACCAAAAATAAGAATTCAACACCAAAACAGAAATCCTTTCAAAGCAAACATTCGAGGCAGGAGAAAGGGGCAGGAAGAATGAATAACAAGTTTAATTAGTGAGGCAATATTTCCTGAACAAAGTAAATTAGGCACTTCATTTGGGGATTGGCAGGATCATCAGGTTAATACCTTTTCCTATTAAAAAAATGCTAGAGGATTTTAAATTGTGTCCTATAATTAGGATTCTTGTCTTCAGGCTGAAAAACATCATTCTGTCTTCTGGCAGGGCACTGCCCCTGATGCTTAATCTCTATTCTGGAAATGCATACACAAAGGTAAAGAAAGATCAATAGTAATAATAAAATGATTCTTATATTTTTGCAAAGCTGATACTAGATGTATAAAAATACAAACAAATGACTAAACCAAGTTTTATATTTCTAAGAACTTTTGTCCTGCGCTGTTGGTCAAACCCCAAGGTTATTTATTTGCTAAAAATTCCAATTTTCTTCTACCATGGAAACTTGATGAAACGTGTAATTGAAAACTCATAACGAGTGAAATTTTAAACACCTCTATGCTCAAAAAAGAAAAAAAAGGGAAAGACAAAAAAAACCCTCTGCTGTGACAGCCTGATGCCAAAGTAATTGATGAAATGCAGGTGAGGCTTTTTGCTTGCAGTTAAGCTTACAATTAGTCTCATCAAATGTGATTAGTTTAATCTGACCAGTCATCTAAGAGATAGGTGACTAAACTGAGATATCTAAATAATCATCTTCTATCACCAGGAGGTTTAGATAAATCTCCCAAGGTGCACTGAGGGGCAGAAGGGGTTGTTCTCAGAAGTTAGCTGAGGTGGGTAAAGCTTGGGGAAAGGTCCACACATCTCTCTATATTCACTGAGGAGGAAAGAACTGAGATACCGAGCTCAAAACTGATTCAATCTTTCACTCTAGAATGACTAAATCCAGCTGTGAGAAGAGTCATACTTCAGGTCAATTATCCAGTGAGGTGGGCCAGTAGCATGCCACAGAGTGCTCTGGTGACAGTCACAGAAAATGTGTGTACAAAATTTAAAATAATACAGAAAGGGCAGTAAATGATGGTGCACACTTTTTTGTTTTATTGCGCTGCCATGGGTTACAATTTTGACTTTCTCCCTCTCCTGGATGCTGAAGCAGCATGGAGTTTACCTGAGCTTTATCTTCCCTTCCTTGTGTTTTTTAATTCTACAAGAACATGGAGTTTTGACAATCATGTTGTTTTGCCTTGGGCTCTGTCTGTGGGAGAAATGGAGGCAACAGCTCTGCTATCAGCAGCATGAAGGCTGAGAACTGGGCTTATTTGGGAGGATCTAATGATGCAGAAAGCTGTGTCTTTTTCTAGGCCATGCTCATGACATGGACTAGTGTTAACAGGTAAGAGTGACTACTGCACATTTGGGAACAGGTTACTGCATAAGACCCAAACGTGGGGGTGCAGGGAGGATGATACTCAGTTTTAAATTATATGTAGAAAAAGTGAATTTTCAGCATGTGCACAGACTATCATTTTGACTTGTGTTTCTGTCACTTAGAGAAAACAATTCTGTTTTGTTTCATGGAAACTTATGTATGGATTAATTGGTATGCCAAATGTTGAAAGTAATACCCAGTACGTGATAGCAGTTTCCTTCAATATATTAATTTATGATAATAACAGTTTATTGGGTGGCATTGCTTCTTGAGATTCAGCCTCTTTGCACCACTCAGCTGCAAGAAGACCTGAAATAATTAGAAACGACCAAATAACACAAACCAGCAGGTTC
This sequence comes from Fringilla coelebs, assembly GCF_963513975.1. Classification (NCBI taxonomy): domain Eukaryota; kingdom Metazoa; phylum Chordata; class Aves; order Passeriformes; family Fringillidae; genus Fringilla; species Fringilla coelebs. The sequence continues at coordinate 3,323,968 of NC_140031.1, forward strand.
ATGTATGCTAATCTGGAATGGCATAAACCAACACTGCTGCTGAAAGATCTCCCATCATTTATCCCTACCCCGCTGTGCAACCCAGCCAACAAAAACCCAGGCACTGAACTGATTTAATTTTAATCACCTCCCTCAACCTGTCGGGGGAGCATTTGCACAGTGCTTATGTTGGCAGGTGGAAGGAGGTGCCCCAGGGACACGGGAAGGTGAGGACCACTCCCAAATTCCTGCAGTGGGTCCTGCAGCAATAGTGGGCACTGCACTCCCACTGCTGCCAGGGGGGCTGTGCCTGGAGGAGCAGCTGCAAGGCAGCACTTTTCCCAGCCTGAATGTTGGCCAAGCTGCAATTTGCAGTCTGCTCAGGGGAGAAGGGGACTTGACCAGAGCTGAATCTTCAAGGCCAAGAAGGGCTGCTCCACTGAAATAACTCTGTTAGTTAAACACAAATTAGTGGGCTCCATGCAGCAGCAACTGAATACATTTTTTATTGCCTGCGTTATGCCAGAGGTCAGACTCAATGAGATAATCCTCTTTTATAGCCTTAAAGTGTATAAAACCAGATAAAATTAATCCAGAGGACACTCTTGTGCCTGTTGATGCCTAGCAAGATATCTACTCCATCTGACTTTTGGTATTTGGGGTCATTTTAATTCACAGGCTTTTATTTTTCTTCCATTATTGGATTTTCTGTCCTTGCAGCTCTCAGCCTTTATGGCTCATAGGCAGAAGTAATGAGTGAGTAATGTGAGCAGCATCTTTCTTTGCTCTGCCTGCCAACCTGGACTGCAGCCACAGCCTCCTTAGTTTTAAGGGGTTTTAATTTTCTACGTCCACGAGGAAAGTCAGAACATTTCCTGGGCAGAATACAAACTACAACACACAGGTCAGGGGCCATTACTCTAATACACAGTTTCTCTGGAAGAAGGATCCCACATAGGTATTGGGCCCAGCTTTCCTGTTTTGGAGTAATAAAAAAGCAAGACTTTTCATCTCCATCATGCTCAAAAGTTTGTTTAGTGATAAAATGTATTTTTTGTTAATGTGGACTGAATGTGGCATTTTGTTGTATACTTGCACTTCCCCACATGAATAGTAATGCTTCTTGACAGGTATTAGTTATTTTTCCTTTCAGCTCTCAGCAGACATGGGAAAGTGCAACTTTTGTTGGTTTGTTGTTTTTGTTGGTTTTTTTTTACAGAAATCAAGGAATAAATTGTCTTGCCTCATAATACACTGTAAGTCAGTCACAGAGTTGGGAACCAAACATACGTGAACTTGACTCCCTGTCTGGATCTGTAATCAAAGCACCAACTGTCAGTAAATTAAAACACTAATACAACAAATATATGTGAAAAACATACCAGTCTTTGGGTAGATGAAGCAAAATCTTTCTGGAAGTTTCCACAATACCTTTTTTTTAAAAAAAAAAAAAAATTTTAGATCTTTCCACTGGACATACATGACCCATTTCCCAAGGACAAAAAGAAACGTGGACAGTCAAAGAATACCAGCTTGTGGAAATAAATGAGAGGGGAGTCTTGGCTCTCAATTACACAGATCCTTTGTCACAGCTCAAGAGTGTTCTTTTGGCCTGAGAATGAGATGGTTTTCTTAGTAAGTCAGGCACTGGCAGAGTTTTTTATCTTCATCATTTTAATGGAGCATGTCCATTATTCGATGAGTTAATTTCAGAAAGGGGGCCAAGTTTGGAAGGATTAAGTGCCAGCTAAAGAAACAAACCTATATTGCTTGGGGAGGGATTGGGGGGAGGAAATTGATGCAGCTTTCTATGTGTGTGCTCATTTCCAAGTGCCTTCATGAGACATGACGTGACAGAGGCTGTCAAGTGTTTAGCACAATAAATGGAACCACATTTTAAACACAATAAAACCCTAATGAAATCAGCCCCTTTTAAAGCCACCCACCTTTAGCACAGCACGTCAGAGACTTAGTAATAGAAAAGCAAAAGGAAAGAATAAAAGACATTGATATATATATATATATATGTATATATATATATATATATATATATATGTAAAATCTCAAGCATATATACAGGCAGGCAAACACAGGAAATAAAAAGCCAAAACAAGCCAGCAGATTTAAAGTTATTGCTTAGAAGGCAGTAGTAGTGCAGTAATAGTAGTAGTGTGTGTTCAAGGGAGGAAATCTCCATGGTGGAGTTAAAGATCAAGGGAAGAAACAGGCAACACCTATGGTGAGCTCTACCCCTAAAGAAATGTGGAGGGTCAGACTGGTCTTCATCTCCTTGGGAACCAAAGCCAATATTAAACGTTATGGTTATGAGATTTTTTTCTGCATCAAGGAGGAAGATTCTGCCCCTGGCCACTCGTTGGGCTGGTCCAGTGTAGCTTAGCAAAGAAAATGGCTGAGGACCAGAGAAAAATAACTTTTTTCTGTATCTTTGAGGATGATTCAGAGGTTCTGTCTGCTTTGAGACTGCACCTTATCTTCCAGAAGAGCCCAGTGTACCCATGGGATAAGAGGTGAGGGTCATGGGGGAAGCAGCAGCAGGGGAAGGGAGCAGATTAATTTCCGTGGTGCCCACTGACAGGACAGAGGCAATGGGCAGAAACCGTAACACAAGAAAATCTTCTTCACTGTAAAGGTCTCAAGCATGGGAACAGGCTGCCAGAGAAGTGGTGGAGTTTCATTTTGTGGCCATACTCAAACCCTATCTGGACATGATCCTGTGCATCCTGCTGGACATGAGGCTGCTCTACACAGGGCAGGTGGGACTGGGGGATCTCCAGAGGCCACTTCCAGCAGCAGCCATTCTGTGGGCTGTGTCCTTGGAGAGGACTTTTCTGCACAGCAGCACTGCCTACTCCTGCCTATTCCACAGACCAGAGAAACAGCATTCCTTATGGTCATAATTTTGCCCCAAAATGAGGGACAGGAAATTCCCAAATCTGTGGTGGAATAGACATATTAAAGGGCTTCAGTATGTGCTTATGTTCAGGTTGGATTATCTCATCACCAAGTTGTGAGGCTAGAAATGCTGAAACTGAAGACTGGTGTATATATTATTGAGAAGTATTTTTATGTTACTGGTTCAGACAGAAAATAAGACATTTCAATTCTCTGAAAGCAAGTGTGTTCAGATTAAATGTCTATATGTGTGTATATTTAGAAAAAGTATGATTGATATACTTCTCTGGTCTTACTTTCAGATAAAGAGGAAGGAAAGATTCTGCTGGAAGCAGTACATTTGTCTTGATCTTCTACCAGTAAAAGGTTCCAGAGGGAAACTTATAAACAATTCTGTAGGTTAAAAGGGCTCCAGGGTACATCTAACATCACACTGATGGCCCAGACTGGAGAGCCATAAATGACTTCTCCCTTTCTTCCACATGTCCAAAAAGAAGTGCTGAGAAGTGTGTTGCACCTATAAAAGCTTTGAAATGTGTGTGGCTTCTGGAAAGATATATTTCCCCAGAACACATTGTTGAGTTGCATGGTGAAGAAACAGCTCGACCCATTCATGGTATAGAATGGAAAAAAGCTGTTTAAAGCTGTTGCCTTCTCTGTACCTCACTCCCAAGGGATACAAGAAGGCAAAACAGGCAAATGGGTGTAATCTGGCACTCTCTTTCCGTAATTTCTTTCTAATACTGATTTTGGAGCTCAGAGAGCAAAGTCTTTTACTGTTTGAATTACAGAATCATAGAATGGCCTCTGCTGGAAAGCAGGATCATCTCATCCCACCCCCTGCCCTGAGCAGGGACACCTTCAACTAGTCCAGATTGCCTCAAGCCCCATCCAACCTGTTTTTGAACACTTCCAGAAATGGGACATCCTCAACTTCCCTAGGCAACCAGGGCCTCACCAAGCCTCATAGAAATGAATATTCTCCTAATATACCCATGCCATTAGTGTTGTACCATTTGCAAAAAATATGAGTCAAATAACATATAAGCTTATCTTACTTCTAAGCATAAGATATGATGATGATGCTACATCCTTCTTTGAGATTTTTTTTTTTCTTTTATAGTATTCTATTTTTGTGTGGTCTGATGGAATTAGTCAGTAGTTACATCTCCATTGAAAATTTCAATACACCAGAAGTTTTCAGTCTGACAGGATCCTTCAGTCACATTCCTTTTGGTTTAGTGAAAATGACATTTTCTGTTGTTGTTGAGGTAACTTTAGCTTTATACTTTTCAGAAGAACCAATTTCTTTGAAAGGACTGGATTGAATGTATATCAGTGTCCTGAAGCAGCCTGCAAATTTTCCAGACATCTAGTCTGACACTTTTAGGGTCCCAGGTGTCATCTCATGGGAAAAAAAAATAGCAGTAAAGATGCCTGAAGTTTGTAAACAATGGCAAGAAGAACATCCTGGCAGGAGGCTGTAATGTGATCTTTTTCTCTTAGTTATTTATTTGCTGAAGAGTGAGGTTTTTTCCTCCAATCCCTTCCACTACAGGGAAAAACCTCACCCTGTGCACCACAAAAAAAAATTCAACACTTGCCTGCATGAAGCAAGCAAAGAGAAGCCCATGGGGCTCCTGCCTTGGCAACCTCCCCTGCAAGAGGGACCTGCAGAGACACAGTCCCACGTAGCAGAATTTGGTATTTCCCCCACCATTTCACTGCTGTAGCAGCGTTGCATGTCCAGGTCTCCAAGTCCCAAAGATGATAGGAGCCTTTCCAAACTGTGGTAAGTGTAAGAAGTCCATAAATTATTTAGTCGTAGCCAGGAAATAAATGAGTCAGGACAGTGATGGGTTCATTCAACATTCAGAAGGAAACAAAGTGTAGAGGTTTTCTCAGTGCTGGAGACAGTTGTGTGTGTGGGGGGGGCTTGCTGTTTGTCAGGGGGATCCCAGCACATCATTCTACCTTCAGGAGGTAGAGAAGGACAACATCCAGCTGTCTCTTCAGGAGGAAGAACTATGGATGCAAAGACACTGCCTGATATATCACAAAACATGCTTGTTGCAGGCGTGTTGGACTAGATGATCCTAAAGGGTCCCTTCCAAGCCCAAGCCACATTGCAGTTCTATGACTCCATGCTTCTGTGATTCTCTGATTCAATTAAATGTGCTTCTTTTCAAAGTCTAACGAGTTTTTCTGGGTTGCTGCACAAGCTATGCCTTCAGCTCGCAGCCACTATCTTTAACTAGCTTTAACAGACCAGGGATTTTGCTTACAAATATTTCAACATAAGGCTTTTCAGTTGTTATGAAATGAGTCAAATGTGACTAGATAGAGCCAGCTGTCATGCAAGCTTCTCCCCATGGTTTTGCCAGGCTGTCGCTGTGTGCGGTACCTATATACCACCATACAGCATCTTGGCTGTTACAGCTTTCCATAGCAGGGCTGAAGATACGAGCTGGCCCTGAACGTTTTCAGTCTTAAAGAGCTGTATTACAGAGCTCCAAATATAGCAGATGCAAAGCAAATGTCACCTCAAAGAAGGCATTTTGCACTGGTAAGTCAATGGTGTTGCTAACAGCTCTGGGAGAAGCTAGATCTTCCCCTTCTCTGTGTTATCTATCTGTCCAAATCCCTGGGAGACCCTCACCATACAGATTCACAGATAATATTTTAGAGCAACCAATTCAGCACTAGAAGTCTGGAGATGTTATAACTTTCGTGATCCCAAATTCACAAATGGTGCTGTTTCAGCGCTGTAAGTCTGGTCACATTTGGAGTGACAGATTCACAAATAGTGAGATTTATTGATTTCTGCAACTGAGTGAAGTTCAGAAACTGCCATTGATACACACACTGATATCAGAATACATTAGCAGAGGTATTACCAGGGAATAAAACTTACCCACTTTGCCTCTTTATGGGAGAGGAGATGGAGACAGCCCACCAGCCATCCCAGGATACAAAAGTGGAGTCTCTTCTAAGCTCCCTTCCCTCTTCAGCTTTATTTACATGGTTGAGTGTGGGAAAAAGATGAAGTTTCAGCTGATGTCATTTAATGTTAGGGTGGAGTTTGAGTGTCTTGAGTCATACATGTAAGGCATATACAGGTTTTACTCCATTAATGTGTGCAAGGATGTAAAAGGTATTTTTGAGTTAATGAAACAACGTGGTCACTGGTTAGTCCATTCCTTTGGCTTAGTTCCCATAAGTCCTGTTGTTTAAACAGAGCATGACTGCAACACCTCTGTGCCACTCCATCCTTTGTCTCATTCCTTTCTCAGGGAAGTGCAAGCTTCCTGTGTTCCTCTTCCTCAAGTTGCAGACAGTTTGTTTCTACTGAACTATTGCCAACATGGATTTCTCCTTCTTTAGCTTTGTCTTACAGTATTTTTCCACAGAGTGTGAGGTTAATGGAAGCAAACATGCACATTTTCTGAGGTTAAGGAACTGCATCACCTTGTATCACTTTGGAGAATTTTTACAGACCTGTGATTTGGGGAACCTCACAAAAAAAACCAAACATGTGGGGCATTAGCAAAGAACATCCTCCTCTGCCCTAAACCGAGAAATTATTTAATGGAGCTTATTTTTAACAGTTTGTTCTTCTCTGTTATTTTCTGAGACTGTGAATTTGGGTTTCATCTATGCTAAAATCCTCCAGTTACAGGTGGACTTTAGCATAGTAAACCACCATAGTAAACCACCATACTATACCACCAGTTATAGGTAGTTCACTTTTGAAAAAGGGATTGGTAAAAAAAAAAAAAAAATGATTTTTAGGCTGTCACCACTTGCCTCACCAAATACAGCATAAAGACTGGTGCACCAAGTCTGTAACCCTGTCATAGAAGGTCACCAAATTTGTCATGCATGATTTTGCCTTTGTTTACTGTTACCAATCACCTCTTTGTTTTCCATATGTATAATTTCCAAGAATATCTGCTCTATGATCTGCCTGGCACAGAGGTAAGATTGACTAGTACATAGTTCCTGGGGTCTTCTGCTTTCTTCTGGTTAAAAATTGATATATTTCCCCTTTTCCAGTTATCAGGAAATTCACCTGACTGTCACAATTTTTCAAAAATTATGAATAGTGTTTGAGCTACTTCATCTGCCTGCTCTCTCAGACTCAGAGATGAAGCTCATCAAGTCCCACGGACTTGTGCACCTTCAGGATCCTGAGGTGGTGTCAAACCTGATCCTCTCTGACAGTGGGTTTAGGTTCTTCATTTTCCCAGTCCCTGCATTTGTTTTGTCAGCTGGAGCACTTACCATTGGAGAGTGAGGCACACAAGTCCTTGGAAAATTTGCCCTTCTCTTTGTCCAAGGCACCCAGGTCTCCTGTTTCCTTCCTGAGAGACCCCACATTATCCCTGATTTTTCTCTTGCTTGCAACATATCCCTAGAAACCCCTCCTGCTTTCCTTAACACCCCTGGCCAGACTCAGTCCTAAGTGGGCTGTGGCTTCCCTAACCTTGTCCCTGACTTTCCACACAATTTCACTGCTTTGATTTGAAAAGACAGGTGTCTAAGGAAGGCAGGAGCCTCCCTTGAAATGGGAAATGTAAAAACCCCTCCCTCTGAATTGTTATAATTTTGAAATTAAGGGGGGGCCTTCAGGCAAAAATATGAGAGCAGGAATAACCGTCGCTTATTAGGAGAAAAAAAATTAAAAGAAAAAATAAAAATGCAGTAATACAAAACAGCCCTGACAGAGTCAGAATAGGAGCTGGCAGCCTGTGTGTCAGGGTGGTGGCTGCAGTCCCATTCAACGGTGGCTCAGCCCTCCTGCAGTGCCAGCTGTGGTTCTGTTGGAGCAGAGATGCTGTAGTAGGGTGGAGTTTTCTTCTGAAAGTCCAGTGGTGGTGTAGATGGGCCTGGTCTTCCTCTGGGAATCCAGTGGAGAGGACAGCTGCTCCTCTGGGAATGCAGTGGACAAAGGCTGCTGTGGTGTTCCAGGAATCAGATTATATCCAGGTAGGAATGCTTGGCTCCTCCCCCTGGGCAGAGCATGTCCCCATGGGATGATGGAATTTTATCAGCCATGCAGTGAAACTCATGGCTGAACAGAAGATATTTTCCAGAGGGAGGATTGCTTGTAGAAGAGATTGAAAAAACCCTGCCCCACCTGGTTTTCACAGGTGGCCCCATGAACAGAAGATAACTGCCCCACCTCTAACAGGTGGTGATAGAATACACACCCCCAGCTACAACTTACAACCTAAGACATCCTCCCTGGACACTTTTCCTTATTTCCACTTATTTTTTTCTCTCTGAGTTTGCACAGCAGCTCCATATCCTTAGAGGTCTCCGAGGTGTTTTTATGCAATTTCCTCATTTTTGGGATGCATTGCTACAGAGCTTGGAGGAGTGTATCCTTTAAATTCAACCACATTCTTGGGCCTCTCTGCCCTTCAGGGTTCATCCCTATGGGATGCTAGCCAGTAGGTCCTTGAGGAGGCCAAAGGCTGCTCGCCTGATGTCCAGGGCAGGGAGCTCACTGCAAGCCCTTCCTGCTGCCCTGAGGATAATTTAGGTAAATTCAGGACTTCAAGTTCCAGAGCTGCAGTGGAGCAGTTTTCATCAGCATAGATCAAAACCCCTTGCTTCCCTCACCTGCCACTTCCCCATGAAACTCTGAAGGCTGCTGAAACTTTTGCAGCAGCTTCCTGCTTGATCCTGAAACGCAGAACTACACTTCATACGCTGTTCAGGTGGAGTGGGGCAAATCCCCTGCTGGTGCAAACCAGAGGTAGCACTTCACACTGCACTACGTTTACATTAACCTTTAGGAGCTTTCCCCAGCGGGAGACGTGGCCCTTTAGCCACGTTGGCACCTCTTAGAGTACACGTATTAAAGAAAATAAAACAACAGCAACAAGGAAGTTCAGGTAGACTTGCAGATTTCAAATCTTTCCTTACCCCAAACAGAGCACAAAGGGAAAGACAAATGGCAATTTGTTGCAAGCAGGGAACAGTTGATAAATGCAAAGGGTTCATGATCTAGTGTAAGACATTTTCTTCTGTTTTGCCTGGGGAAAATAAAATAAAATAGAACCCGCTCAGCCACTTTCCTCTACACCCAGCTGCCCTCACCTGATTGCATCACGGAAAGACTGGCTCACATGAGGGACACTGCTCATTCCCAGGTTTGGCTTCCTCACAGGAGGGCAGGTTGAAGATGCTGCTTTTGTTTCCTTTTCCTCTCCTCTGAAGTGCCTCCTTCTGGCACGTCAGCTTGGTGCTGCTCTTTTTGTGTGTGTGGGATTTCATCTCCCTGCTCTGTGCTCCCTGGTGGATGTCTCTAATGAGATCATTTGGGCTTTGGTTTCAGTTGACTCTCGTGGCCCCCAGGCTCAAAGGTCTAAAGAAAAAATCTAGAATAGATTAATCTTCTAATTTTTTTCTTTCTTTTTTTTTCCTTTGCTTGTTTTGTTGGGGCCTTTTTGTATGGTTTTTTGTTTGTTTGTTTGTGGGGGATTTTGGGAGGGTTGGTCTTTGTTGTTGTTGTTTTGAGTGAAAAAAGATTAGGGAAAAAGATAAAAAGAAAATAAATTCTTTTCATAAGAAATTTGAAACAGGGCTTAACTGAAGTCTTCAAGAATTTAGGGGATGGTTTGTTTTAGAAATCAAGAGTTGAGCTTTTCACTTAGTCATTGGAATATCATCATGGAATTTCTTTCCAGCCCACATTTTATACTGCTTTTCTTTCTCATTCTTCCCTTTTCAAGCCACAAAAAGCTTTCTTTTCGGAGAAGGATCTGGAGAAATTAATGGCACCCATCCACTCCAAGGAGCGGTGGGATGTTCCTCCCCCTCCCATTCCCCTGTCCCTTTGCTTCCAGACCTGTTAGAGAGTTTCTGTAAGTCAGTCCTGACTAAGGTCTGGTTTGTCCTTGAGCACAATAGGCTGGGGAGTGAATAGAGTCCTCATCCTCATCCCCAGCTGACAGTGAGCCCATCCTGGAAGAGGAGGTGGTAATTAGCTGCTCTGCTAGCATCCTCAGAAGGAGAAGAACTAGGGATTGATTGGGGAGTGCAGCCCAAATTGCCTACTTGCCTTAAAAGGAAGTCTTGTTTCAGGATAATGTGAGAGCTGGTGCTGCTCCCATTCAGGCACTGCCAGTGAGATGGATCTTGAGTGCTGCAAGCAAGCCGTGGTCCATTGAAGAGAAATTCAATAGGTGATCTGCTCTGGTACAAAGGTTCATTTCAGCTCATGAATTATGCACGAGGCTCGCTCATTTGGATCACCATTTCATGCTCCCCTCTCCGGCCAATGTGACAGAATGCAGCTTTGTGTCACCCCAGACCCAGCCCCATTCCAAGGATCTTGCCTCTCCCAGCCTCCTGCCCTGCCCAGCAAGTCCCTGCCCACCACCACAGGCATTGGATGCAAATATACTTCAGAGAGCACAGGATGAAATGGCTGTGGTGCCAGTTTGGCACTTTCCACGAACAACAAAATCACTACAAAAATTAAATGTATAATGTCTGTTGATCAAAGGGGTTTTTTTTTCTTAATAAAATTCTACTTTTCTTGTTGCACCTAATAGAACTCTTAACGTTTACCCCCAAAATATTTGTAGGTAGTGTTTATTTCCTGCCAGCTAGCAATCGTGGCTAGAATGACATTATTGCAGGAAAATAGTACAAACCACAATGGAACATCCAAAAGCTTGGCTTGCTTTAGCCTGTTTTCTGCACAGCAGGCCCTGTCTTTAATATCACATCTTAACAGAGAACAATTTCTCTGGGAAAAGCAATAATCATGCAATTTGCTCACTGTGCCTCTGTATAGTTGCAGGCTCTCAATGGGAAAGGAGGCAAATAATTTGGATTTCTATTTTAATTGGATGTAGCAGTGAAAGAAAGAGACATTGGTGAAACCTTCAGATGTGTTCATCTTACATTTGCTTGTGGACCAACTTGCTTGTGCTCAGAGACACCTCATGTTAATGATTAAAACTTCTCACATGTGCAGTATGGGAAAGGAGAAAAAACCAGATTTTTCCCTCAAGAATCCTTTGTGAAGCCCAGAGGTGAAAGTGGTAAGGCAGGAATGCCACCAAGGCAGCTCAAAGGTCATGCAGGTAACAGAAAACCTCTTGTGCCAAATGGTCTCTCTGATAAGGTAGCTGAGGTGGTTGCCTGTATTGAAGCTCCAGGCTGATGCTGATTTGGGGGGTGTAGGCTAAACCTTTCACCCTCTTCCTAAAAATTCAACCCCTTGGTGGCTGGCAGTAGACAGTGTCCTTCAGTGATCACCCAGGATGATTTTTCTCCATCCCAATCTACGCTTCCTTGTAAATCCCCCTTCCATTCTGACAGCTCACTACCATGCCAGTGATTACATGCTTTCAAGACTATTTGAGCACAGCAAAGAAATAGAAATATTGCAGAAAATCACCCTTGGGAGCACACTGCTGATCAGCACTGCTGGATGTTTGTGCCATAAGTGGCATCTCATTGCCTCCAGCACCGGGGCTGCCTGGCTCCTGTGACCACAGAGGGCTGAAGACCCTCACAGGGACATCCAGAGATGGAGGGGAAAAAAACCCATGGAGGCAGAAATATTGGGGAAAGAGTGAGACGAACAGATGTGGTTAAAGTAATTACTATTAAAAAATCCCAGGTCCTTATTACATGCTAACATACTGAGCCCTGCCTTATCATTCACTTTCTCCTTTTGAAGTGTGAATTTAGTGCTGTGTGAAGTGGTAGCTCTGGGGAGCCAAGGCCTACGTCCCTAGGACAGAGGGAAGAAATTGAACAAGCTTTCCTCCACACAAACCTGCAAATATGTCTCATCTCCAGCTATGCAGCTCGGCTAGGAGCTTTGAGGAGGAGAACCCCTTCCAAGTAAGGCAGCCAGGGGCATCCCACAGCTATTCTGGATCACAGGATCACAGAATAGTTTGGGTTGGAAGGGATCCTAAAGCTCACCTCGTTCCACAGGCAGGGACACCTCCCTCTATCCAAGGATGCTCCAAGCCCCATCCAACCTGGCCTTGAAAACTTCCATGGGTGGGGCAGCCACAGCTTCTCTGGACAACCTGTGCCAGGCCTCCCAAAGAAGAATTCCTTCCCAATATCCCACTTAACCCTGCTCTCTGTCAGCATGAAGCCATTCCCCCTCTTCCTGTCACTCCAACGTCCCTCTCCTGCAACCCCTTTACATGTAGGAAAGTAGCGATAAAATTATCCCAAAGCCTTCTCTTCTTCAGGCTGAATGATCCAAATTCTTTCAGCCTTTCCTCACTGGGGAATTGCTCATTGCTCTGATCCCCTTTGTGGACACACAGACCCCGCAGGGTAGGTGAGCAGCTGAGCACAAGAAAAAGCACAAAATAGTTTAAGAGCAAAATTTGCTGTTTTTCCAAGTCAGGAATAACCAGCTGGCTACATTTCTCACCCCTAGTTCCGATGGGTGGCTGGAGCAGGTCCTACAGGGAGGTTTACAAGGATCCTTCCCGACCCTCATGACTTCACTGTACCCCGAGGGCTCGTTTCACACTGGCGTTACTTCCGCTGGTGTGAAAACTGCTCATATTTGGGGGCGAAACACAAAGCTGATGCATTTCTTTTTCCAACACGGCTTATCACTGGTTTATTAGGTCCAGCAGCTGCAAGAACTGGGCTGGATGGCAGCTCCTGTCGTCCTGGAGATAAAGCATTTCCATTCTGCTTTCAGCTACACCCCACGCGGCCCCGTCAGCATCAGCCACCGCCACCCTCCCGCACCCCTCTGTTGTGAGTAGAAAAGTTGTCCATTTTTTTTAAAGGTTGCAGAGTTAACAAGTTAAGCCAATTGCTGCCAAGATGGAGTTCTATTTGTTGTTAATAATTTTATGTTGTAGTCACCTGTTGTTAATAGTTTTTCTGTAATTACCAGTTGTTGATGGTTGGAAATCCCCCTCTGTCGAGGATCACCATGCTGCTTCTGGGAGGATGGCACCTGGGACTGTAAGGAGGAGGTGACACCGGGCTGGTATGCAAATCTCACCAAATCTAGCAGGAAAAGCCCCTAAAAACAACAAGCCACCATGGAATTAAGAGATCGAAGTGATGTCGAGACGTGAGGAACAGAATCCAGTGTCTGCTGAGACCCTTTTTACCTTTCAGCCTAACCTACAGGATGTCGGCTAGAAAGAGGACCCCGAATGTCAACCTGAAAAAGTGGGAATCTCCTAGTGCTGTCCTGAGGATGGAAGCCCCAGCTCTTCCTGCAGACCAGCTGACACAGCTGCACTCTTCCTTCTCCTCCGTGCCGCTCCTGGGAGCCGCGGCAGCGTGAGCACAGCCCGTCGGTTCTCCCCACCCGAGCTGATTTTTAATAACAGCATTAAAAAGGAGAAGGATCTCCTGCCCGGTTTATTTCACCTCAGCTGTCTCAGGCTGTCTCTGGGAATCTCTTCTCGCCCTGCCAGGTTTTCCTGCCGGCAGTGGCTGAGCAGAGCCCCATGCTGAGCACTGAAGGGCCGCATGCAGCTCGGCGGCTGTGGCCTTGGCGCGGGCCAGGGCTGGCACATGGTTCACATCAAATTCCCATGTTTTATTTTCCCTGGTTGTTTTATGAATGGCTGCCTCTAAGTAGACTTCCCGAGCTGTATTCACAATGCACTTGCTGGTTTGAACTCCAGTGTGTTCGCATGGATACTGCATTTCCATGCCTTAGCTGTCCCTGGGTCCGATTTTTTGACCTGACTGGAAGCTCGTATTTATCTTGAATTTCCACCAGAATCACTGAGGAGATGTATGAACCCAAGAAAGCAGCCACCACAGTGGTGTCACAGTATCAGTGTTGTTTTATGAACAACAAAATTGAGATCAAGTTTTCTTTCTTATCCAATATAATTTTTGTAAAAGGAAGTTATTTCCCACAGCTTGAATACGTCCTGTGCTTTTGTGATACCTTCTGTTTAATTTTTCTGCTTGACATCAATTAATTTTTCCTTAGATCTTGTCCTCAATTGAGCATCACCTTTGCTTTCTAATTGGGATATTGAGTGGAAGTTTTCAGAGCAGTGGGCAGACTTGGCTAAGGATAGCACTGTGCCCTTTGGACGTGAGGCACTGGATTTTAACATTTCAGCATAACTAAGACCTCCCTTTAATTAAATTATGGAGAAGACTGAAAAAACAGTCATAATATGTTAAATCCACATCTAATAGAAATGAATCATAGGTCATAGAATAATTTGGGTTGGAAGTGACCTCAAAGATGATCCCATTCCAACACCTTGCCATGGGCAGGGACACCTCCCACTAGACCAGGTTGCTCAGAGAATGGCTCTTACAATTGGATGTTATAATACATGGCCCAACCAACATGGAGCCCTGAAAATACTGGAGAACTCAGTTATGATTTTGTGATGCCTGACCCCTTTGAACTTGATAGTTTGGAGTCCTTGGAAATCTGATATCTGAGGAGATTCATGTCTGGTACATAGAGTGGTGGCTCCTTGAATTCTGATGAATAGTCTGCTTGTCTCCAGCCTATAAGTTTGTGTAAAGTAAAAGTAGAACTCTGATTATATATATTTTTTAATGGTGGAGGGTTTTGTAGCAGTTGGCATGGAGGCATTCCAGTGACTGAGAAAGATGGATGTATCTATCTATCAAGTTCATGATGCAGAGGGGAAATGCCTGTATAGAAATGTATGTGCTTGTTTGTGACACTTCAGGATCCTTATTCTGAATAATAAATTCCTTAGAGCAAAATGGGAAAAGTTCACCAGACAATAATTGCTTACCTTTTCCTGTTCTAAAATTATAAATTTCAAATCCAAACAGAATGGTGGAGTTCATTTTCTTCTTACTTACCAGAGAACGTAGAATTACTCAATATTTCCTACACCAAGCTCTGCTATCAAAACTTTAAAAAAATACCCAAAAGCATAACAAAGATCTCCTCAGTGCTGGGCAAGGTATTCCAGTGGTTAATTACCTATACATTCTGCATGTAGAAACTGACCTTTTTAAGTAGTGAAAATGCTGTAGGAGTCAAATTTTTAACTGCACTTTCCCATTCATTTGTTACAGAGTCTTTTGAAGAGGAATTTCATGTTAATTTAGTCTTGCTTAAATTTAATGCTTGGGGAAAATAGGAAGTTAATAGCACTGATTTCTTCCAGGTGTATGACGAAAATGGATTTGCAACATTAACTATGCTGCTGGTGTGCAGTGTTTTAGCAATATGCTTCATTTACCATTAAAATGAATATTTTAGTGGCAGAGGTGAGCACAAAAGTATATCTTTTTTTTTTTTTATGCGCATGGCAGCACATAAAATAGAAGCTTTACACCATCATCTACTATCAAAGACTGCTGTTCCACACTGGGCACCTAATGTGAGAGTCAGACACAATCATCATTAGGAAGAGAAGGGCTAAGAGCAGTTTTAAAAAAAATATATAGAGGGAAATCGTTGTGCAAATAGTCAAAGATCTTAAAAAAAGAAAAAACCAAACCCAGAACCAAAACAAACACAAAAGCACAGAACAAAATGAAAATCATAACTAAAAAAGTATCTGAAATAACCAACAATCCCTTTGCAAGCAGGAGGGCGAAGAATTTGTAAATTAGTCAAGTATCTTGCACTATTCTTTCTGAAGTAAAAAGTTGCTTAGCTTTTCTGCCATCAGATAGCTGGTTTTATTGTGCATAGAAATGAATCTACACCACATCTCTGCCTAGAAAACTACACTTGAATGAGGTCTGATACCTATGCTAATTGCATCTCTAAAACAAAGGACGTGGCATTCAGACATAGCCACTCCTGTTTCTCCAGTTCAAATGAGCAAGTACCTAATCAGAGTTGGTTAGTAGGTAACATTTTTACACTGAAAAATGAATTTTTAAATCAGAACCCTTTGCATGTTCTTTATTACTTACTCTCTACTGATATTTCAAGTTGAAAAATCAGTTTATTTTGGAAACTACACAGGTGCCATATTAAGAAATGCACAGTCTGAGAAAAGCAGTTTACAAATCCATATGGTCTATTTGGATATTGAATGAACCACTAATTATCCTGCAACATGTCTTACCAGCAGATGCCTAAGGAAAAATGTAGGAAAAAACCTCATTCAGCTCCCTTAGGTACTTTTTGAGCCAGACATAGAATTGACATTAGTTTGTTCAATAGCTATCAATGGACCTGGAAAACACATCAATAAGTAGGACCATTTATCTGAAAACAGCTTCTTTTACACATCTATGAATTAATATCTTTGGGCTACAGATAGAAAAGCAGCAATCATATGAAACTGATTAAACATAGCATCAAATCCTATGATGAATAATTATTTTTGAATAACAAATAGGAGACACCAAATAATAAGATGAGGCCGGCAAAGCAGTGTGATTAAGGAAAGTACACAAGACACACTGATGAATAGGACAAGAGATACCTCTTGGAGAATGAAGCACATAAACAAAATCTCCTGGAGAACATGTACAACAGAACTGATTGTGGCCAAGAACATAAAAGATTTCTTAGAAGACGAGGTTTTCTCGGAACTCATTTAGAAAATGTGCTAAACCATAAAATGATGCCAGCTTTGCTATACATTTCACGAGGAGAGCAGGAAAATGTTCCAGTAGAAATCATTTGAGGCATTTTTGAAACAGCCATGTCAGCCTATAATTGTGTCAAAGCTGTTAATCCTTGAGCAAAATGGAATGAAGCTTTTCATCTTCCTAAGGCTGATGCTGTTGGTGAGATCTCAGCTGTGTCTACCCAAAACCACCATGGCACACTAGGATGTGACTGGTAAGAGGTGTGATTTTACCTTGGGCACTAACAGGACATTTTTAAAAAGGCAACTAAGGATTCAAAATCCAAATGAAACTTCTGTGATGTGAAATACTCAAAATTTGCCAAAATTTTATTGCCAATGAAGCTCTGCAGTTCAGTATTTTAATAGGTTAAGTAATAAACTGAAGTATAAAAGAGTAGATATGTCTGCTAAGATTGAAAATTATGTGAAGGTGAAAAGAAATCAAGGATGCAATCCCCCCTAAGGTTTAGAATTCAAGCTGATCTCATAAAAACCGATGTAACTGAGGAGAAAAGACACATTTCAGGCAAAATGTTAGGGAACAGCTCAAAAAAAAAAAAAAGTTATCCATAAAATTTCACAATGGAGAGTGACTGGTCCAACCCTGCAGAAAACACCTGTCACAGCAAATAGCAAGCTGAACAAATTCAACACCATTAGTGGTGATTTAAAAAGATACTACTTTATTGGGATGCATAAATTGAAGAAATTGAGTTGTCTCATGAGCACTGTTGAAACTTCAAAAAATTAACAACTTTTCTCAGTTTTGATCCTTACAACTGGAGGAAGTTTGGAACAAAATGGAGGCTGGAAGAAATTCAGGATAGGGTAACAAAAATGATGTGGGGTTTAGAGATTGAAACATCTGGGAAAAATTGAAACAACCTAAGTTATTTAATTTATAAAGAGACCAGGAGCAGATATCATAACAATTTTCAAACACATAAAAAATACTGTGTTAGGAGGAAGAAGTAAAGCAAAAGCTGTTGTCCTTTTTTGCTAGGTTTGGGATGAGTAATGGCTGAAATTGCAGCAGCATTTTTCATAGTCTAATAGCAGTGTGGGATTTATTATTGTATTATATTGCCTAGGGATGTTGTGAAAGTCTTCAATAAGATGTTAGGAAAACATCTGCATGCATGACATAATAGATGCAGTTCTGTTTAAGGCATGGGAATGGCCAAGACAGTCTTTCTGTGATGCTCTCAAGCCTATCATTATAATGGAAATGGAAAATCAGGCATTCTATGAGAGAGAGGAAGTTGGCAATTTCAGTGAGTCATTAGATCAAAGATGGATATCCTACATCTGAATATGATCCAGGACTTTATGCATGTTGCTTGTCACCCTACTGTATTTTGGGGATGTGATGGTGTTATGGAAGAAAAAAAATGCATACATTAATAGGAGAGTCAAGAATGGTGTCAGAAAATACACGGAGCTCACAAAGAAAAGGGTTTCTTACAAAAATGCATATTCAAACTCTCTAGAGTCCGTGAATGTTACTGAAGTATAATAGCTCAGTGAAAAAACCCATTGCCAAATTCTTAATTGAACTAATAGCTGAAAAAGTGGCAGTAGTGGCAATTAATCATAAAGGTTTTTTTCTTGTACTTCCAGTTTTTTCAAGGGAAACAAGAGTTCCATAAGGTCAAATCTCCAACAAAACTACTTTTGTTGGGGAAATGTAGCAAGGCCATTTGTCAACATTGAGAATGCTCATTTTGGCTGAAACTGAATTACCTAGGGATCCTAAGAATGATGAATTTACAGATGGTTGATGTCAAAGCAAGTTGCCAGATTCTTTTCCCTGGCCTTTTTTACAGGAACAAAACAATGTTGAATTGATACCTCGAGCACCTTTTCTCTTCTTTGCTCAATGCATCTAACAAATAGCAGGCAAATAAAGTAACGTACGGTCAATATAACTAAATAATCAGGGTATATGATATACAACTCAGTATGTGCACATTTCCCATTATAAATGCTTTAATAGTAATTTTTAGAAATGGTATGGTTTTTTTCCATGTATGATTAATTATAAAATAATTATCCTCATGTCTGAGAATGGGAAACAATAATTGGGCCATAAAATCTAAACAAACACAGAAGCTGTTGCAATTTCTTTAAATCACATCGAAAAATATTTAGTGCAGTGGTAAAGGAGATCCTGAACCAGCCATCACAGGTGGTCAAGGTAAGCCAGCAATTATAACAGCAAATACAACTGATTAAGAGGTACTGATATTCTAACCACCATGTTTCTATTTTGGTGGATCTTGCATTAACATAAAAAATAAAATAACAGCAATTGTATTACAAAAATGTGTAAAAAAAAAAGAAAAAAGAAAAAAGAAAAAAGAAAGAAAAAAGTTCTTTTTCTCCCCTGCGTGGTTGTGTAGAAAACAGTCAGTGAATGAGCAGTCCCTGCTGAGGCACTATCCAGGACTAATTTTTTTCTCACTGCACACTTAACCTGTATTTCTCCATGTCATTACATATCAGTATTGAATCATAAAATGGTTTGGGATGGAAGGGATCTTAAATACCATTTTGTTCTGCTTCCTATCATGCACAGGGACACTTTTCAGTATCCCGGGTTGCTTCAGGCCCTGTCCAACCTGTCCTTGGACACTTCCCGGGATGCAGCAGCCACAGCTGCTCTGGGAAACCTGTGCCAGGGCCTCAGCACCTTCTGAATAATGAGCTTCCTCCTGACATGCTCTATAAGAAAATGTCCCCTAACCTGGAAATATTTCACTCACCAACATTGATGAAAATCTTGAAATTGGAACAGAAATACAGTGGTTACAAGTGTAACCCTCTCATGTGAGAGCATGGACACAACTAATTAGTTCTCACTGAGAGGCTTATGGTCGTCATCCATGAGCCATTCCTGAAACCCTTGGGGTTGTGACATATAATTACCTGGTTTGCCTTGAATCTGAACTGCTTTTTTCCCATCCAGGTCACAGAGGTCTGTGAAATCATCCTCCTGGGAGAAGAAATCATCCTCCTATATATCCTAGAAGCATATATATAAACATTGACAGGTCTCAGTACATAATAAGGACACTTAAAAATTGCTAGAATGTGAATTATGGCATACAGATGCTCAGAATGTCCCGTTCCAGCCACTGGCATTTCTGGATAAAACAGGTCTTCAAGTGCAATGTTCCAGTAAGATTTTGGGAAGCTAAATCCTTTTTTCTTTTCATACAGTGTCTGTTTTCTGTGTTGTGTACTGGGCATGTGTGAGTTCAGGTGTGTGTGTCTGTGTCTTTTTGACTGGAGGCAACAGCTTTTACTCTCATGGGTAAGAGGGATTGTTTTCCAAAGATAATTCTAATATTTTAATCCAGTTCCCATGCTGCTTCCAAGTACAGAATCAGAGGAGAGATCTTTTCATGAAACCAAGTCTGTGATTCCTACAAAGTTTCATCATCTATCCTTTCTCATACTAGCTCAAGGGGAAAAAAAACCACCCCCCCAAAAAAAAAACCCAACTAAACAAAAATACCCCCAAAAACCAAAACCAAAACACCCCCCAAAAAAACCCCCAAAAAACAAACAAAAAAAGCCCCCGAAAACCAAAACCAAAATATCCCCCCCCCAAAAAAAAAACCAAACCAAAAAACAAAACCCTCCCATAAAGGAACCTCACAAGGTTCACAAGGTGTGAGTGAAGATATTTATGCATGGTCAATGTATCTAATGGTAGGCATATTTCATACACTGTTTATAAACTAGTTTGAATTTGGCCAAGCCAAATAAATACTAATTTCCTGGTGCTCCCTCTTCTCAGGATTGTGCCAGGAATTTCAGGAGTTGTCTTTATTAGGTTTGCTTCAAGCCTCTAAGATGTCCAGGGGTCCCTCCATTAATTCATTTTCCAACCTTCCAACCAACAAACTGCTTACAGGAAAAAATAGAGGATAGAGGATTAGGTATGTATAATGAAAGTGACCATTTTTTAATGTGTCCTTACTTGGAACAAAAAGGATTGAAGTGAGCTGATTTTCATGAAAAATATCAAGTCCGGTGCAGAGATCAGTTTACTCATGACAGCAATTATCCATGACCTTCAGAATTAGTCCTGCTTTCATTTTTTCATATTTGGGCCTCATCTTACACCTGGTCACTTTTCCAGTTTTTCCTATTGATCTTGCTAGCACTTGAAACTTATTACAGCTGGTAGCAAAATAACTGTTCTTATTCCCTAGAACATCACAGCCTATTTCTGTGGGCAAGCCTTTGTTATCCCTCTTTTGCTCCAGACATGCAATACTCTGAAAATGCCACTTCTGCCTTCAAAACCAAACCCAGGTGTCTTTATTGAACCCACTTGACCAAACTCCTTTTCTCCTCTAATTTTAATTGAAAAAGCCGTGCCTCAGTGTTCCAAAACCACAATGCAGTTTTTCTCCTCAGCTTATAACTGAACATTTCTTTCTGTTCCCCTGCTCTGAAAGCCCAGTGTCAAGATGACCCAGTAAAGGCCCTGTGAACAATGTGGTTCAGAGGATATTCCACAGTGAATGGGTGGATATGAACTTTTGAGTGGGAGGCATGCAGCCTGGATAGGCACAGAGCAGCACAGAAAAACAAGCTCTGCTGCTTAGCTCTCCCTTCTCCAGTTTTAAAGCCTTGCCCTCAAACCTCAGCCCTCTTATCTGCTTTTACAGCTTCTCACATTGCCCCTGTCAGTTCCACTGAATAAATGATGTCATCCTTGTCTGCTTGAATGTTTACTTCTCTCTGCACTGCCTTTGGCACACAATACTCTTCCAAAAACTAATCCATCCTGAAAGCCATTTTTCTTTTCCTTCCGATCCACCCTCGAGGCCCGCAGTAAAATGCCAGCTGCAAGCGGCTGAGCGGATGCTAGGAACGCAAAACCTTCTTTAAAAGCGTCTGCCTCCCAAAGCCAGCTCTGCAGCCTCCAAGGCAGCACCTCAGCTCCCAGTGCAGGAGGGGAACACCTAGGAAGCTCGAGATAGGTCTGGCTGAGGATGGCAGAGAGGGGAGATGGCTAGTGCTAGCTGCTTTCAAACCGGCTGGGGGCTGGCGAGCGTGACGGAGAGAACCCCGCAGACTTCGCGCCTTGGTTATCTCAGCCGGAGCCTGCGGGACACCCCGCCCAGATCAAAGCCCCCGTGGAAAGGAGCCAAGGGAACTTCTCCTGCACAATGGAAGGAAGCAGCAGCAGCAGCAGCTGTGGCTGGTGCCGTGTGTTTGTGCTCCAGCTCGCTGGCCGGGCTCTTCTGCCGGCAAAGAGGAGCGACAGAGCCGCGCTCGGGGTTCTCGACGTGCCAGAGAGCATCCAAGGCTTGGCCACGCTTTGGAAGGAAAAAGAAGGAAAAACTTCCTCTGTCAGTCATCTGCCCAAACAGACGTGAAATAAAGCCCTCAGAACAACCCACTAGGAGAAACCAGGGAGGGAAAGACTTTCTGTGTGAGTGTAGATGGAGCCTGACCGGGCAGGGTGGATGTGCTGAAATCCAGTGCTGCAAACATGGGAGCTTCTAAGAAATCCATTAAATATTTGGGGTGAGTTGTTGGCTTGGAAGGGTGTAACGTGCCAGGGACTGAGGTCACGGGATTACTCCAGTTTTCTCCATGTTTGTATTTAATTTATTTTAATTTTTTATATGATTTTATATAATTTTTATATTTTTAAAATATTAAATATTTATCTTTTGAAAGAATGGATCAGGTGACCAAGGTTTCTAGCAGTCAATTTCCTCAGTTTTCCTGCTCTAGCATTCAGCTACTTACTATTAAGTAAGTTTACCACTGCTCTTTGGAGGACTGTGTATTTATACATTTTCTAGTATAATGAGAGTGCCACTAAGTGTTTAGGGAAGGATTAATATAAAGTATATGAGTAATAACATGAGAAATGAAAAAAAAGGCTGTGACTCTGGAGCAAAAAAACTGCTTCTGTCCTGAGTGCTTGTTCCTTCTTTATGAGCTCTCCTGTCCCGTGTGGTTCTGTGCAAGGTTCTCTGTGTGGTCTTCATCTGGCAAAGCATAATCTAAAATAAAAAAAGAAAAAAAGCATTTTTTCTTTATCTTCATACTTACATGTACCAAAAAGCCACCAAGTGAGCCATTCAAATAAAGTGTACTACTTACCCTTAATTGAATTTACTGTTTTCAATATAATTGCAGATTCAGCACCATTATTTAATTTCAGGATTTAATGAATGTTGTCAGATCTCCTGAAGGGATACACATGAGGCTGATGAACTGGCTCCTGGTTCACTTGTGCTGTGTAGTCTCAAATTTCATTTAAATAAAGAAAGGTTTCTTCCTTTGACCTATATGACACGTCTCTGAACATCTTTCTATCTTGCACCTGTAGGAAAAAGGATCCCCTGAGCATGCAGCCCCATTCACACCTTCAGGGTCACTGCCAGCCTCTTATTCTTCCTTGCAGCTTCTGTTCCTCAACACAGAAGCAGAAGAAAACAAGTTCTGCAGGGATTCAATTAGTGCGGTGTCTCCAGGTGTCTCTGCCTGATTGGGATGTCATCCAGGTCTGCTGGACTTGGGGTGGAAATACAGCACAGCCCCTCTTCCCACAAGGAGGCATTTCCTGATTTATCAGGGCAATCATTCAAAGCCTCCCTGCTCTCCCCCATTATCACACCTCCACTGAGCTGATTCATGGCCTCAGTTTTGGGAGGTGATAAGGGCACCTGATGTATGGAGGCTCACAGTACTGCTGCACAGGACAGGCATGGGTGAGCTGCTGAATGTGATAATAAAGGTAGTAAACAAGGATTAATGAGAAAATAGTTTGGAGCTGTATCATGGGGCCATTCCCCATTTTTTTAAAAAGACACATTATGATCAGTTTAGACATTAAATAAATGTCTATAAAAACCTTCTTGGAGTTCTGATGATAATTGAAGCTTGACTCACTATGACCAACTAAACCAGTCAGTGTCTCAGAAAACAACCATGAATTTTGTTTCACCTTCCCTTTGAAACCATAAGCATTCCTAATTTTTCCTTCAAAAAACAAGAAAAAAAAATATTCTCAAAGACCATAAATTATTTCTCCTAGAGTATTGAGTTTTTTCTATAACAATGTTATTAAGAATCTAACCTGCTTATAGAAATGGAACATAATAACCTAATGAGAGAAAGTTGGCATCAACTATGGTGAATGAATTACTTTTTCAAAGTAAATTGAGGACAAATTATGGTATAGAATGAGGGAGCAACCAATTGCTCATCCTTTGAATCATGTTAGGCCAGTATTAAAGAGAACTGGTTTAAACGAGAAATTAGAACTAGTAAAATACATAGAAAGGAGGGAAAGAAATATTGATGAGTGGATATGTGGAATAAATATAAGCAAGAAGTAAGGAGTGAAAAAAGAGTATTAGAGAAAGGTATACATGTGTCACACTGCTTCTAAGTCCAATTAAATCTTAGAGATAAATTGAGAGAAGATATGAGTGTAAATCTGCTTGTAAGTTATAAATGTATGTTCATTGAACAAAATCTCCAAGGCAGTGCCAACCTAAATACCCCTTGGTGTGGAGATATTAGTTTAGATCACAACAGTACAACCAGACTGCATGACTCTGTCCCTTAGGTGAAGTAATTAAATACATAATTACACCGTTTCTGATTTCAGAGCTGGCTCTCTTGATGCATACATAGCCTGCAGTCATTTCACCACGCTCTTTATGCAGATAACTAGATCATGTTGGACATATCTGCTGTCCATTTCACTGGGATTACTTGGAACTGATTGAAAATCAGAACCTTTTAATGAAGAGTTCAGAAATTTAGCAGTCAGAGCTTGCTACCATAGTGAGCCTTTACTATAATGATAAAAGAGGTTAACAAATATCTGTGAGAGCTCCAGGGAAAACAGGGATTTATTTACCCTTCAGTCAGCCTACGAAAACAAGAAGGAGTTTGTGTAGAGCAAGCACAATTTTGCTGTGTGGCTTCCATTTCATCACACCCTCCTTGTTACTCAACAAATTGAACCAACTACAAGATAATTCAGAAATAAAGACTCCTGCTTTTAATGGGTTCATGTCAACGAGTTAAAAAACGCCTGCAGTAACTACTGGTCATAGTTAATGTTTGTAGAATATCCTGAGTTGAAAAGAACTCACAGGGCTCATCAGCCCAGTTCCTGCCCTGCACAGACCCCCAGCAATCCCACCCTGTCCATCCCTGGCAGTGCTGTCCAAAGGCTCCTGGAGCTCTGGCAGCCTCGGGGCTGTGCCCATCCCTGGGGAGCCTGGGCAGTGCCAGCACCCTCTGGGGAAGAGCCTTTCCCTGATATTCCAACCTAAACACCCCTGGCACAGCTCCAGCCATTCCCTGGGTCCTGTCCCTGTCACCTGAGAGATCAGTGCCTGTCCCTGCAATTCCCTTCAAGAGGAAATTGCAGACCATGATGAATGAACCTTCTCTTCTCCAGTCTGAATTGCTGCTTTTGCTAAAGAGCATGCCCATTTTCTCTTCAACTATTCTTCAAATGAAATACATCTGAGAATCACAGGAAATTCGAATGTGTGAGGAAGATCACCAAACTTCTGTAGATAAAAGGAAAAAAAATTACTGAGTAGAACCTTACTGTTATCTGAAATAGCCTCCCCCTCCTGTTTTAATCATAGCAATGCAATCCAGTACTGCCAACTGAGTGTGTTGGATGCTATCATCTCACCTTCTTGGAAGCACTGGACAGATGTGCTTTCTGAGGCACTATCTCAGCCCAATCTTATGCACTTTTGCAAAGATTTTAAAAGAACATTTTTGGATGAAAGGAGTGCTGATTGTCTCTTTCTCCCATCATTAGCTGCCAGTCTGAAGGCACTTCCCTGCCAGGGAATTTGTTTAAATTTAAAATTAAACTTTAGCTATGATGTTGAGACTCAAAGCTGATGCTGATGAACTGTTTTGATGCTGCCACTCCATCATTCAAGTATGATACGTGTTGCCTTTGTACTGTCTACAAACCATGCTCTAGTTGAGGATCAACCCTGTCTCTGACTACAAATAAGGAATTTTTCTTTTCTTGCATCAGGTATTTTTCTATAATTGCATATCTCTCTCTCTCATCAGTGACAAGTCTTTTCTCAGGGAGATGCCTGCCTTGAACATCCCTTGGAAGGATCTTTGTATGTATTTGCAAGCAGAGTGCTGTTAACCATTGTTTTCTCACAGAAACTGCTTTGAGTGTTGGTTTTAGTGTCTCTGACACTCATGATCTATCCCACAGGAGACATAAAAGTGTCATTTTGGGTAAAGTACACTGCAATTTTATTACAGAAGGCTTTCTATGCTAGGTTTTTTCTGTTGTTATCAAAGAAAAGGAATTGAACACCACCCCTGCTTCCCCCTTCCCCCCCCCCCCCCCCCCTTCATCCCTTGGGCTTGACTTTTTTTCTGAAAGTTTCTCTAAAATTTTCCAGTAAAACAAAGTAATGGAATTAAGGACCATGGACCCATTCAGGAACCTGGAATCTCTGCTGATATACGATGTCACTGATACACAGGGCCAACTCTCCTGGGACTCTTCTTCATCTTGGTTGTATTTCTGCTGCTTCTGACCTGGTGCTGCCTCTCTTCTCCAAATTAGAATGTAATGTCATCCAGAAGCTCTGCTGAGTGTCTCCTGTCACAGCACTGTCTCAGTGTTGAGTTGGATAGCAAAATAATGAATAAATGAATCTGTTTTATTCAGAAGATCTGGTGAGTTTTTATATAATTTTGTGTCTCAGCTGACCCTGAGTAAATATAGTTTCTCTGATCATAACTTGAGCATGAACAGTCCCAGCTGCTCATGCTCTCTGAAGCCTGAAAAAGAGGAGTTGGACATCACAGACAGAAGTAAAAATGGGAATAAACTCAGAAACCACCACAATATGAAGCGGCAGAGATGGAACTGCAAAGGAAGAGTCTATTTGGTTCTGTATTTCTACTGCTCTTCCAGTGCAGCTGCTGTTTATCCTCCTCTTCCAAAGAATCATCCATTGCAGTGCTGTTGCATGAGAAACAGCTCCACACTCCTGGGGTGCCTTTTTCTGCTTTTACAACAGTCAGAAATTAATGCTGTGGCTGGTGGCTGGGTGCTGTGCACTTGGCATCCAGCTGGGTGCTGCTCCAGAGTTTCCTCCTCCCCTCTCTCAATCCTTCTGATGTATTAAAATCTGGGTGTTTATTCCAAATCTTCAGACCGTGTCATTCAACAGCGTTTGGCAAGTTTTATTTATTAATTTTTTTCCCAACAAAAGCCTGCAAGGCAACAGAAAAGTAAAGCATAAAATACATTTGACTTAATTGGCAGCAGCAGACTGCATGCGTCAGAAAGAATTAACCTCCAATAAAGCAGGATGTGCAGGAAACACAATGTACTAGTTTGATATGGTCTTTCAAAGCTACCACTTCCTGAAACAGAGGCAGAAACACAGGTTGGCTAAGCCTGCAAGAGGCCTTTGGGTTGATGTGTGTGCAGCAGTTCTCAGAGGTCCTGCACATGCCTCACTGGAAACCTGGTGAGATGGAATTCAGGACCTCCAGCCGTGACAGGGCTTTCATACCCTTTTTCACCTTCAGTGTTTGAATCCAAGGCAGATGGAACAACGTTTATGCTTCCCCTCCTGTGATTCAGCCTCAATGTCCTCACCCAGTCTATGATCTGAATATTGAAGCAGCAGGAGCAGACAGTATCATTTCTGGGACACCCTCATCAGTGAAGACATAAAGAGATGGCTGATCCAAAACTGCGTAGCTTGCATCTTCAGAAATCCACCCAGTGTGAACAGACGTGTCTGGAGGACTATTTATAGAAAAGAAATTATTTCATGGGGGTTTGGATTTTCTTTTTTTTTTTAGAGTTAATGAAAGATGGACAGAAACATATGGCTGCGGTAAAGAAGGACAAAGGAACCTGTGCCCTGGTTTAAAGATTCATTTTCACTCTGCTGTGTAAGTGACATGGACTCATTTTTCATGGTTAAAAGAAGTAAGGAAAGAAGCTGACTTGGAGACAATGCCCTGTCATTAAAGTCTTGATAAGGATGCTCTCTCATACGAGTTGCACATCTCCAGCAAGGAATTCACATTGTTTTGGTAATGTTAACAAATAGTCCTTCAATGTATGCAAGGACTACCCATGGCAAACTGAGGCCTGGGGCTGGGAACACTTTGTGAGATTGTTTAAAACAGAAGTCTATTGATTCCTGTTTCTACTCAATAAAATAATTAAATTTCATCTTGGCCGATGGGACTAGGTGTTGGAACTGGAAGCCGGGTTCATTCTTGTAAGAGCAATTAATCACCTACTTAATTTTAAAGTGTTTAAATCATATTGATATCAGTGGGACTAAACCAAAGCTTAAACATACATTCTTGTTTGTATTATGTCCTGAATTTCCATAAGCATGATAATGAGATTTTGCAAGTTAAGAAGACAGTGACTCAGATCCCAGAGATCTGTTGTGCCTCTCTACTCCCCCTTTTTCTCATTAAGAAAAGCAAAATCATTCTTGGCTGATGTAATCTGGACCCTCAGGGTCACCATGGCCATTCTGGAGATGACATTCTGGTGAAACACCATTTGAAAACAAAGCAAAACAAAAAATCTTCATGGCTTCCTGAGCAAAACATAATGACTGCCTCACAGTCAAATTCTTCAATTTTTAATTTTATTCAGACTTTTATGAAAATCACCAGGATACACGTTTGGGGAAGTTTGGATCTAAAAAGCTGCTCCACTAAGATCATGGGCTCTTTTTTGGGTTATTCAGAAAACCCAGAGGCATGTGTGGTACTTTAAAATAGAAGCACTCAATAGCACTGTACAATCTGGATGATATGGACAGTGTTTCTCTTTCCTTCTCTGACAAATGGGGTGCTGTAGTGGCTGTTCTTGGGCACAAGGTTCTCTTCATCCCCATGGGAAGGTAAGACAATGAGACACCTCACAGGTACAGGTGTTTGGGGGCAGGGGTTCAATCTGCCCAGGAGAATCACAGAATCATGGAATGGTTTGGGTTGGAAGAGACCGTAAAGACAATTTCATTCCAACCCCCCTGCCCCAGACAGGGACACCTTCCACTAATCCCAGAAGCTTTGGGATCAACCTAAACATTATCATGTTATCTCTGCAGTAGATGAGGCTCAGTCCATTCCCCCAGAGAGGGCATCTCCTTGAGTTCTCATCTTTGCAGGCAGGCTTCTGTGCAACTGCTGTCTTTACTCAGACCTTTGCTGTCATTAGCTGATCCCTGACCAGAATTTTGGGAAACTGCAACTATCAGTAATTCAAGCAAAGACACTTTTACTTCTTGCAGTTGCTATCTATTTATCTGCAGTTTAAGGAGAGAGAATTGAGGCCTAATGGTCACTAACTATGCCCTGATGGTAGCTGTTTAATGAAGATAAATGGGGAGTGCTGTGTCAGCTTAGACACTGGCAATAAAGTCCCAGTAAGCAAGCAGGCTGCCTCTTCCATCTTCTGTCTCAAGATCCATTTTTACACTCTCTCCATGACCTAGATCTTCATATCCTCCAGCCTCTCCCTCCTTTCAGTAAATGCCCTTTTGTGTTTCTGAATGCATTTCTTCCCCTTCAAGTGGTGCTGTTTTACATTTTCCTGTCTTCAAGAAAAATAAGCACTGCCCTCCTTTGCCGCTGGCTTCATTACACCTCTGCCACATTATCATTTGCTTCCCTAAGAGATCTCTCACTTTTCATCCCTTCTCTAATTGTGTTCTTGCCATGCTCTGAAAAGGCTCACCACAGATGCTTTTCATGTGCTCTCTTCCTTGCCTTTGCCTTGCAGAGGTTTTCACAGTTCTCCCTTTAAACTAATGTTGTTCTTGATATGCTTGCTGTCTGAGAATGTAAACAGGAAAAGTTTATATTTAAAAACTTTATATTTATATATAAATTTATATTTTATTCATATTTAAATTTTATATTTATATATTTATATATTTATATTTTATTTATAATTTAAAAGTCAATATTCATAAAGTTTATAATTTTTTATTTATAAACAGGCAGGGCAAGTAGAAGACACCAAGGGCTGTTAGAGTGCACACATAATATTGTGGCATGTCAAGTCAGGGAGAGGTGGTGGGAGTTTTTCCCCCTTTGAGTCAATGACAAAAAATTGTATTAATTTGATTGCAACCTTATTTGCCAACAATATTTTTGGGACAGTTTGAGAACTACCAGCCATGATCATGCATGGGAGTGGGATGGAGACAGGCCAGAAGTTTTTCTGCCTTATGAAAGATTCTCAGGGACAACCAATTTTACCTTTGATTTTTTCTGGAGCAGGTAGCCTGGAAGAGTACAGAGAGAAAAGGTCCCTGCTCTGTGCTTTCCGTCATTGGCTGGAGGATGTCCACAAAATCCTGTGAGGAAAACAGGTGCCATACAAGATGCACCTGTTTCAGGAGAAGAAGAAAAACTGGGCTTCCTGTATGCCTGACTCAAGCAGGACTGAGGCACTCCATGATTTTTAGGACACGGAAAGTTTTTTCCGGATTATTTTTGCTGCACAACAGAGTCATGAGAAGTAGATATTGTTACTTAATTTAACTTCCTGGTGCATCGAACACTCTTTCACCTTTTTCCCAAGGACTCTCCACTGCTTTTACCCTCTTCCTTCCACCACAGCTCTAATGAAACTGCGATGAGTTGGCTACTTGAGCTGGTGAACCAGTTTCCAAACACTTGAATCTTTAACAAAGGCCCATTTTCTCAATATGACACTTCTTACAGGCAACAAACAACAGGAGTTTATATTACATCCTTCTACCAGGAGCACTCCAAAGCCACTTTGGGATGAATAGTTTCCACAAAGAAAATGAAAGCGGATCTTTTGCTCCTGCAAACTGATTTAACACATTTGAAACTGATAGCACAGCTCTGCATAAGCTGAGAATGTGAACCAGCATGTCTCGTTCCGTGTTACAAAGAAAGTTCGTTGTCATCATGAAATGACTTACAATTGCACTAACATTTTGTCAAAGTCCTCCCACAACCCCTGTGGTGCTTTCACACCAGTTTTTCCTGCAGATCCCAGTAAAAAATTGCATAGACCGTTTGATATGCCACTCTTCATTGTAACTTCAATGCTTGCTATGAGCTCATAACCCCCCATGTTAGTGCACCAGCGATGTGGTTCATGAGTCGTTCATAAAGGGCCAAACATATATATTGTTTTTGTTGACATCTATGCTTCCATTTTCTTTCTAGAGCTTGCCAGATGGTGTGTGCTGAAGGGCTTTGAGTAGGGTCCTGTCACTGATCCCCTCAAGGTCACTGGAACATTTTTTCGACTCCATCAGTAACAGTAGCATTGTTCTAAAATTATGTGAGTGCATTGTGTTACAGAACACCAAACAATGCTGTCATGAGCTCACACAACTTGCACACAAGCTGCAGGCGTCTTCAGCAACCAAACTTTCCTTGACACAAAACAAATTTAACATATGAGATAGCTCAGAAGCGTAGAGGGGAATGGTACCATGAGAATGAGTGAGGCAAAGGTTGAGGTTTGTCTTGTCTCTGCCAGAGAAGGACGAATTTCCACCTTGGAAAGGTTCCTTATCCCAGGCCACACAAACATTCTTCACTTCAACAGTGAATTAAAATCATACTTTGCCCCAAGGGGCGTCGTCTCATCTGTACCTTGAGGGTAGAGTGTGAAACTCCCTCATAAATTCCAGCTCCTATGATATGGGGGATGGCCAAAGAAGGTTTGAGCAGATCTCCACAACTTTTATGCGCAAAGGATGCTCAGAAGAAAGAGGACAATAATGAAAAACAAAAACAGCACTATTTCTCCATCACACTTGATGTTTTCATTATTTGCAATTATTTCGGGGCAGAGATTAATAGTGAAAGTATTCTAATTTGGAAAACATTGAACTCTTGCAAACTGAGACAAAATAACAATATCTCACTGAATGGGTAAGGTTGGAAGGGACCACTGAAGGACATCTGGTCCAAACCCCTTCTTAAGCAGGATTCCCTAGTTCTATTAAGGATTGTCCCCCAGGAAGAAGACTCCAATATCATTAAACAAAAAGTGCCTAAAAAAAAAAAGCTACACTCTACTAGAGCTTGTGGATTTCCTATACTTTGTTTCTAAGACTTCCTGAGTTTTTTCTCAGAGACACTGTAATCCACAGGAGCAGAGCTGGAGTAGTTACAGATGAAAAAGTGACAGAGGGATCCTAGAAAAAGTGTGACCCTTTGGCAGCAGTCTGGGGTGATGACCGGAGGATCCTCCCTGCCCAGGAGGAGGCTGGTGAAGAGTGTGATCTTCTGGCACTACGTGGTGCCAGCCTGGTGGAAAAAAAAAAAAAAAGAGCCCAGGGGCAGGAAAGGGTGAACACCTCAAAGATGAAGTACCTCATGCCCTTGCCTCACCCAGAGACAGAAACCAAACTTCCCAAACTTTGTTCCCCAATGCCTCGCTACCCCATGGCTGTGAGGTGGCACCACCAAAGCACAGCAGAGTTGTGCTGATGGGGGGTAAGCCTCAAGAAGGAGCTGGCAGGAGGAGAGAACAGTCCTGAGATACTGCTGCAGCAAACACATATCTTGACAGTTCACAGATGCTTCCCAAGGAGCTTTACCACAGGCATTTTACGAAAATGTGGTTAGAGTTGGAGACCAGTAGCTTATACATCACAGATTCTGATAAAAAAAACTGAGCAAAAATGTCAGCACGTTTGGGAGCTGTCAAAAGCTGGGGCTCATGCATGTCTCATACAGAGAAAGAGAGAGAAAAGAGAAAGAAAATAAACTCCATCACATTTGAGATCTTTGGAGCTGATCTACTGCAGTAACATGAAGCAACAGCTGTCAAAACAGCAGCCAGAGGGGTTGTCTTTGCAGTTGGACGAGTTGGTTCCACCAAGGCAGTCAACCCCACAAAGCTCCAGAAGGGAAGAATGAGAGGGGACACTAAGATATCCGTCCTGCCTGGGTATCACTGACTTCTCCAGGAGGTGAGATTTAATTTCCACGAGGTTGCTGAGCCACTGGCGAAGGTGGGGAGCTCTCTCTGAGGAGGAGAAAGATGAAACCTGGCATTGCTGCGGAGGAGCTCGTTGGATGCTGAGGCTGACTGCCTGCAATGGCAGCAAGACTGCTCTCAGCAGCAACTTGGAAAGGAAACTTAAAACCCTCCAACGGGCTGTGGCCTGTGCCATTGTCACAGCGTGAGGCTCCACCGAACGGAAAATACCCCTTGGCCTGCAGCCCTTCCTCTCTGATGCTCAGTGAGGAGAGTGTTGGCTCTCGTCACCCTCCTGTCGACAGCCCAGCCCCTGGGACTGCCTTCCCTGCAGGGATCTGGAGAGGGATGCTCCATCTGCTTCTGGAGTGGAAATCCCACCTGGGTGGCAAGTTCTACTCTGCTGGTGCCCCCGAGGACACGATTTGGACCAGAGATGTTTCTGTCATTTTAGTGATAGGCACAGCACTAAAGCCCCCTTCTGCCTGGGGGGCCCATGGCACAGTCCATTTTTAACTTTTAAGGATATTCTGGGAAAAAATAAAAAAATAAAAAAAAAAGAAAAAAAGAAAAAGAGAAAATAAAAAAGAACAGAACCAAAGCATGTTTTTATCCATTACCATAAAGAGGGCTTGTGAATGCATGGTATTAGTATCCCAAAAGCTATTAAACTCCCTAGTGATGGGAAACAGATGGAAAATAAGACAAAAGAATTCACAACTCATGTTAGACTGAATTGAATTCCTTTAATTTCACACAATGAATAACATATGAATAGGATTAACTTTTTTTTTTTCTTTTTTTTTTTTAGTTAAGTGCTCTATACTGTGCTAACCTGATTTGGTAGCGAAAAGACTGAGCTTTGTTTTAGAAAAAAATGTTTAAAAACCAACATCTAAGATCATGAAGGAGCATGACATTAAAGCATGCCAGATGTATCTAAGCCTCAAAGAACATCAAGTCCATATCCATTTTTAAATGTACAAAAATGCTTCATGAATAAAAACTGTTACAAAAAGAACATTTCAAACAATGTACAAGTTTTTTTCTTGCCTCTATATTCAATAAAATACAAATACATTTTTTTGCTCTAAAATATGTTTACATACAATCAAAGTAGAACATGCAAATTACACTTTAAAAAAGGCTTTTAAAAACCACTTATGAATACAAACTAAAAATTAGCCAGCACGACTTATAGAACAATCTTGTGCCCCATTCGTTTGATTTTTTAATTTTTTTGAAATACAGTATATACATATTTAACACTTCATGTGCATTTATTATTTAAGAAATAGCTTAAAAAATAAAGAAAAAGAAAAGTAAAACAAACCAACATGGGATTGAACTGCTTCCCCATGTTGTCCAATTGGCAGCTCTTTTCATGTTTTTATATTTTTTTCTTTTTCTTTTTTTTTCTATGTAGTGTTTTATGCAAACTAGGCAGGCATCTTAAGGAGATCTCCAATATGTGTTCTTTGTTGAAATGTGCTTCTAATTATCTCAGAACTGCTGCACCCCAGTTTTTGGATGATATGGAAAGAAGAGGCATTACAAGAGTAAGATGTTTATTTTTTTCAATTCAGAAAACCATCCTGGTTTTGTTTCTTAGATTTTTTTTTCCTTTTTTAAAATTTGTTTGGTGTTTTTTGTTTTGTTTCCCTTTTCCCTGTATTCTTTTAGTTGTTCTTCAAACTCTTCAGGATGCTCATTAGATGTGCTTAAGTGCAGTCCTGAATCAGGGCCTGTGAAAATAAGAGTTAGGGAAATCCTTGTGTTTGGAACAGTGATTTCTGTTTATTTGGTGCATTTTTGTAGTGCTCAGAAGTCCCTGTGATGAAGTGGCATCCCATTGCACCAGATGCTACCCAAATAGTCACAATTAGAATATTCTATGTTCCACAACATTTCTGCCAAATGGGCCATGCTGTAGGATACCTGGGTAGCTGATGACTATTTTCACCTCTTCTAAATTTATTTTTTTCATTTTTTTTTACAGTTATCCAAAAACATGCAAGGTGCTTCACAGAAAATTTAATATTGAAGGGCTCAAGAAACTGGCAGCATGAAGGTCTTGGAGACACAAGTGGTAATGTTTTTTTTTTTTTGTGTTTTTTTTTTTGTTTTTTTTTTTTTTCCTCTCTCCCTGAATATTTATCCCCATTTCTGGTTTTACACTGGATTGAGGAATAAAAGACCCACAGAGTGGATGCAAACCCGTGGCCTTATTTCATATGGCTCACAGCCACGTGATACTGTTTCGTGTTTTTATTGAAGCATGCTCAGGTGTGTGCTAATCTGTGACACAGTGGAGGTGTTTGAAAGGTTTTTTTGGTCTTAGTAAGCAAAAGGGCTTTCACCCCAGTTTTATACAGTTTTTGGAAACGTGGGGAGAGAATCTAGAGAGTTCTTCAGTAAATCTTCCTTGTGGTAAGGGAAAAAAAAATCAAAAAGCTCATTACTGGAATATTGTTGGGTAATAAACGGTAGGAGTGGGATTTTAGCCTTAAGCCCTAAAACTAAATCCTTTATGATCTGCATGTAGTACATCGCCTTAAAATATTATTCTGTCAGCAACTTGCTTATCATCTTTATAGACTATGCAACATGCAGAACACAAATTCTGAGTGCCATCTAACAGAATTTTCAGTCGGCTTTTTATGACACTAACTAGTTACTCTCCCTGTCAGCCCAGGACCAACTGCATGACGGTGTTGTGCGGACAAACAGCCACAGCTGAACCACAGCACCACGCTCCACCAGCACCTTCTGGCCATGAAAACACAAACCTTGATCTTCTGGATAGAGCCCATCCCATGCTGAGAGCTTTTAGCTACCAAGTCCTGAGCTTAGTTTCTCTAGGACAAATAGGACCTCTTCATGGTTTTGCTCAATGAAGGGTCTGTGGGGTTGTTCCCTCCTCGTGGATGCTCTCCTTAAACACTGTGCCTCTAGCAGCCTTTTGGATAGCACTTTTTGGAAGGATAAGAGCATTCTTTTCCCAAATCTCAGGAGCATGAGAGGCAGCAGCCACTCAATGTTACTTCCCTGGGGCAGTTTTACCCAAGTGTGTCCAAAAAGGACCCAAATCCATCTTGATGCCACAATGGGCATTTTATGACAGACTTTGTTGCCTTCAGACCTTTTTTCACTCACTACACACTGAAATGTCCTTTAATGCTAGGAAGGACATCACTGGAGATAAAACTAAGGATAAGTTGTTTGGCTTAATTTCAGCTACCTGGAATACCAAACTTACGATTTTCTTTCTGTCATTTTAAGTGACTGTCACGTACTTTCAAGCCCAAAGGAGATTGGGAATAAAAGATTTATAAATTAACTAAACCTCAATCCAATGTTTTTTAAGGAAGAAGAGAGGAGTTCAATGAGGTTTAGGGTTTTTTTCTGCAGGCCTACAACTTCAGTCAATAACACTGTGCTAATTCAAGAGAGCTGAAAAGCAAAATTGGTTTTAACAGAACGAGCAACCAGCCAATTTATTTCTAAGCTGCATTAATTGGAAAACAAAAAAGCACAAATAGGTATGATGAATGATGCAAAACAAATTGGAAACAAAATTCTGCGATCCCTCTTATCAGGTTTAAGGAGTTAGGATCTCAAAATTTGTTCCAGTCTTAAAAAAATAAAAAATAATACATCCCCTCTTCCAGCTCCCCGACGCAATCCTATCCCCATATGCGTTCAGTTTTAATAAGCTAAGGTGCTATCACAGAAGAAAAATCAGTCTCTAAAAAACAACGAGTTGTATGTTTACAGTGTTCCTCTAACACCATAGTCTTGATATGATTTTTGTAAATAAATAACAGAATAGAAACACAATATTTTTTTGTGGGGACTTTTTGTTGGGTTTGTTGTTTTGTTTTTTTGGTGGGGTTTTCTTGTTTTCTTGTGGTTCTTCTTCTTTTTTTTTTTTTTTTTTTTTTTTTTAGTGTCGTGCTATATGAAGCTTCCTTGGCAATAAACCAATTCAAGATTTCTCGAAAAAGGGAATAGCATTTGGCTTGTCAACCATGAAGTGATTCCAATCCCCCCTCCCTTGGTGGAATCTTCCCTCCCTGTTCCCATTTTAATATCCATCTTGCCATGCTAGGTGTTGAGTGCACCGCAGGATTTAAAAAGAAAGGAAATAGAGTTGAAAGTACCTATTTCAAATTTCAACAATTTACTTTCTTTTTTAAAAGCATTGACACTGCAATGGAACAGCTTTTTGTTCAGTCTTTGTTTTAGCGAAACATTTTAATTGGGCTGTGGATATGGAGCTTGGGTATTTTACCCAAGTTTAATCAATGGCTAACGGACAACTCGAATGAGAAATGTACAATTTGAACTGACCATTTAAAGAGACGATTTGTCACACACAGTTTGCATCCATGCAGACTGAGAGCTTTATAATTACATTATGTACAAAAAAAAAAAAATTATTTTTTAGTTTATTAAGGCAACCACAACTTGGAGAACATGTCCAAAGTGGCATTAATACAATTGCAGTGGTGATACCCTTTGAACATTTTTATTTCTATTTTCAGATAAGAACACTTATTCCTTTTCTTTTTTTTTTTTTCAGAAATAATTGCCAAGAAAGGATCTATTATCCATAGGGTTTGTTCTATAGTTTTTTAAAACAATCTACTTTATCTATTTTCTTTAAAAGATAATATCAAGGCATTGCTACCCAAAGCAAATTATTAATATTCTGGTTTTCCCGTTAATTTCACTGGGAATTGCAGATGGCAAAAACTTGGTAGATTTGGGTTCTGGTTTTTATTCTATTTTTTTTTCTGTCCTATTTTTTTTCTTTTATCTTTTTTATATTCTTTTTTTTGGTGATTTTTTTTTCCATGTTTACTATAACTATTCCCCAGAAGTGTCTTGCTGTTCTCTACTCATATGTACCGAGCATCAAAACAACTTGGCTGATGGATGACCCCTTTTTCACATGCCATTGCCAAGTTGCTTCATATAAACGTGCTATTGTAACCGAATATCCGTGTATACCTTATTTTAAATGCTGTGATATTCCATCGTTTCCTGGGATAGCACTCGAAATGAGTGTGCACGTGTGTAAGGCTCTAATTTTCTATTGCCTATATTGCAGCTAGTTGTAACTAGGCAAGTAAATGAGAAAGAAATATATAGTTCTAGCAGGAGCCAGGCCTTTTGGCTTATGCTGTCCCAAAGCCTGGTAGGTATACAAAACTGGAAAAAAAAAAAATCAAATAGGTTATAACCAATATCACAGTTGAGAAAATTACATTATTTTTTGTTGGGTTTTTTCTTCTTTGTTTCTTTCTTTGTTTCTTTGTTTCTTTGTTTCTTTTTTTGTTGTTGTTGTTGTTTCTTTTTTTTTTTTTCCTTTTTTACAGTGATTTATGCTATGGTAAAGTTACTCTTAGTTTCACCTGGCCCACCAAACAGAATCAGAGTCGAGCATGCACCCTTAGTGACAACGTTCAACTATCTGCGAGGATGACTTCCAGCCTCTGGGTACGGTATGAGAACAGCAATGCTGAGATTCAGATTAGTTTTGGAAACTCGGCAGAGTTCATGCTTTTTCCAACTTTGACACACATCCTCCTCTCCTGTATCCCCCACTTTTCCCGCGCCTTTCCCCCCTCTTTCCTTGGGGGGGGAGGCTTGGGTCAAAGCGATGAAGAGGAAAGATGCGCGCCCCAGCTGGCACAGCTCTCTGCAATGAGTTCTGGCTGCTGAAGGGACAGGTCAGTCTGGTGCGGCCAAAGGGGTGAGGCGGACTGTGCACCTCCTGTCCCCCGGTCCTGGCGTGCTCCACTGTGGGCACCCAACATCTGACGAGGTGCACTGGCCTTAGGGAAGGCCTTCGCTTTCGCTCCCTCTGCCTTTCCGGTGCCGCTTCACTTTCACGTCCTCCTCTTCCTCCTGCGGGGTCTTGTTTTTCCTTTTTCCAACCCGGGGTGCCCGGGGTAGAGGGAGAGGGAGTGGAGGGGGTGGAGGAGGCAGAGGTGGCGGCAGCGGTGGCGTCTCTCGAGCCATGTGTATGACAGCCTCGATGGTGGCCATGATTGTATCTTGAGTGGCTGCTTGCTCCAATATTAATGGGTTGAGTGTTGGTCTCTGACCTCTTTTGCTCGGAAGGTCAACGCATTTTTCCAGAACGGGCATTTGGTCTCTGGAGTCTTCGTCAAAGGAAAGGGGTTGCTTCCGAGGACGCCCCCTCCTCTTCTTCACGAAGTTATTGCCTGTCTTTGATTGTCTCTGCAGCCGCTTGGCTTTCAGGATCTTGTTCACGTGGTCCAGGTTCTTCTTTGTGGACAGGATCTTGGTGTAGTTGCACATCTTGCGCACCTCGCACTGGATTGCTTCAATTTCACGGCGCTTGAACCTTTTCTTCAGTGGTGAGCTGGCTGTTGGGAGACAAGGAGAGAAACAGGGGTGGGTCAAACAGCAGTGATTGGAAACTCTTCTTTTACCCTTTCTAGAATCATGAAGAGTAGATGAAAATACAACTTTCATATAAGTAGTCTTCAGAGATTTCTCTCTGCCTGTTCCCTCTTCTAAAGCAACAAAGCTTTTGCTACGTTTGAGCAATGTTTTAGCATGAGTTTGCTTCATTCTCATTTTTCAACCTTTAATAGGAGAGAAGGAAGCTTAGCATGGCTGTCATATTGATCCAACTTAATTATTAAACCTTCTGTACCCCAAAGGTATAATCCTGATGTCTTCAATTCAGCCTTTAATTCTTGTCATGAATGCCAGTTTGTATGAAAAGTGTTTGTTGCTGAAACTAGTGGGCAGAGACAAGACGTGTGGGTCACTCCATCTGCGGCAAATTCATTAGCCCTTCCCGGGTTTCTGTACTATCATCTCTTCAGATACTAGCTGAAACTACTCAGTCATATAATTGACTTTAATGGCCCCCAAAAGTAAGCTTACTCCTGGTTCAGATCACTTACTTTGGATCTGAACGAAGTCCAAAGTAGTTAAGTTTCTTGCCAAGGTCACGTTGTGAGTCATTGTCAGAGCTGGGAAGAGTACCCAGAATTTCTTGGCTCCTTGTCCTTTGCTTAGGACACGAGACCTTGCTTGTTTTGCCTAAATTGTCTCATTGTCCTTTCCTGAAAACGGCATCTGTTCAGAGTTCAGGATTTGCACACAGATTAGACGTAACTACTCCTTTGTGAGGGAAGCAGAATGTATTAATTCTGCTATTGCAATAACTGGTGCTCCCTTTCACTCCTAACATATCCATTCTGTGCTGCTGGGAAAGAAAGGATGGAGCTCAGAATTTCTTTTTTGGTAAAGAATAAAACATCCTACTAAATTAACCTCAGCCCACATCTACTTGCAAACTTAATTTACACCTGACTGTCAAGCAGCCATTTGGGTTTGAAATCCCTGAAGTTTCCTGAGCAGGCAAGATTTTGAGAAAGGTTCATTTTGGGGTTATCTCTGCCTTCATGGCTAACAGGCTAATCTTCCAGCAGTAGTTTAAATAAGGTTGCTATTGTAGCATTTTTTGCAGATAACCAGGAGCTGTCAAGTTGTAGAATCTCCTCTTGCTCTCTATGGGCTGTGACAGATTCAGCATATAAACCTCATTCACTGGCCTCCCCTCTTGGAGAACATAAATTATTGGCTCTTATACCACCATGTTGCTTGGATTCAGCGAAGAGCTTGCATAAACAAACCCAAGTTACAATGTAAGAAGTAGGAGTGAGTCATAAACAAAACACAGACATATGCTCTCTTATAAATAAAGACCTGGGATGGCCAACTTCCCAAAGTCTGGTTTTCATTAATTACAAAACAAAATACATTTTCCATATGTAACCCACTCCCCACACCAAAAAGAAAAATAAAACCCATTTGCAGTTTGTGGTTCACAGAGGACAAAAGAAAAGAGGAATGCAGTCATTTTGGTACCAAAGGAAAAGAGAAAGGAAATGAAATATCCAAGTTGCTCAGGAGAAGCTAATTAGTTGCACAAAATTCCTCCCAAGTAGGTCACCCCTAAAAACTGTGGATTCAAGATCCCTAAAGGCAAGTGGCAGCAAGCTATTTCCCAGAAATTTGATCAAAAAAGGTTAAGTCCCTGTCACAGAACATGATTATTCTCATCTGTCCTCACTGGTGATTGACACAAGCAGCCCCAATAACTTCAGCCTTAAGCATTCAAATCCTTTGAGTCCCACCCAAATCCTGAGAGTAGCTTCAGGTCAGAAGATCTAAAAAAATCAAACATTTGGCACACTCCTCAAGTTCGCTGTCCACCTTTTGCCTTTTATTTCTATTGTCAGGGTGCATTTTAAAATCCTATATATTTTTTAAAATTCCATTATTTGAGGTGCTTTTTTTTTTTTTTTTTTCTGAAAGTAAAGCTGAAATTTTTCAGTTGGTGATTGACCACAGAAAATTTAGCAGAAATGCAGGAAAGCTTGCAAGGTATCATGATGATACCAGGAGATTTGGCTTTTCTCTCAATTTTCATTGGAAAGAAAGTAAGCCAAGGAACTGGGGAAAAAAATTTGAAGTAAAAGCATTAGCCAAGTCCCTGCAAAGACGTTATGTCTTTACTGAGATTTATCTGTAGCCAGCTGTTTCTGCAGATTGGTGTTACCACCTGAAAGTGGTCAATGGAGACCTGGTCTGTGCAGCTGGTAGAGGATGACCTCAGCTTCTAAACCCTAAAATGGGAACTCGATGCAATTCAAGATGACCTTGCACATTGTTTGGAAATCCTGATTAGAACACAGAGCTCCTGTCCATCCTGAAACCCTCTTAGGCACTCAAGAGGTCACTCAGGCTGAGAGTCCTGAGTGGGTCCTGATTCTGAATAGACACCACCCAAGTGGAGCAAAGGCTGGCACCTGCCTTCTGCCAAACTCCCCAATTCCCCAAAATTAACTGATATGCAGGCAATTATGGGTAGGCTTCTGGTCCTGCATGTAAATGGATGGCTGAACACCACTTTCAGTGTATTTCTTCATGTTTAGATACTTTTTTTGCCCTTACAAAACTTTGCAAACTCTCCAGTCTGTTCATTTTTGTGCTGAAACACATTTTCACATTTAGGAAAAAAAAAACCTGTGCTGTTCTATGCTGGCTTAATAAACTAATTTTTCCTTTGTAAATGCTTTGGGGTGTTTATGGCTTTCTCAGGGAGCTTGTTAGAAGCTACTAATAATTCTTTTTGTTTCTTCCTAGCAAGGCTCTGAACTTGCAGGCTTTAGAAATCATTTGAGTTGTTACACAGTCTGCCAGTAGTCAGAATGCATGTACTGAGTAAGTACCTATGCTTTCAGGTCAGGCTTTTAAAATGAGATATTAGGAAACCCAACATTATTTTGATTGTTGAATGTCAGGGACATCTGATTCTACATTTGGTGTAGGAAGACTACGCAGAAATAGTCTGATGGGCCTGCAGGGGGAAGCTTTGATGAGGTGTGCCTATGATAAAATATCAGGGAGATCTGCCAAAGTAAACTAGTATTGAAGTGAGAGCCATTAGGTGTTATCAACTCATCTGGAAGCTCTTGGTGAGCAATCTTTGATATAAAGTATTTTCCTATATTGCCATGTGACTTACTGCTGTGCTGAAAGCCAAAGCTATGCATTAATCTTTTCCATTTTATCCAGACAGACCCTGCCCAACCTTGGACCCAGGCTGGTCTGTGTTGGTCTTAGTTTTTTTGATTTTTTTCTGGTCTGCCTCCACAGAGGCAAAATCCAGCCCAAAATGAAGGGAAACTAGAAATGCATGATGCAGCACAAGCTTTTATACTTTTGCTTCATCCTTTCTTCACTCTCCAAACAACCCCACCTAGCTGCCCCAAAACAAGCAAGAACCAATGTTAGCCTTAAACCACAGCTTTACACATTTCAAGTAGGGCACATGGAGGTCTGGTGTTTCTCCCCAGGGTCCACAGGTGCAGTGAGGCTCAATCTCTCAAACTAGAAATGGCTGCAGGCCATGCTGGGGAGCCAAACAGGAATGATATGATGCTGGAAACAGCTTCTGAAGCAAAGATAGCCACTCCTGACAAAAATATATATTTCCAAGGGGAGCTGAGAGGAGGCTGAAAAACCCACTCCAGCAGTGATGGTGAACAAGGAGGTGAGCCCAGGCAGAACAGACCCTTTGGATGCTCTTTGTTGGCCCCCCTAAGTTCATTCTGGATGGCTGTACTGTGTCTGAAGCCCTAAAATCCTTCTTGCTGCCTGTTATTTTCCATCCCTTCAGAGGTGCCTGAGGCCACTTGCAAGAACATGGCACAGAGGAGGCTGCTCAGAGCTGGGGCCAATTTCTTGGCTTGCACTGAATGGAGGAATTTTCAAAGAGCTTCCTATTAATTACAGAAAACCCATAGCACTGTCCTGTTTTCCCATTAACACAGTTTCTTTCAGTTTTCAGCTAAATTATTTCAACATCTGGGCTACAGATAAACCAAAAATTTAATTAGACTTCTGAAAATGGAAAGAATGAACTATGCAGTCAAGCATACACTTTCATCTTGAAAAGGATCATAAAATATTTGTGTGCTTTCCTCCTCTGCTGCTTTAAAAATCTGTCCTTGGTTTATATATAGGAAAGTACTAAACAGACAATCCTGATTTTTTTTAATATAAAAATTTATCTTTACAGAGGCTAATTTGCAGCATGAAACCCTTGTTTTCACAACTTATTCAAGAAGTGAGAGGGAAATAAAAATGAGTGTGTTGAAAAAGCACTTTCAGCTGAATTATTAAATATGCAATAGTACTGTAAGTCAGCGATACAAATATATTTCTTGTGAATGTGACATGAAAAGTTTGACAAGACTATGAAAGTCCTAATGGCTGCATATAGGGTAATGAACTGTGGATTCCCCATTCACTGGAAATTAAGACAAAACGCAAGATTAACCTCTCTATCCATGCCCAAGAAAAGGCATGATGATGCCTGAATGACTTGGCTCAATTTCCAACAGTATAAAGATATCACCTTTCTGATCTAATTCAAAGTAGAAGCACAAAATATAAGTTGATAGAAAAGCATGCTATTCTGACTTATTTATTCTGGTATTTTAAATCACTGCTCATTGCCCCAGACAATTTTGCATTTGCAAGACAGAATATTATG
Source organism: Fringilla coelebs (assembly GCF_963513975.1). Lineage (NCBI taxonomy): Eukaryota > Metazoa > Chordata > Aves > Passeriformes > Fringillidae > Fringilla > Fringilla coelebs. The sequence goes on from NC_140031.1 coordinate 3,367,577, forward strand.
CTAAAATCACTGAAGTATGCAGCAAAAAAATCTCATCTGCTCCTCAGCTATTCACTGTGTATTTGGTTTGTTCATGCTACAGGGATGGGAGCATTAAAAAGAAATGAAGAATGGGGCTGGGGAAGGACCACAGGAGTCTTGCTTCAGAGTGTCCTGCTAGACCCTGCAGGCTGGTGCTACTTGCATCCTCATTATTGCACAAGTGGTGGTGTGTGAATAAAATAGATTTGATGTGCCAAGATCTACAATCACGGTAAGAAAGCACTGGAGATGTTACAGCCTGATTATCACATTAGATATTCACATTTGCAGCTACTTCTCCAGTCAGGAAGAGGATTAGGTGAACATATTGTACAGCTCCAGAGGGAAGGAGATGGGGAAGAAACAGAAGGGCTGGAGTGAAGGCAGCAGTACCTGCTTCAGATGTTGCTGATGGTGAAGGTAGGAGAGATAATACTGGACTTGGCATTGCAACACTGTCAACAGCTGCTGGTTTCCTTCTGGTCATCACATTACAGGCAGAGCTTTCCATTTTACCATGAAGTGAAGTCTGGTCTGCTTTTAAGTGGGGACTTGCAATTCCTGGGGAAACAAAATTTGGATGAGTATTAGTACTGTAACATATCTGGGGATATAGCTGAAAAAAAGAGAAGTCAGTTGCTGCCCTTGCTACTTTGATATATTTCCATATTTCCTTGTGGATGTATCTGTAATACAGTCTTGATACTAGCAAGGACCATAACTGTTATCAATCTTTGATAATTTTGCAGAAGGATGTGCCATCACTGGTCTCTATAAACAATGGCAAACCAACAAAACATTCTTCATTAGTACTTTTTCTTCTAAGAAAACACATACACTCTGATACTTGTACAAAGACAGATATCCTTTGTGACTCCATTTACTGGGAATGCCTATGTATCATTTCCTGTGTAGTTCCTTCTCCACACATAGTTACATACTTCTCTGCTATAAACACCTGACTTAGTGGGTGTTTCATCTGAGTAAGGAGCAGGCATCAGGAACAACCTCAATATGCAATTCCCATCCGGAGCACGTTACATTTATTTTTCAGGAATTCCCTTCCTAATTAAATTTGCCTTGCAGCTCATCAAAGGGAAGTGAGTTAAAGAAAGAAAGAGTTGTTTGTCATATATCTTTCTACCTACAGTTTACAATGCAGAATAAATGAGTGGCAAAATAATGCCGAAGAGGTTAAATATTCCAAAAAAATAAAAGTTATGCACTTATGGCTGGCAAATTCCTTCACTAAGTGTTTCTCCGACTCTCGTATAGTTTGTAACCATTTTGTTTGCTTGTGAATATGTGAAATTTAAACTCCTGGCATGGAAATTTGAAAACCTCTCCCAGTCTCTGTGATGTTGGGCTTCAACATGATTAGGGCAGATATTAATTTATCAGAGAAAATCCTTCATAAATTCCTTCTTTTTTCAGATCTCAACCTGCACACGAGCCTCAGATAAAATGCATCAAATTTTGGCAACTAAATTATACAATGATTCAAAAAACCACAAAGCAGCTGAGGTTGAAAAGCTCCTCTTGAGACCACCTTGCCAATGTCATCCTGATCAAACAGGGTCATCCAGATCCAGAGAAGGCTGCCCTGGACCACATCTAGCCAAAGAAGAATATCTCTAAGGAGGGAGAGTCCACAACCTCTCTCTACAAACTGCTCATCCCCTCAGTAAATCTACACTGTTCAGGAACAACTTGTGCTAATGTTTCAGCTGCTGCCCATTTCTTGTCCTGTCATGGGGCAGCATTGAGAATAATCTGGCTCCACCCTCTCTAATCTTTCCCATCAAATATTTGTATATGCAGAAAAATCCCTCTGAGCCTTCTCTTCTTCAGGCAGAACATCCCATCTCTCTGAGTCTTTCGTCATAAGAGAGATAATACCCCAGAGTCTTCATAATCTCTGTGGCCTCTGACTGGACTCTCTCCCATATGTCCATATTCCTCTGGCATATTGGCCACTGCTCTGAGTTCTGAAATTCTCCAGATTTGGTGAGGATGTTCTCTATCCTGCCATTATTTGACATATTAAAAGGTTTTAGAACCTTTTAGAACCACCCTGTCATGGGGTGCATCTCTGCTGTCCGGTCTCTAAGTGGATTTTGTGCTGCCCAACACAGCCCTCTGAGACCAGCCAGTTTTCACTCCATCACAGAGTACATTTATTCTGCCTGTGTTTCATCATTTTGTCTGTAAGAAGCTGATAGAACTCAGTGGCAGAACTCTTGCTAAAGCCAAGATAAGAAACATCAGATTGGAGAGGCATGATTTCCACTTCACAGATCTGTGATAACTACTCCTGGTCATCTTCTCCTCCTTCATATGTATGGAAACGCTCTTCACAATAATTTACTCCATCAAATTCTAGAGATGAGACTGAACAGTATTGCTGCTTCCTTGCTTTTGCTTCTTGACCTTATTGGACTGATATTTCCTCTCTTCTAGTCCTCAGAAACCTCTTCTTATCACCACAACCTTTCAAAAACAACCTAGAGTGGTCTCACAGTGATGCCAGCCAGATCCCTCAGCACCTTTGGGTACATCCTGCCAAATGCCATGGATTTATGCATGTCCAGTCCGTTTAAGTGTTCCCTAATCAGATCTTCCTCTGAGAGCAGGTTTTCTTTCACAGCAGCATTCTGTGGATTCTCAAAGGCCAGTCCTACCAGCAGAGATCTAGGCAAAGAGGACAATCAGTCTCCTGCTGATCTTTTTCAGCCAGGGTCCCTGTTTCGTTCAGCAAGGGGTCCATATTTTCTTTCCACAGGCTATTTTTGGCTGCTTTATGTAACTCTCAAAACACTTCTCATTGATCTTCTGCCCTAGATTCAACTCCAGGTGGGCTTGGCCTTCCTAACGCCATCCCTGCATGCCTGAACATCGTAGATCTCAATCTCTGGGCCACCTGCTTCCACGTCCCTTTTGCTTCCTTTTTGTGCCTGACACCACTCAGGAGCTTCTTGGTCAATCATGAGAATCTCCTGACATCTTTGCTGAGTTCGATTTGCCACTCTGATCTGGTTTTGCACGTCTCCACAACATTCCTGACCCAGGCTAGCAGCAAACGTCAGGTCAGCCTTTTTCCCCTGCAGCACTGAACCCTTGGCTGCACTTGGATAGCACCTGGTGGTTCCCCAAAGACTTCCCACAGGTGCTCTGACACAGCATGGAAAGCTCCCTAAGATCATCAAGTCCCACTGTTCCCCCACCACTGCCAAGGCCACTACTGACCCATGTTCCCAAGCCTTTAAATCCCTCCAGGGGATGGCAACTCCAGCCATCTCCATCTGAGAGCCTGTGTCAGAACTGGACAACCCTTTCTGTGAAGAAAGTTTTCTTAATATGCAATTTAAACCTCCCCTGGCACAGCTTGTTCTGTCCCTTCCCTGGCAATAGAGTCTGGCCCCCCCTGCCTGCACCCTCCTGTTGGGGAGTTGCAGAGAGTGAGAAGGTCTCCCCTGAGCCTCTTTCACTCCAGGCTGAGCCCCCCCCAGCTGGTCCTGGTGCTCCAGACCCTTTTCCCTTTTGTGTCTCTTCACTGTGCTCAGCTTCTCCATACACCAACCAGAAATTCTTTATATTTGCTCTTTGGAGCTGCTATGAACAGTCACTATGAACTCCAGGTTTCTGGCACGTAAAATGAGAAATATCAGCAGATCTGTGGTTTGTCCCAGAAGCTGTGGAAGAGATCCCTATCAGATTCAGGCACAGAAATTCTACAATGAGAGGAGTCTGAAAGACAGGGGTACAAATGGGCCAGGTTGGGATACCGAGTCCTGGTGAAAACGTGACCTGATATCAGCTGGTGGATTTAAAGGAGGCAAGAAAGGGCAGAAATAGTCGTGAGACAGTGTTACAGGTCACAGCTTGGTGGAGATAAACAGAGCAGTCTCTGCCTATTAGATTTCCAGAGCCTCAAATCTAGTATTAAGCATCTCAAATTGTATCCATTAAACTTCAATCTCTCTCTGCTCAGCTTCTCTAGTGCAAATGAGAACAATAATATACCCCTCATCTCAAGAGCAGCCCTGTGAAAATAAAATTATCAACATTCATGAAACATTCATCTATTCATACCAAGGCTTAGAAATGTGGAATAAATGAGACATGATGTCACGCACTGAATAGCAAGAGGAAAATCCAGCTCCCAAATAGCTGTTCATTAGGTGAGCTCTATACATTGAATAAGGCAGTGTCCCATAGAATAAGTGAGATATTTGACTAGGTAATTACCCTTTGGAGCTCTGTGTATGCACACCTGAGGTCTCACCACTACACAGTGCTTGGGTTTGTGCCTTAACAATATTTATTCATGAGTGTAGTGGGTGCACAAGTAACGTGCACATGTGGGTGCATGTATCAATACACACACACATATATGCACGTGCATATGGTACATAATAATGCTAACAACCTCATAAATTCAACATCTGGTTCTAATTAAACTGAAGGGCCTATATAAAGAGCCATATGAAAACATGCAGCTGTAACCTGTTGACCTCTATTGATAAAAAAAGAAAAAAGTCTGTGAAGCCGTGTTTCAACATATCAAGGGACAATCACTCATTTTTTCAAAGGTAATCCCCCACAAACCACTTATCCTCTCAAATCTCTACCTGCACACAGTGTTTGCATTAGGGACCTTGATTTATGGATCCCCACTCCTTGGATGGAGAGGCCAACTTCCTGTTGCCGTGGTTACTTAGATCTTGGTTCAAGGTTAAACTACTCCCAAATCAAAATCAGTGGCAGGCACAGCATCTAACAGCCAGGTTATTGACTACCCTAGGATGCTTAAAGGTCAAAGACCAAAGTGCTGCTCACTGCCTTTGGGGTGAGTCAATATTTTCAATATTTTTATTCTGTTTCTTCTGAAGAAGTAGTTGCTGCTCAATTACCACCTATCTGGCTTTAGCAAGGTCATACAAATCATTGAGGAAAGTCCTCCCCCTGCAGAAGAGATACAAATGTAATGAATTACTTCAAAGTCTGCATGGCCCAGTTGCAGCTCATCGCTGGTGAATCATGGGCTCAGACGTCTGTCTCTTGTTTTAGGGGCTTGGTTTCTTCAGCCTGTATCCCTCACCTCACTGAAAGTCTCCTCTATATTGAGGAAGAAGGGTAATTTATGGATCTGGAGCAGTCAGTAAGGGAGAGCCATGAGTTTTCTTTCCTGGATACCAGAATGCAAACAGATTCAGAGGTATTGTTGGAAACAGACAGAGGTGCAGCAATTTGCTGACCAGGCTTTGATGCCTCTGCAGTGGTGGAGTGTCTGTCCTTCAGCAGACAGACCTGCTGGTGTGGGATCATCACCTCCCATCTGCACTTTTTCCTCTCAGTTGGACAGCTCTGTTCAGAAGGCCTTGGGTAAGAGGAGGCCCTAGTTCAACCCATCTAAGAATCAGGTGAAAATAGGTAATTTCCAACACCATCACAGGGATATAAGAGTTTAAAATTCACATGCTCATTTGTTGAATCAGTATATTTTATCCTTTGGCACTGCCTCAGAAAGAAAGAACATTCTGTGGGGGCTGGAGCACTTTTGCCATGGAGACAGGCTGAGAAGAAATGCGAGTTTTTTCAGGCTGAAGAAGGCTGTGGGGAGACCCTATAGCCTTCCAGAACTTAAAGGGAGCTTCAAAGAAAATCTGAAGAGTGACTTTTTTGTGCACCTAGATAGTGATAGGACAGAGGGGAACTGATTGAAATTCCAAAAGGGGAGTTTTAGATATTACAGAGAAATCCTTCCCTGTGAGGGTGGAGAGCTGCTGGCCCAGGGTGCCCAGAGCAGCTGTGGCTGCCCCTGGATCCCTGGAAGTGGCCCAGGCCAGGTTGGACAGGGTTTGGAGCAGCCTGGGACAGTGGAAGGTGTCCCTGACCATTGCAGGGGGGTTGAGACAAGATGGTATTTAAGGTTCTTTCCAATCCAAACCATTCCATGATTCTATGATGTAAACTCATGGCCTGATTCAGACCTTATTTATCACCTATCTGTTAATTTTTGTGAATTTCCTCCACATTAGAACCCTTTTCATCCCATGAAAGACCCATGTCTTAACTCCCCTGAGTCCTACTGATAGCACAGACAACACCTCATGCACAGGCAAGCAAACAATGGGCAGCAAAGCAGGAAGGAAATCAATCATTATGCATATAATGAGAAAGGGCAGAGGGAAAGGACAGCTTCAAAAGCAGAGGTGGACACGAAGGATTTTATCAGGAGCCTGAAACAGTGATGGTATGATTATAAAGAAATAATCACTGTAATAATAAGTACAAATGTGATTCAGGAGAAGCATGACTCCAGTTCAGGGCAAACTGGCAGAAAGTTTGTGTAGGAGGGAAGACAATTCTGACTTGAAATTGGCCTTTCCTTAAAGATTTATAGCATTTTTCATTCACTGGCTAAGCAACTTATGAGCCCTAACTGAAATGAATACATTAATTTTAAAGACCTGGTAATTATTGTTATTGTTATTAAGTGCTAACTTTTCAAGCAATGTGGTCCAGCTGCATTGTGCTGGGCTCTGTACAAATGGATTAATTTACTTGCCTTGCTTTACTGTTAAATCATGATCACCCTGCTTATTGCATTCATCTGTTTTCTCTCCACATCTACTTGCACAGAAAGATTCTTGGACAACATGCACCTTTTTTTTCTTTAATCTGTGTACAGAATCTAGCACAACATGCACCCGGGCTGGAACTCAAAGTGCCAGTCCAAAAGAGATAATAAATGTTAATTTGCCATTGGAAAATGGAAAAAAAAATCAGCTGATAAAAATTGATCTCAGTGAAGCTTCCACTGGGGAAGACTTTACTTTAGAGGGTTCATTGGATTGGATTTGTGCTCCCCACAGATTTCTGGAAATCCATGGCCATACTTAAATTGTTTTTGTGTCTGACCATTGTTACTGGAAAACTCTTACAGATTTTTCTTTTTCCTCCCAGTGTCTTTGCACAATGAAGCTGTGCAATGCAGCTGTACAGGAATGCAGGTCTAAACATGACATGCAGTTAGTCAGAGTATTTGCATTTTGATAACTCCTCAGTTTGGAATAAAGAACCAGAAGAAACCTCATATCTTGGTGAATCTTTTCTTAAGGCTGGTTTTAAATAAATCAGTCAAAAGTTTGGCATTGCATCATATTCCAGAAGGGAGAACTGAATTACTATGTGATAAATGTAGTTAAGGAAAGTAATTATTCTTCTTAAAGTAATATTATTACCTTTCTAACTTATGGAAGTAATTTCCCTGGGTTCTATTTGACGTGTATTATCATTTAAAATAACTGTACTTTCAATGTAAAGCACTGCTTTATGACTTTAAGTCCTTTTATCTTCCTTCCTTTTCCACCACCACATTAAAAACTTCAAATTCCACCTTTTCTAAGAGGGATTTTCTATTTTGCAGAATGTGTCCCCCTGAATAAAACCGAGTGCCTGTGGAATAATAATGAAAAAAAATTACTCCCATTGCCAACAGGCAAAAATTTAAGAGATGAAGTCTGCTTTATTTCATTCTTGCTATTTTCCTACTTTTTTTTTTTTTTAATCAGAATAGCTTTAGAGAAAGAAAGAGGGAGACTGAGAAAGCCATCATTAGATAGATCTTCTGATCTTTATCTCCAGTAGCACAGTCAGAAGAGCTAATACTATGATGATAGCTTTGAAATCTCTTAGGAATTGAATAAAAAGAAGTGATAGTGATGAACTCCCAGCTAATAAACACAGAGTGCTTATTTCTGCAGAATGATCAATTTCCAGATGTCCTGAGGCTTGTCTGATACAGTTGATTTACTCATTCTCCCTCACTTCACTAATAAAGCTCAAGTCCTACATCAGATTAGAGAAGAGCCGGATTTCTTAAAGAGGCAGGAGGAGGGCTGGCATCATAGCATACAAATGCTGGGAGACACACTAATCTCCTCTGCCTCCTTCTATAACCACCAAGCTGTCTTAAACAGCTGCCTTCCTCTGCTGAAATCATACACTTTATCCACTTTGGGTTAGTACAGTAATGCAGACAATTAATTTGTTATCTTGTTAGTGGAAATTTAATGCAATGATCTAAAAGAACTCTTACATATTGTGATAAACTTTAGTGCCTCCGGGGCACTTCTCCTCCATAGGACTCATTTCACATCCCATCCATTATGTAAATGAGATGTGGAAATAGTTTAGTTCCCCTAATGTATTTGTACACTGATGGATTGCACAAAGTCAGCCCTACTGAAACTAATGAGGTTAAATGCATCTTGCCATTCCTTTCTACTTGGGTGAATCTCTGTGCCTGTGTTCAAGAAATGCAGTGTGAGTCTTCCTCTTCACTTCTTCATGAAGATAATTGTGTTTCCTGACAGGGAGCACAGTGGCAACTGCTGCAATACCTGAAGCCTGGCAAGGCATCTCCTCAGCCAGCGTGGCGGCTGCTGTGGCTCTGTGCAGATGTGGGATGGTCTGGGCAGGCTTCAGGTCCTCTTCCAGTTTGGGGACCAGGGTCCCAAGGCCACATGGAGCTGCATGCAATGACATACAGCATTTGATGACTGCACAGTTGTCAGCATTGCCAGTGAAAGGACTAAATCCCAGGAGAATGGGGAAAGAAAGCACTATTATCATCAGGACAAGTCTCAAGACTCCATTGCTCAGCCATAAAATGTAAGTAAGGTGTTGTTCCTAATAACTCAGCTTACAGTGCACTCTGTCAGTGTGAGGCCATTCCACCCTTGTGCTGTCACTACAAAATTCTTTCCAAAATCCTTCTCTGGCCTTCTTAGAGCCCCTTCAGGCACTGGAAGGGCTTCTAAGGTATCCCTGTATCCTTCTCCAGGTGAACACCCCCAGCTCTCCCAGCCTGGCTCCAGAGAAGAGCTGCTCCAGCCCTCTGAGCACCTTTATGGCCTCCTTTGGACTTCTACCAACAGGTCCATATCTCTCTAGTGTTGGGGGCTCCGGGGCTGGACACACCACTGCAGGTGGGGTCCCATGACAGGAGAGTCAAGGTGGAGAATCCCCGGCTTCAGCCTGCTGCCCACGCTCCTGGTGCTGCAGCCTAAGAGGGTCACCAACTGTAACCTGAATTTTCAAAGACCAGTCTCCTGTCTTTTTCATATTTGTGGAGAATTAGACTTCCTGGCAGATGCAGTCTTGCTCTTCTTTGCCTTTTGGTTTTGCTTTGGATTTCCTCTTCTCTGTACCACAACAGGAAGAATCACAGAGCTCCTTCCTCCTCCTCATATTGCCAAGGTGAGTCAGGAGACGGAGATGCAGCCCCCATCACTGGAGATGAAGTCTGTGTGTCTGGAAGCTCAGTCTTTAATGGATTTAGGGAATTCCAATATGAACACTTAACAGAGATTGTGGGAGTAGTTCACAGTCCAGGGCAGCGCAGGACAGTCACACAAGGTGACTGTAAAAGTGCTCCTGCCCTGTCCCCTCCAGCCCCAATGTGTGCCCTTCCCCAGCCCTTCAAACAGAGTAGGACTGGGATTCCAAAATATCCCGGAAGAAGCCACCAAATTTTTTCTTTTCTTTTTTTTTCTTTTTTTTTTTTTTTTTTTTAATGTCAGGAAGTAATGAACACATGAAATCAGGATTTTTAGTGGAATTTGGATCAAAGCAGAAGAACACGGCAGTTATATGTGGGTGACAGCAATAAATAAATTTAATGAAAAGAAAACCTGAGGGGTCAAAAGACTAATTCAGAGTCAAAGGCCCTGAGTTCCCAGGCCTTGTGAAGAGAGTTTTAAGGCAAAGGTTCAGAATCAGAAGTTTTTCCTGCTCAGAGACTGAAAATTGAACAAAAAATTACAGTTTACAGTTGCTGGAGACTGACAGAATCAAGAGGGGCAGACAGAAGCTGACAGGGTTGGAGAAAATAAATTTGCAATTAAATCTCAGCAAATGAATCACTTATTATACAGTGATGAAGAACTTAAGTCTCTCACAGAGGAGATAGGGCAAAAATTAAAATCTGTGAATGAGGAGAAATGAAAAAGCATTGTTTGAGGGAGAATGGTTAGGTGGAAAAGTGAGACAAAGGGCTCTTTTAAAAAAAAAAAAACATGAAAAGCCATTAGGTGCACTGAGGGGAAGAAATGAAAAGATCTCCAGGTAGGAGCAAGGAACTACCTAGAATAAGTAGTCATTCCAAGATGAGCTGTCACAGTGGATGAGGATTTGCTCACTGGGGAGAAAGAAAACAGAAGACAGGATTTCTTTCTCAAGAACACGGCTGAGGAAAGACAGATGGGGAAATTTCAGCCTGTAAGTAATGAGAAAAGTCAAGGGTGGTATTTTGAGTTGTTGTTTTTCTAAACAACAGGGATGATCATTTTTAAATGTGGCAGATAGAGCTGGTACCCCCTAGGCAAGTAGGGTTGGGAGCAGTTTGTATTTATCACAGATTAAATGGGACACTGGCAGCTCTGGTGGGAGAGGGCTGGCATGAAGCAGAGCTGGAAGAGTCAAGTTGCCAGCGGGGGGAGGACAAATGATGCACAAGGGCCGGGCTGGTGCAATGATGGGAGTCATTTTCCAGGCACATCCATGGTAAAAAACCTGATGAAAACTAAGAGGAGTTATCCAAATAATTAGCAAAATCTTCCTGAACGAGTTCAGCTGAGCCCTTCACTAAGGAAGCACAGTGTTCCTCCAGAAACAGCTTCGTTCTCTCTGTGTATGCATTAGCAAAGAAAATATACATTTGCTGCATGAATTCAGCTGATATATTTCTCTTGCTAAAGGAAATGTGTTATATTTGTACTACACCAACTTCAGCAGCCCCATGGTGATGTCTGTAATAGAGAAGTAAACCGCACCAGGGACGTTGCTGGAACCCAGAAATCCATCTGGTTACAAAAAAGGAGAAGAAGAGAACCAGGGGAGCTCCTCCACCATGGAACTCAGTTCAGTGACATCTGAACTGAGCTCCCAAGGGCTCCACACCTCTCTGCTCCCTGCAGCTGCAGGTGAAGGGGGCTGAGAAAGCACAAAGGTACTTGGGGACAGGTGGGATGAGGATAGGCAGAAAGTCACTGGGGCTGATAAAAGCATGCAAATCTGATCGTTTCTAAGTTAGCATTTTCCCTGCTGGGCAGGGCAGCAGAGCAATTTCATTTTTCTTTTTTATCTGTAATAAGCTGTGCCACAGTTCATACAATCAGAAATACTCTGAGTATGACATGCATTTGAAGTGAAATCTCAGCACTTAACAGGAGTCTCCATAGACCCTGCAATCTAGAAGAGGTAAAAACTCCACTGCAACAGAGGAGTTTTTATTTTTAGAAGGTCTCATGTTGGGTTTGTTTTAAAATCTGAGTCCATTCATCCCACCTTAATGCTGATTTATCATAAAATGAGTGCTTTCTTTATCAGCAGCAGAGATGAAAAATAATGCACACTGGGAGTGCATCTATTGTTCTTCTTCTCTTTCCTTCTTTATTTCAGGTCAATAGATAAGGGGTGTTTTCTCACCTTCATGACGAAAAGTACAGTAACTGACTTTACTATGAAAACTGAAATCTGTTTAAACAGATGTATAGATAAGCTTGTGAGTATTATTGACAATTAAATTTAGCATCAAATAGGTTAACCAGCATTTGAAAATTACTAAAATATGTGAAAACTATCAAATACATTACAATGTTTGGCTTTATTTAAATAGCTCAGTGTTCCTATGAATGGAGAAAAGACAGCCAGATAGGAAAATCAGAACTTTCCTTGAAGTTCATAATTCTGCTTTTATCCAGTTGAAACACCCAGCGACACACTATTGTTCTGATATGAACCCTAGTGTAAAATCTTCAGTTTTACACTCTTTTAAGAGGAAAATTCTGAAGGAAATACTTTACCCAGAGTGTTTTTCATTAAAATTCTTGCTGGAGACTGCTTCCTATAGCAGTGGAAGAAGGATGGCAGGGAGACCACGTATAACAAGGTCAGAGAGTGCCTCTATGGGGCAGAGACACAAGGAGGGATGTGACTGATGAAGAAAAGGTTAGAGAGGTGAAGAGTGCAAAGTGGAATGAAATAGGGAAATGGATGGAAATAGGAGACAAAGAATAGATTGGAAAGAAGTTGGAGGAGGGAAATCACTTATTACAGACATGTGTGAAGAGCAGATTGACAAGAACCAGAAGAAAGAGCATGCATGGAAAAGTCTAAATGCTCTTAACCACTGACATTTGGAGCTATGCTATCAACTTTAAGGTTGCACATCTATGCTTGACTCACTCTAAATGTGCAGAGAGCTTTTCTTCATGGCTTTGGTGCAAGCTTGTCTTCAGTTTTCACATTTACTGGAGCCAAAACAGAGTATTTTAGGTTCTCCAAGCAGTGAACTGCTCTCCCTATAGCCTTATCCTCTTATTTTATAGCACCAGGCAGACAAAATACAGACTGGAGGATCAGGGTAGGAATATGTTCCCTTTAAGCATCCTCTCTGAGAGAGCATCATGATGAAGCAAAGATTATGCAAGCAAAGATTTTTTTTTTTTTTGCTTTTTTTGAAATGATGACTGCTTTCCTGGGGTGGCAGAATTTTATTGCACAAAAGCAAAGATGGAACAGAGACAGAATCTGCTGAAATTCTGGCTCTGACTGAGACTTTGGTCAGGTCACAGCCCTATGGAAAAAACAACGAATGTCAGGAAACTGACAAGCACAAGCTCTCCAAACTTTATGCCTAAAATTAGGTTAAGAGTGTACTTTCTTTTTTCAGGACTCTGTGTCCCAGTACAGACCGACACGAGGACAGGTCTCAGCTTCAGAAAATTGTTTGTAAAAGCTGGCCTTGTAAGTTTTGCAGAAAATATAGAATTCTGGAAAGAAGAAATCTAAAGGGACTTTATTTAGCAGTTTGGGTGTAAAAAGGAACACAGGCCTTGTTTTTTTCATACTGGGACATGTGCCCAGGAAAACAGCTCAATCAAATTCAGTGTTTTGAATTTTCTCTTCATAAACAAATTTATGGATTTGTGCTTAACACCCTCCTGACAGTGTTTTCTTTTAATAACAAAGGGAATAGTGGGTTCATCTCACTTTAGGTGGCAGCAACTCATGTTTCTATGTGAGAGCTATGTATTTAAGGCTACAAAGATAAAATTAGTGCAGTCAGAAGAGTGGAGTGGGCGTTACAGCTGAAAAAGTGGGGCCTGCTTTAGTGCAAGATTATTTATGCTCCAGGCTCCATTAGCTAAACTTCCACTGACCATAATAAAAGCTGAGAAATCTAACTCAGGCAGCAATCTTATGCTGTGGGTATCCAGATTTGGGTGAGAGCTCCGTGGCCAAATCCCCACTCAAGCGTAAATTCCTCCCACTCAAAAGGAGAGGCTCAAATGTGGATGGTGCATCTCTGGGCCAGGAGTCTGAAGTCTGTGCAGGCACCTGGTTGTATTTGAAATGCCCTGAGGTATTTGAAACATCCGAGGGAGGCTGGCAGATATGATAAAGGGCTCGAGACAAGACCTCTGCCCTTCTGCAAGAGCAGCTGGAGGCCAGGCAGGATATTCTGGGCATCTCAAATGACAGCTGACAACTATGTGTGGGCAAGTGAATCAAGGCCTGAGCCTTCATTCTTGCTTGTTCCAAAGTCTCTCGTGGGCAGAGAAATATCTCGTCACTGTAAACATCCCCTTGTCACCTGTGGAGGGGCAGCACAAAGATGTCCTGTCAACTCTTCCCTGAGCAGGAGGCAAAATGGCTGTGATGCAAGACATCAAGGTGTATGGGTAGGAAATTTAAACCATGGAAATGTCCTCTGATCCTTTAGGATGGATTTGTTACCCAGGCTGAAAATTAGGAAATTTTTTTTCCTGCCCCAAGGCAAGGGTCTTTGGCTTCACATTATAAAGAAGCAAGCATATATTTTTATTTCCGTCAAAGAGAGCATAAAAATAAATTTAAAAAAATATAATAAATCTGTCAAATCAGCAATTCAAAATTGCAGGTGGGAGACAAACACCAGAACTTACAGGATCCAGTTCTACAATTGCTGTTCTGCACAGAAGAAATCAATGAAACAAATATAGCCTATCTAGCTGATAGAAGAACAAGCCATTCCTTAGTGCATAATTTGCTTTATCTGTGTTTGAAACTACCTCAAAGCAAAAAAGGCAATATGTCTCAGAATGATGAGACAACTAACTAAGCTTAACATTTCCTCTGCCCTCTTGTTTATCCATTCTTCATCGTTCATTTAGTTTTGGTAAAATGCTCTGGAAGCAAAAGCATCATGATGACTTATGCACATGTATCACTTAAATCCAGCTCAACCTCTGAAAAAAAAAAAAAAAAAACCCTCTCAAGGCAGCCTAAGTTGTGGTTTTGTCTTAAGCTGGGTTTCTCCACAGGAATTTCTCTCCTTCCCACAAACAAAAGAGTAATTTCATCTAGAGCTGCGAATCCTCAGAGATAGAAAAAAATCTCCCATGAAATGCCAAAGACGCATGAGTAAAATATCTTCATTTATGAAGATTAACTGTTTAAATGAAGAAAAAAAGTCTTGAGCAACTGGTGGGCATTTCCAGGGCTTGCTGTGCTATTTCTGTATTGCTGTGCGGCTGTTTCTCATTCCAGGAGTTAAAGAGGGGGGGGAAGGTCTTCTGGTTTTTTTTAAATATCTGGAACTACTTGGCATGTGATTTCTGAAGTGTTTAGCACAGACTTAAAAAAAAGTCATGGACATTTATCAGCCTAGGCCCAAAATCTACTTGCCTGCCTTGTATCATCAGTCATCATGCTAATGAAAATAGTAATGGCATTTCAATTGTGTTTCAAGAGAAATGAGCTGTTTCAACTGAACAGGAATTAGAAAAAAAAAAAAATTTTTGTACAAAGAATATATCTCTCTCCTTTTTTATTATTATTAATTAGATGAAGCATTTGGCTTCAATGAAGGCTGGGGTCCCAGCTGTACAAGTAACATGGACGTACCAGATGAGAAATGAGCCGTATCAGTAGATAGAGAATGGAAGAAAAAGAGTTAAGAATAAAAAAAAAGAATAGGAAACAGAAATACACAAAATGTTTTCAAAACACCCAGTGGTGTCTAAACTAAGTTATTTTAGTATTTCAGATGATCAACAGAGAGGAGACATCTCCAGAGGTCAAGTCATGCCACTTGAGCTAGATGCCTGTGCCTGAGTACAATTCACTGTCTCTGAGTTACCCACACTGGCTGCTTCAAACCCACACAACCTTCCAGAAATCAACATGTGAGTGGCAGGCAAGCAACCTCACCACCACCACCTAACAGCAAGTCAGCAAGACATGCAGTTGGTGACAGAACAAGAGGAAATATCATCAAGTTCCATGAGAGATTTAGATTGGATGCTGGGGAAACCTTCTTCAAGGAAAGGGCTGTCAAGACCTGGCACCCAGGCACAGCTGCCCAGGGCGGCGATGGAGCCCCCATCCCTGGAGGGGTTTAAAAGCCATGTGGATGTGGCACTTGGGGACATGGGTCAGTGGTGGCCTTGGCTGTGCTGGGGGAACAGCTGCACTCGTGGTCTTGGAGGGCTTTTCCACCTAAATGATTGTGTGATTTTGTGTGTCACGCTCCCGTTCCCCAGCCCAGTTCCGCAGCACAGACTCCATCTCAGGGTTATTGAAAGGTGGTTGCCTCTCTTCTGGGGCCCAGGGATGGAGACACAGATGGCTTAGGTCTCCAGGTGGCACCACCAGGTGGGCCTTGCCCTGTCAGGATGGAGAAGGACAGAGGTACCCTGCAGATGAAAGTGTCAGTAGGTGGTGCTGATGGCCCAGGGGTGCAAGCCCAGGTTTCAGTGCACCCAGATCGTGCGCTGTATTTGTTCTCTCTTTCTCTGGAGATCTTATAAATTCATCACATCATCATCTTCACAGATAGACAATGCCCAGTGCAAGCTTAGACTGTTAACTTTTTTCGATTGCCATCTTTACAAGGTTTTTCACCTTTTTTTTTTTTTAAATCCCCCTGTTCTGTTGAAAAGTGGGAGTGACAGCGCAGCTGAGTGGGTGCAAGGCAGGTGGCAAAGGTTAACCCACCACAGGTGGGGACAGGAAAGAGGAGCCCTTAGGAGGTCTTGTAATGGGTGCATGTGGGTGCCTCAGTGTGTCGAGAAGCTGTGAGACAGAGAGGAGGGGCACTTGCTCCCTGCCATGGTTTCTGTGTGGCATGGGAAAGCACTAGTGCCTGCCCCAGTGGGTGAGCAGACTTGGCAGCCCAAGTCTGATCCTAGAACAAATGCTTTACCTTTTGGAAATTTTCAGCAAAAAAGATGAAGGGGTAGGAGATACAATGCTTTGCCTTAAAAAAAAAAAAAAAAAAAGCTCCACAAGATTTTAAAAACAGTGATGGTGGAAAACCACAACAGTTCCTACGTTCTGATCTGCCCTGCCATGAAACCAGAACAAATAGGCTGCGGCAGAGTTTTAAGAGTCGATTATAAAACACCCCATCAGAACATAAACATCCCACATTGACAAAGTAATCTCTGTGGATCTCAGTGGGCCTGACCTGGTGCTGCCCTCTTCCTTGTATAGTCATGAATACAAATGCAAGGTGAATGCTGGCTGCCTTCTGATCGGGTGACATTTTACACCCATGTTACTGATGTCAACAACTGCATGAGGGATCAGAGAATCAAACTTAGGATAACCACTTGCAAAAAATAGAAGAGCAAGCTGAAGGCATGTTTCCAAGCAGTCCAGGCATTTCAGGACTGACACTTTACACGGCTGAGTCAATCCCTTTTGCACTCCCACATTTACTTAGGGAAAAGCCCTGTGCTTTATGTTGTGCTGTAACACATTGTTTGAGCAGGCGCTGCCGTATCTCGACAGGAGAGCTGTTCTCTGCTCCTGCCATCTCGCTCTGTGGGTACTAAATCAGTGAGAAGGAGTACCCCAGCAGAACCACTCAGATATCTCTGAGATCAAAGCCTGCAACCTTTGTCTCCGATATGCAAAGGGAGAAAAATTACGGCTCGTCTCTCATTCTGTTCAGACAGTCCTTTCCCTTTTCACGCAAACAAACAAATAAACAGCAAATGCCCTATTCCCACCTGGCGTTGCTGCAACGTTGTGTTTGAGGCTTTAAAAGCGTAAAAGTCAAACCATTCAAAATGATGGGTCCCGTAGCTAATGTAACATGGTCCCAGGGGTACCTAGTAGTGTATGGTATTGCTGCACATGGTATTAACTTTTATGCCTTCGTCTATATATGCAATGTGGCTCATTTATGGTTGCTCTGGGAACCACCGTGTTTACATAAATTTTAATTTCCTGTCTTTTGTTTGTTCTCTTTATCATCTTTCTAAAACAAAATTTTCCTTGTGAATTTTAGTGCTCAACCAATTATCCGCAGATGGAGGCGCAGGAGAATTGACATCCTCCGATTTTTCCATGTGGCCCTGGCAATGCGCCTCCGCTTCGGTTCGGGCCCACTAGGGATGGCAGAGCTCCAGCAGTGACACTGTGCTTCCACCAGAGCAGGCCTGTTCCCACGGGTCGTGGCAATTCTGGTCCTGTGTCTCCTGGGATCTGGCCAAAGCCTTCCTGCTGAGTTGACACGGCCCGTATTTACTGTATCATAACTCATTTTCCTCGTTTGGTTTTCCTGTTAAACGAATGCAGCTCGTGAATGGAGCGGATCCGGTAGTTGACTTTATCCATCCACACGTGAGTTATACGCCTTCAGATTTTGGTGTGAAAGCCCTTTGTCACCTGCTCTGATAACTAAAACAAGGTGCTTACAGATGCAAATGCATCTTTTGTTGAAGCTTGCAAAACTAGTGCCTTGCTCAGAGCAGACCCTCAGTATAAATGATTGAAACTGAAGAGATGCCAGTTGCACAGAAACAAAATCCATGATGGTCCAGCTACAGATTAATGCAGTGATCTTCATGAACTTGTAATTAAAATTCAGCGTTGACAGGACCAAGCCCTGCTACTATATTTTAGGGAAACAAGGAATAACAGATAAAGCTAAATTATAATAGGTCGATGCAGCAAATACAAGAAAAATATGGCAGTTCTCAGCAGCTGTGATAGGAATCCTTCCTCTTCTTGAATAATAAAGGCTTTTGCTAATTTTAACCAGAGCTGAATCTGAAAAACCTGCAGTCACATGTGACTCACAGAGCCCCAAGGGAAGGGGAGGTGGGGGGAGATATGTGTGTGTGGAGGTCTGTGTGTATAATCTAACAGTGCCCAGAGCTTTTGAGATCCTGGACCACTTCAATCGCACAGGCCAGATTCATTAAAAACCCTGGCTACATTCCAGCAGTTAAAATTGAAGCGGCATATTTATGGCATTTTGCTCAAATAAATCTGAAAACGTGTGAATCATATCCCTGGGAGAGATGGAGGGAAGGAGTAAACACTCTCAGGCTGGCGCTCAGGAGCGGGGCACGGCGAGGAACAAAGATGCGGGAGGGTCACGGCCGCAGGATGCTCCGGGAGACAGAGGGTTTGGGAGGCTGAGGGCTCACTCAGTCGCCATTTTCTGCGACTGACAGGCTGCTGTGCTGGCTTCAGACCCTCTGTTTGGTTTTTTCCTGGTTTTTTTATACCCCTGTGCACACACACACACACACAGATGCATGCATATATTTTAAGGAGCTCCTCAGCTTATGCAACTCTGCTCCGCGGCCCTCTGTGGTTTTCCAGATGCTGTTCATGACGCTGGCACCTCACCCCACTTGCAGCTGCATTCAGCTGGGATTCAATTACAGCCTGTCTTGCAAAAGCAGATTGGTTTTTCAAAGATAACATATTTTGGGGAGGATTTTTTTTTTTCTCCCCTCCAAAAAAGCCATTTTTATTAGAAAGGGAGAGGCATGACTTGTAGATTGATTTTGCCAGGTGCTGAAGGGCTCCAGATAGATCCTTAGCACCCACAGTATTGTTTTACTTCAGCACTTACAAAACATGCAATACCCCGCAGGTTTCAATTCTGTGAGAAAAAAAGTGCTGGCAGAGCAGGCTGCTCCCAAGCTGCTCCCACGGGGAAACTATCAGAAACAGCACATAGATAACCATTTTTGTCACCACTAATTTTACCAACTGTAATCAGCTGAAAATTAGGAAGCCCAAGTATTGATTTTCTTCTCTTTTTTTTCCCTTTCTTTTCAACAGAATTTTTTAGGATGGAATTTAGTTAGGTGTTGCCAAGAGCAGGAGGTGATTGAACAGTCGTCCAAAGTCCAACAAGAGCCTTGTTCAGGCAATCTGTGCCTGTTCCCAAGATGATGCTGTGCAAAGGGGGGTCCCATGTCTTGGCAGCAGGGTGGGAGGGAAAGGACAGCTTTGCAAGGCTGTGGTGTACTCTGGGTGTGGGACTGAGAGAACTCTGAGGACCACAAGGGGCTGGAACGGCTGTTTTCAGCTTCAAGTCCATGTTTTCAATTCATCACATCCTCTTATTCAATTATTAGTTGCACTAATGAATGCAAATTAACAATGTTATTGCTTTCTTCAAGCTTTGGGTGGTGCTCAGAGGCTGAACACAGCAAGGGAATGCAGGACAGAGAGACCACTGCTCGTAAAGAGCCTTGAGAAATCAAACAGAGCAATTTCATTACATCACTTTAACCCGAGACTATGCAAGCAGCCTGATTTTTGGGAATGCCAAATGTTTGCCCTGGTTCTCTGGTGGAATGCTGAGGAGCAGCCAGCAGCAGCAGCCTTGGCAAGCCAGGTGGATAAAGCACGGAGTTTTGATGACTAATGTTGTACAGACACTTTGGCAAGTTGGTCTACTCTCTCCTGCCTCAGTTTCCCCTGTCTGTAACTGAAACAGAAAACACCTAATCTTGGCCACAGGGCAGACAGAAATAGTATGCTGTATGAAGATGAAACAAAATTGCTTGCTCTAGAGAGGGTATGGTGTCTCTTAAATGAAAATATGTTTGCTGTTTTTTGGATCAATCAGAGAAACAACAATAGTATTATTTATTAGATCAGTGCAGCCCTAGCTCTCCTCAGCCCTTCTTGGTGTGTTTTATTTGCATGCCATGAAATCCAAATGCCCTTTTTCAAAGACTTACTGGAGTCTGTTCCAGAGGAAGCAGCTTTAGCACAAAGGAAAAGAACAGACTTGGAAACAGGGCTGCATGACTTTGATGAAGGAATTCCTTCAAATGCTAGTAAAGATGGAATAGCTAAGGCAGGGAGAGCAGTGAGGAGGGCAGTGCAGGTGTGTGCAGCAGCAAAGGCCCTCAGTGTGTGTCCTCCTGGTGCCACGGAAAGGCTGCAGGAGCCCTGAGCTTTCATGGGAATCTCCCTGCCTGTTTGATGTGTTTAGCTGCAGAGGGAAAGCCTGCAGGGGCTGTGAAGGGGCCACGCTGCTTTAAAGGGACGCAGGAGTGGCTTGGGCTGGGAACAGCTCAGCACAGCTCCCCCAAGCCCACCTGGGGAGCTCCTTCTGCCAAAGGGCCCAGGCACAGAGAGAGGGGTGAGAGGTGAGGCCAGGGTTTGCTTTGCTAAACTTCCCTGCTCTGGGTTTGGATTTGGGAAACAGCATCCAGTGGTGGTTCAGGGTGAGCTCCTGTTTGATCCCAGTCCCAGAGGTTAATGACAGCTTTGCATGTGTCTCATAATGCCATTTGCTAGAGCAGTGCAAAGGGGTTTTTTAATATATATTAACAGATGTGGTTACCCAGAACCCCTGGAGGTGAGAAACATGATCCCTGTTTCTAGTGGGGGAGACGAAGCCATGCCATTGATTTTGTATCATTGTTTCTCTTGAATTTTGATGGGGAGGCAAACACTGTATCCCAAAGTCAGAGTTTCTGTATTATACCAGTTGTACTTCTGGGACGAAGACAGAATGTTTAATCCCCTAAATAATCTTTCTTTTCCCAATTAAAGGATTTGGAGAAACAAACAGCAATTGGAGGTCCTCTCCAGAGGTCTTAGTAGAACATCACCATCACAGCAGGGTGACACTGGCATGAGGTGGTATCATACAGATGTGGAATAAATGACATGGACATGATCCATGGAGAACAACACTGAGGGCCTTCAGCATCTCTGAAGATCATTCTACATAGTAAAAGGAACAACCATTGATAACTATTTTAATGACCTGATCCTCAAATATACTAAATAAAACATAGAGAAAAGAGGGGAAAGGGAGGTGGTTTACCCTTCTCATAGAGGGCACTTACAGCTTGCAGCTCTCTATTTTCTCTATTTGTTATCCCCACCTGCATATTGCTGACTACCTAGTGGGCTGTTGAAAGTGTTTTGATTGCTACATGTTTTTTAACATCAGAACATGTATTTCAACAGCTTTATTTTTAAAAAAATAATATTGAAAAAAAGCCCCAAAAAACAAACAAAACCCTCTCCCCCAAAAAAACCCAACTCCAAAACCCAAAGAAACCCCCCAAAAAAAGCAACAGCAACAAAACAACCAAAAAAAAAAAAAAAAAAAAAAAGCAACCCCAAAAACCCAAAACAAAAATCCCCTTCAAACCAAAACACAGGGTATAAGTTCTTGCCTGTGTTGACAGGGAGGAATTCAGGGTAGGTAAGGAAATGTTGTCTAAATATTAGCCCATCTGACTACTGGAATGTGTTTAATAAAGACATTTTTCATTATAGCATGGTACAGTGTCCACTAAAGCCTTCACTGGATTTCTATTGACTGCAGCGTGCTTTGGATTGGTCCAAATACAAAATAAAAGAACATAATGTAATATAATATAATATAATTTAATATAATATAATAATCTATTTTGTCAATTTGATGGATGTGTATATAGCTGAAAGATTTCCACTAAATGCAGTAAGAGTTGTGAAGCTAAATCTCCAGGCATGACTTCAAAGATTTGGCTAGAGAAATACATTTATTAAGGCTAAGCAGGACTTCAGCTGACACGGTTTAAAAGCAAAAGCACGGGCCTTGAAACGCAGTGCCAGCTCCCTGCTAATTCCCTCTCCCCTCAGCACATATATTTTCCTTTAAGGAAAAACAGGGAGCTCGCAGACCACTTGTGTGGCGCGTTACTTGCCGCCTGCAAATAGAAACAGGCATGCGGCAGGCCTCCGAAAAATGCAGTTTGTAACTGTAAGACCAACTGACCCTCAACTGCGGCAGCACTTTGTGGCCCCCACATGCAAACAATCATCTATTGATTCCCAAGGCATCCAGCTTCAAACCCGCCCTTGTTTTCCAGAGACCTCCAGTTGCAGGAAAGACACTGCCCTGGATAATTCCCCCCGCCCGGGGGCTGCTCGGGTATTTCTGCTGCTCGCTTGAAGTGTTATCAAAATAACAACGGCTTGCAAAGCAGAATTATTAAATGTTGGTTTTTTGCTGCTTCAGAGTAGAGGCGATGAACTCTTGGCCGCACAAATGGGCCTTTATTGCCGCCCTTTTGGCACATCTGCCAGAAGGAATATTGAGGAATATGATATGGGAAATATACAGCACCGGGAGGAGGGATGGAGTAGATCAACCACCACTGCAGTGTTTCCCAGGGCAAATTTCAGTGAATCAAAAGCCATCAAGGAAAGCTGCTTAAGCCTCTGTGCTCTCTATAAGCACATTACTCTCTGTTTGCCACAAACAAATCTGCTTTATGAGCTACAGGGAAGACAGGGAGGGACCTTAAAAAATGAGACTGGAAAAGTAAATGCTCTTGAACCATATTTCAGATCTTCTTCACCACAGCAAAAGCCTGCATTTCCATTGCTTCCTTCAATAAAATTGGAATTATTTAGATGACTTTAGTATGTCAGTATTTTGAGGGTGTGAGATAGAGGCCAGCTGGGCAGCACACACCACACTTATTCACCAGCCATGTGGGGTGGTCTGTGATCATAGCACAGAATCATTAGGGAATCATTAGGGTTGGAAAAGCCTCTAAGTTCACCAACTCTAACCATTAACCAGCAGTGCCAATCACACACCAAACAATTCTTTTGCTTGGAGAAGGTGATGTAGTGTGTGATGGTCAGGGATAAAGCCTGTGACTGCACTCTCTCCCAGCCAAGGCAGCAGCTCCTCCAGTCTAAGCAGAAAGGATTTGTGTTTTCACTGGTACATTTAGGTGGATTGATATCAACTAATTGGAAGTGCCTGATGGGCATGGTCAGAGCTTGTGACTCAGCTTGGAGATAGGTATCTCGGGATGGAGATTCCATTGACTCCTCTCCACGGGCTGTAATTACTGACCTCTCCACTTGCCATTGCCCTCTCTCATCCCAGATGAAACAGTCCTTAATCTCTGCTACTGAGTGAGACCCTGATGGAAGATGGTGCATTATTCCTAGTGTGAATCATCCCAGCAACCCAGGGCACTGACCTGGCACAGCCTGTGGGGGAGATGCTGGATCCACTGCATCTCTAACAACACGAGTCACAGCCCTCACTCCCTTGTGGCATTTCTTACAGGTAATTATGGGGCTTCACTTTACTAAGCATGTACCAAATTAAACACACACATGCACACATACACACAAAAAGGCAAAAAAAAAAAAAAAAAAGGGGAAAAAAATAAAAAGGATGAACCTAGGCTTGTGAGGCTTGTGTAGAAGAGCTAACAGGTGAGCCCTGGAGGAGAGCACCTCATAGGCCAGGGAGATATTAATTGCTGCTTAGGGGCCTGAACTTCCTAACTGTCTAATATCTCCCAGTAGATCCAGGGAAGGTTTGTGGTGGAAAATTGTTGCCCTTACTTTCCCCTGAAAGAGGCATTCAACAAGCTCACAAGAATAACAAACAACACAGTCTAAAGCAGAGGAGCTGTGGCTACATGCAAAGCAAGAGCCATGAGGGAATTTCCTTTTTTGTCTGAATCTTACTGTATTAAAAACAACTGGACAAAGATTGCAAGGGAAGTCTGGGTGGTAATCTGAGCATCCTGTTCTGACCAGCATGCAGAAAGACTATGGGAAGAGAGAAGCCACACAGACAAATCCTGCCAGCTACTGCAGCCATAACAGCTTGTAACTTCATTGCAACATATTTTTCTTAAAAGTGGAAACTTTACAAAATGAGTGATGAGTGAATGTCAGATGTCTTTAAAAAAAATTAAAAATACCCCAAGTAAATTAAAAAAAAAAAAATCAGGATGGAGCCTTCTTCTGTTGGGGATGAGAAAAAATAACTTACTGCTCCCTGCAAATACATGAAACAACAAGGTGAACACAACGGAAACTATTTCATAACTGTAAATGTTGAGAAAAATTGAGTCATTCCCCAAATTGCTGATATCTGAGAGCATTAGAATCTTTTGGGGTGTTACAGTATTGTTAGAATATGGGGATCATGTCTCCAGATGATAATTCAGGAGAAAAAGGATGACTTGGGGAATGTTTTACTGGGAGGCTGTGGAAGCAATCACTGCTGAAGTTAATCAGCACCAAAGTTTTATGTTTATGGGGTTTTGACAGCCCCAAACATGCGGTGACAGAGAAGGTACATATGCAATGACTTTTGAGCTCAGCAACTCAAAAAATGGATTTTTGCAGATTTTGAGTGATGTATAAGCTGGTCTTGTCCAGTGTGACAGATATGACTCCCTTGTACCAAAATGTAGTTTAAAAACTCTTAGATGAACACCTAACTACTTCCCCCTAAGGACTTTCCCGGGGCTATCCTTATCCTTCAGCCTGGATTTTGTTTCTTAGAGTAAAACCACACGCCAGGACTGACTGGTCTTCATTTGTCTCCAAAGGGAGCAATTACTGAGACTTTCAGTTCATTTCCCACATTTCACATCCCCTTGCTCTTTTGCCCTACAGGAGATGAGGTAGAGAATACAGGCTGTGACCAGCATTACACATTGCTAAGGATAAATCAGGTTCCAATCTACAAAAAAGTAGCTTTCCCCTAAGAACATCTTTCTCACTCCTTATCATTCCTGCAATCCTTGACTGACTTGTATTGAAGGGTTATTATGCCAAATCTCTGGTACTGGATCTCTGCTCAAGATGCAGCTTTTGATGGGTGAATGTCTGTGTAATTGCTTGTTGCAGTAATCTTACAGCACTTATTTTATTCCCCGAAAGAATCCCATCTCATTCCAGTAGTTAACCTAACAAAATTTGTGTCCTTAGTTTATTTTCCAAGTCCAACTTTCAGATGGAGAGGATGGCGAAACTGTTGCAACAGATATTCCTCAAAGAATTTGGTTTACAGAAACTGAAATGAAAAATCTTACATATCTCTCTCTTTGTATATAGATCTACATATATTTATATATAGATATGTATACATATGTACCCACTCTTAAAATCGTGCATATCCTCAACAATTACTATGAAAATTAAGTAACGCTTTATTTACTTAGACTCCACAGACCATGGCATGTGGGAGGAAAAAACAAGTTATGTCGGAACATTAATATGTGTGTTTCCAACTCAAAGTTTATTTTTCCTTCTCAGAGTGATATTTATCATTTACTTAAAACCCAAACCATAACAAGGCATACATTGATCTTCCAGTACATTTTTCCTTAGCGTTCCTTCCACAGTCTCCTCTTTCCTTTAACTGTTTCCCAAGTTCCTAAACTAGATTACATCAGTTCAGGAGCAGGAGTCCCGAGTCTTTCCTGCTTTTGGAGAGCAAAGTGACTTAGCACAAAAGTTGGAGAGGGAAGAAGACAAAAAGCCACAACTGAATGTCCAGGGATCCTGCGGTTATGACTTGTCTGCCTACTAAAAATGCTGTTCCTCATTTTCTGCTGTGTTCCTTGAAAGCACGTCTGCCTGCGTTGGTGGGTCTCGACTGTCCAAGTTTAGGTCAGATATATTAGAAATGGAAAAGCCATATTAGCTCAGCTAGCCCATCCTTCCAGCTGTCCCAGAATAGGTCAATTCATTCATCCTTAAATGACTGGGCTTCCCCAGCTTCCCTGGGGAACATTATTTCAAAGTCTGATAGGTTTTCCTTCCACAAGCCTCTCCTGATGTTAGATTAATTTAGTTTAGGATACTGAAGGGGAGGGCTTTAAAACTGTCTTCTGATGTTGGAAGGACAGTACTGTGTGTGCTTAAGTCAAAAGAAGAGATCTTTTAAGCTTCCAAGCACCTGCAAAAAAGGGTTTCTAAAGGACCCTCAACTGGCCGAGTGAGGCACCAGTCAATTAAAAAGTTGTGTTTGCATATGGATATCAATAGATGAATAAACACATGTGAATGCATACACGTGTGCATAATACAAAAATAAAGAGTTATTAAAAGCTAGTGTCAGAGCCTATCTGAAACAATCTTTTTTTGAAAGCTTTCTGAAGGGTCATCTGACGGGTTCTTCTGCCACAGGCTTGAGACTGCCTCCAGGGATGGATGAATGAGTGCTTTAAGTAGGATGGAACATGACCCTTGCTGTAAGTAAACATGCTACACAGCTTCTTTTTATACAGTGTGGCTTAGCTGTGGAAAGAGCTCTTCACAGCCATGATGAGCACCCTTGCAGGCTGTACATACCTGTTAACCTGGATTGTCTAACCCTGCTCCATGAATAAGACCTTAATAACAATAATGGTGCAAAGTCCTCCTCAGGCTGCACGGCACTTGCTGCAGCACAGACGTGCTCCTGTGCCTGGGAAGATGCTGGAGGAAGCAGGAGGAATGGTCTGGCTTTGGCACAGCCCCATTCAGAGTGACAGCCTTTTAGGGTGGTTTGTGCTGAAGCCAGTTCAGCAGTATTGCCCACATTGCCACTGTTGTTTGTCTTTCTCTGCAGGCACTCGGCACTGCTACTCCCTTGTCCTGGCTCCAACACGCATTACTCACTGACCTCTTTTCAGTCTCTGTGGCTCTCTTCAACACTGGCTTTGCTGGCTTTAAGAACTAGGGCTCTAATTTCTCTTACTGGCCTTGGCAAAAGAACTGGCAGTTCAGCTCCATTTTTTATCTGACCTTGGTCTTATGTGTCACCTTCTCCCCAGAAATTTGCCTCTTCCTACCTACCTAACTAAGCAGCTAATTTACGCTGTGGCTGTAGCAATAATTAATATTTAAAAAAAGCTTTTCGCACCAAACAAATGTTATTGTCCTCCAGTAGAGGCAGGGAGAGAGGAAAGTGTTTGGGCATAAACATGCTCCCACTAAGTTTTTAAATTAAGGCACTGAGGCTGTGTGTAGGCTGAGAAGGAAGGGGGATTGG
The DNA here is from genome assembly GCF_963513975.1 of Fringilla coelebs. Taxonomy (NCBI): domain Eukaryota; kingdom Metazoa; phylum Chordata; class Aves; order Passeriformes; family Fringillidae; genus Fringilla; species Fringilla coelebs. The sequence continues at coordinate 3,394,725 of NC_140031.1, forward strand.
AAGGACAACACATGCACAGCATCCCAGCATATTTCATATGCACTGAGGGTCTGAGTCCCTGATTCATCCAGCATGGCTAATGGATCTTCCAGCTGGCCTGGTCAGCAAACACTTGCCAAAGGCAATGCATGCATGTTGGAGGTGGCCAGGTTGGCTCTTCACCTGCTCCACAGAAGCCCTAAATTGTCTGGGCTAAGGATGGCTCTGGCACCTTCCCTTTGAAAATTTTCTGGGAAACGAATCAGAGGAAAAAAGCATGAAAAGCATCCCTGGAAATTTAGTTGAGGTCTTTCTGACATCCTTTTGTCTTCCAAAGTTTGGTTTTGAGAAAGATCAAACAGACATGCATGAACTAGAAGGGAAAGGCAGAAGAGTAACATTGTCCTTGTGCAATAGGGGAAAAAGTTGGTTGTAAGGTGCAAATTAGGTGTTTTTCTATCCTCTTTTTATCCATTAGGGATTCACTGAAGTGATGTGAGAAACAGCATTCCCTGAAAAGCATCAGAGGGAGAGGGCAAATGGTAACTCCCTCCAAATGAGCAGGATTTGAGTTCCTGGAGCTGTGGAGCACTGAAATTTTTTGCTGCCTTCTAGTAAACAGAGATACAACTCCAGTGAGCTGACAATAATGTGACACAGCCTGTGGCTGTGATATTGTTGAGATTTAAATAGATCAAAAATGGGCCACCATGACTGTAGTGAGCAGACAATGGGAGAGGTGTGGGTGTGAGAACAGACAGTTAGATAAATGGGCAGGGAGAAAGAGCAAAAAATAGTACCCTCTAATCCCAAACTAGAAATGAAAAGTCACAAGGGTGGCTTTGCCCTCCTCCACAAGTTCATCCTGAGGAAGTCACCAAGTCTCCCATTTCTCACCACAAATGCAGGGCAGAATCTGCAATGATGAGCACATAGGCAGCTGGCAAAGTTATTCTCTGGAAATCATAAAATGATGAAGCCTTTATTTTTTATTTTTTTCCCCCCCCAGCCATATGATTTCTGCTGATGGGAGACCTACAAAGAAACAGGCCAGCACCAGAAGAATGCCTGAGGCTGCTGCAGATGGCCAGTTCCCTCAGGATCTCAAAACCAGCCGAACAAACAGGCTGTGGCACTCCAAAAAGTTCACAGCATCTCCATATCCTGAGCCACACTGATCTTAATACCAACCCCTGCTCATCAGGAATGCCCTCAGCACCCCAGGAGCAGCTTAAACCCAACCATATGCAGCTCTCTGTGTGATCTCTCCACAAACAAGTGTTAAGATTATGCTAAGACCCCATGTGTTCAGCAGCCTCCCTGCTCCTACGGATGAACCGACCTCGAAGCTGTTAATTTTACAGATGCTGCTAAGCCAGAATCTGAGTTATGAGAATCTCTAAACATTAGCACAGCTGTATGCTTCTGCCCAGTCTTTGCAAATATCCCTTCTCTTTTTAATAGACTAGTAGGGGGTTCAGAGCCCAAACACAAGGCAGGGATCTCAGCAGGATGCCAGACTATTTTGTGTATAAAGGACTTAAATGATACAATATGGATTCCTTATTGGGTTTTGGTTGTTTGGTTTTTCCTTTTTTTTTTTTTTCATTTCTTTCACATAATTTCTTTCCAGCCTGTATCCTCTGCTCTGGGTGGCACACAGAATTTCCCAGACACTTTTCCTCTCACTTGAGCATTTACTTACACGTGTTTAGAATATACTGATAGCTTTTGGGACAGAAAATGTAATCAAAACCAACCATAACCCATAGTTGCAAAAATCAAGTGTCTTTAGCTTAAATATTTGCATCCACAAAAAAAAGTTGGGAGAAACAGCCCTTGCACTTTAAAGTCACTGGTGGAGAATTGCCACCTACTACAGCAGAGGGAAAGAGTTACAACATATCTAATATATTATTCCCAGTCCAGCTTGATAGCCTAATTATTTGGATGACAAACAGCTGAAGATATAATGCCAGGGACAGACTTTGACTGGATAGTTGTGAGTTGAAACCACACTGTCATGTTTCAAAGAGCTTTGAAGCAGTAAGGATTGGAGCAACACAAGCACTTTGCTGCCCTACAGATGATGGGAGGGCGAAGAAAAGGACCTAAGATTACAACCTTGCAGTTGACTTGTTTTCAGAATTTGTAACATATCAGGAAGCCTCCTGATTTCAGTAAAGCTTTGCTGATTAAAGGATCAACAGATACATCCAAAGTGCAAGCCAACGGTTCATTAAACAGATGCTGGGTTCATCCAAACCCTGGATTCAAAGCTGTGCTGCTCTCTCTCCATTTAACAGCAAGCAGAGACTCCTTTTTATTGAGAAAGCAACACAACTTTATGATAGCACTAAACAGATACAACTGTCTTCTTATCTTGTAGAAGAAAGGGTGCCTGCTGAAATAACTACATTATTGGATAGCTACTGTGTTCCCACAGCACAATAAACTCAAAGTTCAGATCAGTGCCATGCCAATAATGAGTCAATAGTGGTCATACAGGAGCAGAGATAATCAGGAGAGCAGGCAGACAGATAACGCTAAACTTTTATGGCACTCTTCACTCAGATATAGGGGGAGCTGCCATGACTACAAAGAATCACATTAACAAGAAAAGAATAGGAAGCCCCTAGCTGCTCCAGGGTTTTTGCTGAAGCTCTGGGGTGTCCCTGCTCCTGGAGCAAATCACTCTGTGCCTGTGTCTCAGTTTCCCTCCTGCAGCAAGGTGCGCCAAGGACAATTTCTTTAGTGATGTTTGGCTCTTCCTGTAGGATCTTTGTCCAGGAAAACCCCTGAGGATGGCTCAGGAAAGCTGTGTTGAAATGGTGACACTGATGCCAGCCCTCAGGTGCAGGGTGGGAGATGGTGCTCCCACCCTGCCTGATCCCTCTGTGTTACCTAGTTGGGTGCCAAGAAAAGAATCTTTGAGACTTGACCCCACCCCCTATCAATACTCGTTAGCCAGGAGAAAATGGGAGGAAAAACTCCCATTTTGGCCCATCCTCCAACTCCTTTGCCCATTTCAAAGCCTGGCTGGTGCCTATCTGTTCAGCTCACATCCCCCCATGAACACACAGCAAACCTATTCCTGATATTACAGCATTTACCCAGAAAAATGTGAAATGTGAGTTTAACCCATCCTCACTCTCTGGGAGGAACCCAAACCTCCCAGCTCCCAGGACAGTCTCAGAACACTGCCAGCCCTCAAAGGCAGCCTAAGGGTGACCAGCTCAGAAATCTGTAGTGCTGTGGTGAGCAGCCCACCAACACCACTCATTCATCACCCAGGGAGGACAGACCTGCCTTGGAAACATCCCTTGCTGCCTGCTCCCAGGAGCTCGGGCTCATCAGACTGAACTCATTTTAGTGGAAACACTGATATCTGAGCAAGCCCTTTATCACTATCAGAAACTAGCCATTACAGCCAGCAGAGTTTGAGGGGCAACTCAGCCCAGCCTTAAGTGGATTCTTTGGGATGAATGATGTCACTGCTGCCCTGATTCCTTCCTCACCCACCCACCCTGCGGGGCTGATTTGATTCTGGGTTTGGGTCCACAAGCACAGTGCAGCATGTCAGATGCTGCAGCCCATCACCTGTGGCATCAGCAGATTTGTAATGCAAATGAATTATCCACAATGCTACACCTTTCACCTGCAGTTGTGCACAGCTCTCACCCATGCCAGCTACAAATGTACAACAGGGACAAACCAGTCTCTGCTGTCCCCTTGCCCTACCCTGAGACTGCTGAATGTGTGGTTTGTGCCTCACACTCCCTGCAGGCAGCAGAAGAGACAAGGGCCTGGGATATGCCACAACAGGCTGCAAAAATGTCTTTCTTCTTTAAACATGCTCAGTGCAGAAAGAGGACCTGATTCTCATCACCACCACGGAGCAACATCCTTGAAGGCGGGGAGGTGGGATGGAAATGAGCCTGGGAGACAAGGGCTGAATGCTTGATTGATTTATTGCATCAAAATTTAAGCTTTCAAAGCTTTTCCCTTCTTTTTTTTTTTTCTTTTTTTATTTTACCTGCTAAAGGGTAGTCACTCCAGTCTAAAATAATCACAACCATCATAAAAGGAGTCAAGCTGCTTTTCCCCTAAATGAGTTGGTTTTTTTTTTTTTTTGGATGCCTCTCTTATAGCAGGAGGATTGAAACAAGGCAGATAAAAGCTGGAGGCTGCAAACAGAGAGGGTAAAGCCACCCACACATTGTAATAACAACCAGTATTTTAAATCTGGCACTACCTTTGGAAACATTTACGGTCTTAAAACATAATTATAAAGATACGGGGGTTGAGAGGGCTGGTGGGAAGAAAGACACACACTGAAAAGAAGAAAAATGAGTGAAACAACTGTTTAATTTCTTGCTGTCATTAATACCAGAGTATTAAATAAAATCTTGCAGATGAATAAAATGACTCTTCTGAGACAAAAACAAAATTCCATCGGACTGGGCCTGGTTTTTGCAAATAGCAATATGTGTATGCAAAGGAATTCCTTGTCCCTGAAAATGTTTACAACTCAGAAATAATTGAAATCAGAAGCCAATCCTTTCCACAAAAGAAAAAGAAGTCTTTCCTTTTTTTTTTTGTGCATTATTTCTCTTTCTTTTTCTTTCTCCTTTTCTTCCTCTCCATTTCTGGAGGTAAGACTCTGTGTAATTTTAACTCCTTCCAGCTCAGACCAAAGAAAAAACCAAAACTGCATTCATGATGTGCCAGGTTTTTCCTCAGTGGTTTTAACATTAGCAAACCTTTCTGCCTGGGTTACTGTCACAGAAGACAGGTGGGGCAAATCACTCAATTTTTTTGCTATTTTATGTTTTTCAGACAGAGACTGAAAAACAGTTTAAGGATTTTAATGGGTCAAACCTCAAAGGGCCTCTGAAAGGTGCTTAAGTAGCAACATTCCCCAGTTGTTTCAGACACTTCTTAACAGTTCATAATTAGGAATTATTGAAAGGTGTGTAGATAAACAATTCTACTAGAAGAAAAAATGTCCTGGTGACTCCTGTTTTGCCTGCTTTCCACAACACAAGGACTGTACAACCCAAATTCCTCCAATTTCCCCTACCTGTTGCTTTAGGTTCACCTTCAGTTAAGCCAATATGCTGTGATTGCAGTTGGTATTTCATTTGTCTTTAAACTTAGTTTATTTCTATTACTCTGCTTTAGTCATACATGCTTGCTATCAGGAACACCAAATGAAGCTTCAGGGGGGTTGGTTTTTGGTTTTATATTGGTTTGTGGGGGGTTTTTTTGAGGTTTTTTTTTTTAGGTTTTTTTTGGTCTTTCTGTGGTTGTGGGTTTGGTTTTGGTTTTTTTTTTTTTTGTTTTTGTTTTGTTTTGTTTTGTTTTGTTTTGTTTTTTTATTGGAAAGCATTCAATTTTCAGATAAAGAAACCTAATGTGTAGAATGGTACTTGGATCAGCAGCAGGGTCTAGGAGGTTTCCTGAAGGACCAGCTGCTTCAGTTACTAGGCTGTTTTGATACATTCCTAAGAAAATCATGGCCTGTTTCTTTCTTTAAAGGCATGTCACAAGAAATAGAGGAGTTTATCTCAATTTTTATGTACCCGGAAGCTTTCAGTTTTCTCAGTGGGGAGAGGGAGAGCTAGCAGTAGACTACCACCTCTGCATAAACTGCCCAGGTTCTTGAGAGGGAAAAGCAAACACAGGCAGCTGAAGATGCTTTATTTTGGTTTTCCCTCAAAAACACCCAAAAGTACACCAGCTGTGCTCCCGTTGTGTTTTGGAAGATGCCATTAGGAGGGGCTGGGTTTTCAACCTTGGAGACACCTTGGAGACCCTCCCCATCAAATTGCTTCTCCAACATCCAGGTCACCAAAGGCTTTTTAACTAAAGATGGAATCACAGAACTGTTTAAGCTGGAAAAGATCCCCCAAAATCATTGAGTCCAGTCGTTAACCCAGCCCTGCCAAGCCCACCACTAACCCATGTTCCCTGGGGCCACAGCTGCAGAGTCACACTTCCAGGAATGGTGACTCCACCACCGCCCTGTTGTAATGCTTGACCACCCTTTCCATGCAGAAATTGTTCCTAAGATCCAATCTAAACCTTCCCTGGTGCAACTGAGGCTTTGACTTCTCAGAATAGGAAGTCCTACTCACTGTTCATGTTAGAGAAACAAATCAATGCCTGACTTGGCTCTCACACATAGTGGGGCATGCTGCCATCCCTGGCTTCAGCTTCATTAGTAAGTGCTTGAGCAGCTTAGTTTCGAATAATTTTGGATCATATGCTTTTTTCGGAGTTTTGTAACCTATATGTGGCCTCTTTTTTCATCTGAGAAGATTGCAATGAAACTTTGTGGTCTTTTTCTCACTACTCATTTAAACACTACCTCAAATTAGAGCAGTCATTCAATGAAAACAGCTTGCTTGGAAGTACAGGAGGGGGAAAGGGCACTGGCACCTCTTTCCTCCTGATTTAGATGAAGACATTTTTTGTTTTGTCCAAAATGGGACCCATTTCTCATTTTCAGCTACCATTGGACCTGAACCTCAGCTGTCCTGACTGCAAACCACCCAGGTAGGGTCTTGGGAAGCAAGAAAGCCTGGATCAGAGGGATGGCAGTCCTGTACCTGTGCATGGCTTTGGGCCAGGCTCACAGCCCCAAGGAAAGCAGGTAGGGGATGCTGGGGGAGTCAGGGATCTCTTGACAATCTGCATACACACAGCTGAAAAAGCCAGAGGGTCCAGCAAAGAATCCAAGATGTCAGAGTTACTGTGTCACTTGTAGGGTATTTTAATTAATTAGTAAATTAATTAGTGATCTCAAAACAGTGTCAGCTGGAAAGGGATGTCGTGTAAGCACAAACTAGACTGTGATTTGTTCCAATTCAGTTTGGTTTCAGGGCATATGAGATTTTCCAATAAGATCAGGTCATGCGTGTCTTTGTCCATGAAGATGGAGAGTGGCAGCACAGCAGCAAGGCAGCAATCTCCTGTCAGACCAGTGTGTGACTCTCTCTTGCAAGATTGTACTGAAAACTGCTTAAGGTGAGGTGACTTAGTAGTGAAAAGACACAAAACCAGGGGTCTGTGGATTTCTTTAACTGTATTCAACACTCACTGACTGCCTGCTCTGAAATTTCTACACGCAATTGAATGGAGACCTGTACCTACCATCATATTTTTAGTGTCATTAACACATAAATATTATGCAGCAATTTCAGTCTGTTAAAGAGGCCTGGGACTGGCAGAGATGGTGGCATGCAGATTGCTTCCTGCTTCTGAAAGTGAAATGGTGCTAATGACACCCAAAACAGCTGTGCAAAATGTATGTTGTTGTATGGCAGAGTCACCAACAGACAGGAGTGACCTTCAGAGGTAATGATTGCAATATTCAAGTTTCCCCAGATGCTTGCTCCAAATAACAGGCATTAGGACAAGGTCAAAATGGGCTGAATTGCAAAAGTACCATATTCAGCATAGAGTCCTGAGGGGTGTGTGTGGCACTTCAGCCAAATCTGGTTATACCTGGCTCAGTTCTGTGTGCAGCCTCTCAGGCCGGCAGAAATCCTTATCTAATGTCCCTTTAGGTAGCATTTGGTGCTGAGCGGCCTCTTACTGCCTCCAAAACGTGGTGCTAATTAACGTGAACCAAGTTACAATATGTGCTAAAGACTCCAGCTTTGTTACTTATTTAATGAGCTTTGTGGGATTTGAACATGAGGCTCAAAGTAGCAGGGGAAAGCTCATAATTAGTTTCAATTAGAAGAAGTTCCTACACATTACAACTATTTGATAAACTGCAGAGAACTACTGAACAGATACAAATCACTAGTGTTGTTTCATTTGTTATTATACTTATTTTCTTCTTAATTAGTGCTGATTGGCTTATGATCCTAATTAATGCAAAGAAATTTGGAATGGTATACAATGGTATGGTTTAGAAGATGCCAGAGTGTACAACTGCTAAATTATTGCTAATTGTTATTTACATGAGGACAGGAAGACTAAGCAATGTGCTGCCTAATTAGCATTAAAGATATGCTTTCCTTTTCCAAATTAAATGGAGGCAAATGGGATAAAATCATTACAGTTACCAAAAAAATCCTCATCCTTCTCTCTAAAAGTCAATAGTTGCACTGCCAACAATTAGAAATAAAAATGAAAAAAACCCACAAACACAAAAAACCAATAACCCAAACCAGCCAAGAAATAAAAGACCTTCAAGAAAACGTAGACCCTTAATCCAAAGTGGACACTGTTAAAACCTTTGCAGCTGCCACTCCAAAATGTTCAGTGCTATATCCATTACAAGGATATATTACAAGCAGCAAGCGCTGTGCCAAGCTTAATTAGGGAAGACTGCAGTGATTTTAGCAGCCAGTACAGGTGTACCCTGTACAGAAATTGCTCTGCTTCAGTGGTTACAAAGAGCTGGTGTCTTCAGTTACTCCCTCCAGAGCTACATGGGAAAGAGACCAGCCCTGAAACACCAAAAAAATTGGACCAGACTCCTGAATTATATCCTGGTTTCTCCACTGACTCACCAGCTAGCCCTTCGTACTCCCTTCAGCTCTGCTTCATCTTCCTCATGGGCAATGCAAGTCTCTTTGGTCAATCCACTGGCACTGGCAGAGCACTCATCCACACAGATTTACATACCCTTGCCAAGGTCTCTGTAAGAACCACTGGAGTCTCTAATACATAAAGTGCTGTGTCAGTGTCACGGTAATTTATCTCCTTTTAAATTTTTTTTATTTTTAATCGCTCAATATTGGAAACAAGATAAAAAAGCCTCAGCATTATGGTTTATGGAAAACTTGTTATGTGAGAAAAGAAAAGCCCAAGGCATTTTAAAGAAAGCTCCAAAGATGTTTTTTTCCTTCTTTATATCAGTTTTGACGGGTTTCAAACAACATAACGTGCAGTGGCTGTCGCAGGACTTCTGTTTGCACTGTGATTTCTGAAAGGATATACATTCCATAGCAAATATTTCATAGCTTTAATGCTTTTTTTTTTGTTTCTTTCTTTCTTTCCCTGCTCTCCTGTATCTCAGTGCCAAGAGAATAGCTAGGATTACCTAATAGGCCTTTTTTTTCCCTGATTTCCATGATTTGATGAAAAACTTTATTCTGCACACTTCTCAGACCCATACACAAACATTTTTCTTGGCCGCTGGTCTATGTTTAAGGATGTCATTCACTTCTCAGGGTTTCTGAAGGTTACATTTTTATACATACATAGGCAAGCATATATTCAAAACCAGTTTTGTGGTTTGGAAAACATTTGAAATTTGAAAAAAAAAAAAAATCACCTAAAATACCTTAGAGCTGGGAGACTGTAGATATTGGATGTTTTCTGACCAAATACTTTTACACACATACACATCTATGTTATAAGCATACAATTGCATATAACACGGCACTGCCACTGCTTGTCTGAGCTGCCTTGTTCCAATTTGCTTCAGGGCTCAGGGAGTTTGTGCTTCGCTGCCAGCAAGGGGCCTTTCATTTACCAGATCAATGCAGATAGCTCAGCACAGCCCTGCAGTGCTGCTGGATGAAGATGCAGGCTTGTGCATGAAAAATACACAGTTTTTTTTTTTTTCTGGAGAAAAATGAGCACTGGAATCTGAGCAACAGACATTTTTGTGACTGAAGCCTGCACTGAAGGCTCCAATCCAGCAGCACAGACCAAGTTCACTTGGACTTCTTTCTTGCTTAAACGAAGTCCTCTTTTAAATTATAAAAGTGGCATTTTTCCCTGTTAGGGTTTTAGCCTGCCAAACCTACCAAAACAGGGCTTGCTGGAAGTGGGAATTCAGCCTGCAGACTTTACTGATGCCACTTGCTTTCCTGAAGCTGAGCTTGTGCTTAACAGCTCCACTCTTCCTCCCTCAGCATCCTCGGACACCCAGACACAGCCTTGGTGGCACTGCATTGGTGGGTGACACCAGAATCACGTGTGAATTTGAGGACCCATTTGGAAAATGTCAGTTCTATTCCCTGCTGTACTTTTCCCTGGCCCATCATCTCCCCATTTGGACATTTTTTTTTTTCCCAGATGAACCATTCCAAAACGCGACAGGACTGCACCATGCTGGGATGCCCCATCCCTGGAAGTGTCCAAGGCCAGGTTGCATGGGGCTTGGAACAATGTGCTCTAGTGGAAGATGAGCCTGCCCACGTCAGAAGGAAGTGGAATGAGATGATCTTTAAGGTTTCTTCCAACACAATCCATTCTGTGATTCTATGGTCTTACAGCTTTCAGGTTTTTACGTCTTCTACATGTCCCCTCTGGCTTACCTGTCTGCCTGCAGACTCACATAATTTAACCTCTCTCATCTCTGGGACTCCCCAGGCACAACTGGCTCGTGCTCTTTGCCTTGCAAGCATCCTCAGAAACCTTTCTTTGCTTCACTGTGGAGGACTGCCACAGTGAAGAAAAGATGCCAGCCAAACTCTGCCCTGCTGCAAAACCTCACCATGGTTCAGCTCTCACCCTGCACGCCCCCGTGTCCTGACCTCCATTCTCCCACTGAAACCTCAAGGTCTTGTGAGAAGAGAGCACTGTGAGGGACATGTGAGGGGAAACCACACAAGGAGCAGCTGAGGACACTTGTTCTGGAGAAGGGAAAACTGAGGGGAGACCTTGTAGCTGCCCACAGCTTCCTCGTGACGGGGAGATGAGGGGCAGCACTGAATTCTTCTCTCTGGTGACCAGGGGCTGGACCCAAGGGAATGGCTTGAAGGTGAGTCAGAGGAGTTTAGGCTTGGGATTAGCAAAAGGGTTTTTTACCCAGAGGGTGATTATGCACAGTCACAGGCTTCCTAGGGAAGTGGTCACGGCCCCAAGCCGGACAGAATTCCAGACCCTGGCGTGGTTCCACACATGATGGGGTTCCTGGGAAGTCCTGTGCAGGGCAGCAGCAGGACTTGATGTCCCCTCAAGGAGAACATGGCACAGACACAATGGGAGGTGGCAGCAAGGCTCCCTGCCTTGCCAGCCTCACAGGTGAGATCCAGCATGTTTCAAAAATTCCCATTGAATTTTCTCCTCGTTCTGGCTACGGAACAACCAGATTTTATTTATCTGAATGGGTTTTGCCAAGTGAGAAGCAGTTTTGTTGTCTGGGTTGAAGCATAATCTGGCTGCGAGTGAAATTAATGGCTGCTGCATCATTATCAGGAGACTCTGAGAGGCATTGGAGTCCTGTACCTGTTAACTCTTGTTCAGTCAATTTACCAACATTAAGAAGAGGAAAACACTCTGTGTTCTTCATTTATAGGCTGGTGGGGGACAAAAAAAGCCTCAGGAACAATGGAGATTAAAGGAGACATTCAAATTTAGAGGACATTTCCTAAACCTTATAAGAAATTTAGATAAGGTCACATAGAGGAACTCCTTGAATATGTATCTTTCAAATCATCTGTACTTCTCCAATTGACAGACTGACAACATTAATAAAAATCAGAGACTGCGAACTAAAATGAGAGCTTGCCTCAAAACTTACACATTTTCAATTCACAGAGCACTGCATGCAGATATCTTGCTGGACTAGGTGCCTTAAGCTAAAAATCAGCTTCACATTCTCCCTCCCAGGCTGCTGCAGTTATCATAAAGTTGTTCCCATCCAATGGCTACAAAGCAGCCTCTGTAAAATGAGAATATTGCCATTCCTGTTGCTAGTGGAGATGATCCTGTTACAAGAACAGCATGAAACAGGCACTAATTCTTTGAACTGCTTTCTCAGACCTTGATGTAAGGGTCGAGGAAGGCTGGCTGTTGAACACTGTGGATGTTTCCTCTGTTATGGATTTAGTGTCCTTGCCAAAGAGAAGGAAAGATATTTTTCTGACAATATTGCATCCAGTACTTTTCTTGTAATCATTAAGCTCAATTATCTTTTCACTAAACATGCAGGAAAGCCTTGGAGGGGGCCATTTGAATTTGTGCTTAGCAATTTATCTTGGGTAGATTTGTAAATAGATTAAAGCACTACTTATATTTTATCAAACGTGATTTAACAAAACAAAACAAAACAAACCAACCCCCCCCCAAAAAACACCCTAAAAAAACCCAAGCATCATGAAAGTACCCTATTTCTCCCTGGTTTTAACTGGGATTTGTTGACCTTGTGTTTAGCAAGCTTTGAGGACTCACTTCACTGCTGCGACCACATCACATTGGCAACTTTCCACTGCTGAGGGAACAGAGTGAAACCCACCCAACAGGGCACAAGGCAAGGATGACTCAGTTGGAAACTCTCTGATCACAGAATGACAGCATCATTAAGGTTGGAAAGGCCTTCTAAGGCTGAGTCCAATCATTAACCCAGCCCTGCCCAATAAACCACGCAACCTCTGTATATCCCTTGTCTAGGCAAACCCCCAAAATATCCCCTGGAGAAAATATCTCTGACAAAAGCATCAGCCAAAGAATGTCCTGATTTGGTCCTAATACACCCAATAAGTAATTTAGGAGGAAGGCAGCCACAATGAAATAATATATACAAGACACACGTGCAGAGGTGATGCTTTTAAGAACTACACAAAAATATGTAGAAATATGCAAAAATGCATGCTGCTCTTGACTCTTAATGCACAAAGGCCTTGAGATCTATGGAGGAAAATTCCTACAGCAGAAAAAAGCATATTTTTATTATCACAATTATTGATCCAGTGAGTGCTTTTTTAAGAACAACACATAGCCATTTTCCTCATCTTTTGCTGGTAACCAAATCTCACTCCTCCCTCTTACCCACAAGTTTGCTGTTATTGGCTTTAAATTAAGTCAGCAAATGATGGAATTTTTTCACAGTCTAACCAGTAAAATGGTGAGGCATAAAAAGAATGGTGTCAAATCATATCCTCAAAGCTGATTAAAAGTAATCCTGCAGATGCTAAATATGGATTACCACAGCAATTACTGAAAATTCATAACCTTGCTAAAAAGGCATTCTAATGGAGTTCTGCAGTACACTGTAGTTAAGGGCTGTTTGCTTTTTTAAAAACAATTTGCACTAAAATGTGTGGAAGTGTGGTCTCATACAAGCTCCATCCAGCTCTGAATCAAAAACTGTTTATGGCTGTTGAGAGCTCTCCTGTGGTATTTGAAACAACCACAAAGAGTGTTTTGGCTATCTCTATCTGCTCTTGGACCCACATTATGTCCTCATTATATCTCTTTTACAGTTTAAAAAGGCTTGAAATCTATTTCATTCCTAATTTAAGGCCATTTCATACTATAAGTTGCTCTAGGATAAAGACTCTTATTGCATTAAGGTCTGTATGTTCAAGCCTGTCTATTACACAGACTTTGTTTAAAACACCATTACACCCAATCACTGGTGATAAACTAATTAACAAGAATCTGGCCATTTTTAAGTCACAGCCACTAAATAATATATGTGAACATGGTAATTATGAAAACCTTTTCATATCCACTCTTTAATATAGATTTAGCATTATTTTCAGCAACAGCTAAATCTGTGCCGAGCTTCAGCAAATTTTCATATTGGCAACTCCACTACAGCTGTCATTTGTAGCAAATATCAGTAGTAAAAGTTGCCTTTTTCCATGACTGAGCTCAGATGGCAGGAGAAGGTCATCTCCCAGCATCAGAATTGTGCAAAAAACTCAGAAGTAAGTATATGTGGTCCTCTGTGTTTTGCCAACCTTTCTGGCAATGCAACTCTGTTGACAACAGCAGAGAACTAGGAATGCAACTACAACAGACAGTTGATGTCTTCTGGAAATTAATTTTTTCTAGACTGAAATTTCATGAGGTTTTTTTTCCATTAACAAAAATATAGATAAATTTGATTTCCTTCTATTTTGTCTAAGTGAATTAATTTCCTATAGATTTTGTTTTGTAACACATGAGGAGATGTTACAGCTGTAGGCTTTTTTTTTCCTCACTTAAACAGCAAAAATTAGTAGAATAAGCTATGCATGAAGAAAAAACTGCTTAAGTGCAACTTACAGCATTCCTAGATGAGAATGGTATAGAATGTAAGCACAGGGATGAAATAACTTGATCTAAAGTTTGTTTAAGGTTAACACATTCTTCTTCCTAGTGACTTGGAGGCAGATGGGATATATTTGCAAGTTTTGAAATCAGATGCCTCAATTACTTTTCCATTCCTCGATAAGGGAAATGTTACTCTGCATATGGGGGAATCTGATTACAAATGTTCAAATACTTTGCCCTTATCTAGCATCAGACCATGGATGTCATATTGGAACGTGATCCTTCTACTTAAGTCTGATAATATCAAAGCAAACAAGAAAGAAATATGTTTCAGCTGATAAAACCATCTTTCCTGTAACAACAAATTAATTTCATGAACCATATACTTAAGAAATAAAGAAAAGAAAGAAATAGGGGGAGAGAGAGAGAGAGAGAGTCTAAGTATTTCTTTTCACACTTGCTGCAGTCTACTACTGCCCACTGGCTACAATTATGTTCTCCCAGCTGATCAGGTGGTGGTGGTCCCAGTCCCACCAGCAACCATCATGATAAATAAGTTTATTCCTTGCTTCCACCAGCTCAGATTCCCAAGGACATTGGGCACTAATGAGAACTTGCAACACAGGCTCTAGGGAGAGAATGCCCAAAATTGCCCTGCTTAAGAAAGATTTGTGCTTCTCTCTGCTCTTTTCCAAAGCCACTAACCTATTTGAGACCTGAGGACTTACTATTGCACTGTAGGACTTACAGCCTACTCTCTTCAGTCTCTCTTCAGTCTCCACTAAACAGAAGATGCAAGACTACTGAAATTGAAAAGTTAACTTAGAATTTTTCCAGACTGCTGATGTATTGCCTAAGAAGACTTATCTTTTCTGCCTGTGCCTGTTGAGGGAAGAGAAAAGGCTTTTAATTATATCTGTAAAGGATTATCCCATTTCTGCAGAAGGGCTCTTGACATTTTTGAAGTCTAGGCATCTTCTGTTGCACTAGCAGTGGAGTGTGTATGATAGAAACAGAGAGTGTTGCCTTTCCAAGTTGGTAAAATGACCTATGCTGCTAATGGCAAAGCCCTCAAAGCTGACTGTTTAGCAGGATCCTGCACAAATACAGATCAATAGCTTCAATTTGATTCTCACCAGTCCATCTGTAAAAACAGTATCATTCATATGTCTGCTGTCAACACAATCGCTCTCTCTGATCCAAACAATTTGTTGTTTCTATTTGTTTAGAAAGAAAAATCCTCTAAACATTCAGAATTATTTGAAAAAGCTTCTCCTTTTCAACTACTATGTGCTTCATGCTACTTTAGCCCTATCTTCTACACATCAGAGAACAGTCATCACACAGAAATTACATTATTCTTCTCTCAGGAAAAAAAAATAAACCATGGAGTGTCTTTGAATCTTCCTTTCACTAATACACTAATCATGACCTTAAACTAAATAGCAGATATATTTTAGTATGAGACACAGGTACTTTTTCTAGGTGGTAAGAGCACTGTGTACCACGATGGAGATAATGCTGGAATGCTGTTTGGTTTCTAAGGACAAACTAGTACTGGAAAAACAATGGAAGTTTGGATTTGTTGGGAAATATTACATGAGTTACTGCAGCCTAAGTAAATGATGACTAAAGATACAGAGGATAACAATCTGCAGGTGTTTGATGGATGCAAACATAGAGGAAGAGATTTTCTTAGGGTCATCCAAAGGGTAAAAGTAGCAGCAATGCTTGATGGCCAAGCTAAATTAATGGTTTTTCTGCACCTCTAATAGCTATGATTCTGTTATATTAAAACAGGGGAAAAGCTACAGGGAAATTCTGAAGCCATTTCTAATCCAGACCCTCACTGGCAGATTAAATAGTACAGTAGATTGCAATTTCTTCTTCTGTAGTCAAATGTTAATTAGATTCCTTGCAGCTGTCTGTATATCCTGAGTTGGCTGATGAGCACATTAACAATGTGAGCTGATTCAAGAGTAAAATGAAACTTCCTCGAGAAGGATAATGACACATTGAAAGAACAGACTGGTCCCAGGGAAACACAAACCCCACCAGGGCACAGTGGCTCTGCTGCATATTTTGTTCCATGTTCAAATGGCTCTGCTGCACTGGCAGGGTCCAAATAATCTATGAATCTCAGCCCCTCCACTAAGGATTAAAGACACCCAGAGAAATCGGGAGTGAATAAATATTTTTTTCCATCTTTTGCAAACAGTCACAGAAGCTGGTCAAATCATCTGACACTTCTAAACATTCCTCACATATCTTTAAAATGAGGAAACATTATTTCTCCTAGTTTATTTTTGGTAAAACCTCATAATGTCCTTGCCTGAGGAGCACTGACATGCAAGCTATCATGCCACGGTATCAGTGTCACTACCAGGCATTTTTTCATTTTCCTGAACCTTTAGCCAAGTGTTTAACTGGAGATGGAGAACTCTGTCCTGTTACCTAAAATTGTCTTGGTTCCTTCAGAGTCAGGTTTGTTTCAATTATTCTCAAGGTAAGACTTAAATTTCGATTTTGAAACAAAACAATCAATTTAATTCTTCTCAGAGACAAACAAATAGAACGCTAAGAATGTGAATCTAATTCAACTTTAAGTTCCTACTTTTAGATTAAATTGAGATCACTGCTTAAACGTGCAATCTACCCACCTGAATCCTAAGGCCAGTATTTTGACATACACCTTTCTGCTAAAATGAATGAAACTTCAAAAGTAGTGTTTCACATGGCTTTGAAAACCTACCTTTTATTTTAAAACCTGGCTGAGTATACAACAGAATAAAACAGCATAACTTTTAAAATATCTCCTACTACATCTTCATAAATTAGGGCAGATAGGTGAGCTGATATCAACTCAAGCTCAATCAAGCAAAAATCCACTTGCCATATTTCCACTTGTAGTTTATTTGAGAGCAGTTTTGTGGGTACTGCCTAAAAATGTCCTTTGAAGGGAACTACTGCAGCAATTACATTATTTTCTGTAAGTCTGATATTTTGTCCTTTTGAAATAATGAAATTAGAGCTGAAAAACAATCCTGTAATGGAAGGGGAGTGGAATATGTGATCTAATAAGTCCTATGATTGCTACTTATGATATAATTGCCAGTCAAATAGAAATTCTTCTGTGAAATAAAATCTGATCTTTTCTTCACTACATCAAAAAAATTGCTTGAAATGTGACGGCACAAGAGGAGAAAAAAGATATTTTTGTGCTTTACTGACGCAGCCCCTATTTGAGCACTGTTCTTGTGATAACCACATAAAGCATTCCTGTTCAAAGGTTCTGTTATTGTCAAGGAGATGAATTATAAAGCAACTTTATATTGTGCAATCTGCAGATTTTATTGACAAAGTTGTCAGGAGCAGAAGAACTGGGAGTCTCTCTGCTTGTCATGGGATAAATAAGAGGATCTACAGAGCTCTCAGCTTCATTCAATTTGTTTAGATACAAGTTGACTGGGAGCATTGATTCGATGCAAGACCAGTTATGGATTTTTAGGTAGGAACATACACAGTGGGGAGTAATAGATGGCTCTAAAGTGAGTACAAGGCTGAAATTCACTTGGGAAGCTGCAGAGATTGTGCAAGCCCAGCTGTATAAACACGCTGGATCAAGGGAAGATGGGTCTGATCCTCCCACAGAAGCTTTTTCTCCACCTTCCCCAGCAGCAAAATATTGCTTGACCTCTTCTCCCATGGGGAAGCATCAAGGCAGGTTATATTTGTGTGCTAGGGGGTCTTGATTCATAGCCCCTCATTATTTAAGGCTCAGTTTCCCACCCATACTGCCACAAAGTCTCAACTGCTGAGTAATGGAAACACCAAATTCCAGCTAATTTTCTGGTTGAGACGTGCCAGACCATGAGATTAACATGATATTTTGCCTTTCTATCTGTTAAAATTCCCTCCTTGCTGAGGGAGTCCTGCAAAGCCAGTACAGCTAATGTGAATGATCAAACAAACCCCATGATCCCATGCTCCTCTCCCACATCATTGTAATTTAACCTAGTCCTGAAAACTCTTTTTTCTCCAGGTGGGAACACCTGAGGAGTCAATCCATGGGAAGTCCAAACCCAATGTGGGTTTCCCAAGTCAAGGGAAAACACAAAAATCAATGGGCATTAAAGGCTTGTGGGATGCTGAAGGAAAAGATCAAATTCAAACAGAACATTCAGCACCAGCTGATGTTTTAGTAACACAGAGGAAGTTCCCCTCCACTTCTCTAAAAGAGTATTTCTGCACTGGGTACCTCCTCCAGATGGATGGAGCTCAGTGCAGGAGAGGAAGAAAGAGGCAAGGGAGAGTGGGATTTATCTCATATTCCAGCCACCCAAAAGTTATATATCTAATCTTAACCAGTCATCTGGTCTGCTCCATAAGGACAGGAAACTGTCATGTTGATTCAAATCTTTGGTTGTATCTCCAAGAGGATCTTCATTGCAAACCAACTCATTTCAGGCTGAAAATCCATTACATTGCAATTTTCACTGAGTTTCAAGCGGTATGGGATTTAATCTGAAATCTCTGGAATAAAGGATTGCCTCCTTAGGCTTTTCAGCCATGTAGGCACCATCTATTATATCAGTTATCAGGTTTTGACATTTCAGAATTCATGCAAGATTGTTCAAACTGGTGTTTTGTTGCTCTGCATGCTGCCGAAGTAATTAAAAATGGAAAATGCTCTGAAGCCTTTTGCTGGTAATAGCACTTTAAAGATAAAAGCTCTCCTTCGTCTTTGTTGAAACTATTTGGTTTTGCACTGATGTAAATTACTTGTTCAGCACCAGTGTAGTTTTTGGTTTAATATAACACTGGAGAGAGAACAATGTATTTAGGAGGATTTTTTTTCCTTAGAATTTATTTTCTTTCAGTCAGATCTCTAGGTAATTCTGTTTACTTTTCAATTCCCAGCGTTGGTGAGAAACCTGTAATGTTTTGATCTTTCAAATATTCTTCACAAAATGCTCCAAGGTCTTTATCTGACAGATAAATCTGTTCTTCTGTTTTATTATTTGTTCAGGCAGAGTTATTCCAAACTAAGAATTTAAACATTGTGTTCCTCACCAGAAGTTTAAGCTGAAAGAGAAAGGCAAAATTCAGTTTTTCCTTACTGGGTGAGCTGTCTCCATAAAAATCTAAAATAGAAAATGAATTAAAAATACATGATCCATTAAATGTATCTTCACTGCCTGTTTTTAAGTATTCTGACAATTTTCCAACACCATTCCATTTTAAATAACAGATCATTAAAACAAAGCCATAAGAACGTTATCAGCTGATTTCTAAAGAACAGTGATTTAGGAGATCTGGCTCCTACTGCTAGATATAATCCAAGTTTGGGAAAGACATGTAGCATCTCTGGATCTTGCCAGAGTTTCATAGAAGGATGCTGAAGAACTCTAGCCTGGACCAGTGCCTGCCTCCCAGCATCAGCAGCTCTCAGTCACTGGAGACGCTGAAGGACTACTCTTGACAGATGGAAATAGAGACAGCAATAAATCATAGTGCAGGGATGCTCAGATTTTAAGGGTAAGGACCATATTTCACTGAGTAACTTTGCATCAAGCCAAGAGATTTGTCTGTGAGTATATAAAAGCAGGCAACCTTGATCTGCAGACTTTCAGAAGTGAAGTATCCACACTGTGGTAATCACAGTCATACCTTCATTATTATCCTGGCTTTCTTCTGTGATCCTCCCACATTGCCCATATTCAGGTGTCTGGGTCTGGACCTGAATGCCAATCCTCCTCTCCTCATTTGCACCCCACCAAAGAATCAGAGAATCACGGAATGATGGAATGGCTTGTTTTGGAAAGGACCTTAAATATCACCTAGACCCAACCCCTGCCACAGGCAGGGGCACCTTCCACCTATCCCAGGGTGTTCAAAGCCCCATCCAAGCTGGACACTTCCAGGGATGGGGCAACCACAGCTTCCCTGGGGAACATGTGCCGGGGCCTCACTACCCTCACAGTTAAGAATTTCTTTCTAACATCTGCTCTAACCCTGCCCTGCGTCAATTTGAAGCCATTGCCTCCTGTCCTGTCATTCCAGACCCCTTTAAATAGTCTGTCTCTGTCTCTATTGCAGGCTCCCTTCAGGTACTGGAAAGCCACAACCAGGTGACCCCAAAGCCACCTCTTGTCCAGGCTGAACAAACCCACCTCTCTCAGCTCCAGCAGGGTGACATCCCTCATTCTCTATGCAAACTGTGGCTGTCTGTCATTAATCCATCCCACTGCTTTCCACATAATTCCCAAGTTAAAC
Source organism: Fringilla coelebs (assembly GCF_963513975.1). Classification (NCBI taxonomy): domain Eukaryota; kingdom Metazoa; phylum Chordata; class Aves; order Passeriformes; family Fringillidae; genus Fringilla; species Fringilla coelebs. The sequence goes on from NC_140031.1 coordinate 3,414,936, forward strand.
ACTTCTGTGCTATCTCCCATGGAGTTTCCTGCACTACAGGGAGGTTTCCTCTAATCACCCATGGAGTTACCCCACTGCTTGCCTTGTAGTGCTCTGTTCCTGTAGTGGAACCTACAAACCCTTTCAGACAGTGCCCTTCTTGCCAAACTCACCAATGCAGTCCCATTGCTCCTGCACCAACTTTTGCCTTTTATCTTTTGTTTTATAATTAGATTAGAGAGGAGTTTGATTCCTGGCCAGCCCTTTTTCTTGTGGGCTGATGATAGAAACACAAACCCTAGTGTCTACAAGCGAGTGTTAATGCTCACAAGCTGTCCCTGTTTGGCAAAACTTCCATGAGAGCTAGAGGCCAGGTGAGGCCAGCCTTCCCATTACAGACACTGCTGGAATGGGAAGCCAGGTGCCAGGGACACACACAGAATTGAATTTTCAAGACATGACCTGTGCTTAGTCCTAAATGCAGAACAAGAATTCAGGGTGTAGCCCAGCTGCCGACACAGGAAATCCAGGAACAGCATTCTGAGCTTTTCATTGCAAAAATCCACCGTGCCTTTGAGCTGCAGTGATGACAGGAGCACAGCTCTCTCAAGACAGAGCACATCACTGGAAAGTTTCAGTCTCTATTCCTCTCCCATCTTCCCTTTGCAATAAGGAACTGCAGGTGTATTTGTGGGAGGAAAGGGCTAATTTGGTTAGGGGCATAAGACTGATAAACTCCACCCCTTAAGAAAATATCCAGTGATTTTTAATAGCCATTAAACCCCCAAAGGATCTAATTTCTCAGGATTTAACTCAGAGGACTTGTTCTGCCTGTAGTAAATGGCCAAGCACTCAATAGATCTGCATTAGCTTGGTAATGATCCTTCTGGCATTTGAAATTATGGCTAGACTGATCTGTGGCATATGGCTTAAGCTGCTAAGCCATTGCCTGTTGTCTCTGTTTTTCATTTGACTTGGTAGCTTCCTGAGGTCCTGAATTCATCCTTGAGGATAATGCAAGCTTTTCCTGGCACTGAGTGAGCTGTCACGACTTACCTACGTGATATTTAAGAGGGGTAAAGATGGATTACTCCAAATGCCTGACTTAACCCAACTAAAGTTTGACCCATCACATGATATTTCAGGCATTTTTGGGTGCACGGTTTAGTTATTTGCACATTGCTGACTGTTTTCTTTGGAAAGTTTCAGGTATTTGGAAAAGACCCAACCTTTAGCCCAAGGTTAACATAAACAGCAAACAAGGGTGGTCCGAGTGCCTGCCTAGAAGCAGCCTAGTGACTGGTTTTGCACTGGTTTTGATAGTAATTTCAAAAATTAATCTAAGGAAGTGCTGGCATGAGAAACAAAATCACCCAGCCTTTTTACAAAATTAAACAGTCATGCACTGCTTTAAGATAATTATTTTATATTGACTGCACTAAACTGGGGCACAGTCAGGAAATGGGGCTGGCCTCTGCTAAAATGGTTGGTATCGTACACTTGTTGCCAGAAGGGAGGAAGCAAAGTGCAATTCCCTTTACAGCTCTAACATTCAAGTTTTTTTCTCCTAGGCAGTGACATGATGCTCCAGAGAACTAATGGCACTTGAGTCACAGGGCTCCAGTTTAGTGCCTGCACTGCCTTCCTGTACAGCACCACACCACCTTCATGGGCTGCAGCAGGAGCACCTTGCACCTTTCTCTCATTAGCAGGGGTGTTACTGGACTGCTCAGAGGCTGAGCAGATCAGCAGCAAGGTGTGCTGTCAGTCAGGAGTTGGGGCCTCATGTGCATCCTCCAGGATCCCCTGACTCCTGTACATTGTCCCTCTCCAGGTCACCCCACGAGGCAGCTACTGGGCTGGGTCAGTGCCTGCAGATCAGTCATTTTCTGCTCATCATTTTCTGCAGTGATCATTTCAGCAGAGACGCGTCATCAATCGCACTGTGGGCCAAAGAAATCCTGGCGAGGAAAGGGAAACCTCCCCAGGGTCACTCCTGTAAATGATGGCACCCTTCTTCTCTCTGGGGAAAGACACAGCCTGGCTGTGTATCCCACAGCAAAAGCCTCCCTCTGGCAGAGCAGCCCTGCTCAGCAGATCATGGCAGTCACTTGCACTAACTTTATCAGTTACGCAGCCTGCACGCTCATGCAGATGTTGTTTGCAGAACCCTGGAGACGATGCCAGCCAGACACTTGGCACCAAGACACAATCTGGGAGACGAGGAGCTTTCGAGGCTCATTCCTAACATTCATTATTTTCATATTTAGTAAGAAAACTGATGCGACACATCAGGGAGATTGGTCAGTCAGCTAGCATGGAAACTATCAGTGCAGAAAAATGAATAGCCTGGCAGTAAAATGTCTGCAATGCCCACACACTCCCTGGAAGAAACTTAGGGTTATTCATCTGAATTTATCTCATGGTCCCTGGGTGTCAGAGCAGTGGTTGAAAGTGGCTGGAACTTTTCGCACTGCTTGTGGCCCTGTCTGGGTTGTCTGTGGTGAACAGTGAGAGTGCTTAAGGCAGAGTTGCGCCGAGTCTTAAAATCCAGGCAGATCTCAGAAAATTTTCAGAAACACTTGTGTAATACAGGGTGTTTCCCCGGGTGCAGACCCTCTGGACATCAGTTTCCAAGTGACAGCTTCAAGGGGAGTCCAGGAGAGGAATGTTTTTAGAAAGTCATTTAGATATAGTGGGTCCTGGAAGTCTTTCTTTACAAATACTATTTTCCATAGTTACTGTCAGTCACTTTCTAGCAGCAACACCAAGAAGAGCCTTTGAAATTTTAAAATAAGAAAAGACTCACTAACAGTAGGTCCTTTCTCTTGGACTGCTACTTGCACACAAGCTCCAGTTTCAGGCAATAAGAAAGTCTCAGGTTCATCTATCATTTCCCTGTATGTTTTTGGTTTGGTTTTTTTTTCACTGCCTACACCTCTTGGACTATATCTTCATCAATAAATAAAATGGGCCATCACACACTGCTCCTGAAAACAAATGGAATGGCTTGTTTTCCTGGGATTAAGATTCTTATTTGAAACATGATCACCTCATCTGTGTCTTGCTGACTGAGAACCATCCCTGGCTCTCACTGCCCACTGAGTCATTCTCAGGTGTAATTTGGAGAGCGTTGCCAGCCACAAGACAAAACACACCTGAGACAAGCTAACATCAGCTCAGGACAATCACCTCCTGTCCCCTTTCCAGTCACCAGCACAGATGGGTAGATCTGTGGGCCTGCAACTCAATTCATCAGTTCAACACCATTAAGACCAGTGGATACTGGAGAGATTTGCACTCATGTTCATGGAAATACAATTTTCCTCCAACTCTTAAGGTGATGAGTCACCCTCTCAAAGTTGTTTCCTCCCTCCAGGGACTGTAGGAGGAGCTCGGATCACAAGTTTGCACAGGTTGCCTGGCTTTTGGGTGGCTAGAATTTAGTGAAAATCCCATGCTAAAGGATAAAGGGCTTCCTCCATTTTTTAATCTGAATGATATTGAAACCAACCTCTACTTTGCAGGGAATGAAGAAGTTCTACTTAGAACATATGCAGTTCACTTCTTTCCTGTGAAGTTGCCATATGGCAGGGGAGTGATGGGAAGAAGAAAAATATTGACAGTGATGATATATCTTATTACAGAGCATACGGACCAAATTTTCCTCTCAGTTACACTAGTGAAAATCTGGAGTGAACAGCCTTGTCTTGATAGGAAAATCAGATCAGTCAGTGGATATACAAAGCCAATTATGAGAATGAAACAAAAGCAAACTTGGGAAACATTATGGTATAGTAAAGAAGACATGTGGTAGGATGCCAGAGACAGGAAGTCATTGAGCCCAGCACGCTCACTCTTCCTTTGAAAAAATCGTCCCATCTACAGTAACCACAAGTGGTCAGGATCTTGTTTTATGCCTGAACTTGGCAAACTGAATGAAAGCTGCCCAAAAACATCTGTTCTGGGTTCCAAACATTTATACAGCCTTTTGTTAGAGTACCAAAGATGGCATTGCATCAATGGAAGGGAAGTCCTGCAGAAGAAAGCAGTTAACGGATGCTATAGGGAGAAGTCCAAGATTAACACAAGACCTGCAATCTTTTACACATCAATAACCATCACTTATTTCTTGCTGAACACGCAGCTGATTAAAACTTCAAACTGTAGTTGACAGACAAAACCAGAAATTGGCCCAAGGAGAGGGGCCATGGGTGCACTCCTATTCCATACTATTTAGAATTTAGTATTCTGTTCAAAATTGTTTAGAAATGCAGAGTGGGCAACTTAACTGTGAAAGATGTAGCAGTAGTCCTGTTTCTCTACTACATTAAAGAGACATAAAGGCAAATACAATGCTGAGAAGACTTCTAGAAATATGATGTATATTTAGGAAATAATAGTTGAGTTATTTGAAATTTAGATTTGCAACCAGCTAGCAAAAGGACTGTTTGAGTTTTAGGATCTTTTCCAGACTGTGTAAGGTAATCAGAAAGGTACAGACTTTTTGGACCTAAATGGCAGGATGATACCATTTATGTAAACTCTAAGAGGCAAACAGTGCGTGAAACTTAGCCAGACAAATTGAAAAAACTGAAAACTGAAGTCAAATTGCCACCTGTAATTCAGCACACAAAAGAGTTAAACAGTTTATTTGATAAATAAACTATGTTTTTTTGTTTTGTTTTTTTTTTTGAGGCCTCTGAAGACTGAATTCTTGCAAACGAGTTCAAAGACAAGCTATAGCCAACTCAATGTCCACAGTTGCTTTGGAGCCAGCATGGAACATTTGGCCAGAAAAAAACCAGTGCCAACTACCCAGTGCAAAGCCTATACTTTAATTTGCAAAAGCAAAAAGCTGTGATTTATACCCCTGAAAGGAAGAAGTTAAAAAAAAAAAAAAAAAAGGATCTAACAGAACGTTCTGTGTAGGTTTATTATTTTGCCAACAGTTTGTGGGTTGGATGATGAGGTACGTTCCTGAAGATTACACATCACCATTTTTTTAAACAAACAAAACAGCAGGCAAGATCAAAATTCCCCTAAAGCAGAGGCAGTCCTTGTGAAAGTTCAAGGCTTTTGTGGCTCTCCCTCAGCTCCCTTAAAAAAAAAAAAAAAAGAAATTCATCAACGAAGAGCATTAATCAGCTCTGGCTCACAGGCAGCATTTTTTGCTTCCAGTTGCGGACAATTAGAGGCACAGTGTCAACTGGTCATTAATTAGGTTGTGCAAAGCTCTGTGGATACACATTGCTTTTTGTGACACCAAAAAATTCTCATGAAGAATGGGACTGTAACATGTCGACATGTCCTGGCTTCTCCTTTTAAACCAAACAGGTTACTAGCTCAGAGGAATAGGTGTAGAATAAATGGGCACTGGAAATAATGAGTGTGGTTCCACTGACAAAACCAACAGATAATTGAAAATCAAGTGGAGTCAATGGTGTGTTGTTAATTCATGGGCTCAAACCTGGCAGCATGGCTAAGGGAAGGGTGTCTTGGTCTCCACAAGTATCAACTGATGAAATTTAAAATTAAGATTTATGACACTATCACCATCACAAGCTTGTCCAACAGGATTTCTTACAGATTCCTAAACTATCAAAACCACATTAATGCTGGTCTTTAGTAGGTGATCCATAAATCTCTTCATGATAGAGGCTCAAGATATCATTCAAATTTTGGCCAGATGTTATGGTTAAAAATGGGATATTGTTTCTCAGAGAAAAAACTTTTTCACGGTCATGACTTCCCCTAGCCACCAAAGGCCTGTTCTAAGGCTGCAAATTAAAAGTCCCAATAAGTATGTTATCATTGTGCAATAAAATAGCTCTGCCAAAAAGACAAAAAACAAAACAAAACAAAAAAGCAGCAGCATATGAAATCCCAAGGGATGTCATTCCTTAGCCTGAAAAATATTGCTTCTTGATGAGAAAAAAGGCAGTCATAAGCTGCACATTGTTAGATTATTCTTCTGGGTTTCTTGGCAGTCAGTCCGGAAAAACTATTTCTTCAGTATAAATATATATATAATCTTAGTTAGAACAACATAAATTAGGGAAGCAAAAAAAAAAAAAAAAAAAACCAACATAGCAATTCCAGATATCTGTTGGTGTGTTGTAGCGCTAGGCATAGTCTTCCAAACCCTAAAATGTGTGTGGGACTTAAGAACACCACTACACAATTGTCACTCTCTTCCTGAGATGTGGCTGCCCATTTATAAATAAATTTTGTTTGTAAACTTCATCTCCTTTGGCAATACCAAGCGCTGAAGGCACTCAGGAAATATAAAGGTACTTTTTTGAAGTTTTAACTCAGTATAAATGAAGATGCATCCATATTAAAATCTCAGCCCTGCTCATGGTTTTTCTCTGCTAAGCCTCATACTTCATGAATCATTGCTATAACTCTCAAGTTGGTTTCCAGGAGGACTCTCTTCTTTAATGTTTTTTGTTCCTAAAAAATGGTAACATTTCAACTTCTGCTTCCTGGGGAAGGATTTTGCAAAAGTGTTATAAAGACAGAAAATACCCCATGAGCTTCCAAAGTGTAGGTAGCAAGAGTATTTATTATTATGCTGGGAGAAAAACAAAAGGGATATAAAAAGTGATTCACAAGGACAAAAAACTATCTGTTATTCAGTAGAAGGAGGAAAAGATGCCTTCCATGGACTCATCATGCCATTTTTTATTTTTACATGTCTTCTCTTCCATATTCTTTGGGTGGAATATCAGATGAGGTAAATGCAGTACAGCAGTTATTATGTTCATCTGAAAGATGGTAATTAAATGAAATAGAAAAGTGTAGCACACCAAGATGATGTATACTTATAGAAATGCATGTGACTGACCAGTCTTCATGGCAACTGGATTTTTCTTATTTGTGTGAATTTCATCAACTGCATCTTCTGCCTTCATTTCCTTCCTTTTTTTTTTTTTTTCCCTATTCAATTTTGCATTGTTTTCTGGGATCTTTTAAACCAATATTATGCCCCACTGACAAATTTTCCTATAGGAATGTGATAGCCATCAGGAGAACACTATCATTCAGATGAAATAAGACTCCCAAAGGAGTCCCTTAAGAGCTAGAAATCCTATAAACTGCCTACTGAAAGGTAACCCAACTTGTGATTTTGTCTTTTAAAGTAAAATATTAGGGATGCTTTATAGATTTGAAGCATTTTTCATTATGGGAAAGAAAGGATCACTGTCTTCTTAGGCTATCAATATATATTTGTGAGGCAGCAATAATTCTTCCAGCGAATTTCATGTTCCCATTGAAATGTCTTCACTTTTTTTGATCAAAGCAAGAATTTCAGATTGATACAATGTGGATGAGATCTAAAAATAAAGTCTCTTGGCAATTGTGTTAAAATAAGTATTGCTACTAGTTTGATGTAAATAGAAGGAGAACCATTTCCTAAAAATTACTTCTATTGCCTCTGGGCATAATCACCCAGGTGGAGAAATGGCACCTGCTATTCTTTAAGTCATTTATCATTTCTGTGGGGGAAAAAAAATCTCTGGAGAGCACATCCTTATCTGTAGGGAAGAGGTCAGTACTGCTCTATTCCTGTCTTTGGGATGCCTGCATGGCTATTTGGTTGATGGTGCAATAAGAATTGTAAGTAAGAATGATGACACTCATGGACAATGATGCATTCAAGTCTGCTGCAATTAGCTCTTTCTCCCTCTGACACTAAACTTCTGGCATTAGACCTCTCTGCACCTTGGTTTATCCACCTGTGAAATGAGGGGAAAGACACCGACCTCTCTTGTAAAACTAGTCTGAGATTTACTGCTGAAAAGCACCTACCTACAAATTAGGCAGAATATTTAATAGCACATGTAACAAGAGCACAAACTCCACTGGCTTGTAAATTCTCATCTGGGAGACGCACTCTTGTGACATTCACTCCTGTCTGAACTCGAATAAAACTGGTCATTTTACCTGAGACTGACAGAGCTTAAAATTTTACTTGGTTTTCAGGACATCTCTTATTCCCTGAATTAGGCACTGCCCTGGGGGCAAATGTAAATTCTACTTTGAGAATGCCATAGAACAAAAGGATGATAATCACAGAATCATAGGATGATTTTGGTTGGAAGGGACCTTAAAGACCATCCAGTCCCACCCCCTGCCATGTCAGGAACACCTTCCACTGTGTCCCAGGGTGCTCCAAGCCCCATCCAACCCGGCCTTGGGCATTTCCAGGGATCCAGGGGCAGCCTCAGCTTCTCTGGGATAATAACAGAAAGTACAAGGCTTTCTAGTTACAAAAAGATGTTGGAAAAATGAGTATCCTTCTGTGTGAAGGGTCAATACAAAAGGGTCCTTTATTGGGTCTGGTTTAGTGGACAGAACACTGCCAGGACAAATGCACGAGGGCCAGCCAGCAATGCTAGGGTTCCTCTTGCACATTGTCAAGAGCAAAAAAATCTGTCAAAACCATGATGCACACAAGAAAAGAGGTGTCCTTGGTGCAGGAGATCTACTGGTAGGATCACTCCAGCCATCTGGATGGCCCTTCAGCCACCTCCTCCTGAGGCCATTTCTTCCTGATGACAGTGGGGTGACAGCATCCCCTGGGTGTTCAGTGACACCACCTGCAGTTACACAGTTTAGTTGCAGATGTTCACCCTCCTGTCTTTACCCTGTAGCCTTTACCTGTGTTTCATATAGCAGTGGAGGCAGAGTGCTTGTTGAGTAAGTTTATAATATTTTTTCATTAGGAATTTACATATAGGTGGAATATGACTGGGAACCTAATGAGCTACTTTGTAATTTGATGAAACAGTGTGACCTGCCAAGGGACTTAGCCCAAGGAGTTTTGTGTGCTAATCTGATGCTAAGCACAAGGAGGACTTCAGGGATATCAGCTTCTCCTGGGTGTCTTGCCCACTGTTGCAACTGCATGGCTATAATTAACATCAATCATGCCAGAGAAACGGAAGACCAAAAGCTACCTGGGGGACTACAGTCCTGGGAATGAGAACCTGTGCTAGCCAACACTGTCACTGGGGAGTAATTAGGTCCTCTGCAAATCCTGGTAGGAGTCTCACATCTCCAGCTGGCACATCTTGCTTAAGCATTGAGTATGAGCTGACTGAGGACTCCACTAGAGATGGTTTAATACCGAGAGTTAATAAAAAGGAGAGAGCTGCCAGCACTTTGGACAGCATTCTTGGAGTGAGAATTAATCCCTCTTCCCCGTAATATTTTAACTAGTGTGAATACATCAATACCATCCACATTTTAAGTATCCTGCTTCATGATTCATGATGAATCAGAGGATGCAGCCGCCCTGTGCTCTGCTCAGGTAGGGTGTGAAAGTGAAGCAGAAAGTGCCATCAAGTCATAACAGTAGACTTGGTTTGTAAACCCCACTTCATTCCCTGTGTTTCAAAGCCTTTCCACTATTAATTAATTAAAACCTTGCCACAGCTCTATGAATTGGGCAAGGGCTGTTATCTCATTCTATCAGCCAGTGAACGTGGAGACCCTGGAGGCCACACTGAGACTGTCTGCTTTAGGCACTCAATTTATTCATTGCAACATCTAAAGTAAAAGAGGTGCTTGGCTCCAGCAGGATGATTCAGATCTCCTAGGGCAGGTGCCTATGCAAACCATACAGGCAAGGCAGTGACAGATGCCTCTGAAGTAGGACCCAAGTGATGTTCACACGTTTCTCCATCAACAGAACAGAGAGCTGTAGGCCCTTCATAGGATGATTTAATGTGGTTACATGCAGCCACTCCAGGCATAAGCACTAGGAAGTATTATTCTCACAAGTGTGGCTGGGTAATTGCTTTATTCAAGGCTCAACAGTGCACAAACCTGCTTATGTGGGAATCAAAATATAAATTCCCCTCTGAAGGGCAAGCACCTGGGTTGTGGGATAAGTGAGAGGAAGCAGAAGATAGTTATGATTTGAGCACTGATCCTGAAAATAGAAATGTAGAGATCTAGGCTGTCCAGAACAAGGGGGGTCTGGCCCCAGCACTTCCCATTGCCCCAGCTATTCCAGGAGACAGGTAAGGCTGGAGTGGAGGCACCGAGGTAACCACTCAACAACCAGCAGCGTAGGATGAGAGACTAGAGACATCAACCCAGTAAACAGGGAGGTCTTTTGCTTGTAAATCCTCTATTGCAGACCTCTATCAGATAAATGGCACGAATTGAGTTAGCAGGGGAACAGGCCTTCCCTGTGACCCAGACTCAGCTGCCACTTAGGAATGCCTGGGTGCTTCCACACTGCCAGCCTGACATGTCTGGCATCTCTCCTGTAACCTGGTACCCAAGCCCCCACTCTCTGCAGTTATTAGCTGGCCATTAGGAAGCCATTGTTCCCATCTGAGAGGAAAGCTGGGCATGGCAAAGCTGACCTGTGCTGCAGGTTCTGCTCCAGGCACAGCCTGGACAAGCACCACACAGCTTTGTCTCTTCACCTGCTGCAATATTGCAGTGCTAGCCTCAAGCCTCAATACCCTCAATACCAATAACCCTCTTGCCACTCTCCAGAGCACACAGGAAGCACGTGGCTGCAGAAAAAAATAAACATTTTGGCATCTGCACTATGAAACAAACAAACAAATAAAACCCAAACACAAACCCCCAAACCTACAATGCCAGAAATACTCAGAATTTTGCACCAGGTCTATAGGGTGATGTTGTCCAGTGGAGACCAGGATCAAGAGTTGTGCATCGTGGATGATCTGCCAGCTCCAGCTGCTAGCAGCTCTTAGCTGTGTGAACACAAACCAGCCTGCATCAAGCAGTTCAGAGACATAGACTGTCTTTCTGCTTTGGACCACATAAAGAGTATGAACATGCTCCAAATTTCTCTTTCTGGAGTGCTTTGTGCTAGCCTGAAATCACCTGAAAATTTGGTAAAACTGTGGCTTAATGAGGCGGGCTCTTTTCCACACCTTATGAGATATTAGCAGCCTCTTACCCACTTTGTGAGTCATGATGGACTATCACAGGCTGTCAGTCACTGAACACAAACAAAACCATATGCTTTTGTGTCTAAGTTTCTCTCAGGTCTAAAACACACTGTCCAGATTTACATGCAACAGTCTCTCTGGGAGGTTTCTCTTCAGATGAAACAGACGGAGCCATTCCCTGGGACTTAGACACTTCTAGTTCATTCTCACAGGGACTTAAGTTGACTCATGAATGGTCTAAATCACATTCACTGACTTCTTCAAGCTATGCAGTATCTCGGGAACAGAGCTGAGAAAACGACTCATGAGTTCTGAACCTGGGCTTGAGCCTGATTTATTACCATTTTTACCTGCTAGGGGTTTCTTTGATCTCAGCAAGACTCTTCACTGATTAGCAGCAGAGAAGGAGAATTTGGGTTAATGCATGCTCTACCCACTCTTTAACATAAGAGTGGCTCCTATTAGCTCTTTAGCAGTTTGTCTTTTTGTGCAAGAACTTGCACAGCTGACTTGGCTAAACTTTTAATGGGCGCGCTTCTCATGTGGGAGGAAATGTTAAGCACTGCTTATTGTTACTTGGAATTACACACCCAAATGCCATAACTCCATCCAGAGTTCCCAGGCTACACTACTATATCACAAATAAGATCTTCCTCACCGCCTAAAGTAATGTCATGATGCAGTGCAGGAGCCAAGGAATGCTGGGTTTGCAAAACACACACATTGCTTCAGATTGCAATGAATTCATTTAAGAGGAGATCAGGCAGCAAACCATTAATTTCAGCGCAATATATTTCCCTGCTCTTCTTATTTACCGAGGTGTTGTCTCAGCAGATCAAATCAATGAAATTACAGCAGAGCACTGACAGCAGCCGATATCTGCCTAGCATCTTGGGGAGGCATCCCTTTATCAACTGCTTCCAGCTTCTGCCTGATACATCTCCACTGTTTTGTCTGTCCTGCTGGAAATAGGAAAGTTAAAGTTTTCCAGTGTAACTGGCTGAGTCAGGAGCTCCTGTGAGCAGCCAGGCACAGGCACAGATCTTGGCTGTCCTGTGAGCAGCAAACCCAGCCCCACCGTGCCAGAGGAGGTGTGCTGCTCTCCCTGGGTGCACTTCTGGAGGCCACGTGTAGGGCATACACAACTCCACCCTCAGCTGAGGTGGGAAACTTGTTCAAAGTGGTTTTGAGGTTTTGTTAAGAAGCAAAACAGGAAATCTGCATGAATTTGGAGTTTAACTATGTTTTTTAAACTTGTTGCTCCCAGAATTTATTTTTTTTAAATAAAAATTTAATAAATATTGGGATGACAAACTTTCTGCAGCTGACTTCATCCCTAGTTTTTACTGGTGCAGATGAGACTTCAGGCAGCAAAGACACCCTGTAGCAGTCCAGGGAATTTATTTTTTTTTCTTTCCTTTTTTTAGCAAACCAAGCAACTCAAAGGCTGTGTCAACTTACTTAAGTGCTCTTTATGCCAACTAATCATAGCTGGCACAAAAAACCAATGCTGACTCTTGCTCCCTTTCCTGCCTACGGTGGAGGCGGGGAAGGCCAGAGACACAGAGCTGTGATGGCAAGTCTGTGCCATCTGGAGAAATTCTGTATCCTCAGCTCAGCTGCTTGGGACTTAATTGCCTCAAAAAATCAGTGAAGAGGACAACACCAGAGGGGTAAAAAGCACCAGAATAAGCCTTCTTGAGCCAACAGGCTGACCCACATATCCAGTGCCACTACCACAGCTGAGGGCACCTGGTGCCCCTGTCCCTTCCTTCCTCAACTTTCCCTCTGGTAACTTTGAAAACCACGAGAGCTGGTTTAATAGCCTGCAGTAGTGTGGGCCCTCCCCAGCCCTGAGAAAGCGATGGTGAAACCACCACGTTTCCCCACGAGATGGGGATGGGAATGTTATTACTACTGACCTCAATGTAGGACCTAATCGCAGTAAAAACTCCAGCAGCAGCACCACAAGCTGCTGAGCTTTGTGGTACATTGCTGATTCACATTCTGTGACACTCTTTGCTGAGCAGACTCTACCCAGGTGTCTCCACAAGTGTGTTTTCTGTTCTGTGTAAGGCTGAGTTTGGGTCAGGTTCTCGGAGGAGACAGCCTGGTGTCATTCACAAGCAACTGCACTAAGACAAGAGAATTGCTTGGTGTAACTCAAATTGGCTGGGCTTTATTTTGCAGTTGGGATCCCAACAAGCTCCTCAGAGTTTTCTCCCAGTTAATTTGAGGTGTCTCTGTGTGCTGCAGAAGGCACAAGCAACGCTTTCGCCGCTGCTCCAGCATCACTCTGACGTCAGCACTTTGATTTGATTTTCTGTCACTGTTCTTACAGATTAAATTTCAACCAGTGACCCACAGCTTGATAGCTCATTAGCAAATCCCTTGGAGCCATCCAGTCCTGCCCTTGTTTGACAGTTAACTCTGCATTGCACAAAGTCCTGAGGCCTCCTGAAGGCTGCACTGCACCATGAGAGAGCTAGGTCAGACTCAGTGCAGCTGCAAAAGCCTATGGGGATCTCTGCCCATGTGCATGTTTTCAATGACAAATCACTAATGGTTCTTATTATGAGTCCTTGGGTCTTTTCAAGTCAATGAGATTGTGTAAAAACTCCTCCATGGACAGTCAAAGCTTTTCTTTCCCATCCCTCCCCACAGCCCTTTATCTACAGGAGAATAATTCTGACTTCCTTCTTGTTGAGACCTTAAAAACAGGACATTCTTTCTCCTTTTGTTCTTCAACATCATTATGGCAATCACGCAGACTGAGCCCTTTCCAGTTTTCTCTTGCTATGACACATGGATATAAAACTCCTGGAAGGCAGTGGGAATGGAGAAGCAGCCTCAGATCATGTCCTGGAGGTCAGACCCCAACTCAGCTTTGCAGCTGAGTGGGTCAGGATGCAGGTTGCTCTGAGTGCATCAGGATCCCCCTCACTGGCAGATGCCTTAAGTTCAGATGTTCCTGTGCCCAGCTTTGAGTCACACTGACCAGCAGGTTTGTAGCAAAGGTGCAGCCCTGGTACTGTTTTACCTCCTCCATGCATCCAAGCAGCCCTGCACCTACACTGTCAGTGCCAAGAAAGAGCATTGTGTACAGTCCAGAGCTAAAGAAAACAGGCTTCCCTCGAACTCTTCTTAAACTGCCACTTACACAAGTACCCAGGCTGCCACCATCAAAGTCTTGACAGACCCACTCCCTCCAAGTAAGAAAATCTTATAAGTGTTGAACCAAGGCTATTTTCAGCACCTGGCAGGTTGGACCCTGGCACGCCCAGTGTCCTGCTCTGGTGTGCCACTGGAGCTGTGGATGGAACTTTCCAGCCCCACAGCGTCCTTTTGCCTCAGCAGATGCTCCACTCCCGAAGTCAACCTCCCTAATTTCAATGGGGAGACACTTGATTTATGCTGGGCTGAGATGAGAATCTGGCCGTGGTTCTTTATCGCCTTTTAAAGCCAAGAGCCCAGCAGAGGCCAATTGTCTCTGACGTGAAGCAGCTGCACACCCAACGTGGAATCTGCACAACTTCATAAACTAGCAGTGGTCTGAATAAAAACTTCAAACAAGGCGTTCTGGCATTGGCCAGAGAGAGTGAAGATAAATAGCTGGGAGACGCCAAGTTGTGAAGGAGGAACTGCTTGACTGCTGGACAGAGAGCAAAGTAAGAAGCAGAAATTAGGCAGGGTGCTGGGAGGCTTGTAACACTCCCAAAAAGCAAAAGGGTCACAGAATTTAATTTGATTAATTCATCGCTGGTCTAAAGGACTTTGTACTGAGCCTCAGGCAGTGCAATAAACATACAATCATTAAGAGAGGAAATAAAAGTTAGCTTAGGTGATAAATAGTCCTGCTTCCTCTCCCACTCCTGCTTCCCTCCTGTTTCTTCTCTCCTTGGTCAGTGCAGACATTGGAAGCAACACAATCAAGAGGTAGCCTTCAAACAACAACAACAAAGACAAAACTCACTGTATGTAAATTACCTTAGTCAAAACACTTTCAAGGAAAGCTCTGCTTCACTTTCCCCATCAGCAGCACGCCCCTTTAGGATACACCAGAGGCAGAGAGGAGCAGCAGTCACGCTGGCTTGCTTTCCTCTCCACAGGACTGATAAAAAACTTTGTGGAAAACAAGGACATTTATTCTAAAGGGGCAGATAATGCTGCTGGAAGTCGTTTCAGTAGTTTGGGTTTGCTTGGTTTGTTTGGTTTCCTAAACATTCAGGGTCCTAAACAGCTGTTTTGATGAATGTAACTGTATTTACAAATAAATACAGTTTGTTTTTTTTAAAGCTCTGATGGTAACTTTTATGGGCCAGATGGCACAAACACTCACCCTGTAACTGTACAGTACTTGTCCCTCATCACAGGACACAGTGGGAGGGGAAAAAAAAAAAAACCCTACTAAAACTGGGGCTTGGAAAACTTCTGCAGCTGCTGGAAGCTATGTAGGAGCCTGGGGTGTCTGAGAAAACCCCAGCAGAGGCAGAGCTGGGGAAAGGGAGGGTGACTGATAGCCCACACATCCTCAGTCAGTGAGGTTCTCACCTGGCTCTTGTCCTGCCCACTTCGAGCACTGCCATGGGTCTAATGCTGCATTCTCTGGGCACTGGTGAGCATCAGAGCTCGCTGAGGCACTGTGGGGCAGGAAGCTGCTTTTATCTCCTTCACCCACTCAAACACTGAGGTTAATTAGGACTTTTTTTTTTCTGCAGTTACACGAGAAAACTGAGATATGGAAGATGAAAATCCTAGACCATACATCAGTCTGTCTCTGAATTTATGCACTCAGTGCCATGCAAAACCCAGGTCCTGTTGAGTCAAATCTTCGCTACTGAAGAAGGCCAGGTGACTATTTCTGTGTTTTTCTGGATATCTATTCAACTTCCTGCATCACCTGACATTCCCTTCTCCTCTCTTGTTTCAGTGTGCAAAGGTTCATCCACAGGTATATATGCAAGACCCAGCCAGAAACAGGCATTAATTTTATGTCTTTGAGCTGGTCAGGTGAGAGAATGTTCATCACACATGATGTTCATAGAAACACAGAAGCATTAAAGCTGGAGAAAGCCACTAAGATACCAGGTCCAACAATTCCCCCAGCACTGACAAGGCCCATCACTAAATCACCCCTTTTGCATGTTTTTGGACACTTCCAGGGACAATGACTCCACCACTTCACTGGGCAGCCTGTTTCGATTCTTTAAAACATTTTCAGTGAAGAAGTCTCCCATAATATCCAATCTAAACATCCTCTCAAGCAACTTGAGGCCATTTCCTCTTTTCCTATTGCTTGTTACCTGAGAGAAGAACAACCCCCACCTGGCTGCCCCTCCTGTCAGGAGTTGTGCAGAGCTACAAGGTCCCCCCCAAGCCTCCTTTTCTCCAGGTTGAGCCCCTTTCCCCATCTCCCTCAGCCCCTCCTCATCTGATTTGTGCTCCAGACACTTCTCCAGGTCTGTTGCCTTTCTCTGGACATGCTCCAGCACCTCAACACCCTTCTTGCCATAAGGGACCCAAACCAGTGGGTCAAACTGTGTGGTCCTACTGTTCACACTCTCTCTGAAATAGTGCATTCACTGGAGAACAATGAACCAACATTGGGATTCCAGGCCTATGTAAAATGATATTTGTGGAAGGTATTATCATATGAAAAATCAGCAAAGTTTAATTAATAAGGCAATTGGCTAACACTATTTGCCTACATCTGCCACATAGATTTAGAACAAATATGCTTATCCACTACTGAGGTATTGATCCCTTCTCATTGTAAAACTGTGACTGATCGGGGCTAAAGCTGATACTGATTCCTTCAAGAGTGAAACCAGCCCTGCACAAAACATGTGAGGAGGAAAGGTCAAGCCAGAAATTCAAGTCAGAAGAAATTCAGCTAAATAGCACTGCTGGATGTTGAAGGGAGGGGAAGCCTGGGAGACTTGTAGGTAAGTTAAGCATTAATTTATAAAGCGTGTTTTTCATGCTAGCTATCCTGCATTCAGAGACTGATGATTACTGCATATGATTAACTTTATATTCCTGAAAATATACTATGAGTGGTGTCTGTGCTGTATCTGATAAAACCAATGCACTTCCTAGCTGATTTTTGAGCCATGACACCCAATACACAAGCAAGGCAATCTTTGTTCATATAATCATTGTTTAAAAAAAACAACAGGGAGGCATAAACAGTGCGACAGTAAAGTAGCACAGGCCTTGATTAGTCTCACTACAAAGAAAAACAAAGTGTAGCCCTGCATATAGCTCCTCTCAACCTCTGCTTCACCTCCAGCTACATCCTGGCCTGCAGTGACTGTACCTAGGACATAATCTGGCAGGTTGTACACGCAAATTGCCATCTTATCCATGCATCTTAAAAGGTCAAATGTGCTTTTCCTCACCATTCCACCTCAGGAAAGAGGTAAGAGATAAACAATCTTTTTTTCTGCGGGATGAGCTATGGCGTTGAGGCTGCTCATCAGCAATGGAAGTCTCTTCTCCAGCAGGAGGAAACAAGCAGACACACGACAAGGAGATGTGGAGTTTGCCACGAGGGCCTCTTTAAAACAGCTCTGCTCTCAGTCTCCCCAGCCCAGCTGCAGCACCAATCTGTGACCTCTCCCTGGGTCCCTCAGCTGGGGCTTCACTAACTCCTGAAAATCAGATGAAGGGCTCAGCCATCCAGCTGTGCACGGTGCCTCAGGTCACACAGTGCCTCCAGAGGGACTCCAAGACTGTTTTGCAAGTGTGTGGAGGTGTACCTCTGAATGTGGGAAGGAAGGAGTCAGCTGAGCCAATGCTTGGTGCACACAGCTTGACAGCTCAGTCTAAGATGTGCCCAAGTATCTTTGGCAAGGCAGGATCAGAAACACTTTGTGCTGTATTCTTGCCTGTAGGCCAGGCTAACGCCACTGGAATAGTCTTCAGCTAAATAAAAAAGCACTGTTAAATTAGTTTTGATTAGTTAGTCTTTCTAAATGCAGGAGGGTTGGACGAGCACAAGAAATTTAGCAAAAATAACAATTTCAGAAAAAGGCACCAGGATGCAACAGTAGATGAGGAGTGGTTAGGAAGAGTTGTTAGCTTGTTGTTATGGAAGGAAGGAGAACACCAGCTTCTCCAGAACACTGGTGTAGAAACAGGCCACTGGGAAATTAGCCATATGCACTAACACTGCACATTTAGCCCACAGTAGTCCCAAAAGATGTACATTGGCTCAAAGCTCACAAGGTCTCCACTTAAGAATGGCCAGTGATGGTCCAGGCTGCTGCAGGAAGGAAATGGACTTTTGTTGTGACCAACCAAAGTAACTGGTGACCCTCCCTTAATGGGTCTGCTCACTTCAGGCACAGATTTCCACATCAAATCACAGAATCATGGAATAGTTTGGTTGGAAGGGACCTTTAAAGGTCATCTATTTCCAAACCTCCTGGGCTGAGCTGGGACACCTTCCACCAGAAACAGTACTGAAACTTCAACCAAGTCCATGAACAATTCCAGGAACGGGACATCCATAATTTCTCTGGGAAACCTGTGCCAGGCACCTTTCTTGAGCCAGGACTGCAACCAGCTTCTCCAAAAGGTATGAAGGAGAACACTTCCCTTTATGGCTTATATCTTTCTAGATAGTAAAATAATACCTAGGCTTAAAAATTGTACAACAGGACTGTTTTCACCCATAAGCAGGACCACTATTCATCACCAAGGAGCACCAAACTTCTCAGAAATGGCTAAGAGCTGTCACAACAGAGGCAAAAACATAAATTAACAACAATACAATGGTACCTGCAGCTGCAAACCACACTGAAACAAATTATAGTGCCTGAATTGCCAAAAAAACCATTAATGGATCTCTCATCCCTCTCATCACAGATATATCCACTGAGTGTGGGTAGGTTTTCCTGCCTATTTTATCTCCAGAACAATGCAATGAAGTTGCAAATGGCACTACTGAGCACACCAAAATGCCACTGCAGCAGAGATAACACTAAAATTGTGATATAAATCTAATTTCAGCTTCCATCAGAATATTCAGAATGTCTCCTCTTATCTCTAGTATGTATTATTTTTAAGTTGTGAAAGATGACAAATACTGAAAGGAAAGAGGAATCAGGCTATGGAAGTTGCCTCCTGGGATGGACATATATGTCCTCATAGGGCTTTTTTTTTCTTCCTTTTATCTTATATTTTCCTGATTAGTCAATCCCTGTTTAACCTCCTCAGGGAAATGCAAGGTGAGATAGGAGCAAGAAGGTGAAGGTTATCATGGAAGAGAGCAATCCTCCCTCTGTGTGAACTGGTTAAATAGTTATGGCTAGACTCAAGTGCAGACCTCTGCTGGGAATCCCAGTGAAGGTCAAAGGCAGAGAGGAAAAAAAGCTGCACTGAGATCTTAGGCATTCATCAGCAGACAGATGTTTCTAGGCTTTAATGAGCAGTCTTGGCTCCAGGCCTTTCTTGGCAGAGCTGTTTAGTTTTAGTATTTTTCCTTGTGGTGCAAGGTATGGCTCTGGTTATCTGGCTCTGCTTAGCTAGCTGCTGATGATTTTTCCATCTAAATAATAGCATGACAATGAAGAAATAGATTAATAATCTGAGAGGTGATGGATTAGGTCATAGGGAATGCTGTGCGGCTGTAAGCATGAAGAGCAAAAAATAAATAAAAACACTAACTTCAGTTTAAACAAGAGCTAGTTTAAAAAGTTTAAACTGCAAATGTTATGGCACTCCCATGACAAGTTCTAGCCCTCCATCTTATACTTTTATTGTCATGGGGAATAAACTGAAGGAAAATGACATGAAATCGACTTTTTCTTTACTAATTCCATCTTCAAATCAGTCTGGTGGGGATCATGCCCCTACTTTGGAAACCAATTTGAGTTCAACACTGTTGGGAATTTTGACAGTTTGCTATGCCTTAGTGAACTATATTGAAAATTACAGATTTAGCAAACATCTTCTGTTCAAAGAGCAAAAAGGCTACAAATGCAAAGGCTGTTAACAAACTGTGAAAAATGTGAACTTCCATTTAAAAAAAAAATTGAAAAATAAGCTTGCTAAACACTTTGAAGCCTTTTAATCCTATGTGCCAGGACCCTACTTCCTTAATGAAATAGCCACTGCAGCACTTGGTGGAGAATACCTTTGTTCCTTGTCAGGCATGTTGCAACTCTGATGTTCAGAAGCTTATTTAAATTTCTTTTCCTATATTTTTGGATGTATCATTTTTTGATGTCACAGCTGGTCTAATATAATATGATATCATGAATGGGAATGTTTCTTGGTATAATCTGTCATTTCAGACCGCTTTTCACTACTGTATTTCAGATTCTGGTCTCAGTGAAGGAATTGGAAATGTTTATGTGGCTTAAGCATGAGCAGTCCTTGGAACTCAATCAGTTACAAGTCAGTAAAAAACTTTAGATCCTTACATTGGTAAGTTGTACAAATTCTCTGCTCCTGTGTTCTCAGTTAATTTTCTTTTAATTTTGAAGGCGAGCAGCTATTTTTCTTTGAAGCCCTTTTTTAGCACATCAGAATCTCATCCACCACTGGCTGGTTCAGAAAAGCTCACCCCTTTCCAGAGCTAAGTGTGAAATCTGCTTTGTGATAAATATCTGATGGAGTAGAAGCACTGGGCTTGCTCCCAAGCTAAATTCATTTGTAATGCACCAAAACACCTGCCTCTGTGTCATCACAAAAGCAGCTCCCTATTGTAAAGTACAATTCAGTCTCAGGCAAGATTCAGATTCCCTTTTTCCCCACTCTGCAGGAGAGGAACAGATGTCCTTAGCAGCTGAAAGGAGCTTCCTCCCTCTTCATCTACCCAGCTTATATTTCCAAGTCATGAGACCTAAAACTCTTCAGAGTCCATTGGAGAGGGTTTGTTTCCATGACACCAGTCCCTTCCCACAGTCACTCAATGCTCAGGATATTTATTTTACATGACACCTGCGGACTGGAAGTGACAGATTTACATTAGAACTGTACCCAGGATCTCTAAATATTCAGCCCAGACATCACCATGGTGGACGCCTCTGGATCAGCAGTAGAACACATTAATGAGACACAGACTCACCTGTCTGGTCCACCCCATCAACAAATGGGTTTTGGTCACTTTCTGGGCCAGACCAGAGACTCTCTGCTCTTTTCCCAAATGCTGGACAGTAACTTTGATCATGTGATGTTAGACACTGATTAGAGGGATGACCAGCTCTCCAACAGAAATTGCAATTGCTGCTGTTGCAGAATGCAATGGTCAGATTTTAGGAAGAAGTGCAACAAAACATGAGAAATAGGCAAAGGCAGTTCAAATATTTATAAAAGTACTGTGTAACAACTCGAAGACTTGTAAAACATTGGCCAACTAAGATGTGGCCAACTTTCTTGTTGATCACCCCTAAGTTTGGATAAAGATGACAGTCAGCTACAAAAGGCAGAAAAGTTATTATCTCATAAATGTATTTGCTGTAAATGGTGAGTCCCTCTTTGTTCAGCATTGAAATTCAAGTGCAGTAAATAGTCAAAGTAAAATAGAGTAAAACAAAGCTTACCTGAAGAGGCTGAAGAATCAAAAGTACTTCTGTCCTTCCTATTTGTCTTGAAGGGCTGAATGTCCTTTTCCCTGTAAGTTCCAAAGCCTTCAAAGCTTCTTCTTTTATTCCCACTTGCATCATTGTCCCGCTTCTCACTCGAGGAATTTATTTCACCAAACATGTCCAGGGACTCTGACCTTCCATTACTCTCAGTATTACCAGAGTATCTCTTTGTGCAAGAGTCAATGGGATCACTGCTTGAGTCACTTTTATCTTTACTCTGTGACCACTGCTGGGCGTCAGAAAGTGACAGCGTAGACAGCGTATCCACTTCAAAGTTACTCTTTGAGCCTTTGTGCCCAGTTTCACAATGCTGGTGCTTCTGCTTCTCCTTATGCTTGCTCTTCTCGTTGAGCAAGGACAGGTCTTTGTCTGAGCCACTCAGCCTCTCGTTGATGGTGTGGCTGGAGAAGCCAGTGGACTTGCTGGCAAAGAGACCGCTCAGATCTTCGTGAGTCCCCAATATCCGCTCATCCTTATGCTTGTGCTTATGTTTGTGTTTCCTTTTGTGAAGTCGGCCACTTGAAAGGCTTGTTCCTCCAACCTTCGGAGGAGCCAAAGAGGACTGCATGTCTCCAAGGCCCATTCCCACAGGGGTTTGTAGGTGCACTCCGTGTTTTGCTTTGTGTTTGGCAGTGGTGGACATCTTCATATGAGAGCTTGCATGAAATTGGGGTGGGGGCACGGTAGGTCTCATAAATGGGGAAGCCGCTCCAAGCGTGTGAGACAGGTACAAAGGAGCTGGATACTGACCGTAGTAACCAAGATTCATCATAGGCATTGATGTGTAAGGCATTCCATAGGGTGCATAGTAACTCCCACTGGGAATAGGGTAACCGAACCCTTGTAAAAAAGGCACCTTTGTCATGGTGTCATTGGTTTTGGCAGGTCTACCACGCTTCTTCTTAGACTTCATATCAGAGGTCCTGCGAAGATAGAGCAATGGGTCATACTGGATATATGGCACAGGGTAGTAGTGATCAAAATTAATCCTGAAGATGCTGGGATATGGATTTTCATGATAAAATGTATAACTTCTATGGGAAATCCTGAACACTTGAAACTTATTGATGAGTTCCTCAAGGTCTGCCAGAAACTGGAGGTCATCTCTGTTCTGCAGGCTTTTCCTTTTCCTCTTGTGCTTTGGCTTTTTAATACTTTCATGAGAGAGAAAGTTATCCACAATGAGATGCTTCTGCCGGTGACCATGCCTGTTCTTTGTGCTGGTGTCAGATGGGATAGCCTCTGGATTGTCCAGGGTGCAGAAATCGAAGGAGTATCTCCGGCGGGATTCTGAGCTTTTCTCGGCTTGGTCAGAGGTACTGTTGTTGTCTGTACCTATCCCACTGTCGCTCGGTATGGTTTCCTCACTGTGAGACTCGCTCACTGGCGACAGCGTGACTTCTTTCAGAGAACCTATTTCACAGAGGTGAGAAGGTGAATTAGCCATTAGCCTGGGTGGAGACAGCTTCCAAGTTCCACTGTGCATTCCTTTCTGGGTTTTTGTAGGAAGAGCACTGATAGGTTGAAGATTTGGCATAGTTTTTAACTCTGAAAAATTAGTTTCAGTGCTTGCAGGGCTGAGGTTGCCGTTGATCCCCACTAATTGTGTTGAAAGCGGATGAATAGCTGCTGGTGACGATGCCACAAGTGACTGCAGGTTGGAAGGCACTGCTGGGTTTTCTGGCTGGCTGGAAACAGGCCTTGAGTGCTTGATGGCTGTCTTAGGTTCTTCCGGCTGAGGCTGCAGCTCTGCCCTTGGCTTTCTGCCCCGTTTTTTACCAATGTAGATAGTCCCCCTCTTGCTGACATTGATCTGCTTCCCTAGCCTGGCATCAATGGTGGTCGGCCCAGCACTAGATGGTGGCTGGACTTTTGCTTTCAGAGCTATGCTGCTGGAGCAGGAGGACAAGATCTGATTGAGAATGTTCTTCCTCTTGAGGGTTTTCATTTTATTAATGGTCTTGATGGTCTTCTTATCCAAGACCCCAAGTTTCCCAACCTTTTTGTGAAATTTGAGTTCACTGATGGGCTTGTCCTCTCCTGGAACCATCTGGGCAAACTTGGCCAGATTCCTTCTCCTCTTCCTTTTCTTTGTTCCTGGAAATTCACGATTGATTGGGCTCACTGGGCTGGTGGAGGTCCCCTCGTGAATGGTTTCAACAGTGAGCAAAGGCTGTTTCTTTGGTCGTCCTCTTTTTTTCTTGACAGGTGTGATCACAGTAAGACTGTCTGTGTTGGTATACAGAGGGCTGGATGGTGTGATGGGATAGGCTGAAGGAGGCTCCACCATCAGCTTATCAGACGCCGTCAGGGAGGTCTCCCGAAGAATAGATTTAGGTTTGCTGCAGGTCCACCGACGCTTAGCCGCATGTTTGGGGTGCTGGATGTCAGGTAACTTGCCAGCTGTGGAAAGATTGGTGGGTAGGAGAGTGGATGTCACGGGTAGAGGTTTTCTGGGTCGGGCAGCACTGTTGGGGGATGCTTTGTCTGTGAACACACCACTGTCAATTGCTACTAAGGGGGACTCATTTTCAATCACTTTCCCTGGCTTTGTGGCTCGAAGATCTTTTTTACTCCCCTCTGGTTGAGAGCTGGTCCTGTTTGCCATTTCACTGCTCAAAGCAAGCACGGAAGGTAGGCTTTTCTCCTGGATAGTTTTCTCTATGGAGGATTTAATGGATTGCCTCTTTTTCCTTTTGTGGCCAGACGCATCTGTTGTCGGAGACTTTATTGGGATAGTAATTCGTACGTGATTGGTGTCACTTTCACAAGTGCCGGCAGAAACGGGATTCTGCTTCGAGGGTGACATATCCAACATGCTGTCCATCGAGTAAGACTCCTTTTTCCCTTCCATGCTGTCATGGGATTTGCCGTCAAATGCTTTCTGAGCACTCTTTACCCACTCCATATCTGTGGTTTGCATGGTTTGGCTCATCAAGTCCTTTTTGCTGGACTTCTTCTTCGTAATTCCAGCGGGCTGATCGGGGGCCTCCAGCTGCACAGCTCCCTCTGGATCTCCAAGAGGCAAAAGCCCATTGCACTCGGAGGCACTGCTGGGCTGGGTGGCCGTGCTGATGCCATTGGGTGACGGGACTGTGCTGCAAATCGCCAGCTCCTTACTACTGACCGACAGCTGCCCCCAGGAGCTGCTGCTGCTGCTGCTGCTGCAGGACTTCTTGGCCTGGGATTTGCTGTAGGAAACTCCTGGCTCCAGAGCAGAGACCTTGGTGGCACTAATTGCTTCTCTGCTGGGCTCTGTGTTGATGAAGCAGCTCTGAGAAGCGGGTCCAGTGTCGGAGCTCACTGACCAGTCAACGTGGTGCTGGTTGCTACTTTTCTGCTGGTGTTTTGATTTTAAGGTGTCACTGGTGAAGTCTTGTTGGAGGCCCGGATCATAGTGCAGAGCAGAATGTTTTTGTGGCCTGTCATAAACCTGGAAGGGAGCAGAAAATAAACAGGAAAAAATAAAATTAGTTTAGCAGCCCATTCATAACCACTGGTTGCAGCTCTTTATTTATGCAGTGAATAACAACAATGACTTCGTAAGTTAGGAACCTTTCTAAAATCTTCCTATACTTGAGCCAAATTTGCATTTAGATTTCATGCACAGTAAACAAGTTTTTTTTGGTTTCCCTACTCTAAAAACAGTGGAAATATTTCTATAAATGCAAAATTACTAAGGGAACACATTCTATTGATTTTTAATTTAAAACACAAGTGAAATATCCCCTTTCAATGGATGAATGGTGCAACTCAACCTCCTGGTGAGAATGCCTTTTTTCCTGAAAAATAATCACTCGCAGAACTTGAGGCTCAACAGCAGCAATTAAACTCATTATTGTAAACAAGAAAACTGCAAAATTATCTTGGAAGTTGTAACAAACACGAGGAAAACCCATGGGTCCCCTTCCCTATGAAGGAAGATTCTGCAAAGATTTACTTGAATTTCCACATGGAAGCCATCCCTGCATACTTAGTGCTTAAAATCATATGCATAGCGTCAAGTGTGTGAGGCACACTTGTCAGGTTCAAGATTTGCACTACTCCCTTTCCATTTTAAAACTCTGCTATTTGCAATGTTGGTGAGAGATATTTTCAACATGATTTCTACTCTGACAGGAGCTCTTGAAGCCGCAGAGGTTACAGCAAGGGCAGAATTATGCTGAAGATTCTTACAAAGCAAAAGAAACTCTACTGTTTTTCTCTTGGTGGGCCTCCAGCTAAAAAAAAAACTGTTTACTTCAGCTGTAACTTTTTCCTTTTAAAGAAAAAGTATCTATCTATTTGTTTTTTACTTTCTTTGGTTGATCGGTTTGGGGATTTTTATTTGGTTTTTTTTTTGTTTTTTTTAAATTTTGTAAAGCTCCGGGTCAGACCGTACAACTGCTTTTGTACAAACTACTGACACTGCTGTGAATGCCAAATAAATGATGAGACTGAAAATAAAAACAAAACCAAGGAAAGAAAAGTAGATAATAAATACTGTGTGTCTTGTTCCTACAAACACCCTGTTACAATTAAGCTTCTATCAGTAGCCCATTAGATCTCCTTTTGGGGTGTTTGCAACGCAAATTTTGGGGCAAGCAGGCAAAAGGGAATAAGAGGGCTCTGAGTTGGGAAAATTAGGTGTCCCTAGTTGTGAGCAACTTCAGAGAAGTTTGAAAAGACAACCCCAAGCCCAGGGCACATTATTTAGTGGCCACTAAACATGCACATTATTGACAAATTGATGCTGAGCTATCTTTCATGCCCATATAAATATAGACATGTGGCTTTTCTGGAATAGGCAATAATGATGAAGTTGTTCTGGTCCATTGTCTGAGCAGCAATCAGGGAGTCTTAAATCCTGTGGATAGTTCAGCTGTCACACACATGGACCAGCCATGCTCAGGGAAAACAGAGATTTCCAGGAATTGTGGACTGAGAGAACGAAAGCATGCAGCTGTGGTGGAGCTGCAGATGTCGTGGGTGAGCGACACCCGGTTTCCTCAGCCTGAGAAAAGAGCTGAAAGCATAAACAGCCCTTGGGGAATGAATCCTTCTCCTCCTCTTCCTCACAGTGGCCTCCCACACACGACCTGTGCAGCACACAGAGGACACAACCCACACTGATGCCCTCCTTCAGAACAGGGGGCCCATCCACGTCCACATCTTCCCCTCCAGGGAGGGGAAACCAGCAGCACCAGCCCTGGAGTTTTGCAGCCTGTTTTATTTAAATTATTTGAAACTGATCCCAAAGCTCCTGAGGTTTTTCCTGGGCCACTTGGGTTTCTCCCACTAGGCTGGGTGTCCTGGCACAAGGAGGTGGGCAGGCCATGCCTTGGTGATGTCCCAGGGGGAGATGGCTGTGCATCACCCCAGCCTCACATAAAACTTCATCTCCGCCAGGTACCAGAACTCGTGATGGGAAGAAGCCCTGGAAATGCTGGGCTGAGGTCTGTCCCAGCCACACTGGGGCAGGGCCAGGCTGTTCCTGAACAGATCCCAGCTGGCTGGCTGCAGCCAAACCAGCCTCTTATACCCACGTTACTCCCGAGTGCTGAGCCGCGAAACTGAACGACCTGAAACATTTCGTTTGGAAGAGGTAAAAAAAAAAAATAAAGATAAAAATAAGAAGGAGGGTTACAGCAGGAAACAAAAAACCCATGGCACTCTGGCAACATCCTAGTCTCTCCATATCTATCACACACATGGAGATCCATGGTCTAGAAGGAGCCATAATCTCTGATCTGTATTTTAAGGCAGTTAATAAGGGCTCAGAATGGAGAGGCCAGCTATAGATCAGCCATGAATGCTGATATATGGCTTGGCTCCTCCAGCCCCATTTCCTTGGCCTGTACATTACACAGTGATGATGCAACTCCCAGCACATCCCTAATGATAGCCCTGTCACTGCTCCAGCAGCACAGGCCACCACCACATCCATCTTAAAATTCATGAGGAAGATATGCCCATGTCATCAAAGGTGCCAGCTCTGGAGGCATTTAATCACACAGACAAGCACTCCAATTTCAACAGGCCTTCAGAAAATGACCGGTCCACAGGATCAGGGGACTCCATTTCCTAAGCAGGATGTCAGAACTATATATCTGCCCTAGCACATTGCATTCTGCTGGGTTTCCTCATGAAACCTCTTCCAGCGAAACATTTATTGGCTCTGCCTTGCCAGACACATCCATACCACCCAAAAATAATTCCTCTGCAGCACAGTGACTGGAGACAATTTTGCTGCAGCAGGTTGGGTTTCAGGGGCTGAAATGGATATGTGGGGGCTGTTTACCTAAAAGCACTACTAAATCAGTTGAAAGTAACGTGGCCAAGTGTATTTTATTCCCCATGTATTCATCTGGGTTGCTGTTTGATCCCATTGGTCCTAATGCTTAGGCTTCAATTTTCCCTGCTGTCTGAGCACCATCCCAAAAAGCCAATAAGGCCTAGCTCAGCTAAGCCAAGACTCTGCTAAGATGACAGAGATTTCAAACCTGTCAGGATGGTAAGGGAATCTTAAGAAACTGATATCTTGGTACCTTTCACCCAAATTCCTTACTTTATTTGTCAGTAAGTATGTAATACACTCCAGCTCCGTGGGGCTGTTGGCTCAAATAGAGTTCCTGTGGCAGCCAGCCGAGACCAGCATCAAGAACAGTGGGCTTTTTTTTTAGGAAAACAGAAGGATTTATCTTTGTTTACTTTTTGGTTTATAAGACCCTAAAAGTGCTTCAAACTTCAGTGCTGGCCTCTGCCTGTCATTTGCCCTATCATTAAAGGGGATTTTCTTCCACAGCCAACCATTCTGCACTGAGAGTCTGCTCCTTCTTCTTTTGTGGAAGTAGAAATGTAAATTAACTCATGTAATTTTACTACGACTCAGAATACTATGTCAATATTTCTCCTCATATACAATTTACTGGGTGTTTTTAGTAGGTTAAAAAAAATCCCAACTTTCCTTTAAAGAAAATAAAATACACAAAAAGAAGATGATAGCTTTTGTAACTGCAAAAATGCTTGAGTACCCTGATCCAGCACATGTCTTAACCTTAGACTGTAAGAATAAGATTTCAATCCTTTTATTAGTGGAATAAGATTTGAATGACAAACTTGTGAGTTTCAGGCCTCAGCTTTGGCAGTGGTGGGCAGACCTGTGAGCAGGACAGACCCCACACACTGGTGGCACTGGTCACAGACAAGAAGTTTTATGCTGTGAGTTTTATGCTGTCCCTCCACTCCTGTGCAACCCTGCACCTGCAGACGTGATTAGTCCCCAAAAGAGTTTTATTCTGGTATCCAGCCCTCACAGCTGAGGAGATGATGCTGTGCCATCCCAGGAGGGGCAGCACCCTGCTCTGCAAGTAGTACCCAGCAGCAGAATCTATCAGCATCTTTTAGGATGCTTCCGTCTGCATACTTTTCCTCACATGCTGCTTCAATTCCAAATGCAAAAACTGGGGGCAGATGACAACAACAAAATCAATGGCCTGGTAATATAATAACAATGATTATTAAAAAAAAATTCCAAATTAAAAAAAACAACCTTAAAAAACTATGATGAAATATATATTTAGAAAATACAACGCCTGAAAAAAAAATTCTGAGTGCTTAAAGGGATGGTTCCCTCCTACTCCAAATGCACCTTTTTTAGGAGGTAACACACATAAAGCTTGTCAAGAATCTGGCTTGCAAATCAAAGTTAATACTACAACGCCCCCTCTTTAAATCATTCGCAGATCCATCTGTGTAATGGCTCCTCAAGTGTAATTCCCTATTAAGAGGCTTTATCTGGAGAGATAAGCAGCTGGTTCCCATGTCACTAATTGCTGTCTGCTGTGATTTTAAAACATCTGCACCATTGTGCTCTTCATTTTCATATTCTAATCACCCTGAAACTTGAAAAAGGTACATCATTGATTGTTTCTGTGGGTTAATTAGTACACAGTCTCCTTGTAGAGACAATTTAAAGGCAGTCAGAACCTCAATCAGCAAGTTTGTTTTAAAAATTAATAACATCAGGAGCGTCTGTGGGGATTGGCATCCACAGTGACACATCAGTGTGCTCTGAGGACATGCCATCCTTTGTTATCTCCTTCATAGGGATGGAAAGAAAATTGAAAAAAAAAAAAAGAAAAAGAAAAGAGAAAAGAAAAGCAGGAAAGTCTTCCCTAAACACATAATGTCACTTAAAACAGGGTATTGGGAAGTGCTTTCTTTTATCTCAGGGCCACCCCTGCCTCACCAGCAAGAGCAAATCTGAACGAATCAAAACATCACATAAAACCTCTGTGTGGTCTAGGAACTTGTAAACATTTTTTGCTGTCAATTTTGCCACCTAGGATCTGGCATCTCATTGGAAATCCATGGGGTGAACCTGTGATGCATGGGGGCACTTGCTGTGTGTTTCCTCCTGGGCTGGAAAGGTGCTGGATCCCCTGGTGCTGTCTCCTAAGCATGCAGAGGAGGGTTTTAGCTCAGGAACAGCAGTTTGCTGTGGCAGAGGTGCTGCATGCAGGGCAGACCTTCCTTGCACCCAGCCGGCTCAGAGGGAAGGCAGGGCTGAATTCAGAGCTGCTTAACTTGGGTTTATACCCAAAAGTACTCCAGACAATCCTTATACCAGAACTTTGGAGTCTAGCAAACTGTCAGCCTGAGATGTTCCAGGCTGAACGAATAAATCTGCAGGCACTGACTGAAAATGCAATAGGCATTCTGAAAAATCATTCTCTGTTCTTGTCCTGAGCTCCTAAAAACTGGAGAATCTCCAAATTATTTGTTCCCCTTGCAAAAGCTTTCTCTTTACTTTCTGCTTCCTAGACATGCATGAACACATGCTACTAGAGAAGAAAAAACCCTTTGAAAGAAAGAAAAAACTGAGATTTCTAGCTCCAACACATGAATAAATAATCCTGGCTCAGCTCATACTTTTGCTCAAAATAGAGCATTTCCCCTTGTGTCCCAATGGGACGGCTGTAACCTGCTCAATTGCAGGCTCTAATCAGAGCTACAGGTTAGGGATATTTCATGTCTTTTGGTGAGTGCACTGAGCTTTCCCAGGGCAGAATTACTCTGTAAATAAAAGATGCCAAGCGGAGGAGACAGCGGGCTCAGGCAAATATAACTTTGGGCTGATGACTTGCAGGTTGAGCAGTCATGGACATGAGGTGTGAGGAGCCTGTGATCAAGTCCAGCCAGTTCATAACTGCAAGGCTCTGAAATGGCCTTGGGAATTTCTTCAGGTCCTCAGTGACTCTGGCCATGGATGAGGGATACAAACCAGAAAAAGCCACTTGCTGAAACCACAAACAGGGGAGTCTGCTGAGGAACACTGAATCTAGCTCAAAACTGAGGCAGGGCTTTAATTAAGAGTGATACACCGAGAGAAAACACATGAGCAACATAAAATTTCTATGGTTCCAGAATAGGGCATTTTCCAAAGTATTGCTGCAAATTTATGACTTCCCAGTGTTTATTCCTTCCACAGCTCCCTGGGTCCCAAAGAGCACAAAGCCCAAACAACCATCACACTCACAGGAGTGTGGATCACAGAATCAGAGAATGGTTTGGGTAAGAAGGGACCTTAAAGATAATCTAGTTCCAACCCCTGGACATTCATTTGATGTACAAAGAGAGGCAGGAATGCAAAAATGCCCATGAGGGCACAACACAGCATGGGGTGGGAGTGGGTTAATTAAAAGCCAGGCAGCACCTCTTTGTATCCATTCACCAAACAAAACATCCCAGACTGTGGAGTGTGTTTGTGCGATTGTGTCAATACAGAGAAGCTGCAGTTCAGGCTTTGGCATCATGATTGCTTTGAGAATACCTTGTCTAAAGCACTTATCCAAGGAAAAGACAAATCAATGCAGAGATTACTGAACAGTACAAAGATGCTCACATGGTTGTTGAATTGTAATTTTTCATGCATTCCTGGTAAAGCGTCTTGATTTTCTAAATAATTCAGAAATTCCAAAGTTATTCCAAATTCATTTTGCTACCAGCTTTAAAGGGAATAATTTGCACACTGTTTCAATCTTTTGCTGCTTTGCAGACACTTCTATTTTCCACATGGAGGGATTGAGGATTTTTTTTTTTGTCAAATTGCAGCAACATGTTGAATTTATAAAGGTAGGATTTGGCGCTGCAGGCTGCTCTGCTCCTTACTGGTGGAATAGACCACTGCTGCACATATTTTCTTTATCAAATGTTTAAACAACCCTGTGCTTTTCAGAGCTTCGTATTAAGCACAGAGTCTGGGAAAACTCTAAACAACGGGATTTTTCTGTCATCTCCAACAAAGAACCCATCATCACCGACATAACAATGCAGTTTAAATACCGTGTTTAACCATAACACTGTTTGCCACCTCGGTTTAAGCAGCTGGGAGAGAACAACTGGGCACCAGCTAAGGTGGGCTAAAAGAGGGCTCATACAGTTTTTCCATTCAGCTGCTGAGATCACCCTACTTTGTCCTTGTTTGGCCTCAAGCCAGTGCAAGGGTTTTAGGCAAGTGTTAGTCAGACATCACATCCACAAAGCCAGGGCTTGCAGAGCAAGGCACCTCTGCTGAGCTGAGTGCTTTCATTTGTTCTCAACCCTTGCTAATGAACTTAACTGCCTGCAGGAGTGATACTAAGGCTTTATTATTCATATGTATAAAACATACTTCCATCCCTTCAGGAATGGTTAATTCTGGGGAGCTCAACCTGCTCTCACCAGTGTGTCACTATGATGTTGCTTGTCCAAGTTTCCACCTCCTCTTGCTCTTCCACTTTCCTCTGCCACTTCAAGCTGTAGAGGACCATGCACATGTGTACAGTGGCTCAGCCAAAATAAAACAGCAGAAGGATCCCCAGACAGACTGGGGCCTGCAGAAATGGGAGCAGTAAGGGGTACTAATGTCTGAAACACTTGTTGTGCTTTCTAGGACGTTAATCCCAGGATCCCAAACTGACAGATTAGGGTGAGTTGGAAGGGACCCACAACAATCATTGAGCCAAACTCCTGCCCGTGCACAGGACACCCCAACAGTCCCTCCTTGTGCCTGGGAGCATTGTAGGAACTCTTATCGAGGTCTGTCAGGGTTGGAGCTGTGACCACTCCCTGGGGAGCCTGTTTCAGTTCCCAGCCACCCTCTGGGTGAAGAACCTTTCCTGATATCCAACCTAAACCTCCCCTGGCTCAGTCTCAGGCCGTTTCCTCAGGTCCTGTCAGTGGTCACCACAGAGATCAGTGCCTGCCCCTCCTCTTCTCTTTATGAGGAAGCTGTAACTGCCCTGGGGTCTGACCTGTGTCTCCTCCAGCCAAACAGACCAAGTGACCTCAGCTGATCCTGTCTGCCTTCCCCTCAAGGCCCTTCAGCATCCTAGCTGCTCTCAGCATGTCTGAGGTTGCTAAACTGGAAATAAGGATGTGAACAGCTGTGCACTTTAAATTTCTGCTATAATTTTTAAAAGCCTGCAGTTCTTAATTTGCATTGAAAGGTTTCTTTTATCCTTCATTTAATATAGGAATTGCAGCATTACCTTGAATTCTCTTTTTTTTTTTTTTTTTTTTTCTGAGGGCTGGGAGAAATATAAATGGCTTTTCCATCGAGGCCAGTGATTCTTTCCACTAGAGTTAAATAATTTGATTATAAATTGAGTCCTTAAATGTCAAGGAGATGCTGAATTCACCTGAAAACAGGCATTTGGGGAAGCTCATAAAAGCTGTGAGCTGCAGTCAGTTAGCTCATCATTCTTTTAGCATGCACTTCATTTAGCAGTTACTGACCGCCAGATTAGCTCTTCCAAAGCATCCTGATTGCAGCTAGGGTCTAGCATGAAGTATTAAATGTGCAACAGCATTGGAAAAAAAGTCCAGAAATCTGCCTGGACATCTATCAGGAGCAGCTGGGTTATAAACCCTTTGAGAATTTGCAGGACAGGTCAAATACACAGCGTCCTCAGACTTCCCTGAAGGAAGATCTGAGTCCTGTTCCGTGAATTCAGTGAGAGCATCACTTGTGCCTTCAGCAAATTCACTGTGAAAAGATGAACTCCAGTGACCTGAACCAAACCGTGGGAGGTTCCTTCCCTTTACAGAGTCTGCCTTGAGAGGTCGTACGTGGTGAATTTCTGGCTCTGTTGGGCACACACCAAAGAGCCACTGCACAGTGGGGACTACACACCCAGAGGCAGGAGGTGCTCTGGACCCTCCCAAACAGCTGGTCTCAGATCAGACTGCAAAGCTGGATTCTGCTTTGTTTTCACCAGTGAAATCATACCTTTCTGCCAGAAGGGAATAGGAGCTCTCACCTTCCCTTGCACACTGAGTGCACGCCTTAAAACAGCCCAAGCAGGCAGGGAGTGGAACCTATTCCATTTGCAAAAGGCAGCAGGATGTGTGGGGCTGCAGGAGACTCATGCTCTGGTTTCCCCATAACACATGGCTCTTTTTCACCACTCTTACCTTATAAAAAGTGGTCCCTCTCCCCTTTTCCCTAGAAACCCAGGAAGTGATGGCTGGGGAAACTTCCTGGCACACCTTGAAGAGGCCAAAGCATGGCAGACATCTCTGTTTCTGGACTAGGGATGATGCCCCTGTGACACAGCTGTTGAAGATTTTTTCTTCAATCAGGGGATTTCAAATCCATAGGATCTTTAAGTAATGATGGAAGACATATAGGGAGAAGGATGTTCACTGGGGCTCCTACGGCATGGACTGTTGAAGATTTTTTCTTCAATCAGGGGATTTCAAATCCATAGGATCTTTAAGTAATGATGGAAGACATATATGGAGAAGGATGTTCACTGGGGCTCCTAGGGCATGGACATGTGCTGTGGGAATAAAAATGCTCAGCTGCAAGTCCTCCTTCAAGACCATAGAAAGGGTGATTTTGGACAGCTGCAAAATCACAGGCTGCCCTGACTAAATCTGACTGCTCTCCTATAAGAACCAATCTTACCATCCCCTGGATCTGGCTCCCTGCAGATAACTCTTCTGTAGAGATGTTTTTGCAGAAATTTCAAGTCTCCCAGTAGGGGAGATTTAACTAGGCTTGTAGTAATGTACTGGAGCAACAAAAACAACAAAATGGTGACATAAAATGTCTCTCTGGTGGTGCTAGGGGATGTGATGGTGATAGGTACTGCATTTTTTGGACATTGCTGTGCTTTTCCTGAATGACACCTATCTCTGCTTTGATGTTCATCCCTCATCACTCCTTCCTCCCCTCGCTCCCCAACAATGACAAAAATCACCTTTACTAATAAACCTCCAGCTCAAATAGCAGGTTTTATTTAGTGTGCTATAAAAACAGTCATTTCTCAGATCATAAAAAGGGCTCAACTGGACTGCATCATTTTGCTGAAGTGAGTTTTCTGGTGGAGTGATTCTCTCTTCTAAATGCCACAGTCCCCCACTACCAGTATTTATGTACCAAAATAAAATGCAATTTTCTGTATTTTATTAAGTGTGAATCTCCAGCGCAAATCCATTTGGGAGCTGATCCCAAGATTTAATTGTCCTTTGCTTTTATACTTTCAAGATATTTTCAAGAGTTTTCACAGTATCACCAGGCTAAATACAGTTTTATTAAGGCACAACATCATCACTTTAAGGCCCTGACCAAGTTTAGGTTTGTCTTCTACACATATAAATCCACAGCAGCAAAGAGGAGAAAAAGAAAGGGCAGGGAGCTGTGATCTAGAAAGGAGGATAGCAAAACACCCTGAACACAGCTTAGTGCTTAAATGACCTCCAAAACTTCTCTAGTTTCTCACCCAGCAAATCAGGTGTAAAATGGAGCCCTGAGTCTCACACCCACCAGGCTAAATATGGAGTGTTTCAATTTAAATTCAGGCCTGGGATTAGCATCCCGAGCAGAACTGGCATCAGGAGAGCATCCAGGTAAAAAAGGTGGCCTGTCCCATGCTGAGAATCTGCTCTGGAGAAACCCTTACAGCCCTGAAGCTGTGCTTAAATGCATGATTTCGGTGCACACACTCCCCTTGGGACTGGCATCAGAGCAGACAGAGCCATGGTGTGGTTCCACATTGAGCATTGCCCTTTTAATTGCCGTGGTTCTAGTAACTCACTCAACCACATTTCTTTTCTCTATACATGTTGATGAAGCAAAACTATTCCCAGCCCTGCTATTGCTTCCTCCTAAATGCTGACTGCGTGCTTGAGTTGAGCAAGTCTATAAAAATACTGGCACTGGAGGTACAGCCTCCCATCCAAGGAGCTTGGCAAACAGGGTAAATCACCAGCAGCAGGATCATTTTAGATATCAAAGTGCACTTGCCCATTGCTAAGGGAGGGAAGCAATGCCTCTTTCTTGACAAAATGTGCTTATTTTGGAGGACTGGGATTGGAAGAGTTTGGCAGAATGTGTTTCCAAGAGTTGGTTGAGGAAGGAGGGAGACTGGCTAAAGCAGAGGTGAACCTGGTGTTACAAGCATCTGAGGAACACATGAAAGGAAATGAAAAAAATGGGGATAGCAGGGCCACAGAAGGTCCTTAGCTTAAGAGAGACACAGAAATTAGGAAAGCTGACATAACAAACATGGTTCACACTTTAGGAGGGTGCATAAATAATCATGAAAGCACCTTATCACAGAAATCAATGGGTTCTCTAGGCCTGAGAGTTTCTTTTAAAACTAGGCTGGGTGTTTTTCTGACAGCTATTGGACTTGGAACAGGAATGCATTTAGGCAAATCCCCTGGTATGAGTCATGCAGGAGGTTTGACTAAGTGGCTCTTTCTAGTCTTAAAAATCTGTGACTATATAACCTCTCTAAATCCTCCAGTGTTTTGTCCAACCTGGTGTTAAGCAATTCCAGCAATGTGTCTTCAGCCTCTTCTTCTGGGAGTCTATATCCCAGCACAATAAATCTCACTGTTCAGAGTCTCTTCTCCCTTCCCCTGGAACCATTTCCATCCCTAGACATATCCTAGTTCTGGATTCATCCCAACAATTCCTCCTCATCCTTGGACCAAAAAGAATATTTCACATTTTTAAACAATTCATTTCGTTTGCCATATTCCCTGCTGCTGTAAAGCACTGTGTCCCACGGGTGAGACAGAGTTGATTTATTAGGAAGGGCCTTTCTGTCTTGGCAAACCCAGTGAGACGTGGTTCCCTCTGGAATAAAAGATGGGCAGTGTTGCACCACACTTCATTCTGCAACGACAAGAGGGGCCAAAATCCACCAGTTCAACTCTCTCAGGCTACCAACCTGGCACAGGGAAAGTTACTGTGATTTCTGTTGCCATTCCTCTAAACTGGCTGAACATGGACTTTTGAGAGGCAAATGTGTGTGAAATATTCCTCCAGACTGGCTCTGTCCTCGCCAGAGAGCTGAGATTTGGCTCTGAGCTTTAAAAGGAGGCACTAAGGACCACCTGATCTGGATTCAAGCCTCAAAGATGACTCTAAAGCACTGCAAGACCAAAACACGCTGGGTGTGAAGAGTGAAGAACCCTGGAGTCAGTTTTAGACATTGCCTAGATTTTTTCTCTTTTTCATTTTTTTTTTTAATTTTTCCCCCCCCAGTTTTAAATATAGAAGAACATATTGATTTGGTCTTTTCTGGTTTAAATTTCTCTGCTCTTCTGTATGCTGCATCACAGTCACAAAACATGAGCACAAATGCAGAGCTCTGAACAGTTGGAGACCTCTGCCTCAATCCAAATGTCACAGCTGGTGTTCTGAAGGGTGTTTTGGGGGGATTTTTTGGGTGTGTGGGGAGAAAAAAGAGCAAAAGCTAAATCCCAAACCACTGTACAAAAGTGATGCATAAGTTGAAGCCACTATTGCAAAAACTACTCAGTGACTGTTTAAAAAATCCTTATAAAAAATCTATTTTATCCTAAATATTTACCAAATACGCAGTAGTTATTTTTTTTCCTCTGTGTTTTTCCCCCTTTGTTTTGTTTTCCACTAGACAATACGCACAGTTCTGTGTAACCCCCCTTTAAGGATTCCTCTCAAGGATACACAGATATCTATTTTCTGGTACCAGACACAACAACCTTGTGAAATCAGGGCAGATTCATCACCCATCCTGCACACGACCTTATCAGCAGTTGCTATGGGTGGCCCCTGTGGAATACTGTGGAAAGGGCAAAGCTGGGAAATGTGCACTTTAAAGTGCCAGAGAATTTAGTTCAGTGTGCAGCACTTGTAATTTCTGCTGCTGCAGACTCCTCAGCTTGTTATGGATATCTGAGAATTCTCTTTTTCCCTGACTAGAGGTCATAAGATTTCTTACAGTAAATTTTTTTGCCCCTCCCCTCCCCCTTTTTTTTTCTTCTGGAATAGGTAAGGCATAATTGAGGGTGTCAGCTTTCTTGCATTTATAATATCTCCAGAGATGAAGAGAGAAGTGAAATAGAGCTTCCTGCCACTCCTTTCCCCACATGTAACATATTTTGCATTTACTTGTACTGACAAAGGGAATATTTAAAGAGAAGGCAGTGTTGTGCCAGTTTTGGTGCAGGAGGTATGACAAAAAAAATTGACTGGAAAACACTCAGGTAGATGGACTACAGCAGCAAATAATAAAAATTAAGGTTCTAGTTTCCTCATCATCTATATTCCCATCTGGTGGCAGCTACTACCAAATATATCCAGAACATAAATTTCTTTTCCTATTGATTTGAATTCTCTGTACAGAGCCATGGAACTACTTTTTGTAAAAATATAACTTCAGTGAGTAAAATCAACGTTCTAGTATGTTCATGTGAAGCAGAGGGCTACAAACCAAGGAGGAAACAGGTAACAAAAGTTTATTACATCTCAGCATCATTCACACCAAGCAAAAATACCTGGTTTATACCTAAAGTCAATCTTAAATGAATCTCAAAGCACTTCATGAAAGAAGCAGCAGTCATTATCCCCCTACAGATGTAAATACTCAGGCTCAGTGATTCGCCCTAGGTATTTCATATTCCTTGACGAGTGCAAAAGGGAGAATTTAGTGAGTATTCCTCATGCTCATTTTTGCTGATGACCATGAAGATTCCCATGACCAAGGCCACAAGTTCACATTTCCCAGGCATTCTACAATCTAGAAGAACATGCCTTTGAGTAAATGAATATGTGGCTGGAGTGCAAACAAACTGATGCCTTGCTGCATGAGTCTGAACGTGCCATCTAAAGTGCCTATTACAGGCACAGCTGGAATCCCTGTCTGCCAGAGGAGGAATAGCATGGATCTGTGTTTCAGCACAGCAGCACCTTTTCACGGCCTGTCAGCTGGGATTCCAGGAAGTCTCATACCTACAGGACTATGATTTCTGCGCTGCAAACCCACAAGAGTGCTCTTTTTAAAGAGTTTTAGCTTTGTGGAGATAATGAAATGGATTATCCACGCACCTGCTGTTGCAGCATACCTGCAGTTCCCTACCTGCCGCGGTGTGTGCGTGCGAATGAGTGTGTTGGTGGGCATCTAATTTTAAAGAATGGATTTTAATCTCACAGAATCAAACCTGGGGAAGATCCCTAGTCACCCACCCTTCAGGTAATTACACCAGGAAAACCTGCCAGGCATATCATCATCTCACCAAGCAGAGGATACTGTGGCAAGCAAAAAGTGACCTTGTGTTTCTTACGGTCAAACTCCCAGCGATGTACAGCAACTTAAATTAGAGCATGTGCTACACAATTAAGTTTTCTTCCCTTGCAGACTTGTTGTGCATCTCCTGTCTGAAAAGGAGGGGTCACTTCAGACAGAGGCTTCAGCTCAGCAGGGCTGCCTGCTGCTCACCAGGGCTTTGCTTCGAGCAAGATAAGAGGAAAGGCTGCAATTAAAGCAAAAACTTCATGCTTTTGGGGCTCCTTTCCTCCAGAAACAGAGTATTAACTCAGGAACCACAGAAAGTGAACCATGAAGTTGAAAGAAAAATAATAAATTCAGGTTGTTGTTCAAATCTTCCCCGTGACTGAGTTTGTTGCCGTGGTGTAGTTTGGAGCACCCTGGTCAGGCATGGAATGAGACTTGACTGTGGTCAGGTTTGGAATGGCACTTGTTAAAATGCTGCAGGAGCTGGCCCTCCTGCCCTGTCTGTAGAAAAGCTTGGTGCAGCTCATCAGTTGGAGCAGAAGGATGTCAGAGTGTGGCTCTGCCACCAAGCTGTCACCAACACCCAGTCTAGGAGCTTGGTGTCCCTCCATGGTCTGTGAGGCATCCAGAGACAACATCCAGGATGCTAACTCACCCTGCTGGCTGTCCAGGTCACCTGAGATGATAATTTAGGCACCCAAACTAGACATCCAATGGGAGGTAGTGTGCACACAGCCTAACTGACCTCAGTCTCTTGTAATAGACTTTTAATCCCCTTCCTGATGCTCTTTGTCAGACTCAAATGGGCTGAACTACGCCCTTAAAAAAGTCTTTAGGAAGCATTCCTCGAACAATAAAAGGTACTGAGGCCCAACCTGTTTATGGAAAAGGATTGAAGTTTTCCAAGTTTTTTTTTTTTTCTTTTTTTGGCCTAGAGATCCTTGTAGTTTTTTGAAAACAAAATTGTGGTTTTATATGGGGTTGTCTAACGTCATCCCTCCTACTTGAAGAAGAGAGTTTTTCATTCCTCACCATCAACTCATAATATCACAAAGTCTTAATATGAATTGGTCTTCTGGTTTCCTTTTCTTGAGACAAACATGGAAGAGCAGAGATAATAGTGGATACAGCTCAGTCTCTGTGCCTTTTCTCACTGCTACTTGACAAGGTAGTATTTTAAAAACTAATCCAAAAAACAAAGTTATGCCCACAATTGAATTTAAACCCAGTCTTTTTTTTTTTGCAGGATGTCACATTTCCTTGCAGTCCCTCTGAAAATGCCTCATGGTACAAACGTGCATTTGGAAACAGAACAAATCTGTTACCAGGATCCAAGCTGGTCATGCTGTTCAGATGACCACACTTCTGCCTTCTTGTTCAAACCTTTGCTCCGTGTTTTGAGGTTTGCTCATCAGTAAAATCTTGAGTTAAGGATATTCTGTCAACCACAGGGTAGAACAGCTGACCACAGGAAGAAGGCAACTCAAACATGAGCAGCAGCACCTTGTGACTCTGGGCACCCTTCCCCTCTGCTTCTTCAGTAGGTTATTTCCCACAAGAGCATCTCTGACCTACTTGTGGTGCTTCCAGAGAGGCCTCATCCTATCACCACACCTTTAATGAGCAGTTCATTACTCTGTCCTCTAAGACCAGAGCAGATGAGGGCTGTGAGATTAGAAAGGCTTTCCTCTGCTGAGATTAAATGTGGTTTGAGGTATTGTCTGCCGCAGACATATTTTCGACTCTTGGTCCCTCTTCCCCAGGCTTTTTGGGGGAAAAAACCCAACTTATAACTATGAAAAGTTCTAGGAAGAGCACAGTGCCTGATGTCAGATGTCTGGGCATGGGGAGCAGGAGCTTCCCTGCACATGTGGTCGGTGGATT
Organism: Fringilla coelebs; assembly: GCF_963513975.1. Taxonomy (NCBI): domain Eukaryota; kingdom Metazoa; phylum Chordata; class Aves; order Passeriformes; family Fringillidae; genus Fringilla; species Fringilla coelebs. Next base: position 3,455,880 of record NC_140031.1, read on the forward strand.
TTGACCACACTGATGCTGGGCCAAGCCTTGGCCCCTGCTTAGGCATCCTTTAGAGGACCAACATGCCCTCTTCTTTCTTTCTATCACCAATTTATCATTTTTCTCACTTTTTTCTATTTTACCAGGAAAAATTCTCAGGAGTGTGGTAGTCAGCATGGTCTAACTGATCTAGGATTTTGGAGATAATTTTTGTGTTCTTGTATCTGCTTCTGACTCCAGCATTTCCTGGTCTTCAATGAGTGCAGGGACAGTTTTCCTCAGTTATTTGGCAACACTGAGCCACAAATTTGGCACTGGCCAAAATAATAGCATTATGTAAGTCATGATTTTAGTAAAGAAGATATTTCAGAAGATGTGTTTTCCCACCCTAGCGGAGGTCCTGTTGAAGTGAGGATATCTGCACAATTCCCTCAAAGGAAAACAGACTGGAAAACATTAAAAGAACAAAACTTTGGATGAAACCCATTAAATTTTGACAATCTTAGCTCACCACCTCCTCTGAAGACTCTGTCTAACTGCTATAAAACAAAAGGAACACGTTTCCCATGAAGTAAGGGGAGCAGGTCACCTAGTTTAAGCTCCAGTGATCTGATTTCCAGTCCTATTAGGGCAGCGACCTCAGGACACAGATGAGAATCTCTCCCTCTCTGGCAGGTTAGGTAGGCAGTAGGCAAGATGCAAAGTTCACCTGAAGCGTGTGCCACACCAGCCTTGTTGGGCAAGCAGCAAGAGCTAATGCAACAGTGGCTTTTTTTGTTAGTGAGCTGAAGAAAAGAGCTAAATTTTTCCACTTCCAACCGATTTATCCTGATAGTAAAGATTAAAAGCGTGGCCCATTCAGGAGAGCAAGGCTTAACACAGGTGTTGGCAAGGGAGCCTCAGAGGCATCAGAGCAGCACAAAATCCTTTCTGCAGCACACAGGAAGGGTCAGAGGTGCCTGTTTGAATTTTCTGCCCACTCTGAGGTAGCATGAGTGGCAAACAAAGCCAGGCTGCTTTCTAACAATCCAGTCTCGGGAGCAGCAATGGTTTGGGGAATATCGCTGCTGAGCTTTGGTGTGACTCAAATAAAAACACGAAAGTTACTAGGGATACCGGGAGACTCATGGAGCAATTAAATAACCAACAGACACACACACCCACACACACAGCCCTCATTTACTCAAAACCCTGACAGTTGTTTATTGAGAAGTAGGTGTTGACGGTTCACTTGTCTTGGATGGATTTCTCCCGGAATAAACACCAGGGCTTTCAAAGTGCCTGATCCCATTTTCTTGTAAAAGAAGTTTAAAAAAAAAAAAAAAGTAAAAAAGAAAGAAAAACCTTCAAAATCTCCCACAAACACTATATACAGCGTGGGTATCATTACTGCTGTGTGCTGTAGAGAGGAGACTCCATGTATGGGAAAAGATTGAGCTACAAGAGTGTTTTGGAAAATGAAGAGTTATTTCGCAATAGGCCGTGACATCTCCCTTGGAGAAAACTTGCCCAGATTCTGCAGATTGCTTTGCAGATGGAAAAGGGACAAGGTCTGATTGCAGTACACTCTCAGATAAAGTCGATTTTGGCTTGATCTAGAAATTTTCCCTCCCCAGGAGGCCAACACTGAACTCTGAAGGCATCTATCCTTCTTTAAGCTAATCTTTACATTCAAGTGCAAGTGCAATCAATAACATCAGTGCAATCTCCATAGTAAAACAGAGCCCACTGAATGCCAAAAGGCTGAGAAAAATCCTTCTTCTCAGTCCCAGGTCTGTGATATCAACATCTAAAGAGACAACTGACTCTTCACAATGCAAATAGGAGAAAAGGGATGAAATGAAAGGAAGTTCACACTTAATATTAGAACCTGCTGATAGCAAGATGTATTAAGTTATAGGGCAGCCCACAAATGCAACAGGAAACCCACTTTCTGAACAGTTAAGACTAGAAAAATTATTACAGTATAGAGAAAGAGCCACAGAGAGCAATTGTGTTACGGTAGGAAGAGACAAATAAAGGTTATCTATCTGCACCTTTCCCATTCTTCCCTCCCATGTTTCAACAGTATTCCCAGAGAAATTTATTTTAATCCCATTGCAGAGTTTTACTGCATATACTGGAAACATGGTGACTCTGACACAGGTTTGAGAAATTTCTCAGGGTCAGAATGGCCAAAACCACGGATGCTGAGCAAGGGTGATTTTCAGGAACTGCTCTGAGCTGCACTTCAGTGTGTGCATGAGTTCACATTTACAGTCTCTAGAAGAGGTAAGAGCTCATAAGAGTCTCATTGCTGAACTTCCTTGCATTAGCAATGTAGGCACATTACTCCAGGATATTATATATATTTGCATTATCAAGCCTGTAGCAAGAATCAAAGATTGACAGAATCACAGACTGGTTTGGGTGGCAAGGGACCTTAAAGCTCACCTATTTCCAGCACCCTGCCATGGGAAGAGACACCTTCCCTAGACCAGGTTGCTCAGAGCGCTATCCAACCTGGCCTTGAACACTTCCAGGGATGGAACATCCATGTGATTCTTCTCTCCTTAGTCTCTTGTTAAACTTCAAGTGCTTTTAAAATCACTCCTATCCATGCATAATTTTTTGGGACATGTGCACTGACAAACGGTCAGAAAATACTTTTTTTTGAAGGTACAATTAAAAACTATCACAGGGCAAAATATAATTCTGGGGTCTGAAACCATTTTGCAGGGATGCTGCTGGGTTTGCCACACTCCCTGGCTCACCAGTGAGAGCAACCAAGCAAATAACCCACCTCACACACACGTTTAAACAATCCTTACACACTTGCTTTCTGCATTCTCCAGGGGACCTTTAGAGGCTGTTTTGTACACAGTGCAGCATGAGCTTTCAGTGGTGTGAAATAAAAAGGTTAGTGCCACGGCAAAAGTTCCAAACCCAGAGAATACTGCTCAAGATGCATAAATAATTAAACAGTGTGCATTTAAAACATGAACCATTAAAACAGACTTTGCGAGGGGAAAAAAAATGAAAACCAAAACAAAACCAAAACGGTAGGATGCAAATTAATCTTTCATAAGGCAAACCTTCAGATGCTTGCTTCTTCATGGGCACTTCACAGTGCTCTTTTTCCTTTTGAACCCAGCATTCATACAAAAAAGCGTTTTGACAATCCCACTAGGATGCTCATCCTCTGTGTTCAGAGGGAAATTTATAAAGATCACAAGGCAGGATTGTGAATATAATGATCCCAGGGATTAGCCTTTCTTCCAGCTATGGTAGGGCAGTCCTCTGGATCTATCTGAAATCAGAGAAGGGGCTCTTGACTGTGAGCCAGCGTGCAGCTTTCTTCTCACTGCCGTTGTCCCCTCCCCACCTACTCTCATGTGCTTGCTGTACTTTAAATGCTCAAAAGTTTAAAACAGTTGCATGTTAGCTATCACCCTCCCTGTCAAGGGAAAATGAAGGAATTTCCATTAAAAATAAGAGAACTGTTGCTCTCTGCCAGAGTGGATCTGCTGCTGGCAAGTCCTGTTTAAGTATTGATAAAGGAGCTTATTTAACCTACTGGAAAATCAAGCCCAAAGGATAAGGAAAAGCTTATTCAGAGGAAAGAAGATTTTGTGATTAAGACACTGGATAGGTATTTAGAAAACCTCTTGTTTCCTCTTATTCTCTTGTACCCTCTTTGACTTTGAGCAGGGAACTTTATTGTTACCAGCCAAAATGCCAGAAGAGATCATGTCCTGCTTAGAAATGGATTTAAGAGGAGCAGGGCTCGCTCCCGAGTCAAGATGCCTGATCCAGGAGCACAGTCAGTGGTCATCCAGAGGCATTTCAGTGGTTGGTAAGAGAGAAAAAGAGACTTATGCTGATGATAAGGCCAATGAAAAATCTAATTTGAGCTCTGGATGTCCATGGACTATAGCTGGACTATAATATAAGGATAAAATCTGTTCTCCAAAGAAGTTGAAACTTTGCAGAATGTTGTCCCAAATTCTGTGGCTTTCTGTCCAGAAAGGACAGAAATAATAATCTTCCCTTCTCTTGCTGCATCCCTCTGTTTTTGCTTTAGCCTATAAGCTCTGAGGAACAAGACCTGTCTCTCGTAGTGCTCACCACAACAGGAATCAGGTTTAGTCCAGGCCTTTACAGACAGAATACAGCAGACATACACACAATTAACTGAATTAAATGCTTTAACCCCTTGCATCCAAGGACTAAAGGAAAGGGCAATAACATTATAAAAGCAGCTGAAGTAGTATCACTTATGTAAGAAGAGAAAACCAGTATGCAGGAGGAACTGTGCATTACCTATCATTATTTTCCCAAATTTTTATACATGTAAACTTTTTAGTAATCACACTGGTTTACAGAGCATTACAATAAATATATATAATAAATTACTTAAAAGTCTGTCATAAAAACATTACACATAAGCAAAGACAAGAACCTGAAAGGTCTCACAACTTGATGAGTTTGTGAGTGTGGCCTCAACTGAGTCCATTTCTGCAAACAGATTAATGGTACAGGCTTTAATTACATGCTCACATACTGCTCTTTTCTGCAAGGCCCCAGCTTCACCAAGTGCCAGAGAGAGGTTCTAATTCCTGTAACTTTATAGCAAATTAATCATGGGTGATGGGGCCATGAATCAGTTATGCAAGTCATCCCAAATACATACTGATGAAATCTGCAAGCTATCACCACCCATATTCTGATTATCGACCTCTGCTATAGATGAACTATTTTGGGATTGTTTTAAACAATTCTAAGGACATACTGAGTTTTTTGAGTAGCATAGGGGTGCCTGACCCACCATCCCCATAATATCATGTGACTCAGTTTCCATGTGGTCATTTATTGAGGGTCCCAGTAAGGAAAAATGTGATGGTCTAACATTTTTGTCTTCAAGTAGTGGCCTGTGGCAACATTCTGTATGGGGAAAACCCTGCCATAATACCTTTAAACACACTTTACAAACACTTTGTAGTTAACCCTTTATGTGGTGCTACAAAACCCCTTTGTTATTTATTTAGAAAAGATATGCTCTGTCACAGTGTAACACGGTTGAAAAAAATTGCCTTTGTACAAGGCAGAGTGTTACTCATTGCAATGTGCAAATGCGATGGTCAAGATCTGAAATTTCATTTGTTTGTTTATTTGTTTTCTTTTTTTGATGTTTGGTACTGGGTACAGGGATGTCTCCCTAGGAATAGTAGATGAAGTAGATGAGAAGGCAAAGTGAGATTTAGTGTATTTAATTTTTATTTGTCATACAGTGACATGTGTACAGGTTGTTCCAAATATTGGTGTTATCCTTTTTTGGTAGTGGCTTGAAATTTACCCCTCACCAAGTCATAAATATTACATTTGGAGAGACCTTTCAGGCCATTCAAGTCACCCTTTTGCAATAGGTGCAATGGTCCCTACTAAATATTCAGAAGCATAATTCAATTTTGTCATCAGAAGGGTCATTTCCCTCCAAATTACCATGGAAATAATGCAACAGACCACTAGGTCTTCACCACAACACATACATTATTTCCCACTATGCCCCAATATATGGACACATAAATTGTACTTGCCTGTTTAGTTCACTGCCAAAGTAATCCCAGCCACGAGTATGTTATCCAATAAACCCCACAGCTGACACAAAGTCTCAAACAAAAAGTCTCTTTCTATGTTTTAAAGTAAAATTTCAAAGTGCACCAGAGAGCCAACAGCAGCTTTTCTTTCAGGAGTATTGATAGATAAAATAATTTCCCCTCAAAAATTCTGTTGCTCTAGGATTTTAGAGGAGAAGGAAATAAGAAACAATGGCTTTGAAGTAATTAATCTCAGAGAAAGAAATTAGATCAGGGTTCATATTTTACAGTGATTTACATCTTGTGCAACCCCATTACATTTAATGGGACTACTGAAGGTCTGTGTCAACATGGAATGTGACTCTTCAGGCTTAAGTGCTGTGATTCATGGACTGGGTTACAGTGGGAGCTGTTTTTAGGACGAGACTTTATCTCCCAGGACTACTGATAGAGAAATTAGTTTTATTTAGAGGGGGGAGGGTGCTTTGTTTTCTCTTTGTTTGAGGAATATTCAAGGGGTTTAGCCAGTTCATCAGATGCCCAAATTTCACATCTGTCACACTTATTCTAATGGGAGTACCTGGACTCTTGGCATGTATATTGTCATGTTTTTTGATGGCATAACTCTTTCTTGTAGATCATATAGAATATAAAACATTCAGAAGGGAGCAGTACTGCCTGAAAGTGGAAATTATAGACCAAGGCCAAGAGAGGCAGTATTTTATAAATACCTACGGTGTTGTTCCCCCTCTTAACTTCTATTTGCTTTCTTCCTTTTATTTTTTTTATTTTTTTAATCCTACAAGGGCCTGAAATGAGCATATGTGGACTTATATTTCTTTCTTTCCTGTAAAGATTTATAATATTGAGTTACTACTGCAGATGAACCAGAGTTGCTACACAGCTTTTGACATTGTTGAAACAATAGACTGCAGGCATAAATCCAAAGCACTACTGAATGAAATAATTTTGGTGCCTTTTGCCATTAACCAGGAGGGTTGTAACAGTATAATGAATATTTAACATTTCTTTTCTATTTTTATTAGCTTTTGTAGCACCTTATAAACTACAAAAAGTACTTACTGCTTTGTTCCATATATAAATTTCCTGTCTTGGAGTGTAAACTGCTAGACATCATTTAGAAACCATTCTTAAAATGGAAGAACACTCCAGCAATACTTCAGATTAAATATATTAATAATTCTATGGGATGTTTAGTAACTGCAATTTCAAAGGAGGACTATAAGCACATTTCTCACCCGAAAGGCAGTGCACAAGGCCCACTCCCACTCAGGAGATTCCACAGGAAAGGAAGAAAAGATAAACCTATAAAGTCACTTGTGTTTCATGCAGAAAATAAATGTGTATGGGAAACAGATATTTAACTCTCCACCAGTGCATTCTGTAGGGGTTGGTGGATTTACAGTGGAATATTCCAAGGGAAACTGCATTCAAGGCACGCTGGCACAGAAGCATTTTCTATTTGATACTACCCTGGCAGCTGCTGTGTCGTGTCCTTTCTCTAGGTGCACACACTATGCAGGAGTGGGAAGAAATCTAATCTGGGAAATTCTAAATTAAGGCTTGCCTACACTTTGTGCTTCGCCTAGGCTCTTAAACTTGTTTTTGATCAGCTATGACTATTGTCACGCAAAATGTTACTTCATAGAAGTTTATCTGTATTTTAAACTAGCAACTGCTTGCCCAGAATAGGATTTGAAGGTTGGATTCAATGATCTTGGGGCTTTTTGTTCCAACCTAAATGATTCTGTGATATGCAGACAAATATTACCTTTCTGGTGTACCACTACAGAAGACTGTGGGCATCCCCTCATGTGGTACCTGGGTGCTGATTCATAGCACAAGTCTGATACTACAGGCTCCATGGAAAGACAGTTTTCCTCCCTCAGAGTGGATACTTGCTCATTTAAGTCAGGCAAAAGGACCCCCAAACCAAACAGAGTGGCCTGAAGCCTTGCTCGGTGCCTTCCCATTTTGAACGAGCGCTTTCCATCGTGTCACACCATTTATCCACCACCTCCCCAAATGCGCGCCAAAAGGTCCTCAAGGCTCGGTTTGGATCTCCTGCCCTCTGACTGGTGTGGCACCAGAGCCTGCTGCCGCTCTGCAGTCTGCTTTTAAACCCTTTATTAATGGTTTCCCTTCCTCCCTACATCCCAGTGCGAGCAGGGAACCCCTGGCAGCCCCAGGAGCTGGTCAGAGCGCGGAGGGTGAAGAGAGGAGACGAGAATTTAGAAGTGGGGCTTGATCTACCGCACAAACACTGACCACACTGCGAAACAAACAGCTGCAAGAGGAGACAAAGGAGGTCTGAGAACGGAAACCAGTGCATTCTGAAAGCTGGGAGTGGTTAAACACGATGAAGAGCCACAGCAGCTGACGGGGAGGGAGCTGGGAGCGGGAGGAGGGAGCGCTCCGTCACATGCGCCAGGCAGATTATCATTTTTCAATACTCACATTAAGAACAAGAAAACCACAAAGTTTCATAACTTGTCATTTAGCTTAAGTGGGGGGGAGGGGGGGGGGAAGGGGGAGATGAAAGAAAAAATAAAAATAAAAAAACCCCCTAAGGTTAAAAGAGGAATAATAAAAACATCTCTGAACCACAGAGGCTTGCAAGGTGACCTTCAGATGAAATCTGGGGTGAGCAACCCAGCTCTTGCCTTCAGATGTCATTCATTTCCTAACTCACTCTTTGCAAAGGAAGGACAAAAGGAGCTTCTTGAGTCATCTGCAGGAAGATGAACGGAACAAGGACCTTCTGTTTGTACTTCTGTGTTCCTCTTTTTAAAATAATAACAGAGAATAGTATGATCTGAAGTGGCTGCCTGGGGAATTTTTATCTTTCTGTTTTTAGTGCACATTTCTCTGCGCTGACTGAAGGACCCATGCAAATAAGCGGAGGGTTTGCACCGAAGGGACTGCATGGGGAAAACAGCCAAATTGATTGCACACCCATCAGTTCACACACAAGCACTGCCAAGTGCCTGGAGTACACAATCCAAATAAGACAACAGCACATTGTGTTCCCTTGCACTGGTTTAACTTCTCTCACTTCTTTTAATAATTGCTCCTATTTAAGATACAAATCTGACTTTTCCCGTAACCTTCCCGTGCCCTTTTGTAACAGTTTTAGTTCCTCGATCTCAGGAACCTCAGGAGTGTTAAGGTCTCTGGTGGTATTTAGCTGTGGAAATGGAGGTGCTCTTGGAAATTATGAAAATGATGACACATTTGTCATCAAATGATGACATCATTTGGTTTGTGTCAACCTTCCTGTGAGGGAATAATGCTGAAATCTCATTCAGACCTCCCAAATTCCAGTCCCTTCTTTCTAAAACTGCTGTCATTTTAAAATATGTTTGTATAATAAAAAATAAACTGTCGTGTCTCAGGGTACAAGCCAAACACTGAGCACAGACAGTGGATGAAAGCTATTTTTCTTATGATCAAATTATGTTTACTGTTATTGTCTACTACGTGTTTTCTTGCATGCTCCTTTGAAGCATCTGGTGTTGTCTACAGTCAGTAATTGGAAACGTGCAATAAGACAATTGTAAGATTTTGACTGGTGTAACAGTTCCTACAATCTAATGTTTAATAAACCTCAGGAGTTAAAAAACAACAGTTCATTTGCCCAGCATTGGTATCTAGGAAGCTTTCCTGAGTGAATGAAGGCCAGTTCTTATGGCATTCAAGATCTCATCATCAATAACACAAAAAGCTTTGGCTCCTCACATGCTTATAATAAACATTAACTTTCTGAGTATGAACCCATGGTGAAATAAAATTCTCTGGCACTGCCCCAGCTCTGTCTCCCAGGTAGGTGCAGCTGAGGCCCTGGGCATGAGGCAGTCAGGTGAGAACTTTGAGACAGTGTTGAACATCTCCAAGACTATGGAAAATGTTCTGCATCTCCTGAGATGTCTCCGTGTTTCACAGACAGACGCACCACCTTGGGACAAAGGCAATTATTACCTCTTAGAAGAGGGTCCCCAAAGTAGGGATGATGCTCCTCAGTCAGAGCAGCAGTGAGCAATGAGGGAGCATCTCAAGTGGTGAGGAAGTCTGAGTGGTGGTGCACACCTCCAGGAGGATGTTGGTACCCCCAACATGTGCAGGGACCTGGCACTGCTGGATTTGGGGTTCAACTTGATGATCTTAAGGGTCAACCTAACAATCCAGTGATCCTCTGATTCAAAGACTGCTTTAACTGCTTTAACTGCCCCTTGAATGTTTTTATTTTTTCAAATCCTCAAGCCACCTAATATATATCATCAGCCTTTTCCAATTTTCCTTTTTGTTGAAAGAAGGGTACAACCTCAGTGACTGGAAACATGGGTGATCCCAGTTTAAAAAAAACCAAAAAATCAAAAAATCAAGATCTTTCAGGGGCAAAAAAAAGCAACAAACAAACCTTTGAATTTTAGCCTTTTCAGTTACAAAGAGATTTCTGCACTGTCCACAATCTATCAGACCACAGTGAGATCTGGTAAAGTGGAAGAAAACAGGCCTTTTCAGAACCAAGGTTTCACAGGTCATCCAAAGCTGTTTATTTCCTGCTGGAGAGACTCCCTAGGCATTCTGTATACCTGTGGTGCCAGTGAAGCTCCTGTTGGCATCAGCAGGAGTGTGTCACTCCTGGAGACAGAGCTGCCCTAAGGGGTCTCTTCTTAGTGGGACAGTGCATTTTTACAAGCTGAAAGCATGCCTGAGCTCCAAAAGTGCAAAGTTTCCTCTGCATCCACAGCTGAGTTCAGTGTACAGAGAATTTCCCCCAGGCAAGCTTTGCACAGGAAACCCCTCACCACAAGGTGTGTGCCTCCGAGGGAAGGAGCAGGTAAACACTCACCTCAACCACCCAAACACCACGGGCACCCTGGGAGTGCTGCTGCAGCAGGCAGAAGGCTCACCAGGGGCTGAGACAGCACACATGCCACTATGTCAGAAATAGCTGGATGTGCAAAGGGTGTCATGTGCCCCCTAACCGGGAGGATGGGGTTTCTCTGCGGCACGGGGATGGCTAAGCAGCCTGTGGTGCAGAATCATGGCAACCTACAAATGGGAAGGGTAAGGAATCAAAAAAGAGCTGCCTGGTGATGACAGTCCCGATCCTTCTCGTGCCATCTGGTTGCACCATCCCTGCTCTGCACATCAGGCTGTGCCTGCACTGTGATGGAGACAGCATGTTGCTGTCTTTGGTGGCGCAGAGACCCAATCTGGGCAGGGTGTCTGCAGGCACACACGTCCACACAGCCCCTCTGCTTCACAGAATCTGCTGAAACACAGATTAATCCAAACCACTGAGACATGCCAGGCTTGCTCTGCCATTGTGGACAGCAGCTGCTGGTGGACACTTAGGAGTAACTATCCAGGCCAGGATAACAGACCTGACTGGCAACAGGGACAACTGGCAGGGACCCAGACTTGCTGTGTGGTCATACCTGACTTCTCTGCAATTATGTAAAGAGTGATAAAGCCCCTCTGCCTCTGTGTACTCACTGATGCACTGCAAAGCTTCCTAGCTAATATGTGGTCCAAGATCAGCCAGCACCAACTGCTGAAGCCTTCTTGCATTGCAGGCATGGCTGGGGTATCTAGGACACCTCTCCTCCCTGTGGTCCACACAAAGAGAGCAGGCTTCCCTGTGCTGTGGAGCCTGCCAGAGGCACTCCCTCCTTCCCTTGGTAAGGGAGGCTGTTTAGGATGGCCACGACCCTCTGTTGAGCACCACAGTTGCTCTCCTCAGATGTGGGCTGGGCATAGCTCCGAGCACACCTCCAGCATGATGACAGGTTCATCATCTTGAGTGACAGGGCTAGACTGGAGGAATTTGGATACACTACACAGGAATCCACTATTAGCAGGGTACACAAGAGGCACAGGTCTAAACCAAGTAACACCAAGTGATGAAGTGAATTTGGAGCGGCGCCAGGAAGGCTACAGGACAGGAAGAAATGAAACATGAAAGTGTTTTTAACACTGTCTCCACATGCTTGACAAGGATTTTCCCAAGAGTCTTTGCTTTAAAAATGCTCTGTGATATATAGCATTCTTTCCAGAGCTTCCCTTTATCATCTGATGAACAGAAAGAACCTAACTGCTGTGGCAGTTGGATTAATCCTTCCTGAATGGCTCATTTCTGCTTTTATTCTTAAGATGTAAAGCATGGCAATTCCACCAAAATCTGTGAGACTGCTGGAACCTTATACCAGAGTAACAACAGCATTTGGCCCACCCTTACCTACATCTGTACCCCCGAAGAAATGAGGGGAATGTTCTTATGTCCTCCTTTCAAAACACAGAATGCTTCAACAGTGCAGGAATACAACTCATCCAGCAGCTGGCTCATCCAGGACACAAGGTAAGCACTACCACAAAACAGGCCTCTGCCCTTTAAATTAATAATTTTTGTCTAAAACATTTCCTCCAGAGAGGCCTTCAGTCTTCAAGACATGAGAAGATCAAGAATTCTTCACTTCCACTGCCCTCTTCTTTTAGTGATTAACCACTATGACTGGAAAAAACACCACTGGTTCCAATTTCCCCTTGGTTAATATTTTGTTTCCCTTTTCTGTCTTGAAGAGTTTGCTGTATTTTCTCTCTGGAAGGGCAGATGCAGTTTCAGATCATCAAGTCTGAAGCCTGAGTGGTCCCTTTTCCCTTTCAGAATTTAAGACCTTTGTACAAACTTCCACCCACCTAGCAGAAGCAGTGCTTCATCTTTGTGCTTAACTAGGACGTGCCTCAATAAGACCAATGTCTTTGCATGCCCCAACTTTCCAGGGACGTGAAAGAAGACTGCAAATATTAATAAATTAATGTCTCGGCATCTTTTAAAATAAATATTGCCACAACCCCTTCAGAAGCAGAGAAACTAGAGGGCAGAGAAGGCAAGTAACTGACTCAGGTCTGGAGAGTAAGTGGGAGCAGATGTCCTCTTACCTGAATTATAACAATGTCTTCTAAGGACTGGATTTCAGTTAACACTCTGACACACACCTTGTTTCTTTTCTACTGCAAGAGGACATGAATGTATTGGAGATTTTTTTATCAGTGCTGAATTTCCAATATCTAAGAAGCACCTTTTTCTTCTCTTCATATTACCTCCAGAAGAAAAGGTATCGGATGTGGGCTCCATGACATTGAAATATATATTTTAACATAAATTAATATATATTGCCATCAAGTTTCAATCATCATCTGAAATAGTTTTGGATGGAGTTCACTTAAATTTATCTTGGAATCAGTAGCCACACCAAATATCAAACAAGTTCCTGCATTTGCAGGTAGAAGCTGGACAGTGAGGAGGGCAGTTAATCAAATCACTAAAAAACAAAACCAAAAACCCCCAAACAAACAGAAACCAAACGAAACAAACACAAAAAAAACCCCAAAAAACAAACAAAACCAACAAAAAACACCCCAAAAAACCCAACAAAAAGAAGGGGTTGTCTGAACACTGAACATCCTTGAAGTAGCCATTTGGCACGAGTGCTAATTCTCTTTATTCAATTGCCATTATTTATCCTATCATGGATGAGGAGCCTACTGCACTGCACAATAACAGAAAGGATAGTCCAGGTTTTTACTTCCATGAGCTCCATCTAACACAGCCAAAGTGAAAGAATATAGTTGAAAACATCTCCATATAAAAAGCCCCCTCAGCTATATATAGATACTAGATAAAGCTAATCATGTCATGATGATAATGTCTCTATGATCAGTTTCCAAATGCACCTAGTAACAGCAAGGTTCCTGCCAATTTTAAGCTGTTTCATAATGGACACAAACAAGAGATATCCCAAACTGTAAAAATCTCTCCTCATCTTCAGTTCTGCTGTCTCTGCCTTACAGAACTCTCTTCAGCTCATATTTATTGCAATGTGTGTGCATTGTTTCTCCCACTTCAAACTGAATATTCCTCTTGAAGAACTTGGTCTGTTGACAGATTTTTTATCACTGTGCTGGTCTAGAGCAGACTATGCTGTTATAAATCCATCATTTGGATAATATATTGATCTAAGAACTCTGATCAGAGTCATATCCTACCAAATACTACTACCACTACTACTTGCAATTGCATTATTATTATTATTATTATTATTATTATTATTATTATTATCATCATCATCATCATCATCATCATCACTATTAGTATTAGCATCAGCATTAGTGTTGCATTTTTGTTTATCTCTAGCTTTTAAGGAACTGGCTTAAAATGGATGGTGAAGTTAAGCACCTGCAAGCAGAGCTGGAATCTCACTGGGTTTGCTTTTATAACAACCAGGCCTGAGCCTGACCCTCAAACCCACTGCAAAATACTTTCATCCAAACTGTCCAACCAAAACATAGATTTAGAAATGCCCACATACTTTTCCAGAGTATTTAGTGCTTAAGAAGGTCGCAATAAAAGTACCAGTTTTATTATTCCACAGTTTCAGCAGATGGTCTGAACTATTAAGAGTCAATTTGAGCCTATTAAAAATGTCATCTATTCTATTTCCAGACAATATCACAGTGGTTCAACCTCATTACTTATCTGTCACTATAAAGAGCAGATAAACCTTCATCCATCACTTCCAATGACTTTTTGCCCAGAATTCTGGATCTTTTTTTTTTTTTTTATCCTTTACTAAATTATTCCTCTCCTCTCAGTTCCACAGCAATGTGGGCATCCATTCCCTATTCCCCTAAACAAATAAATATAAAAATTTATAAATATAAATATAAATATAAATATAAATATAAATATAAATATAAATATAAATATAAATATAAATATAAATATAAATATAAATATAAATATAAATATAAATATAAATATAAATATAAATATATATATTTAGTCTTCATGCAGCATGTTTTCCAAAGAATCTCAAAGGACATCACAAAGTACAAATGTATCTTCACACCCATTACTCCAATGAGACTTCTGAGGTATGGGGTCATTTGTCTCCACAATTGGGAAAAAAAAAGGTCTCTGAAGGTAAATAAAGAAACCAGTGCTGACACGGCACAAGCTTCCCTTTTGCAATCATATAGACTGCCAGAATTTCTAGAAGCACTGTCTGCTCTTTTTTCTTGAGCAGTTGTGGCCCTGGTTCCTTAAATCAATTATTCTTTAAAACATTTCCCAAATACTTACATCCCATTTTTTGTCTTGGTTTAAAGCTAGTTTTCCTTGGAAAAGATGAATATTATTTCTGCAATTCCTGACTTAAAAGCTACGCAAGAAAAGCTTTAGAACATATATTTAATTTTATTCAAGGAATGAGTGGTGTTTTACACTGCATATTGATTAGCAAAGTCATTAATAACTTATTCCCAAATTTTTAAAAAAGCAGCCTGATCTTTGGAGACCCTGTTTTGAAGATTAAGATTCATATAAAACACTCATACCTCTCTTTTACATCTTTTATAAAGTTAGCCACAAGCTAAGGAATTTGAAGGATTTAAAACTTCCAGGGATATTCAGAGAGAATAATTTTATCAATTCTGTTTATACAATGCTTAATTATGTCCAGCTTGTTGAAACAAAGGATCATTGACAGCCATGAATACCATATTTATTAAAGTTGACGGATACATGAGAAACAATTACTTAAGGCAGAGCAATCCAGTATGTTACCCTGTGCCTACAGCTCTGATATACTTTGCTGTGTGAATTGAGAGGGGGAAAAGGAAAACTTTTACTGCCATAACTCAATCACATGAGGAGAAAAAAAAAAAAGTGATGCATTTTATCTATCTATTTTTATATGACAACATAGAAAGAAACACTTCAAAGAAAAAAAAAAGTGATGCTTTGAGCTCATTAAAGAGATATATTTTCTGGTATGTAATACAACTGACACTTTGGGGGAATATGACTTTTTTTCCCATCACAGAGAATATCTGAAACATGAGAAGCATCAATCAATACCTGCAGTTCCTTGAGAGGCAGCATTAAACAAGAGAAAATATCACTTCCTTGTTCTGCTATGAGTGTCCACACTAAAGGTCTGTGTTCCAGCCAAGGCAATTAATGATTAATGAAAACAGACAAAGCTGTTTTAGAGAAAGAGGGGAGCTCATGAAACTGAGCATTCCATGATGGCTTCATTAAAAAGAAGAAGCCTGAGCACCAACTTCAGGGGGAAAAAGAAGTACAAAGCCTTTTTCTGCATCTTTGTGCTTCCACCAGGGAAGTTGCTGAACCTTTTTCCTAGGGTGTTTCATGGATTACACGGGAGAAAAGGCCTTCACCAGGTAGAAACCTGTAGCAAAATTGTCCATCTGTGGTGCTCTGTGGCTCTTTTCATCTCTGGGTCGCCTGGGTGGGAACTGATTTTGGACTGGATGACTTGAGGCACTCCCTGAGGCTGTGGTTTCAGCCATCCCATCACCAGCATCCTTGACACACTGGCTGGGCTATGCTGCACACTGCAGGAGGACTCTCCCAGCCCGACAGCTGCTCCTACTGCTCGCAAGATCTTGAGAGTTGTAACTGTTTAACTAATATTTACTCTATTTCAGCTTATGGGCTGGATTTTGTCTTTGGTAGCCAGCTGGAGGGGCACTTTTCCAGTGGAAAGCACAGGAGAAATTTGGTCTGGCTTGGCCAGAATCCTGCCTGTGATCCCCTGAGGAGAAGATGTTGCCATGGCAGCTCTGCTGTTCCTTCAGCTGGTGCGGTAGCTGCTGTTGCCACATTAAGCCAGCTCTGCTGGTCTGTGAAGGTGAGCTGCCTCTCCGAGCAATTACAAACCTACCTGCTTCCCCACGTGCTCCTGCTGCTCGCCCCTCCGTCTGCCTAAGGCACACAAATACTTTGTTGTCCTTTCTGCAGGAGGTGACCTACCATGGCTGCTCATCCCTCCAGACCTTAGCAGCCAGCTCTGCCGGGTCATGGGCTGCAGCTTTTGCTGGGGAACCCGGGCTGCCCCATTAAGGCCCTCACCAGCAACGAGAAAATTATATCAATTAATTTCAGTTCTGAGCTCTGCAGAGTCATTCACCCTCTTCTGGGCTGTTTTGTGCTTTTGCCTGTGGCGTATGAGGGTGCTACACGAAAGAGCAGCTGATGAAAGGCTGCAGTGCTCAGGGTGGATGCAGCCTGAGTGTGAGGACCTCAAGCCTTTCATCTGGAGAACAGAGCCAGGCTGTCCCCTTTGCAAACACAGGGCTGTCCCCTCGCAAACCTCACCTCTTACACAAGGCTGGATGGCACAGATGAGCCAGAGTTGGAGCTCTTTGTCTCTCAAATCCACATCTCACACCCCACTGGAGAAAGCCCTAAGGCCACCGATGACTCTGAGCAGCAGACATTCACCCGTCTAGCCTGCTGAAACTGTGCCAGATTAAATCAATGGGATGGTAAGCATTTAAACAGGAATCACTCCTGCTCAACCAGCTAAAAACATCCTTTATTAGGCAACAGCCTCGCTCGCACCCCTCTGCTTGAGCTATAAACAAAGCACATCAAGCTGGAGGCTGCACAGTGGAGGCAGAAGGCTGCTCAAGGTTCAGCCCTTGCAGAAGAAGAAAGGAAGGGGTGTGCTTTATTGCACAGGGATTCTGCAGTTCTGGAAATGACACAGCTACTGCACCCGTATCACAGGGCAGGTCTGAGAAATGAACACATGATTAAGAGCTTTGAGAGCTCTGTGCTAAAAAGAGATGCAGCAATGTTGCTGTGATTTAATTCATGCATGCGTGCACTTCCACCCAGACTAATTCCCCAGGGTTAAAATGAAATGGAGTTTAAATCTAACAAGGGTAGAAACTCGTAACCAATTCCTGTGCTTCTCAAAGAGAATATCAAATGACATGAAATCCTTAATTGTCCTGAATGAGACACAGACATCTGAAATGGAGTTACATCTCTCCTATCTAAAAAAAAAAAAAAACACCTTAAATTAATTCTTTAGCTTCCTTTCATTTTCACCCTTAGAAAATGAAACTTCTTCAGGCATAAAAATAGACTAAGCTTTACTAAAACCAAGTGCGGATTTAAGCAGCTACTTTAAAGGGCAAGCTTCTTGCACAACTGATATGATATTATGAAACTTTAGACATTTCTTTCACAACTGACAAGGAACTGAATGCATTAGTCAGGCCTGTTTCACATCTGAAGCCACAAAGGCTCCCAAGTCCGTATGCCTCTGGATTTTTCTCTGAACTCCATTGTTTGTGGTTAAAACACCAAAAAGGGTCTGACCCATTTTAAAAGAAGGAAATCATATTTCTTAGTCTGCAAATGATACTCACTGCTAGCAGAAAAACAACTGAAGCTTAATCCTCCTGAAGAAAGGAAATGTCCCAGGTCAAAGTCACAGCACATAATCCCCCCCAGAAAGGGAAAAAATAAAATACATGAGGGCCAGGCTGGTCATGCAGAACCACACAGCATCGGCAAAGTTTACAAATCGCTCTGTCAAACACAGCTGATTTTCATCTAACAAAGCAGTGATGTTTTTGGTGGAAGGTTAGCATTACTTTCTTGGCAGAGCAGAATTGTACCTCTATTCTGAAATATCACTTCATGGTGAGAAGTGTTGCACACAGTAATGAAAAATAATAATCTGTCTTCAAAGTCCTTTTTGAAAGGTCTAGCTCATTCCAGTTCCTCGGGGCAAAGCAGGACAAAGTGAAGTGGAATTGTTTCCATTTCACAGATGGGAGAGATGAGGCAACAAAGAAGAGGATTAAATTGGGGGAGGGTTGGTGCGATGCTGTTTTGGGATGTTCAGATTGCAGTCTCAGGCAACCATCTTTTTACATTTACATTCCACTACAGGGTAAACATTTCTGTGCTTTTCACCAATGAAGTACATGAGATCACTACATCTGCAACTCATTGTGCAGCCTGAGTGCACCAATTGGCCTGAACATCAGTGAAGTAAGCCCACAAGTTTGGATGAATCTCTGGCCTCTCGCCAAGCATGCAGAGATCTTGTTTCTTAGAATAATTACTGAATTAAACTCTTTGCAGGGAGAAGAGGAAATGGCAGGAGCCAATTTTTTTGCCAAGTCTTAGCACGAGAACTCAGGACATCCTGGGTTTCTTGCCTGCTCAGATCACTGAGTTTCCTCTATGCTCCAGCAAATCCCAGTGTAAATGGATTTAGCAACAGGGAAGGCACATACCCAAGCAGGGAGTTTGATCCCACTGCTGAAGGGAAGAGAGACAAAGACTCTTAACATGACTACTACAGACAATCTAGCACTGAACTCGTGGACTGCTCATTTTCCCTTGGAAACTCAAGCTAATCACTTTCCCTTTTCTTGACACTCTGCAACGAGCTGCTCTCCAAGGCGCTGACCCTGTTATTACTGACTACCAAGTTTAGCACTCATTATCTTGGTAAGTCTCATTGTTTTAAAGCAGCCTTTGCCTAATGGTTTTCACATACAATTTACACCTGGCTTAATTCAACACTGCCTCATTCCAGCGCAGAACACAGTGAAAAGGAGATGCCTTGCTTGCAAAGTGTGTGCATTTTCTATAGTGCCCATGCTTGCAAGATAGAGGGCAATGCCCACCAGGACCCCAGTTTATATGGGCCCAGCTGAGGCTGAGAGAACACTGAAATGAGTCTCTCTGTGAATCACAGGTCCAAAAAGAAGTGAGAGACTTCATCTATCCTTACCACCTGCAGACTTCACACTACAGTAGTCCTGCATCATAGAATCGTAGAATCACAAAATCACAGAATGGTTTGGGTTGGGAGGAATCCTCAAGCTCATCCAGCTCTACCCCCTGCCCTGGACAGGGACACCTTCCACTATCCCATATTGCTTCCAAACCCATCCAGCCTGGCCTTGGACACTTGCAGGGATGGGGCAGCCACAGCCTCTCTGGGCAAACCATGCGAGTTCCTCACCACGCTCACATCCAAGAACGTTTTCCTCGTATCTAATCTAAACCTACTTTCTGTCAATGTGAAGCCACTCCCCCTTGTCCTGTCACTCCAGACTCCTCTAAATTGTCCCTCTCCTTCTTTCTTGTTCTTCCCTTCAGGTACTGGAAGGCTGCGACTGGATCACTCCAAAGCTTTTCCCTTTTGCAGGCTGAACAATCCCAATCCCTTCAGCCTTTCCCCACGGCAGAGCTGCTCCATCCCTCTGTTCACCTTGCTGCCTCCTCTGCACTGGTTCCAGCAGCTCCAGGTCCTTGTGCTGTTGGAGCCAGGGCTGGGGCAGCTCTGCAGGTGGGGTCTCAGCTGAGCCCAGGGGCACAGGGGCAGAGCAACGTTCATTCAAGTCCAGTAAAGTTCAAATAAATCACATATCCTTTAAAAATCTCCTATGATGTCCCAAGACAACCAACCTCCAGGTTGCTTTAATCTGTTAAACCTTTGCCTCTGTATTGTAAATTGTGCTGGTTTTAACTTCTGGTCAGTGGGTTTGTTGTGTTTTTCTCATTGCCGTGCTTACTTTCTACGGATAATTTTTTTTTTTATAGAATGCCATAACTGTTTGTCACTATGAGCTGGCTGGCAGGTTAATCTGTTTCAGTGTCTGTCGTCATGAACAACCAATTTGTCCAGAGAAGGAATTACAAAAAGGATGTGAAATCATGACAGTCCGGGTAATTTCCTTTCCAGCTATAGCTCTGTTGACATTAACTACAACATTAGCAGCTAAGAATAAGGTTTGTCATGTACAGTCCATGAAAAGAAGAAAACAAATGGAAAAGTTAAATATTTACTCTCTGACACCTTATTTTTTTGCAAGTGTGTTTTTTAACTAAAGTTATCCAAAGCCTTCCCAAGCCATTTTGCCAAGGGAACTGCTGTTTTCAGGATCAGGAGATGATGTTTGCTTAAGCACATCTGTGGAGCCAAAAGAAAATAAATAAAAAAATTTGAAAAAAAACTTCTTTCACCCATTCCTCATCCATTATTTTATTAACCACAATTGTAAGGTTAGAAAAATACCCCCTCCATGAGCCTCTAGGGCATGAGACACAGGATTCCAAAGCCCATTTTGTACTCAGTTCTGCTGAATTTCAACACCTACTGATACTGTGTGGCATCACACAAAGTCGACTGGACTGTGAGTTTTTCAAATGGCAGCTTGGTCAAATCATGGTTTTGGTTATTAACAGATACCATACCTGAGTGTCAGCTCAGACTTTCCACTACATGCTCAAGGTGACTGAATGATAAACAAACCACCAGTGGGAAATTTGGGTGCTGGCATATACTGTCTGGTTAGCTTTTAAAAGGAGGAAGTGAGAAGATGTATGGTTGATTTGCCCAAGTAGTTTAAAATAAAAGAAAAATATTTGAAATAAGAAAAAACCCGCAGCTCTTCTGTCTTCACTTTCTTATGCAGATACCTATAATCAGACTTTTATTTGTACAGAGAGATGCCAAAATAAACAGGACTTGCTCTCAGGAGCATCCATTAACTTCAATTTGGGTACTTGGTGTGCTAAGCCTCTCTCTAAGAAAGTTTACTTTTAAGTGCCTAAAAAGGATTGAAGTGACTGGCTAAGAAATAATCATCCTGATTTGGACATTTCTGGCAAGGCAAAAGCATGAGGATAATGGGATGTCTGAAATTGATTCATTTCCTGACTGGATCAAATTCCAGACGGATTTACTATTAAGTGGCCAAAGCATAGAGAAAGGAACTAATGTGGGACTGTTTGCTGTGGGTAGCATAAGAAATTGTGTAATTAAACTGAGGTAGGGGAAATATAGAGGAGACATTTAAGGAAACAAGTAAAAGGTAAGGAGAGTTGCATGGTGGTTCAGGATGCTGAAGGGTTGAGCGTTGCTGGACCTGCACGGGAGCAAATCAGACAAATGAGTTTGGGGTAGAGCTGGCCCTCCGTTATGGGATGGATTCCTTATGGGATGGATTCTGTCACCTCCTGAGCCTGGTCTGGCAAGAATTCTGTCATGAACACCTCTAGAAAAAAACCATCCTGAGGTGACAAGAGTCAGTACCAGACTCATGCTTCACTTCTGAGGTGGCTGTACCTTTGGTATTACTGTGACCTTCTTCATAAGTGAGGATGGGATGTGTTGGACCCAATTTAGAAAGCTCTGTCTGGAGGAGAGGAGAGGAGAGGAGAGGAGAGGAGAGGAGAGGAGAGGAGAGGAGAGGAGAGGAGAGGAGAGGAGAGGAGAGGAGAGGAGAGGAGAGGAGAGGAGAAGGGAGATCCCTTCCTTCCACTGTGTGAGAACCACTTAATAGAGACAATGAAAGAGGAATAAGCACAATCTTTCCCTGTACAGTTATATGGCATCTTTCATATCAAGATCTCAAAGCACTTTTAGTTAGATCCAGGAATTGAAGGGGATGCCATTAATCTGCTCATTTATAAAATCCAAATGAAGCTAAAAAGGTGAGGTGTTTTGTCCACAGGCTGTAATGGCAGAGCAGGAGCAAAGGTTGAAGTGCAACCTTGGGGCCAAATTCTATCTAAAGTCAGGTTCTTCCTCCTCCAAAAGCATTGTAAACAGGACACTGGTAATTCAGGGCAATTTGATTCCCAGCATTCTGCTGTAACATGACAAAGGATCCTATAGCTCACGATCTTCAAACACCCTTTGAATGTCTTTCTTTATCACATTGCTGTTTGTGCCCATTGCAGCACTGAACCACCCAAACGAAAAGTCAGAATAAAGCAAAGATCTCTGGATAGAGAAACATTTCTGTGACACACATGGGAAAACACTCACAGAACACCACAGTGGTGATGGTGCTATGTACGAACTGCAGGACACATTGGCTATTCTAGACACCAGGTGTCTGGGACATAATGACCTCTTAATTAATGGCTAAATAATGACCACTAACAATTAAGCTGTCAGAAGACAGAAGAAAGAAGAATGGCAAGTACAATTCCCTTTTTACCACAGGAGCACCTCCCATTTCTTAGGCCCTGTGCTCAGTCCTTAAACACCTTTCTTGTCCATATAGTCTGTGGACATATGTCTTGTTTCCTTCAATAAAAGAGAAATATAGTTTCAGTCCAAAAGAAGCCTCCCTCAAACTGGAAAATTAAGAAATTAGAAATATCTCTTTCAGCTTGGGGAGAACAAGAGGAAGAAAAGCCTGCCTGAAATTTTAACAACAGCTGTGGAAATGCCCACATATGAGTTCTAGACCCTTGCTTTTTTCAGCTATAGCAAGGTTTCCCTGCTGGGAAACCCTTGGGCCTGTCCATCTGCCATACAGTATGGTGAATACTACTACAATGGCACTTTAACAATAACTGTGCTCTTTTGAACCTCCCCATTCAAGTCCCTCCATTGATTACTCAGAAGAATGCAGACTCTTGTGTTATTTGATCGGCACATATACTCTGAGCATTTAATCCCCTCAAATATTTTTCAATAACTTCCTTTAATTACAAGGAAAACACGTCGAGTGATGCATGCATTGAAGAGCTTCCCGTCATGTCTCTCTCTCTCTCTTTTTTTTTTTTTTTTCTGTTTAATGAAGAATTTGAATCACTTTTCAACTTCTTAATCCTATAATCCTGGAAGGAATTTGCTCTCTTCCAAACCCTGGGGGTGGTAGGCTTATGCTTAGTACAGTACACCCTGGAGATCTTGCAGCAGGGTCTTTCCAGAGGAGTCCCAAATACCTTCATTCCTCAGCTGTGTGGTCACCATGTAACTCAACCTCACCAAAAACACCTCATCTCAGTGGTTCAGGGATTGACTTTTTCATGGGAAGTGCAGGGATAACATGGCACAGTAGACACAAAGTGTGCAGAGAACCAAGCTTTTCCAGAAGGAATGAGGCGCTCGGTGCCAAGCAGGATGGTTTTACCAACACCTTTTTTCCCTTCAATGAACCCATTCTTCCAGAGGTAAAAAGAAAAAGTCAGGGGAGGGCAACCTTACTAAGGCTACATCCTTGCCCCTTGTTGCCTCCCATTCCCAGGCAATGATGAACGAGTCTGTAGGACTGTTCTTGTTGGGAGGGTTGGACCGAGCCTGTTGGCTGCACAGTCTTTGCCTGGAAGGGCACGGGGTGCATTTGCAGCACGGGACACTCTCCCCTGTGAGCACGGTGAGCTCACGGCACAGCAGCTTCAGACTTGCCTGCTTTTGTTTCAAGAAAAGCCTTCGTTGTCACAGCAAGACAGCTCTTTTTGCAAAGAACCCAAAGTCCGTGATTTTCCTCCTCCTGGCTTTCCTGTAGAACCAAGGAACTCTAATAAATGCACTCCAAAGCACGAATTTTCCACCTTGTCTTTCCAGGCTGTTGGTTCTCAAGGGGTGGCCTGTGGATCTTTAGGGACCCGTAAAATGGGGAAAAAAATGGTGCATGGAACAACTGCAAGAGAGTAAAACCACAGTAACAGCCCAAACCATTCCCTCGTAATTCCGTATGTGCCAGCAGGCAGACAGGGTGAAAAAAAGGCTGTAAATACACTTTCAAAGTTTTGCAGCATTTTTAGCTGTTTGTAAATCAAACACCTTGGGGCTCCGTTGACCAGAGCAAGTCTTGGCTTACTCTCCAAACATCTCAGCATTCTTTCATTACAAGCAGTCGCAAAACACTGTGAAAAGGCATCTGTTATTCACTCCTCTCCCATTCTAGGTCACGCTCCTCAGCTCTCTTTCTTTTTCTCATGCTTGTTAGTTCAAGTAACCATTGTTTTGTCAGTGGTTAGCTATCTAATCCCATTACACATAACCGCTGTCATTGTGTTTTGTGCTAAAGCAGCAACACTGAGAAACAGGTTGGGAAACCTGAACAGCCCAAAGTGCATCTATCTCTTTCCTTCTTGAGATAAGATGCCATCAGAGGCCTTGGCTGAAGGGTGTTTGGATGAAGAGGAGCACACAGGACACCTTGATGTTCACATGGACACAGCAGAGACACACTGCACACAGCAAGGATGCCTGGGGAGCGAGGGTGTTGCTTGCACATCATCTCCCTCCATTTGAGGGAACTAAAACTTGCAGGCAAATTCAGGGCTGGATCAGCCTGAAAGCCTGGCCTGTTTTCAAAGGTTTGCACATTTTAGTGCAGCTCCAATGATCAGTTTTATGATCTGACAATTGACAAACCTGCTAACACATTAATCACAGCTCAGCTGGCAGAGGATGATGAAAAATTATGTCATACTGTGATGTATGACTGCTGCTTTCCATTGCTGTGATAGACTCCAGCACCTATTTCACTCCCAAACAGGCCATCTCATGTCTCTCCTTCTGTGGGGGCAATGAGTTCCTTGCTTGCCTGGCTGAAGCATCATGTAATAGGCAGGAGCATGAATTAGACACCTGTCACTGATGCAAAGGAACTGTCTTCCCTTTTCCAAAATTCTTGAGCTATTTCACCATCAACTTTCATTAAGTGAACAGAACCCTCCTATCTTCAGAGGACTGCTGACAAAAAAAAAGCTGAGTGAAGGAACGCACCTCCAGGAATATTTTTCAGCATATATGGCAAGCTGTGTGTACATGACAGCAGCAGATGGGTTACACACTGATGTCCTCTTTAGGAGAAAAGTCTCATTAGAGCAGACAGGCCTGACAGCTTCTATCCAGACTTGGCATGTACGTAGTGCCACCCTCACCTCCAGCTTGGAGAGGAGCTGGGCAGGTTTAATGAACAAAACCCATTAAACCCCCAGGTTTGCAGAAGGGTGAGCCAAGCCACACAGAAGTTGTCACTTGCTGCAGGTCACATGTCAATTCCAGATTGGATCTAATGACAGAATCTGGGAAAAGAACTGAAGGAACAGTGTATTTTTGTGGGGATGAAATCTACATAAAATACCTCAGGAAGTGCATTTCCTCATGTTCTTAAAGAAAAAAAAAAAAGTCCAATTCTTTTTATCTTCTTGCTTATGTTTCCTCTCTTTCATCCTTCTTTTCCTCTCCATCTGTCTCAACGCACACGTTTCAATAAGAATTTTTTTTTTTAATTTTTTTTTTTCAGAGTTCCACTCTCTAGTTCTGGAGCCAAAATTGTTGGATGAATTTAATCCCAGTGTGGGGCCATTTATTTTGGAAACACTCTACTGCTTTTTTTGCACAGATTTTGTGGTAAAAATACAAAAAACTTAGGTAAAAATCACCAGTTCTCACTAGGAAAGCATATACCCATGCCTTTCTAGCACTCTCACTGCCTTTGTCCTTGTAACAGTTGTATTATCATCTGTGACCCCAACACTTACATGCACTCCAAAGTCCTGTAAGGACTAGTATTCCCCCTCAAAAAGTAGAAGAAAGTGAAATTCAGTACAACAGGGAACTGGCAAGCTCGTGGTGGGACAAAATAAACACTCTGGAGAGACAGCCCCAGGAGATGGCTCACCTCCAGCAGCATGCAGCATGGACCAAAGGCTTTTCTGCAGCAAGGGGAATTATTTTTCATTTTTTTTCTCAAAGAGCTGCACCCAACAAAGATAACCTGAGAAGGTTGCTAAGTAATAACAATGCTACTCTTAATAATAAATCTAAACAATTCCCATAAGCACTTTTTTGTTGCTGCAGTTTACTGCTTAAGACAAAACCCAGGGGTAGCCCTGGCCCACAGCAAAACCTCCTCTCAGCCCCAGCCTCGTCTCTTCATGGACAGCAGAAGAGCAGGAGAGCAGGAGCAAAGAGCAAGGGTGCTGGCAGGGCACAGCAGTCAGTGTGTCACTGTGATAACCTGCTTAAAGGAGGAGGCCAGGGCATCGTTAAATAGCCTGGCCTGAAGTCCTGATGGAGCAGCTGGAATATCTGGTTCTCTCTCCATACTCAACTGTAGCTCATGTATTACTGCTTTACATTTGTACCTAGGAATGAGCTCAGCCCCAAGCCCTGACCCTCACCTTCTCTGTCACCAGAGACATCTACCTTCTCTTCTCAAGTCACCATTGCAAAGGTGACACCTGCTTTTTTTGTCATGTTGCAAAGCTACAAAACTAAACAAAATGGATGTTGTCACACATTTTTGCTCTGGCGTCCACAAAACCATGCGTGGCAAAATCTCAAAAAAAAAAAATTTGCAAAAAAGCCATTCCCACGAAAAAGGCCAAAACAATAAACATCCAAACCGAAACCAGGAGAGCAGGCCTTGTTAGAACACAGTTTTCCATGATTTTGTTTTGACATTATAGGGGAGAATGCTTTGAGTTTCCCAACATTTTTTAGCAGCTCGGCAGGATAAAGAGCAACCAGCTGGAAGTCATGCAGCAGATGACCACTGGGATCCTCAACAGAGAGGAAGACCTCGCTTGGTTTGTATGAGACCAACAAGACAGACACACTTTCAGCCTGGGAGTAGGTGTCCACATGGTTCAGGAAGGTAATGGCCAGGTAATAATCACTTCCTTTGCCATCCTTGTTTTCTGCTGAATTTGAATGGCTTTCTTCATTCATTTGCATCAGCTATTTTTGGTTCTTTCAGAAGGTGAAATTGAATTTCTTGCTGAAGTTCATTCAAATACCCTCACTTGCACCTGGATTTTCTCACGTTTTTGTCAGTTTAATCAAAATGTGCCTGGATGCCTGATCCCTCCATGACCAGCCCATGTACTCACAACTTTTGCAGCATGCAAGAGGTCTGTATTTCAAATGCCAATTATTCATCAATTAGAATGGATAAACTTAGAGGCTTCCTGCAAGAATGCTGTTTTTATGGAGATAAAGAGAAAAACCATCTAATGAAAAAACTGTCCTTGAAAGCGAGCAATATTTTTTTCCAACAAAAAATTTATTCTTGCTAGTAAGACAAACTAAGTTGGCCTCAAAGACCTTACATTGGCTTTGGATTTTTTGTAAATGGTTTCTGTGGGGCATTTTTGTGTTTGTTTTGTTTTGTTCTTCTTTCCAACACACCAAAGTAGCTACAAGATAAATAAAGTGCTAAGTTTCAGGGGGGCTGGAATTTGGGGAGGAGCAGACAATTTTCTTCAGCAGTGGTAGTGGCATTCACCTTTAACGTCTGGATGCCAAGCTGTCAGCCAGCAACTTCAACACCACCCTTATCTCTCCCCTTTTCTATTTATACATTACACAAAGCTATTTTTTCCTGGGTTTAATTGCACATCAAAGGACCAACTGAATGGATCAGTTTCGGAGGTTGCTGATAGCAACACTGGGGAATCCTGCAAATGGAGGTCTAAAGTTTCAGTTCTTTCCAGTGCTGTATTAGATAATATGGGGAAAGCCAGTGAAACACTCAGCAAAAGCACTCTGGCTGTGTTTCTATTATTTGCAAGTTCAAGCTGGACATAGAGAAGATTAAACAACTAATTATTATATTAACTTGCTCCCTCTAACCACAGGTTTCCTGCCAAATGAGACACCAACGGCAATGATATTTCAGTTTTTCAGAGGTAGTGGCAGATCTCTGAAAACATCAGGTGTCTCAGAGTCCATGAACACATCCTTAAAAATGGACTATAGCCTCTTATTCATTCGGGGATGTAAAAAAAAAAAAAAAAAAAAAAAAAAAAGGGAATCTCCCAGTTCCCTTTAGGCCAAATATATTTGCCTTGGCAAATATGGATTTTGAAGGACTGCCCCAGGATTACAGAAACACAAAAATCACAACACTGAAATTGGTTATATTGGACACAGTATCAGACTGAGGGTTTCACTGAGTTGTTAAGCAAATAGAAATGCCTGCACCTCTATGTTCCCATTGTAAAAGAGATGTGAAAACCATAAAGTACTTCAGCTGGCTTAAAACCACTTTCCCATCGCTGAATTTGTCTCCTCTAAGCTTTATGCACAAGAAAGGTAAACAAGCACAGCTCCAGCCTAAGCTGAACAGCCTTTTTTGACATGTTGACTTGATTATTTCTGTCTACTTCCCCAACCTTCCCAGCTCATACTGACTTAGCTTTTCTCAGATGAAACCACTGGCAAAACTGCCTCTTGTGTTTCAAGATCCTTAAAACTCACTCCTTTGTCTGTCTCAATGTCAATTATTGCTTATTTATGGAAGGAAAGGAAAAGCAAACCACACCGGCCCAGACACACGAAATAATGAATAGACAAAGCTCCACATTCATAAATAAAACAACTTACTTCATATAGCTCTTACATAATCTTAAGGGGTTGTTTTGTTTTATATCTGGCACCATTTTAGTATGTCTTTTTGTTCTACTATTCTTGTGCTACTTTTAAACAGGAGAGGTATTTGACAAGTGAATCTTTAGTGACAGCAACTGCAGCTTCTATTGACTTTTTTGAAAATATTGAGCTAACTCAGAATTACAGAAGTGAACAGCACTAGTGAATATAAACTAAAACAATAGGTGACTGGTAGACATTGTGTGAGAATTTATATATTTTCAACCCAACAGAGACTGGCAAAACTAGATGGCAAAACTAGACACACTTTAATGCTGTTGCAAAACATTTTTCCTCCCTAGAATGGACATAATCCACCTCTAGGCTTGACTCCACTACACACATACAAGTATAATTTACCGCAGTAATTTATAATGGCACATAAATTTGTAATCAAGCTGGTTTCCTTAAGCTGTTTTGTTCACTTGAGGAAATACGACTTTCTAAAGAGCAAAACCATACAAGGAGATGGACATGGGTTTGGGGTGAGGTAGAAGAGCTGGAAGACAGCTCAGTCTTGACTGCCAGTGGTTCCTCACACCACACAGCTTGGGCCAGTCCCATGAGGAATGCCTCCAAAGAGCTGGAGAGAACATACCTGTTTGCAGATAGAGCAAACTAATTACATGGAGGCAAACCTCAATGGAAATAATAATAATAAAAATTAAAATGTTCCAAACAGTACTCATCTGGGAATCTCAATTAGCTCCACAAACAGTAATTAATTTAGCTTCCTAGCTCTCTGCAAGATAGAGAATTAGTAATCTTCCCATTTTATGGATGGGGATATACACATGCAGACGTGTCAGTGAGACTTCAGCTGGATTTAGACAGCACAGCTTCTTGCAATCTGTTCTCTACCTTGTGCTCTCTCCTGTCATATCAGCTGTTATTCTCCCTTTCTTTTTGAGAAAAATTATATTCTGCTGGTTTGGGCCAAAGACAAAACAAGTCCAAAGTCTCCAAGGCCCTAACACAAGCAAAGTCTGCTGTACTCACTCTAAGGGTTGCATTAAATACCCTGTGCTCTGATAGAAAACATATCCAGTGGGACCCCACCGGATTTTATTTGGTAACCCAACAGTGAAGTTTCCCTAATGAGGCTGATGACAAATTTGGCTTTATTTCTTTTACTAAACGCTGCTAAAACCCAGGAGATGATCCCATAAAAAAAGTCAGATTAAACACCAGGAGAGAGACCTGCCTTTGACCTCAAATGAAGGGCAGGAATTGTTGGTGCTCTGAGGGCAGCTCTCCAACACAGTGAGATAATAGATCCTTCCCTAAAATAAACACCAAGTCAGCCATACCAACAGAGCAGCCTCTAGTTTTATAATCCCTTTGCTAGTTTAAATCTCCAGATGAGTTATTATATTGCAACACATACACAATAAGTATGTCATGACCCTACAACAGTACTGTGTAAGAATACAGACTAGGAAAAATAAAGAAAAAGGTTAGTGGCTTTTCAGTCTTAAGTGAACTTGATTTGTCTGCATTCTGAAAAACAAAATATTTTGGTACTTTCAAAATCTGAATGAATATTTGATGTTTTAGACCTCTTTGCTCTCTAAAATTACCTGGAAGGAGGTTGTAGCGAGGTAGGGGATGATCTCTTCTCCCATGCAACAAGCAATAGGACAAGAGGAAATGGCCTCAAGTTGTGCCAGGGGAAGTCCAGGTTGGACATCAGGATAAATTTCTCCACATAAAGGGTTTCCAAACATTGGAAGGGGCTGCCCAGGGCGGTGGTGGAGTCACCATCCCTGGAGGTCAAGCAATGACTGAGAGTGGGACTTCAGTTAGTTGACATGGCGGCATTCAGTCAAAGGTTGGACTTGATGATATTGGAGGTCTTTTCCAAACTTAACAATTCTATGATTCTGCAGTACAATTTTTTTTTCAGTTGAGGGTGAACTGGATATGGGATGGACTTAATGGCTTCTGAGTTACATGCTGCTCCACAAACATTCACACATAAACTAACTTTGAATTCAAGGCTGTCCTGCAGGTGATGCAGGAGGTAGGAGATGCTCTCGTGTATTATTAGCTATTTCTCAAAGTAGGTTTGTGCCATGGAAAAGTTATTTTTCATTGTGTCTCAGTTTCCCACAAAGAAAACAAGACTAGCAGCTGGTGTCCATGGCAGCTGTGCTGCTGTGAATACAGAGTGGACAAGAAATTTTAATCCTGGGCTGTGTAAGGGGACATTTTAGCCTCAGTCACATTTTGCAGTTTTTGTTGACTGCAGCTTTTGTAAACTGCCAGGCAATTGGGCATGAGGTCCAATGCACTGACACTGCTGGAAAAAGGAACCACATCCCAGTGTGTTCATCTCCTAGAGCCAAAGTCTGCCTTAATTTTCTCAGTTTAGGGTTACTAAACATTTCCCCCACAAAGTCCCTTTGCCACATTTCTCTGACACGAGCCAGCAGCTTGTCTGTTTTGTGTCTATTTGTGGCTGATATGAACTGTGACACGTCCAGGGGATCTTTTACAATTCCTGGTGACAAGGAGGGCTGTGAGCAGCAAAGTGTGTCACATATATTAGTCAGCTGCAAAGCTGAAACTGATAGCAGGGTATGAATAGAGCTGATAGCCTCATCTCTAGCCGATACTTCATGTGGCAGATCATGTTTCTGGGGACTCCTTTGCTTGCCCCAGGGATGGATAGAAAAAAGTCCTGCTGCATCCTGGTGAAAATGTGCTCATGGTGCTCAGATCAGGCTCAGATTGGATATTAGGAAAGATGGCAGCAAGGCTGGTACGTGCAAAGTGCACCAGCAGTAGGGTTCTGGAGATGGCAATAGCTGCTGTGGGAGGGTGAAAGGAGGAAGAGACATTACTCACCCAGGAGGTCAAGCCACCTCTTGGCATCTCTTAAAGGAGGATAGAGGAAATGTCATCCCACCCTCCCCATTCTGAACCTTACTGAAAAGGGAATTAAACCAGCATTTTAAATCCCTGGAAGATACAGCAGCACTCTACATTCAAGCCCTGAAGCACTTTACATTCAAGTCACCAGCCAGGAAGATGCATTCCTTTAATGTCCATGATTAGCAGGAAAAGGATCACAGCTCTTGTGCAAAGTGGCCCAATAATTTCCATGGACTTGAAAGCAAACATCAATGAAAAACTCCAGCTAACTTGCCAGGGAGACTCACTGTGAGTGTGCACATGTATTTGTGTGCCTTTGTCACAAGGAGAGGCACAAGGTCCTGCCTCCTATCCCTGAGATAAAAGCAATCAGCTTCAGGGCCACCATCACCCTCCAATCCCAGCAGCCCACTCCTTGAGAAGTCTTGGCAGGACTTTTTGCTTTCTCAACTCAGTGCCAGGAGGAGAATAAGAGGATTCCCTATGCATCTACAAAGTTGTTGGGAACAACAGCAGCATCTCTTGCTCCCAAGAAACTTGTCACCATTTTAGGATACTCTGCCCCATCTGGCAGGGGCAGAGGGAAGAGGATTATTCTGTGCTCTGAGATGGGCCCAAGGAAAAGAGAAAACACCAGGGGGAAAAAAGACAGAAAAGCTCTGCAAATGAGGAGTCAGCATAAACAAAGAGTTATCAGCCCAGGCAAGAAGCTGAAGCATGACTGCACTAAACAAATCACAGTGGAAACAGCAACTGGCAAAGTAATTGGCGTTATTACAGCTGATGGAAAATTTCTGATGCCGCCCATGTTCGCTTTCGAAACACAGCTCAGACATTTAATTGGCTCAGTTCACATCTAGATGATTGCTCTCTTTGTCCTTCTGGAGTGTGTCAAGCCTGTCGCTGCAGACAGAAACTTTTGGATGTGCCTGCCTGGCTCTGTCCATCAGCCGTGAGACAGGGAATGAAGTTTTGCACAGACCAAGGAAGACAAGTGAAATATGGAGAAAAATGGGTCTCACCTAAATAATTTCAATCTTTCTCTTACTCCAGTTCTTTTTAAGTTCAACTCTGGCCCTAGCAAATAGTCCTGTGCTTGGAGTACCTAAGATGCTGTGAGTTAAATGCAGGGGTAAAAACTGCATGTGTTGACGTCAGCAAAGGGTGGGTTTGGTGCTTTAGTCACATTATAGGTAAAATTGTTGTCTCTGTCACATAGAAATGCTCCTGGGAGCCCCCTCTGGCCTGTTAATCACACCACTTCATGGAATCACGTGATGGTTTTTGTTGGAAGGGACCTTCAAGACAATCTCATTTCTACCCATCCCCTAGATCAGGCTGGTCAGAGCACCAACCACCCTGGCCTTGGGCAGTGCCAGGGATGGCAGTAAAATCTTAATAATGGCTGAGTGTCTGTGCTCAGAAAGCTCTTTCCCCTCAACTTGCTAGACTCTCTTGCCAAACTGTCCTCATCCTGTGAAACACTGTCCAGAAAACCAACACCTCCATGCAGGTCAGCCCTGCATGGATGGGGAAATTTCAGCCAGAGGCATCCTAGGTTTCCCCAGTGCTTTATAAAAGTCTCACAAAATCATTAACCTGCAGGCAGCAGCCAGGATCTCAAGGTATATGAAACTGGGGAGTGGTGCTTTTTTTAAACTTTCATGAGAAAAAGCAGCTTGGCTTGGTGCTGAGTCACAGATTCCTCCACTCCCTAGGCCTAATCTTGGCCAATGGATCTGCCCATTAGAGGACAACCAAGTCTAGGAATAACTTGGCCAGAAAAAGTGTCTGAGACTCTGAAAGTTATGTGGGAAAAGCATGGCTTTAAAACTAAGTATTGTCACTTAAAGCAAAATGAAGGTGCCCGAAAAAACGGAGGCAATGTGTGTGCCATTAAAATCCTGACAGCAGATGCCAGAAGTGGGTTGAATTTGCTGAGGTACCTTTTCAGCAGGCATGGGGAAATACTGCTTTGCAGATAAACATTGTAATGTGGTCAATGTCCAGAATTTAATGAAGTCCATTATAACAGATGAAAATGAAGCTTTCATTAGCTTATGAATGCCTTATTCATTTTAGTTTTGGGTTTGGTCTTTTTTTTTTTAGATCGAGAAAGAATGTTTTCCCTAAGCAAGTGCCAAGTAAGAGAGTAAACATCTTCTGCTCTTACACCTTCATCTCCTCCTCAAGGCTGTCACTCCTGCAAGGAAAAGGCTCTCATTACACTAGCCTTGCCCACAGCCCTGCTGCAAACCTCTCCCAGTGAGATGCACCCAATCTTGGGAACAGCTGGCCACAGCTGGCTGTACCAATGGGCCCTGCAGAACCTTTTCCCACTCTTGCCCGCCTCTGCAGGGGTTCTTCAACTCCCCTCTTCACCTTTTATTGTCACACATACTCGGGGCCAAGAACAATAATATATTTGCTTTATGATGCTCTGGCCATGACAGGGATTTTATGGACTGCCACAATATCATCTTCATAACTGTTACTGCCATACTGCTGATTAAAAGGGTCACACTGGCACAAGGGAACCTATAATGTCTTTATTTGTTCACAGGAAGGATACACCAGGAGTTCAAGTTTCTCTCTTCAGCTTTGGACTCTTGGTGCTTTGATCCTGATCACCTTTGAGAATAAAAGGGGAATTTAGCTCTTAAATGTGGTTTTGTCACTGGTGTCTCAGTTAACACCATCCATAAAAGGATCATTTTCTTTGTTAGACAGGACAAGGCTGAGACCACAGACTTGAAATAGGAGTAGAGTGATAAAAACTGTATCTTTTTAGCTAAAAAGGGACAATCATTAACCATGTAAATAAATGAGAGACTATTGAGTTTTAGTAACACAGCCCATTCTGCTGCTCCTTCATGAAGAGAAGTGAAGAAAAAATGTTTCAAGGCTTCAGAAAGACTTTAACTATTTTAGTTGGATAATTACACATCCTGGTATATCAGCACTACAGACACCTGCTGACAGTATGATTGCAAAACAGGACATTCTTGAGGCTGCAAGAAAACAGGCACAAAAAAGAGAATCCTGTTATCAAGTAAAATATCTGAAGACTGTGGGTCTGAGCGTGTGTTTTTTTCTCTGACTTCTAAAAGCGTCACATCCTCAAATTCAAACAAGCAGATGGCTGCCAGAAACACTCTGAAACCAGCAAGCTGCTTGCCTTGGACACATTATTTTGGTATCTTGACCCCTTGACTCTCTCATGGACTTTTTATTTAATTTGGGTTTGATCCAAGGCGATCAGAGAGGATTTTAAAGTCACCGATGACCTCTGAACTTCAATGATGGCATTTTGGGCCATTTTACCTTAAAGAAGAGATAAGGGAAGAAACTCACCATCCAATGGGAGCAAAAAATATAATAACATAACTTGTGGCTTCAGTCACAGCTGAAGTAAGCTGCTGAGGCTGTACAGAGAAGAAGTGATAGTGGTGGGGGGAGAAATGTTTTGAAAGCTTGCAATCATGGCACCATCCCTTTTTGCTGGCACTACACAGCTACAGCTGATAACAGCTTCAGCCCTACCTTCATGTTCCTCCAAGGAAGCAACCCTAGGTCATACCTGCTCCTGGCTGAGTGCCTGAGTTTTAGTTTCTTGCCTCAGAAAGAGTGCAGAAATGTAATCCATGATATGAAGTCAGGTCTTAGGAATTGCCAGTAGATAAAGAGCCTTGCATTCATTTTCCCTTCAACTCTGACTGCTCCTCAATCCTGACCTTGATTGCTCCCAGTAAGAGATAATACAAATCCCATTCCTCATGTAGACTTCCCAAGATGTTGTCTTGAGCTTCATCTCACAGGTGCTAAATGGCTTTTCATGCAGAAGATAAGCTGAAGTTCTCTGATGAAGGATAAGGCTGATAAATTTGCTCCTTGTGAGCCAGGGGACGATGCGGGTAAAGGTCACCTAGGAGAGAGAGCTGAGCTGGTAGCACAGTGGGTCGTGGTGACACTGAATCATGATCAGGCCACCACCTCAAGGAGAGGAGCAAGGCATTGCAGAGGGCACAATTTCTTCTGATGCCCTCTTCCTAAGTCATGTGAAAGGAAAGGTTTCTTTTTTTCCTCCCTTACCTTGTCAGGACTTCTCATGGACTCCTTCCAGCCATATGAGCCTCCTGCTTCTACACTTCCACCAACATCCTGCACCTTTACCCAGCAATGGTGACATGGTGTGATCATTCCCTCTCAAATTTCCTACTTCACCCACTTATCCTGACCAAGTTCATGCTTTACTCATATCCGTGTTTCTTATTTCTCATCATTCTTATTGAATGACAGGCACTTATTAAAAAATGGGAGCATCATCTATTGCAGCTGCTGCTCAAACATGAGGGCCAGAACTACAGCATTCCTTTATGAAGACATCAGTGACAACTAATTTTGGTTCCACGTAGATAAAATACTGATTTAATTTATCTGGATCTAGTAAAATCTGAAAAGAGCTTATAAGAAATCATGCCTATACCTCAGTTAATGAAATTCTGGGCTGCTTCTGGGAAGGCTGACAATTGTAAAACCAGTCTGCCAAACTTTCATTCGCAGTTTCATTGCAAAGTCATTAGAGAAATGACAAAACCCTCCAAACTCACAGAGGTGTGTGTGAACACACATGTGAGAATGGGGAGCACCACTTTTTCTCCCTCCCAAGGTAACCTGGCAGCTCGGAGGGGACAGGAGAACGAGGAACAGATGCTCTTGGTATTGCCAGCAGGACTCAACGTTGCAGGACCTTTTTTTTGATGACCTGAATCTGAAATCACCTCTGCAAGAAAACCGTAGGAGCTTTCACTACTGATGTTGCTCCCAGGGCACGGTGAGGGCTCAGGCCAGCCATCCATGGACCATCCCACCCTTCCCAAAGCACCACAGAATGGTCTGAGTTGAAAGGGACCTTAAAGATCATTTAGTCCAGCCCCCCTGACACAGGCAGGCTCACCTCCCACTAGACCAGGGTGCCTCTTTCCAACCTGGGAGCACTATATATATATATATATATATACATATGCACCCCACTGCTGGTCACCTGCGCCCCCTCATCCCCCTGTGTTTATATTTGTGTTTGTTATGGCACAGGGAATGAGGGTGAGCATAAAACATTATTCCCTGGGGAATAGCGATTTTCAAGCGGTTACTCTGCAGGTAAAGCACAGGGTGCTGGCAAGTAATGCCTGCAAAATTTGATGCCTTGATTTCTGTTGTGTGGATCAATATTAATAGCAATATTATATTTCCAGAGCTGGCAGAACTATTGATTATTTGGCATGTAGCAGTTCATTTATACTTGAGAGCAAACTGGGACACTGAAACAACAAATGTGCAGCTGTTAACAAGCAACACAGGACATTGAGTTTCAGTGACACAACCAGGATATCACTTCCTTTGTTTAAAATGGAACATCTTTAACACGTCAAAAGTATAATTTACTTATCTCACTTACTGCCATACCTGAGGAAAATACCTTTTCCCCCTGAAACCTGCAGATTAAGGTCATGTTTCCAAATATGTGCCAAATGCAATCAATAATTTCATCCCCACTGTGACCAAACACTTGAGGTATTCTTGAAGAGAAAATGCTTTGTTTTATATGTTTAAACAAGTATTAAATTGGATCACTTTGTGCATGAGAAGATTTCAATAAAAGAAAAGATAATGAAGCATTATACTGTGGTTGAAGGAGCTGAGCCAGAGTTATTTCTTTTCAATGAGGTTTTTAACTCAGTGAAAAAAAAATAGATACCTGTATCTATATATGTGTGTAAATATATTTTGATAGGATGAACTCAAAATAAAACTTTCTATATTAAGCAAAGGGTTTGCCTACATTTGAAAGACATAATGCTGTATCCTTCTATGAGCTTCTTTATTATGTATAAGTCTGTAATTGTCTCCTAGGGACACATTTAACTATCAAACTGTTGAAAGCAAATTATACAGAACACCTATCTTATGAGGCTGAAACTTATTGAAAAAGGAACCCCCCCTTGGTAAGGGAGAAAAAAATTAAAAATAATGGGTGACATTCCCTGTTGCAAGAAAGAGTACCTCAATAACTTAATAATCTTTTTATATGTGCTTGAAGAGGCTGGGGAGGTGACTAGTAAATATGCAGGAAATGTACTATACATTGCCTTTTGGGGGATAATATAGCCTTTCCTCTGCTATCAGCATGTTAAACCCTGCAGGCTTAGCTGCCTTAGCAACTGTCTACAATTTGGGCAGGTCAGGATCCAGGGAGGCTGAATCAGCTTCTGCTGGTGGCTCCCCTCTCCCACTGCTGACAAATGGAGTTTAGAGTGAAGGAGTCCAGTTTCTCAGTTGGGCCTGAGCCTCTTCAGCCAGCAGTAATTAAATGTGCCCAGAAATACTCCCAGGCGTGGAGGCCAGCTGGCGCAGAGAGGTTTGTACCTCTGCTCACAGCCGTGTCCTAACTTCTCTTGCCCAGCAGCTAAATGCAAACAGCTCACAGGGATGAACCCTGATCCATGCTTAAGGATGATTTAGGAGCTTGCTAGTTGGACCAAAAGTGTGCTGAGAACTGGTTTAGTACTTTGAGTATACCCAGTGACAGTCCTGTGAATGTCCCCAGATACTGTTTAACTTGCTTAAGTTATTGCTATGACATATTTCTTTTCCAGATCAAGATTACTTCTTCCCAGCTAAAAAAGGGGGATTGTATGGCTGTAAATTTGGTTATGACAATAATCCTTCTGCTGGTTCATGAAATCACTCTTACTCAATAGGATGCGTGTTTACTGCTGTCTACAATCTAAGAATCTTTCCAAGGAACCAGATGTGGTGTGTTTAAAGTGAAAAAAATTGTTATGCATGGACAGATGAACTTCATAAACAAATCGCTGTCCTCCTTATCCCACTGCACATCACTGGCATCTGCCTGATACTATATTTTCAAAGTCTGCTACTTTAAATTTCTTACCCCCAGGAAAGCATCCCAGCCCAAGTACTTGCCATATGCTAACTGTGCTGCATTGGTGTGCTGGTTTCGTCTGGGGCAGGGTTTATTTTCTTCCCAGGGGCTTTTACAGGGCTGTGTTTTGGGTTTGTGCTGAACACAGGGTGGATGACACAGAGATGTTTTTGTTATTGCTGAGCAGGGCTTGCACAGAGCCAAGGCCTTTGCTGCTTTTTGCCCTGCCAGGGTGGGGAGGGGATGGGGGTGACTGAGAGTTTAGGAGGAGACACAGCCAGGACAGGTGACCCCGAGTGACCAAAGGGATGTTCCTGACTGTGTGACATCATCCCCAGTGTATAAAGTGGGGGCAGGAGGAGGAAGGGGGATGTTTGGAGTGATGGTGATTGTTTTCCCAAGCCACTGTTACATGTGGTGGGTTCCAGCTCTCTGGAGGTGACTGAACGCCTACCTGCCCATGGAAAGAAGAGAATTAATTCCCCTTTTTGCTCTGCTGGTGTGCAAGGCTTTTATTTCCCATATTAAACTGTCTTTATCTCAACCCATGAGTTTTCCAGCTTTTACCCTTCCAGTTCTTTCTCTCCCTCATCCTGCTGGTGAATCTGAGTGAATGAGGGACTATGAGGGGCCTGTTGGGGTTAAACCATGAAAACTGGGATACTGTTAGATGTCCCATAGCAACTTTTTGTCCTGACCTGCAAAAGGCAGAGCAATTCTGTTTTCATGGATTTCTCTGAGCTACAAGAAGATGAATGCCAGTTCTTTTACTTTGAGAATCGATTTTATCAAGGCAAGGCCATCTGGCAGAAAGTAGAGCAGGAATTAATGCAATCCCAAACCAAAAGGGAAGATCTTGGCACTATGTCACCCAAATCTTGGCACCCTCCTGCATCCCACAGGGAACCAAGGCAGAGCATGGAGGCAGAGGAAAGAGGAAATGCCTACACTCTCTCCACCACACACACCACAAAGCCTTCCCAGTGGAAAAGTTTCAAAGCTGCCATCAGAAACTCTTATAACAACTGCTCAGAGGAACGCACCCCTTTGAATGGTTTAGCTCATGATGCTTCTAAGAATCACCTGTGCAGCAACCTACTTAATCTTTGCAGGCAGAGCTTGGGAGGGAGCCCCTTATCCTGGTGGGCTGGCTGTACCTCAGCAGCGGCACTTCCTCTGTGCACAGAACCAAGGCTGCCACCCACCTTTTGCAGTTTTGCCTGTTTTTCCCAAGGAAAAGAAGGTGCAGACCTGTGTCAGGAGTTGGTGTCACCTCTCAGCTCCCCTTTGGACACCTTTGTGGCCCTGGAAGAAGCAGCTAAAAAGGACCATGCGGGCTCACAGCCTCGATGTTTCACAGTGGCTTCCTGACTCGGGAAGCAATAATGCCAGGAGGATGGCAGATTCCTTCATGCCAGCAGAATCTAATGCCTTATGATCCTGTCATCTAGTGCAAAAGGCAGGAGGAGTGGAGAGCCCAGCAGGCACCTGATTGAAGAGGCTGGGGGAGACGAGAGGAGACAGTGTCCTGCTGTGAGCTTCTCCCACCTCCATAACCTCCTTATTTTCAAAGAGTTTCCACTACTCTGTGGAAGCTATTGTTCTCCACGCCTGGTGCATCATCATCCCCACTACACTGAGGGTTTGGGATTCTCACACTGCCAGCCCTTCTTCCTCCTGACACTGAAATGAGCATCTTGTTTGGCTTCAGGGGGGGAAAAAGCATGTGCAACTCGGACAGCCCTGTGCTAGCAATGTACAGGATGATGCTGCATAGACCATAACCATAGAA
Source organism: Fringilla coelebs (assembly GCF_963513975.1). Taxonomy (NCBI): domain Eukaryota; kingdom Metazoa; phylum Chordata; class Aves; order Passeriformes; family Fringillidae; genus Fringilla; species Fringilla coelebs. The sequence continues at coordinate 3,496,110 of NC_140031.1, forward strand.
CCATGCTCAGACAGGCCCAGAGGAATTCCACACCCATGTGTCGGCCCCTTTTCCTTCCAAAAGTGACCACAGCACCTGGGCCAAGCTTTGGCACAACTGCTATTGATGTGCAGAGCCAGCAGTGAACAAGGGATTTTTTTATGTTTGATTTTTAAGGGGGCTGCAGATTCCTCTTGGCCATTAAGATGAAAAGGGGGCTAATTCAAAGCTAGAGCCAAGTCTGAGGAGCAATTCTGCACAGGCAGGTAGGAGACAGTAAAAGTCATTCTTTGCTCTGGTTGGCCCTGTAAAATGAGAAATACTATAAATTCAAAAAATACTGTGCATTTCTTGAAACCTGCATTATTTCTCTTTTCCTTGGGAGGGTTGAAATAGATTCAAGCACTACTGTTATTATCTCTAAAATGACAGAGACATTTTCACGTGAGTTTCCCTTCACAGTCTGATATCCATATTCACCATGTGCACTCCTTTGATTCGGCAACTGCAGCTCCCCTGTGGTCCAAGGACTCAAGGTTCACTTTGTGTTGCTCTTTCTGCCAAAATGTGGTTATTACAGATGGAAAAAAAAATCACAAGGTCACCCCCAGCCCTGATAGAAAAAGGAGGGTAGGAGAATATTAGGAAGAAACTATTAGCTCTAATATCCAGCTGCATCTGGCAAACATGAGCATATTTGGATTGTCTATACCAGCATTTCACTCCCCTGCTTCCAAATGATTGCCCTGGCCCCAGTGATTAACCACCTGAATACACCCAAGAAGGATATTCACAGAAAAGATCTCATGATGAAAAGGCTATTCCTGGCCTTCTTTCCATCACATCATAATCTGTCCACTAATATGGCTTGAGATCTCAGCTGATCAAAAGGTCATAAGATGCTACTGCTAAGTATCACTCTGTCTCTGTTCAGCCAAAGGCATTTTTACTCCATTCAACAGGCAGAGGAATGTAATAGCAAAGCCTTCAAATCTGTTTGTAAAATAGATGAAGCCTTCTCTTTATGGCATTATTCATCCTTCAGGGAATGACACCTGACAAATAAACCTCTAGTTCCCAGTGAATTTAAATAAAACAAGGGCAAATCATATCCCTGTGCACTGTAAATATAAAACTGCACATAACATAAGATTTCCCAATCTTCCACCATCTCTTTGCTAAAAAAGCTATGAAGTGCTGACCGTCCTCAGATTCTGCCAAAATCAAGGGAGCCTAAATCTCTGAATAAATTACAAAAAGCATGGTAATAACAGAGGAAGGACTTAAAGATACATAATTCAATCAGTCTAATGGAATGGTAAAACTGGCACCTTTTTGTCTTCATGCTAGTAAAAACCAGAAAGGTAAGAAAGCGGGGTTAGCAGCCCATCAATAGCAATAATGGAGTGAAAACAGGGGGAAATCTAATAAATGGGTTAACGTGTTTCCCAGGCAATAACACTAGGGGCAACACAAATTTCAAGCATCCTGGGATGAACAAAATACTGAACCACATTCTACCCAACACCATGACTTGGCCCAGCTGGTCACCATTGCGCTGGTGGCAACTGGTCCATGTGATGCCAGTCACTGCCTCCAGCAGCAACTGCAGCCACTTCTTTGGCCATCCTGCTTCCAATTCCCTCAGCATGGGCAGGGACCACTGCCCAGGACAGCAGGGACAGAGGGCAGCACTGCCAAGAGCCACCTGCCACATGAAGCCCGTGTCCAGTGGGTCTGCAGAGGCACCTCCTGTGAGCAACACCATTGGGAACTGTTTTCTGTTTCCAGCACACCTGAAGTGTTGTCACAAACAAATTAAACCCCTCAGCATTTCCCAGATTATCCTCCCACTCTCTGGCTTTCCAGACCTCCACACCAGGACCAACAGACAGTTTCTTTAACTGCACCTGGCAGTCGTTTTGCTCCTCTCCATGCTTTGAAAGCTGAGAGCCATCAAAGACTAGGAGAAAAAAATCATTGCTGTTTTTCCCTAAGAAGCAGAACTGGTAATAGGCTTCAGGAAAAATCCACCTAAATGAAAGTGATAAGTGTAGACTGCGTGAAGGCTGACAGGTCTGATTATAATTATCATTGCAAAGGGACTAGCACTAACCTCCCTTCTGGAAGGCAATGACAATTCCTGGAAGGGAACATGCAAGTAAATTATCATAAACAAAATCGTTGCAAGTAGAGTTGTCTTTCTCTGGAAAACTAAACAAGATCCAGATTTGGGGGAGAAAAAAAAAAAAAAAACCCAAGCCTTAAGAATTTATTAAAGTTAATCCTGATAGAAAATGACACTTAATCATACATTTAAGTTTTTCTGACTTCAGAATGATGGGAGCAAAAGAATCAAGTGGGACACATGATGTGTAAGATGAAGTCATGCATGCAAGATGTGTTTGGAAATAAAGAATATATTCTGAAAGAACACTTGAAGTACACACCATGTATTTAAACATGAACAAGGAGTCCCAGGGAGGACGTTGGTTCAAAATGAGATAAATATCCAAAACTAAGAAAAAAACCCAAGCCACCTTGCACCAACCTTTCCCCCTTCCTCACATCCTAGCAGGAAGAAATCCAAACAAAACCAATAAAAATCTCTTCAGATTGCTTCTATCCATATACATCCTTCCTTTGCATCTATACGTTAACCAAAATACAACGGCACCAGCTTTCAGCAGGGTTGTGAGGCAGACAGGATAGGGAGTATTCCCTCAAGATCATCCTGTCCTGACCTTTCCGCTTTCTTTGATGGCATTCCATTTTTCTTAGTCTGCATTTTTTTGTTTTTTTGGCATTTTTTCACTCCGTTTCCATTGAAACCTTGGAAACAGAGAAGCTCGGGCAATCTGGACTGAAAGTACCGCAGCTTTTTCTTTCCGAAAACAGGGAAACAGATATTATCTTAACAGGGGCTATAACTGCATAGGAGATGAAGAGAGGAGCCTCAGAGTCAAAAGCAGTTCTAAGAGTTTCATCCTCATTATACCTCAATGGAGTGGAGCAAATAAATTGTGCAAGGAGACATATGGAAGCTCAGTACATAAATGGCCTATTTAAGGCTCTTACTTCCTAATTAGGTCCTGGTGTCAGGAGGTTGGTAACAATTATTCACACATAGATCATTTGGATATGATACAAACTGTTCTAAAACCCAAACCATCATAATGGCATGCTTCAAAAGAAACCCAAATCAACGTTTCAGACTCGTTTGCTTGGTGCTCGGACTATCAGATTCTGTGATACACACAGCTAAATTTTGTGTCCAACATTGCAAAATTGTGTTTGGAAAGAGAAAAGGATAAAACAATAAATCACCACAGCCATATCCCCTTGTTCTTACCTTGTTCACAGATTTCGTCACTGGACTCTGCACAGGGAACCCACACTCTCTTCCCAAATTCTTCATCTGACTCTGTGGTGTTTCCCAAAGCAAAGAGAAAGAAAGAAAACCTTGATTGTAGGGATGACTGTGTAGAAAATGGTCTCAAACATCCAGAGTTTTGCTCTGCCCTTTTGATTTCCTCACATGTTTCAGCATGACCACTACCACCACTTGCCAGCTGGGGCCCTGTGAGCACCCAGGGCTGGGGTCCCCCCTCTGTCCTGCAGTGTTCTGTAAGGCCCCCCAAGCTTCCCCTCACCCCACACAGATGTGTAAACTTCCCCTCCCAAGTGTCCCTTGTGGGCATGATGGCATGACAGAGCCACCACCGCCTTCCCCAGCAGCTGTGGGGCACACAAGGAGCCCTGGTCTCAGGAGTGATGTCGTGGATTCCTCTGACAACCTGTGCTAGAGAAGCTTGGGAAGAGAGCAGGGAGGTGTCACAAGAAGCCAACCCGCCTGGTTTGTATAAGAGCTAAAGCAGGGAGCTGAAGCCAAGGATTACCACATTGCAAAACCATTTAAAACAGAATAAGTGCTCGTGATTCTACAGCGTGACTACAGCAAACCTGCTCTGCACTGTGCTTTGGTACTTCTGGTATGAAAATGAGGTCTTCCTCTCCCCTTCCTCCCCTCCCTCCTCCTCTCCTCTTTGTCCACCTCTCCAGCCCTTCACACAAAGGTGAAATATTTCACATTTTCACCTGTGGTGATGCAGATCAGAGTGCTTGCTTTGCTTTTCTTTGCTTTTCACTGATTTTGCCAAAGGCATCCTTTTTAGCATCAGTCTGTGCAAAGATAATAGGTGACACAATTGTCTATAACTGGAATCAGCAACAAATCAGCCATCTGCCACTCCAAGGGGCTGAGATTAACCCAGCCACTGGACCGTGACTGCAAAGCATTTGCACATTTAGATTACAGAAATGTGAGGTTACAGGTCCAAAAAAAAAAAACCAAAAAAACAAACCACTGGGAGTGGGGAAAGTGTCGGGAGAGGGAGTGGAAGACAGCCCCAGAAGAGCCCTTTAGACTGACCCTTCCAGACCCTTCCACCTCATAACAACCATAAGTAGACAATGTTTCTCATTATTCATCATTATAAAATGATGAAGGATTTGAAGGAAGCAACTGGAGACAAATTAGACATCATGTTTCTGGAGAATATATCCAAAGACACTTCTTTTAGACAAGGAGAAATGAAGACAAAAAACCTACAGATGCCTTGTCAAAGCAGTCCCTCCTTGGGAAGCATGACCAAGCTGCCCAGATGGCTGACTTGACCATTTGGAAAGAACAAGAGTGTTATTTTTGCTCCAAGATGGACAAGATGCATTCCACAAGCTCCCCTATGGTCAAGATTTTAAGAAATGAGAGACGTCTGCCTACTGAAATAACAAGGTTTGTGAAGATATCTTAATTTGTTGCTCCCAGTTCTCCTTGAATTACAAACACTGTTTTGCTGCTGTGCACACATGGATGCTGTCATTCCACATTAATACTCATCCATGTCTTTGGGATCCTCTCTATAAATCTGTTGGGAATTTTTATTTGATACCTGAAGTATTTGAACACTGAAGAGGTTTAAGTCAGCAGTAAACACAAGCTGGCTCCAGATGTAAGAGCACGAGCACAGGTCTGTACAGTGCATGGTGGGTCAGGACAGGCACCAGGCTCTCCTCAGGTCACACTGACAGGCTTTCACCACCACTCTCACCACAGATCCCTGAGATTCCCATCCTCAGAGATCTCAGGTTAAAAAGAGGAGGTTCTGCCCAGAGGAGCAGGTGCAGCTGGAGCCAAAAGTGTCAGCAAGAACATCTGGAAAGTTCTGGAACATCACACCTATGAGGAAGGACTGAAGAATTGTAACTGTTCAGTCTGGAGGAGAGTGGATTCCAGGGAGATCTTGAGCATCTGCCCACACCTAAAAAGGCTCCAGGACAGCTGGATGGGAACTTGGGAGAAGGACATGAAGGGACAGGACAAGGGGGAATGGCTTCACACTGCCAGGGGGCAGAGATGGATGGGATATTGGGAAGGAATTCCTGGCTGTGAGGGTGGGGAGCCCCTGATAAAGTTCGTCCAGAGAAGCTGTGTCTGTCCCTGGATCCCTGGAAGTGTCCAAGGCTGGACAAGGCTTGGAGCAACCTGGTGTAGTAGAAGGCGTCCCTGCCCATGGCAGGGGGTGGAACTGCATCAGCTTTAAGGTTCATTCCAACCCAAACCATGCAAGGATTGGGTGATTCTATGAAATTCCTGCAAGGGCTGCATGGTGTGTGCCCTGGGTGGGGAAGGTATTTCAAACAGCAAAACTCATGAGATCCAAAGGGACAACTGGAAACCAAACAGCGTGCACACGTGTTCACAGAAAACCCACGTCTTTTATGCATGTCCTTTATTCAGAGAGAACTGGTGGGATTGGGTGGAAGGTACAGGAACTCACTCCAGGTTCTTTGGCCAACCCTCCTGTTGATATTTCCATGGTGAAGAAACCAAGGTTTCCTGGGCCAAGCACTGCACACCCTGCAGTCACAACACAGGTAAGGAGCGAGGAGGAATGGCAGCACCTTCCCTGCACAAGCCCAAGTTGAACTGCAGCAAACACAGGGCACAAAGCACAGCTGAGAGGTGAGGAAGAGCAAGGGATCAGCTGCTTTGTTCCTCCTACTCCATACAAAATCTGCTGGCATCAACTTAGAAATGAGTGCCACTCCCAGCAGCATTAATTTGGGATGGAGAATTTGACCCTCCACAGAGGAAGGACTATTGATCTGTGAGGAGCTGTGAGAAGAGGGTGAGGGGAGCGTGCTAGACAACACCTTTAAGTCTGCCTGAACTCCCCCCTGTTTATAACAGCACTTCCAAAAGCCTTTCCTGGGCAGGGGTAGGTGCTCCCAAACCAGGCCTACATGTCTGAGACCAAAGGTGAGGTTTGAAGTGGTTTGAAGGTGTACTAGGGCATGGTTTTCAGGTGGGAAAGAGGTCACAGGGATCATCCCATGCCTGAGACTACAAAATGGGCCAAGCTAACAACCCAATAATCCACAAGCTTCTGAGATGCAGCAAGCTAATGAGGCTCTGCCCGTGCTTTAGAAAGGTCTCCTTGAACTTGACCTGCTGACTATGTGAGGGCTAAAACTGCTGTTCTAACAGTACCTAGACCTGTTTTCAAAACCAGAGACTGGGGTTTTCCCTTTCTCCAGTCTCTAGTTTCTGTAATGATGACCTAAAACTTTAAATATAAATTCCAGAATGATCCCAAAAAGAACACCTGTGCAGCAGGAAGAGGGGGGGGAGGGGGGCAGAGTAATATTTTTGGATTTAACTTCAACTACTGAACTACTACAAGGTTATAATTTTTTAAATTAGAAAATTAAAAAAAAAAAAAAAAAAACACACAAAACCCTATTAAAAAAAGAGTTGGTTTGTTTTTTTCCTTGCCTGCAAATGGGAGAGCAAGGGGATGAGCACAGGGCAAAACCTTCCCTTTCAGACAGAAATCACCACAAAATTCCATCCCGTTTCTTGCAAATCAGCCAACATCGCAAAGTGATGCAGTTTCAGCCTTATTTGTTTGTTTGTTTGTTTGCTTGCTTTATCCAGACAGGTTTTTGCAGGAAGGGGCTTTTTGCAGCCCAAACAGCGCCACTGCATCAACCAGGAGCTGAGCTGAGCCGTGGAGCCGCTTGGAAGTTGCCTCATCTCCCAGCAAATGAGAAACGGAGGGAAACACCGACGCAGGCGACGCTGCACCTTGCAGCAGAGACTCCAGTGTCCTACAAGTGACCTTGCATCGAGACACAGACCCACAACAGCAGCCTGATGGGTACAATGAGGAGGAGGAGGAGGACAGCGACTAGGAGGGGAAGGGCAGCAGGAAAACAGTAAGAAAACTCCCTGAGAGTCTTCTTTTCCTCGTTAGGGGGGGGGAGAAAAAATTATAAAAAAATAAAAATTCCTCCCCGATACGGAGATGGAAGGAGGGGATGAGACCCTTTACACTCCAAGTCCCCAGCAAAGATCCCCTCCCTTTCCCAGAGCTCCTAAATATCACAGGGGGTGGGGGGGAGCTGGGTGAGAAAAGGGTCACATTTAAAAGGCGAAGGGGAGGCAGGGAGGAGGGAGGACCCTCCTGAGCCCGGCCAGCAGCCCCACGGTCTCGGCCATTCTCATTCCTGACACGTTTCCCTGCTCTCCAGCACAGCCCAGCTTCGAAATATTAGTGTGGCGCAGAGTTGCCATTTTCGAGCCGCTGCAGCTCCTTCTTGGCACCGGTTCAGCTTTTTGTCTCGCCTCCTCCTCCGAGCGCCCAGCGGAGGGAGGCGGAAAGAAAGGAGGGAAATAAAGACCCGTCAGGCTGGCCGCAGCCCCCCGCGCCCTCCCAGCCCAGCCGCTCGGCCAACACAAATCTCCTTCCACCTCCACCCCAGCCAGCTCGCAGCCTCCTGCCCCCTTTTCATCGCGCTCCCTTTTTGTACTCCTCTAAATTTTTCCAGCCAAGCGTTGCAACCTTCCGCCCTGCCTTTCTCCTCCACGCCCAGCCCTCCCACCTCCTACCCTCGCCTCGGGGCAGCAAGGATCGTGCCGTGCTTGCCGATGCCCGGGCATCTCCCCGGGCTGGGGGAGCACGCACAGGGTGCGGGTCCCGCTCGGAGCCGCCCGGGCACTGCGCTCCTGGCGCTCAGGTGTGCGCACACACACACACACACACAGGTGTGGCAGGACATGCTCGGCATCCTCGGCGCTGCTGAGAGCACAAGCCTGAGCTGGGCAGCCGAGTCCCTCCTCCTCCTCCTCCTCCTGCTCGCGGGGCCGGGAGGAAAGCAGAGGCAGGATCGCAAGGGAGAGACGTGCTGTATTTTTTTAAGCAACCCAAACATGGCACTGAGCGCTTCCACCAACAACTTCTCAGCCTGCTGTGCTGGCAACCAGCCGCTGGTTCCAGCCTGGCACCAGCTTTGATTTGTTTTTCTCTCCTCTTAAACGCCCTCCCTCCTTCCAAATATTTATTCCTTTTTTTTTTTTTTTTTTCCCCTCCCCTATTTCCCTCTGAGCTTTTCCATAGAGAAAGCTTGTCCGTAGCTTGCCACCTTCCCTCTGGTGACAGGACCTGAGGGAGCAGCGTGAAGCTGTGTCAGGGGTGGTATAGGATGGATATTAGGAGAAGGTTTTCTTCCCCAGAGGATGGTCAGGCACCCTAGGGCACTCAAGACATCAAGGCTGCCAGAGCATTTGGACAACACTCTCAGGTACATGGTGGATTCTTGGAGCTGGACTCTGTAACCCTTGGGAGTCCCTACCACCTCTGAACATTCTACCATTCCATGATTCTAGGGGGAATTCCTCCTGTTCCCACCCCCAAATCTGAAGCAGCACATGTGGAAGGGGCACCGAAGGAAGCAACACATGATGTAATACTCAGTGGACCAAGAACAAGGAAAAAAACCCTCATATGTACATGCACAAGAAGAATATTCTCTTCTCGGTGGAGGAGGAGTGAGAGATGCCCTAAAAGCAGGCAACACAGCCAGTGGGCTGCCAGGATGTGCTAACCCCAGCCCCCTCCTCAAAGGAGGGAGGAGTCACTTTTTGTTGGAAGGTAGAGAATGAGGCAAAATGCATGTTGTCTCTGGAAAGGACCTGAGAGAGCCAACTTCCATCCACTGATGCGACTCCTATTAAACCAGACTTTCAGACACTGACATATGCATGACAGAGATAAAGTGCTATCAAATACACCTTGTCTGGTGCCCGGAGGGGAGAGATTTAGAGAAAAAAATATAATAATGCTGATTCTGGGGATGGCTTGGGAAGGACATGGAGGGAGGAGAGATGTGCTGAGGATTTTATCATGGAGGCTATGAGGGTATTAATCTGAAAACCTGTCTAGAGACACAGGGTAGGGGGCAGCCCCACAAACAGCCACCAGTGTCCCTGCAGTTTTCATGGGACTGCCTGAATGGCTTTGTCCACAGAGAAACATCAGGACTCCTTAGAAAACACAGGACTCAGAGGATGCTGAAGCAGATGGGCATTCCCTCCTGGTGGCAAATCCCTCAGGAGACCCAGCAGGAGTGCCAGAAAAAGGCTGGTTCTTGCTGAACATGTTCTGGCCACCTCAGGGAATAGCAAAACAACTGGCTTGATGTGGGGCTGCAGAGACAGAGCGGGAGGCAGGCAGGCAGCATGCTCAGGGGGGTACAGCAGTGTCCTGAGCAGCTGCCTAAAATGTGTCTTGGCAACATCTTGCCTGGCTGTGGATGAAGCAGAAATTGCAGGCTGGATTTGTAAGCCATCAGTTGGGCCTGACTTTTGCCTCCCTGGCTGCAGGGATAGCACAGGAGAGGAGCAGGGGGCTGGGTGACATCTCTCCAGCTGCCAGGAGCCACGGGGAGGAGCTGGTCCTCTGGTCCTCTGGTCCTTTTCAGCCAGCTGCTGAGTGGGGAGCAGCTGATGGGCAGGTGCTGAAGTGGACTTCAGATAAGCAGAAGGCCCTGCCATGGCTGTGCTCAGTAAGGGATGTGTGAGTTTGAGGATTTAAACCCAGTCTGTCCTCTTGGGAGCACCTCCACCACTGGGATGCATACCCTGTGTAGGGTCCCTGTTGGAGTTTCTCCAGCCACCACAGCACAGCTGGGTCTGGTTAGGTTGGCTGGGGGGTTCTCCAGGGAGGGCCTCCAAATGCCCTCTTCTGAGCTGTGGTTTTACTGTCCCAAGCTCTCTGCATAAGGATGTCATCCAGCACTAGCCAGTGTCTGCTTCCAAAGCCAGCCAGTGACCATCCCAGTGCTCTCTCCCACAGGGTTTACATGTCTGTTTTCTCTGTTTGCTGTTATTGAGGTTTATTGGGGCAGATTTTTGCCCTCCCTTCTAGCCCTTATTGCTAAGTGCTGGCATTTGGCAAGGCAGAGGGGGTTCCTTGCAAGTGTCCACAGCAAAGAAGGCCCTGACACCTCAGCTGGAGTCATCTGCAGAGAAACACCCCTGCCTGCAGGTATCATTGAAGTGACTCCCAGAGAGAGGCACTTCCAGATCCTTTGAGTCAAAAGGTGCTATAAATAAAAGATATTACAGGCTAGCAAGTTCTCCCTTGCAAACTGGAGTGGGAAGGAATATTTTAGCATCCTTTTTCTGAGAGCATTAACTCTTGGCAGGCGTGATCGTTCAGGTCTTCACAGCTGAAAGCTTCACACCGTGTGCAGCATGTCCACTCTCCATTTCCATTCTCAACAGCTCTAAAATCCACACTGCCCCAGTGCAGTGCACCCCTGAGTGCAGAGAGCACCCAAATATTGCATCACTTTGGGGGTCCTGGCACTGAATATACACTCCACGGTCATTTTCCCAGGAAAAACAGCCTAAGCTCACAATAGAGGGTGCCTAAAGATTTTTATCAACTGGCTTCTGATGCTTCCCTTTCCAGGGTGAGCAAGCACTTTGTATCAATCTGGCTTGCTTTAGTGCAGTGACCCAGGGCTGTGCTCTGCTGCTGAAAGTTCAGGTCCCAGCTGCAGGGCTAAACTCTTGCTGACACTGTGCTGATTTCTCTGTCTCTGTCACCCCTGCTGCCCGGGGAGGGGGAGGAGATGTTGGATTTTTCCAGGCAGGGGAAAAAAAAAAATAGGAAACTATCCTGCAAAACACAGAGATGTGGCAAAGGAGAAGGGGGAGGAAAACAGTCACAGTGTGTGCAGTGAGGCTGAGGAGAGGAAATTCTTTGGGCAGCACGGGGCACTTTGATCACGTTCTTTTTCTTCACGGAGGAGAAAATCTTGGCCAAGAGGCGATTAAATTGTTACAGGCAAAGAAAAGCTTTTAGGTTGCCTTGAAGAACTTGTGTGTGTGAGCAACAGCACAGAGAGATGCAGAGGAGGAAATCTGTATTAGCGACTACAAAAGTTTGGGTGGTTTGTTTTGGATAAAGATCCTCACATGTAGACTCTTATCTAAAGCCCTCAGTCTTCAGAGCAAGGCTAGAAGTCTCTTAATAACACACTCTTCTTGCATGACTTCCAGTATCTCTGAAAGCCATTGTCCATGCCAAAAATACAACAAAACCAGCTTGCTTTCTTCTTATTTTATGCAGTACTTTGGCTCATCTGCCTCTGATTCCAAGAAAAAAAAGCTAATAAAAAAGTTTTTAATTTAAGAAGGCTGAACTGTGCTACTTTAATTTCAAGCCGTCCTTGTTCTCATGACTGCGCAAGTACACAGGAAATAAAGAAAAAACCTTCTGTGATTCTATGGAAAACTTTCAGTGAAGGACCCCTAAAAATCAGCAGAAAAATAAGCTAGTTTTCCCGAGAAAAGACTACAAGCCTTGAGTTCTCCCACCTTAAGCAGACTACTTATCTGTAAACTGGCTGTTCTGCCACTAAATAACAGCAGAGATCACATCATTCCCGGTTCAAATGAGCCTGTTAGTCAAGGGTGGTTATTAGCCATGAAATACTATTGAATCAATAAACCAAAAAAAAAAGGAACTTTGAAGAGACTCTTATTTCCCCACTCAATCTGCAGTAGCCCTGACTTGACAGAGAAGAGTGAAAGAAAACAGTCTGAACATGATCCAGTGCCCTCCAGTTTTCAGAAATCCAGGTGTGGCTGAGGCAAATTAGCCTGGTGCTGTTGGAATGAATGCTGAATGGGGCTGTTTTGATGAGGTCCTCTGGACAAACAGGGCTGCTGCAGGGCTGGGTTTGACCTCTGGCTGGATTTACACCAGGTATCTGAGTTAATGCTGCTCTGTGTCTAGGGCAGGTCGAAATCAGGCTAGTGTGCTTCTAAGGATTTTGGTAGATATCCTGTTCTGCTGAGCCATTCACCTCATGAAGGTTTAAAGCCTATAGATTCACTTCACAATGAAGTGAAAGTTTTGTTGTTAAAGACCAGATGATGCTCTTTCCAAATGATTTCTTGTGGTCTTTTTCTTTGCCTTTCCTATTATTTAATAAATACTCAAGCAAAGACCTTCAGCTCACCCAAGTGGTTTGGAGACCAAGACTCATGTTTCTAGCTGGTCCAAACAAGGATAACTTAATCCAGGTCAGCAGAAACAATGAGCAAACTCAGAGGAAAAGTTGTGACCAAGATTTTAAACCACAGAGACTTCTAACACAAGGACACAGCCTTCTAGACAGCACAGTACATAGAGGCTAACTATTTTCTCACTGAAGGTGATGGCACTTCTTGTGGGTGACCAAGACAGGTGCTCAAGGCCCAGGTTCCCATTCATGTCCCCATCTGTGAATGGGGAGCAGCTCCATTACCTGTCACATGCTGTGCTCTTAGTAAAATCTGCCCACTGTGTCTGCTGAATGCTGCAGGATGCCGATTTTTTTTTTTTCCCAAAGCTTGGCTCTTGTGCAGCTTCTTAGTTTACACAGTGGGAGAGAGAATTGGCTTTTTGGCTTTAAAGTAAAAAAATCTGGACTCTTGAAAGTGTGCTGAAATCTGCCCCTGAGCTTTTCAGAAAAAGTGACCCAATCAATCCAGTTATTACACCATTCTCTGGCCTGTGACTAACACTTGGACTGGTATTTACTTGCAGGAAATGTTGGCAGGAGCTGGGGGTTCCCATTGACTCGTGCTGTTCACTGCTCCCCGAGGAGCAGGGGCCGCAGCCACGGCGGAGCGGCCGCTTCACAGGTGCACAGCTTATCTGCCAAAATGGGCTGTAAATCAGAGCAGAGGAAGAAAGGGCTGGGAAAATGCTTCTCTGTAGGAGCCACCATTGGAAAGGGATGTTGGCCATGCTCTTTTTGCAGGTTCCCTCCCCCAAGTCTATTTGTGCTCGCACTGCACCAGAGGGATGGGGTCCCAGGTCGGAAACCCAAGGAGCACGCCAGTAATTTGGCAGAGATTACACACAGGGTGAACTTGTCCCTGATCTCCATTATTGGTTCAAAATCAGGAATTCTCATAGCTTTTTTGGACAGATGGCTTGTCCTATTACTTCTTGTGTTAGATTTCCCACTGAGGCTGAAAGCAAATCCACATTCAAGCTGAAAGTAAACAACCTGTGAATTCAAAAGGCATTAACTCAAACTGCCAAAGCATTTGCTGCGTACGCTGCAGATGTCAAACAGACAGTTTCCCACAGCCCTGAGCCTAGGCACATAGCTAAGTTACACAGAAAAACCTTCCACCCAGCCCAAAAATCCATCCTGAGCAAAACTCGCTCTCCTTGCTGGCATTTTAAGGGCTGGAGCCTCAGCTGGAATGAATTAATGTCGCTGCTCTGATTTGAATAGAGCTATGCCAATTTATACCAGATGAGGATTTCACCCTTTGGAGGCCAAGTGGGAAATGGTTATCCACTACTTTTTCAAAAGCGTGGTTTGAGGCAGAAAAACAACAAATGTGGTGTTCCTGAAGGAGTGAAAGAGCACTAAGTAAGTTTCTTTCCATTACAGTGAATTATTTTGAAGGAAACTTTTAGAGGGGCTGGTTCTAAAAAAATCAGGCTTTGCAGAAAAATGCATATAAATAACACAACTTACAAGTACAAACAGCACAACTTAGCTAACTAACTCCTATTCCTGATACCTTCCAAAATGCCAACAAAAAGTTGAGTAGGAACCCAAGCATGATATTGCTGTGGCATTGGAGGAAATTTAGAAAGTGGTAAGAACTAAATAAAACGGTCTGGTTTTCCTGCCAGAGCTGTATGAAAAAGACCAAAAAACCCCTTGAAACTAAACCATACAAAGAAAAAATATCTACTTTGAAATGCTCTATACCTTGGAACCATGGTGTTCTCCTTGGCCACAAAGAGGTGAAAGGTAGTTTTTCTGACATATTTTGGTTTAAATCGAAGAGCACAATCGAAGCCACATTCTGCAAAGCAAGACTCATTCCATGTAAAGCAATGCAACCCCATGGTACATATTCAGGAGTGATTACTTGAATTAAACCTTTGATTTATTCTTTAGCATGGGAGGCCCCACTTGCAGACTCCTATTTTCCCCAGAGTAAACAGGAGGTCAAATATTACACTAATATAAATGAATGGAGATTTATCCGATGATAGTAATGTAAAATCAAACTTTAAACTGTTTAACCTACAACCACTAGACCGATTCAGCTTACCAGAGAATTCAGCACCTCTTTCCTCCAACCATCTTTATTTTTACTTTACAGTTTAGTATAAGCTGGCAATTAGTAATTCTTTGCCTGTTTATAGAGCCTTACATCTGAGGATCTAGAAACACTTTGTAAACACTAATGAATTAAGCTTCTTAACACCCCCTGTGAGACAGATACTGCTATCTCATTTGCACAGCTCGGAGAAGTGCAGGTTTGCTGAGGGTTGGAGCCAGCCAGTACCAGAGCTGAGAAACCACTGCAGGCCCTTAGCCTCACCTTCAGCTGAATATCACAAGGTTTTCCATGGATGTGGGGATGTGCCTGGCAACTTCAGGAGCTCATCCTGGAGCTGCCAGCATGCCCTGATGTCTGTCAGACTGAAAAAAACAGAGGGTTGAACTTCCACCCACAAAGAGAATTTAAGACCTATTTAAAGGAACACCATGAAAATGCCATCTGTCCTCTCCTGAAACAGCCATTCACACTTATGATCCTCTGATGTGTAAACAGGGGAAAACTTGGGATTTTATCTGTCCTCACTTAGTTTTCAAAAACAACAGTGACCCTGGTCTTATTATTAAAAACCCAAAGCAATACAGAAGTCCAGGAGGATTCTTCCCCTTTCTTTTTCATTTTTCATTGCCCATATATTTTTCTCATTTAAGATAAAATATTCCAGCTTGCTTTCCAGGAGCAAGAGGAACTTAAAGGATTTTTAAACAACGCCTGAAGGTTTTACTTCCAAACATAGGAGTATTTAGATCCTAGGAAAGCCTTAGGACAAGATAGGCATTGGTGAGATGAAATTCTTGGTGTTTTTTTGTTTGTTTTTTTTTTTCCCCAAAGCTCAGTCTCATTCATTGAACAGCAGCTAATGTCTGGTACCTATTTGAAGCATTTTCCTCATGGCCATTCTCCAAATGCATGGCAATTGGACAATTTCCATGATGATTCTTCTGTCTAAAAATACACACCTTCCCTTCTTTTCAATTTATCATTGAGTCAGTCTGCCTATTTATTTTTGGAAGTTTTGCCCTTTAATAGTGCACTTAGAAAAGCTTAATACAAACATTGACCAATTCATCGCTGTCACAAAAAGAAAAGCCTTAGAAGTAATTCATCTAAACAGGAGTCAAGAGCAAGAGTCTCTTATTTAGAGATCAGTCAATAAGAAACTATGTTATGGAAGCTATTTTAAAGGGAACAAATTTTTTAGATTTTTTTCTTAAACACCTCTTTTCTTCCACAGATTGAAACTGAGGAGAATAGCAAATAAAATATTTGGGTTTGTTTTCAAAATTTGTTCATGACCTTAAATCCCAGGAATGGGAACAGACAGGCATTTGACATATTCAGTGTGTTGATTTGTGAACTACTGGCAGATTGCTGTTTGCCTAAGAAAACGTGTTTGAAATTCTTTTCTAAAAACTCTTCTTGATCTTTTCCCAGTTCACGGGCTGTTAAATGTCTGCATGACACGGCGGTGTTTGTCTCCTGAACAGAGGGACATTACAATCTCTGGAAGCAGGTTTTCAGTGGGAATATTAAAGGCACTATTCAGGAATATTCACCAGTATTTACAGCCTCCACAAACAGAACTGCATGCAAACATGTTTGCTGGGATATTTGTCAAGAGCAAACATGACAGAATGGTGGGAGAAAGTGTACAAAGTCTAACCGAGCTTATAAAAACCCAACAGCTAATGAATACTTGTGGAAAATGTCTTATGGCATTTCCTCAGTGATGGATGCTTATTAGGAAAGCCTATAAAGCCAAAACTATTTTGCTGCCTACATTCTCCTTTACTCCAGAAGTGAAAGATGCTTCCATGGCTCTCTTCGTCATCTTCATCCATTACTCTGTTGGATGCAGGAGCATTTTCTAAATATTTTTTTGTGGGTATCAAATGGACAGAGACCCAGAGACCCCTTTTACATAAGCATCTTGGTGTCTCAAAGCTCTTTGCTGTCTCTCACCAAAAAAATCCCAAAACCAAACACCAAAAACAGATATGAAGATGTATGTAGATTGGCCAAAATACCTTATTGACCAATAATGTACCACCACAGTGTTACATGGCTCTATGGATCCTCTTTTTAGGGCTCTTCCTTCAGTGACAAAACTGCTTTTGGATTGGGTCTTTTCCTGTAAACAACTCAGTAAATACCCAAATAAACGTAGCAGACTCATGTCTCAAAATCACACGGCCAGGGAGGGAGGCAGATTTGAAAGGAAAGGCTTGGGAACGGTGGATTATGGACTCAGCTGAGCCAAGACAGTGCCATGCAGGCAAGCAGGCATTCATGGCTGAGAAAATCACCTCTTATTAAAAAACAAGGCATTGAGATTTGATATTTTTAGTCAACAACAACCAGAGGAAGCATTTGGGACATGGAGCAGTGGGACACAGCACAAGGGTAATATGAATTTGCAGACTGGACAATCTGTCTGGGGAGATATTTTTTCTTCACCCATTTGTCACATTTTACTAACTCTGGACCAAGTTTTGCTTCTAAAGGGAAGCTTTAATGGAGTGGGACCTCTAACCCTTTGACACACTGCTGGTGATAGCACAGGACAGATTGGGTTACAGTCAGGGCCAGGCTGAGTCTGTACCTGTGCTCCTCAAAACTGTGCAGCAGTGTCAAAGCTCACCATGAGCTCTTGAAACTCACCACTGTATGTTTTCCAGTCAAGCATGACACTTCCTTTTTCACCTGACTAATACTGATCCCCTCAGTATGTTTTCTGAGCAGGAGTTTACTGAAAATGATCTTTGTTCTGCTGTGCTAGCAGACAACTCAAAAAAGTACCATGATAGAGTCTTTTCTTTTAAAAAACTGCAGATCTTAGTTCACCAAAAATAGGGTCTTATTTTGCTAATTCTGCCTATTAACTGAGAACATAATTCCTTATATTCCACTCCCCTGGAAGGTAAGGGAAAGTGATGGACCATCCAGAATTTTTCCATTCTGTCCCCTCTGTTCATGCATTGCTGGAGATGATACTGTATAATGCATGACTTACCTGCAAAGACATTGGAGGAGTAATGAAATAAGCAGATGCTCTGTCAGCAGGCTTTTAAAACATTGGTATTGCAATCTGAGATGCAGTCAGCCATCACATGCATATGTCCTTTATTTATGGAGCTGATAAAGTCTCTATGTCAGAAGCATCAAGCCACCTTTTTACTCCCTGCTTTTCTTCACATTTAAGAAAGTTGCTGTCTGGATATTTTATTTTCATGAAAGCTACAGATCTGGGAGGAAAAGGAGGACTTGCCTTCTGTTTCATCCATTAAAAATAGAGGTCTGAAAACCAAACAACTTCATCTAAACAAATCATTGGGGATTCCTACTGTGAATCCTCTCCTTCAAACACAGAGGATGTCTGAAATAAGTGCATCTCCCTGGAGTTACCTATTTCTCTTCATCACTTGGAAAGGGTCCCCAGAACCACTAACCCAGCTACACCACAGATCACAGCACCAGAAAGAAAGTCAGAACAGCACAGGTGCTCACACCACCAGAAAGAGAGTAGGTTAAAATTAGATATTGAAAAAAAAACCTCAAAACTTTACCTTGGGGGTGGTGAGGCCCTGGCACAGGTTTTCCAGAGCAGATTTCTCTGGATCCCTGGCAGTGCCCAAGGCCAGGCTGGATGGGGCTTGGAGCAACCTGGGAGAGTGGAAGGTGCCCCTGCCCTTGGCATGGGTTTCAAAACAAGATGAGCTTTAATGTCCCTTCCAATCCAGGCCATTCTATGACTCTTTGATTTGCATGCATTTATTAATCTATAAATTCAGTTTTGCAAACTTTTCTATAGTTGCTAATGTTCTAGGTCATTTCATGACAATATAAATCACATTTTCCCTCAAACTGTGCTCCAAGCACCAATGACAATTTGGAACTCAGGGGAAAGCAGACACAAATCGAATGGAAGGATGGCATTCACATTAGCAGCCACCAAAGGAGGAGTGTTTTGCAGTATAAATAAAATGGTGTTGCTGAGCTGAACGAGGAGTGAGTGTCTGAAGTCACTGAGCTGCGTGGCTGTGGCTCAGGGGAGGGTTTCAGTTCATGCTCAGCGCTGTGCTTGATTACTGGTACATCACCCAAAGGCTCACAGCAAAACAGATGATGGGACACAGAAAAGCTCTTCTTCCTAACACAGCACAGAGAGCTGCTGCCTGCTGACTGACAGCTCCCCAGCCAGCTTATGTGAGTCTAATTACCCAGCCACAACCCAAATCAAAATGCCCCATTGCAGCTGGTGTCTCACTTAATCCATTCATAACACGAGCTAATTAGCATTGATGTTTTTGGGCAAGTTTATTCCAAATGTGGTCAAGTCCCAGGCTTTCAGCTTGGTTGCTAGGACCCATTGAGGATCCTGGGAGAGGCTGTGTTTCTGCCCAGAAGGCATTTTTCTGTCTTGGTGATGGAGAGATTTAGGAGTGTTTCAGGGGAAGATGTTGGGCTGGCCAGAGATGAATATTGGCACATAAGCAGTGTTCTTAAGATGTTCTCACTGCTGCACCCTGCCTCAGTGCAGGAGTGTTTGTAGCAGAATTACAGTATTTCATATTTTGCACCGTATCTGAATACAAACATCCTAATTGTAGGAAAAAAAAAAGGGGGGGGGGGGGATGGGGAGGCAAAGAAAAGGGGAAAAAAGAGGAGAAAAAAAGGAAAAGGACAAGTGAAAAAAAAAAAGGAAAGAGAGGAATGAAAAAAGAAGAAAAAGAAAAAAAGAAAAAGAAAAAGAAAAAGAAAAAGAAAAAGAAAAAGAAAAAGAAAAAGAAAAAGAAAAAGAAAAAGAAAAAGAAAAAGAAAAAGAAAAAGAAAAAGGCAAGCATGGAAAATGGGAAAAGTCATGAAACAATTCTGTATTTTATGGTATTGTTTGTGAACAGAGCTGAGAAAAGAGGCCAGTTACCAGAGCTTTGCGTTTCCTTTTCAACCTATGGGATTAGGAGATGAGAGCAGGTGCTAATGGGAATTTTGCCCGTGGCAGAAAATCAGAATCCTAAATCTTCATCTCTGGAAATCACAAAAACCCTTAGCAATGATCTATAGTGGCTGCACTTGGAAATTGGTGATATAAGGAATTGTCACTTGGCAGAAAACCGACTTTCTGCTCCTTCAGCGCACCACAATTTCAGTTTAATTTGTAACAGGATGCAAGTGTAAATGAACTGACAACAGAGCTATCAGCTATTCTGCTGGTAACACTTGGAGCAATAGTTTCGATTTGACTAGACACAGCTGTCCACTGCATGGAACGACCTTTAGCCCCATCCTTGGCGAAATTCAATTCTCTCCGTGTCTGACTCCGTCCACGGGGACCGGAGTAGCGGAGCTGCCAGAATAATCAGCGCATTGCTTAATGACAGGCGCTCCGGCGAGCGGCGGCCGCGCATTGTCAGAGCGGGAGCGCAGCGCTGCGGGGAAGGGGCGGGCGGCCGGGGAAAGCCCCTCGTTATTCAAAGGAAAATAAAAACTCTTCTGTGGCAGCAAACGCAGATGCCTGCAGCCGCCTCGGCCTGACAAGCGTCACCGATGCGCCGGCACCTCGTGTGTGTGTGTGTGACTGTGGAGATGTGGAGCTTTCCTGGCGTGTTTTGTCAGCAAACGTGCATTTATGGTAGGTTTCCCTCCAAAAAAACACCCCAAAACAACAAAAACAAACAAACAAAAAACCCAACAACACCAAACCCCCCCCCCGGGATTCTGCTTTTTTGCTTCTGCATTGTAGTGCTGCAAAACAATTTTTTTTCTCCTATTTTTCTAAGCCTAAACATGAAAACATCCCATGTGGCCACCCAGATGTCTGTCACCCACCATGTGCACACACACGTGTACAGATGCGCACGATTTCTCCCTGTCTACCACGCTGGCCACTGCAATAAGAAACATGTTTACCCTGAAAGCGTCAAAAAAGCAGGAATTTCACAACTTTCACAGCTATTTGTGCGAACTTATTTTCTGCTCCAGCGAGCGCCTCTCCAGCAGCGTGAGCGGAGCTCTGCCTCGCACACGGCAGGAGGGACACACAGTGAATCCCGTGGGATTCACAGGTAGGTGCCCCAGCCAAGGCCACGGCTGGACCCACGGGGATGGAGACAGCCCTTCCCAGCCCTTCTGCTGCTCGGATCAGCAGCCTGCAGACAGTGTGTGTGCTCTGTCCAAAAGCAGAGCCGTCCTTCCCTTCATCGGGGATCCCCAGAGGCGCACGCTGCTTGGGTTGGCAAGATTTGCCACAACCTCTGCGAGTGGGAATTTGCAGGGGGTGATGCACCAACCCCACCTGCCCCACCAGCCCCCAGGGATTTCTGCTGTTTCTATTTTTTGCTTTGGCAGCGCTCTGGGCCCAGGTCTGTGGAAGATTCCTGCTCAGTTATGATTCTGAGCCGCTGCCAAAATGTTCCTGAGAAACACAAGGCAGAAATGGGGAATGTTGATCTTACACAGCTCATAACTCAGCCAGAACAGAGGGGAGGTTCATGGGAGCAGGGAAAGGCATATCTTCGGCTGCAGGGCTTTTGTCCCTGCCAAAATTCAAAGGTTCTTTTTCAAACAATAGAGATATTACTGTTTGTTAAAAGAAAAAAAAAAAAGTATTCCGAGAAATAAAGAACTTATGAGAAAGTTTGATAATCAAAATAATTAGGAATTTTAAACCTGCTGGCCTTTATCAATAAGAAACAATGTGGTCTCCAAAATTTATGAAATCACATTACAGTGGGAGGTATTTACCCAAATACAGAGTCACTGCCACCTCCCTGTCACTCTCCCCCTACCAACTGCTTCTGCTTTTTTTTCAGGAAATGGAAAACCGAAGAGTGGCCTGGTAGAAAGAAGCATTAAAAATCATCCCACCCCCTGCTGTGAGCAAGGACACCCTTCATGACAGCAGGCTGCTCTGAGCCCCATGCAAACCTGAATTTAAACACTCCCAGGGATGGGGCAGGCACATGGGCACCCCGTGCCACCACCCTCACAGCCAATAATGTCTTCCCAATATCCAGGCTAAACCTATTCCCTGTCGGTGTGAGGTCATTCACCCTCTACTTGTCACTCCAGGCCCTTGTAAATAGTCTCTCTCTGTCTTCCTTGCAGGCTCCCTTCAGGTACCTGAAGGCCCCAATTTGGTCAAAGCCTTCTCCTTTCCAGGGTGAGCAATCCCACTGCTCTCAGCCTTTCCTCGCAGCAGAGCTGCCCCATCCCTGTGATCATCCTGGTGGCCTCCTCTGGACTTGCTCCAGAAGGTCCATGCCCTTCCTGTGCTGGACAATTGTTCTCCTCAGGTAAATCCATCCAGCACTTTATGCAGGTATGGCTGCACACAGTTTCACCTACTTCTGACCACAGGGTTCCTCTTCCCCATCCCTGCTGCCTCCTCCCTGCCCCTCTCCTGGGTCCACCCACACTTTTTCATCAGCCCCTATGACCCTTGAGGGCCAAGTCCTCTCTAACCCTTCCCTTGAGCTAAAGCTGTCTTTCTTGCTGGCTTTCACACCCTTCCTTCTTGTTTTCCCTTCACTCCTCCCATGCTGGTTTTCTTTTTTCACCCTTCTAAACTTGTTCAACTTTTGATTGCTCCACAAACCTGTACGCTTGGCGGAGACATTATTCCAGTTCTTGAGTACATACTGCTTTCCATTAACTTAAAGCCAGATATTTTTTGCTCAAAGTCCTCAGTTACTAATGCAGAAAGGAGACAAACCCAGATATCCATAATATCTATCCTGCTTTCCAGCTGGGTGACATGCACACAACCAAAAACAAGCATTTTCTTCCATATTTATTCAAAATCTACATTTCCTCATTCAATACCCACTCCTTGTTCTCTTTTCTAAAAAACTCAAATAGGCAAAGCAGAACATAGACAAAACTTGTGAAATACCTGGTAGATAAATCAAACGCCTCATGAGCAATTTTTCCTTTTTTCTCCACTATCAGATTAATTTAAGCATTTGAAAGAGTGTATTTCTGTAGGTCCTACTAAAACAACATTGCTGTGGAACAGATAGAAAGTCTCTCAGCAATTTAGAGAAGCACATTTTTTTACAGCCCTGAGAACTAGAATATCGAATTGATCCTTAGATAAATAAGCTCTTCCCAGAGCAGGTCATTGGAACAAGTAATGTAATAGCAAAAATGGAAAGTAATCACCCTCACATTGAAATGAAAGGGCATTTCCCAAGTCTGCTGCCAATCTCAGTGGCCCAAAACCCCTCCTGGAAACTCCTGGAAATGTGCAACTGTACAAAGCTCAACATGAGCATGCCAGAAAAGTATTAATAACTATGCAATACATGTGGGACTCCAGAAATTGGGCTAAGTAGGCAGGAATTACTGCTTCTGTCACTGCTGAAGAGGGAGCAGGAAAAAAAATTATTCTAGTTCTGAGAGATAGAGAGAGAGAGAGAGGGGGAGAGAGAGATGATGTGGACATCTCTGTTCCTCTCCAACCACCCTCTTCAAAACAAATTTTCTCCACCATCCTCTAGTTCCTTCAAATTTCATTCAGCACTCAAGAGTTATGGAAAAGATGCAAGGCCACAGTGACAGTCATGCTCCCTTGGGACAAGCAGGGGACAGGACAAAGCCACTCTACCCTCCAGTCCTCCACATTCACCAAGAGTCCACACCTCCAGCAGCTCTCTTTCAGAAAAGCCTCACCCATCTCTGAGAGCTGGAAATGTGCACTCATTTTCTCACAAACAGGGAACTCTGCCAGCAGCCTCACAACCTGCAGATTTTGATTGCATTAAATTGTTCCAAAGCAGGTTTTCCTCTTGAGCCTGGAGTAGAAGGCAATTAATTAAGACCCATTCTCCCCCTCCATCGGATTAAAGCAAATTAAATGGCAGCATTAGGACAATCTTGCCTGGGATAGGGATACTTGGAGAAGCAGGGCTTTCTCTCTCTGTCTGCACAGGAAGCTGATCCTATTACTTTGCTCAGCTGAGCTTGGATCATCTCTAAAAGGTGCCCTAAGTGTTATCCTACAAGTCTGGGAAGTGCCACTGCCATTTCCCAGACAGACAAGTCCAAACACAAAACAGCATGAAGAATTTCTGCTCAGCCACTGCCACTGGAGATAAAGAGCACAGTGCTGGGAATTGAGTGAAACCAGCACCATGTGTGGAAAATCTCCTGTTTAACCTGTGTGTGACTGCCGTGTTGAACTGACAAAAGTCCTTTGCTAGGGTCATTCTTCGCCTCACTGGTGAGAAAGGGAGACAAGGGGTTATGGGACAGCTCTCTGAGATGCCACAACCTCCTGGAAACACCCCTGGAATATGGTCCCTGCTGGTGTCAAACAGTCATAGCTAAGCAGATGAGTGTTGAGTAATTTCTGAGAATTTAGAGATAGGTAAATCAATCGACCAAGTGAGAGCACCAAATGTACACTGGATTAATCTACTCTTCGGAGAGGATTAGAAGAAATTTTATCTCACCCAGGGCCTTTGCCAACATTTCCCATTGCATTCTCTAATTTCCCATCAGGAAATCAAACCCAAACTGCTTAAATTCACCCAGGACCCTAATTCTGCAGATTGAAGACTACAGTGAGGCTTCAACCCAGAGACATAGTACAGCTTTCCAACATTTCCTGTGTTACCTGGAAGCTTGGCTCATTTCCCACTGTGGGAATTTACCCTGCTTAAAGTGAAAATCAGAGAAAATCTTCTGCCAGTGTCTCCTCTTTGCAGTTGTGATGTGCTAAGCTAGGGAACCACATTCAGGGTCAACCCATCACCTCAAGGGGAGTCTTCCACAACTGTCTTTGCTGCCAGTGCCACAGGACTGTAGGCTGGGGAAAAGGGCCAAAGTGATGAAACATTGCTTTCTTGTTTTCAAGTGATGCAGAGAAAAGTGGAAACAACAGCAAAATATTCTCCTTCTAATTGAAAACACAGTACCACTTTAATGGTCTTTGAAGTGAGTGTGTGTGTGTGTGTTTTGTGGGGGAAGGGGGAGAAATGGATCGCTGTAACCAACACCCCAAAGGACTATAAATCAAACAGCATACAGCTGTGGGTATCAAATATAACTCCTTTTGCACTACATCAAAAAGCTTTAATTAACAACTAATTTATTCAAGTGAAAAAAAAAAAAAACTTGCACTAAATAATTGTATTATAACTGGGGGACTAGTCTGTATTTCCCCCCTCTCAAAAAGCATGACAGGAGAGGAAATTGAGTCTTTAGAGAGCAGCAAAGTAGAAAAATGGATCAAAGATTCAGGGGGCTTGTTGATTGGCTTTTTGAGTCAGCACAGACCAAATCAAGCTCATTTAATGAAAAAAGCCACACTGCGAGGTCTGTTTGCTCTAGGACCTACTTTTAATCAAAATGTTTATGAAGATAAATGGCAGTGGCTCACACCAGGCACACTGTGGACAGGTGTTGCACAACCCTCCTTGCCTCTCTTTTGTCATCCACGGAGAGGTCCCACGGCACAGATGGACAAGGGAGGCTTCAGCCACGTGGGGCTCCAGACAGAGCAGCCAAATGTCTGCAGGGTGCCCATCAGTGGTCTCTGAGCGGGCTCACTGGGGAGCTTATCCACATTTGAGCCCCAAATGTGAAAGGTGAAGCTGGCCAAATCAATGCTTTCCTTCCCCTCCTTTTGAAGATCACAGAATCATGGCATATCCCGCATTGGAGGATCCAAAAGGATCTCAAAGCGCAACTGAAGGCGTGTGCTGGTGCACTCCCAAGGATGCTGCTCTTGCAGATCAAGAGCCCATGCACGAGCATCCCTGCCCTCCAGAACCAGCCTGGCCACCAGAACCATGTGGCAGGGCCTGGGTCCCATCCTCTGCCAGCATCAGTAAGGCATGAATTTGAGGGATGTTCCTTTTTTTCCCCCCTTTTCCCCCCTTTTTTTCCCCCATAACTTTGTGCTAGTGATGACTAACTAATCTCCGCCGAGGTAAGGTAAGTGCCATTACCCTGCTTTAATGGCTAATGAAGCTGAAGCAGAGTAAGTAGTTTACTGGTTGTCTCATCTTCAGGGTCCCATCATGCATGTTTTACTGTTCCTCAGAGTGCACTGAAGTTCCACATTAATGCTGCCATTGATTACAGTGTACAATCTTCAGGGCAGGGACTGTGATTTTCTTTTCATTTGCTTAATGAAAAGCACACTGCCTTTTAATTCCTTTGGATCCTGTTGCCTAGGTTTTAGGTGGGAGCCCCCAGGGATGGCAGCAGCAGGGGGGAGACAGGGGCTGTGCCACGTGGTGCCCAGGGGCCAGCAGAGGATGAAGCAGAGCCAGGCTGCACCCTCAGCACCTTTCTTTACACTCATCCCCACCTCTGAATCAGTTCCTGGGTAGTGCTGGTCCACCACCATCCACAAGCAATTCTGAAGACTCCTTAAGTCTATATATGTAATTGGGTTGTGACACAAATAATTTTTAGTAATAAGATGGTTAAAGGGAAGCATTGGGTTTGCTGCTGTAAACATCAAAGTGAACTAGCAGGTGCAACCTGTAAGCAGTATCCAACCCAGAGGACAAAAAGAATTTCAACACAGTTAATTGATTAGTTTACGGATAAATGAAATAATTGGGTGCATAATTCTAATGATATATTGCGCCATAAGAATGGTTTGAAAGGTGGGCAAGATTTATTTTGCTTTTGTGACAGCTTTATCCTGTTAGACATCAAAAATAAAAATAATGTTCAAAAAAATCCCTATAATTCATAAATAACACTCCAAAAAGCTTAAAAAGAGCTTAAAAATTGAGCAGCTTAAATCTTTCTGATATATTTCAAATGTGCAGGTATATCCTAAAATAAATTTCAGAAGTAATCTCCAGAAGTAACATTGATCAGGATTCAAAAAAAAAAAAATCCAAAGTGTTTACACATATAAAGCTCTGAAAAGATGTATATATAGGTTGCTCCTAAAGAGATTTGGGTTAGTTTAATTTGGTAACCCTCAGCCCTAAGCATCAAAGCCATGAACAGGATAGGTTTACACACAAAACTGAGTATCGTGGTCCTCATCTACCTCCAGTGAGTAATCACACCTTTCAGGACTAACCAAGAATGTGTCAGATAAGTCTCCAGCCACCCAGAACAGATTCCAGTATTCCTGGTGACCTGCACTGCAGGGAACAAGACAATTCATGGCTTCAGGGAGTGAATTGTTTGGTGACCTGATGGTCAAGACACTCACCTAGGCTCAGGTCCTGCCTCTGCCAGTGACTACAAAGATGAAAGCTGCTTCATCTTTTGAGTCCTCTTTTAAAAAGTAATATCTTCATCTCTGTGAGAAATTCAGTGGGTTGTGATGCTTAGGTTCCTTTGGGCATCACAAATGATAGAAAAAAAAAAGAGTAATTTTTCAAGAACAATCTTCCTACTTGCTTCTGTCAATGATGAATTTAAGCACAGTGCATAAAATTTGACAACTCTATGTTTGGCTTAAGTATCTTTTATTGTTGGCCATAAATTGTCAACTTCCTTATAAATCTGGGCACAGAATATAAATATAGTTGGTAAATGGCTCCTTGAAATTAAGTAAAAATTACAGCGCACAACAGCAAGAGCCAAGTTAAAAGAAAACCTGCTGGCTCACGCAAGACTTTTTTTATTTATTACAAAAACTCATTGCTAAATCCATGTTGCCCCCAAACCTAAGAATCCCCTCCTACCACCCACTGGCCAGTTTGGGATGAGCAGAACTTCAAATTGCCCCATGCCCAGGAGGAGATGTGGGGAGGAAAGGCCACCATGGGTGCTTCAAGCTAGGGGTACTCTAAGCACAGCAGCATCCTTCATTCCTCAAGGGCCCTTTTGCTTTTTGCACACTCATTCTGTTTCCTGTTTCACCTCATCCCTTCCCATCCTTACCCCCTAAACAATAAAAGCTCAATGGGAATGCAAATGCAGCTCTCCATTTAAAATCCCAGCCGAGAAGGCAGTGTGTCACCCATATTTATGAGCTCTAAATGGCTTTTATCAAAGTGAGGTCGTACTAAATCACCCCCAAGCTGTCATAAATACAAATGACTCGACATAGTCTGCAACAAGCCTTCGGGGGAAAATTATATGATCTGCTGTTGCAGTTATGCTATATCACACAACGAGCTCAT
The DNA here is from genome assembly GCF_963513975.1 of Fringilla coelebs. Lineage (NCBI taxonomy): Eukaryota > Metazoa > Chordata > Aves > Passeriformes > Fringillidae > Fringilla > Fringilla coelebs. Next base: position 3,523,698 of record NC_140031.1, read on the forward strand.
ATATTTCCACTGGCAAGGTAACCTGATCCTTCAGAGGACACTAATAGGTGAAAGGGGGATGAGAGGAATAGTGAATCAAGCAGTGCATGCCTGCACGTCTGCACACACGTCTGTGCATGCACCTCTCAGCTAAAGCTCAGGCTCCTCTCCCTGTGTGGAAGGGGAGGTTCTTGTGGTTTTGGAGAATGAGATTTCTTTGGCTGCCTTAATGGAGATGGGAAGCTGCCAGCCAAGAGAGTAAGATCCGGGGGCTCACCAGGGTATTTCCTATTTTAAAAATTCATGCAAAGGCATGAAAATTATTAAGATATGAACCAGAGCAATCCAGACTCCAAAGACTGGACCATTTCCAAGCAAATTAAAGGAGCCATTCCTCAATCTTAGCTGGTGAAGCCCAGGATTATAGCAGAGCCTACCGCACAATAAAGAGGAAATACTTATAAAGGAGGCATGAACTGGGCAGTGGAAAAAATCAGTGTGGGCTCCTGAGATAAGGTGCACTATTTTCTGTTTATTTACCTGCTTTATATTTATGCACAAACATAGAAGGACACATCTACAAAGGAGAAATTCTGACCAGATGCCATAGCCAGTGACAGCAATTTGGGGCAGCCTCTAGATAAAGAGTTTGGGATAGTCTCTAGATACAGAGTTTGGGATAGTCTCTAGATACAGAGTTTGGGAACAGCCTCTAGATACAGAGTTTGGGAACAGCCTCTAGATACAGAGTTTGGGAACAGCCTCTAGACACAGAGTTTGGAACAGCCTCTATATACAGAGTTTGGGAACAGCCTCTAGATAAAGAGTTTGGGATAGCCTCTAGATACAGAGTTTGGGAACAGCCTCTAGATACAGAGTTTGGGATAGTCTCTAGATACAGAGTTTGGGAACAGCCTCTATATACAGAGTTTGGGAACAGCCTCTATATACAGAGTTTGGGATAGCCTCTAGATACAGAGTTTGGAACAGCCTCTAGATACAGAGTTTGGAACAGCCTCTAGATACAGAGTTTGGAACAGCCTCTAGATACAGAGTTTGGGAACAGCCTCTAGATTAAGAGTTTTGGAACAGCCTCTAGATACAGAGTTTGGGAACAGCCTGCTGAGCACCTTTCCCTCTCAGCTCTTTGCAGGCAGCCTGGCCATGATTCAGTGTGGCACTGTGGGGGCTCAGAATCCACAGCTCTCCCTTTGGTCACCCTGGGGTGTTGCTCACCTCACATGTGAAATAAGTCAACTCCAAAGACTGTTTGCTTATATTTTTGTATCTGGGTTGAAGACTGTGCCTGTCTGTTTGGCAAAGTCTTGCAGCAATAAGTCAGATTGGGTTTGCTATCTCTAACGTAATAGAGGCACTATGCCAATTTTCAGCAATCCAGGTCGGATGTGGGCATTTATAATGGTACCCTTCTTGGAGAATGAGGTCTCTAACATTAAATTATATATTTTAATTAAAAGCTGAACTTACTGAGCTTGAGCTGCTAAACTTGATTTTCAGATGCTGTGAGCCTGGTGGGAAGCCAGTTGGACAGCACTGCCATTTTCCAGTGTTGAGCTTTTCATAAACGCTCTGCACAGGAAACCTCCTCACTCAGGAGCTGAAGAGGCAGCCTGGTGAAATGCATCTTTGAGCCATTTATTATCAAAGAGGACGATAAGAGCAAAGCCATCAGAAATCCTGGTTTGAACTCCTTCTGTTGTGGTTCACTGTACTCCTTCCCCAGGTGCATCACCTCCTGCCAGTGTCAGGGAACAGGCAGCCTTTCCTGGAGCTGGGGGCTGAGGGGTACCAGCTCTGCCCTGCCTGCTGGAAGGCCCCCACTGTCAGACAGGAGGAGCCCAAGGAGCAAGAGAGCTCAACACACTGCCTGAAGAAGCTCCTTGCACTCCAAGAACTCCACCAGCTTCCACAGCTGGTCTGTTGGCAGAAGGTTGCCCTGCCCAGGAAGGGAGGCAGGGAAGACACGAGGCATCCTTGCAAAACAGGGAGGTGGTGGCAGGCTGACCTGCGCCGACGGTCAAGCGGCGAGGCTCGCCATCTGAGAAAGGCCACCTGGAAACCAGCCAGCTGGCTGTCTGATGTGATTAAAGACAAAATATGAAATGCTTCAGAAGAGGGAGAAATAGGATCGCAGGTCTGGGTTGCATAATCTCATGCATTTGTGTAACCAGTCTAAATAGAGCGTGTGAGCTGACCAGATGTTTTTCATTTCAGTGTACAGCGCTGCGGAGCAAATCGGAGACCAACAAGTGCCAAACACAACGGTGGCTTTGCCAGCACTGTTGTAATCAGAGCTCAACAAAGGGCACTGTCAACCCCAATCTCTGGGCTGACAGGTCAATCTCCTGGCTGGGTAAAGAAGACAGACCGTTCTTTACACCAAGTACCTATATCTGAGCTAAATATCAGTAGTAGCTGGTAAACCTGGGGTTGGGTCTCAGTCATCGAGCCAAATATCAACAGAAAATGAGCCAGCAGGAATTTCTGTATGATTTGATCCACTGTGGGAGTGATCTATAATGCAATATCTATTTATTTAGGCAGAGCTGGATGCTGACTTAGTGAGACAAAACCAGCCAATATGAAAATATAGAAGAAAAAGAATATACAAACTCATTTATGATTATAACATCATTTTGGTCTGGAAACACTCCACTCAAGGAGTGCTGAGCTCCGCTCACTCAGTACTCAAGGACTGTAAAGAGAAGATACATTGGGACAATGTTCTGACAGGGTGACAGATTTTGCTTTGTTAGGGGCCTTTTTTATCCCCAGATTAGTATATATAGATCTGTGATGAAACAGTAAACCTTAAGCAGATGCAGTCTGGATCTGTAATTACACATGTGCCTTACACACACACACTTCTCCCACAATATCCTTGGTGGATACATTCATTGATGACCAAAACTCTTTGGCACCAGATAAAAAACACACTGTTGTCCTAACAAATCCTTGGAACAACAGTTGGTCATCTCTGCCTTAAACTTAAATATATAAGTTACTATGAAGAAGTTACACTGCTTTTACTTCATGGATAACATTATACTGAAGTAACAATGATTCTAGACAGCAGTTATGTAAGAATAAGGGAAAAAAATTATCCCTAAAGGCATCCTAATTCTCAGAACTGTGTGTAATCTAGGTGTCATATGACTGACTATTGTTATATTACACTGATAAAACATGGGGTGTTGTCCTGGCATAAAATGTGTACTGGGTTATACAGACCAGCACTTCAAGTGCTGCACGTGAAAAACATTGTAGTGCATGTTCTGAGTAAACTTTGGATACTGGTAGATAATAGAAGTGATTTATTTAAGGCTAAGTTGACTTTTCTGGATGTTCTTCTTTATTTTCTCTTTTATTTCTAACTATCACACTGAAGTGAGTATGAAGCCAAGTTTGCAAGTCCGGAGGCTGAAATCCTCTCCCAGGCTGCAGCAGGTGGTGCAGCACAGCTGTGCAAGCCACAGGGTGCTTCCCTGCTTTCAACTCGAGCAGCTCCAGCAGCAAGGGAGCAAGCCTTCCCTCATTCCACCCAAAATAGACATAAACCCAGATTTTAAGATCGTGCTCACTGGGACTGCGAGAGCAGGAGGAGCCAGGCTCCGAATCCCACTTCCAAGCACAACACCAAGCAGGAATGCCCCACCATTAACACTGACAAGGAAGGTGTCCCTTGGGCAGGGACACCTTCCACTAGACCAAGTTGCTCAGCTGGTGCTGTCCCTGACTGCGTTCTAATATGAATTGTCCCTCAACAAAGGGATTTTACTCACAAGAGTAACAAAGTTTGAAAGGGCTTGTCTGGATCCTCAAAATTCCCAATGGCACAACAGCTGGAGACTTATTGTAAGCTCTGATTTTGTATTTGCAGGTCTAAAGCATTTCAGTTGTGCAAAAAAAGGATTTACTAGATATTTTGTGAGCAAGAATGGGCTACTACACTAAAGATAAATGAAACAACTGAATTAATGTATTTGTGCAAGTTTCAGCATAGGTTAAGTGCAGTGTAATGTAAGTATTGCCATCCATTGCTTCTTTTAAAGCCACTGCATCCCAATACAAAATTATTATAATGATCATTCTGGGGACAAGCCCTGTTTGTTCATGTTTCCTTTTCAGGCTTATCTCCTTTGTGCTTATCTTAGGGGCTAGAACAACCAACCCATGGATGAATTTTACCAATGTTTGTTCTGTGTGAGTGATCAAAATGTTATATTTGAACCTGCTCTGGGGATACCTCTCTGTTTATTTGCTTGTTGAGGTGGTAAGAGGGATACTTTCTACAAGGCTAATTTAACTACAGTTTGTACCAACAGGAATATTTTCAGTTACACCAAGAGGGTGGCAATGGCAATGAATATAACAAATGGATCAAGATTATTTTTGAGTCTTCTACTTGCTAAAATATCAGGAGAGAATTTTTGTCTTAAACAGCCTTGTAGGGGTTGCTGCCTCTAGAAAGCTTTGGTAGCAGATGATCAGAGGGTTTTTTGAACCAAAAGAGAGCAGATAATGTGTTGAACCTATGGGTGACAAAGTGCTGACCAGAGCCATCACAGCAGATCAACCTTCAGTTTGGGATCTGATCAAAAGCAGCTTCCAGGTAGTTTGGGCTTTCAGTGAGTTAACGAGTCAATTCATTTTCCAAAGAGTTACAGTGTTAGAAATCTGTGGATTGCACTGGCACAAGTGAATGTCACAGAAGTGTGATGTGGGGAGAGTGTGCTTGCACCTCTGGGGCCCTGAGCACCTTGACCCAGTGCGGGGCATCCCAGGCTCCTGCACAGATGTTGAAACTGGACGATTTTTAAAGTCCCTTCCAACCCAAACCATTCTGTGATTCTCTGATTCTGTTCTGTAAAATCAGTAACCCAGGTGAGCTGCCCAGGCCTCTTCAGTCAGTCTGCAGCTTCCTCCCAGGAGGAAGAGGAGGGGCAGACACTCTTCTCCCTGGTAACCAGTGACAGGAGCCAAGAAAATGGCATGAACTTCCAACAGGGGAGGCTTAGGCTGAGCATCAGGGAAAGGGTCCTCTCCCAGAGAGTAGCCTGGCTCTGGAACAGCCTCCCCAGGACAGTGGCCACAGCCCCAAGCCTTAAAGAGCTCAAAAAGCATTTGGGCAATGCTCTTAGACATGTGGCTGTGACTCTGGGGGTTGTCCTGTGCAGGGCCAAGAGTTGGACTTTGATGATCGTTGTGGATCCCTTTCAACTCAAGATATTCCCCATTTTATGATTCTATGAATTCTTCACATTGGGAGGGTCTCATTTACTGTTTCATAATTATGTGTTGTGATGGAAAAGTGACCTGGCTCAAATATGAAATCCTTTCTCACATGAGTAGCAAGTTTTTCATCAGCAGCTGAAACAAAAGAGCTTTATGGGTGCAGGCTCTGAGCTGGCAGAGGCTTTACCCCTCAGTTCTTTAGGTGGCCCTAATAATGCAAACTCTGGATAAGATTTGGTCACCCTAGATAAGTACAACAGAGAAATCATACATTTTAAAAACTTATCAAAATAACACAAGAAAAGGGTGGCACAATCAGAGTAAGATTCAACCACAGCAAGAGGCTGCTTCAAGAGCACAAGGCTGTGATTCCCTTTGGGATGAGGCTCATGAAACTGGCTCATAACCAGAGCCATTGACTGGAAGAAAATTCATAGAAACACCTGATGACTATCTACCCGGGGTGTATAAGATGTCACACAGACTCTTCAGCAAATTCAGAGTCCTTTCCAGATTGATAGCTCTTAAGGCAAGCAGAGACCTGAAAGGATGGACAGACAAATTTTTTTGGCTGGATCAGACATGAGGAAGGAGTTACTGCTACCAACCATGTCCAGCTGGCTCTTCTGGACAGGGATTGCTGCCAGCCCAGTTTGGCTGTCTCTCCATCTGAGCAATCTGAGCAGGTCCTAACCCACATCCACCCTCCAACAAGTCCAGAGTTCTTTTGGATGAACGGTTAAACTGAGAGAGCCAAGGGAGTGACCTCCTGAAAGATGGAGAAGGCATGGGAACAAGCTGCCCAGATCATGACCAACACATCCCAGGTCTGCTACAGAGAATGATTTATCTGACCTTTCATCTGAGGTGGCCAAGCTGACCACTCAATTTGTCCATCTATGCCCTGACTCACAGTCAGAAATTGCCTGGCTCAATGCATCCTTTGGATTACACTGCCTTGCCTGGAGATATCAGAAGATGGAGAGAGCCTACCACGAGTTTGGAGAGAGCCTACCATGAGTTTTGCTCAAACAATCAAATGTATTTACCAGCCCTGATGCAGCCTGACTGGTTATAGATTCTATTTGCTCCTGCACCTGGTCTGTCCCAGGCAATACAGAAGGAGATCCAAGAAACAACAAGCTGCCTCTTACCATAAAACCAAGAGGTCTCACTGCTATATGCAGTGCCCTAGAAGAAATGAATGTTTGAAACATCTAGCAGGCACAAAAAAAAAGAAAAAGAAAAAGAAAAACACACACACAGACACACACACACACATGCATGCTGTTGCTCCAGTCTTCCCCCACAGACCTCCTTTGTCCCTGTAGCTGCCATTGCTCCCCCATAGCCCACGCTCCCCTCTGTCCTCCTGACCCCTCCTCTCCCTCCATTCATTCTTCCAGAATTTATCCCGCTTCTTTGACTCGGCATGTGTCTGGGCAGATGTCCAAAAAACCTCCCTTCAGCAACCGGGGGGAGGAAATTCCTCCAATTCAGCCCAGGCTCTTTCCCCCCACCCCACTTCCCGCCTTCTCTCTCCCTCTTTTTCTTGCTCCTTCTTCTCTTTTAACATGTTGAATGATTGATAACACTCTCCTTGCCTCTCTGCTGCCTGTTGCAGCCCTTCCTGCCCGGCATCTGCAGCCCTGTAGGGAAACAAGCTCTCCAAGGCGATGGGATGTTGGGGACCCCCTTCGGTTCTTTTCAAAAATTCAATAAATAAAAGGAAAGAGGAGAGAAGCACAAGGGAGTCTGGAAGGGCTGGGGAGGCGGGGGAGGAAGCGAACAGCTAGGAAAAGCCCTTGATTAGGACGAGTCCAAAACAAACAAACAAATTAAAAACAAATGCTTTGCATGTCCCCTTTTCTCCATTTGCCACGGAAAAGTGAGTGGAAAGCTTTGTTCTTTGTGTTGTTTTGCATTTTCAGGCCCAAACTTTAGGTTTGTGCAGAACTTCTAGCTTCTTGTTTTGCTATTATTATGAATGCTTGTTGCCTTAAATTCACACTTTCTGGACCTTTCCATTTACTTGAAGATCTTGAACTTCATGTAAAAACAAAACTGTGTTTGTCTTTCCAACAGCAGAAGGAGGTTTGTATAACCTCTAATATAACACCTTATGCATCAGAATAAAAAAAAAACCCTTAATTTTTATGTGCCACTGTGCCTTATGTTTGTACATCCATGCAGGCATTCTGTCTTTATAGTTCTCAAATACAACAGGATGCCATGCAAATGCCTAGATTTTTATTAGATGTTCACATTCCCTTTATAATCCAGGTTTCAGGCATGAAACTCGTTGAAACTGATGTTCAGGCTGTTTTATTTTAGCACTGTACATAGCACATGTTTAATAGAGATGAAAAATACAGAATCACAGAAACACTTGGTTTGAAATGGACCTTAAAGATCATCTCATTCCACTCACCTCTCCCTGCCATGGACAAGGTTGGTATACACCTATCACATACAATAAGCTCCCATTAATGTCTTAAATGCACTATTATTATTATTATTATTATTGTTATTGTTATTATTATTATTGTTATTGTTATTATTGTTATTGTTGTTATTGTTGTTATTGTTGTTATTGTTGTTATTGTTGTTATTGTTGTTATTATTGTTATTATCTGAAATGCAAGTGAGAACTCATGGCCTGTACCAGAATCAGCACTTCATTGCACTGGGCAGCATTTGCTGAGACAGCAAAGCCCTGAGGCAGTTACAGAAGCACTGGTAAAAAAGGAGAGATTGTTATTCCCATTTAACTGAGGGAATCTGGAGATGGACCAAATTATGAAGAGAAGGATGAACAGAAGGGCTTGTTTTATCTACCTTAAACATCCCAGGGTCAGTTGTTTCCAGACTCCATCTATAGAGAACAAACCAGCATCTCCAGAATTCTCCTAGAAAGTACTTGAGTGACTCTCTCAAATATGATACAACTCCAGGATGCGGAAAGTTATGCCTTTTTAATCCAGCCAACATCACCCAGAAAGTCTCTGGCAGAGTTGAGATTTCTGCCCACATATCTCACTCCCTTTGCTCACTGCCTGAGCAAAGAGAGAGAGAAAAATATCTGTATTTCTTAGTAATGCTACCTGTCTTCTCAGTAGCAGAAAAATTGTTCCTTCAAACCAGGAGAAACAGATAGCATAAACTCTTCATATTTTATTAATCAAGGTTCTGAGTTTTGAGGCTTCTGCCTGAAAATGAAAGGTAAGTTTCTGTGACATGATAATTCAAAGTTAAATAAACAACTCACTGGCGTTTAGAAGAAGTTACATTTAAACCTTAATAAGATGGAAAACAAAACATAATAATCAGCAAGACTTTTTTTCTTTTCCTTATTTTTAAATGGAGGCAAAACCCCTTCACTTCTGTTGCATCTGGGAGAACTCTTTGTTGTATATTTATTCCTTGGTAGCTCATAAACTCTCAGCGTCCTTGCTGTAAGTGATCTCCCTCTCCTGGGCCTGGAGGATACTTGTCATTTCTGTGTAGGTAGCAATCTATCTACCTGCTGCAAGCTGCTGACTACCTCAACAGGATCTGGGGAAGAGAAGCCCTCATTTATTTATTTGAAACAACTGCAAAGTGCTGTTGGGAAATATCAGATGTATTTCCTTGTCAGATGTGTCCGCACTGAGAGTCTCCTAATGCAAGGCTGGTAATTACCAAAGATGAAACATCCAACACAAACATCCAGCCTACCAACCCAGCACTCACCCAGCATCACCAAATGACACATCCCACGAAAATAATAGCAGTAATAATCAATTTCTCAAAGAAATTTCCTGACAGAAGGCTTGCTTCCCTTGAAGGCAACTGTTAATGGTGTCCTACAAATTCAACATGACCTTTACAAATAATTCATTGGTATCTGCAGCCTAAACATGTAAAGACTGGGAAACAGAATTGTTTTCAGAGAAAACAGTTAGCTCTTGGTTTCTGAACTCTGCAAAGATGACTCAGAAGCCTGGGGGGAAGAAATTATATTCAAGCTCCTCAAAATGTCATAGACGTAGAACCATTCATGTCCTGGCTCAAAACATCGAGTGGTCTCATCTGCCAATTACTTAATCCTTTTTATTTTGCTTCACCTACCCCTGCATTTATAGTATGGCCTTTCCAGTATAAATATTGCAAAACTCTAGTCATGAAAAGTGACATGCAGCTGTTTGCTGCCCCACTGCCTGATGAAACCTTCCCAGTGAGAGGTGCCACTAGGAAATCCTTGAAGCCCAGCCCAGAGCTGGCAGCCTCTCATCCCCTTCAAACAACTTCATGGTGGGCTCAGCTTCAGGGATGGGAGCTCCCAGGGGTGCCAGTGTGAGGAATTTGTCCCTGCTGGGTCCTGAATGGAGGGCTGATAAATGACAGGCACATACTTTACGTTGAGAGATGAAACCTCCCCAGACTGTCTGGGGCAGCAGTGCTTATCTGGTGTCCTCTTTCCAGACCTCTCGCTAGTCTTGAATGTGAGGCCACTGCAAATGATGTCAAGCCACATATTTGAAAGCAATATGGGTTTATAGTTTCAACAGATGTCTTTTTTTTTTTTTTCCATTTGAATAGTACCTGTTAAGTATCTGTCTCAGTACTATCCCTGCAATAAAGTCCAAGCAATTAAATGTTTTCTTGGATGAGAGACATCACCTAAGCTCTTTGCACTGAGGCGAGAGTTGTCCCCTTTTTATTCGGCCAAGCATGCAACTAAGCCCCCATCTTTGACTTAAATTTAGATGTAAATTCAGCTAAAATAACACTGGAGATCAGCCAAACTCTCTCAAACACCATCTCCCTTGGCATGGCCCTGCTCTGTGCAGCCATAGCAGGACCCATGTTTCACTGAGACAGCAGCCCAGTGCTCCTCTGACCTACTAGAGGATGGAGAAGTGAATGTAAACACAGCTATTCTCTTTCCTCTCCTCTCTCACACAACAGACAATTCCCATTCACATCTATGAGCCAAAATTTCATGTGGTTTTTGTTTTTGGTTTGTTTTTGGGTTTTTTTTCCCAATCTCTGGAATTGCTAGAATCTCCCCCAAAGAAAAGAATGTATTTATCAAAATCTATGACCATAGAAGTAACTGCAGGCTTTATTCTGAATGGACCCAATAGGTTTTAAACCATTTTGCAACCATTAGCAGCTAAGGACCCAAAATGTCAATCTCATTTGTCATGGGTGCAGAGGGGAATAAATGTCCATTACCAATGATTTTTTTATGATTCCACCGAGAATGCAAACCAGAACCAAAAAAAATATATGGGATGGGCTCGTAATTTCTTCCCACTTATTCAGTCGCTTTAGGTACTTGATTTTGAGCAAAGTGTAATTGGTCATTGGTATGTGGCAGCAGGACAATGAGGCAAAGGGAAGGAAAGACAGAAATGGATTGGAAAGATTTGCATACAGAGAACGTGATGGGGCAGAAAGGAGTCTATAATAAACAGGGAAGGCAGCAAATCTAATTAATAATTAGTATAATGATATCAGCTGTAGGCCTTGCTCTGGTGTGCCAATAAATCAGACTCTAAGCCCTGTGAACCTCATGCCTTTTCTTCTGGTTGTACCCATGGCCTGGGACACAATAAAATGAATATAAATATCTTTAGCTATATATTATCTGTATCTTTAGTATATATGCAATTATATATTTATCTGTATCTATATCATTTATAGTCATATCTGTATCTATGCCTTACTGTCTCCATTTCTCTCTGTACTTCTGTCTTTCACTCCATCTGGATCTCTATATCTATCTTCATATCTATCTTTGTCTACGGTAGGACAAATATTTTTACTTAAAAGTTTGCAGAACACAGAATGGCTGCCTGCAGAGTAGCACAGAAATTTAGAGGAGGAAAACACACAACAAAAAGAAAAATTATGAAAACGACAAATGAAAAATTATACATCCCTGCTTTGTTCTCTTCAAAATCAGTTTTTAAATGACTGTTTATGACCAAACTTTGTCTGCATCCTTCTGGCCCTGGGTAGAGTTTAAGCTCCTGGTTTTCCCTACGTAATGTATGAATTTAACCTGAAGGGCAACATTATCATTTGACCTGTGAGAGTGTAAGCCCGAAAGATCATCAATTCCCTTAAATTGGTGGCCCAGTCACTCATTTAATGCCTCCACGTCAGCTTGAAATAAGACTTACAGTTTGATAGGTCAAAGTGAAAAGGGGAGGATGGGGGGGGGGGAGGTTGGTGGGGGAAAAAAGCACTGACTGCTTGCCACAGCAATAAAATAAAAATAAAATTAAAAAAAGAAAAAAGAAAAAAAGAGGAAACACTCCTCAGTGAAAGCATTGTCAAAAAAACATATATGGGGAGGAGCAGTTTTACAACCTCCTGTAACCCAGTGGTCCTGAGGTATTGCCTTTCACCGTCTACCCAGGAACAGGCCTCTGAGAGGTTGTAAAAACACCATCTATTATTCCAGAGAGCCAGGCATCGTCTGAAGGGGCTGTCTTGTACGGAGAGGCTTTGCTCCCTCCCCGCACACGGGGCCCAGGCTGAGAGCAGACCCTCAGAGAGGGTGAGTGGGGGGCTTGGACCCCCCCAGCTCCTGCCCTGCGGTCCCCACAGAGTCCTGCAGCCCCTGCAGGGTGCTGCCAGGGTGCTTTGTGGATCCAGCTGCAGTGCTCACTTCTGCCTGCATCCTTGTATTTGGATGCAAAATATGGCCAGGCTCTCACTCATCCCCTCTCTGAACCCACTGTTTCTTCTAGATTTGTTTGTCCTTGCCCCGTGTCCCTGGTTGGTCTTTGGTCATTGCTTTTTCTCCCTAATTCTTAATGGTCTATGCTGAATTTCCCATGTTTGTTTTGGGGTTTTTTTTTCCTCCTCCTCCTTTCTTTCCCCCATACTAGTATTTGCTTTTTTGCTTTCTGGTTTGTTTTTTTTTTTTTTTTTTTTTTTTTCCCTTTTTTCTTCCTTGACAACCTGGCAGCAGTAAACACAGAAAGGGAAATCTTACAAAGTGTGCTGAAGAAACTCTTGGAGGCTGCAAGACCAATCAGGCTGGTTTATATAGACAAAGTAGTCAAAAAGCATCAAGGACACCAACTCTGGAAACCAAATAAAACTGATCTTATCCCTACAGACACAAGATAATAAAAACATATGCACTGAGATAGTTTTTTCTAATGAGGACCCCAAGGATGTGGTGAACTAGTGGTTCATCCAGAAATCTGACCACAGCAAGCTTGTACTGACCTTGTCCTTCTCTCCCTTCCTTCACTGTAAGATGCTATCAGTTTCCACTGTCACAAAGCTCATATTTCAGGCTTTTTTTGGTTTTGTTTGTTTGTATGTTTGCTTGTTTTATCCAACAGTATACTCATGATGGAATGAAGTTGCAGTGTTGGTCTGGGACAGGGACATAGCAGGACAAGTGGTTTCACCCTCAGTCCCTGTGCCCTGTGTTTGGACCACACTCGAGGTTCATCTTTACAGATGAATTTCCCCCCTAGTATTCAAGCCCACAGAACAAGGTGTGTACAAACCCATCACACCACACCCATGGCTCAGTGTCTCCATTTTAATGGGTTTGCTTCCAAAAAGGCACACAATCAATCCTGAACAGACTCCTGAAAGAAGCAAAGTTTAGCTACCATGACTGACACCTTCTAGGTCCCACTTCTCCTTTTGATTTCCAAAAATGTGCATCCACGGAAGGACAAATGTCATGCCAAGGGTCAGAGCCCTCCTACAGATGTATCTTCTCAAATGGGTCATGATCTGAGACTTAGGGATTTTTAAAATATTATTTTAATATCCTCAAGTGCAGCAAATTTTCAAGTAGGTGCAGCCAGCTACAGTTTCTGCTGCTGGAAGCCAGTTGACATCTTCAGTGCATGAGTTAATCAGCTTTTCCTTCCTGGACATGGAGGGATCATGCCCATAGGATCTAAGGTCACCAGATGGGGCCCAACAAGTACCTTGAGCAACCCTGGAATTTCAGAAATGTGATGGAAACCTGAAATATGGAAACCTGAAATAACCTGAGATCTATTTTGGTTTTTGCTCATATTCAGGTGCCTCTTGCAGGACAGGTGTCCTCATTCCTCTGGCCCTGGGGTGGATTAAGCCAGCTGACCCCCCATATTGGGTCTGAGGTGGGGGAAGAGGGGAGACCCAACTCCCACGAGCCCTGTTTTTGTGGTAATGGGAAGCTCTTAGCCATGTCCAGTGTAGAAAGTGCCCCAGGATCAAACAGGACCTTGGCACTCTACCAGGCACTCAAGTGTGACCAAGTATCCAGCCTCCTGCTGCAAGAGATGGGTCAAATTTACAGCCTGTCCTCCCCTTCCACAGCCAGGGACCTTGGAAAAAAGGCAGCTGCTCCTTCCTGGAGCACAGGGCACCTGTTACTTTCTGTCTTGATCAACGGCCAGAGGATTCTGGGCAGAGCACAGCCCAGCGTGATCTCCTGAGCAGCACCCCAGCCACACAGCACCACCAGTTCAACCACAGAGCTGGCAGTGACAGAGGAGGGGGAGAGATGGGGAAGGGAACACGGAGACAGAGACTGCCAAAGTGATGGAGAGAGGAATCAGGGTCAGGTTGGGAGGGACCTGGAGCGACCTGATCTAGTGGGTGACACTTAGTGGGTGATTCTGTGATCCTGCTGACGTCCCTTAAACTTCCTTCCAGTGACTGTTTTGTTGCAGCTTGCCAAGACAATAATCAAAAGCAGGAAGGATAAAAAACCCCCATGAATTCATGTTTTTTTCTAAAATTCCAGTGATCTGAATGCAGTGGTTTGGACTGGAGCTGCAACAAGGCGCAGAAGACACACAGTAGGATCTCTGCCCCTTTTCCCTTTCCGTGGGAAATACAGCAAAGGGATGAGCCCTGTACAGCCCAGGGCTGGAGCAGGTGAACTGATGCTGTCCCCCTCCCTTTAGCACACATCCACTAGGATGCTGCATCTCACTTGTTCTGCAAAGTGCCTCCAGCAACTTCCTTCCCTCTGCTCTGCACAAAAGCTATATCCAGCATGAAATTATTTCATCACAGTCCTTTAATTTATTTGCTTAGGCAGCCAATTTTGTCTTCTTGTCTGAAGATCAGAACAACACCCATCCCTTTTCTTGTGCCATTTAATCCTAACTTTCACCTCCACTACATGTGGCCAAATCTATTAAAATATATTTGCAAAGTTTGATCAAATAATCAATTTATAAATATCAGTTTCTTTAAAATTCAAGAACAATGTAAACACAGCAACTCATAGGCTTCCTGGGAGTTATGTGGTCTGATGAGGATTTTTTATGACAAACCATCTTGTAAAATCACCTAGAGAGTTTTTTTCCTTGAAGTTCTTTTTATATAGACCTGTATCCTCATCCAGTGAGGGCATCACTACTTACACATGACTGCTGGCAGAGTTCCCAACTTATAAACTTAAGAAGAGCCATTTTGTCACATTCACCTATACAAAATGGTCAGTTCAAGTAATTTTAAAATCGATAGAGGACAATTACTGAGGTATTTAATAACATAAAGATTTCTTTAGTGCAAAGAACTATAGAACCATAGAACATCTTGGTTGGAAGGCACCTTACAGATGATCCAGTTCCACCTCCTGACATGGACAATGGCACCTTCCATTAGACCAAGCTGTCCAAAAAAACTTCCAGAAATGTGGCATTCACAACCTGAGAATCTGTCTTTCTCCAGCTCCTCCTGTCTATTTTAGCTCTACAAGGCATTGATAACTGGGAACAATTCCCACAAGCTGAAGCAAATCAAACAGGGAAAGCAAACAAACAAATAAACAACCTGGGACAGTCGAATCATAGCACAATTTGTCTCAAGGAACTCTTCATGTCCCTTAAAATAATTAAATTTCAAGGCACAGAAGTCATTTCCACTGTAATTTTCCATCTTGGACCTTGGTGAACAAAGAATGGGGAGACAATCAAAAGAATAAAAGAGCATGTTAAGCATACAAGTCTAAGCATCCACACTCACATGCCAGTAAAAAAAAATAGAAGAAACCTCCTCAAAATAAACTATAAATACCTATTATGAGGAAACAGAATTTTATAGGTCTAATTGCCTAACTGTAAGTGCATGCACAATTCCCATTTCTGAACAGAAAAAACAAACCTGCCAGGAAAGCACCTATCTTTAGGCATATATATTGAATTGTCCAAGCTTTGTCTGGATTGCCTGCTTGTTAAGCAGTTCTATCAAGTACTCTTATGTTTTCATTCTGCCCAGCAGTTTCCTCTGTAACCCACAACAATGGTATAAAAATGTGGCAAGCACTGAAATATCTAAGTAAACATTTTACAGTTCATAGTCATGTGAAATAATTTGAATGATACTACTCTTACAAGAGGAGCCACATTGGATATCTGATAGCAGCAAGAGCCAACAAGACATTATTGCTAATAGTATTAATAATAGTAATGGGAGTATGAGTGGGATTGTTATGACTATTGTTATTATTATAAGTGTTAAATTCCCTTCCTATCATTAACAAGATCACTAAATCACAAGTTTATTTATGGATGCTTTCATTAGATACAGAATACCACAACATAATCCCAACAACCCCAGACGGAAGAGGAATTGCAGATCTAGATTTAGGGGAATACTTTTCACCTTGGGCCCATCTCAGAAACTTCTGTGCCTAATGAGATATCCTGGATATATAATTGCAAGCTTGACAGACCAGTAACCAGGACTGGGATTGCTTTTCACTGCGATGAGAGACGGTTGGTTCTGATGAAACCCATTTATGAGTTTGGCACCCTCCAGTGATGCCCAATGAGAAAAATGAACTTTTGGGAAACCAAGAGCTGGTGTCCATCATGAGGGGAGGAAACAAAGCCTGAACCCTCAAAGCTGTTGGCTCTGAAAATCTCTCTTTTCTTAAGGTGAGCACAACCCAAGGCAGACAAACTCATGCATCCAAGACCACACTGGGCACGATTTCATCCTGATGAGAGAGACTGCAGGGCAGATTTCAGCTTTACACCTCACACAGGATTTTTCCCTGACACCTTTGCTTCAGAGAAACTGTTTCACTCCCAAGTGCATGCCAAGAAAAACACGGTCCAAGTCGTCTGGCTACTCTATTTGATCACCCACCTCCCTTTTTAACTAATGGGCTAACACACAGCCTCTGCTGCTGACCAAAGGGCATTCCGCTTAGAAAACACTAATGCGTGAAAACGTCTGCAGGCTGACTACGTGAACAGCAATATACATTTTTAATTTGAATAATATGCAGTGTTTACCATAATTAGACAGCACATTAACATGATTAAACTAGCGCTGCAGATCAAAGTGGCAAGGCACCCGTCTCGAATCCGAAGCCTTTATTGCTGGGAGAACTCTGTTGTGCTTGTCCATTGAGTGACTGCTTGCCCTGCCCTTTTGCAGTGTGAGTTTGAAGCTGTCATTGCAGGGGGGCAAAATTTTCCCTGACAAGCAAACAAATCCATTAACATGTTAACAGGTCTTGCACGGACGTGTGGAAAATATTAAGGATGCCAATACAGCAGCATGGTTAGGAGGGTAGCATTTATCCCAAGACAACAAAATTCTCAAGTTTTACTATGGGAGGCGATGTGTTTTTACCTATCTGAAAGGCTAGAAAGGAATTGATTTTCAACAGTAGTTAAAATAACAGAACCAGGAATCAGCAGAACTCACTGCTATTTTTATCTGCTGGTTGTTGATCTCTAACTTTAGCATCCATCAAATGGCCGCAATTATATTGCTATGTGTGATTGCTTTGTGTACGCCCTCCAAGTACTCCAAATCACAGTCTGCTCTCCTACTCGTTCCTGGGAGCTTTGCCATTGATTTTAATCAGGCCAGAACTTCACCCTTGTTTCAGCCAGCAGAAATCCTGGCAGCTGACTTTTTCTCTGAAACAAGCCAAATGTGATGGAAAGTGGAAATGATGGCAAATGGGCACAAAGGCTGCCCACACATTTAAAAGTGGGACTGTCCAGTTGTGGAGCTTTTAAGGATGTCTGCTGTTTTTATTTAATTCTCTGTGTTGCTAGAATGTGAGCATGGATTTCTTTAGAGAGATGGCACAGAGATATGTGTCTATAGACACAGAAAAGAAAAAGATAATGATCAAGTTTTAAGTAAAAGTAGATGGTGATTCATAAATCCTTTCATTTCATACTTTCAGTTGCAATATTTTTTTTTCCCATTACACCAGATAAGCACCCTTGCTTTTACACATGAAGGAATTTGGCAACAAAAGTTATTCCAAAATACAGCAGCTGCAGTGCATTAAGAGTGCTCTAACCATTAAAGGGCATCTGGAACATCTCAAAATTAGTATTGCATCAGGCCACAGGCCACAGAGATTTCAATACAATGGGCACACTTCAATTCATTCCAGCTTTAGCCGTGTTCCAGCACAACGTCTAGTGCTTAAGACTGGAGAAGCCCTTGCAAGCTGAACTAGTTTTGTGACTGTCAGGGAATGATTTTCAGCATGTAATCTTCAAAGCAAAGTGGAGTAACCCACAACACAGCAGCAAGATCCTATCTTAATTTTTACAAATGCTTTGCTTATGACACGAGTGCCTAAAGTCAATAAAATGTCCTTCTGAGCAAGGTGCGATAAAAACTTGCAGGGCATCTTACAGAGCGTGAGCTCCAAATGCCCGAAGCAAGCACAAGGTGGGACTGACAGAGAGTATAGAAGTAGGAAGAACATGATGACAGCTGTAGATATTGTTTCTCCCTGACATCTTGGTCCCATTCAGCCTAGTTTAACAGCGGGGTCATCTGAGGAGGTGGGGGTTGAAGACAAAGAGAGGATGAGGTGATGGAGAACAGACAACACCCGCTCTTCTATCTTCTGCCATGGCTTGGGGCTAGGGGAGTCTGTGTGAATGGATTTGGAAGAGGAAAGAAAAAATTATGTGTGTGTGTGTTGTCGGGCGCAGAGGAGTGTGCAACAATGAGGTTTACACAGCCATTGTTGTGGTGAAGTGTGTTGATGCAAGTTAAGAAATCTCTGTGAGATAATCTCACCTAAGGGCTGGGTTTTGAAGCAGGAAGATGAGAATGGGGCATTCAGGACTGTTCTGTAGGAATCCATACCCACTACCAGGAAAGATGGGTGGTTCACCACACTCTTCAGCAGTGAAATACAATAGTGAGCCCTTCCAATAATCTCACTCTCTGCATACAGGAAAAAAAAAAAAGGTTTAGAAGACCAGAAAAATACTCCAAAACCATAGTGGTTTATTTCTGCCTTGAATCTTTTCTGTCATTCCTAGAAAACCAAACTTAATCCTTCTGCTGGAATTCAAGGGGATACAAGAGCTGAGCTCTGCTGGCCTCTTTTGAAGACTATTGATAAAAGCATGATAAGAGCAATATAAGACAGATAGGGAAAGAAATACAGATCACAAGATAAGTACAGTTTCAGCAATGAAAGGACTCTCGGTAATATTTTCTCATGTCTCAGGGCTTTTGACAGGAGGAACAAACAACTGCTAGTAAAAAAATCCAAAATTTAATCTCTGTTTCTCCCCATTTCCAGCTTTAACTGGTGTTTCCCTTGCTTCCAAGATGAAGAAACTAAGCTATTCCAGAGGTTATCTGTGTGATCCCACAATATACTGGCTGGGACATGCAAGGATCAGCCCTGACAGGGCTTTTTGCTTGCAAGGGCCAAATATTTCATCAAGAGAAGAAGCTTCTGATACTCTATGTTCGACACAGTGGATGTTGTCAAATCCCCAGGACCCAAAGGCACCTCCCATCACAGCACAGCACTCATGCTCTCCTGGAAATGTGAGTACAGAGAAGCAGGGCTTCCCCAAGCCTGACTTCAGTGCTCGGAGGAAGATCAGGAAGAGGAAGGCTGGATTTATTCCTCTGAACTCAATGGCTGCAACTCCACTTTCGGCATTTCAAAGTGAGCCTCACTGCAGCTGACTGTGCAGATATAAAAAGAAATTAAGGAGTGAAGTGGCTTCATTTGTGAGGCTTAGCTGCTGGCCCATCCGTGGTGGCAGAGCGGCAGCGATGCTCTGCTGCGCCCACACCATCTTGCATGGGTAAAGCTCCTCTCCATGCACTAAACTCAGTTCAGCTGGTAGCAGCACTGCTGCAGGAGACACAGAGAGCCAGATGTGTCTCCTTAACCTTGTAAAAGTCTCTATATTGAGGAGGGATGTTGCTGAAGGGATCAGCAGTGCCCCTGGGGCTTGGAACTATCAATCCCTTGGAGCAGCACCAGCCTCACAGAGATGACATCCCTGGCTGTTCACGCTCTCCCTACCCTCTGGTGAGATGCCATTGCATAATGACTGACTCAGATCAGCACTACCTTCACAGCCCAGGGTGGTTCGAGGTGTAATACAATATATATTCCATGTTTTTCCCCCAGGCCTCGGATGTATAGATCATTTTTAAAGTGGCTAAGGGTTGTGACCTATCTCCTGGTCTATAAATCTAAGAGGACAATGTACTCACTCTGCTTCCCTCCTCATGCTCTGGACAAAAAAATGATTGTCCAAAGACTGAAAGGGAGGGGAATGTGAAGTGTTACTCCACAGACTATCAAAAGCAGCTGTCAAAAATGTACAATCTGTAATGATTAGAGCACTGAAAAGGGGGTCTAATAGGAGTTTACTGAATATAATAATAATAATAATAATAATAATAATAATAATAATAATAATAATAATAATAATAATAATAATAATAATAATAATATAGTAATAGTAATAGTAATAATAATAATTCCAGTCCTTTCCCACATAGCCTGGGTTTGCTGGGTTGTGTGTATCTTCAGTGAATTTAGAGGGACTAGAGATAAGAGAGAAAATAAAGCTACAATATTCTAGATCTCTTACAGGTTATAAAGGAGAAGGCAAATAGAGTCTGATAAATTGGATCAATCCCTGCCTTGTGTTCCTGTAGGATTTCTTATGACCCCAAAGCCTTTAAATGGTTTCTCATAAAAAATACTGGTTCATGTAGGTCATTGTACATATGAGCAGATGATTCTCTCTAGCTCTGGCCTAAATGTTTTGTGCAGCCATAAAACACCTGGGACACCACACAGGTCCTGTCTGTGCACATTAGCTGGATTTAAATCTTCAGGATCAAACAGCAGTGAGGGAAAAGTGCACACTCCTTTTCTCCCAAAGAATCACAAATCTGGTGGTTTCAGATTATTAAACCCACTTCACTTCAAAACTGTCACTTCCTATGATACAAGAGCCTTGGGCTTTCCCTCCCAGAAAGGAAAATACAGAAGTCTGTCTGAACTTCTGGGCACTTTGGGCATTGCCTTCAGCATCCCCATGGCTTGCCAGGTCTTCAGAGTTCTTTAACACTGCTGCACAGAGCTGCACTGCAGCCCTGTGATGCTCTTCTATAAAGCCTGTGAGGATAAGCACACCCCTTTCAATACCAGCGCTCTCCCAGCTTAAAAATAGCAGCAAAGGGTTGGAGGCAGGGAGGAAAAAAATTATTAAAATCCAATTTCCTAGAAAGGCTTCATCCTCATTCAAGAAGTGAAAGAACAGGCTCCTTTCTAGCTTTTCCAGCTCTAAAGAAGCAAGACAAAATGTCACAGATGATCTCTCCACACTCCTTCTCCATGAAGGTTAGCAGAGGAACAGACTCTCCTGTTGTGTGCACAGATGTGGCACACATGGATTGTTTTTTTTCAGTCCAGGCTGAGGAAGGGCTTTTGAGGAATGTTTGCTGGACACGCAGGTTTTGCCTTCAAAAACAAAACTTCAGTGAGCTCAGAAGGGGGGAGGCCATCACAAATTTTAAACAACACAAAAGCGCAATCGGATGGGAGAGAGGGTGGAGCAGAGGGATTAAAGATGGGACTAGAGGAAGGCCAGGGCAAAATATTCAAGGTATAACTATTCCTTGTAGTTTTTTAGCTGCTGATGTCAGCCCCTTACCACACATAAATCAACACAACCCCACTGAGCTGGGGGAGCCCTGCCCACAGGTGCTTACAGGAGATGTGTCCAAATCCAGACCAAGACCACACCTCCCCTTGGAGCCAGATCCACAGCCCGGGCTGTCCAGCGGCAGGATGCCCATGGGAGTCGTGGCGCCGGGTGAGAGAGCCCAGGAGAGCTCCCTGACCTAAAAGGAGCATCCGTGCAGGAGCACTGTCCATCTGTCTGTCTGCCGGGCAGCACATTCTGTCCTGGCTGTCAGACGCAGCCCTGTGTACGTTGCTGCTCGATCTATATTTAGCCCCTGATGTAACTAAAGTCAATAATATTCCATTAGGGCAGCTGCTCCCAGCTCCCGAATAGGCTTTCCTGCGGCGGCTCCACCTACGCATGTCAAAAATCTGGACATATACAGCAACAAAACCTTCCCGTGTTTATATACACAGTGGTGCAGTTTTGAATAGAAAATATACAACAGTTAGCATAGCTTAACAGCCTGCTCCACAACAGTAGCAGCGCTTCTCTTTTTACAAGAGACATCGATTCTCCTTGTCCAGGGGGTGAGTTTAAAGGGCTTAAGCTTCCCTGCAAGTCAATATTGGCCTTTCCCTTTTTAGGGTATGTTTCTGCATTGGAGCATTCCTTATCTGCGCTGCCGATGACGGGTTTGGTGGAGGGTTTTGTGGTGCTCTCTGGGAAGGAAGACGTGCTCGTGAAAAAGAAGAATCGCTTTCCAAATCCCACACTTAAGCCTGTAAGAAGTTTACATCTGGTGTTTTGTGTTACTTAAATAAGGACCTGAGCCAGGCAGTGCATGAATATTCCTGCATGATTGCTTTTCGAAAGGAAAATTCCAGTTTAAACATTTTGGGTTTCCTTTTACTTTTGCTATGAAATGCTACAGAAGGCATTGCAATGCAAAACACTAGAAAATAACAGCTCTCTTCCACAGACAGGGAACTGCAGGAATTATGGGGTTTACCAGGATAAAGAAAAGTTAAAGATACAAACCTGACATCACAAATGGGAAGGGAGGAAAATCTCATATAGGCTCTGCAAAAGACCCATATGCCCTTCTAGACGTATATAGGGAAAATGCACATTTTATATATACATATATACATAGGGCTGTATGTATATAGTGAAAGTACATTTAAAAGCCAAAAAAAAAAAAAAAAAGGTTGAGTAAAAAATATATTCAAGAAGTACAACTTCTTGACTCAAAGTTACTACCACCAGTGTTCAAACCACTGGCCTTCATCATGTGTGCTAGAAGGGCACAGGCAACCTCTGTTGGCCTTTCTGAGTAAATATAAATATTTCTTCCACTAGCAAGGCACATTTGGGAATACAAACTGATGACTTGAGAGTCTGCAGACATGTTGCCTTTTAGATCAGTGGTTAAAGCCAAGCCAACCGTTTATTAAACAAAGTCTATTCCCAACAGATAGCTAATAGTTTTTAGGAAATGAACAAATGCTTCTTCATTTTGAAAGCTAAAAGTTTAAATTAAACATTATAAAGGATGCAAATTAACTAGTATTTTTGTGCCTCCAGGGATATTTGGGGGTAATGGAAAAGTTTCCTTAACCATGCAGTGCAGAATTAAAAAAAAAAAAAAAAAAATCTCCAGTCACATGAGGACCTACAGTGAAGTGTCACCTAAAAGAGCACCTGTATACTCACATGTGCTCCCTCCAGCCATGCATGTCACACAGGGCTGAGATGACGCAGGCCCCACTTGTTTTTGGATGCCACCAATGAACCACGGAAATGGTCCCATCTCTGCAGACCCAGACCTCAGCAGGGGCAGCGGCTTTGGGAGCAACACTTGCACTAAAATCAACCACAACCTGATGGAAGAGTCACTTAGAATCACAGAATGGTTTCTTTCCAAACCTCTGGGCACAGAGACTCAATTGTAAAGAATTTGCTATCTCTGTCTTCCCATGGAGAGCAGAGGCACTGATGACAATGACAGAAAGAAGCCACCTGCCAAGACCTGGCTGTGAATGTCCATACCTGGCATCACCTGTGTCCCACCCTCCCAGGAAACAGCATGGGATTTGTAACATCCTTCTATTCTTAAGAGCTGAGCTACTAACCCAGGGGGTCAGAGGATGTGTCTCCACTGGTGATGTGGAGTGGCCCTCAGATTACCCACCTGGGAACTCAGTGGCATGACACTAGAGATCCTTGGCATGAAACCATAAGACATGAATTATCAAAGCCAGATCAGCTAAAAAAAAAAATCACTTTGTACTTCTCAAAATTATTTCTCTAGAAATTCATTAGCAAATTATTTCTCTAGAAATTCATTAGCATGGAATGAACCCCTTGTAATGAGGGTGTTCTCTGAAGGAGGAGGTGAGTATTAAATTACGGGAAGTCTGTAATTTTTCAGGCAATCTATTCACTTGGTTTGCAGAAAAAGATACTTGGAGATGTGTGAATTCTGGGAAATGCATTCCACTGTACAACGGCATTGCTCACATTTAACAGGGAGAAAGAAAAATGTTTCCTAATCCTTTTAGAAATGTAAAATTTCCAGGTTTAAAAATTCAGGATCAAAGCAAGTGCTTCTGGTGACGCTTGCAGCAGAACAATAGACCAGAACAGAAGAGAAACTCTATTTTCTTTATTCAGGTAAGAACCTCATTAAAAATCAATAGGCCTAATTTATCCCTGATAACATTCTGTTGAAGTCTGTACATTTACCCTGGGGATTAATTTAGCCTAATGGGTCTTCATGCGCAAACAACACAGGCAAGGCTTGATTCTTGGAAGTTACAGCATAGAAGATGCTACTACTGGACTTGATGCTATCACTGGAGGAGACACAGAGGGCTGAAGAGTCTAATAGGCTCAGAGCCCTTGAATGATGTCCAGATACAGCCTGTGGTGAATAAATGTTTTAGGGCCACTCATATATCAGCGTGAATCAACTTTTTAATGGATGCTGCTAACCATAAAATGACAGAACCGAGATCAATTTATACATTTCAAAGGAAAAAAGAAATAATAAAAAAAAAAAAGAGATGTGTGATCTTCCATCCCTTGTGGACATGGGCAAAAGTGAGTCATCCTGACCTGCCATGATCCTTGGAAGGAGATATTTCTCTCCAGTCCTAGAAAATGAGCATTTGCCTTGCAAGGCTCTCCTCTGGTAAAAAAAAAAAAGTGAACACTAAATAGCCTGGTTTCACTGAGAATACGTGACAGTGAATTAGTGGCCCTCAGGTGTCGGTATACAGGCCAGCGAATTAAATTAAGCTCTTTGCTGCTGTTCTAATGTAGCAGAACTAATGCAGTCACGGCTCAGCACTACAGCTTCTTAAATGTGGGCACTGCTGCTGCCACGGGGAGGGGAACCTGCTTTCCATCCCCTGGGGAGGGCGGCTGGAGTCAGCAAGCAACCCCAGGAGCTGTGACATAACGTCTGAAGACATGGGCAGGAGGAGGACCAGGCAGCAGAGGCAGCTCCAGTTCCAGCTTTAACACCATTAGAGAGGAAATCAGGTCCAGTGGCTTTTAAGAACAGTCTGAGGGAGCATCACGCTAGGAGACTGAAAAACAAAAAAGCCCCAACAGTAAAATCCCAACAGGGCTGCAGTAACCCTTTCACTTCCTCAGGCAGAAAAAGGCATTGCTTGGAGAGTCACAAAAAACCCTTCTGCATAGGGCTGCAGCTGCCTTGATGGTGATCTAAGGAGGGCTTGTCTTGAGAACCATTAAAACTGCTGGTGACAGGAGAGGGAAGGGAAGGGAAGGGAAGGGAAGGGAAGGGAAGGGAAGGGAAGGGAAGGGAAGGGAAGGGAAGGGAAGGGAAGGGAAGGGAAGGGAAGGGAAGGGAAGGGAAGGGAAGGGAAGGGAAGGGAAGGGAAGGGAAGGGAAGGGAAGGGAAGGGAAGGGAAGGGAAGGGAAGGGAAGGGAAGGGAAGGGAAGGGAAGGGAAGGGAAGGGAAGGGAAGGGAAGGGAAGGGAAGGGAAGGGAAGGGAAGGGAAGGGAAGGGAAGGTCTGTTTCTCAAGACTGTGTTCCCACGTATTTTGTGCTTCCCTGACTGTATCTTTCACTTTCCTGCTCCTGCCCCTCCCATCACCCTTGCTGCACAGTAGCAAGCTGGGCAAATATTAACTACGATAAGAAATGATTAATGAATTATCAATTGCAATCAACTTGCATAATGCAAAGAGCTGGACAGCAAGGAAAAATACTGGCTGCTGTGTTTATGTTATTATATTGGAGAGAAGGTGGAGGCAGAGAGTAAGTTAAGAGGCTGCTACATCTGCTGCAGATCCTGAAACATATCTTATACTTGGCTATGCCGGGTAACTCCATGGTAAGTTGAGCATAGATACTCATGCAAAACTCTGTGTTTGATTTGCATGCAGCAGTCATTAAGACAGTGCACAAAAAAATCCCATTTTTTCCTATGCAAATGAAGGGCAGAATCACCGATGGCAACTACTCCTGCACAGCTGGGCTGTAACAGCACGTGCCTGGAGAAGAGCAGGGCTCCTTGGGAAGGAGGCTCAGGCTTCATCCCTTTTCATCAGCAGTATTTCCAGCTGGTTAATGAACAAACACTCTGAAAGCTCCTCATGAGGTAGTCAAGATATTTTCCCTGAGAAAAGCCAAAGCCTCCCAGTACCAAGAGCTGCCCTAACAAGTTCCTCCAAGGGTAAACTGAAACTAAGAGGTGATAAGGTTGATATTTTCCAATGGTGTTGCTTAAAATATCCAGCAAAATCAACATTAATAAAGACAACCACTAATTTGGATTACTGCATTGAGGTGTAACTACCTGACATGAAACTTTCATGTTTGAAAACACAGGCCTGAACCATTTGCTTGTGGTTAAAAAGTGGTTAAGGAGAAGACATGTGCTGGCTTTAGGACCTGACCACTAAAAACAAGGTATAGCAAAGGCAGGAAAAGCAGTGTGGGCACAAGAACTTGCCCATCTAACCCCCTGAGAGAGAGCTGTTCCCTGGAAAAGGGCTGGGTTCCGTGTTAGTCAGAGAAGCATGGAAACTCCTTTGTGGTCCAGGTGCTCCCATCTGGCTCTGGAAAAGAGGAGTTTGCCACTTGTCCCTTCTCACTCCCTCTGGAAACACAAGTGCCAGCAGCTCAGCCACTGACTTCTTTTACATTTGGACATGGATGACATTGAGTGGCGTATCTTTAACAGCTCTTGCTTTTCTAGTTAAGCATTAATGTTTAACGAGATCAGCCTGCAGTTGCTCGTTAGTGTGCAATGCTCCAGCTAATTAATACATCACTGGGAGAGCCAGTCTGGGAGAGAGAGCAAGTGCATTCCTGAGGCATTTCTCAGTCTTTAGAAAAGAAGGGGAAAAAAAGTAGAAAAGCAAATTTGGGCAAAAGGCTCTTCAGAGAGGAGGAATAAAAGGAATTGAGCCCTCCAAATGCTTGTGCAGCAATGTTGAGCTGACTTTCTGTGTAAAGGATGTCTCTCACCACACCACCATCCTCCTGATAAAAGATGAGTGTGTAGTCCACAAGAAGCGGTGGCGGCGAGGCAGCTCGAGTGTCACAAAAACACATTGGCCCTGACAGCCACACACATTTCCCAAGCAAGGAGAAATAAACAAACCATCTTCTCGTCCCCCTGCATCCCTGCTAATTTCTCTTACCAGCTCACCTCCCACAATGGGGGCCACAGGGAGATCAGGAAATTCTTGTCAGCACCTGGCTTGAGGCTGCTCCATTGCGCTTGGTAGGGCTGATGCCCGCCCAGCAGGCAGGGAGTTTTTTGGGTTTTTTTAGAAATCATATGAACAGCTGCTAATTCTCACAAATGTAACGGGTTTCCCATCAAATTTCAATTTCTTGCATCCACAGTCCCCTTGCCTGTGTCAGGCGATGATTTGTAGCCTCGCTGCAAAAGATAACATCTTTAAAATGCAACTCCAGTACTTTCTACTATTTCAGAATCCTGCAGGAAAATTGAAAGACCCTTTTGTGCTTACCTCAATTCAAATGTCAGCACAATTTTCAAACCAGAGAAGTATATTTGGAACTACTGGATGAAAAAAATTTAAAAATCTGAGGTCAGTCTTACTTCAAATAGTGTGTTAGAGACTTGTGTTCAGGGTTTTTTATAGCTATTTTAGAATGTGAGAATGGAAAATGTAATTTTCTCTTTCTGTAGGAAAAGACAGCTACATGGTGCAAGCCCTCTATTTGTATGTAATATGAAAGATCAGGTCGGGTCATCAGAACCACTGAGCAGAAAGTTTAGTTTTTAAACATTTGGTCTTGGGAATGTTGGAAGGAAGAAGAGAAATGGGTCAATGTTTGTATTGTAGATTTAGGAAGAGGACCCAGCTTTTCAAAGCAATGTGTCTTGCAGTTGCTGACATGGAAGAAAAAGTTATTTGGTACTGGATCATACATGATTTAGGATTAAAAATCATAACTATATGTGAGCCACTACCAGCGGCATTATAACTGCAGTTGCTAATACTGCTAAATTCAAAATGTTTGAGAATTGTGGATCAGGCTCCTTAAAATCTGAATTAAAATCAGGCAAATTATATTCTATTTATGTGCCTTCTGAGTTTCAGGGACTTTATAATTTAAGCCTCA
This sequence comes from Fringilla coelebs, assembly GCF_963513975.1. Taxonomy (NCBI): domain Eukaryota; kingdom Metazoa; phylum Chordata; class Aves; order Passeriformes; family Fringillidae; genus Fringilla; species Fringilla coelebs. Next base: position 3,551,493 of record NC_140031.1, read on the forward strand.
TCACTCACTGCTACTGATGTAGAAAAAATAGAATTTAAAGAAAAAAAAAATGGGGGGTGGGGAGAGAAATACAAACTGCTGCACACCTCATAGAACAACATTCTTAAAAATCACATGAGTTGGCTATGGAGGTCCCAAACAAAAACTCAGCCCATGCAAACCAATTGTTCTTCCACCTCTGGATCCAGCTGAGTGCTAAGTGGAGAACATATGTGGGAAGTTAATATTCAAATGTTGTTGCTTGGGAAAACTGAAATGAACAGGGAAAACTAGGAACTTTGGCAGAGCAAGAATGGAAAGATTTTCACTGCTACATATTAAATGTGGAAAGCAAATGGAAACTGTGTTCCACCACCCTTTTTCATTACTGGTTAAATGCTGGTGGATACAAAAGGAAAATTTGCTACTATCATTGGAGATGAAGAGAAGGAGGTAAGTGAGAGAGGAAGAGAGGTCCACATCTCCAATAGGAGACAGCTGGGAACAAAGTTAAATGGATTCTTCAGTACAAGGGACCATCTTCACTTATGCTCTGCTGTGAGCATCCTTTCCACAGCAGTAAGTAAAACACTGGTGAAGGAAAATTCTAACACTCATTGGACAACTACATTATTCAAGAGAAAAAATTAAGTTCATTCACTTTTAGTCATAAATCTCATAGACAAAATCACTTATGTATGTAGATATGTTAATGCAAGCTTTGTTTTCAATAGCTATAAGGCCTGAGTTGTTGGAATAACTGGAATCCCTTATCATGATTGCTAATGGATTTCTCCTGGCACCAGTCTCTGAGATTAGGAAGTTCCTCTACTGCCTTTTATCAGATGAGGAACTCAGAGCCAAGCTCCAGGATGACTCAGCAAGGTTGGAGAGAAATAGAGTTCAAAATGATTTTCAGTGGGAGAGCAAAGACCAGATTTAAGCAGGAAACAATTTGGCTCATCATCTTGGGTAGATAAGGAAAAGTGAACATGAGTACGGAACAAATAACCTCATCATTGTTACAGAAAAACTGTAAGGGCCCCTGTTCAACCAGTGAGATGACACTGTACACTGTTTGGAGAAATACAGGTCAAGAGACCTGGAGGAACTGAAAAGTAGAAATAGTAATTTTGAGTAAATTACTATTTACTTGTAATGCCCAGCAACTAAGTGTAACTTCTGCAACACCCAGATGGTGTTTACACAGGACTGGAATCAGAGACAACTGACACCACTACTGCCATCAAAACCAGACAAAGGCCATATTCAGACACTGATAATTTCTGGAATTGCTATACCTATCCATGGAGCCAGTGACTTTCTTCTGTCAATTGGTTGACAAAGAATCAACAGTAACAGTATGAGTACTGAACATAGCACAGGAACTTTCATGTGATCCTACACATGTTAAAAACCAACAAATAAACAAACAAACAAACAAAAAAACCCCCAGCAAGACAAAAGGATAACTTTTCCACAAAATTCTTTCACAACAGTGCTTTATCATCACTTGACATTATTGCAACATGTCCAAGGGAAAACCTAAACACACCCCTGGAAGGACATCACTACGACCTTGTTTGTGTCTACCAACAGTACAACGTACGAAGTCTTCAAGTCCTCTGATGTCCTAAAATTGCAACTCTCTTGCTGCCTCCCCTACTAATTTGGTTTTTTTCCATGATATTGCTGTTGCTGGAATGATCATAGAATGATTAAGATTGGGCATTACTTTCTGCTCATGCTGACACAGCCCGTTATGCAGAGGGAGCCATAGAATCATTTAGGTCGGAAAGGATCTCTAAGATCATTGCACCCACTGTTAATCCAGCACTGGCAAGGCCACCACTAACCCACGTCCTCAAGTGCCCACATCTACCTAGTTTTTAAATCCCTTCGGGGGTGGGGAACCCCTCCACAGACCTGGGCAGCCTGTGTGGGCAGGACAAAGATTTCAGTGAAGAATTTTTTTCTAATATCTGACCTAAACCTCGATTGTTGCATCTTGAGGACATTTTTTTTTTTTTTGCCCTGTCACTTGCTCCCTGGGAGAAAAACCCAATCCCCACCTGACTACCACCTCCTTTCAAGTCGAGAGCAATGAGCAATGAGCAACCCTGATCCTTCTTTTCTCCAGGATAAGGACGGTTGGACTGCTACTGCTTCTCAGGGAAACTTTGTGCTAGGGAGGAGTGGAGGCAGCACCCTGGGTAGTGCCCAGCATGTGGGACCACTTCATCTCACAGCTTACCCTCACTTTTAAGGGCTGGTGTGCAACAGCACCCCTGGAATGAGCTTTTTAAAGATTGAAAGATGAAAAAGTAGGAATCCTCTTCCCAAATGATAAAAGCCAGCACGGTTTTAGCAGTGCACTGAAAATCCCCCTCCTCTGAGATAACTCGGTGGGAGTCTGGAGTGCAGTAGGGGAGGCTTCAGCTCAAACACTGGGGGTTGCCACAGCCCAAACAATCAAACGAGGGACTTATCACAGGAAGTGACAGGCAACCTCAGCCATAAGAGAGGTCATCAGCTCCATCTAAACACTTTCTTTGAAAAATATTTGCAAGGGAATAAAAACAGGATGGCAAATGATTCAAGACTAACTACTCCGACATATCCTGCAATACCCTTTGCACTCTCTTTTCGACTCCAGGAAAAGCCAGGAAGCTGAGTAGCTGCCCCATTTCCGTTCCCTTTTCACCTCCCCTCAAGAAGAGTGACTTTTAACCTTATTATTTATATTACCCTTGCATCTGCAATTAGGCACTGCGCAAACACGCGATCCGAGGGAAGTACCTGCCCCAAGGAGCCCGCAGAGGCAGGGCAGGTTTGATAACCCCTCTCACTCCACGCCACGGAGAGCCGCTTGCCCAGGCCAGCCCTCGGCGGGGTGACACTCCTGCGGTGACACAGAGCAGACACGCGTCCCTGTCCGCGCTGCCCTGCGGTGGCCGTCGCCCATCTGCCTTCCCCGGCGGGGGAGGTCGAGCGCGGAGGGGTGAGCGCATCCTGCCTGGCAGCGTCCCTTTCTGCGGGGGTGGATGCAATTAGCCGGAGTCGTCAGAGCTGCCTCCGTGGCTTTGTTAGAACCGCCTTCGTGCCTTTGTTAGAGGCAGCCCTCCTCCCATGAAGCCCATTCTGTGCGTGATGGGCTCGCTCTGCTCCATCAGGGTTTTGCCAAGGCCAACTGCTCAATGGGGACTCAGTAAAATGAAGACCAAATACAACTTGAGCAGCAGCTCTAAGATTTTTTTTCTCTACCAGCAATTCCAGCCTTTTTTCTCTCTCTTCTAATTCCTCCCTTTGTAGGCATCCATCCTGGGGGCCCACAGGCTGAGAACCTTTCATCCCTTTGCAGCTAGAAAGCAGAGAGATGTTTATTTTCTTCCTCTATTCTCAGACTTAATGAAAGCTTTTAAACCCAAATGGCTGGAGATTCACACCTCTTCCAGAGTATATCTGAATTCACTAAAAGCTCTTAGGTTTCCTGTCATCCTGTGAACATAAACAAAGTGCACAAACAGCCACACCTCCCCTTGGAAACTGAAAAAACCAGAGAGAGCTAAAACCAACATGGAAGACCTTTGGCTAAGAGGTTGAGTAGCAAACACACGCACGTGTACACACAGACACCCACCCCAAACCCCCCAAACCCCCCAGACCCCCCTCTACCTTGCTGGAGACTCAGTCCCTGCACTGGAATGTGTAATACAAGCACAACAGCTGCCTATAGCACTAATCTAAGGAAAAGGTCAAGGAAAGGTATGTATCCAGCATTCGTTTTGAAATACTCTATAAGGAGAATGTGGTGAGGGTTGGTTTTTTTTCCCCTTTCTAATGCTTTTAGCATACTTCTCCATGGCCTTTTCACATTAATGGAACCAAGAGAATCAAGCAGGGTTCCCTCTGGTATCAAAGATCACACTCTGAACTGGGCCACTTTTGAGTTTTTTTCAAGTGGGAGAGAAGGTATATCTTGCTCTGGACAGAGAGTTGCTTAAATATTAAGCAGTGGAATGAAGTGGCAGTTTCTGCATAGGAAGGACAGTGGTGGTCTTGAATGAGGAACAGATGAATTTTTTTATATTTTCAAGTCAAAAGAAACTTGTTAATGGATCTGAGTAAAAAGGGAAAAAATGGAAATTTAAAAATTACATTCAAGGAAAAAAATCCAGTTTGGTGCTGTACATAGATAACCTTCTCTATGGACATTGCCTCACTCTGAGACAACATTAATCAAAAAAGAGAAGACTTCCCCAAAGGACAAAACCCTCTACCAGTAAAGTTAGAATGTAGCTTTTCTCTTCTTTAATTTCTTTAGGAATGTGAAAGGAAAATAGTAATCTTTGTAATTCATGTATTGATAGCAAAATGTTTAACATTGCAACCCTAAGAAGAAAAGAGTAAATTCACAGGAATTACTCAAGAGAATTGGCCTAAAAAGGATTCCTTCTCCATCCCTACTATTATTATTTTTTGGTGGTAGATTTTTTTTTCTAATAGGATTAACATTACCCTCTTGGCTTCTGTGCAAATGGGTCAGTTCACCTTGCCATAAGCTGTTTTACTGTGAACAGAGAAAAGAGAGTTCTCAAATCCTTGAAGTATTTTTTTAAAGAAGTATCCCGATGGCCTATTCTTCTTACAAAAAGAGACATATTCATTCATTCATTCATTCATATTGACTTATGACGGAAAGATTCTCAGTAAAGGATGTCTCAGATCCTACCAGTGAAACTTCAAGGAAAAGGTCTTGGAAGAACTTCATGGACTACTAAGCTTTTGCCATGTTATAGATAAAGAAAGGCCCAACACTGCTAAATACTGCTCAGATGGGTTAGCTAAACCTCCCTCTTCATTCTTTCTGCTTGGCAAACCTGTCCCACTTGTTTTCACTCCTGTCCTATTGTTGGGGGTGATGCCTTTACATAACCCAGCTCTGCCTGAAAAAGTCTCCATTTGGTGCTGAGAGAAACACAACGGAGTCCTTCAGGATGAAAGGTGAAAAAAGCAACTTATTCCATCAAGCTAAAGAGCAGTTCTTCCAGAGGAGGCAGGCCATTTGCATGCCATTTGGGTTCACTGGGAGGGAGGCCTTCCTTTTTCTTCCATTCCTGCCTCCTAGTCCATGAGTGAACATGGGGCTGAAGAGGGGAGTCTACATTACACTCCAAATGCATTAAGGATCCCAGCACATTGCTATAGGCCATCAGAATAAACCTGGCAGTGCTTTGAAGTCTGTAAACTGATTCCTAGATAACTGCTCAGAGTTTCTCCCCTCCCCATGCCCCAAACAGCTTTTCATTTGATGTTCTGGCACAGAGCTAATCTGAGAAAGGATCAGAAACTCGAAGCTATTGACAGTAGTGACAGGAGTGTCTCAGTGTGACAGCTGATTGAGTCCCTCTCACATTTCACTGACAAACTCAATTGCTCCAGTAAATCGAGTGAAAGTCAATACAGGCATCTCCTCCTCAAGCTCTGGGTACATCCCCCCTCCCTGAGCCTTCCTGGGGGCCCCTTGTTGCTGCCAGCACTTGTTGGACCCATCTGAGAGCTCATCCCTGTGTGGAGACCTGGACCTGCAACTCAGGTTTGGGGTGTTGAGGGCAGCAATGCAGTGCTTCTCCTACTGATTTAAGGCCTGGTTTGTCCTACTTCTCCCCCTTCACCAGTTTCTTTTTTTTTTTCTGTTGTTTTTTAATAGAGATCTCTCCTGGAAAATTGAGTTTCATCCTACATCTTCAACCCAGGCAGACACCGTAACAGCCAGGCAATGTTGGAGGTGCAGGAGAGTGTGGTCTGCACATCCAGCCCTCCCCAAGCAATGCCCACATGGCAGTGCATATTGGGGTTAAAAACAGGAAATACAGGTCTGTCTCTGCTGGCTTTTTCTGCTGTAAATCAGCAATAAAAGCCAGCTGTGAAGAGTAAAATCTTATAAAGGTAGAGGAGGTGGGAGAAGAGGCTCAAGCCTGTTGCAGATGGCAACCTCGTGTTAGTCCTGAGTAACCAGGCAATTAAATCAGTGACTTAACAGGCTTTTTCCACACTTTAATTGTGAAGCAGGGGTGTCTGTGGCCCAGAGCAAGCAAACCACAAAGCAGACTTAGCAGCACGCGTGGGGAACCTGAATTTTCACAGAATAAGGCACAAGGAGACGGGGTACACGGTGAAGAACATATGCAGGATACTGTTTGCAAATGGAAATCAAATAGGCTGACATTACCAATAATGAAGTGTGAGGCCGGCGTGGTTTCTCTCTCAGATTTCAGCACGGTTTATTTTTATAGAGGCAGCTTCCTCGTGCAAAGTGTTGGCAAACAGGCTCCTGGCAGGGAGGTGGGGAGAGGGGCAGCAGGACAGACAAGGCTGCTTGGGGAGGACACAGGACATTCCCCACCTGCTGGGATGGAGCACTGAGCAGCAGAGATGGAGATCCCAGAGGAAAAAAGTGACATTTCTTAGACACAAGTGGCCTAGATACTGGGTTTGTGAGACGAGTAAGGGAAGATGAAGGAGCAGAAGGAGGAGAAAGTAAAATGGTGCTGAGCAGGTATCAGGTGCTGGTAGGGCAAGGGTTAAACATGACAAACTCGAAGATAGAGCTGGGCAGCCAAAATAACAGGCTCTTTGTTGTATGAAGTCATATGAACAAGTAACCAAAGACACCCCTAACTAACTATACTCCCCTGTCCCCAGGTTATTTAGAGCACATCAAGCTTTGCCTCTACTTACCCCATCCAGCAAACAGCTGAGGACACAAAAGCTACACTGCCCCACCTGCTTCAAAAAGAAATCAGCTTGAACACTACAACACCTCCATCCCAGAGCTGTGCTCTGATGCCAGGATCAACACACAGATGGTCTGCCTGCCCTGCTCCCACCCCTGCACCCTGGCAGCTCAGCACCCTGCAGCCAGAGCATCCTGCAGGCTTCCCTGCCTCCTGGCTCTGCATGGACACATGTTCTCCCAACCAAATGACCTCATCTGGACTGGATTGAGCCTTCCAAGTCAAAATAAATAGAGCACATAGGAACTGGCAGTGATTTTCAAAGATTTAAGTTGGGTCCTTCTCAATTTTCACTCAGCACTTTATACATTTTTTTCTCTGCTATGAAATTGGGAGAGTTTTATATTCCCTGCTCCAATACATATTTTATAAACCTGCCTCTTATGCAGTTAATATTTTGGTTCCAAAGTTAACTGGTTAAAACGCATATTAATAGATTTGGCATGGGAAAAAAAAAAGAAAAGAAGAAAAAAAGGCAGGTGAAAGAAATGCTGGGGGAAGAAAAATAGCAGTGGTGTTTGGAATGGCTCTGGAGCCAAGACAGCAAACCTGGTCTTTCTAATAGACCACCCAAGTGAGAAAGACCTTAAGCTCTTACTCACGTGTGTTATGTTCACTGCAGTGCAATTCAAGGTCCAGAGGGGAGTTAGAAAAAGTAGTAGTGGGGTTTATTAAGGGCTTAGCAGATGAGAAAAAGTGCTGGGCTCCCACCAAAGGCCATTCCCAAATTTGCTAGCGGAATAAAATGTGATCTCAAGTTGGGTTCACCAAACACAGGAGCAGGAAGACTGTGCTGCTGGAACAACCTGTCACTGACTGCCTGGACTTTGCATAAGTCAAGCATGGTTCACCAGCTTCTCCTGAATATACGTGTTGGGATTTTTCCAGAGGTAACATCACCTCCTCTAAACTCATTTCTGAGATCCAAAGCAAAGAAAATCCCAACAAACCCCAGCACTCCTTCTGAAGGCCTCTAAACAGAACAGCATTTGAGGTTGTGGTATTTTGTCCAAACAACAACCTATACAGGAATCCTAATTATTTAAAAATAATTACTTAATTCAACACCAAACCTTTATGTGCTATGAATTGTTCAGTTGGGTTGGCTGAGTCAGAGCTAAGGTTCATTTCCAGGTCATAATTAAAAATATTACCAGCAAGGGAAATGTTTATGATGTTATAAGTGCCAAGATAAGAGAAACTAAGAAGTAATAAAGGAAAGAGAAGTTTAGAGAGCCACTTTAAAAAGAGAAGTGGATGGAGATAGAACAGAGCTCCCAGCAATGGCAAAGCTGGGTTCTTAGATTACTTGCTCCTATTGCTTTCTCCAGCCCAGCTGAAACACTCCCATCAACAAAATCCTGCCATTAGATTTAGCGATGGCATCTCCAAGGACAGAGCAACAGTCATGTGCAGGACTGGGTGTATCAGCATCCCTTCTCCCTGGGATTACACTGTTTGTATCCTAGCCTCTAGGAAAGAGGATGATTGATGTATAACAGGAGAGGAAGTAGGAGGGAGACTATTGGGAGGGGTAGGAGATGGCAAAATCTGGTGCCCAACATGAAACATTTAAGCCCTAAACTTCTGTGGGGTTATGATCCTACCCTGCAGTGTTGCTATTTTTTTGTCACAGAATTAAAAAGAGGGACTTTTCCTGGTGTCACTGCAGGCCACAGAAGATAAATCCAAATGACAGGGCTTAAGTTATGAATATGGGGAATTAGAGATGAGAAGCAAAGCAGCTTATAATGACTCTCCCTTTTGCTCTTTGGATTGCAAGCTTCAGTATTGATTTTGAAATGCCCTGTCTTCATCCTAACAGCTTCTTGAAAATGCAACTTGAGAGTTTCTTCACCTTGCAGCCTCTTCAACATGATTTGATAATGATAAAAAGAGAACACAAAAGCTTTTGCCTCAGATATTGCGATATGCATTCATCCCCTTGTTTTCTAAGCACAACCACTGACCTGCTGAGAGGGTGTTGAGAGAGAGATTTCAATTAACTTCTTTATGAGGATAGCCAGTGTTCAACTCAGAGCCTTTATTCCCAACACTGACAGTGCAGGGAGACATGGGTGCCTTGACAACACCTCATTCAGTCAGTCACCTAAAGTCCAGCCACAGGAGTGCCCTGCAAAAATCTTGCAACAGCTCCAACCTTGCTGCACCGGGAAATGCAAAAGTTCACGGAAAGAGGTTACCACCTCCTTGTCATCTTGTTCACAAAGATATTCAGGCAGCCTCAGGATACTCACACAAGTCCTGCCCCACAACACTACAGACAACACAAGAATCCATATCCTTTTGTTTTCCCCTGACCAACACATGACATGGTAAAAGATGGAGCAGCTCAGAGAGTACTGAAGAGCACACAGGGTTGGCAAAGTTAATTTCGTCATCTATTCTGACCCCAGATTTGAGGTGAGGCAAACACATTTCCCACTCAGTTGCAAGACATTTTGAGCTCTTTTTAAAGTGCTTAACCTCTACTACCAAAGTAGCCAAGATGGGCATCTTTGGTGGTACAAAACACCAGGCTGCACCCCTCACAGCTTTTTCCTGTTTGCTCTCAGTGTTGTGCAGGTGGAGTCTAACTTATTCCAAAAGGGGAGTGAAATAACTACTCTGTCAAATAATTCACCTCCTTGGAGAGATAAGGCTGAGAAGGAAAACTAAGGTGAAATAACTTGGCTGAGTTTGTACACGAGATCAGTGCTGGAGAATGAGAGTCAATTTCCTGGCCTCCCACTCCAATACTCAGCTGCTAGATTGATCCTGCTGTCTTCCAAAAATGAACTTCACTACTCAAGGACAGACAGTGAGGTTTCCTGTGGATTTTCACTTTCCTCTCTGTGTTTTTCCTCAACAAAAGAAAAGCCATTAATATTCAATCATTCCTGCATGTAAGATGCAGTTGCTAAAATGGTTTTGCACTTAACAGCCTCCAGTTGTAGACTAAATTGATGACACTTAAAACATGCCCAGGAGCCATAGCAGAATGATCCTATTACAGCAGTGCCTTAGTAATATTGTGTTAGTTAAGGTTATGTTGGCTGGTTCTGAGGGTTTATAACCCAGCTGTGAATATATTCTCCAGGCTGGGACCAGTTGCCAAGGGGATTTATTCCTGCAGCGAATCATATGGCTTTTTGGGTTGGTTTTTTTTTTCCTTTTCCAGCTACTTTAGATCACAATTTTATCTGTTTCTTTTTAAGATACAACATAAAAAGAAAAAGAATAAAACATCCCCCTGTCATGAGGCTAGTAGGAGCTGTACTATATTGCAAGCTAGAGTTAACCTACCTCAGGCAATCCCTACCCCATGCCAATATCCAAGTACTCCCCAGCCTTTAACATGAAGGATATCAGTGCTGCTTTCACTGCTTTCTTTATAAGAGAGCTGAGGTTTTCCAGGAATTAAATAATGATTGGTTGTGTGGGAAACCTGTGACAGACTGAGCATCTCTGAAGGGTGAGCCAACTCCATAGGTACTGAACCTCCTCTTTTTCCACCTGCTTTAAAGACTTTCAAACCACAGCTTGAATGATTTCTCCCCTGCACAACGGATTTTTTTTTTTCTTCTACAAAGAAAATTTTGGTTACAGTTCTATTTGACAGAGCTTTCTAAGTGGTTTCCAGGAGGTAATGTTTTAAAAACTGATTTGGCCTATAAAAGGAGACTTAAAATCCAAGGCAACCCAACCCACTGTCACTTAGCAAGCCAGAGCAAGAAAGCCATGTGTCTTGTTCTAGTGTGCAAGAACAAGAAAGCCATGAAGTGGGATATAGTAGGGAGTAAAAGGACATAAGGAACAAAGGCCTCTTTGGATGGAACAGTGCAAAATGCTCCTCTCACCATGGTCAACCCAACAGCAGATCAAGATCCCCAAGAGCTGATGGAAAATTTAACTGAATACATTTTCCATGTATAACCAGTGTCAGAACCAAATATTTGCCGAATGCAGAGCAAACATATTGGGTACAATTCCAGACAGATGACCTGCTGAAATATAGGACCTGAATTTCATTGTCTTGACATTGACTCTGGTACAATGTCAGTAAAAGGAGGGTGCAACCTGCCACCATTCTGCTAGGGTTGCATTTTGCACCCATGCTGACTGAGACAGGCGTGAAGTGCTCCACAAAGCTTCGAGCACCACACTCCAACCAACACGGCAGGTCCTGCTCTCCATCTGCCACCTTCCACAAAGCCTTTGCACTTCCCTTGCAGCTCTCAGCACTCTGAGCAGGCTGCTCAGTTTGCATGAGCCTCAGAGGAGATGGGATCCGGATTCACGTGGCATCTGTCATCCAAAAGGTGGCTGACTGAGGCTGACCCTGCCGGGGTGTCTTCACATGCTGGCATCTGCTAAGGGGAAATGGTAACAGGACAGAGTGGGAAAGGCAGCAGAGCTGGTGCTGCTGCGCGTGGAGAAGGGAAAGTTGCGTGGAGACCTCATTGCAACATTCCAGTATGTGAGGGGGCCCAGAGGGAGGCTGGACAGGGAGTCTTCTGCAGGAACTGCAGTGATGGGACAAGGAGCAAAGGGTGCCAGTTGTAAAACAAGAAATTTAGATATCAGGAAGAAAACTTTTACCGTGAGACATTGGCACAGATTGCCCAGGGAGGTTGTGGATACCCCAGCCCTGGCAGTTCTCAAAGCCACGTTGGATAAGACCTTGAGCAACCTGGTCTGGTGGGAACTAGACCATGGCAGGGAGGGGTTGGGAGTAGATGGTCTCTAAGATCCATTCCAAACCCTTAACATTCTGTGATTCTGTGATTCCATGAGAGGCAGCCAGAATATCAGAGGATAATGAGGAAAATGGTCCTTCTTATATAATTATCAAATGGACAAGTCCAAGTCTTCACTCAGCCATCAACCATCTGCATGTTTCTCCTGCCTTGGCCGAGTCTCCTGACAGGAGGTAAGTTGCTAAGGCAGAGGGTATGGAATCACTCTTTCCTTCCCTATCCATATGGAGAGATCAGTGAAAACAACAAAATAGTTATTAATTCTCCCTGGGATTTTAAAGCCTACGTTCCACAACACAGCATTTTCCTCAGCTGCTTTAGCTCTCATTTTAACACTCTTGTTTGCCTTTGAGAAGTATAAATGACCCTTTCAAATTCAGCATTTGAGGCCACAAATGACAATTGATAACAATAATATTTTTCATGTTAGCAACACTTTTCATTCAGAGGGCTCAAATTGATTTTTGAAAGAGTATGGCTTCCCTTCAACCAGCACCAAAATGAACCTACCTCCAAGGTGAAACAAAGGACCCATCAATGCAAGGTGGCAGTAGACAGCAACTTACGGCAGGAAATACAGAATTATATGTCCCCCTGAAGGCAGAGGGTCAAGTAAAGTTGGCTGAAAGCATATCCTGAATAAGAGCCTGGACAAAACATCATCACCAGCTCCAACTCAGGAGGGAAAGTGCAATGGGATCATCAGTCGCTAGAAAAGGTCAGAGCCCCAATCTTTACGTCTTGAACTGGGGCAGGGCACTGTGTTAATGCTCACATTCAGAAGTGCCTCAAAAGAAAAAGAAAAAAAGCAATTTGCTGACTGCACTTCTGAAGCCTTTGCTGCAACAAAAAGAAAGGGCACTATGAGTTTTTTGGTCTCCCTTTTCCGGTAGAAAGGAAAGGTTCTATTGAACTTCAGTCTACACTGTGCTACACTTTACAGGAAGCCCAACCCACTCTGAAATTAATATGAACAGTAAGAGGAGACCATAAAGCGGAAAACTCTTGAAGTGAGTACAAGCCTATTCATAAAATGAGTGAGAAAAGGAAATAGGTGATTATAAAAGGTCATTAGAAATGTCAGCTTACAAATGGCATTGTGTGAAGGGAGGTGTAACCCACTGCAAGACAAACCTACCGCAGTTGAACTTGCAGAGGACACCCATAACTTCAATCTCTTTTGCTCAGAGGTTTACATTTAGGAAATTTCTTTCATAATACTATCACTTCAAAACTTGCATAAATCCAAAGAATAGGGACGAATCCATCCAGCTTCCATTCCCAACAGATGAATGAAACTAAAAAAAATTTCCCAGCCAGCAGGAATTCAGATGCTCAGCAGCAGATCCAGCAATTACCTGGACACAGCTGCTGTAGGAAATTGGGAGGTCCTGAGAAAAGGCATCTGGGGCATCTGTTGTTCAAACACCTCTTGTCCCCAGCCAGATCCCACTGAGAGGATTCCAGCTTTTATAAAACATTTCTGAGATTAAATTTTCTGCAGCATTTTGGTTCACCAAGTGGAACTTCTTTCCCCTTAGAGCACCACCAGAGGCAAGTGAATGGATAAGGGTGATCCATCTTGCTAGGCACAACACCTGAATCATGGAAAGGTGAAACACTCTGACATGGCAGGAAGAACAAGACGCACAAGTATTACATGATTATTTTGAACACTAAAAATTTAATTGGTTAGATAAGCGTAATGACAGAGGTATAAGGGTTGCTTTTAATAGGCACCAGATCCAAAAGGGATGTGTTTATCAGCGGTGCTATATATAACACTTCTATGAGTTCTCAGTGACTCGAACACTTTCCTACAGTTCCAAGTTCTTTGTATGATCTTCTACCCTGCTTTATTGTACCAGAAAAGTATTTTTAAGAGCCTTTTACTGCCCAGATACCACAGACATTTAACAGTCTCTCTTTAAATTTTACTTCCTGTTTTAGCTCTTTATAACCTGTGCAAAATCCAATGATTTTTTCAAGCAGAGATTCAAACTCTGCCATGAATGTGAGCACAGGAGATGGTGGACAGCATACACTCACTCCTACAATTCTCTTCTCCTGCTTCATTCCACCCATGTAATTCCAAGTCAGCCAATGCTTTCACTTATTTTTATTACTCTTATTTCTTTTAGCTGAGAGAAACATTAACTGAGGGGGTGTGATCCAGACTCGCTCAGATGAAGTACAGGAGCCTTTGCACTCCTTCATTTCATGCCTCAGTGCATTTCTTGCTAACAAGTGGAAGATATGCAAGGGAGAGCCAGCAAGGCTAAGGCAGATTCTCCAAAATTTGGTCTCAGTCCTCTGCTATGCCCTCGGCAGATATAACAGTGCTGGCTGCCAAAGGAACTTAGCTCTGACACAATTCAGCCCAGGACAGTTAGCTATTTAAAAAGGAGGGTTTATTTTACACACTTTTCACCCTCCTCCCCTACAACCTCCTACCCTGTTTTCTTAAGATGGGAAATCATCAGTAGCCCTGAACATGTAAAATTTCACAGCAGCTTACCAGACCATTTGTATTGGTCCCTTCATCTTTGCTGCTACTTTTATTCTTCTATAAATTCCTTCAACCATTAAACTGTGTTATTCCCACAACAATTTTGGCAAAGATCAAAATAACATGGCAGGTTTGCTCCAATTTTCTACTGCTACCAGCCAGGTAATGAAGAGCTAGATGGAGACAAAAGATGTTTTCCTTTCCTTTTCTGTCCTAAAGGATTTTGTCCTGGAATTCCACACAGTCAGTAAAAACATTTTAAAAAGTAATTAGGGTGGACTTTGTGGGATGAGAAGGTTGTGGAGATTGGTTTCAGTCCAGTACTTACGTCATTGTGCTTTTGCTGAAACAATGACAACATCAATGTATAGCACAGCCTCACCTTTTTAAAAAATACCTGAAACTGCTTGGGAAATAATTATGAATTAAACTACTACCAGAATAATTATGAATTAAACTACTGTTTACTCTCAGCAGACCTCTGGTGGCTGAAAGGTCTGTTCTGACATAAATATGTATATATATAATTCTGCAAACCCCAGCCCAGTGACTTGGAGAGAGAAGTTTGACTTCTAACAACTGTTTTGCACAAGATGAACATCACCACATGCGTCGCCTCAACAGTGCAGTGTTTTCTTCGAGGAATCCAGAAATCCTCATAAAAGGTGCTTGATTTAGGCTCTGCCTGGTGCCACTGAAGTCCCAGGGAGCTAAACTCTTGGTTAGTCTCTCCAGTTGTTGAATCCTGCTGCAACCAGGATCTTAAAATGGATCTTAAAATCCTATCCTTGCAAGGACTGTGCATACATTAGATTATACTGAAATCTACTTTGGTTTGAAAAGAAAAACAAATTAGTAGACAAACAAAAAAAAGTCTGAGAGAGATTATTTAATCCCTAGCACTGAGTTCAACCTTTGGAAAGAGTCAAAATCTCGTGAGGCTTCAGGGAAAAGGAGGACACTCAGATGAGGCCGAAGCAGCCCACAGGGGAAGCTGCCTATTTCATTTCTGGAACATGGGCCATGTGCATCTATTTTTAGCTTTGAACTGAGTTCCTCTGCCTCCTGCCAGAAGTCCTGTGCTGGTGCAACGAAAGCAGTGGCTCAGCCATTCTCTAATAGCTTTTACTTCTTAATAAAGAGCAGCACTTAGGCAAAGGATGAGGTTACTGTTGGAGGGGTCATGATTAATAATGATTAATCTGATCCTTGCCAACATGAACTGGATCCACCATTCACTAAATAATTACTCTGCAGCATGGATACCATTTCCAGAGGAGGCACATGTTTGTCATATTAAAACCAAGACCAAACACAGGGAAGGAAAAGGGGATCTGACTTCTCAGGAACCACCAGAAAAATTAAGCAAAGGGGGAAGGGGGAAGAAAAAAACCCCTACAACAACAACTGCAAATCAAAGTATAAAAGCAGTTAAATACTGATGAGTCACCCACCTGTTGGGAGAAGCAATGGAAAGCAAACAAAACTAAACCCTCAGAAGGGAAAGCTGCACGTGCTGAGGATATGGTGCGCTCTGCTACTTCTGGCTCTTAACCTTATGCATAACTCCAATATGCACATTATTTGCCCACCCACACATTTCCCTCCTGTTCTTAAATTACATTTTTGTTTTCCTCAGAAAGCACACAAATGAAATTGCTCCCTGGGAAACATCTTTCCTTCTTTATGTTCGTATGCTACTTGGCACAAGGAAATCCTAGTCCAGGACTGTCATTCTTAAACAACAATTAATGTCAAATAATAAGGAACATTATAACTTTATAACATTATGGGGAAGCATAAACTAATGGGAATTTAATAAGCAATCCAAAGGGCATATATGAACCTTACAATTACAGCAGGATGCTTGCGGTGCAGAGACTTGGTTCTGGGCCTCAGAGCATGGATAAATTTTACTCCCACAAAGCACAAAAACAAGAAGCAATGGTGCCAAAGGCATACAAGGATGTGGGGGCTTTGCTTGCAAGAGGCAACCTTATCTGGGGTCTCTCCATCATCTTGCTTCACTGACCCAAAGCTTCCTCGAGACCATCCATGGGGGATGCTATTCTAGTTCTTCAGTGCACTCAGCTCGATTCCCTTTGAGGTTTTCAAAGCTTTGGTGGGATTTATATTGCACCGTTTATCCTACCACATCATCATGCAGGGTTTGACTTGGACTGGGAGGCCACAACACAGACCACCATTCCCTCTCCTGATCTGGTGCAAATCCAACAGGAAGGTTGTGTTCCTTGTGCCTGATGTGAAATCCCATCCCCATGTAAACCCATTTGGACCTCTGCCCTTGACAGGTCCAGATTTTACACACTGGTGACTTGCAACATGGAAAATACCATGCAGATGGCTGGTGTCTTTGCCAAACTCAGGGAAGCCGGGCGCAGGTCAAGAAGTGCCATTGCTTTTAGAGGCATCCTGGAGCATCACCCTTTCTAAGTTGAAAGGGTCCCACTAAGGTCACCAAGTGCAACTCTTAGCCCTGCACAGACACCCCAACAATCCCACCCTGTGCATCCCTGAGAGTGGAGGGTAAATTCTCCTGGAGGTCTGGCAGCCTCGGGGCTGTGCCCATCCCTGGGGAGCCTGGGCAGTGCCAGCACCCTCTGGGGGAAGAGCCTTTTCCTGATATCCAACTTAAATCTCCTCTGATTCAGCTTCATGCTGTTTCTTCAAGTCCTGTCTGCTCACAAGACTGAAGAGATCAGTGTCTGTACCTCCTCTTCCCCTCACAAGGAAGTTTTAACTACAATGAGGTCTTCCCTAAGTCTCCTCTTCTCCAGGCTGAAGTAAGAAACGTTGGTAAATTAAATCCTTGGCAATGAGGTTCAGCTGATTTGGTTCAGCTGGGGCAGTGTGTTTAGGATTTTTTTGCCAGTTTCAAAATTCACTTGAAGGAATTAAAGTCATCTCTTTGCAAAGCATCACCTTTCACAAAAATTTCAGCTGAAAAGTAGCTGGTGACTTTAAAACCAAGCCTTTAAATACCTAATGGTATAAAACCACATGTCTACTTATGCATATATTAATGCAAATGAAAACTAAGTTGCATTTTCACAAAACTTTACAGAGGCACCAGAGTGAAACACAAAGCAATGTAGGGAAAAAAAAAAAAAAAGAAAGAAAAAGATCCCAATAACAGTAATGAAGGTAAATCTTTAAAATCTGAGACAGGGTGCAGGAGGTAGGGGTAGAGCTCTACAAACAAAACTAAATCCAGTGCACTGTTTTTCCCCTTCACAAAGTGAAACAAGCTGTTTCTAAAAAAAGTGCTTCCTTGGTTTTCTGGCAATTAGTGTCCAGGAGGATTAGGCTACAATCATCGGCAAGTGTTTGCCTTTCCCAGCCGATGTCACCATAGAAGTCTGTGTTTATCTACAAGGCCCAGGGGATAATTTATAAGCTGAGCTGAGGTCCTGCATTCACAGACAAATGTTCCACACTGCCACCCACCCTCCTGTACTAGTTTCCTCTCCATCTACCTCCTGTCCCCTGAAATATAGACAGGACCCTGCCAGGAGCAGGAAGAATGAGCTTTACAGCCTCTGAAGCAAGCACTTGCCCAACAGTTTATGTTGATACAGCAAATAAAGAAGCACTTTATTTGGTCAACACATCATCAGGCATCAAAAATTAGATTTCAGGAAGTAACTGTAAGCAAAAAAATATTTTATCACTGTTCCAGAAACCATCAAAGAGAATGTTGGCTTTTTTTCCCCTCTGAAAACTGTTGCCTACACTCTAATTAAAATATTGCCATTTGTGAGTTTGAGGTCTACTACCCAGGGTTTGCTAGAGATAGTGCTTTGTAAAACCTCTCTGCAATCAAAATCTTCCAACTTTAATCAATGCTACCAGAGCTTTAACGGTGTTCTGGTCCCCTTAAAGTAATTCAAGCAGAGTACATCAAAATACAAAAGACTAAGATTAGTAAGAGTGCTTATTTCTAAATTAATTTCCCCCTGATGTGTTAGAACCTCAAAATGAGACTATTAAGCTTGCATTGAGAGAATGGGAAGCTAGTCTTTTAAAGAAAAGTAATATGAATCCTTGTCTTGATGGTAAACTGATGATATAGCTCGTGACAATTAATTTGTTAATTTGAAAATTCTAATAAAAGCACCAAAGCAAAACAGAGCAAATCAATGAAAGACTTAATTCTAAAAAGAATTTATAAGTGTGACAAACATTCCTCTCAACAGAGAATACTGCAGAATAGGTATATTGATGGATGGATAGGTTTATAGATAGACCTGTTCTCAAATCTCAAACATTAACAAAACAAGGCTTTGAAACACTATTATTAATTAAATTTGATGAACATGCATGTTGAAGGTGAAAAACACTTTTCTTCCTGAGAATTCATTTATTTTTCCCTTCAGGAAACGATCAGGAGTTTCTGGAGCTTCATGGACACAGTTGGAATCTGTTCCAGGTCTAAACCCAGTCACAGGCTGTCCTTAAGATACATTAGAGAGCAAAGTAATTTGGTAATTGAGATCAGTTGCTTCACTCTGCTACACTAAATATTGGGTGACCTAATTTTATAAAATGTTTATGCTCAAACCAAATTTTGTTTCATCTTTGGAAAAAAAGATCTCCAGATTCAATCTCATCTTTAGCTACAAAGACAGGAGGCCATAAGAACTAAAAAAAAATTGTGCAGGATGAACTTGGCTAGTCTGAATAAATGCCAAGTGGTAGGGGGAAGGAAGAGACCACCAGCTGGCTGTTTTATTCCAAGCACAGTCCATCTCACTTGCAATTACTGAACCCTACCAGTGATCCCACCAATGTCAATTTGACCAATTTTAGAAAAAGGGGCCATTCATTCCAAGTAATGAATATTGAAACCTGGCCATCGGTTTGTGAACAAATGTCATGAGGAACCCCAATAAAGAATGTCCTTGTGATGGTGCCACTTCAGAACAAAAGCAGGCAATGAACTACCACCCATCCAGGCAGCTACAGCAGGAGACCAAAGGTTGCATGCATTTAGCCAGCAAGGAAAAGCAATATTCTTTAAGAGAGGCATTGCCTGGAGTGGATTCTTATAAAGAAACAGAATTCATGAATAAATAAACCAAATGGGAATAAGCCAGACTCGGGAATTCACATCTCCTAGTGCAACGAATCCCCAACCTTGCTTGAGGGTTTTTCTACAAGTAACAAACACAAAAACATTAATGTTGTACCATTGTCAATCATGCCAAGGACTCCGTTTGTGTCCAGGAATTCTGATATGCAACAATGCAGATCAAATCCACCAGACATTGAGACATTCTTAGATTTCACCAGTTAAGGTACATATTGACTGACCTGATCTGAGTCTTTCACTTGAGAATTTTTCCCTTTTCTGCAACCACAACTCATAATCAGTTTTGAATCTCCAATGACTTTTCCCTATAAGAGATAAGGAAGGAAAAACATCAGCACAATCTGAACCACTGAAAACCAAGAGGCTTGTATTTGTGATCAGGAGCAGGGGAAGAAAGGGCAGCCTGTGGACTCTTCCTGTGCTGCTGGGAAGTTCACTTTCACAGAGGGGGAGCTTCCAATCTGCCAAGAAGACTTCCCCAAAGGATAATATCCCAACCTTAGGGAAGCCACACAGAGGCAGAAGGAAGGCAAGGTGTGTGGAAAACAACAGTGGGAAAGCAAAGCTGAAAAGAAACACGTTATTTTACCCCATGGTCTTCATACACTTGCATGAACAGGAACATGTCTAGCATACTCACCCAGTACGAATACCAAGCAGCAGTGACTTGAGAAAAAGCTCATACACTACTTCTTCTGTTCACCTTTACCAAATTAATGCCTACTTGCTTCTAATGTGCCCAGATTTGGTGAAATAAAGTCTTCAGGAGACACTAGCTCTCAGTAGAACAGTGGGTCCACATCACCCATGGTAAACCCATGTCAGGAATCCAAGAGCACACTCTCACCTAACACTGCTGGTGCAGACTCTGCAATGTCTGTGAAATAGACTTATAGAATGTTTGGGTTGAAAGGGACCTTAGAAACCACCCTGTTCCACCTGCTGCCATGGGCAGGGACATATTCCCCTCAACCATATTGCTCCAAGCTCTGTCTAATCTGGTCATGGAAACTTCCAGGGACTGATGCTCAAACCAACAGAGATTTGCAAAGAAACAGAGTCCACTCACTCTCCTTTTACCTGTAACCAACAGTCTGAGTGAGAAGCTGACCTCAGACACCTTTATTTTTGTTGAAAACCCATCAGACTGACTAATATGATCCAAGCAGCAAGGTTACTCACGTTAACAGGGTTCTTTTCTGGGGATTATTTGTCACTTTGGTTCTTCACCAAAGTATCTTTGTTGCTTATCAAACCTGAACATCTTGATAAATCACCATGGCAGAAAGGAGTTGGGATTCCAGACTTGGTCAAAATGCTGCTTGAATTTAAACTGCATGGAGTCAAAAGGAGCCAGTGAAGTCTCCACAAATGCATCACAATTACTTGTTTTTCCATAGGCATGCACACAAAGACATTGCCTACTTCCAGACTTTTGCTGTCCACAGCTGAAAAATAAACACTCTTGGCATCTGCTGGGGAGTGGAGGGAGAATCTGCTTGTGTGCAGCCATGAACAGTCATGAGATTTCAGCTGGATTAATTTATATAGAAAAGAAGATCCCAACACAGTCAGTGAGTTTAGCCAAGTGGAAGTGCTCTACCCTAAATGATGAGGAAGGGAAAGGGCACAATTAAAAGGAATTGCAGCCATTGCTCAAAGTCAGGGCACAGCAGAGAGATGACCCTTGGTGGCAGGAATTAAAAACAGGCAGATAAACTTTTGGTCACCTTGGGAGAGTCTGCAAGCTGCCAGGTGTGGAGAGGTCTCTTGGTGAGCTCAGCATCTCACAAATCTCAGCAAGGTCAGATAATGTGCAGAAAATATCTTTTTCTCCTTTTCCAAAACAGAAGCTGGGAAAAAACTATGACACTGAAAAGGTTGTACTGATACCTAATCTGATAACTACCCAAAATGCCTTATGTTTGGGCTGCTGATTACAAACTGGCAGACTCTGAGGTTTTCAGGGGACTACTTCCAACTTCCCTCCTCTGCCTGTGACTCCCATCTGTCAAAGGTGTTTCACTCTTGCCCCATTGCTACAATCCCTCAACAACTGGTCTGTAATTAAAGTAATTTTTTTTTCTCAGAAAGAAGTGCTTAAACTGTAAGTTAAAGCAAGTGTATTAAAGTGCTGTGTTAAAGACAGGAAACTGAGGCACAGGGAGAAATCCCTTTGTCTAACCACAGAGTATCTTCCAGACTCCCCACAGCATATGAGACAAGTTGGAACTATAAAAAGAACTAGGAAAGACTCACACATTTCCCAAAAGGCCACTGGATGCCTTGGGGTGGCTATAGCATAAACATACATTTGTGGTAAGGAAACTATATCCACATATGTCTCATTGGAGCTCAGTTTGTCCCACTGTCCACTGCAAAGCTGTTATGTCAAATAAGATAATCCAACCCTTCTTTAACCCCAAGCCAAGGGAAAAAAAACCTCCCATTTTTGAACCCTTCTATGGGTCTAATGCCAGCGGAGCTCATGGCAAACCATGGCCATGTTCTCCTGCCCAAACAGAAATATCACCAGTTTTATTTAACAGAAGACACCGCAAGATGTTGCCCATAACCACCTGGAAAATCAAGAGTACAAAGGAAATATGAACCCAAAACTTCAGACTTTTTTTGTTTTCCTCTGACAAGAATGAAGGGGGTCTTCAGTTCCCTAAAAAAAACCCAAATGAAAGCAATGCACTGGATAAATAATCCCACCTCCTTTTCCAGCTGCAGATACACCTCTCTTAATGTGCCTTGGATGAATGAGCTACTACCTCCACCTTATTTTAGGAAAGCTCCTTATGAGCAGATGATTAACTTGCAGATAGGTGTCTAACATTAGGCAGCTAAGTTGAAAGGCAAAAGGGAAAAAAAAAAAAGCATATGGACAACATTTGCAGCCAGTCGCAACTCTGTTCCAGAGCAGATGGAGGCCTTGTCATTCAGGGGTTTCCTCACATACACCAAGCAGTTCAGTGGGGATAGGGAAAGGGGCTTCTGTTTGGATGCTTCTGTCTGGAACCAGATTAGAGGAAAGCATGCTTTTCCACAGCACACGCCTTGTGTTACATTAAACATGCATGTGCAACTTCAGCTTTTATTCAGCGATCTGAAACAGAGCCCTACAGGGTGCTAAGGGTTAGTAAGTTTTTGTTTGTTTATCTGTATGTTATTTTACAGTTTCTAGTGCCCAAGGAGTTTGTTAAGAAATTAAAACACTAAAGCACCTCATAGCCTCATCTGAGTGGGTATAGATGTTTGGTCTTAATTCATTGAGAATAATTTCTGTGTTTCCTGGCTTTTTGATAACATGAGGTGCTATTGTTTATAAGCAGGTAGGCACAAGGTTTTCCAACAGGGAAGATCGCTTTGCCTTCTGCTGACTCACATCCACTGCCAGACATCACCCTTCCCAAGGCAAAAGAGCAAGAAGGCTCCTTGACATATGTCCTATTATCCACCTCTTACAGGGAATCTGGCTGGCCTCACCCACCTCCTTGCACCATGGGCTCCAGCAGTTGGCCAAAGTTTGCAGAAAAATAAAAAAAAACCCCGTAATAATAGTAACAGGCTTAATTATCTCAGCTGCACGGGTGACAGGAGCTGAGCAGTTGCCAGTTTTAACAGCCTGTGGTCGAGAAAAACTGAACTGCATCACCCAGAAGTCAAATGAGGGTCGGTCACAACTCGTTTCACGCCAGCAGCTCCAGGGGAGGCGCGGGGCACACACAAATCACTGCAGCATTGCCCAGAGCCATCCTGTGTGGAGCTGCCAGCCCCGCTTAAAGGAGTCAGACACGAGGCACATGGCACCAGCCGGCCTCCAGGGAGCTGCCAGGCTCTGTGCTCTGGAGTTGCTGGCTGGGATTAACAGTAGGATCCTGTCTTCCAAGTCTGTGGCTGGAAAGCACAGCTCCAGAGGTGGGCTTGGCTTAGCACTGTGCCATGCACCTTGCAGAAGCTGACAGGTCCAGCTGGGCTCTAACCTGCTTGGTTTTCATTAGCCTTTCTCTCTTTTGAGCAACAGCAATTGAAAATACTGGAAGGAGCTTTTTCCCTAGGGAGCTGGCACAACCACTCAGAGGGTGGTCGGGCACTGGAACCACCCCAGAGAAGGCCTCAAGTCTGACAGAGTCCAAAAAGCATTTGGACAAGGTTCTTAGGCACACAGTGTGATCCTTGGGGCTGTCCTGTGCAGGGCCAGGACTTGGACTCGATGATCCTGTGAGTCCCTTCCAACGTGGGCTGTCATTCTTTGAGTCTATGTATAGCACTGCAACAGCAAACTCTAAAAATCCCCCTGGCTGCATGAACACCATTAGGAAGAACAACACATTCAGTGTTTGTTATGTTTCTTTTTTGCTGTTCTGTCAGGGTGATCCACACATTTTGAAGAACCAGTACCCAAGTGCCTACAGTGGTAGAGTGGGAGAGAAGGGGGGAAAGGAAGGGAAACAAGAACTGAATCCAAGGTGGAGGCAAGCAGCAGTACAACAGACAGCTGGTGTTTGGGTGGTGGTAAATCACCCTGAAATGAGCCTCTTCCCTCAGCTCAATGAGGCCTAAACAACAAAGGAAGGCACAGCTTGCAGCCGGACAGCCTGCTAGCCAACCACAGACACACATGACAGCTTCATTCAGGAGCCCGGAGTCAATACAAAAGCTCCGAAATCAATCCGACATCCTGCGACCTCAAACAATGCGCCAAATCTTCTCAGAATTGGAGCCCCAAATGAGGGGGAGCAGCATTCAAGGGAGATCAAAACGCAGGGCTGGCATTGAAAAGGACTAAAAAGGAGAAGAATGTTCCCAGTTTATTAATGGCGAGGTCTGGCCGGCTGCATCCCAGCCACCATAGGTTACGTTCATTAAAGGGCAGCGCTTTGCACGTATTATGCAGAGTGCCTGGAGAGTATGTGTTGTGTGCGTGTGTCCGCCAGCGTGCCCCTCACTTGCTAGAGATCAGGATGTGCCTTTCTGCTTAGCACTGTTGTCTCCATCAGAAATTCCTCCTGTGTGAACTGCAAACGGGGTTTTTTCCCACTTGAGCGACTGTATGGGCACAGACGCGCACACGTACACACTCTCTCTCTCATCCCTGAGCCTGAAAAGCATAAAGGAACTCAGACAAGACTCTTTCCAACTTTAAAAAAAAAAAAAAAAAAAAAAAGGAAGGGAAAAAGAAAGACAACATTTCACATCCCCTTCCCTCCTGGCCATACTTTCAGCTCATACACACAAAATCTATTACAAAAGACCAAAGCATTATGTGATTGCCACTACCGCTGATGGAGTTGATTGCTCCATAAACCCCACTCTTAACATGCCATAAAAGACCTGGTCCCACAGCACAACAAATCCACAAAGGAGGGCAAAGGAAAAAAAAGAAAATCTGCTTCGGTCCCTGGAGTTGTCCCCTCTGGGCAGGATTGCCCCTGCTGGGGTAGTTTCACTTGCAGAATCTGTCTTGCAGCACTACACAAAAATGGCACCCTTCCCCCTTCAGCAACAAAAAGGCCAAGCAAATCCTTTTTATCAGCTTCCCTTTGAAGGCAGGTGGAAAAGTATAATATAGACATACACAGGAAAAAAAAAATACCATTTGCAAAAGTACTGTTTGGATTTGCCTGTCCTAATTATCTTTTTTTTCAGCTGCCACATTTAAAAGAATAAGACCTTGAAAGTTTTCTCCTTCTCAGATGCACAGCCCAAGATGAAGGGCTTGCTAGAGGAGGTCAGACTTGAAAAATATTTCTCTTTTTGTGCTGAAATGTAAGCAGATGAAGAGAAAGGACTGAAATTTTCAAAGATAGCTTTTGGTCTTGATTCACATTTCCCATGAGTTTTTACTGAAGACATGTCAAAGCCTAATCACCTGCGCTTTTCATGTGTCACACTGATCTGATATTCGGAACAGACATGGCTGAGGAAGTGAGCAAGCTTTCTCAAATTTGAAGAATCTTAGACAAACAGAAACGGAAAACATTAAGTATGCAGCAAGTCCCATATATTTTATCTCAAAATTAGGGAGAAAAAAATTTAGAAAAATTGTGCAGGCTCCATCCCTGGAAGTGTTCAAGGCCAGGCTGGATGGGGCTGTGAGCCACCCGGTCTAGGGGAAGGTGTCCCTGCCCATGGCAGGAGGTTGAAACCAGATGATCTTTAAGGTCCCTTCCAACCCAAATTGTTCTGTGATTCTATTAAATGAATGTTAGGGGTCCACAAAATATCTTTATGCTTATTCACACCTATTCACACTGTCACAAGTCTACACTGTTATTGTGACCCCTCTGGAGTCTTTGAAGACCACAAGTATGACCTCTGTCTCCTCAAATTTTACTTTGTGGCAATGTCATACAGCTGCCAGAGGGCAACTGGGCAAAGATAAATGTAGCAGATGCAAACAAACAGCTTTCTTGAGGTAGGATGGAAGGTCACCTCTAAGGGCAAGACAAGATGGGGTGATGTCCAAACCCAGGCAAGAAGACTGGAGCAGTCCTCACTTGGTTTACCAATAGTAAGTCAAAAAACCTCTCCAGTAGCATTCGTAGAAAGAGGAAAACTGCATCCAGTGTGGGTGAGTGCCCAAATACATGCTAGATGAATGGCAGGAAATGATAGCGGCTGCAACAATTACTAGCATTGCAGATGAAACAGAGTCTGCAGGGATCAAATGGAAAAAGATTCAAAATTAGTTTTTTTTTTGTGAGGGCAATAAAAGTGGAAACTTTTTTTTCAGATAACTAGTGAGTCTAAATGCACGGTTTTCAAATTCAGGAAAACTGAGCTCTTATTTGGAAGAACTGCATTTTTTGTTTTGTTTTGTTTTATCTTGACTGCTTTAAACTCTGCCATTTAAATAATTTAACCATCTATCTTAAATATTTCACCAATAAATCACAGGCTTGTGTTTCTATTTCATGTTAAAACTAATCAGTGGAGGAGTGCCTGAGCTGTAAGTTAAAATTCTGCTCCACCAAGCCAGTGATGCATAATCACTTCTCTGCAGAATCTCTAGTGAATAAAAACTTCTCTGCAGAATTAAAGCCATATAAAAAGTTTTTTGTGCAGGCTTAGAGCACAACTGCTGCCCAGGATCATCTGCATCCTGCCAACAGAATCAGGATTTCCAGAGCTAATTGGTGTGTAGAGTTTTCCCACCCTGGCCAAGCACAAGCATGGAGCTCACAGCTGAATCTCAGACAGGGGCACATCGGGATGGAGTCCCACCCAGCAGCAGGATGCTGCTAACAGGGACAGCACTCCAAATGGTCCATGTGTGTGATGATGGGATTGGGATTCCATGCTTGTTCTCATCAAAGAGGAGCAAATAGAACAAAATGATGATGTTGTTTGGGCAAAATGGGTGTTTTTTAAGAAAACCTCTAGAATTAAGGTGTTGAGAACATGTACCAAGGAACACCAAGCCCACTAAGCATCAGCAGGAGTAAGACTTGTCAAGTTCCTAAATTGTGTAGCCCTTTTAAACTATATTTCGATGAAGCTGAGATTCAAAAACAACACATTTACAAAAAGTAAGAAAAGTACACCTATCTCTCCTCACTCTCTACCAAAGTCTGAGTACATCAAAACAAAGACAGGAAGCCTCACATATCCATAACTTAGTGCAATTTCCTCTAATTTTCTTCCTAAATCATTTAGGACACATTTAAGGCAAGACTCCCTTTGGTCTTGGTCAACAAAATCCAAAATGCACGAACGATGTGAATAGATAGCCAGAAACTGATAGCTTGCACGCTGAATCCAATTGAGACAGAGAAAAAAGAAGACCAAAACAGAAGTGAAGGAGAAAGAGCAATCACTGTCAACTACATTGTTATTAAGCTGTCTTTAATTTTGTTTTGTGTCAATTTTTAATTTTGTTTTGTTTCAAAACTTTAAAAGTTATGCCTTTTGCTTCAAAGGACTATTTAGTGGGTGATCTTACTTTGATGCCCATAGAAGCAAAACATACACAATCATATTTGCAAAGGAAAAAAATCATGTAGGCAGCACGACTTCTCTTCTGCAGCTGGGCAAGAAAACCTCCACATCCTAGGTCCTAAACTTGGCTGGAGCTTGCCTGGGACAGGGGGAGTGAGATGGAAATTGGAGACATCTCCTCCTCCTCCTCATCCTCCCTGTTTGAGGCAGACATCCTCATCTCTCCTTCCCATGCGCAGCCAACAAGACTTCCTGCACCAACTGACTCGGAAACAGCTAATTTACTGCTTTGTGTCAGGAATGCAGCCAAGGTTTCAGTCCCCTGTGCCCCAGACTCCTCTCAGCTGGGCTGCTTCATCTCAAAAAGGGTCTTCCCTTCCTCCTGCCCCTCCCCTGCAACACACACTCCTCCTCCTCTTCTGCTTTTGTAACTTATCTCCCTGCAAGCCACTTCCCAACAGGAGTTGAAATTAAACAGGCTGCCCATATGCCATGGCTCACTTGTTGTCTGTTCCCCTCACTGCCATCTGGCCTATTTGCTCAGCCAAAGAGAAAAACAAAAATAGTGAAAAAAAGAAAAAAGAAAAAAGAAGAAAATAAAATAAAATACAAGAAAAAGGGTTGGGGGGGATAAGGAAAAGAAAAAATATAAATCCAGGCACAATGAAGACGATGAGGGAGGTGATGATGCTGTCTCTCACATCTGCTCCTTGGCCAGGCTCCCAGATAGATCAGTAATGGAGAGCAGTGGAACCAGTGACAATTAACCCAAACATAGTCCTGTTTATTTAACCTGTTCACAGAGATCAACCCATGTGCTGCTCTCCTGGCAAGGAGGCACCACACTCCAGCAAGGAGATTCCCACTGAGAGACATCAAGCCAGAGGAAAAAAAGGGAGATCCTCCTCTCCTGAACTGGGCTGGCAGATTCTTTAGGACATGATGACTGTGATGCTGGGCTAAGATTTTCTTTAACTCTCCAAGTCACCTTATTTTTTCCTATAGTAGCACAGGCTAGAGCAAGGGAAGGTGGGACTATGATGGGGGGAAAGTTGCATTGTATTTTGATGCACCTTAACTTCCCAAGCTTGCTGACCCTGCAAAACCAGAGGAAAAGAAAGAAAGAAAGTGGCAATAAAGAAATGAGAAAAGAAAAAAATAAAGATTTCCTAAAATACACCATTATTTCCACATTGCATCTGTAAAAAAAAAACCATCCCTGTAAAGTGCAGAGAGCAGAGATTTTTGGTTTTTTTCTTTTTGAAAAGGGAGAAAGGAAAGAGGCTGGCTAAAGGAACTGCACAGCTCACCATCACAAAACATTGTGGCAGGGTGGGAGCAAGTCTGTGGGCAAAACAGAAGTTATGTTTGTTTTTCAAGCTGAAATGAAAACTTCAAGGTTAAAAAAAAAATAGATAAGCCTGAGAAATAGTTTTCTAAACCAGACAACTACAAAGCTGTTTAAACAGCAGAGTGAAAAGGGGAGTAAGAAAACTACTTTTTCAACACCTTTTACTGATTTTTTGTTTTTCTCTTTTTTCTTTTTTTTTTTAACTTTCAGTGAGATGTTGCATACCTGTGCAGATGGGTGCCAAAAGCCACACAGTTGGTTCCTCTGGAGGCCAACCCTACTGAGCCATGAGATGATGATAATTACCACCAGAGCTGCATGAGATCACACAGGGGAATCCCCTGCAGGGAGAGGCAGCTGGGGAGGAAGAGCAGACCTCCTCTTTCCAGGGGTTGTGTTTGGGCACAGATGCTGCCCAGAGGGAAAGGTGTTGCACAGACTGCTAGGGAAGGAGCGCTTGGATCAGCTGTGTGCCTACATCTGAGTCCTTCCCAAACACAGAGCAGAGGAGACGGTCCTCCTGAAGGCAGTACCTTCTGATTCAAAGTTGTGTTTTTCCATTGCAGCCTGACCCAGCAACAGAACAAAACTGAAGAAATGGAATGCTTTCACTCATGATCATTCCTCTACTTGCAAGCGCTGATCTACATGAACCTTGTCTGTCTTAGGATCCCCATTTATCTGCACCTGCATTTGTACATGTAGGGAAGCAACATGCAGAGTGTGGCGAGGGTTGCTCCAAAGGAAAGGTTGCATTGAGTCTTCCAGCTGTTAGTATTGTGATCCCTAATAATGAATCAGAAAATCATAGAATGTTTTGAGTTGGAAGGGGCGAACCACAAGGATCATCAAGTCCAACTCCTGGACCTTCACAGAACAACCACAAGATTGACCCCAAGATTCACACCATGTGCCTACTCATAGAGAATGACTCTTTCCCCACGCAAACAGCCCACTTGCAGTCATCAGAAAGAAGGAAGTGCTTTGTGAATGCAAAATACTTTGTAACAGGAGAAACAGAAACCAGTAGTTCACCTAAAACTGAAACACAGCAGCATTTCCATCTTTAACACTTGCTACAGTCACCCTGCACAGAGGTCTCCATAGTTGGGAACCTATAAAAGCAGGAACAGCCAAGGAGAAATCCTGTGTGAGGTGACAAATTTCACCACAGGTTTTGGCTGACATCACCAGCCCATCCTCGCTCCACTGTCGTAGTTTGTGATCTCACCATGAAGCTCCTCTATGGAGCCATTCCCTCCTATCTCACTGCAGCTCATCCATTATCCTCTGCCTAATTACTTCCACAGTGCTGCTGCAACAGAGATATTTCCTACAGCTGAACATTTGTATTCCCAAGAGCTGGCGTTTGCCAGGTCAAGTTGCTCAGTCCTTACATTTGATGTTACTACTGCAGGAAGGTGTTCCAGAGAACAGAAAAGCACACCAAGATGGCAATCAATCTGATTCCTCCATTTGGATATTCCTTTAAACAAAAAAGGACTTGCTAAATATTGTATTACATTACTCTACAGAAATAGGGTGGAAGGAAAGAGGAATTGTGCTGACTACAATCTGTCTAACACTCCATTAAATCAGAATTCTCTCATTAGGGATAACAATGAACTGCAATAAAATCAATGGGAAGGCGGTGCAGCATGGAAAACTGGGAAGGGGAGGGTTATTTTTTCTTGAACTTTCATTTTGAGATGTGGGAGCTGGGAGTAATCAACACTGAGCTAATGGCATCCAAGTTGACTCCTGAACACTGCATCCACTTTGAGGTCACAGCTTTCTGCAAAACCAACTAATTCATCCTGTGAAGGCAATGAGGATGCTGGGCATTTTGTAGCCCACAGGGAAAGCCCCAGAAGATCCTCTAATGTACTCCCTCACAGGATGCCCCCTGTGGCAGTCAAGGAGCAGCAAGTACCAACTTTCACCTCTCTAACTGGAGCTTCTGAGCATGAAGCCATCCCAGAAGCACATAATTTCACATTTACACTCTGCACCAAGGTTTCAAAATACTCTGCATCTGTATGTTGTAATAAGGGAAGATGTTGTCATCTCATGACTATTGGCATGACACTGAGAAATTTTGGGATCCTTGACTTGCCTTCCCTCTGAGAGGCTTTTATATTTAAAAATCACTTTCACTGTCTCTGATTCCTTCCCTTCTCCCATGTTTAATGACAATAAATCTTTTCATTATAGGAGGGCCTGAGAGTAGTTTTTCAAACAAATAGTAGGATCATCTCTAAACTAGCATACCTGAGGTCTTCAGCTGTGATTCCTTTTATACAACAGAACTGAACACCTTCAAAGCTCTCCCATGCAAATATTGGATTAATACAGGCATATGGAATCCATCTAGACCTGGATAATTCACCTCCAGCAGCTACAAGATCACTGGTGGTGAAATTTAAGGGACTGTGTTTGCTGATCTCGGTCTCACAAGGACCAAAGGACAATTGTCACCTTTAAAGAGGAGCTCCCCCAGAGCCATATCATGCCTAAACATGTAGGCAAAAGGAGCAACACACTCAGGGACTACTTCTGTAACAAGCTGCCACTCACTGGCTAAGGAAGCCCAACCACATCATCTGTATGAAGGGTCAAAGATATGGGAGGGGTCTGAAGCCTCTCTGTTGACCCATGACAGAACCCAAGAGAACCAGATGAAATTGTGTCAGGGGAGGTTTAGGTTGGGTATCAGGAAAGGTTCCTCCCACAGAGGGTGGTTGGGCACAGGAACAAGATCCACAGGGCAGTGGTCACCAGCCTGGCAGAGTTCAGGAAGTATTTGGACAAAGCTCTCAGGCATGGTGTGATTTTTGGGGGTGTTCTGTGCAGGGCCAGGAGCTGGACTCAATGATCCTTGTGGATCCCTCCCATTTCAGGATATTCTATGATTCTATGAAGACCTGGGTCCCTTTATCCTGACAGTCCCACATCTCCCTGCCACAAAGCCTACAGGTGCTAGTGCAAGGCTGCCAGGCTCGTCTTAACTAGTGGGTCTTGTCAGATTCTCACTTTTAGGGGTGCTTTAAGGCCATCTGCCACCCCCAACTTCCAGTATCAGCTGTCTCTGCATCTGTCTTGGAAGTTCAAAAAAAACCCAAGGCTCTGAGTCACAGTGGGCCACAAAGCCACTCTGTAAGACTGGACCTAAACCTATGCCTTTGTGCTGCTGCTAGAGCTGGATCAAAACCTACAGGAAACAGCATGGTCACATGCAAATCAGTGGCAAGCATGGAGAGATAGCCAGCTGCTGTCCAGGCAGCCTACTCTGCCTCAGAGGAGACAAAACACAACCAAAACCTCCTTAATTCCCAGCAGAGGCTGGGGACAGCCCAGGCAGAGAAGTAGAGTGCTGGCAGACATGGCTCCAGCCTCCTCCCTGGCCTGCCTGGAGCTTCAAAGGCCTAAATCAAAGCAGCAGGAGGAACTCGAATGCTTAGAAATGTTCAGTTTGGACTTGTTTTAGGAATGGTGTCAGGGAATAAATAAATAAATAAATAAATAAATAAATAAATAAATAAATAAATAAATACCCAAATGACTTCTCTTATCTAGCCAAATGTGGCCAAAAAAGCATGTTTGTTTTCATTTAAATTCTCTAAAGGCAATGTAGGGTTTTCTGAGAATGCCTGAAGTCCAAAAAAACACTCCAATTTCTATGCATTTTTATTCTTTGACAGAAAAATTACATTTTTAGGGAGGGCAAGGTCTGCTTTGCTCTCATTCAAAGCCTGAGAGACATCTTTCCAACCAAACTTATCAAATTTATCAGCTTCCACTTTTACTTCACCATCTCTCCAACATTTGATGTTCACTTTCACCCAAGCTTGGTGGTTGCATTTTCTTGAGGTGTTACAAGCAAAATCAGTGGGGGAAGGATGAAGTATATTTGCAGTTCCTAAAATATTTCAAACAAGAAAAGTGTCTTTTAGGAAGCACGGATGATCTGAGCTTCTTTTCTAGTTGTAAAATGTTACAACAGCAGGGCAAACAACTGAACAATGATATCAAGATATTGATAGCCCTTACTGCAAAATACCAACCCTCCCTTTAGCCCCAGACGTTAGGAGCTGCATTGCTTTGAACTGTTATTACCCATTCCTCCCACCCAATCCTCTGAGAAGATAAAAATCAAGGTCTGGGCTGCTGAGTCAGATTACAAACACCCAAATAAGACATTTACTCAGACACAGTTGTTTTTGGTCCCTGCTTGACTGAAACTCTGTCATGGGCCTTGAAGGAGGCTCCTTTAATTTCTTTCAGAGAAAGGAGTTGTTGAGAACTAAAAGCCACACACAGTGAGGAAAAAAAAAATCAAGAAATACGTTTATTTTGTGAAGAAGGCAAATTTCTAAACTTCTGGTCAGAAGTTGGTTCTTCCTGATATAAAATCCTGAGCAACTGAGTAGAAAACCCTGTAGAAATATAACAGCCTGAAAGATAAATTCCAGCGCTGGCCTGGAAATTGTGAAATGTAAGTTTTTGGAACAGCATTGCCATGTATGAATAACCTGTGGCAATTTGGGTGACAGCTGTGAGCCTCAGTTTCCCCTGAAAATTGATAACCAAAGTGGTTTGGCTGTCCCTCCAAAAAAAAAAACCAAACACCCCCCCAAAAAAAAACCCAACCCCCCTCCCAAGAAAAAACCTGAAAAAAAGAAATAACCCACAAAACAATAAACCAACCAAGCCAAATCAAACCAAACCAAACAAACAAAACAACAAAAAATCCAAAACAACAACAACAAAACACCTCTCCATAGTAAGAGGCTGGTACTATGGGAATTATTTTAGAAATCAGAACTTTTAAAGTCACCAAAATCATCAGTCCCCTGAGAGAAGCTCTTCTCTTTTGCTGCATGAAAAAGTACAATTTCCCACTTTGGGGTGAGCTCAACCTTCAGGTCATTACAGCTGAAGACACCCCGGCAAAATTTAGATTTTCCATTTCTCTTGGGCTTCTTCGAGTCTCCTTTTTTGTTTCAGTTTATATTTCCTGTCTTGCTGCTCTTTCATTTTCAGGGTTTCAGATTTAAACAAAAATCCAAAAGCAGCACTGACTCAAGCTCTTTTTGTGTTTCTCTCATTTTGACTAGAAACCAGAACAGACCAAATAAAATGAATGATATCACTCTGAGGTTCAAAGTGCTTTGTAGATTTAACTCTTTTCTCACAGAGGATGGCGTGTGCTGTCATATCCTTTATTTGAAAGGAGGGAGATCAAAACAGAGGAAGTTTAACTTTCATTTTAAGCACAAAACCTATGTTTCCAATTCCTTGACTTGCATGTTGGATACACCTGGGTTTTGAGGTCCAAAACTCTTTGGATTGAGAACCCCAAACCTTCGTGTGAACATGATGTGGCACACGTGCTAAAAATATTCATGATTAAATAAAACCAAACCTCCCTTTCTCAACACAGAAGGGATAAATTTCCCTTTTGGAGGTGAACAGGGGCTGGTGGCTGAGAACCATGGTCCTTGCTGCAAGACACTGTTTTGTTGGAAGACACAGTTTTGTGTTGGTCTCAGATGTGCTGGTCACTTAACATCCCCAAAACAAATAAACAGTGACAAGCTTTTAACTAAATTTGGTTGACTTCTCATCCTCTTGCTTGGTTTTTTGGTGGGTTTTTTTCGTTGTTTTTTTTTTTTTTTCCTGGCAGGGTTACAAATGAAGGATCAGCTCTTTAGAGACTGCAGCTAAAGCTGTTAAATCTCCCTTGCTCCCTGCACTGTGAGGAGTGCAGAGGATGAGTGCTCACATCTTTCTCCTAATTTCAGCACCTGGGAATTATTTCCCTTATCCTGCAATTTTGACCTCTTTTCCTTTCAGTGCCACTTGCACTTAGAAAGCAAAAATCCAGTCCCAGGGGAATATATGGGATGTTTTACATCCCAGAACAACACTTCAACACTTTGTTTTGGGACTGCAAAAGGAGGCAAGACAATCACCTGCTTGAGTGAGCTCTTTGGATGAGGCAAACAAGTGTCACTTTGTTCTCCCTTGTGCAACCCAAGCACAGACTGAGGGGGGTAAGGGAAGGTCAAGACAGACCCGTGATTTAAAGGCAGGAGGATGGTTTGATGACTGAATGAGTCAGGGGCTTCACTTTCAGCTCATGCTGACACAGGGCATTATGCAGAGGGAGGCACAGAAGCATGGAATCTTTTAGGTTGGAAAATACCACAAGATCATGGAGTCCAACCATTCCCCCAGCACTGCCAAGGGCACCACTGACTCATGTCCCCAAGTGCCACATCCATGAGGCTTTTAAACCCCTCATCGGGTGGTGATATAGCCCTCTGGTGAAGAAAAATTTTAATATTCAATCTAAACCTCCCCTGGCACAGTTGGAAACTGTTTCCTCTCATCCTGTCCCTGTTCTCTGGGAACAGAGCTTGATCCCCCCGGCTGTCCCCTCCTGTCAGGGAATTGTGCAGAGCCACAAGGTCCCCCCTGAGCCTCCTTTGCTCCAGGCTCAGCCCCCCCAGCTCCTTCAGCTGCTCCTGGGGTTCCAGCCTTTTCCCAGCTCCGTTCCCTGCCCTGGACACGCTCTCTGTTAGTGCCTCAGTTTCCCCACTGTTAAGGTGTTGACTGTGCTGCTTGATTCCCATCACAGGCCTCCTGAATCAAGGCAAAAACCTGTAGTGCTGAGCAACCAACACACCAGCTGCTTCACAGCCACAGGCAGGAAAAGAATCATCCCTTGCCTTGCTCCAGCATCAGGAATATTGCCCCAACTCTGTGAACTGCTTTCCAGGAGCAACTGTGGTACAAAGCCAGCAGAATGGAACCCTGGCAGCCCTCAGCATGCCTCACTGGAAGCTGATCCACAAAGCCAGGCAAGCTTTCCTTCCTTTTGCTCAACAATAAAGTTTTGGAGCTGTTGATAAATGCTGAAGCCTTAACCAAGCTCATATTGACTATTAAGAATCTCTTGACTGCCTCTTGGGCATCTTTAAGGAGCACATGAGATTCCAAGAGCCCAAATGCAACACAACTTGCTGGCCACAAACTGGGTACACTCCTGCCAAAACTTTCCTCTGCTGCAGTTATGGCATGCTTCAGAAAACATTTTATAAGTCAGCCTCCCAGCTTTATGACAAGAGCATTTAGAAGGGAACGTAAACTTTGCTGACCCTCATGCTGCTTTTTGGCTTGAGGAACTGTTTCTTTTTACATCTTTCTTCCCCTACTCCCCGAATCCTTAACTAAGACCACACTTCTAAGAAAGAAGGAAATTGCATTAATTGAAACCTTCTCAGTACATTATCAGCTTTTGAAGGAGCATTTGGGGAAGGGGAAAAGCAGAAGGCTTAAGGCAGAGGGCATTTGCAGGATTAAATGACCCCTTGAAGGAAGATGTCGGGGTGTGAAAGGCCACTGAACTGCTTTTGGTGACATCAGCCTGGAATTTCCTCCTCACAAGTGCCACCAGAGCTTCCCACTAACATCCAAGAGGAAGCATGGAATGCCAGAGGAGTGGCCCAAGGCAGAAATCAGTGCAGTCAATCTGTGATGCACCAGAAAAACCCAATTTCTCTCTCTTCACTTCCGTGATGACTGTAACAGTCCTGTCCAGGCACAAGGCCACCACACATTACACAGTCTTGAAACACAGCTGAGTATTATCCATGTTACAAGCAAATAAAATTGAGGGTTGAGTAGTTGTCATGTTTTATCAATATATCATCAAATCTCATTTATCTCCTGTCCAGCAGATGAGAGATAGATCCTCACAACATCTGGATTTTACACAGTAGCACCTTCATGCAATAAGCTAGACTTCCAAAGAAAGGTTTGACAAGGCTTGGAGCAACCTGGTCAGGTGGAAAATGTCCCTGACCATGGCATGGGCTCAGAACAAGATGATCTTGAAGGTTTGTTCCAACTCAAACCTTTTTATGATTCAATAAAAGAAAGACTTCTGTAGCTGCAAAAACATCAAGAATTGGTCAATTCTGCTTGTGAGACATGTCAAGTTCAGAGGGGCAGCATTTTGGCACTGCAGTTACATGGCAAAAATGACCAAGCAAAAGGTAAGCCTCAGACTCCAGAGATTTCCGCAAGAATAAACACAAAGCTTTTGGAAGCGTTTAGTGGGAATAGTGCTTTTATTAAAGTCCTCCCATCCTTCCCTCCCTGGCTGGCTGACTTTCCCTGTCTTGATCTGCAGCCTGTCTGAATACCACCCAAAATATTTTCTCAATTAGAGGAGAAAACAGGAATTTGCCACTTGTCTGCCTCTATTCTGCTGCCTGTCAGCATTCAGCAAATATTTCAATCGTAGCCCTTTGCATGCTGCTAGCCCTGCTCATTTAACCTTTGGCCCTTCCCTAGGCTAATCCATCGGCCTTTACCTTCAAACCTTTACAGCCAGGGGCTAACTGCAGGATGGGCCGGCAGAGAGGGGAGGATGAAAGGGGTGTTGGGAGTGATAAGTCATGCCAGATTTCATTGCAGTTAAAGGAGGGTGAGCAGAGAGGATGGAAATTTCTGACCATGGTACTCAAAGAATTCAACTGCCAGCAGTTGAGATTTGCGCTTCCACATCCGGGGGATAGTGAGGAAAATTAACAATTTTTAGGAAAAAAAAAAAGGGGAAGGAAAACCTCCATCATCTCAGCTCTTGATGTGGCTGGCAGCATCCTGAGGCAGGTACCTAATTGCCCGTGGAGCCTTTGCTCTGCTGCCTCACCCGCTCTCCTGCCCGCCACACGTGTTGCTGAGATTAGTAGCTAACAGTTCCGCTGTCAAACGCGCGTGTGATGAAAATAATGCCCAGAGCGCTGCCTGTCAGCCTCAGAAATGTCTGCTCAGCTTTGATGGTGGAGGACCCCAAAATCTCTGCCCACCTGGCCTCCCGCTCAGCCGAGCATCCACTGTGGCTCTCTAGGGGCCGTGCCCAGCCGCCTGCTCTATGAGAAATCGCTGACCCTTCCATCACATGGATGCTTTAATTGTTCACATCGGTATTTTGTTTCTCTCTACTGTAGACAGTTTGCTGTCAGTTATCTGTCCTTCATATGCAATTAATTGTCCTGTCTCCTGGCTCATTAGAAACAAGCTCCTCTCCTCCCCTTCCCCCTCTCCCCCAACCAAGTCACAGTGTGTGTTATTTAGGTTAAATCATGTTTAAGTAACTACATAAATAGTAGGTCGAGTTTGCCTTTTGTCTAGGCTGAGACTGTTGCTTGGCTCCTTTCTCAAAGCGCCAGACCAGGAAAGCCCTTATCCCTGGAAGCTCTCGAAGGGAAATCCTCACTGGGCAGAGCAGGGGAAACTCCTCTGAGCAGAAGGCTCATCCAGTAGGTAACAAAAAGGCGTTGCCAAACTTTAATAAGGCAGGCACAAAAAGTCAGCACTGCAGAGCAAAAATCTTGCCAAGGGGATGTTCATCATCCAGCAAGAGATAACAAGTGAGAGGAAGGTGAAGATTGGGTTTTTTTTTTAATTTTTATTTTTTCCCCTCCAGAGCTTATTGCAGCTGACAAAATGCACCTCAAGGGACATCACTTCACACATAATGGGTCACCCACTAACACCTTGCAACTACAGCACTGATACTCAAGTGCTGCAATGCACATGAAAGACTTCTGGGTGTTCATTCAATTAAGAACAAAATGAGAGTTTATGAAGTGGATTCCCTCAGTGCACCAGTTACAAAAAAAAAAAAAAAAAGATTGAGGATGTGGGTATACCGGTTCAATCAATCTAAAAACCAAGATGAATCATCACCTTGAACTCAAACACAACCTGCACTGAACTGTGTTTTAGTGTTACAGTAGTAAAAGTGAAACCTGCAAAGTTCATTTGCTTATTTTTCTGGGCCAAAGCTTTATGTCCTTGTAAACCATTTTCCTGTGCCAAAGTACCGCTAATATCACCTTATGGAAAGACTTGAGGATTTAAATATCTGCTTCTATCTGGAAATAACCACTGACAGAACGAGCATGATAATGCTTGTTTCCTCGAGATTTCCAGCTTAGCTTAAGAGATTTAATCATCTGGAGGAGCTTCGGGTGAATCACCTGAACTTTTGGATACCAACTGCAGCCAAGACCTCCCATCCTCCTTGTGTGTGCACATCCCCGCTGATAGACCCGGGCTAGCCAAGTGCTTTAACTGATTGGACCAGGCTCAGCTTTGCTGGATTGCCTGCACAAAGGTTGTGAAGGGCTCCTGTGAAGACTTACACATGAAAAGCACTGCAGACATTTCCAGCACTGTTATTCAAAACTAAACTACTGCTCAGGGAAACTGTTTATACCAGCGATGTGTGGAAACTCTCTTGCTTGCTACCACAATCTGATGTGGCATTGATGTTGGCAGAACAAAAGCTTTCCAGGCTGCCTGAAACCAATGAATCTGGCTGGACCACCACAAAGAGCCAGGGGCTAGTTCAGTTTTCCAGTCTATCTACAGCTGGTCTTGTCCTCCACAAGGGCTTAGAAAGGATGGGGGTCACTAAAGTTGTTTTATCAGAGACCTTCAATCTTAACTTCCTGCCTGGGCTTAATACAGCTGCTGGTCTGCCAGGGAGATGTGCTGCTGTTGAGCTGAACCCCACAAAATGGCAGTCTGGCTTCCCAGCTCGCTCTCCTGACTCTGCTTGTACTGCTTCAGGACACAGTCCTCCCACCGCTTTGTCTGATTTTAGGCAGACAAAAATATAAACTAGCCACAGCTTGGTTCATCAGGAACACATCCAGCTTTTAGGTGATGTTGTATGATTAGTAATATATGCTTTAAAAAAATAAAAATGTTCTCAAGAAGAAAAGGGGAAAGGAAGGAAGAAAGAAAAACATGCATGAGTGGGGGAAGGGGAAAAAAGGACAACAATCTGAGACTTTCAATGGGAATGTCCAAAAATAACACAAACAGGATCTCCCTGCCATCTGCTTCGATCCTCTCTGAATGGCTTTCAAAGCAAAAAGCCTTGCCAAAACCTGACAAACAAAGCACTGAGCATCACTTTTAATGGAATACCAATACTGTGTTCTCTCTTCCCCCCTTTTTGCTTCATAGACGCACACCTTCCACACCCCTCCAGCTGCCAAATAAATGACACTATGCAAAAAAATTTGCTTCGGTTACGAAGCTGAATAAACAAGAAATAATTTTGCAAGTGGTCCCATATGTCTCTGCTTCTCTGCTTACAATGGACACTAATAAGATTTGCCATA
Source organism: Fringilla coelebs (assembly GCF_963513975.1). Classification (NCBI taxonomy): domain Eukaryota; kingdom Metazoa; phylum Chordata; class Aves; order Passeriformes; family Fringillidae; genus Fringilla; species Fringilla coelebs. Next base: position 3,591,159 of record NC_140031.1, read on the forward strand.
ACTAATTCTTTCTTTCACACCACTACCCTATTCTCTAACTTAAAAAAAAAAAAAAAATTAAATTCTGCATATCCCATGTGCATTTTTCTTCAACTTTCACACAGTTGAAACACAAGGGTTTCAATGGCAAAGCCCACCCTTCACAGTGCAGACATCTTCAATTTAGTTTAGGTCTTTCAAAGAGGCTTAAATGTGAGTTTTACTTCAACCTGAAATGAACAGAGGAACGTTTGTCACTTGTTTTGTTTGATTTTCTATTCTCATTTAAAAAAAGAGATGTCTAACAGGGTTGATGGGAAACGGGGCGGCATAGGAGAGCTGCACTCTTAACAGCAAAGGCAGTGCGTTAGTGCACATGAAATAGAAAATCTTAACTGCAAAAGCAATGTGCTAGCACATATAAAACAGAAACAAAATTCATTGGCGGCAAAACCCAGCAACTCTTCTGTTTTCCCTTCAGCCAGCTAAGCAGACCAAACTTTTTTCCTGGGTTTGTTGGGGTTTTTTTTCCCTTTTTTTTTTTTTTGCTCAGTTGGTTAGTTTTTTGTTTGTTTGTTTTTTGTTATTGTTTGGGCTTCTTCCAAGATTCGCATCCCGCCAGGCAAACTTGAGAAGCAAACGCAAAACGCTTAAATCCACACTTCTTCCGTGCACTTTGTCCCCTCTACTCTCGGGATATTTTTATGCACCAGGAGCACACCTTCGCCAGCGCAGATCAACCTTTCTTTTGCTTTTCTCTCTCTCAAAAAAAAAAAAAAAAAAAACCATCTGAGGCCTAAATTACTTGAACAAACAAAGGCGATTTCCCTCCCTCCCTCTCCCCCGCTGCCGCCTCCCCCCTCACGCCGGGCCTGCCCCTCCTCCTCCCCGGCTCACAAATGGCCTCACACCAGACGGGATGAGGGAGGGCTCCCAATTACACCTCTTTATTAACGAGGGGCCACGGCGGGGAAGGCACGGCAGCAGCGTGGGGTGCAGGCCGTGGCTGCTGGCTCCTTCCTGTGCCCCAAACCGCGGAGCAGAGGTCACGATGATCTGCCGGGGAGCGGCCCGAGCGCCGGGGCTCCGGCCCACCTGCCGCCCATGGTGGGTGGGCATGGCTGTCCCTGCCCGCGGCGGCGCATCTGGGAAAGGGCGGCAGGAAGAGCCTGCGGGGAGGGAGCCCTGTTGTGTCTTGCAGCCTGTGGACAAGGAGGTCTGGGGCATGGTGGGGGGAGTGACCGATCTAGCCGAGCCGCAGGGTGGGGAGCAGGGTGCTGGCTGCAGTGGTGTGATGCCTTCTCCAGTGGCCCCGGGTGATACTCCTCTGTCTGCTTCAAAACCTTAGGAAAGAGCTGAAAACCTGTTCTCTGTTCTACCAACAGAGGTGACATGGTCTAAACGTGCCTCTGCCCGTGTCGAGGGTTTCCAACCCAAATAATTCAATCATCTATAACAGTTACAGGGCACTGTCTTCATTTTTCTGTAAGTACCATCCATCATCTAAGTCCCTTTTCCCTGTCTTTGTGGTGATTAATTTTCTTGTTTTACTAGAAAACATAGGAAGGTGTTTTTTGATGGTCGGAATAAAAACCCTTTCTTTCTCTCCTCTTCAGCGCCAGGCCACCTTTTGCATTCACCCATCAATGCTGTGGTATCACACCTGATGGTAAACCTACTGAGCCCCTTGGACCTCTTATTTACCCATCAGACCCTCCCCAGCGCTGCCTGCATGGCTGTCTCCATCTGGCAGAGCCCAAATCCTCCTTTCTCCTTACCTCACTGTTTAAATTCCTCTCCCAATGGGCTGCTGGCTTTTCCTTGGGAACAAAGCACAGGCCCCTTGAGCAAACATTTCTACCCATCTGTGTCCAACAGCTATGACAAAAACAGCTCCCCTTACTCCTAAAGCTCTCCACAATTTTCCCCCAGACCTCATAATGCACTTGGTCTTTCTGACTCCCACCCTACTCTCAAAACTATATTTGTTCACTTTGTCCAGGCTTTGGGCTTATTTATTTACAGACTTTCATGCTACCTGTGGTCCTTGTTGAGTCTCTTTGGTGTCAACCTGCATCTGTTTTCACACAAGTGGCAAGTCTGCGGGCAGGCAGTCAAGATGCAGAGAGAAAAGAGGGCTATAAGGGGAGCATAAAGCATTGCTACTTTTTCTAACCAGGGATTAACACATGGTTTTTAAACAAGGGGACTCCCTTCCCAGCTGACAACAGCAGCTGCAGCTTCTGACTTGCTCGCAGAGTGGCAGGGAATCGAATCAAAGAGAAAAGAAGAAAGAGGACAACCCTTCCTTGGGGAGTAAGAAACACAATACAAGCTATTCTAAAATCACTGAAAATACTGGCTTGGTTTTAGGTCAGGCTCTCCTTCCTCCTTCTGTCCTGTGTGCCCCCACCCCCTCACACACCCCCCACTCAACAAAGGGAAATTGGTATTTTTCAAAATTCTTATGAAAGCCAATCCGGCAGATGGTTCTTTCCATGCTGGGGAGGAACAAAAAGAAAAACCTGCCAGGATACACATCACTGAGATGTGACAAAGATGGGCATGGTGGCTGGCCTTTGACCCAGAGATTTCATAGGCCTATTAAACCATGTGGCCAAGATGGACTGAGTCGACTTCTATCTCCAGCACACAGCTGCTGTACCCCATGGGCTCGTGCTGAGTATATTAGATTAAGTGAGGTCAGATTGACTAAAAAGAGACAGGGTTTCCATCTCCCACCTTTTCACTACCTTAGGACAATCTTCAACACCGACATCTAAGCAGGTTGAAGTGAAATTCAGTAGCCAAAATAATGTATAGATAGTAAAAGACTTATTCAGTGAGTAATTTGCAACAATCCTACTTTACCAAAGTCTTGCATATATATCAGTGATATATACTCCAGCAAATGCAGAAAACCAACAATAAATCACTGCCAGCTCTTCTATTGCACTCAAATGCCTCAGGTTGTGCATCTGGCTGTGTATCACAAGCTGCCCTCCTTTTTCTTTAAAGCATCCTCCAGATAACACGATCAGCCAAATTACAGCCCAGAGCTCCGCATCCCAAGGACTCAAGCTGGCTCCAAGGATGAAGCATGGCTTGGTTGTGCACCACAGCTGCCAGCCAAAGCACAGGGAGCAGCAAAGGACGTGCTGCCCTCCCTCAGAGCCGCCCTGTTTTGTCACAGATTCCCAAGGAGCATGCTGGCAGTTGCTGTCCTGCAGTGACTAAGAGCAGCTCCTGCCCATGCCCAGAGCTGATGGCCTAAGGACAAATCAGTCCCTCCTCATTTCTTCCTGTGATGGCTGAGTGGCAGTCACAGAAGCAAATAGGCTTTCCCACCCACCCCCCCTCCCAATTTCAAATCAGGAATATAATTACCAGTGGTGCAATGGAATTAAGACCAAAGAGAGAAAAGGCTGGAGGGTATTTGTCCTGCTGATTGCATAAATTATTGAAGAAAAGTATCCCATGGAAAGCAAGAGGCTGTCTTTGAGAAGAGATCTTCACCAGCTGTGTGCTGGTGGACACAATGTCAGAAAACGGACAGGACAAATTAATTATCATCATCCAACCTGCACACAACATAGGATATAAGAACCGGAATACCTTGTAAGTCCAACAGCATCAGTTCCCAATGGAAGATGCAGTGAAGAAATGCCTTCAAGCTCCCTGTTAATGCAGATTAGATAGGTGACTAATGTAGGGACTGTCCCTTTAGCTGAATAGACTTTGGTGGGAAGCAGAAATGCAGGCTGATCTAGACCCTGTTACTGCTGCTGCTTGCCAGTATATCTGCCTCAGGTATGTTTTCTAAGTCTTAAGGGGGACCTTTCATCAAATTACCCACCTGGGAATACTACAGGTAAAGTTTTGGTGAAGCTACCCAGGCTGGCACAATGTTCCACTGAGGAGCAGGGGACACTATTGATTATTTAGTAATCCCAGTGTAAGCTCTACCTCAGAGGTATGAGGAAACTGTTTCCAACACATCCTCCTGGGAAATGTTTGCCAACCACGTTACAGAAGTGCTTTCTCACAGAAGCACCAGCTGGGGAAGCAGTGACTCGCCCTGCAGTGAGGCGAGGGTGTGATCATGGTGACTCACTGAAGTCCACTGCTCAGCCCGCTCCTTGTCACGGTCCTCAGCAGGGAGAGAGGGGGGCCCTGTCCTCTGGCTCATTTGTTTGTGCCACCACATTCCTTTGGAAAGCGAGAGCATTGGGCAAGTCAGAATTACCCACAAATCCCCTCCGGGCTGATTCTCATCTTTCAGCCATGTGGAGGGAGAGCAGCTCGAATGAAGTTAGGATGCTGCAAAGTACTGGAATTCCTCAATGAACCACCCAAGTTTATAGTGGTAGAGTTTTTGTAACACCCAGTGTCGATAAAAAGATACCGTCTCTCTCTGTAAACCTTGCCACCCAGGTGAGAGACAGCCATGAGAAACTGATGAGAAGATAATGAGTCCTCCAGTAGATATTCCTCATTCAACTCTTACCACATTTTAGGGTTTACGGACCAGAAGTGATTATTAAGGGCATCTAGGTCAACTGATTGCATGCTGGCCCCAAAACTCCGCCCCCTTACTTCTGCATTCAGCCCCAGCTCTTCCCTGAGATAAATTTTATTTTTAAGTGAGCAGTGAAGATGCAGAGAGTTAACTATTTTGAAAAAGAATTGATCTGTTTAAATGAGAGCTAGAAGAGGACTGGTTTCCAGGAGGACTCTGCATTCTATGCTTGGAGATCAGGCCACCCCTGGGAGACTCAACTGTGTCATGGTTAAGTAACCACAGCTCAGTGAAAAAGGTTTGAGCATTAACCTGGCCTGTGACAGGTTCCTTGTGTGAGTCACTTAATCTCGTTGTTCTGTTGCACATTCTGTACTAATAGACAAGATGGTTCCACTTATCCTCCTCTCTCCAGAATTTGTGAAATTCTTGTGGGAAGACAGGCTCTCCTGATGCCTTCCTTGTACCGGACCTGCCAGCAGCAGACATGGATGCACAACAGCAGCATAGGACAGCACCCTAAAGCCCCATTTGGTTCATCTGTGGTTGACTGTCTATCTTAAATGACCGTGTCCTCATCTTCAGCTAACCTGTATTGGCCACAGTCCAAGCTAGATCTCAGGTATACAATCCCATTTGCAACCTGTAGTAAGACACCTTAGCCCTCATGCTGTTCTTTTCACTGCTAGCCTGCAGCTCCAAGAAAAAAAGAAAAATAAGAAGATATTTGGACTGATACTACTCTGCCCAGTCTGGAGAAGTGGAGTTTGCTGTCCATGTGAAAAGCAGTGTCATGCTACTAGTACACATGCCATCGCTTGAGAATCCCTTTGCTCACAGCAACCACCTGCAGCTCAGTGTCCAAATGTAACCATGTAACCACGATGCAGAAATAGCACTTTATGTCCTGAAATGAATAAGCCAACAGCCACTGGCCTAACTTGTGTTAGAAGTCATGGCAAGAAGTGGACAATAATGCTCTTATGAAAACACAGCTAACTGGACCTGTCCTCGAGGGTCACATCTGAAATGGAATCATTTTAAGGTCCAAAAGTTGGAAAAGTCTCAGCATTAAAAAAGCAAAACAATTCATGTTTATTCTGGATATTTTTAGACCAGTTTCCTAAGGAAACAAGGCTAACATGGTCACACGGTGTCTGTGTGTATGTGAATGCACACACAAAGTCCTTGCCTACCTGCACAATCCTCTCTCCTCAATGTTTTTTGAATATTTTGTCCAGTTTTGATCAAATGTGATGCAAAATCACAATCTTTGGGATAGAATATTTTAACATATTTTGTTCAAATTGTTCTCTGGCCAGAAGAAAGGGAACTCTGAGAGGGTCCCAAATAGAGCTTAGCTGAAAAGTTCATTCATCACTAGACACCAGAGAAGTCACACAGGAGGAAAGTGGACAGAAACCAACTTTTCCAAGTCTCTGTTACCTTAAAAAAGGCAAAAGAAAAGACAAGCTGAGGGCACCAGGTAAAGACAAGCTTTCCCTTCAAATGAACTAAGATGGGTCCGTCACTCAGTCCCACTGGCTGGGCAGAGAATGGGGTGAGCAAGAAACCCATCTGGGAATGAAGCATGGGAAGAGTCAGGCCTGACTGAGGGGCTGTGTGTGTTGTGTGTGTGTGTATTTGTGTGAAAAAGGAAATCAACATGAAAAGTCCATAGGTAAATCAGAAGGTATCTGTGGTCAGGCATGCCTGGAAGGGGAGGAGAGGAAGCACTGCAGGCAAAAGCTGATGCTGGAAGAACACAATCATGTATGTTAAGAGCTGAGACCCCAAAATCTCTGTGAATGAAAACACAACCAGTTTACAGCCCTGGGTGTGCATGCCAGCACGTCTCATCTCCATCTCTGTTAGCCTGGAGGCCACAGTGCTTTTGAAACAACACCAGTTTGGCCAAGGCTTTGCACCCTGTCCTTCTGTATGACACCTCTAGTTTGGTGAGTGGGGCTAAGGACCTCCACCTGGACCCCCAGCTTCCTGCACTTGTCACAGTTGCTTCCTTGCAGCATCTCCTCAATCCCAACACCAGGTCTGTGGATATTTTGTCATGGTTGGAAGGGAAAGAGACAGCACAAGTAAACAAGGAAATGTCACAGAAGGCCATCGAAACTCAGCTGTGGGAGGGAGAGACTGCTGCAAAACAAAACCTGTCCTCAACACAGACAGCGTCCCCAAGCCCTGCTCATATGGCAGCTAATCAAGTACACCAAGTCTTCTTTGTTTGGCACTCTGTGTTCAGCAGAAAAAGCCTGCTTACATTTCCTCAGCCCATCCCTTCACTGACAGATGTTTGCTTCTTTAGCACTCACTTGATTGGTTGCAAAAAAAAAAAAAAAAAACAACCCACAATTCTTTGGGAGCAGACAAAACTAAGGGACGGGCATCAGCTGGGTCAGGCAGAGCACTGAGCTGGAAAATACACTCTGCCTTATTCCTGTCACAAGATATCCAGATACCCAGGACATGATGCAAAACAGACACTTCTCCAGCAAGCTTTGGAGGAAAAGGAAGGGTTAAATCTGGGTTCCAGCCATCCACCTCCTCATGGAGTGGCTTTGAACCACCTTCAGGTGGGACCAGCCTCCTCCAGATGGCTGTGTGGGGGATCAAGATGACTCAGCTCCCAGTGTCAGCACCTCAGGTGCCCTCATGGACCAGGATGAGTGTAAGTAGTCCTCACCTCCTGTAAAAGCTGGTTAAGTGAAGAAATTAATTTTTTCACAAACACATACCGAAAACCCCCCAAAAAAAACCCCACCATTCATTCGTGTTCTTTTTTTGCGGGGAGCGTAAGATACCTGAGGTGGGAGACCACCAAACTGCAGCTGTTTCATTTGTGCCTTCAACAATGTGGTAGAAAGAAAAGCTAGCCTGAAGGGCACCTGGGACGACTATCAAAGAGCTGAGTTTGTGTATCTTTGCACCCATGTGCTTGTGTAGAAAGACTAAAAATGTCAGGAGCCTCATGCCTGTTAGAGCAACTCTGCATTGATCTCTCAGCTGCTCAAGAGCCAGGTTCGCCTTGGAGGCAGCTGGGAGAGCACTCCTCCACTGTGCTGGTAGTTCTGGGGGTCTGCCATTATACCATAGCCTGGGAAGAGGCTGAGCTCTACTCTGCTGTGTGAGCTCCAGGTAGCCGCCACAATCATCACAGAGCTGCCTTAAGGCTTTACAAAGAAAGAACAAGGACTAAACCAGCACAGAAACAGGTCCAAGCTAAAGGGACTGAGGATGTTCCATCCTTTGGAAAGGAGGGGAGAGGGAGGGGAAGAAAAAGAAGCTGTAAATCAAACTCTACCACTTCAAGCAGGTACGACTAACCCGCAAGCGCCTTCTTTTCCTCACTAGGCCAAGCACTTAGGTCAACCCCCTGGGTCACATTTGGGATTGCTACAGGAAGAGCTGACTCAGATGACATCTTGCACAGGGATGCCCCTAGCAAAGAGGGATAAGCATGCATGGTGAGCAATTGGATGATCATGCACACAAATCACTGGGGAGATGAGTCCGGCACAGGGGTAATGCAGCAAGAGCTGTGGATGCACACGAGAACCTGGAGGGAAAGTGCAATGTGCAGTCATCAATAAAAAGAAGGGGGAAGGAGAGGAGGGGGAGCACTTGTGATCCTCTGTGGAAAAAGAAGGCAGGCAGTGATGCCTTTTTGCTGGTGCTAAAATCACAAGCCAGACACAGTTAGGTGATAAAAAGGGATTACCTTTACCAGGATCCTTAGGTGCAAAATTCGCCAGGTGGAAAATGCCAAAGATGGACCCGTAGCATAACGGATACATTATTTTTATTTGTTTAGCAAATTGGCATATCTGACAGAAATCCCCACTTAGAGACATCAGTGGGGAGGTAATTCCTTCCCAGTTCAGCCTTCTTTCAATTCCCTCTCTTTTAGATAAGAACTTTACTTTATGAAAATGTGTCTCAGACAGCTAGTTTCAACCTTGACTTCCCCAAGAATCTAACCTTGGACCTCCAGCTTGGAGTTGCTAGGGAATTCAGTTTATCTTTCTGTCTGAGTAGGTAAAATGCTCCCTATAAATACTATGATAGTCTAAGAGCTACAAATATGTATGTAAAGAATATAGGAATATAATAAAAGAATATAAAATTTTAAAAAAGGCAAAAATCAATTTGGCATCAGCAATGGTGAGGGCGCATGAATGAGAGAGTCTTCAATGAAAGGTGAATCACCAGAAAAAGTTGTATATGTGGGGCAGTGAAAAGGAAGACCGTGAATTGAATTTCAAGGGGGAAAGTGTTAGAATTGCTGCCTGCAGTGAAATGGCAAACACCTACAAAAACTCAAATTAAAAAAAAAAAAAAGCTAGAAAATCCAGAGATAGAGTTTCCTCTGACTACACACAAGGAAGCTTTACTTCCAATTGACTTGCTGCTGTGCTTATCTCTCAGCAGTAAAATGCATTCACCCATCCCAAGCTCTCAAAAAACCCTAGTGCAGTAATAATTACAAAACCACAAGCTTACATCCTCTGAAGGACATTATGCGTATGATGAAAGCTGCAAAGAACCTTTGTCAGGCTGTGCCTAAAGAAAGAAGGGGTGGAAAATGAAGTGCTTACAGACATAAGAGAATAGGAAAAAAACCCAAAAAAATAAATGCAGGGAAGGGACAAAAAAAAAAGGAAATAAAACAAAACCAGAGGAATAACTGTTCATCTGGGACTTGTTAAATGCTACATGGCAGGCAGGGAATACTGATAGGTTGCTTCACTGTATTTGGTACCACACTTTCAATATTCTTCCAGACTGATAACGTTTCCTTATCTGAAGGAAAAGGCACCTTTAGTGTTGCTGAGGTGCTTGACTCGAACAACCCTACTGCAGGTGAGAGAGCAGCAGCTGCTGGGCTTGCTGGGCTTGCCAGCCTGCCAGCAGGACATCCTCTGGGCTCCTGGCTTTTTTCTTCCTTCCCTTCCTCCCTCTCTCCTTCTCCAATCAGACTAAATGAAATGGAGCTATTTGTGGGTTTAGAAGTGGCAACAGTTCAGCCCGCTCCATCCCCAGGTGCCAAAGGGTTGAAACAAGAGAAAACTCTTACAGAACATTTGTGCACTTTCCAACTGCCACACAAGCAGCCAAAGAAACAGCTCAGGCTGTGATTCAACTTCTGAGCAGCCCCAGGAAAGGGGTTAGGAAACTACCCTTACTCGTTTTTTTTAAGTAAGGGAAGCCGATGTGAAACTTGGCATGGTCTGGACTTAAAAGAAACCCCAAAAGTTGTTGCGTTGCAGCCAGGCATTCAAGCCAGCAGAGCAGAGGTTCCCAATACTGATATTTTCTCATCCCCTGCCTCCCTCCCCACTCCGGGGCACCAGCAGCTGCACCCAGCAAGATCCTCACCTGAATTCCCTCCCCTCCTATTCAGGATCGCATAACATCCCTGGGGCGATTGCTCACACGGAAAAGCAACATGAGGAAAGTATTTAATGCATGTTTATGTCTTTTAATATAGTGTAGCAGCTGGAATCAAAGGCAAAAACCCTGGGCCTCAGCACATGAGCATCGTGGCTCTCCACAGAGTCCCCTTCTAATCACTGCTGCTCTCTGGACCACAGCTTTAGAAATAAAGCACTAACCCCTATTGCCTAATTAGCAGAGCAGTGTAAAGCTTAGAAACCGGCATATCTTCTTCCTCCCTAAGTGGCCACTGAATAAATGCTATATCCCCAGTTCACAGTCCCTTTTTACATTGCTGGCATTACCAGTCCTTTGTGTACCCACATGCTGTTACTTAAATTGCTTCCATGTTTTCATTACTTGCTCTCTGTGCTGTGTGTATTGAAACTCCTGCAAGAATGCTGAAGTGGTATTTCAAAGCACTGGGGACTGCTGGAGATGTAGCTGGAAATATTATGCAACAAGCTAAGGGGATTTTTCAAGTCCTGATAGAGTTTGCACTTCCTCAGGGGAAAAATAAATTTGGGTGCTACTCCGTGATGTGCAGGACAACCACTCCCACCCACCAGAGGCACAAGAATGGCACTTGCAGCTCAGTGTGTGTGTATTCTCTGCATCCACAAGCAAGGTGGTAAACCCAAATAATGCTCCCATATGCAAGGTAAACGTGTACATTGGGCCAAACTCTCCTGGCAAAAATCCCTAAAGGACAGTGGATTGATGCCAGCTGAAGGTCTGTCCCACTCTTTAAATGTGTTGTTCCCTCCTTCTGCTGCCAGGAGCTGCTTTTCTGGAGATTGTGCTGATTAAAGCAACAGGCAATCAAAACAGCCTAAGACTGAAATTTCAAAACCGCCAAAACAATTTAAATGTGTCAAATCACTTTTTTTTCCCTACAACCATTACTGCAGCTCTCAATGGTTCTGCAAGAAAATGCAGAGGGCTTCTGCATGCTCTGCTCTTCCAGGAAAACACACAGACCAGAGAGCTACATAGCCATGCAAATTTCAACTTGCTGTTTCCTCCTAGTTATCTTCCCCCCCAAAATTTCTGTACCCACCACAAGACAGTTTTTGGCCACAGAAGGAATCACTCTGCCAGCACCAGAAATTTTCTCCCCCTCTCTCCCAGCCTCCCTTTCTGCAGTGCCTTTGATCACCCCTTGATGCGAGATGTTCACAGCCTGGAACCCCACGAGCCGAGGGGCAGGCGTGTGTACAATCCCCCCGGCTGCAGGGACACAAGTTATTCCCCATCCTGGGGGTGCAGGCTGCTGGTCTCCAGGCATCAGGCACACCCCTTGCGATCACAGCTCTGGGGTCTTCCAGACCCCTGCCGGGGACATCTCTGCCGCAGCTGCGGCTCAGCAGCTGCCGCGCGGCAGCCGTTGGGTGTTATGCTAATGGTGCACCGGGGCAGCAGCCTTCTCCCCATCTGCTCAGAGCACCCACCTGCTGGGTGCTGAGGTTTTTTTGTTTGTTTTAATGGCCAGATTAGACCAGTGTTGACCCAAAGCGCTCCCAGCTTGAGAACAGGGTGTGTGTGAGCACAGCCCCAGCCAGCTCGGACTTCGCAACGCAGGTGCAAGCTGGATGCAGCCGTGTCTGAGCCGTGGTCTGTTTCTTTCAGACTCCTTATCCTCCTGCAATAAAGTCATCACCCTGAGCATAACCATGCTACAAGGTGTTTTTTTAGAACTATTGTTCCCACTGGGTTTGTTTGGTTTTTGTTTGGGGATTTTCTTGTGCATAACTTCCTTATGCTTAGCTTTATTTATTCAACCTTTTGGATGACCACACAAAAGAACACACCTTCCATGACCATCAGACTCAGTGATACATAGAAATGAGGGCTCTGATTTTGTGCAGTCAAATTCTCCACAGCCCATGCATGGTAAGTAGGGGTTTGCAGTTCTTTTTTTCCCCTCTACATTGCTATGGAAGGATTGCTTGTGACATCTTTGCTGTCACTGAGCATAGTCTCATAAAACTGCTGCTTCCCCTGAGACCTCGACAAACATTCAGGGAGGACAGGAAAGTGGAAATTAGACATTGCTTGGTGCTAAGAAGGCAGCTCATCCTTTTCAATAGGTGGGAAATTCTGTTCTCAAAGTGTTACAGGGCCAAACCTCTGCTGTGTTAAAAAAGAGCTACCTCTTTCATGCCCATACACTACATCATTTAAAAGATTAAGAGAAAAAAAATCCCCTTGAATTGTTTTTTTTTTTAGTTTGTTTTCACGTTCTGCTTGTAAGAAAAGTACTCCAAAAGTGAGTGATGTTAATCTCCCTGAGCTCTGCCTTGAGTCAATGAGAAATATCAATGCTTAAAAAAGTGATTTTGAGTCATGACAGTTTTGGTCTATGTCAGTCTGCCAAGGAGGATTTCTCCAGGAAGAGGTGGAGGAGAATTTCTCCCGGCAATTAGTCTTCTCAAGGCTTCACATAGCCCTTTGAGCTCCCATCCCATGTGTAAGGTCTGGGAGAAGAAGGATCAAAGCTGCATGAGCAGGAAAACCAAGCCATGACCCAAGCCATAATCAGAGGGTGCCTAAATCCCAGATCAATTTGTCCAGGTTTTGGAGACACTTGTGCATCTTTTATCAAGACTGGGTTCTGTCTGAACTCATCATGAAACCTATGTGTTACTAAGGAGGCAGAGGTGAAGTATTTTTACTATGACCTGACCAGACATACTTGGCTACTGCTTAGGACAGAAAATATCACCAATCCAAAAATTTGTATCCCCAGCAGTGCTGCATAATAAACTAAATTTGATTTATGTACTAAGTGTAGGCGACACTACAGAAAAATCAAGCCAACATCAAATCAAAAGGGTGCTCCTGAAAACAGCTCATATGAAGAAAGGATTTTCTTTCTTTTTTCATCCCTGAGAAAAGTGAAAAAATAAAAAAAAAAGTTCAATTTTTATCCAGACCTAAAGTACCAAACATTTCTCTGCAGAAGGATATTTCAAGAAAATGATATGCATCTCAAAGAAAATGAGACTTATAATGGAAGTATTTTGTGTAGCATAACTATAGTGCTACTCACACAATGCTGTAATCAAGAATAATGGAACCCATCACCCAGAGTACAGGAATGAATTCAATTGTTCACCATGCACATACCTCTATTTTAAAAATGCAGTTGAAGGCTTTAACTGCCAAAAGGCTTGAGCATTAGTGCTCAGGCACAAAGCAGTTTAGAAGTGGGCTCCTTCATTTCTCACTCATGTAATCATTAATCTCAAAACTCAATTACATACAAAAATAGAAGAAGCCTGGTTGAACTTTTGATCTCTTCTGAATTGGTTCATCTGAAGGATAGTTCAAGATCACTCCCGATGCATACGTGGCAGTGCAGGATGATACTTTGGCTGCTCCAAGGCCAAGTCTTGCAAAGGCTATACCTTGGACACAAATTGTTTGAGAAGATTCATTCCTTCCCTCTCCCTCTCCTTCTGGAATTATGTAAAAGAATGGGACCTACCTTCTTTTTGGAGTGTGACCTGTCCTCCTCTTTAGTTGTTTTGCTATTTTTCCCAGTTCTGGAAAGTTTCTGTTCCCCAGACTGCTTGATGGTGATTTTGATCTCGGGAGGGCAAATATAGTTCTCCAAGTTCTTTGGGGGCTTCTTTGCTCTCTTGGTGGTCTGGATCTTTAGTTTTAAACTCCCCTCCGTGAAGTTAGCCTCCTTGATGGAAAACTCCTGCTCCTCCAGGCCATCTCCCGCCACCCATTTCTCGCTGTCCGCATTGGAAGTGGAATCCACGTCTCTTCCGGAACCCAGCTCATCCTCTTCCTCAGGCTCCAGCCTCTCGCTGCTCACCGGGATCCCTTTCCCCGCGCCCGACGAAGACAGCATCGTCTCCCCTGCACAGCCCGAGACAGGCGAAGCCTTCGTGGAGGTGACGGCAGCTGGCAGAAAGTCTGCCTCACCTCCCCTTTGCCGTGAGCTGCTCAAAGTCTCTCTGGGCTCCATGGCAATATCTCAACGCCCTGGAGTTTGGTTGGTGGGAAGGGGAGTACAGAAGGGGATGAGGGAAGCAAGGGCGGATATGATCCCAGGGAGCGAATGGCAACTGTCCACCAAATTCAATGTCCCGGTCACCCAGAGGCTGCAAGATGCTCAGAAGAGACCAAATGTGCCACTGTGGAAAGAAAGGAAAAAAAAAAAAGAAAAAAAAAGAGGAAGTTAGCGCATGCACACATACATCAAATCAGCGTGGAGATGTTTGAAACAGGGCACAGGGCACACTCAGGCTTCCCCTGCAGTATTTCAAGGGCTTTCCTTGGAGAAAGTGGGAACCAAGGCTCACCAGCATTTCTGAGGGCTGGATCTGACATTGCAAAGCAATGAACAATTGCCATGTCTGTTGTTAAATTGATGACAATGGATATATATTTTTAAAAAGCCAACCAAACAAAAAACAAACCAAACACCCAAACTGTTGTCTCAATGCAAACATCTTCAACTCGACTGATGCAATAAATGAGGGGACAGCCAGCTCTCCACATCCATGAACCTCCTCATTACCTCAATGTGCTCACTGCCACAGGGTTTCCAGCAGGGGAAAAAAGTAAACTCAGATACCTGCCTTGAGTTAAACAATAACCCAGTGATCAGAGCGCAGAAAACATGGTGATGCCCTCTGAATCAGCAGCAGAGTTTCAAACTCCCTGTTTCCTCACTTCCCAGGTGAGAGAGAGAGGCATACCCTTGGCTGCCAGCTATTCTGAGGGTAATCCTGCTTTGGATGGAAAATTCATTAGAGACCAACTGCAGCCCAAGATGCTCTATGGGGTACTGGAATTGCAGGAGGATCCACCTGGGCTTCTTTCAGGGCATATCAGTGTCCCAAGCACTGAGATGCATGGAGAAAAGCTAAATTCAAGGTTTTCCAGAGTTCTTTATGCCCTCATTCCACTGTTCTGTGGAAGAGCCTTGGCTGGATGATGCACAGACTGTGCTCTCAACCTTGAAAATTTTATCTTTCTTTAGAACATCAGAGATGGAACCCTTTGAGATAAAAACACTCCTGCTTGGTACCTTACAAAGCCTCAGTTAAAGAGAGAAGCTGTGGATGTTCAATTGACACAAAAGTTGTGTCACCCAAGGAATTCTTGTTATAAGTAATACTTATGGTGTTTTTAAAAGGTATTGAGGTGCTTTCATGCACCCTCCCTAAAACTCTCCTATTGCCACCCCACACACACCCCTCACAGCGAGCCAATTTCAGCCACAAGATCAGCATAAGAATCCACAAAAAAGTGTAAGTCTACAAAATTAGCAGAGAGAAATAAATATATTTTCTGCTACTTAAGGAGAAACAACGAGTAGCCATTCTGGCAAATGGAGAAGGAAACAGGAAGGCATTGCCAGGAGTAGGTGCTGGGAGCTCAGACTGGCTCTTTCAGGAGTAGCTCCCTGCTAGATTAGCTCAGCTACACTTGACCAACTGCCATCAAGATCTGAGCACAGCCAGGGATTTCCCAGGTCATTCTTGGCAGCGATATGCCACAGAGAAAAAAAATAAAAAATTATCTTGCAACCTATCACCAAATCAGAACAAGTATGCCAGTGTACACTACTGTAAAGCACAGGTCACCTAGAAGAAACACATGTCCTTGTACCACTGGCTTATTTTTGCTTTTTAAAGGTACCTTGCAGGGGCTTGAAATTCAGCAAGAAGTAATAACAAGTGCCTTTTTTAGTTATAGGTCCACATTTTCACTGGAGTGTGGCCGTGTGTTGCTTTTCTGACTTGGGCATGTATGGCTACTAGTGGAAAGTCCTAAGTGTTCTACAGTTCCATGAAGTGACTCGGGGACCTCCACCCAGGTCCCAGCAGACACAAATTCAAATAAAGTTCCCAGAAATAGCACAAGCTGACAACCCAAGCAGAAAGAAAAAAAAAGAAGAAAAAAAAAAACCAACTTGGATTTGCCATCTGGCCTTAGGGATGGTTTCCGTAGCTCACAGGAGATAGAAATGCACCACAAAAACACTTATACTTGTATTGCACATCTCCTGGCAGTAGTGGAGAGACTCATTTCCCAGAGCTGATCCTCCTGTGAGATGATCTTGAGGAACTAACAGAGTCTCATGCCTGCCTGCCCTGACTCACCCTGTGGTCAGCAAGTCTCTCTAGTTCACCTCTGGGAAACAAGGATCACATTTACATCCTTCAAACTCATTGTAGAGTGGGTTAGTTAATGCCCTTACAAAATGCCATACATTTTGAACCCAAACCATGTGGTAGTTGCTAATTACTAACACAATTAGTACATGAAAGCCACCTGGTTGCAAGGAGCTGCTCCACCTAATTGACTGACTTTGCACTTTGCCTCTCCTTGTGCTTGTGGAGGTGATGGGAGTCAGAGACACCTTCCTCTCTTCCAACCGGCCCAATCAAGAAAAAGAAAAAAGAAAAAAAAAAAAGTCTTATTTATCTGCCGTTTTACATTGTTAATCTACACGGAGAGGGACACAATGTACACACTCTCCTGGGCTGCAACACAAACACAAGGTGGTAAAAGCTCGGCGGTGCTGCATTCCAGGGAGTTACTGCTCTGGTATGCACGCATGTACAATGGGCACTGTGTGCCGGCCTCCGCCCACAGGTTTTTAACCTCTCTCACTGCTGGCTGCAGAGAGCAGGCTCTGGAGCAGCTCAGCAGGATGAACCTGCAGCCACCAAGGGTGCAAGGAAGGGACA
Organism: Fringilla coelebs; assembly: GCF_963513975.1. Taxonomy (NCBI): domain Eukaryota; kingdom Metazoa; phylum Chordata; class Aves; order Passeriformes; family Fringillidae; genus Fringilla; species Fringilla coelebs. The sequence continues at coordinate 3,607,827 of NC_140031.1, forward strand.
GCTGCCACTGCCTTTGTGAACCAACCCTCTTGGGACCCTCACCTGAACGGGAGCTTAAATGCAGCTCGTGGCTCCAGGACAGGAAGAGTCATTCAGGTTTTGAGGCATTGGGTAATGTTTTATGGAGGGTGAATAAAAAGCCAGGTTTCTGCTCCAAAGTCTGGTTGTGGGACCCAAATGCTGGGTCCTAATGTCCAAATACTTATCCATGCTTGGCTGTGTGCCTCCAGCTCAGCATAAACAAGCAACAGATAAATAAAGTCATATCATTACACCCATGTCAGAGGAATTCGTGCCAAATCCACCTTAAAACCCAACTTGAAAATATTGGCCTCCTGTCTGCCAAGAGTCTGCAGATGATATCACCAGACCCACAGGTAGCAACAAATAACCCTGCACTCAAGTGCTACACCCAGCATTAACTGGGTCATTGTTCTAGATATCTCCTTACTCTCCTTCAGGGTTAATAGTTAAATGACTTGGGTGCAGGGACATCATACTCGTCTTTCTAGTTTGGGCAGGCTACCTGTGCTTTGACTAATTAGAAACCTCACTTCAGGCCTCTGAATGTATAACCTCTACTGGAAACCTCCCCTCTCCAGAGTGCCTGTGAGCAGAATCATAAAATGGTTTGTGTCAGAAGGGACTCTAAAGCTCATCTCGTTCCATCCCCCTGCCATGGGCAGGGACACCTTCCACTATCCCAGGTTGCTCCAAGCCCCATCCAACCTGGCCTTGAACACTTCCAGGGATGGGGCAGCCACCTGCCACGACTTCACCACCCTCACAGGGAACAATTTCTTCCCAATATCCAATTTAAACTAACTCTCTGTTGGTTTAAAGCCATTCCTCCTTGTCCTGTTGTTGGAAGAGCTCTATTTCTATTTTAAGTACCTAGGACATGAGGTATGTCTGAATTTCTAAGTGCTGACCCAAGCTATCGTTCCAGACCTCCAATGATCACCAGCATCAAGTCCTGTTCAATAATCAGCTACAGAGGCATTTTACCTTCCAAATTAAGCTCACTGAGGAAAGCGTTGCTGCTGGCAGGCTTCCTGCAGTCAAGTTAAATTTGAGGAGGATAATTCACAGGTGAATGACAATAAATTTCACAGAAGTTGGCATTAGCTCTTAATTAGGGAGAGATTCACACTTCCTCTGATAAGTACTGAGAAATAATCAAATGTCTGCTTGCTCAGCCTTGTTACCAGTGCACAAGTTTCTTATCAGCTCCTCTGGGCACCTCAAACACTCTTATGGAGGCAAAGACCTTCAAACACAAACCCCCTATGTGGGTCATACTGGATGTCTCCTATTAGGGATTCTGAATATGCTCCCTTGTTCTACCTCAGGCAACCTGGTGCTTGTGAGTATTCAGATGGCCCAACTATAAAGTGAATAAAGTGAAAATTTGCCAAGGACAAAAACAGAGGTACAGCCAATAGGAGGGAGGCGAAACCCACCTACTTGGGATTCTCTATGAAATGAAAGTGGTCTTAATACTTGGCACAGCTTTTGCCTTAAGCTTGGACTCAATGATCTTGGAGGTCTTTTCCAGTGCTAGTGGTTCTATGATTCTGTGATTCTAAGTGTGACAGTAACCACATTAGGAGCAAGCAAACACTGTTTTGACTCATGCAAGCAAGGCAGGCTCAGCTGCCCAGTATTTCTGCAGTTACTCTGAACTGCTCAAGCGCTTGGAAGACCAGCAAGGAGGCAGGAGCAATATTAAGAGGTGCTGTCCAAATCCCTTCTACACTAATACCACTGTAAGTACTGAGGCCGCTTCAGTTTCATTCATAGGGTCCAAAATGAATGGGTGAAAAAGAAAAAAAGTCTGTAACAGGTTCAAGTCAGTGGAAACTAAAGCACAAGTCTGAGGCTTATGGGGGATGCAAAGGGGAGGTCACAACTTTTCAAACTCTATCAGGTTGCCTATCAGGTTGCCTTTGGATCTTCCATGCTTCCATGGGACATTGCATTAAATCCCTAATCTCTGCAAAATATCAGGAATCCTGGAACCTTCTTTACATTCAATCCTTCTAAAACCGTTCACCACAAAGCACTGGAGACTATGCAGTGGTTTTTAATGATGAGATTTCACCTTTCACTCCAAAGACTCCCAGGTTGCTTCCATGGTCATGTATGACACCGTGGAAATGCAGCTGCCTCTGGGCCAGAAGCCAGTGGACAGCCTGTGTTACAGCCAAGGGCAAGTTTTGGTCAGAAACCTGCTTTTATGAGCAGTGTCTGTGAAACTTCAGAATTTGTCATGGGTCTTAAAAACCCAACATCCCGGCATGTGACAAGCTGCACTGAACCCAGTTAACCCATACTGGAGTACAAAAATGGCCCAGCCTCTTCCTTCACTATTGTTTTGCAAAAAGAAATCAGAATTTCATGCTTGGTTGTGGTCTCTGTCCATGCACTGCCAGATAGCCAGCAGCATGACTTTGATGCTGATCAGGAATAGGCATCTGATCACACTTCTGTGGAACGGGTAAGCGCACAACATGAGGCTTAAAATTTTCTTTGTGGTGGCTTAAAGTCAGTTCCAGAGGATGGGAAAACTTGTAAGCCAGACTGGTGCAGACAAGTGACATAACATGATACAATACAAAGTCTTCTGGGATAAAATTAAATCACTGCAAAATTTTTTTTTTTTTTTAGCAAATTTGAACCGGTATGAGTTTATACTGGATCAGTATCATGTACCAGTACTGTATTTAATCCGCAGCTCAGAGCCCTGGAGCTAGATTTATGGGAGCTTTGGACCACAGCCTCTCATGCTTCCTGAGGGCATGATCCTCTGAGAGAACAACCCAACTTTGGCAGGGAGTGCAAATAATTACTGTGGCAGTTATTTTCTGTCCACGTTATGGATCACGTAGGAAACACAGTCTCCCTGTCACCTGCCTTGTGTCCATCTAACTAAGGTATGTAATTCATTAATAGGGTGAATTAGAAGAAGAAATGTGATTACTCTTCACATGGTCCCTCTGCCTCCAACTCTGCTTTTGTTCAAATCCTTCTAATTCTGCCTCTGATTTTGCATGGATTACATGAGGACTTTGTACAGAGGGACAGGATGCAAGCTGTCCCAGATGTGGGTTATCCACATGGAAAGAAGCAAGAGTTAATGGCCAGAAATATACTCTTCCCTTGTTTCCATCAGATTGTGCTGAGTCCAAGAGCTACCATCCTTCTGCACCTCCCGAGCGACACTGACTGATGGCTGTGCCTCAGTGTGCCCAAGTATGGCAAAGGGAGCCAGGAAAAGTCACACTGGAGGGAAAAAGATGTGGTAAAACAAATATCTGTCACAGCCAGATGAAGCTGCAAACATCCTGCCTGAGACAAAGAGGCAGAAATAAATGAAAATCCAAGCAACACCTGTAATTACAGAGGCATGTAAGTGTGCACATGACGCACACACACACGCACACACATACACACACATACCCACACACGGATCTGTCTTCTCAACATAGACACATTTAAAGTAGATTATGGAATCATATCTGAATCCATAATTAGGTTTGAGACTTTATAATTAGATCAGATAGTCACCTTTCTATGTAAGTAACTATCATACAGGGCTTGCAGGAGGACCAGCTGAATGATTAAACTGGCATGGCCATAAATCACAAGGACAATAAAAGCAATACTGCCCAAGGTACAGATGTGGCCAGTGTAGCAAAGCACCCATCTGCAGGAGCAGGAGAGCTGCCCATCATGCTGCCCAAGGGCTTTTACAAACTCCTGCCTGAGAAAACTACCAAGGTTTTGTAAATCTACTCACTCATTATCTAAAGCTGTATCAGAGTGTTGGGAAAGGGAGAGCAGTCATCAGACCTGTGAACACCTTCTCACAGAGGCCGGTCTCTAAAATGATCAAACTCCTCACATTTGTTCCCACAGAGGTAGGCAACAAAAATTTGGTTTGTGTTGGAAGGGACCTTAACAACCATCTTTTTCCAGCCCCTTGCCATGGGCAGGAACACTTTCCACTAGACCAGGTTGCTCCAACCCTAAGTCCAACCTGGTCTGGAACACTTCCAGGCATTTACAACTTCTCTAGGAAATCAAGGGTAGTGTTTGATCCTAATGACATCTATAGCTAGCATGTGGGTTTTGCCCATTTTTCTTGTGAACATCAGGCCTCCAGGACACTGAAAAGCAGAAGGAGATGCCAGCTGTGCCTCAGCTCATTACAACACAAAAAGTCAAGCTGTCAAATTTGCCCAAGTCAGATCAACACCAGGTTGCTGAGCTCCCAGACCAATCATCATCATGTACAATCAGAGGTGACTCCTGGGATGACCCAGGAGACCACCATGAACACTCTGCTGGATGCAGCTGAGTGTGTGCCACTGCAAGGATAAAACTTATTCCATTAACAACAGCCATAAAACTCTTTGGGAGGAAGTGTCAATGTGCACAGAAGGGGACTTAAATACTATGTTCCAGCCAGCTCCTGCCAAGCACACCATCCTGGAGGTAGCAGCAGCTACTCCAGGCTACAAATGGAAAGTTTTATGGGTATTTAGGGAAAGGTTATTGGCACAGAGATCAGCCACAGAAAGCAAACCCCTGTACAATTCCATCATCTGTGTTACCAAACTTTCCTAGATTGACTCTGCTCTTGGAGAGCTGCCATCTTACACAGTAGCCTTCTTCTAACACCGTCATGGCAGGGCAACAATCTCTTCTTCTCTGATCAAACATTTCCCTCTGCACCACGAAATGTGTGGAAAATTATTTCTCTGCATGAATCATTAATGAGAGGGTTTTTTTATTTACTGCTGCTGCCACAGAACTCCTTCTTTCACCTTTTTTTTTCCCCTTCTCCATTATTTCATTTTTGCTTGCTCATGTGCCAAATAGCCCAGCTTCCTCTTCCTCTGGGAAAAACAAAGAAATAAATAAAATCTAACAACACTTCTGATAGGGAATGCACCATGTCTTGGCTCAGCATCCATTCTCAGAGCCGTAAGTGATGGCACAAGGAGGACCTAAAAGGCTTCAGTCCAGGATCTATCCCGTGCCCAGTTTGGAGTCTGTACAAACAACACATCCCATGTTATTCCATTCCACAAGCTTCAAATGATGCTGGGAGTAAGAAAGTTTGGATTTTGTCCATCCAGGACACTGCACTGTGTGTTTCCATGCTGAGTAAGCAGTGGTGTCTTGCTTGGTGCTGTATAATACACCAAGCATCCCCAACATCAAGAGGGGGCTTTGAGAAAAAGAGGTGTCTAAAGAGCATACAAGAAGAATAGCAATAATTTGGGGTATCTAAAGAAAAGCATTGGGAGTGCTTTGTCCTGCAGAGTACATCAGTTTTTTTGGGGAAAGAGAGTGTCAGGGTCAGAAATACAAGAAATTCCCTTAAAGCCTCATAGATAGAAGAAGACAAAGACGAAGAAGATGATGAAGAAGACAACAAAGAAGAAGAAGATGAAGAAGACAAAGAAGGCAAAGGAGAAGAAGGAGAAAAGAAGAAGGCAAAGAAGAAGGAGAAGAAGGAGAAGGAGAAGAAGGAGAAAAATCAGGAGGCAAAAAGGCAAAAGCAGCACAGGACACAAGTGGATGCAGCTGGATGCACGCGGGACAAAGAGCAGCCCACAATGCTGGGACACTGATATCAAGAGGCACAAAAACATTAGTTGGAAGCATGCTGATGGGAAGACCTGAGGCCAAGAATAAAGGCAAGATAACTGACAGCTGCTGTGGGCAAAGAGAAGGAGCACCTTTGCCTCTAATGAGGATGAAGAGGAAGTGGTTACAGAAGTGCTGTGTGAAGTTGAGTCAGAAGGAGATGAAAGCCTGCTGAGATGATGACAGGCCTGAAAGGCCTCTCAGTTACTTTGCTGTGCTCTTTGCACACATTGGGCTCCCTCCAAGGCAGCACAGAGGGTTGGGAGCCCCAGATTCACCACTCAAATCCATATTGAAGCAGAACCAGCATTTTGGATTATCACTCCTATAGACTCACAGAATCATTCAGGTTGGAAAAGCCTTTTAAGATCATGGACTCCAACCATTCCTCCAGCACTGCTGAGGCCACCCCATGTCCCCAAGTGCCACATCCATGCATTTTTTTGATCACTTCATGCATGCTGACTTTAACACTTTCCAGGGCAGCCTGTTCTGATGGCTGATCAACCCTCCAGGCAACAATTTACTCTTGTTATCTAATCTAAACCTCCCCTGGAGCAAATGGAGACCATTTCCTCTCATTCTGTCACTTGTAATACTCACACTGACTCCAGGAGGATGCTAAAGGTTGGGATGGGATCAACACTTGGAGAGGAATCTAGTGTGGAGTCAGTCATGGGTACCACCTCTCTTCACCAATGAACCTTGGATTGCTGTCTCTTAATCCGAATCGTTCACTTAGCTCCCAACCAAACTAAGTTTGGTCTGTTGGCTGTGATGGGCCAAGAGAACCCTGAACTGAGGTGTCTGTGCTACTGCTCCCCATCTGGAGGTGGCTGTGGGTTTGAATACATTCTCAGTTCCCACCTAGAAGCATGCTGCAGCTTATTGTTATTTTATTTTTCACTCACACTGCTTTTTTTTTTTTCAAAGGTTTTCCTTGAGGACTTTGGGAGGTCTGTTTGCTGAGCTAAGGGTGAAGAAAATGTTCTGTCCTAAAAGCCACACCTAGAAGACAGCATGTTTCAAGACCAGATGTCTCTTCAATGCTGGTGATAGATGTGGAGGAGCAGGACTCACGCTCCTGTGAGTAACTCCTGTGACACAGAACTCTAATCTAATGTAACCAACATCAAAAAAGACATTTATCACTCCTATCCTATAGGATTTGTTGGGCCAGTGCCCTTCTCCTTAAGCCAACAGACTACAAGAATACCATTAACTTCAGGATGTCTACACTCCAATCTGTCATGGCATCAGGAACCATGGCCTCCAATTTTTGTCTCACTCAAACACCAAAAGATGACAGAGGCCATCAAGAAGCCCTACATCCATAAGATAGAGACTGCTGTCCTCTTTAAAAACATGCAGTTAAAAAGGGAAAGCGTTTCCTTTTTCCACTCTCACTTTTTTCTGAATCAATCGAAAACAAAACTGATTGCTAGAGAGGCTTACTCAACTTTTCAGGAAGAAAATTGTCATGAAACAGAGAGAAAGCATGCCATTTTTCAGCCTGTTAGTTGAAGATTTATGGAAAATACAAGGATGTGAATTTATGGGTTAATATTTTAAACTGATTTGCAACCTTAGGAACAATGGACATGTATAGTGACAGTCTGCCCAGATGCCTGCTGCAGCACTTTACATGTGTACAGTCCTGTTTGAACACTTACTGAACTCCCCCAGTTAAGCTTTGTGTCTCTGATCCCTTCTGAAAAAGAACTAAGGGATTCAGCAGAGAATTATTCCCAGTATAGAATTCTATTGAATCCCCACTATAGAGCTCCATAGGAAGGCTTTAGAGAGAGAGAAAAGAAAAAAAAAATAGGAAAGAAAAACTACAGGAAGGGTTTCCTTGTCTGGGAAACTAACAGGATTTGAGAGGAGTTCCAGTGAAACCCCACCACATTCTCCAAAGCCAAGGGTTTAGTGAGTCTTGAGGAGAGGTAGGCATTGGTCACAGCATCACCCCAGAATATGCTGGGTCTGGAAACACAGAGGGAAGTTAGGCCAGTGTCCGAGTCTTAGAAATCTCATCAGTAGGATATTCAGGATATGTGGGTTCTTATAGAGGGAAGACATGCCCATAACACCTTGACCTCTGGTTTGAGTATCATCATTTTCTCCCTTCCATCTTAAAACTGGCTTCTCCGTCTGCTAGAGTGCCAGGACAGAAAGAGAATGATTCATTGTATACATATATATCTCAGTTTAAAAGGTTAAGGCTAACAAAAATTTCAAAGTAACTTAAAACCTCAGCCTTCCAATCTTTAACCCATCTCTAATTTTGAGGTATTTGAATGAGTCCTGGGTTACCCCGTGCTTGCCTACCACACATTCTTCTGAAAAGATTTCCCAAGCACTGTTACTGGTTATACCATACTACAGTAAAGGAAGCTTTGCTCTCATTGCTGCCATCCTCACAGAGCCCTTGTCTGCCCAGGATTGCACAGCAACCCTTACTGAACCAGGAATTCACTCTTTCAGAGGCATTGAGAAGATGAGTAAGTCACCCCACGACAGCGTTTAGCCACGATCCCAGCTCCTCCCAATATATTGTCGAGCCAAGCCTTGGGCCACCTCATGCTCTGGTGTCCACCAGGGCAGGTCAGAGCCTTGTGACCTCACATTTGTGTGGAAATTGTCCTCCTCCTGCATGGCTTTTCCACACATTCATAGGGCACATCAGACTCAGCAGCCCTGCGCAGGAAAGGTAACTCATCCTCACCACCTGCACACCTCCTGTATTCCCTGAAAAACCCCTGTGCTGGATGGACAAGTACACAAGCCCCACCAGAGTGCCTACTCATGAGCAAGAGTAAACCTGGCCCAGGGATGTGTGAGCAGCACCAAGGTCCATATTCCCAGAGTATTTCCCTGGCCACCTTCTCCATTGGTCACCTGCTCTTCTTCAAAGTTTCTGCTTGCTCTTTTGAAGAGACATAAAAGACAGCAAAACCCTGAATGAAATAATGTCAGAAGGTTTCTTTTCATACCCAGCCATCCCAAACCTTACTGAAAAGCTCATCATTGTGTATGGACAATTTGTCCTCCAAAGTAAATCCAGCTCCAAAAGGGCAAAATAGCTCCTAACCCTGCTCTCTCTCAAGAGCTGATAAATAGAAATTAGCTACTTCCTTCACTCATTTCCTCAGTTCTGAAAGATTCTCTGACTGCTTTTATTCAATTTAAGAAATTATTTTGTCTTCCTTTATTCCCCCAGCTGTTTATTCCCTTAACTTTGTACTCTCTACAACCAGTCAAATGTGAAGTCAGAATCCAGGTGCCTGTTGCAGGGCTGTGCTTGGTCCCAGCATCCAGCAGACCTCTAAACAGGTCCAAAAATGCAATTAACTTTTGAAGGCACGTCAGGTGAAGCCTTCTCATCGGGAGGAGAAAGAAACAGTCTCCAGATGTTGCTAACCGCACACACTTGCAAAGTGATTTCATGTCTATATCAGAAGGAAAAAGGAGTCCCAATATCCAATGTTTGCAAATCGCTTTCAGATCTGACAGTCCCCCCAGGCTCAAACACTGCGTTGAGGGATTTTGAAGTCCACCTTTAATCAAGGTGACAATTTCCTAAAAGCGTAAGTCACTTTATTTCCTCAGCAAGAATAACGGGAAAGAGAGCTTTTTTTTCTATCAAGCTGGAAAGAGAGAAAGTAATGAGAACAGAGCCTACAATAGCAGCAAAACCAGTCCCAGCAGAAACCACAAGCCCTGCAGCAAAACACTGGGAACCTTCTCCACTAAGGTTCTCCCACAGAGTCTCACCTTCCCCTCTTTGGACTAGCTCTAAACTTTGTATTTACACTGCCCTAAGGTTTCCTGGACTTCCCAGCAAGGAGGCTAGACCTTACCATGGATTTCCTCTGTCTACATACTATTTTATAGGTCACCTATATTAGAAAAATAGTCCTGCCTGTGAGGGTGGTGAGGCCCTGGCACAGGTTTCCCAGAGAGGCTGTGGCTGTCCCATTCCTGGGGGAGTTCAAGGCCAGATTGGACAGGGCTTGGAGCAGCCTAGGATAGTGGAAGGTGTGGAATGAGATGGCAGGGGGTGGAATGAGATGATGCTTGTACCCCATTCCCACACAAATCACTCTATGATTCTATGATTTTTACACACAGATTTGCTGCCCTCATCACCAGGAGCATACTTAAGCACAGCACTTAAAGTCTAAAACCCTGCATGCCTGCATGCTATGGCAGGCAAAAATGGTGCTGCATGTTCTGAGCACGGCTTAAAATCTGTCCCTCCATGCTCCATGGAAAGCATTTTGGCAGTTATTAATTCTGCCTTTCAGCATTGTCACAGACCCACAGATCACAGATACTCCAGAGATGGGCAGTTAATGGGGAGCAAGGAAAACCGCCTCGGCCTATGGTTAAAGAAATCAGTCATCAGTTCACTGGGACATCTTTCATTTCCATCACAGCAATCTGCTGGATCCCAGAACTGTTTTTACGTGGTTCATTAGACAATAGCCTTTCTTACTACTAGTTAGGTCAAGAGTCAAACTTGCTGTGTAATTGCAAGTCTCAGGGCACAAGGCAAGAGTTTTTCAGTCCTGGAGGGTGTTGTCCAAAGGGGAAAGAAAACAGAAGGGAAAGATTATGTGTGAGCAATTGAGCCCTACTGGGAGGGAAAAAAAGTCACTGAAACTGGGATTAGGCAAATCTGGTAATGGAAAACAAGAGTCCTGTTGGTAAATTGGCACTTGCACCTAAGAGATGTGTGTGGTAGGGAAAAAGAGCTCAAAGGATGGGTCAAAAAAGAGCAGAAGAGGAGATTAAGCAGCATCTGAAGCCAAAATATTATGGTTGCACCTTTTTGAGCATTTAATTCCTTGAGTTAATTAAGCACACAGCAATAGCAGTTGTTAAACAAGAACAGTTCCCAACTTGATCAAAGTACAATATTATTGAAAACAATACCGAGCAGCCTCAGTAGAGAAACCAGTATATATCAAATCAAGCTAAATAACTCATTTATGATCATTATTAATATTAAATCATGGCCACCGTTTCTTTTGTTTGCCAAAAACCGACATAGTTTATGGCTCTGCACAAACCTAACACACCATTTTATAGCATTTCAAAAAGTGCGTCCTCCTAAAATGATAATGTGTTAATAATCTATGCTGGGCTTTTTGGCAGGAATCAAGAAGCTCAAACGACTTGAAATAACATCAGCTAAAAATTATTTATTCCCCATCCCTAGTTGCAGAGAAAACAGAGGTTTTCTTGGCTCAGTTACTTCTCAATAGACTTCTGGTTTCAATTAAAACTTTGAGTCTGAGAAGTTTAAAAAAAAAAAAAAGTTGAAGCCAATAAGAGATGGAAGAGAAGTCTCCATTCACTGAGTGTTTCTGCTTTTGTTTTTTTCCCCTATTTTTACATAACCCTTCTGAGCTAAGAGCACAGATTAAAGTACAAGTCCATTGTGTGGATGTTTTTTTTTTTTTTCTCCTTTCAGCTAAAAAACAAATGGACATGGAAAAAAATTTCTCCTTTGAGTGGAAGGGGCTTCTGATGAGGGGTGTAATGTCAGCAAAGGCTGAGGAAGGGCAGAAAGCTGTGCATGAAACCGACACTTGCACATTTTCCCATGAACATGTCCAGTCCCTGGAAGTGTTTGGGGCCAGGCTGGATGGGGCTTGGAGCAGCCTGGTCTAGGGGAAGGTGCCCCTGCCTTGAGGGAAAATAAGACTGGAAGGAGATGAGCTTTAACATCCGTTCCAACCAAAACATTCTATGATTCTATTATTCCCTGGTAAGATTTTTTTGCTGTCCACAATACAGGGTCCACTTGTTTCCTCAGGTTCATGCTATCACTACCTGTCTCTAGGCACCTGATAATACCATTTCTGTAGCCTGCACTGAGTCAATCCTGCATGCAGTGGCTTTCAAACCAGTAATCGTTCCCATTTGGGCCCATAATATTCCACACAGGACTGGATTTGCCAGCAGCCCTTTCCTCCTGGAGCAATTCCATCCGTGCCAGGAGGCTCAGATGCTCTCCCTGACAGCGGAACACTGACCAGTTCTGCCCTCCCCTCTCCCCACTCCTCTGCATCCTTTGCCGTGTGACAGACGGATATAGAAGGACACACAGAGGATCCCCCCCACCCCAGAGCGGGGCCGCCGCGGGCCGGTGGCTAAATGAAACACCTCTGTACACCGGGGGAACAGCCTGCCAAGCTCCCCTGCTCTCCTCCCTTCATCCTCCCACTCCTCCCAGAGCCCGGCTGGGTTAGCCTGGCTCACGGCAGCCGCGGGGACACCGCCACCCCACGGTACCGGAATGGGTGGGTACTCCCCTCGCATCTCCCCTCGCATCCCCGTGCGCATCCCCCAGGCACCAAGCCCCTCTCATCACCCCTCCCGAGGCCAGGGGGACCTGCCCACTGGGGGTGACCGAGTCGGGTGTGCCCTGTCTCCCCCCCCGCCTCCCCGGGTTGGGCTCCCGGCGGCCAAGTGCTTTTTGAGCATCAGGCGTCAGGCCCGGGATTATCGGGGCCGTTTATTTGAAGCGGAAACGAATCGGAAATCCTTCTCTCAACTGCCTTTTGGAGACATAAATACAGCAGGCAGGGGCAGCGCGGGGAGCGCCGTGCCCGCTGGGGCGGTGGGATGTTGGGATGCAAACACACGGACACGCTCACTCTGACACTCACTCTGACACTCACTCACTCACTCACTCACTGACACACGATCGCACCCGGGGATTCAATAAGGGCTGCGGGGGACCCGAATTCCCTTTGCCCTGCGGGGAGACCCGGCGAGGAAGGGGTGTGAGTGTGAGTGCGAGTGCGAGTGCGAGTGCCCGGCGCCGGGCAGGAGCCTTGCGCCAGGGCTGGGGTTGACAATAGCCGCCCGAGGCTGCGGGCTGCCTGTTACCCACTCTTCCCCAAAGCACCCCGCAGCCCGATGGTACCGGCGGTATTCAGCCTGCCTGTAGCTGAACTCCGCTTCCACCCCTTGTGGGGGCACCAGGGGCCGGCAGGGTCCCGAGGGCGGCAATCACCGGCTTATTAAGAACCATTATCCAGCCACCGAGCGTGGTGGGGGTGGTGGCGGGGCGGGGGGTGGGGGGGTGTCCCGCTTTGCTAATTACTACCCCCACCCCGTCCTCCCACTTCCTTGCTCCCCAAAATCTCAGCTTTTCGGGGCTGCGTGTCCTTTTCAATGTCAAAACACGGCGGGGCCACCCCGGGGCAGCGGCGCCCCCCGGCTCAGGCGCGGAGCGCGGCCGCGGAGCCCCGCGCACACACAGGCTCACACACACACACGCTCGCACTCACACTCACACACACACACAAATCCCCATAAGGTTACAGCGTTGCTCTCTAGCTCCACTTAACCTGCAATTTACGAAGCGGGGGGGGTCGTGTCCCCCCCTCCCCAATTTCCACAGGCACACACATAGCTGCCACCTACACATATAAACACATGTAGGCTACCAAAGCGGGGGCCGGGAGAGGGGGTATATGGCGGGGGTGGGGGGTTGGGGGGAAATAAATACATTATTCAAACTCCGGAAGAAAATTCCAACCCCTTCCCGGTCTTACAGGCACCACCAGTACCCCCCACCCCACGACAACCACACACAGACACGCACACATGCTCCTAAACAGGCACAAAGCATGGGGAGGGAAGGGGTCGGAGGGGATGGGGAGGAAGATTCTCATGCAATGCATAGAGGAGAAATATTCCCCCCTCCCAAAAAAATAAATAAAGCCCTTTTCCGCGCCATTGCAAAGTCAGAACAGAGAGGAGGGAAAAAAAAAAAAAAGAAAAGAAAAAAAAAAGGGACGACATTAACTTTTGCATGCAGAAGGGGGAAAAATTAAAAAAAAAAAAAAAAGGGAGTGAAGGAACAGGAGAGACGCGTACGATCCTCCTGCAATTCCGATCATCAAGGCAGACCTTTCCTCGATGCCTCAGAATTTTTGTTCTTTTTTTTTTTTTTTTCCCCCCCCGCATTTACTAACCCATATCCCCAAAACGGCAGCGGGGGCTTCTTAGCAGCTTCCTCTTCTTCTTCTTTCTTCCTCCTCCTCCTCCTCAGATTTCCCCCCTTCTTGTCTCTTCTCTTTTAGATCCCGGTTTCAATCCCTCGCCACAGCCCCCAAAGGTGCTTTTGCTTGTGTTGCGGCAAACCCATGGCGGTGTTCATCTGTCAGATGGGGATGAGGGGAGCGCCCGGCCGCGCAGCGCACGCAGAGCGCAGAGGGAGGAGGGCGGGGGGAGGAGGAAGGCACCGGGGAGAGGGAGATGGACGGACAGACAGACGGAGAGGCAGCTCGAGAGATAAAAGATAGATAGAGGGGGATAAATAGAACGAGATAGAGCGAGAAAGGGGGGAAAATGGCGTCTTGGAAAGCCGGAATCCCGGAGTAAATCAAATTAACACGCAACACCCAGAGCAGTCCCGGCTAATTTTAGCAGGATCCAAAATAAAATGAAAAGGAAAAAAGGGGGGTGAGTAGGAGGAGAAGGGGGGGACAGGGGGGCGGGGGGTGAAAGAAAGGAGGAGGGGGTAAGAAGGAAAAAAAAAAAAGAGACCAAAAAAAAAAAAATGAAGCCCCTCAATGCACTGGATGAAATCCTGGATTTGAAATCGATGGAGCTGGTCTCCAGCTCTCTCGCTTTTTCTTTTCTTTTTCTTCTTTTAAAAAAATTTTTAGGGGGGGGGGCTCTTTTGCTCTCTGCTTGTTGTTGTTAGTTGGTTGGGAGCCTTTTTGCAGGGGGGCGAGGTTGCGGGGAAGCGTTTTCGGTTTTGCTTTTCCCGGCGAGGAGTTTCAAAAATATTAAAAAAAAAAAAAAAAAGAAGAAGAAGAAGAAAAAGAAAAAGAAAAAACCCGAAGGAAAATAAAAATAATAATAAAGAAAAAGAGCAAAGCCCCGCCAGGAGAAAAGGGCTGCTTGGCGGCGGCGAGGAAGCTTCCCTTTATCCCTGCTCTCCCTGGGCTCCGGAGCGGGTGCCGGAGCTCCGGCGGGCTGCGGGGCTGCGGCCGCCCGCCCCGCTCCGCTCCCCGCTCCCCCCGCGCCGCCCCGCGCCGGGCCGGGGGAGGGCGAAGGGAAGGCGGAGGGAAAACACCCCCTTCTCCTGATGGGGCCGGAGTCGGTGCTCGCACACTCACACGGCGCACACACACACCCGCATCCCCTTCCCCGCTGAGAAAGGGTGCGCCTGGGGGCGGCTTTTTTGCTCCCCCGCTGGATTTTTCCTTTCTCTGTCTTTTATTTTGTCTTTTTGGTCCGGTTCTCCCACCCCCCCCCGCAAGGGGCGGCGATTTGGTTAAGCAGATCTGGGGGGCTGATGTCTCTCTCTTTCCTCTGTTTCCATCGCTCGCTCCCGGAGTCCTGCAGCACTGGGGGCGGGGGGAGGGGGCGAAGTGTGGGGAATAAATGGTAATGATCAGGCACACACACACGCACGCACGCACACACACACGCTCTCACACACACTCACACGCAGACACGCACTCGGTGTGGCTGCAATGCTCGGCTCTGGGTTAATGTACTCAACAGTGCCACTACCTGACACAACTGCAGCACTGATGGGGGCAGGGGAGAAAAGGCAGAGGAGGTGAGATTCAGGGCAGGGCTATTTATCCCATTTATCCCACTCCAAGCTCAGTCTCTCCCACGCCCTCCCAGCCGCCCCCCCGCCGGCCCCCCGTGTGCTTTTCGCGCCGGGTTCGTGACCCGTGTGAGACATTTTTGGGGTACAGTGACTGCTGTACGGGCCACACTGAGAATTCCCTCTCTGGGGCTGGGGGAGATAAGCAAGGACACTCGACCCCTAATTTAAGGACTAAATCCACCCCCCCACCCCCATCACCTTTCAGAATGGACCAGTAGCAGTGTACAAAACACAAGACAAACCCAGCTGCAGGCTGGTGGAGCGGTGCAAAATCCAAATTGTTGGGCTTTTCCTTTCCCACCCTTGCTCTGCCAGCAGTCTGGATGATGCTGCCTTTTGGTCTGCCAGCTGGGCAAACCTTTACTCACAGGAGTAAATTGCTGGCTTGCCTGAGTAACCACAGAGACGATGAGGAGGAACCCCCAGAGGAGGGAAGACTTGTGGAATGGAGCTGTGGAGTTTTACTTACAGATGAAGATAACATTCCAGGGGCAGGAGGGGGAGTGTGGGGACCACCCCACTGTGTTCCTCTGCATCCTTGATCCCTTGCAAAGATGGTGCCACAGGGCTGCCTGTGCCAGAGTGCTGCAGGAGGCTCAAGGAACACCGAGTGTCTCCTCTTTGCTCTGGGACAGAGAGTGGCTTCAGGCCATCATCCTGAGTGACCTGAATTCAGTGTGCAGCTGGTGCAAGGGTTTACCCTCACTGCCCTCACTGTCCGTGGAGGCTTATTCATATCTGATATCCCTTACATCACAGAATCATAGAACCATTTGGCTTGGAAGGGACTTAAAAGATCTTGTCTCACCCCCTGCCGTGGGCAGGAACACCTTGCACTATCCCAGGTTTCCCCAAACTCCCATCCCTCCTGGACTTGGTCACTTCCAGGGATGGGGCAGCCAGAGCTCCTCTGGGCACCTTGTGGCCTCACCGCCCTCACAGCCAAGAATTTCTTCCTAATATTCAATCTAAACCTGCCCTTTTTCTGTCTGAAGTCATTCCCCACTCCAGGCCCATGTAAAAGTTCTCCAGCTCTCTTGGAGCACCTTTAGGCTCTGGCAGGGGCTCCCTTAGAAAGGCCTTTTCTTCTCCAGGCTGGAAAGCTGCAGCTCTCTCACCCTGTCCCTTTAGAAGAAGCAACAGACCTACAGCCCAGGTCGCAGTCTAGCCTCAAATGGGTGGAAGAGATTTGTGGGTCCACGAGATGCCAGCACAGCCCTCCTGAAGGCTCAGCAGGCTCAGCTGCCTGGGGGAGTATGTGCCCTCAGCCCTACTGTGCTCCTGGGAAAAAAATTCCTGGGGAAAAGCCACACCAAAGCATCGCTTCCCTTTGGATCTCCCCATGTGACTGACATCTCCCAGATACCTGAGAATCCCAAACACCCCAGCTCAGGTGCAGCAGCCTGCGCCTGTCCTTCCCCCATGGTCTTTTCCTCATGCTTCTCTCCAATAGGGGAAAACAAATAAATCAGTAAAATACACAAGAAGCCTCCCAAATGACAACCAACAGATCAACCCCATCTCCATCCCAAACAAACACGGGAATCACAAGCCCTCGGATCGGAAATGTCACTCTGGAAACGTTGACGTTTTTGATTGAAACCAAACAGGGATTGTCATTTCCAATCCGCTCTTTGACATGGAAGGGAGGCTTGTTTGTTTGAATTAAATCACCCAACTGGAGCTACATTTTGTCATTTTGTATCTAAACAAAAGGAAAAAAGAAACAATTTCAACATTTCTTGGCAGAGCTGGTGCTGACATTCCCTGTGAAGAATTCTGGTTTTGAAATGAAAACTTTTGGCAGGTGAACTCTGTATCAAAGAGCTCCGCTGACCATCATCTTCCTCCTTGGAATAAGCTGGCAAATGGTTATGAAATAATTGTCATAATTAAATTAACACATAAAACCAAGTGATAGAATAAAATACTCAAAAAAAAAAAAAAAAAAGAGAGAGAAAGTAAAGGGAAAAAAAAAATCACATTTGCTTCCCCTTTGCTAGAAAATGATATTTGTATTATATTCAGTAAATTTAGGATAAAAACTATTTTCTGAGCCTTTTCTCTTTTTATTTTGTGTTTATTTACTTCTGGGGAGGATAGATATGCATAAACAAATGTATTTAAGCAGCCCCACAAAAAATAATTTCAAAGTGAGTTCAATTTAGAAAGCAACAGAAATAATGACTTATCTAATGCTCACTTTGAAAACATGGCAGAATTTAAAGAAACAAAAATAAGAAAGACTCAAACCTAGCAAAAATTTGTGATTCACCCAAAGTTATTTTGAGGCATGTCATATGTATAACTGAAAGAAAAAAAAAATCACACCTGGTTAGTTTTAGTTGTAGACATCAAACTCTGCCAGGATAAATTTCATAAACAGAAAGAGACCCATCCCTTTGAGTGGTCACCATGTAGGACACGTGTGCATAAATCACCGTGGATCAGCGCTGACATCAAAGCTTTTCTGACCTGCGGTTTTGTCTTCTAGTTCTAGAAAATTTTCCCTCTTTTAAACAACCTCCTCCCTCTGTCTCTGCTGTGTGTCAAGGAGTTCAATCTAAGTGGATAATCTCAAAGAGGAAGTTCTCTCCTCTTTGTTCTTTTCACTTAAAAAAAAAGTAGGATGGCATTCATAAAGTTGGTTTGGTTCTGCAGCAGACCTGAGATGAGTTTCCTATTTGTGCCTAACAGTCTACACATAACCTTGACTGCATGAGACAGATGTTTTGTAATGAAGGCCATGAGCCTGTTATTTTTATATAAATAGCATAATAAGTTAAATATCTATACAACTCTCCCAAAGTTCAAGGTGTGAATTAAAATTACGCAGAATTATTCGGTGATTTGTAAGTCAATGTAAAACATACAAAAAAAAAAAAATCTTGAGAGGCCTGCAGTAAGGCTGTGGTGGTAACTTTATAGGATACAAAAATACAACCAGATCATTAAAAGTATATATTTACTCTTAAAATTGCTTAAAAGAGATACTTTCTTTGCATGCTCTGGCTCATCAGATATCTATCACATTTCTGAGATTTACATAGAAGACTGACTATCTATCTATCTATCTATCTATCTATCTATCTATCTATCTATCTATCTATCTATCATCTATCCATATCCATCTGTCTATCATCTTGTGATCATTCATCTATTCATACATACATACCCACAACCAAAATTTCAGATACACAGCTTCCAACTCCTTATATCCCACTACAATCATATTTCAAGACAAGTGAAAACAGGGGGGGAAATGTGAGCATATTTCAATACTCTCTTTTTTTTTTTTTCATCAAAATATGGTAATTCAACTGTTTGGACAAATTAGAAATAACAGTGATTTTTAAAGTTATCTTTTATTTTATAAATCTTTCAGACATCTGGTATCGAGTTTCAACATTGTTGTGTGAACAAAGACAGGCAAGAATCAAAATTCAGGGCCAAGGGGTTGGAAACCAATGCAAAATCAATTTTGGAAGACATAACTCCCCTATTTTAGTTGATTCTCCATGATTTTAGGGCGTTTTTACCCACAGTATTCCCACCCCAAACCATTTGCCTTGCACATTATTTTGGTAACTCAGAACTGACACCCTTGTCTCAGCATCTTCATGATGCTGACAAAGGCTGTGTCATCTTGGCTACTGTCCAAAAACAAGAGGATTTTTTTCCTCCAATTCCTCAACCAGGACAGTTAGGAGAAAACCTTGGTAGCTTAACACCAGGGAGACAACCACATGGGAGTCTCAGGCTAATGAGCTAATGAGCATCAAAACCCATCCTGGATTCTCATGTGCACCACTGCCTTAGGATGGTGTGGATTTCCGTCACAGCTTTCATACAGATTACAATTTTGCATCCATATGTGCATATAGCCTTCAATATGTGTACTTATGTATATCTAAGGTTTATAAACTATCATAGGAGCAGCAACATGAATAAGAAGCACAAAACCTCAGCAGAAATGTGACATCAGTCAATGAAGCACAAGACAGGCAGGAGGCAACTGAAAGCTGTATAATTTAGGGCAGGGAGTGAATGGAAATACTGGATCTGTTTGGGAATTTTGGCTATGAAGAATGGTTTAATCTAGTTGGGGAAGCCATAAAAGGAATTGATAACTAGAAGTTGAATTTGGAGAAAATATCACATTGAAATGAAGATGTACAAGGTTCATAGCAATTAATCACTTCAGATGCTTAATAGGAGGATAGGTAAAAATCACCATCTCATGACATTTTCAGCTTGGAGAGTGGATGGCTTCCGAGAAGATATGTTTTAGCCAAGCAAAAGTAATTGGGTTCAGGACAGGAGCAGACATGAAATGAGTTAAGAACTGCCTAACTGACAGATCTCTGAAAGCAATTGTCAATGCAGAATTATGGCCAAAGAAGAGTGTTACTAGGGTTTCCTCTTGCGCTATTCATCAGTGATCTGGAAGTAAATATAAAACTGCTCCTGATGACATTTGTAGATGACATTATGGTCACTGAAATAGCAAAGAATCAGAGTCCAGGATGGCCTGATGTAGCAAACACTGCCTGGCTTGGGCAAACAAATGTATTTTATTGTACTAAAATGCTTCTTATAAACCCAGAACAAAAACCTGGACAAGCCTGGCACTGCCAGCTCTGGGTTGGATCCTCAAATCTGAAAGTGCTGGTGTGAGTCTGGGGTTGAATTTTAGAGGCTGTCCAAGGGTCTCACAGCCACATTCTAAGACATGTGTTGACAAAACTGGGGAGGGTATAGAAAAGAGTGACAAAAACAAATACTTGGGGAAAATGGAAAAAAAAATAATTGAGGGCAAGGGTTGAAGAATTGTGTTTAGCCATCAGAAATATAATTGATTGCAGATGGAAAGATGTTTGTAAGTGAGAAAATTAAATGATACCAAGGGACTGGACATAGGTTCCTAAACTCTCAAGGAAGAGGGCTGGGACCATTCTTCTCTTCAACATTTCCCAAATAATGGTTTAATTATCCACTGTAAATTCAAATAGTTTCTAACTCTGTCCACACACTGCAATTGGAAGACCTCACTCGAACATTTGGGGCTGAGGGTTACATCACCCAGGTGCAACTCTGGATTTGATCTGAGATTCCTTTCTGGAAATAAAGTTTACCTGAATAAAACAGAACTATCCTTTAGCCTAAGCCAAGCTGGATCCCTGAGAGGCTGGAGACAGCCTAGATGGCCTGCATGGTCCTTTCTGGCTTGTCTGCCTGGGAAATTACTTTGCCAAAGAATTGTGTAAATGTCTCTTGAATTTTGCCTGACAGCAAGGTGCATACAGTGCATTTCTCATGGGAACTGCCCTGTAGCAGCAAGCAGAATCTTACTACTTCAAGATGGAAGTGGCCATCCAGTGACTGAAGAAACACTGCCATAAGGTTAGGACAAATCATGACTTTTCAAGAAATTGTTGAACCCCTGAAACCACAGGGGTTTTGTTTTGGCTCTGAAAATTGGCTCAGAAAATTTGGCTCAGAAAATTTCTCCAACCCAAGGTGGCTTTCTTGGCATAGAAAGGGACACAGCCTTGTCTTCATGGTTAGATCTCACTGGCAATGTGTGATTTCATTTACAATCTGTTAAATCAGAGCAGATACCCAAACCTTGTCTTCCAGTCCACTGCTCCAAGAATGACACAGCTGGCTGTTCTTGGGTGGGTCTGCCACTGTATTTTATTACACTGTTCTTTTAGGCATAGATAACATTATTTGCATCAGAAATTATTGATTTATCTTGTCCAAGTATGTTCTCAGTCCCGTGGAGAGGCCAACAATTTTTGTTTTTCATGAAATAATGCAGAATGGCCTTGGTTTTATTAAAATATATGTACCTCATCCTTCTAAAAATAACCTCCAACAAAGCCCATACCAAAAATATTAAAAGAATAAGAAAATGTCAGCTATCTTTGTCTGTATGACTTTCTTGGTCCAGCCACAGGGCAGGAGACACAGACCACAAGACAAAATCAGCAGTAAGAGAGTAAGCTGATGTTGGCCCCAACAATTATTTGGAAGAAATAAAGAAAAAAGCATGTTCACATGCTCTTAGTAATGTGTAAAGTCCTTCAGATGGCAGTGGGTAATACCATATTAATAATATCCATCCATAGATAATATACATATGGAGAGTAACCTGTTCTCAATACCTCTGCACCTTCTTTATCTAAAATTTAAATCGCCTTTCCTTCCCTTCGCAAAACTTGACACATGGATGCTTTTTATGCTTAAATTATTAATCACTGTTGTGGGACATCTGAAACTTTTGAAGATGGAAACATGAGGAACAAGGTGGATCTCATTTCAGAGTGGAGCTCCCTCTGAAGAGCAGTTTGCAAACACTCTTCAGGGTGTTTGGCACCATGTGCCTGCACCAGCCCCTGCGCAGCGGGAGCAAAATCCCGCCAGCCCAGAGTGCAATATCTGCAATATCTGACAAGAATAACTGCTGGTATCAAGCCTCTGTCATCTGTGCTGCATCTCATCTCAGGGACAGCACTGTTCCCAGCCAGGCAGGACAGGCAGCAGGTTGGTCAGTGCACAGGGGGAGGTTTGAGCCCTTAGCACGGCAAGCTGTAGCACATTGTGCAAAAAGCAGATTATATTTGACAGTTCCAGGTCTACAGCAGACCCTCGGGATACCTAATTTTGCCTTTTCTCCCTTTTCCTTGTCCATTAGCATTTTCTGACACCCCCAGGGTGACATCCAGCCTCGGCATCGGGTGACACAGAGATGCCCTGATTCAGAGGGAGCATCCTGAGTTACCTCGGCTCTCCATCCCAAGGGAAAACTGGGCAAGGAATTCCAGGTCTGCAAAACCAGAAAACCTGATTGATTCCCTGTGTTCCAGGGAAAGTGCAGGCACAACTTTTTAGCTCACACCTCGGTCATTTATCAATGTTTTCTCATCACACTTTCTTTACCACCGAGATAAATAAAAAAAAAAACAAAACAGAAAACAAAACCCAAAAAACACTAAAACCCCAAAACAAACAAACAAAAAAACGGAAAAAACGACAACAAACAACCCAAATCTACACGTGTGCGTGGGGCTGAGGGGGGTGGGATCTGCCTCACGGCTGCAGTACTGCCTTGCCCGCTGTTCTTGCCCTTTTCCTCGCTAGCCTGTGTAATTCCGAAGTTTTGGGTGGTTTTGGTTGAATAGCCATGAAGCATTGCCCTCTGCCGGCAGGTCGCACACCTGGCTGCCAGCGGCTCCTGCAGCGCCCGGGCATGGGGGGAATAAAATCTCCAGCAATTTGTATAAGGTTATTTAAATTTTGGAAAAGAAAGGAGGGCAAATCCAAGGGGGAAAAAAAAAAAAAAGAAAAAAAAAAAAGAGCATCAGCACCAAAAGGATCACTTCTGTCCTTAGAATTTAAAAGACAAATACATTTTTATGTTTTGGGGTTGTTTTTTTTCCCCAAATTTTATTTTGATCATGCTTTAAAATATCAACTGACAAAGCATTTCTTGCTACAGCTGCACAACGCTGTGCTCATGCAGCAGCATGTGGCTTCGAGAGAGGCTCGTGGTGCAGCCCACTGTTCATTGGAAGGGAAATGCAGACTAAAAGCATGGATCTCAAAAAGTGACTGACAACAAAAAAATTGACAGAGGGTGCAGATACCTTTGGTGCTAATTTGGCCCTTTCTTACAGCAGGGCCTGAGCAATTTGCAGTCTCCTAAAAAAAATTTATCCTCACAATCTGCAAGATTTGAGGGGGACTCCAGTGTTCCTATTTTACCAACAAGGAGTCAAGGCATAAAACAAAAATGAAAATTATTTAACTTGGGTTGCAATGGGAACCTTGGACAGGAGGGCTTGAATTCATATTTCTCACACCTTTCTAGTTCATACATGAGCTTTTCGTGCTCTGAAGTTTATACCAACCCTGTCCAGCTTAACCTATGAAGAGTTTAGGGAACAGGATGTATTTTTAACTTTTTTCACTTTGATGAAACTCTGCATCTTAAATAAATTATATAATATAGAGCAGGAAACTTCTTCCGAGAGCAAGCTAAAAATATAAGATTTTTTTCTTTTTTTTTTTTTCTCTCCATCACAGCTCCTGTTCCCAAATTACACTTGCCTTGCTCAGTCTTAGAAAGTTGACACAGAACAAATTGTCCTATGTAAATTGCAAGTTTCCCTTCTGATTGACAGCAATCCACAAAGATGGATTAATTCCAGAGGAAGTCAAGCAAAGACTGTGCCATAACTATTAACCCAATTATAAAGATGCTCCAAATTGCTGTGGAGTTGCCAGCACACCCTTCATGCGATGCCTCACGTAAATTTGAAGTACAGGAGCCAGACAAAACACAGGTGAGGGGGATGCAGTAACAAACATGGATTTTGTCTCTGCAGTTTTACTCCCTTGGCTGCCCCAGCCTTGCTGGGGAGGGACAACCCCTCACTCCCTCCTGGAGACTTTGATCCTGGGGACACGCAGTGGGCAGCCAAGCATGCGACCTGCCGCATTCTTTCTGCTTGTTTTGGCTGCTCTTGTCCTTAAACCAAAACAAGTCATTAAGGGAGCAGTGACAATTATTCTTTGAAATTTGTGTGAGGGGAAGGGAGTGGGAGCAGGGGCTGCTGTGAGATTGGTATTGTCACACAACTGATGTGATTGTGCCACTCCTAACTGCAGAGCCGCGACTGAGTTTATCAAGGTCTACTTTTGCAAGTGATAATAAACCTAATAGCTGCCCACAACTTAATATTTTTTCTTGCACCACATATGTTCACTTTTGGTCCTTGGATTATTTTTTTTTTTCCTCCAGTCTCCATCTGTTCTTTTGCCTTTGAGGTACTTTAGTTACCATGGAAATGACAACATCATCTGGATGGGTGGAGCTTCGTGCAGCGTAAAGTTGGTTTCCTACATGAAGTGTTTAGCAAGGTATGGGGGTGGCTGACAAAATTGCAGAGTCTCATGTGATAGCTTTTCATGCTTTTGGTGTGCAGCAGAGAGATACCTGTGCGTGCTCATGAATGCACCAGCCCAGTTCCAGGAGGGGGGACGTTGCTCGTTTTTGATCTGCCAGAGGAAATCTTTCACTTGAGTCCTTCACCACTGATTCCTTCCAACCTTTAGCTGCAAGCTGGATTTAACTTGTCAGGATCCAGCTGTAAGACAGTTTCTGAGTCCTGTGATTGTCAGATGGGTCAGGCAAAGAGGAGAGCTCATTCCCTGGAGATGTGTGTCTTTTGTCAGCATTGTCACGGAGGAGAAGAAGAAGAGTTAATTCGGTGGGTGGTTGTTACACAGGTTTTGTTGTTTGGTGATGTGTGTGGCATTGACTCCTTGGCCTCTGGGAGGTGTCTCGTGCCTTCAGCAAGTTCACGTGACAAATGATCTGTGCTTAATATGATCCAGAGATCACATAAAGCAACTGTACGTGGACATCACAAGTTTAATCCCGGCAAATCTGGTGAATCCAAGTCAGAGACTTTGTACCAAATCAGACCTTATTTCAGAAGTGACTCTTTGGACTTTAATACAGAGCCAGAAGCTATTATCCACTATTAGCCATTACAACACCTGGCAATATTGATTATTCAGCCTTGTGGATATGAAGGTATTTTAGATGAATAACGATTTTTGGCCAAGGGTACCAAGAAAAGGGCCAGATATGTCAGAAAGATGAGCACTTGGCCCATGACACTCAATATTAAGGTCTGTACAGTTTCCAAAATGCTTTTAGGCTAGTTCATATATTCTGTGGATGTCTCTTAAAGAGTCTGAAGTGCTCTCTGCTTGTCTAATCAGAATGTGGATGGGGCCAGGGGATGCATCACAGAAAAGGTTTTAACAAAATTCCCACTGAGACCAAAGGAACAGTAAAGTGCTAATTCATCAGAACGTGTGCAAACAAGGGGTCTGGTGGAGTGTCTCAAACACAGGCAGTTCTGGATGGCTCAGCATTCAGTTCTTAGGACTTTTGGTGGAGAGAGGTTGAGGAACTCAAAGGGAATCATGGTGTCCCATGCACAGTCCATGACTTTGGTCAGTGCTCTGTGTCTGCTCAGGAAGGGAGCCGAAGGTTAAATCCTTGGGTCTTTTATCCTAAACTTACTTTGTCATGTGGCTAGAGTGATAGTATTTGTTTATTTCTATTATAGTTATTTTTAGGCGCTCTAACTCCAGCTGCAGCCATTTCTTGCTGCAACAATCTTTTCAAGAAACATCCTCCCCAGCAACACTGAAAATCTTTTCCGCGAAAAAAAAAAAGCAAAACCAGAAACTAAAAAAAATCTAACCAACTCAGCAGTCAGCATTAGAAATCATTTTCAGGGGCACATCCCAGCAACAAATGAACTCATGATTCTCAGAAAGCTTAGAAACTTCTGGTGATGCTGGGAGTTTTTGCAGCAGTTTATGAAAATCGATCATTTGGTCTATCATAGGCACCAAACTCAAGGGCTGGGAAGCCTTCAGCTGTCTCCTTTGAATTATTTTTTTGTGCTCCTTTGCTGTGGAGAGCCAGGGCTTTCTCATGTCAGGCACCATCCTGGCTAAAGCACGAGCAATTTCACCAGCAAGCCCTGGAACGAGGAGCGTCTCCTGTTATAATGGTGCCAAGAGATTTTGGCCAGGTGTGACAGACCCGTGGTGGGAAGGGAGCACAGGAGAAAGCTCATCAGGCAGAGGCATCAGGAGAAAGTGGGAGCCCAGGGGGGGAGAAAAGGCTGGTCTCAGCCTTCCTAGGGGTGGGCATGTCTGGAGCCACACCTCTGCAAAGGCTGTTGGCAGCCAGGGACGCTTCCAGCGCGGCGGCGGCGCGCTCCCGACACGACAAACTGCTTAAATAAGCCAGCAGATGCTGCCAGCATTGGTTTGTCTCTGGAGCAGTCTCCATCTGAGCCTAGTGTGAAGCATGTTGGAGTTACAGGGAAACAGAGGGAGAGAGGCTCAGGGGCTCAGAGAGAGGGTAAGGGGTCACCAGCACAGCCCCCAGCGCTCTGTGACGTGGACTGTGGGGAAAACACCGGAGTCAACGAGACAGATTTGAAACCTCTTGGACAGACACAAGCAGGACCAGCAAGAACAAACAAAAAGTCCTTTCTTGCTATAATATGGCAAGCAAGGAGCATGTGGGCATTCAGCAGCAGATGGCCTCCAGGCATCTCAATGGTGAAATTAAATCCTTTTTGCTGCTTGATGCTCAGCTTTCTTTCAACTCAAACATAAAACTGATTTTTCTGGGGTTGTCTCAGAAGTCCTCAATCACTTTTTTTTTTTTGTCCCCAGGCATCAGTTCTCCCAAAGTCTCCCTAGCAGGTTGCAGAAGGAACTGCTGCCAGTTCCTTTGTCAGGGTGCTTGGCCACCACACATGGCCTTCACCTGTGGCAATGATCCTCACAAGAACAGGGATGCTACAAGGGAGGGGAGGAGGCATTCATCACCCAAGAGCTCTCTAATCTCCAGGGCAATGTGCACAAGATGCAGATCCAAAGGCAGATTGGGTATGAGGAGAACTCATCCTAGATGTGCAAATATTTCTTTCTTAGATTAAAGGTAGGGTTGCAACAACCTGAATTCCAGCTGTCTCCTTCCCTTGAGCTGGTTGGCAGTGGGAATTCAGCAGCTAAAAGGGAGGCAATCCAAGTGCAGAACCTGAGACTGAGTTTTTTTTTTGTCCTCTGCTGAGCAGTTGAAGCCACAGGGAAGTAAGCAGGTCCCTTATTTCATAACAGGCTTTTCCTTCACACTTTGTAAGAGGCATTTTACAGTTCAGGGGTAGCAAGAAGATAAGCATAACCTTTTTTTTTTTTTTTTCTGATATAGAACTTTATAAGGAAATAAATTGCAAAAAAATTGAAAACTTGTGAATTTGTCTTTGAGGTATTTGGTTTTTTATGAACTGTTTGTGCTTTACATTTGGATTACAGCTTGGTGAGCAATCAACTTATTGAGTTAAAGCTCTCAAAATAACATGTTTTTTTTTTTAATGAGGTTATTCAGGTTGGGATTTTTTTCCTTGTTCTTTTTCCCACCAAAATCATAGACTGGGCAGGGTGGTTAGGGGAATATGTTGAATTCAATGTGTTTCTTTTTGTTGCAATTTCCTAATTTTTAATAATCATGGGAACTAGAGAACATGAAAATAAAGTATTTTGACTTGAAGAGCTAAACCTTTTCTGACCAAATTAAAGAAAGCAATTAAATGAATGAAAAGTATATTCACACATCATTTTCATAGATCTTAATCTGGGAGTTTGGGGGGCTTTAGGGGTTTTATGAGGAGGAAGCACATACTTCTTTGCAAAGTGTCACCACGATCTTATAAGGATGAAGATATTAAACCAGTGTTGAAAAGTAGGGTGGAAGGTCTGGTACGTGGGTTTTATATGTTCAGGGTTTCTTCACCCCAGCAGGAAGTGGGGAGAAGTGGTTTGCATCAGCTGCACTCTCTACATTGTTTTCTCATTCGTCACCAAATGCCAGGAGCTGCAGTAATCCATCCTGGAAGTGACAAACATATGATACTGTGTGGCCTGATCCTGTGGGAGGAAGGGTGGAATTTCCTATGGGTGCAGATGCCTTAG
Organism: Fringilla coelebs; assembly: GCF_963513975.1. Taxonomy (NCBI): domain Eukaryota; kingdom Metazoa; phylum Chordata; class Aves; order Passeriformes; family Fringillidae; genus Fringilla; species Fringilla coelebs. Next base: position 3,635,725 of record NC_140031.1, read on the forward strand.
GAAAAAGTACTTTTTTTAAGCCTGCAGTCTTTTCCTGGCTGTCCTGTGTTGGTGACAAATGGATCACAAAATTTCAGGACTTTACACTATTTCATCAGTCTCCTCTAGTAATTTCTATTGTTTTTATTGTGAATCTTTCTCTTTTGGTTCCATAGGGACCACGGTGGATTTGGACTGTGAGAGGAATCATTCCCACATAAATGAAGAATAAAGGTTGGGTTTTTTTTTTCTGCCTTAATTTACTGATTAGGTATTAGGTGCATCTGTTATTTGTACCCTCATTTCTCACAATCCTGTATCTGTCAGAATAAACTCTGACCTTTAGCCATGGGAAAAAATAATCTTATAAAAGGATTTACAATGAAAATGTGTACTTGTTTGATGAAAGCTGCTGGAATGGCAGCTATCCTCTTAAGGGCAGGATTAAGGTTACAAAGGCAGATGGAACATTATTATTCCCTGATCTGGTGAGTATTGAACAGTCCAGCCAGAAGGTTATTTCACATCCTATATGATTTATCCATAACTGGATAAATGGAATGGAATGGAATAAATGAATGGAAGTGTTCAGAGCCGGGTTGGACAGAGCTTGGAGCAAACTGGTCTGGTGGAAGGTGTCCCAGACCATGCAGGTGGAATTGGACTAAATGAGCTTTGAGGTCCTTCCCAATATAAATCATTCTGTGATTCTATGGTGAAAAAGGAAAAAAAAAAAAAAGAGCCACACAAACCTATTTTATGGGATTTTTTAAACAGATGTTAATTGCCCAGATAAGCTGTGTGGTTTCCAAGTGCCAATCTTTCCTCTTCTTCCTCACACCCCTTTCCCATGTGTGAGGCAGAGACTTTTGGAGCACAAGGACGTGTCCATCAGCTCTGAGACCCTGCTTGTGAGCACAGCTGTGGGAACTGAAGTGGCTGTAGGTTTGTGGCTGCTCATACCTGGGCAGAGATGTGCAGTCACCCCAGTCCATGGGTGTTTGATGGAGTGCTGGTGCTAAACTCAGATCTGGGGAAAACCTGCTGAAATGGGCTTTGCCCCTGCTGAATTGGGCTTTGCCCCTGCTGAAATGGGCTTTGCCCCTGCTGAATTGGGCTTTGCCTGGGCTTTGCCCCTGCTGAACTGGGCTTTGCCCCTGCTGAATTGGGCTTTGCCCCTGCTGTGCTGGCTGTGAGATTAGAAGAGCCCTGTCACATTTTGGCTGTCAATTCTGATGCTGCCAAGCCTGTATCTTCTCCTGGGGTTTGTCTGATCTGCTTTCAACACGTGGACAATGCCAAAGCTCCTTTGGTGGGGATGGGAAGTGTCTGCTGCATAAAACACAAATGTTTTGCCGGGACTACTGACAGACCATTGTGTCTCTACACCAGCAGCTCCCCACTTTCAGGAGTGACACTGTGCTGGTCACAGCAACATATGCACAGGCTGCAGAAGGGATCCAGCTTCTTGAGAAGCAGAAAAGAGCAGTCCCAGAGCCAAAAAGAGCCATTTCTGTCACCCTGAGGAGTGGTTGCTCATGAGCCCTGCATCCTCTGGTTGGAATTCTGGATACTGTCTCTGGCTCATCTTTCTCCTTTCATCACAGGAGCATCTGTGGTATATAAACCCACAACAAAATCCCTTAATCTAGTCCAACATTTCACTCTGGAACTCTGGCTGTTTTTCTTGAGCTAAGTACATTGTTTTCTACACCCAGCTTCATACTCTATAGAGCTGATGAAAGGATTTTACAAATGTGTTCTGTCCAGGAATAAATTAATCAAGTTTTTAATTTTTTTTCAAATTTGTTCTGATTCAAAATTGACCTTATAGGAAAATGTCTTTTCAGAATGAAAGGTGTGGTTAAAACAATCCCACGCCACACACACGTTAAAAAGTCCCAAATAAAAGGATTTGCACAAAGTTCCTTCTGTACTCTCACTATTGTAAAAATAATACAGCAGTGATCCCGATTCAGTTACCCACCTATATGGATTTCTAATATTCTTGGTAAGCCAAGGAGAGTGTGGCATACTTCCAGGGGCCTGAAGGAGCCTCCTGCCTTTCTGGGACAGCCCATAAAAGTTTTGTGGAATACTCCAGGACATCTCAGATGCCAACAAACACCTGTATGTAACAGAACTGAGCTCTGAAGTTGTGCAGATCTTAATTTGGGGGTGTGTGAGCTCAGTCCTGCCTCTCTCTGCCCTTTTGCTGAAGTTTGATCTAATGAATCTTACTTGGTGTTGGCATTGTGGTGATTTCAGTACAGGTCTAAGAGATTGCCCACTAAACTTCCTGCATGCCTGTGTTTCCTAAACTGGGTGGAAACCTAAGAAGGCCACCTGAGTGCTTAGTGCGACTCTCAGAGTGTATGTCTGAGTGAAACTGGGCTTAAACTTGACAAGTTTATCCCTGTAACACCGCTTTAGCACTGACAGCTCTCGTGTCACATCAGAAAATTTCAATTTATACCAGGTTTCTCAAAACTTTGCAAAGCCTGGGCCGGAGAGATATCTCCAATGTTGAACGTACACACCCTAGTATCAGTTCCTACAAGCAGGGAAAAAAGAGGCACATTAACAAAATAACAGAGCAAATTAAAATAAACTGGGCTACAGATGCTGGGCTCACTTCTTTTCAGTAGAGCTCCTCAACAGCACTGCCTTGATAGAGCTCCCCTTCCCCCATTTGACCTCCTCTTTTAGGCCAAGCTGTGACCTTGGGTGACCCAGATCACTTTACACCTTGGCCTAATTACATCCAGAGGAGCAGGGGTTGGAATATGATAACTGTCCACATCTTTATCCTGGGTGGAAGCAGGCGGAGTGATCATTGAGGGTGGCTGAAGTGGGTAAGGCTGGGAGTAATGAGATGGAAAGTTTAGATTGAATATCGAGATAAAATTACCCACAATACATTCTTTTAGGCAAGAGGGTGTATTAAGTCTCAATTAGCGTCAGTATGATCTAATAGCACCACATCTCCTGACAGCATTATGGCCCCATGGCCTATTAAATCATCTTTCAAAGAAACCCATGGAAAGCTGAACTGGGAAAACCACCAGTAACTGTAATATAGAGACTAATCCCACGATGGAGCCAGAGTGGAATAAATAGGCAATTTCCATGTCACTCAGGAGAAGGTATTGCACCAGGTCACCATATCCACCAAGACCTGCCTCTGTGCAAAAGGTACTGGGTAGCACTTTAAAAACTCTGAGTGACTTAGGAGTCATCATTTCATTTTGCAAACCAGGATGGTAATTTAGGCATACAAAGCCTATTGTATCACCTACGGAGAATGAGTTTTGTTAGGCTCCCTCTTTAAAAAGTGCTTGGGTTTGAAATGTCCACCTAGTTCATATGTAGGCAGAGTATTTCAGTCTCTTTCTGCCTGTTCTGTGGAATGAGGGATTAGGAGAAAGCTTGGTACAAGACAAATTAGGCTCCTATGTTTTTTTTTTTTCTTGTTTTTTGGTACACAAAAGCAGCTTGCTTGCAATTAGCTCTGCAAGTAAACCCTAAACAATGATGAAAATGAGATGAAGTCTCCCAAAGTGGCATTTTGTGGGATGTGTCTTTCTGAAGGCATGTTCTGGTGACACACGTACCACATGAATCAGTGTATGTCACCACCAAATGTCATGCATCTTTGAAGCATACATAAGCTTGAGCAGGATGAACATCCAACTCTGAATTGTCATGTCATTTCCACAAGCCTGAACGCTGCAGAAATCCAGAGCATCAAGGGTATTATTGCAATTTGCATAAGTAGAAAACACAGTGATTAAAAGTTATCAAAGAAATCTATCTCTCGGTTGTCAGCTCCACAAGCAGATTCCAGTGATGACTTTCCAGCTCCTTCATAATAATCTCCATAAGTTCTTGCTAAGAGCTGCATTGAAGTAACCTGTCATTTACCCTGTCTTTCACCAATTTAGCTCAAAGAGATGTGCCAGCTGTGATCACTTGGAGTCAGAGCTGCTGTGTTGCAAAGCATTGCTACAGCTGCAGGCAAAACATACAATTTGGAGATCTGCTGAACCCAAAAGTCATGGGAAAAGCAGAGCTGTAGCACCCACAGCACCATGGGGAGAGATAAAGAAACCCCCCAGGAGAGGAGAGCTCAGTCCCCAGTGTGTTTTTGCAGGTGGTGATCCAGGACACTACGTAGGAAGGCATTCCTTGGTCTGAGTGGCATCTTGTCTTCTTTTCCCGTGGTTTCTGCTGGCCTCTGCTGTGGAAGCAGGGCAAGAAAAATGTGGAAAACACAGGTCACACCTTGTGGGTCTGGAAGATCTGCTGTTTTGTTGATGATGGGTAAGTGCTCATCTGATTCTGTTTCCACAATATGCACTGCTGAGTGCTACAAAACCAAGGAGGTGTTATAAAGCTCCTTCAGGCAAGATGATGTCATTTCCAGCCTACATTTGCTTTGACAGGGTAAAAAAAATGACATTATCAGTCAAACATGACCTTTCAAGGTAGAAAATGAGACTGAAGAAGACTGTTCTTCCCATGGCCTCATTTCTCTACCCTAGAAAATATCTCCTGATACACATGCTCTCAGATGGCTGGACTTTGGTGTCCCACACACCAAATATTCTCTCCCTCTCCCTCTCCTTCTCCCTCTCCTCTTCACTCTCTTCCACTCTCCTCTTTGCTTCTAAGCTCAAGTGTTCAATGTGGACCAGTTTAGTGCAGCTGCAAGTTGATGCAATTTTACTGAGATTTCTAGAACTGACACCAGTTCTGCGCCTCTTCTTCTGCTAAACAAAGCTTATTTGCTAGGCTAAAAGTGGGACCAGTTCTGCTGCTCACACTGAGGTGAAGGGATAGCCAGAATGGTTCTGTGGGCTGCAGGTCCTGCTGTTGTGCTTCCCTCAGACATCTCACCACCCTCTCCATTTCCTTACCCTCTGCCTAAGGACAGATATATCTGAGTGTAAAACACAAACACCCCTGTGACAAGGTTGTCTCAAACACTCAGGCTTCTTAAAAACCTCAGCCTATCACCAGCTAGTGGGATAATTACATTTTCTTCTATAGAGACAATTAGAGACTGATAACATTATTGCAATTATCTGATTGAACTTTTGCTAAATGTCCTTTAGAATCATTTCCAGTCCTCTTCAGACACTGAAAAGTATGAGGCTATGAAGCAGTGGTGGCTTCCTTGGTGCTGTCACTGCCAAGAGACTGGGTGCCAAATGGTTCAAGTCTTCCTCAGCAGGGAAACCTTAGTCTGGAGTCAGGCAGATCTATGGAAAAGGCATGGGGCATAAGCAAGAAAAATGAAATAAAGACTCATGGGCTTTCTCTCCAGGGTCATAGTTCCTGACTGGTGGTCCAGGTTACATTTCAAACCATGTTTGTCATGGCACACCTCATCTCAGGACTGCTTGATTATGCTGAGGATCTGGTTCAGCATAGTTAGCCTGCAGAACTTGATTTAGTTTGTTATATTGCTAATCTCTAAACCAGAAACATTTTAGACTTAATTTACCAAGTGATTTGTGAGAGAGAAAAACAACAAAGGAAGAAGGAAAAAAATAAAATAAAAAGGGAATTCTAAGCTATTAATGAACGCTTTTGGGGACCAGAAGTATGTGAGACCTCTCAGTGGGAGTTAATCTGAGTGGTTTTCTCCACATAATTGTGATGGGACATAACTTCTCTTGAAGTTTGGAAAAGCATGTGGCCAGACTTGCATTCACATCTCAAGGCCTGAGGGACTTCTCTGTGCTCTCTGATGGCAATACCTGAGCACCTTGGCTCTTATATTTAGACAGATGCAGATAACTGTATTACTTCCAGATGAAACATGGAGGCACAGAGAGCTATGTAATCTCCATTGGATTTACCCATATCCTATAGCAAATCGTTGAGAGAGACAGAAAATAAGCCTGAAGCTTACCTGGCCCACAGAGGACTTCTTCTCATCTGTAATTCATCTTTCTGTGCTCAGACCAGTGTTTTGAAGGTTCAAGCAGAGCATGCAAAAAGCTGCCTCTCTTTATGAATCAAACAGCACTGCCCTGATTTATTCCAGGGCAGGGTCAACACTCGGTGATTCTGAGATTGAACTCAATTTTCCAGTGCCTCCAGTGCTGGGTTGGAGCTCCAGGACTGAGCACCCTTCACAAGTCTTGCACAGCAACATCATGTGGAGCTGCCCCCCAGCCCAGCCTGAGACCCTGACCAGCTCCCAGTGTCCCTGAGCTGGATTTGCAGCCCAGCCCAAGGGAACCTGGCTCCTGCTCTCCTGCCCAGCTGCTTCCCATGCCTCCTGTGTTTACTCTGGCAGTGGCTACCTCCAGTGCCCACATCTCATAAAACCTACAGGTGGTCCCAAACTACATAACTTGGTTTTGGATCAAGATTCATATTTCCAAGCACGTCTGAGTCCAGGATTTCTATTATTTGGCATTCCACAGGCATGAAGTCGCCGTAGAAATGCACATTTGAAAAACAGGCAATTTCCAGTGATTCTAGAGAGGTTTGGCATTCAAGGGTACATCCATTTCTGCATCTAGTACTAGCACTGACATTCCAATATTCCACTAATGGCTGTAATTGCAATGGGGTTACAAGAGCACTAACAGGAACGAGGCCCCTCTATACTCTGAGTTAAGATATCTTAAGAAAAAAATAATAATAAAAAGATGTAATATTCTTAAGGAGAAAACATGTTTCTATATTACAGGCAGGTTTGCTAACATTTTCAAGGCTATAAGACAATATGTTTGAAGGCTGAAAACAGGAACATATAAATCCAATATTCCTTTAAGAGGGTGGAACATGTTGATAAACAGAGGATACTCTCTGTTGCAAGTGCTGTGAACCAATTTATTCCTGGGTACACGTCCCCGTGAAATTGGGCTAACTTTCCTCTTTGTCAAATGTAATACATAAAGTTCTGGCAGCATCTGGTTTTTTTCACGTGCTAGACCTGTGGGACTCTGGGCTCAATAAGGTCTCTCCAATTCAAAATATAAAAGCTCCCAGGAAAGCGAGCCAGGAGCCCCTGTTTTTACAATAGATTGCTTGGCTTGTTGCAATCCTTTCAGCCAAACTTTTTTTTTTTTCCTCCCCCAGAGTTTGAGCACACTGTGTGAATACCAAGTACACGAGCTGTGATTAGCAGCTTCCCTTGGAAGTCTCCTTCTATGAGCTCTTATTTGATTTAATCTAGTCTCAGGTAAATAAAAGGAGCGGAGTGGAAATAACCTTTGACCTACTAATTAATCACTTGCCCCTGTTAACTATTCCTCCGTCAATGTTATTAAGTGGCAGCATCTGAGTGTAAATAGGCAGCCATGTAAAGAGGCTTAAGTGCCATCTGGCCTTACCTGCTAAGGTTCGCTTGTCCTTTGGAATTGATCCCTTGGACTTCTTTGTTTAATTTTTTTTGTCTTCCTTTTTTTTTTTTTTTTTTTTTTTTTTAAATATCTTAGGGAGAGATTTGCATGCCATATTGCACAGCCCAGTTCAGCCCCGGCTCCAGGGCTGTTTGAAGACACTCAGCAGCTGTGGGGAAGTGTGGTTACAGATGCACTGTTCCTCCTGGTGATGAGGATAACGAAGACAGCCATTGCTGCCACATGCAGAGCAGTGGTGACCAGCAATAGCTCATGTGAGTGTTGCATATTGGAGGTATTTACTCATAAAACCCTGATGAGGACTTGCAGTGAATGATAAGTACTCGTTCCAAGAACAAGCCTGGAAGAATGCTACCCTGTAGGACTCATTGTGCTGGACTAGTCAGAAACATGGCTTAAAGCTTAATTCATTCCCCACCTATGGCATTTGTTTGGTCCTGTGCAAACAACTGGGTGTGTTTTCATAGAATCATAGACTTGTGGAGTGATTTGGATTGGAGGGGACCTGATAGATCTTCTGATTCCAAACTCCTGCCACAGACAGGGATACCTTCCTCTGTCATTTAAGTGGAAGAACACATCTAAGGAAGGTATATTCTCTTGATCCCTCTCTGGCACATGGGTGAGCTGCTCCTAGATGTGAGTTGAAGGATGGGGAAGTTTATCTAGTGCTTGTAAGTGCTTATGCAAAATGTTTGTACCCTCATTCACACAAATAGTGGTAGCCTACCGCCAGTTTTGTGACCCTGCTATGCCTGGATGCATGTTTCTGTCAGGTGGCCTGACACAACCTTATTCTTTCTATTTCCAGGTACTGTCCAAGGTATCCTTTTAGGAAACCTGTTAAGTTACCAAAACAAGTTCTCTAATTCTGCAGAACAAAAGACTAAATTAGGTGGTGTGCCAGACTGCACAGCATGAATCTCAGAGTTCAGAGAGATCAGTAGAAATTGCTTTGAGTTTTGCAATGCTCACAACTTCATCTCCACAGAAAAACCCCACAGCTGAACAAGATCCTGACAACCTTCACATCCACTGGCCACTGTGGGAGTACTGGCACTGGTCAGACTTTAGGTTTATGGGCTCCTATCATTTGAGATTAAACTGGGCCCATGTATTGTAAATCGAGTCATAAACCAAGTGTTTTTATAGCCCTGAGGCCAGATTTGTTTTGGGGATCAATACTATTTACTAGAAATCCTTGCAGAGGTACAACCATCATCGCCTCTTTGCCACGAGCTGTCCACAGATGTGGTGGGCTCTCTGGAGTCCGTGTGCTCACAGTGCAGAACCAAAAAGTATTGCTATTGGTGGAGTTTCACAGCCTGCTAAAATGACCCTTTAATAAAATTGTCCAAAGTCAGTGGAACTGCAGTAATATAATTGAGGTTACAGCCAGGCTACCAAGGCAGAGTCCCTCCCTCTACCTTAACGCATCAGAGAGCAGAACCTGGCCCTGAGCCTGTAATCAGTTTGAACAGGCTGTCAGGTGCTTTGGGATTTGGAGGTGAAAGGTGCTGTGTAAATGTCAGGCATCATTTACAGGGGCACTACATCCAGGCTGAGAAGCACAGCGTGCCAGAGACTCTTCAACGTGGTGTTGGGAGTGATCTTGGGAAATATATTGCACTGGATATACGGATGTTGGTTGAGCAGAGTCATGTAATTTCAGTTGCTCTAAATCACCCGATGCATTTTCCTTTATCTCCCTGTTTTATCTAATTTTTCCTCTGTTTTCTTTATTATTAAAATAAATCAAGCCAAGTAGCCATGAACTAAGATATTTGTTTATACAAAAGAGATGTGATCCCAGCTCCCTAAAGCTGCTCATATAAAATAACAGATCATAGTGAATCATTTAAGATGGAAGGTTTATTTGGTTGTGGGTTGCTCTTTTTGGGTTCATGAAATGTTGATGAGCCAATCACAACATTCTCACATCTATTTGTTATTGCAAACAACCTGCAAAGTAATGAATAGCTCACACTAGGCTGGGGAGGGCATTCACTGCTGAGGCTCCAAAACACACTTTCTATTATTTACACTAGTCACCTCGTTGTCTCTCTGCTTCCTGATGGCATTACTCAATTAATTAGGCAACAGAATATGAATTTGGAGTACTGCATATGTATTCACATATATGCATATGTGGGTTGGTGGTTGCTCTCAGGGATTTTCAGTGCCTCAGAAGACTTGAATCCAGTCCCAGATAAACAAGTCAGTTCCAGGAGAGGGGGTGTGCTATGAACAGCCTCTTCTGTGGATGTTGTTTTTCCTTCAGTGAGTACTCGTGACTTTATCTTGCAGGTTTGCCTTTCAACAGGCTAAATCTTCATAAAAGTGAGTGTAGAAACAAGGAAGGGACTCTCTTCCTATTTGGTTCCTCTGTGACACAAAACACCTTTCCAGGTGAGAAAGTGAACTTAAATTCATTTATCTGAATACCTGCAGAACATTTTTCAAGCCATATGGCATCAATAAAGGGCTTCCCTTTCCTTTTCTGGAGCAAAGTAGGTGGTAGAAGAGGCTGCACAGAGAGAGGCTGCCCAGCAAGAGGCAGCAAGGCTGGGCAGGGATGAGAGAGATTTTCTCCTTCAAGTCCCAAAACCATGGGAAAGTGACTGTAGATGAGGAGAGGTTTCTCTCCCAGACTGTCCCTGGGTTCTGTGTCCAGCACAGCTCCCCTCAGAGGGAAATCCTGAGCTCTGCTGGCACTGTCTGCAGGGGGGCTCTGGGAAGAACAGCTTCAGGAGAGCCTCTGTGAGACCTTCTCACCTCTCACTATTCCTCCTTTTCTGATCTGCTCAGTTCTTGATTTCCATTTTTCCTCTTTTCCATTTTAGCGTCTACTTCAGCAAAATCTAGCTTAGGAGTTATTTGTGTTTTCCCCTTCAGTTTTGGTAAAAAGTCCTTTCACCTGTGACATACAAATACAAGTTTTTCCTTAGACAAGAGCATGTTTTTAGAATAATTTAATTTCAGTATCTCTAAAACGGTGGACTTTTTGTCTCCTCTATATCTTCACGTGTTTGCACATGTAAACAGCATCCAATGACTGGGCACTGCAGAGGTAAACTTATCAGCAATGTCATCTGGGGATATACCAAGGTAAAAGTATCAATCTAAATTTTGCATATTTTTTTAATGTATGTTTGTGTGCCAGTGGAGCATGTTTGTCTTTTATAAGTTAAAAAAAAATAAAAATAAAAGACATATGAGAATCTTACAAGCTAGAAAAAAAAGGAGATACAGGAAATAGAAGCTATTTCTGGAGTGTATTTTTTTTCAAAGCAGAGTTGTTTTGGTTTGATTTATTAAATAGGAAGGTCAAGAAAGGCAAGAGAAAAAATAAAATTAATCTGTAAGAGAGTTGTGTTGTTAGAAGAGTAAGAGACAGAAGTTATTACTAAAAAAGGAATGCCTTCAATTTTGCATGTACTAAGGATTCTAGAAAACTATTTTCCCATTTGGAGCCTGAAAAATAAATTGCCTTTTGGACAGCTCTAAATTATTCTTTCTTCCCCCAACACTTTTAGAATCAAAATTCAAGTTTTCATCCTTGTCAAAAAGACTAAAAAATTTTTATTTTTCTTAATGGAAGGGAAAAAATCCTAGAAAAGTTAGAATATTTAGGTTACTCAATAAAGGCAAATGCTTTAAAACATATTCAGGACACAACACATTTCTTTAAAAATTAGATGAAAATGCAAGATATTCTTCCACTCACAAATTTTTTCTTTCAGCATTTACCATATAATGGCAAGTTTAGAGAGTGAATCTAGCAGCAGAGACCATCATGAAATGATGGCAGTTTTTATGAGACATAGTTATGGTTTCTCCTCATAAACAGTTTTATGTCTCCTTAGAAGATGTTAAGGATGGTAATCACTTTGAGAGAGTAAATGTGAATATAATAAAAAAGTTGAAAAATTAAAATAAATTAAGTAGCAGATTTTGATAAATACAATGTAACTTGTTCAAAAAGGTTAATTTAAAGGAAATTGGTAATGAATTATTTAGTTTTTCAAAATTTGGATGCAACCATATGTTAGCTAAAATATCCCAAAATAAAATCATATTTTGAAAATGTCTCAAAACTTCCCTTTTCACACAAACATGAACTCATAAATTATCCATGGTTTTAGCTGAATATCCTGCAACCAGAAACATTATTTTGTGTCACAGCTAAGTGGTGTAAATTTGTGTTATTCATATTAGAAAGATGAAGTCAAAAAAGAAGTTAAAGAGGCCAGAGGAGAGCTGCACAGGGACTGGGCACAAGGCAGGGAGGGACAGCAGCCAGGGAATGGCTTCCCAGGGCCAGAGGGCAGGGACAGATGGGATATTGGGAATGAGGAATTGCTGGCTGGGAGGGTGGGCAGGCCCTGGCCCAGGGTGCCCAGAGCAGCTGTGGCTGCCCCTGGATCCCTGGCAGTGTCCAAGGGCTTGGAGCAGCCTGGGACAGTGGAGAGTGTCCAACCAAACCATAATGATGTGAAATTTCTTGGGTTAAGCTTCCACTTGCAGCTCTGAGGCCCAAGGAGCACTTGGATCAGTGTTTGAAGGCACCTGTGTCACTTGTTGTTCAAGTTTTGGAATTTCCAGAACTCTCTGTGAGACTCAAGTTCACCCTGCAGCGCTCAGGATCGCTTCTGCTCTTGGTATGGGAAGCTTGGTTTGGAGATGGGGCTGATGCTACAGAACCAAAGAAAACATGCCTACTTTCTTGCTGCTCTTTCAGACCTATCTTCCCCAGAAATAAATATCTCTTTGTAGGAATGAAATTTTGATTGTCACCTTTTTAAGGACTGGGTGCTGAGCAGCACAATCCCACAGAGACTACAGCAAAATTATTTTCATCACAAACCTTAGCATTTTTGCAGGTCCTGCTAAGTTCAGTGTTGGACACCTAGATAGAGAGGACAGAAAGGCAGGTAAAACCTTGACTTGCTTGTCAGTAAAAGGCAGTAATAAATCAATACTTCATCTCTATGATGCTGGTTGTGGGGTTTGAATGATCCTTCTGTGTATCATCCTTCAGATGAGTTATACTTGTTAAGCAAAACTCACTTTTTTTTTCTTTTTTTTCCTCTACCTGTCAGAACATTTATTTATTAGGCAGCTGGTTGCTGTTGACATTTTAATTTTAAATCCATAAAACCAAAATCATAATATTACTCTGTGCGAAGCACTAATATTATTTTGAGATGGGAAAAGCTTTCCATTTTCCCTGCGACTGGTCTAAACATCAATGCTTTTTTTTTTTTTTAATATTTATCTGATTATTATTTCTCCATGGTTATGTAGTGTCTAATTAAATGTGACCTGAAGTTCCAGAGGCTCCTTACTCCTGAAGTCCTGTGTGAGGCTTAGTACAGATCACCTCTTTGATGAAACACATTCAGGAAGTCCCTCTGGAAAAGCCTGATTGAAGAGTGTTGAATGGTTGTTGGGATCTTGATGATCTGAGATGTGGAAACCTCTCTGAGGTCTCAGCTGAGCCTTCCTGTCTTTTATTCCCAGGCTAGAAAGAAGTGTTCAGGCTGCCTATTTCCCAGGGGAAGTAACAGAGCATCCAGTGTTTTTCACCTTTACTGGTTAGGAAAGGAGGTGATAAAAGAAGGCAGTCTGGTCCTTAGGATCTTATGGCATTGTTTCCATGAAGTTTAGATGCTAACTACTTGCATGAAACACTTTTTAATGGAACAAGCTTTTGCCAGATGGGAGAAAATGTATGCTGCTTGCTGCTATTTTATTTTTCTGCACTTCCCTCAGGCTCCATTTATATAACAGCCATAACCCAGTCTCCAAACTCAACTGCAATGAGGTTGCCATCTTACCCCAGCAACATTTCCTGAGCTGAAGGGATCTAACCATGTTTCTGGAGCAAGACAGAATGTTAGAGGATTCCTTTAACACCACTTGCATTTCAAACAGCTTGCAAGATCAAAAGGAATTTGTTAGCACCTCATCAGTCCTCCAGGTTCAATCATGTTGAACCTTGTTTTCTGGCTGTAGTTATTTGTATTTTAATGCAGGTTTTGGGTTCAGATTCCTCTGCATGCAGCTGTGTGGGCAACCATGTTCAAGTGTGCACCAGTCCTTGATGATGCAAGCTGATAATACAAACTGCAGGATCAAGGGTCCAGCAAGAATACTCTTGGTTTTTGTCACCCTTCTCACTTCAAAGGAGATAAACCTGCGTTGGAAGCCCAACTCATAAATCCTTAAACAGCTCCAAATTTTGGCAAAAGTGGGTTCATGTAATTTTCACCTCCAGGCAGCAGAACCACCTGAGATCAGGCAGAACTATGCCTCAAATTGGCTCCTGGATTTGGGACATGGGAAAAGTTTAATGAGAGGGTCATGAATTTAATGCCACTCATTTCAGATCATTCTTGGCTGTGGCTTGCAGTGCCAACAAGAATATGATTGCAAAGACTCAGACCAGGCTTGACTATCAGTATTTACTGCTTCCTGCAGTTAAATCTGCAGAAATATATGCCAAGTACTTAGGAACCTGAGCCCTAAAAGGATTTTACCTTTCCTAGCTTTTCATCGCCCAAGGCAACACAGTTGCCTAGAAATAGTTAATGGTGCTCTTTGCAAAACCCTGTTCTCCTTTAAGGGTCATCATTATCTCCATTTTAAGGCTGAACTGAGATTTAAATATAACTTTACATTATTGAGATGCAAATCACCTTGGTCTCATAAGTATTATATGTCTAAATCGTATTTTTCATCATGAAAACCTCTCTCTCGTTTTTTAAAGTGTTTCCCTTTAAGTACATTTTTCCATTAAACTAAATATATGTTTAATTTTTTTTTTCTCCTCCAAAGGCAAGGTCCTTTCAATTCATGCCAGTGTTATTATTTCTCAAAACGAGTTTCATCTTGATCCATAAACATTTTATGCCAAGAATAATGCCGTTTTAAAGACAATAAGTGCCTATTTCTGCCTGAGGCCATCGGAAACCCCGTAAAGGAGGCAGTAGGAATTAAAGACACTTAATCATATTTCCCCATTTTTAACTGCTATTTTTTTACACTCTGAAGCAGTTTTTCTATCCTTGCTGAGTCCTATTGAATGCCATAAATCTTAATTAAAGAAGTAATTTTTTTTTTATGAAATCTGAGCTGGAAAGCACATTTCTTACTTTTAAGACTAGCACTATGTATAGGCTCATAAAGCAAACAAGACTTTTACATTCACAGGGTTTCAAAACCAGTTATTGCTGTTATTATGTCGAATCAGTGCCATAATTATTATTATTGCTTGGTTTGGTGTTTTTATGATTATTGTTAGTGCCTGAGCTTTGCATTTTCTGTGAACAAGCCATCAAGGGGAAGAGAATAGCTTACACTAAGTGCATATCTGTGTGCAAAATGGAGGAAAGCTTGCAAAAATATACCCATCAGCACAGGAATTTGGATTTAAATTCCTCATTTTAAGGTTTTGTGATTTTTGTTGGTGTGTTTAGGGTGGTGGGTTTTGTTGGTTTTTTTTTGTCTGTTTGTTTGTTTGTTTTGTTGGTTTGGGTCTTTTTTAGTTTGTTTTTGGGGTTTTTTTGGGTGGTTTTTTTTTTGAATGCAAAAGCTCATTTAGGTAGGCTTAAATGACAGCATGTTTGGTGTAAACTTGCACTATTATATTGAACTCATGAAGCCAAGAGAATTACATTGCTTTATACTGGAAAAAATGCTGTCTCACATAATGTCATTTTCCTACTGTTCCATGTAATTTTGCTATCGAGAGGAAGGAGGGGAGCAAAGCTCTTATCTGTATTGGTAGAAAGAAATAGGTACTCCACACCTCTCAAGACAAGACTTGAGTGTGTGTAGTATCTCCCTGCAGATGAATGGAAAACACTGCAAAGAGGTTTTGATCTGAAGCTTGGTAAATTCAACAGGAAGATTTGTGTTGACTCTTGGTAACAACCAATATTTGCTCTCTTTTAATGGCACCTGCTGGAAATAACATCACCTGACAGCCCCTTGTTCTGAGCCCTGGGGCATTTTAGCAGTCTGCTCCAAAGTCAAGGAAAATCAACGGGAATTTTCCCAGTGATTTCAACACCATTTTTGATTGAGCTGCTTTGTAGGCTGATGGAGGCAGATACCATTTCAAGGAACTTCACTTGGTAGGAAGCACTGGCCACCACGCTGCCACAGTTTTCCCAACACCTCCCACCACTGATGCCATCAAAGAGGAATGTCACTAAACTTAACCAATTACCTAGCACTCCTGATGTGGAGAGAGTAGCAGTACAGACACATCCATGAGTATAGCCCATCTATTCACAGCCTCCAACCTGACAGGTGCTTAAAGAGCCCTTTGGCTTTCCGTGGCATAATTTCAAATTTCACATTAAGTTAGTTAGGCATTTACACTGTGAAATGCTCACAGTCCTGCTGGTTGGTAATGAATTGTCCATTTAGATTTGGCTCTTGCACCTGGAATTTCTCCAGTTAATGCTAGTACTTTTCTGTGTTTTAGAAAAACAGAACAAAATAAAGGGTGGAAGTTTTGAAGGGGAGGAGCTGGTTTAAGGCTTGAATGAGTGTACCAAAATATGATTTTTCAGTCACTATTAAGCACATGAATAATGCTGCTCTTGTGAGTAACGCTGCTGAGTCCACAATGAAATAGTCGTGGGGTTAAACCTACCTCTGGCTTAGGCTTTGTGAGGGTGCAAGCTTGTGCTCTCACCTTCTGCTGCAAGGTCACCCTGTTTCCACAGCTGCCAAGCCAACCAACGAGACACTGGTGGCTTTTATTAGATATTCACAGTTGCTGTTCCTTAACATAACATGACCTTCCTCAATGAAGCCTGAATCAAAAGGGCACTGATTTACTGGCTGTGAAGTGATGTTTCCTGACTGGCATCTAATAATTTATTTAAAGCATGGTTTTGCCAGGAAAGTCTCTCATTATTTTAGAACCATCTTTCCTCTTCCAAAGGCATTTTGGAAGATAGCAAAAATGTGAAGAAAATATGTTTCCCATCACACACCACTCACAGAATTTATTTTGGGTAACTTTCATGCCTGCAGCTACAGTATCTCACTTCTTCATGGGCACTAAGTTTGGGAGAAAAGCAGGAAGCACTTATTTTGCATCACAAATCAGTTGCTGTATTTGGTAGTTTCCATTTCATTCATGGTAGTAATTACGTGGTTACAGCTATTCAGAAGCTTCCTAGTGAAGGATCATAATTTTCATGCTTCCTCTAATTTATAAAGGGTAAAAAAACCCCAACCAATCAGTATATTTTTTTTTTCTCAAGCTGGTATAATTTCAGGGGCAAAGTTCATGAAAGAGAAATGAAACTTTATTGTGATGATACCCTGATGAGTACAAGTAGGAGGAGAGGCCAGAAGCATTGCTAGATTATGGATAGTGGGGTGAAAAAAGGTTCCCAGTGGGATGACATAATTAGAAAAACTGGTCTGAGGACAGGAGAGATCAATAATTACCAAGATTCAAAAATCCAGATAAAATAATCTTTTTGGACAAAACACCAAAATTAAGAGGGAAAAAACCCCCAGCATATCTAAGGATAATCTTGTGCAGCATTACTGAAACAGACTCTATTTAGACAGAAACTTTGAAGGAAGAGAGCGTGACATTGAGTACCTTTTTTATTTTTTATTTGCTCTTTGTTTGTTTGTGCTTTGAGTTTTCATGAGGTCTCTCAGTTTGTCTATTTTGGGGGCTTTGTGCGTGTTTATTTTTATTTTGTTTCTGGGCTTTCTGTTTGTTTGGTTGGTTTTGCATTTTGTTATTAATTCCTGGGAATTCACTTCTGTGTGATCTTTCAAGGGTTTTGGCAGTCATTTCACAGGCCCCATTCTGACACCTTCCAGACACCCAGCAGTCCATATACTGCAGTCTGAGAAACACAGGACAGCACAATTTCTCCAGGCTCCAGCTGGCTTTATTTGCTATAAAACTGTGATCTTGCAAGTTCTTGGGTTTACAAGTAATTTAATGCAGGTGAGCAGGGAACTGACAGGTCATTTTGGGCTATTTTAGCTTAATTTAATTTTTCAGTTCATGACATCTCTTGTTGAAAGCTGATTAACTCTGTTTGTGATTCATTGCTATATCACTTTTTTTTTTTTAAACAATCATGAATAGAACGCCCACAAAAAAATTAAGGTATACAAAACCTCCTTCCACAACCTGTGACAAAGGTTAATAAAGTTTTCCTATGTTTTTTAGTCTTTAGGTTTTTTGTTGTTTTGTCAGCTATGCACATATGCACACACACACATATATATATGTACACATACACCTATAGGTATTTAGGTACACACACATGCATGTATATGTGCATCTATCTATACAAATAATGCATTTTAAATTTTTTTTTTATTTTCTTCAATTCCTGAAGTTAACTGATGGGTACTGAGTTAGAGTGTTATTAAAGGAATATTTTGAGGAAAGTTTAAAGATGGCTTTTCCATATGAACGCTTTGAGTGCAGGTCACAGGTTGAGAGGGTAAATACAACTCCTGGATTGGTACAGAAATGTGCTTTATCCCAAAGCACTGCTGAAGCAATTCCATTGACACCAGATGGCTGTTCTATATCTGCAGGATGGTCAAATGTTTCTGATGAGTGTCTGCAGCTGATGAGGTTAGTTCTCCTCCTGGCAATCTGGTAAGGAAATTAGTAGGGCATTTGTTTTTTTCTTTTCCTTTTTTCTTCTTTTTTTTTTTCCCAGTAAAACTTCTTTTCCTTTGCAATGGTCAACTGGTACTACTAACCAAATGCGAAGAGAGTATTCCTGTTTTCAGTGGGGATCAGGGGCAGCCTCAAAACTGGGTTACGTGGACAGGTCTAGGAAGACTTTTGTATTACTCTATGATTTAAAAGAAATTTTATATTTCATATTCTGTATCAAGTGTTTTCCAATGGTGACTGGCACTTAAAAAAGTGAACTGTCATTAAGGAATACTTCACACTTAAAATGTCACCTAGTCTTTTCTAGGTATTAGAATTACTTATTAGACTATAAAAATCTCCTGTGTTGTGAACTCAGAAGAAATTCAGAAGAATTCACAATGTTGGACTTAAATGATAAATGCAAAATCTCAGAACATCAGACTTTAGAGATGGTGGGACTCAGATTTGCTATGATAGTTGAGGTTTGTGGCTCAGGGGCTTCTTTATAATGACATTATGTTAACTTTAAAAAAGACTTCCCAGCAATCTGATAGGTAAATTATAGTAAATAATTATTAGCTCTCAGCTCAGTCTCTATTTTATTTAGTGGGTATAAGCAATGCAAGTGCCTGAATTACATGGTTATTTATACAAGGTCGTCTTTGTAAAAGATAATTTTTTTTAATAAAGAAACCACAATTTTATGATGATTAAATAACCCACAAATAAAATTATGTGTTCATGCAAAGAATGACCAGTCTGCCTTGAAGAGGTGCAGAAAACTTTCCATGAGTCTGTGAACTGTTTTCATCAGTCTGCGCATCTGAACTTCAGAAATTCTACTTCTGGATGAACCAAAGGACAACTTTACCCCACTGAGAAGGCAATGGAAGGAGTTGCTGATGTCACAAACACAACCACAAACCTACAGGGATCTAACTAAATTTGTAGGTCTAAGTTGTGAAGAAAAGGCCTCCATTCCAAGGAAAATACCGATATTCATCCTTTGAGGTTTCACCCTTTTCAACACCATTTCCTTGCCTCTTGTTCTGTTTCTACTCTCAATTAATTTCTTAAGCAAAGGGTGCCTCCAGGAAAATACCATTCCATAATAAATAAAAAAAAATATTTCAGAGGATGGAGTCTCCAACCAATTTTGAGCAGGCAAAGTGGAAAGGCATCAATTGAAGTTGTTGTTGTCTGTTAAAATTTTTCATTTCAAGAAGGAAAAAGGGTTTTCCTCTGACTTGTTATCCTAGATAGATTTTTGACCTCTTAAATAAATTATCAAAATTTTAGTAGTTAATTTTTTAAAGCAGAATATTATGGCAATAGTATCTCATGAAATGTACACGTACACATATAAACATATAGGTATATATTACACTCTTACCTTTTCTATATAAAAGTAAAGTACAAAATGCTAATTCATCAAAGATATTTTTGAAGTCCTGCATGCTTCCTGTTTTATTTTTTTTTTGTGATTCAGAAGAGAGAAAAGAAAAAGGGTTTTGCAATATTAGAGCTACATGGGGATTATTTGCATATTTAAATGCTCTTGCTTTCACTGTGCCTCACCTTCACACCCATGATGGCCCTACAGGAGGCTAGACAAGGGAGCAGGATGCTCTTGAGCTCCTGGTTCTGCTGCAGCCTGACTTTGGACAGTGAGTCCCAGCTCTCCTGAAAGAACTTGCTTTTGTGATCCAACATATGACCTGTCTGAAGGGTTTAAACCTCTGGCAACAGAAAAGGGACAAGTGGTGCTCATATTGAGTAGAAAACAGACATCACCTGTCTCCAGAGCCATGTGGCAGCACACTGTGTCTTCTGGGGCTGTGGATGTGACAGAAAAAAACAGGGTTGGGTTAAGACTTTGCCCATTGAGCTGGGGGAGGTGCTGTACTCAGAAATGTTGTATCTTGTATTATGCATTTTTTTTTTTTTTGAGACAGGCTGTGTGCATAAACCACAGCAAACTCAGGTGTCACCCACCAGCTGTAACTATCCATATCACACAGTGTGGCACACTGCACTTTAAAGGCAGCAAGGCTTATGCTTCTGACAGGAAATTGTCACAGATGTAATTACTCAAACAATATTGTTGAATTCCAGTGCAATATGTATTGTCACCCACCAGTTACAATAATCACTGTACAGATACAATCTGTTCCTTGATAAAACTCAGAGGTTCGTGATGTACATTGAGCTCACAGAGAAAACCTTGCCTGGGACTCAAAGTCCTTTATCCACTCTAATTGTTATTACTTGTAGCTGCATGGTACCTGGGGACAATTATTCTCTTATTATGTGTTCTGAAAGAGCAGAAGCCATTCAGGTAGCTGAATTGGTAAATGAAAGCTGGCAATCTGGATGGGGGAACAGGTTGTCCTGGACAGGTTCTTCTTGCTTACTATTCACAAGAGGCTTAAAGGCCACTTGTGAGCTGGATCACAGAACAATTCAGTTAAAAAGGACTGCTGAGGGACATCTACTCCCAGCTCTCCTGTTCCTTGAACAGGAGATAGAAGGGTTTGGGTTGGAAGGAACCCAAAGTCCCATCTCATTCCCACTCCTGCTGCCATGGGCAGGGACACCTTCCACCATCCCAGGTTGCTCCAAGCCCTGTCCAGCCTGGCCTTGGACACTTCCAGGAATCCAGGGACAGCCACAGCTTCTCTGGTAACCCTGTGCCAGGGCCTCCAGACCCTCAGAGGGAAGAATTTCTTCCCAGTATCTGATCTTAATCTCTCCTCTTTAGTTTAATACTGTTCCCCTTTTTCCTATCACTAAGTGCCTATGTAAAAACATTGCTCTATTCTGTTTCATGGGGTTTGTCTTTCCCAAATAATGGGCTCTGGGAGATTCCAGTTTCTGCTAGCCAGTTTCTCCAGGCCATTCCCTCTGTATAAGAACTTTTGTCAACCTCCCAGTCCAACATGGTGTAATCTACAAACCTGAGGAGAATGTACCCCATCCCCTTTTTCAGGCTCTTTATAAAGAGCACAGACTACCTACAGGCTGGACTTTGTATCATTGTCCACCACTCTAAAACCCAGGAAGAATGGATAATTTTCTACAATCCAGCTGATTTTCCATAATCATCACATCACAGAATATTTATTCAGTTTATAAACTGGCAATTTGGCTACGCTGTATTCTGACAAACTGTGTCAAAATCTTTGCTGGAGTCAAGGTCTGCAGCTCCTGCTGCTCTCTCCCTGTTCCCAGAGCCATGATTCAAATCTCAAACACAAAATACCATGTTAGTTGTGCAGGGAGGGAAATGCCACTGGCTCCTAGTCTAGCAGTAAAGATATTAAGAAGGTAGATAGAGATTCTTCTAGGGATATTAAGAAGGTAGATAGAGATTCTTCTAGGGCTTTGGAAGGTTTGTGACTTTTGTAGGGGTAGGGAATATTTTCTGCATCTTGGTAAGAGAAGGTACAGTACAGCTGCTTGTTTACAGAGGGCTGGATCTCAGCAGCACACACCAATCTGTCTCTGTGTGTGATATATCATTTTAATTACCCTGAGTTTACTTTCTTTATAGGCATCTCTTCCATTATTTAAAATTAGCCTTCCATGTGTCACCCCACTGGCATGGGTGAAGAATCCCAGCCAGAAACATTGCCCTAATTCAACTAGATCAGGGGCACACCATATTTTTCAGTTAAACAAAGGCAACTCAATATTTAGATCATCTTTCTTGTTCCAGCTGCTGCCCCTTGCGTGGTGTGTAAATTAAGAGCTCTTGTGCTAACCATTGATTTTTCTTCCCAGGATCCCAAGGGGACACATCCTGCTAGGTTTATTCTTGAGGAAGCCCATTCCACTGCTGCACAAAGCTGGCATTGTCAGGAAGATTTAGCCCCCGATGACAAAACATCTTTCATTGTGAATTCTACTCATCATAAGGAGCTTACAAATCCTAAATCACAGTGGGGCCACCCTTTCTTTTGCTCTCAGTGCACCATCATAACTCTTCCACCTTAACTATCAGAGGAATGCTGTCTATGCCTCTTATCAGGCCTGGGTCAAAGGTGAATATCTGAGCTTCTCGGTCACAGTGACACCAAGTGCTGTGAAATATGGTAATAATGATCCTTCAGGAATCTCTGGGGCCATTCTGTAAACCCAAGCGGGTCTGTGTGACTCTGCTTTTTGTCTTCCACTGCAGATGTGATGCTACCTTGAAAGAAAAGGCTAAAAATCCCCCTGAAAGCAGCTTCTGTGTTTGGGGTGGTAAGGGGGAGAGGGTTGGGGTTTAGCCATTGATGGTATGGGAGAAGATCTCGGCGAGGGGGTTTGGGGAGCTGTCTCTGGTCTGTGAGCTCAGCAATGCAGAACAGCATTGTAAATAGACACTGATAACTCCTAGAGACATTCAGTAACCTTTCAGCACTCCTTCCTAAAATAGACTTCTTTGTTCTTGGGAGAGAACAAAATGAAACCACAGTATCATTCCTGAGCTAAAATTATCTAATTATCAATTTCTCCCCCTTGAAATAAGGGTTTTTCCCCCCTTCTTGCTGGACTTCTAGCTTCCAGTCTGTTCCCTACTAGTTTTCTGAGACAAGAAAAAGGGAAGGTGGGAGATAGAATCATTTAGGTTTAAAAAAAAACCCTCCAAGATTCTTGAATCCAACGATCAACCCACATAAAATATTTTTGGATCATGAAAACACCTTGGGTGAGGAACATCCAGGTAAATGACAAAGAGGAACAGAGGAGATTCCCTGAGCTGGTGGCAGGCAGCAGGGGAAGACTGGAGGGTCTGTTGAACAAAGTGCTCTTTATTCTGCAGAGCACGGGGAGCTGTGTGTGTGCAGGGTGATTAGAGCAGAAAGGCCAGCCACTGCCAGTGTGTTCTGAACCTGTAATAATCACAAGAGAAATAAAAAACACTGTGAGATGGAGCATGATTTCCTATGTCTGGGCAGGCAGAAGGAGCAGGGAGGCTCGCTCACCTCTTGCTGCAGAGATTAGGAGGCACAAAAGAGACTTTTCCTCTGTGCATTTAGGTAATGGAGAGAATCTAAACAGACTCTATTGCTGCAGACAGCCCCGTTGAAGCAGTTGAAGGTCACTCCCACAATGACCTATTGCATTTCCCTAACCCTTAAAGGAATTAAAATAAAATGTGCTTCTCTCTAGTGCAGCAAATGTGTTACAATAATACTGTGATGCTAAATTTAGCATTTTCTCAGTAACAGCTTGCAGTCCCATCATCACGGAATACCCTGAGCTGAAGGGACACATAGGGATCACACCCTGTGCCTGAGAATGTTGTCCAAACACTTCCTGAGCTCAGTCAGGCTTGGTGCTGTGACCCTTCCCTGGGAAGCCTGCTCCAGTGCCCAGCCACCCTCTAGGGGAAAAACCTTTATCTAATATCCTACCTAAACCCCTCTGCCACAGCTTCAGGCCATTCCTTGGGGTCCTGTCCCTGTCACCAGAGAGAAGAGATGAAGCTGCAGACCACAATGAGGTCTCCCCTCAGATATATTCTGCCCCAAACCCCCTTTTGGCCTCGCCTTTGTTCTCCTTGCCTCTCACACTCCCTCTCCCAGGTCACATCTGACTCCTCCTCCCCAGTGTGCTGAATAGCCAGAAACCTGGTCACTAATTACTGTGGTGAAGATTTGCAACCTGTCTGGCAGTGCCAGGAAGTGGGGCACAGCCTTTGCAAGTGTGGAAGGATCAATCAGGCTCAAGTCAAAAACAGAGTGTTTCCAGCCAGTTCTGAGGGTGGGTGATGACAAGCACCATTGAGCATAGATGTTTGGCTGTCAAGTGTGCAATACATTTGGGAACTCACCCCATGGGAAGGGCAACAGGATTTTTCTATTTTACTTTTATCTTCCATACTCAACTCATTTGATCACACACACCAAGGGCGGGGGGGGGAAAAACCAACCCAAAAAAAACCAAAATGGGTGGTGGGGAAGCTGTCCATGAAGAATTTTCAAGTCTGTTTTCAATCAGACTGATATATCTTTTCCCAAGGTTGGTGTTCCTGCCACTCTCTGGCCCTGCTTCCTCCACCCCTTTTTTGAGCTCTACCATGAAGTTATTTTTCTAGGGGTTGTGACGAGAGACTTTGCAGACTTCAGATTAAAGTGCAACTGGATATATGGGAGATATGATGACGAAAGGAAAATTAAGGTCTCAGGCCTGGCTGCTTTCAAAGTATCTTTTGACTGCATAGTAATTCTGTCAGTATTATCAAACAATATTGTAGTAGTAACAAAGAATAATAGCTAAATGTCAGAGATTTATTAAGCTATGTGGGAAAAAAAGTTAGATTCTGCGTTAATTGAATAGTCAGGAAAATGTGAGAATGAATCCAAGTTTTCATTTACAGTTCTGACAGAACAAGAAAACAACAGATTTTAAGACCAGAAATAGACCTAAAGCTATCTGCTTTTTCAACCTCCTATGTAACAAAGCTATGTATCATCCAATTTTTCTAAGTAGAAATAGTAGTTTAATTTCCATTTTCTCCTTGTTATGTTTTTAAAAATGGGAGAGGAAAGCAAAGGTGCGAAGAAAAAAAAAAAAAAAAGATGCCATTTTTTACTGAGCTGGAATTTACAGATACAAAACTTGTGGTTTTGGGCCACACTCATGTATATCTAAGCACCAGAAACAGGCCAACATTCTGATCCTTGTTATACATTCAGAATACTACAGAAGTGAAGATCTGTTGTGTGGAAGTGGCAAGAGGTCATTCCCTGTCCTAATACAAGCATGATGAGAGCTTGTGGAGGGGCTCCCATTTGCTTTTGCACATCACATCAAAGAAAAAATCAAGTTCTACCTC
Organism: Fringilla coelebs; assembly: GCF_963513975.1. Lineage (NCBI taxonomy): Eukaryota > Metazoa > Chordata > Aves > Passeriformes > Fringillidae > Fringilla > Fringilla coelebs. The sequence continues at coordinate 3,660,587 of NC_140031.1, forward strand.
TTTATTCACCCTTCTTGCAGAGGCAGAGGCATTGTGGATACTTGTTTCAAATGCTGTGGGTGGATGACCCAAAACCCACTTGTTTAAAGAACAAATGAAATTATTTGTAGCTAGTGACCTAACTGTGGGTGTCCCTCCTGTACTCCATATGAGAATTTCTATATGCAAGTATTACTTTTTCCTTATGCTAATAATACTGAAAATTGTATGAGAAGTAGAGTGATATGTTCTTAAAGTGACTGGGATGCTGAATTTGCCTAAATCTTGGGGGATGTTCTGAACAAAACAAAAAGTTCTCGTATATTGGAGAAGTTGTTGTAAAGACAGTGAATATTTTTCACATTTAATTAGGCTGTTTAACCTGTCTAAGTCACTGCTGCTGCATCTTGTTTCCAGTCATGAGTAAGGGCAAAATGATCTTGAATGGAAAATGAGAAATAACAAATTATTATTCCCCTATAAATTGCTGTGTATAGTATTTCATGTACAGAGAGACACATTTAGTCATAGAGATGATAGAGGAACTAAATCAATTATCATTTTTTGACTTAAAAAGCATTAATTCGTGCTTCAGGAAGCTGTCTTTCATACTTCAATGCAGGTATAAAGGGGTCTTTTTGAGCTTCTTAAGCTAATTAATAAATCCAATGAAAAATTATGTGTCATCAGCTGTAATCCTTTCTACAATGTGTGTCTTATGAAAAGCAAAATTATCAAGTGCATACAGTTAATGGCAGACAGAAATCACAGAATAATACAGTTTTGGAGGAACCTCTGGAAGTCAAATCTTCTGCTCAAAGGACGACTTGATCAGATCAGATAAACCAAATCTCTGCTAAGTAATAAATAAAACAGTAAGGCTTTTTCCCTTGAATTACCTTTATTTGCAGTTTATTCCTAAGCTTGAATCGTGCACCACTTGCTATCAGTGAGGTTTGTTAGGTGCCATTGAAACAGACTCTGTTAAAATGTTTGTCCTCTTTCGTATAGATCCTCTTTATGTACTAAAAGGCCACAATAAAATCTTCCTCATTATGGACTGTATAAACCTATACTACTTTCTCCTATACCAGGGAGAAAGCAAGACCACAGTAAATGCAGATGCATGAAATTAAGTGATTTATTCCATTTTCAGTGCCTAGATTTGATTTAGTGTTATCCAGCCTGAATATCTTGAACGTTGCTGATATGTGGGCAAAATTTACTTACAGGCTGAAACTCAAGATGGAAATGGAAAAATCCTTATAGAAAACTCATAATGTGGCTGAGGTGGGAAACTATTACCATAGCCGTATTTTTTGTCCTTTTCTACCCCTTAAAAATTATAGATTCTTTCACTAACTCGAACTTTCAGATACAATTCAATTAATATAGACTAAATTGGTTTCTTATTCTTGCTCTCTAGAAATATAAAGAGCTCTGGAGAACATAATGTTTGCTCCTTTCCTTGTCTTGACTTCAGAAGTGACCAAGGTGATATAATTTCAAAGACAGGGAGAACATGGTGGCTGCATTCAGTAGTTCTGGCAGCAGTAGCCCTGAGGACTATTTCCTCCTCAACTCCAAGTATTTAAAAGATTAGTTTAAGCCATGAGGCAGGAAGGATTGCTTTGGTATGATAATAGGGAGAATTGTGCAGGATTCCCTTCTGAGTATGTTGTTTTGAATTTAAGGAACAAGAAAAAAATAGTATTTCAGGTCAAAACAAAAGGAGATAAAGAAGCACATTAATAAAAATGAAGTGATGAGTTTCTCGTTCTCAAACCTGCTCAAAAATTGAAGTTACTTTAAATAGAGTATTATAGGATGTCAATAAATTTCGCTTCCTGTTGAAAGAAAACAGAAGTCAAAGCTGAGACATTTTAAAATAAAGTCTTGAACCATATTTTCACTCCATAAAAGCTAATTTTCTCAGCAGTTGCTCTCTCTTGAGCTCATTGGGCTTTATTTATGACTGCAGAATTGCCTATGATAACAAAAACCAAACCCACACCAGAACAAAACTGCTGCTTAAGAGATGTTTAAGATATTTAGTAGTTTTTTAAGAATCTGGGTGACTTTTGTATGAACAGGTAGGCATTTGTTAGAGTAGAATTTCACTGAGCAGCTTAATTAGCTCTTCATGCTATTTAATGTTATGTTAAATGACTTACCAGAAGTTATTAATTAAAGTATTAAAATCTCATTATTTGTTGCTAATGGGGCACTTGGGAAGAGGGAAAAGAATAGGACTTTATTATTAACACATTTCAGGGAACACTCAGTAAACAGAGTGGATAAACAGAAGAAATATACATCTGACTGTTTCCACTTGTTGTATAAAACATCTGATAAATTATACTTGTTGCAGGAATCCTATAAATACTCATGCATGTCCAAATATATTAAACTTCTAGCACTGTTGGTTGGTAGTTTAAGTAAACCTTTCCATAACAAAATTTAGGAAATCAGGGCTTCCCTGATTTCCTCAAAGGGATTCCCAAGTCCTTAGGGAAGATCTGTCTAAATCCATGGTGAGAATGTATGTTTCATTCTGGCCTATTTTTTAATAGTGGGGATAGCCATTGATTTGCTTTTTACTGGTCTGATTAAATGCTATATGCCATGGTGACAGAAGGAAATCAACCTCATTATCTTCCCTGTCTGCCACTTCCTCTGTTCAGGTCTTCATGGCTTGGTGACTTCCCACTCTTCCATCAAGGTCTCCAGAATCCCATGAGTTTCCAAGAGGTGAGCTTGTTCTTAGACACCAAGGCTGTAGTTTCTCTCACCTGTCTTAAAATGTCTATATTGCATGTGTGTGTTTGATCTGGGAGCAGTATGGACTCGAGGGTGTGATTCACCTCATCAGAAATTAGGCAAAATTAAGAAATTATGCCTAATTTCTGATGAGGTGAGAAAAATTTACCTTGATTGCTATTGAGAATGCTGTCAGATTTCTTTCCCCTGTAGTGGTATCCCAGATGGATTTTACAGGCAGATATGACACCAGAGATGTCTTCAGTCACGGTGTACCAATATCAGCCCAGCTTTTATTTGCCTGTGTTTTCCTGTGATGTGTATTGTGATCAATGTAAATGCAATGTAAATCTGGGTTCATTCAGAGTGCAAGGAAAATAACCCAATCCATCAGTAATGAAGGCTTGAATTTCTCTGTCCAGTTCACACTCTGGAAGAAAGGGTTGCTTCATTGGAGGAAAACATCCATGCTGCATAATTTTGCGGCTTGTATATTTAAAAAAAAAACCAACAAAAAATAAACAAAACAAAACAAAACAAAAAAACCCACCTCACAACAACAAAACAAACCAGAGAGTCTAACTATATTCCTTTTAGTATTCAGTCAATATTCTGAATTACTTAGATGATGTAGATCACTATTGTGATCTTATATTTTATGAGTGGTGTCTCATTTAAAGCTCTGTTTAAGGATGCAGCTCAGAAATCATTACCTTGCTGCTCTTAAAAGTCAAAAGCAGTTCTGGTTGTGTAAAGTAGAGTGCCTGTGGGGCCAATAAATGTTTTAGAACTTCCAGCTGGACTTCTAAGGAGTGTGAAAGTGACAGGAGGAGACAGAATACCTCGGGACTCTGATGGTACCCACTGTCTTAATGAAATTAATAAACAAATCTTCAAGGGTTTGCATAGTTTCTGCATCTTCCCCAGGAAATCTGAACAGATATACTCAGACTCAAGCTGAAGCCCACAGAAGGTCTGAAAATGACATTGAAATTTTTTCCTAGTGAGCAGAAATCATAAAGGCTTAATCAAATGAGTCAGCATGGATTTTGGTGTTTGTCCTAAAAGAGATAGAGATGCTTGGATGGTGCTGTTTCAACAATGGGGTGAAGAGGATAATTCTGGTCATGTTGGACATTTCCTCCCCACCACAATATTGTAACAACCTTGGGGAAGAAAAAAAAGCTAACATGAACAAAAGATTGAATGAACTGAGATTCAAAAAATTCCATAGGGTTTATGGTTTGGGTTTACATTTTGTCTAATTATGCATTATAGGATAATTAGATGGAGGAATGGAGGAATATTGTGCTCAGCTGTGGAAATATTTCTGGTCACTGAGAAGTATTTTGGCTAGGTGTCCTCCCCACATTCCAAGTGTCCTCTGCCAAACTGGACCTCTCAATTGGTTGGTAAATTCCAAGTATATGCATGTGTAAAGAAAAAATAGTGCATAATAAAGGCATGAATTTGAAGTAATACTCAGAAAAAACATCTTCAGGAGTGTGCTAAGCATAATTAATAATATTTTGTGTCCAAAAGAGGTGAAAAATATGAATAAAATGCTAGAAATTACCAGGGAAAATAAAACTAACGAGGGAACTAGAAATATCAGTTATTTTATAGGTTCAAGATTGTCTATATTTGAAATTATTCTCAGAAAGGATGTGGGAAAATAATACAAAAAGTACAATGGTGAAGACTGAATTCCATGAGGAGATGCAAGGCTGGGGTTGTAACAGCTTCAATCTTAGTCACACAGGGCTGCCCATGACGTCCAGAAACTCAAAAATGTTTTATGGGGAAAGTACATTGGAAATAAGAATTAGTGTTTTCACAATAAAGAAATAATTATCAGAGGGCATTGGATGAAATTTTTGGGCAGAACTTTTAATGCAAATCTGATGATGAATTACTTTGTAATGAAATGCATTGTTAAACTATTAACTTGATGCCAGAACATATTGTGGAGGTCAGACATTAATTATTAAATTTAGTCATTGAGAAACAAGCTGCTGCTTGCAAAGTTCATAAGATGGTGGGACAGGGAGGTTATGCCAAGAGCAGGGTGCTGTTCTATTACCTCATTACTCAGATCTAAGCTATTTTCCTAAGCATCTGCCATTAATGCTATTACAGATACAGGCTAAAGAGGCCTATGATAATGAAAAATTATCCTTATATTCAGTATTATTTTTTTATATATGTGTATCTTTTTAGATGGTTGCATAGGAATGATCATAATAGAGTGTTTAAAGTGATGAAAATGTATTTGACTGAGAAAGAGGGTCAATAGGAACACAAAGAGCAAATAAAAGGGAGAATATTTCTCTCAGAAGTTATTTCAATTATTTCTGTGTGTTTTAATATACACGCTCAGAGAAACAAAATGCACCAAATGGTTGGCTTTTACCAATCTAAAATGAGCTCTTAAATATTTAATTTGGTTTAGATGGTAGATCACTTTTCTGGAGATATTTTGGACAAACCGCACGGCTAAGAAGGCCAACGGCCCCTGGGCCGTCCCAGCCAGGGTGTGACACAGCCCCAGTGTAAAAAAATAGGTTCAAAACTGTTGTAAAATAGTTGATAGATCGTTAAGCATGAACTGTTAGTTTGGTTATTGTAGAAGGGGTTAAAAGGGTAGTTATAGGAAATACGGTACTCAACGTACCATATTACACCTAAATAAAGTGCAGCATCCCCCAAGCGAAACGAGCCAGCCTGGACAGACCTGTAATGGGCCAATCGAGCGCCTTAAACCCTCATGCAAACGAAGGATCCAAAAAGAAACCGATCCAAAGGGACCAAAAACAGGATAAAAAGGGGCTTCTGACCCACTGAATTTGTGCCGCTTCCTCTGGGACATCGCTGCGTCGCTGCCGAGCAGCCCCAGCGCCGGCGCTGCAGTACCCCCGACGGCAACGCTCCCGCTCGGCCCGCGGGCCCCCTGCTTTAGGCCTTTCTTTTATTATAATAAATGCTGAAATCACTCCAGTACCGGGAGCCTGCTCTCGGTTTTAACACCAGGGCAGTGCCCGTCCCTGTGCCGGCACTGCTGAGGCACCTCCAGTGCTGGGGACAGCTCTGGGCCCTCAGGACAAGAGAGACCCTGAGGGGCTGGAGCGTGTCCAGGGCAGGGAACGGAGCTGGGGAGGGGCTGGAGCCCCAGGAGAGGCTGAGGGAGCTGGGAAGGGGCTGAGCCTGGAGCAAAGGAGGCTCAGGGGGGCCCTTGTGGCTCTGCACAGCTCCTGACAGGAGGGGACAGCCGGGGGGTCGGGCTGTGCTCCAGGGAACAGGGACAGGAACAGAGGGAACGGCCTCAGGCTGGGACAGGGTAGGTTTAGATCGGATATTAGGGAAAATTTCTTCGCTCAAAGGGTTGTCCAGGCCTGGCAGAGCCGCCCAGGGCAGTGGTGGAGTCCTCATCCCTGGAGGGATTTAAAAGCCAGGTGGATGTGGCACTTGTGGACGTGGCTCAGTGGTGGTCTTGGAGAAATGGTTGGGCTTGATGATCTTGGAGGGCTTTTCCAACCTAAATGATTCCATGACACTTTGAATAAATATGTCTACCCTTTTTCAGTACCACTCTGTCTCAAATAATTTTGTAGGTAATTTTATTGAATACACAAATGCTCTAACTATAGATTTTAGGGAGCCTGACCTTCACTCACAAGTCAAGATCATTTAAACATCTGGCTGGCTCTGACTGGGTTCTGTCATACTCTTTTTACTCAGCTGTTAAAAATATTTGACCGTGTGTATATTTTGTGTGTACTAATTTAATAGTTTTTTTCATCTTTGTCATTTAGGTACAGACAGGAAGAGCATTTTAGTGTAAGCATAGCAGAAAATCACAAAAACTTTGGTTTTCGAAAAAAACCAGAAAGTCTTTTTTGGGTAGGTGTGGACTACGTCAGAGAGATGGGTTTAGTGACAAAATGCACCTTTGGCACAAGAAATGGTGAATGCCAAGATTATACTAAGCCCCCCAAAAGTTAATAATAATAATAGTAATAGTAATAGTAACAGTAACAGTAATAGTAATAGTAATAGTAATAGTAATAGTAATAGTAATAGTAATAGTAATAATAATAATAATAATAATAATAATAATAGTAGTAGTATAGAAATATACTGAAGAATACAGTGTTTGAAAAACTGTATTTTTGAAAATATGAATTTCTGCTATAACCGGGAGGGAAAAGATGGGATTCAGAGAAGACGGCTATGAAAAGGGAAGAATTATGAACTTAAAAAATAATCAGAATGAATGACATCCAGAAAAAAAAGTCAGAAACAGTATTTTATTATTATTATTATTATTATTAATATCTTACAACTTTTACAAGACTTTATAAGCAAAGACTTCTTTTTCTTCTTAAATATGCACCTAGGTAAACACTGAGTAAAAGACATCAGGATTACAGGACAGGAAGATATGGAAGGAATTAAGTTTTGCACATGTGCACATTCTGCACATTTGATAAGTAATACTATTATACAGCAAATTAATCATTTTCATCCTCAAGTTTCTCAAGGAACTTCACCCAGTAACTCTGTATGTGTGTGTGTGTGAGTGTGTGTGTGCATGTTTGGAAATCCAGGTGTCCACATATGTCCCTGTACACTACTAAGGTGGCACAACATGAACCATTTTGCCCAAACTGTGAGCAAATGCTATGAGTAGGTGAAGGGTCTGAGTAACAGACTCTTGGAGACCTTCCCTAAAAAAGGTCCTGCCATGGGCAGGGACACTTCCAGCTATCCCAGGTTGCTCCAAACCCTGTCCAAGCTGGCCTTGAATACTTCCAGGAATGGGATAGCCACAGCTTCTCTGGGAAAGCTGTGCCAGGGCCTCAGCACTTTCTTAATCAAGAATTCATTCCCAACATCCCATCTAACTCTGCCCTCTGTCAGTATGAAGCCTGGCACTCCATGTCCTTGTCCAAAGTCTCTCTCCAGCTCTCATGGCACTGGAAGTGGTCTAAGCTCCTCTCCTCTCCTCTCCTCTCCTCTCCTCTCCTCTCCTCTCCTCTCCTCTCCTCTCCTCTCCTCTCCTCTCCTCTCCTCTCCTCTCCTCTCCTCTCCTCTCCTCTCCCTCTCCCTCTCCCTCTCCCTCTCCCTCTCCCTCTCCCTCTCCCTCTCCCTCTCCCTCTCCCTCTCCCTCTCCCTCTCCCTTTCCCTCTCCCTCTCCCTCTCCCTCTCCCTCTCCCTCTCCCTCTCCCTCTCCCTCTCCCTCTCCCTCTCCCTCTCCTCTCCCACTGTTTTCAACCTTTCCTCACAGTAGATAAGCCCCCTCTAATCCTCTTCTTGTCTTTGTGGGTACATTTTAATGTGTAAAGATTTTATCTAGGTGAAGGTAATTGCATTATCTGAAAAGACTCTAAAAAGTGGAACTACTTTTTTCATTCCATTAGCCTATCTTCCCATATAAATTCCTTCCTTTTTTTCTTGCCTCTATGATGTATGGAGCACATGCTGTAGGTGGAGGGTGGTTACTTTATAAAAAGTCTAGACAATTCCAAGAGAAATTCCAAATTGCACGAAATGCAATTTTGGACTGAAGAGCTGTCTGCTTCTGGTTACCTGTGGCCAAAGGAGCACAAATTCAAGTACAAAAATGAAGCAGATGAGGCCTTCAGGACCAGCAGAAGGACCAGAGGAGCTCTCAGGGAAAGGAACTACTAAACTAAGATGAAATCACATGGGATTGCTCATCCCAGTGAAGACGAAGGTGGCAGGGAAATTACTGCAGTCTTTTGAGACCAAAGAATGAGGACTTCAAGGACAGCACTCAGTGAATGTGTATGAGCTGACTACAAATAGATTTTAACTTTGAACAACAGATAAGAAAAGGAGTTTGGCAGTGCACTCTAACAGGAGAAGGATGGGACCCTCACACCCTCAGAAAGGACTTGCTGAGATGATTACTGGTGTGAAAATAATTTGCTTCATGACCAAGAATGTCTGATCTGGTCTTCTGATGCACAACACAGCACATCTTCTGGTACTTCAGCAATGTCAGCACTGTGCACCTAAATTACACCAATTTCACTGCTGGTCCTCTGTGCCTCCAACCATCCCAGTTTATAGAGGTCTTTAGATTTGAGATTGTTTCCTTAGATATTTTGCCAGCACCTTTTGTGACTCCAGCCAGTTACTGTTCTTTAAGTACTACTTTAAATGACTGCAGTGAATACTGCAATGAATGCACAGAACTCAGTAAAAAAACAGCATGAAAATCTTCCATGAGAATGACTCTGATCTCTTGTGCAAATAATTTGCAAGTTTTAAATTATAAGTTTTCATACATTTCTTTCTTTTTTGTAATTCAATTCACTAAACCAGTCAATTGCTCTGTTTTATACAGGGACTTGGAAGATGCAGATAACATTTCTTTTCTGAATGGGAAAAATTTGGTTTCCTGCACTGAGCTGCAATTTATATCTTCTTAGTGTACACATTTGTGTTCAAATAGAGAATAGGAGAACCCCACAAAATCAGCCCTGCACTCATTTTCAAGGAGCTTTATGACATTCCTGCTGCACGTTCTTCTTTCTGGCTTGGGTGATGGGAGGATAGGGAGCAGCACAAGGCAGCCTCGCTGGTCACACACTCACTGCTCCCGTGCCTACCTTCAGAAGCAACTTTATTGACCATATATAATGAGTATTATGAAACCCATGTGGTCCCTAGGGGAATATTCCTGTGTCCCAGCAGGAGATTCTCCACTTCCTCTCCATTCACAGGTGGTTGTTCTCACACTGGGCTGCTGCTGCTGCTGCTGAGCCTCTGCTGGAAGAAGAGGCTCAAAAGTTGTTTAGTTCCCCTCAAAATGGGATCTTATGACAAAGCCTGTATGGAAGTAGGTCTATAAACAATGTGTAATTCTAAGCAGCCAGCTAGAAAAAGTAATTAAAGAGGACATCTAAATCACAATAAAGTGCACAGAATTTTAAATAGCCTAAATGTATTCCTACCCTCCAGCTAAGTCATTTGCAATCAACTTGTTGATTCTTTTAACTACACATTAAAACCTACCTCTTCTACAAAAAAAGCTTTCACACAAACACAGAGATCAAGTCCATCCTCCCTAAACTTTTTGCTTTAAAATTTTTGGTGGGAGCAGTCTGCAAATAGCCAAGCTGCCACTTGACTTTCCATCCTACATATATATATATTGCCAGGCACAGAGTCTTCAGGATCTGCAGGGATGCAGGGTAATAATTTCCTACTGTGTAAGGGCAGTCTCTGAAATAATTTTACTCCTCCAGGTTCTGCCTCCCATCCTGTACCTGGCCATACAGATTACATGCAGATAACCTGTGGACTTAGTATAAGCAGGCTACCAGTGGTGTATGGAACTTTTTGGTGTCCATGGGAACTGCCTGCTCACCTCTTCTGTTCTCAAAAGAGATGAGTTTTACCTCAAGAACTGTCACAGTGATGTGCCCAGGGTAGCTGGACTATCAGCAGGGTTGTGTTCAAATGATAAATTTCCCTCTCATTTAGCAATACCACACTGTCCCACAGCCTCACAGAATCACAGAATAATTGAGGTTAGAAAAGCCCTTCTAAGGTCATCAAGTCTAGCCATTAACCCAGCACTGCCAAGGTCACCACGAACACAAGTGACACATCCACATGGCTTTTAAATCCCTCCAGGGATGGGGACTCCACCACTTACCCAGGCTTCCTGTTCCAGTGATTTACAGACCTCTCTGTGAAAAATTTCTGCCTAATATCCAATCTAAAAGTCCACTGGCCATTCCCTCTCTTCCTGTCCCTGTTCCCTGGAGCACAGCCTGACCCCCCGGCTGTCCCCTCCTGTCAGGAGCTGTGCAGAGCCACAAGGGCCCCCCTGAGCCTCCTTTGCTCCAGGATCAGCCCCTTCCCAGCTCCCTTGGAGGAGTATAGTGATGTGTTGGATTGATCTGCTGTGATTAACAAAGCAGTAAGTAAAAAAACTTGTGTGAACATCGATTGCTCTGAAGAGGTCCAAGAACACAAATTGTTGACAATTCCTCTCCATACACTTGTCATTGCTTTGCTTTTATTTACAATTTTGACTGAGCTGTTGTGCTGGCAGCCTTAATTTTGCATTAATTGTCTCTATGCCTCATACCCATACATTGACACCCTTTTAACCTAGTGATGTTTGGCCACTTAAGGGTTAAGCTGGGACGTTTTGGTCAGGCAATAATTGCCTCAAAGCCTTCCCCAAACTTTGCAGACATGGAACTGATATTTTTACTGTCAGCTCTGAGTCTCTGCTGGTCATAATCCACAGGAATGCACCTGGATGCAATCGTGCTTGGATAACTAAACCCGAGTGATGTGTTTCATTTAGTGGGGACTCCGCTGGCTTTGTTGTAAAGATTAGAGAGTGATTCAGCATTCATGGGGAAATGTGGCAAAAAATGGTGAGCTGAACAGTGCTAGAAGTGGAGCCATATTGGGAGCAATTGAAGGAAGAAATGGTCTGGATTTATTGTCTGCATTAAAGATATTGTGGGTCCCATGGATACCAGGAGTGTCATGGAGACACAGCTAATAGGATTTTTATTGGATTATTGTCCGACTGCTGCACCTGCTTCTGAAGGGGACAGTGCAGTGGGTTTTCTGGCACAGGTCTTGAGGAAGGGATCAGAAAGGAGCTATGGGAACTGGAAGCTCCAATATAAATTTTTAAGGGAACTTTTACAGTTGCCTCAAAGCTATTTCCAGGAAGGCAGCAGCCAGTGTGTACCGTGCCCCTTCTCTCTCTTTACAGAATGTTCAACTGTAGAAAATATGTTGCTGGAGTAAAGACAGCAAGGACCTAGTTTACACACTTCTACTCTTTGCAGTCCAGATGTAGGTTATTTTTATTTGAATTTACTTGAGGGAAGATTGTTTCTAAAGTTTTTTTTTTTTTTTAATAACAATTTTGATTACTGTTGGTTTTTGTGGTTTTGTTTTGCTCTGTTTTTGGGTTTTTTTTTGTGTTTGTTTGTTTTGGTTTTTTGTTTTTTGTTTTTGTTTTTTTCACAGTGACATAGAATTGTAGGATCATTAGGATTTAAAGAGATGTCTAAGGTCTTTGAGTCCAACTGCTAACCTAATCACATCCCCAAATGCCACAGCTACAAGTTTTTTCAACACTGCTAGAGATGCTGACTCTACCACTCTCCTGGGCAACCTGTTCCAATGCTTGACCACCACACCAGTGAAGAATTTTTTTCTTAGCATCTAATCTAAATCTTCCCTGGCACAATTTGAGGCCATTTTCTCTCATTCTACTGAGAGGAAATGTTTTCCTCTCTGCTACTCATTTTCACTGTCTCCTGTGCATCAGGTTGCAGTAAATTCCTTCTCTGTAGCCCAAATCAAAGCTTCTTCACCTTTATCTAAATTTTGCTAAAGGTTCCAGGTGGAGATGTTCTCTGGTCATTTCCATCCTTGAAGATCTCACACAGGGTTTGCGTCTCTATTTCATGTTCAACTAAGCATTTCCCGACTCACTTTTAGTTCTTTTGTTATACAACAGAGAAATGTGCTGAGGGGAAAAATTGTGAGTTGTCATCAACAGTTCATTTTAATTTTAACTCCTGTTTTCTACTGAAGCTGAGTTCAGTAGAAAACTCCTGTTTTCTACTGAAGCTGAGTTCAGTAGAAAACTCCTGTTTTCTACTGAACTTGGAAGCCATTGAAATTCAGGTCTCAAGATAAGCACTTCTAGCATTGATTTAAGAGAGTCTTAAGAGATTTTAAGTAGGTTTGGATTAATTATTTGTAACAAGTGATTTCATGAATTGCATGTCATTTCTTTGTTCATTAATTACTTAGAAAGGGTGGGAAATTGTTCCATCCAGGATCTATTTGAAAACTTTCTGGAGTAAACGGGTGGAAATAAATGCATTCTGGATTAAGATAGAGAGATATTTTATTGAATTTCTATGATCCTCCAGAGAAACAGTCCTTTAATATGTGTCTCTAATACACAATATAGTTCTTATCCACATATAAAAATGTTGTGATTCTTTTTGTTTATATTTTCTTGACAAAGACAGCATCTCCCAAAAAAGTCCTACTAGTGTGGTGTGAATAATTTATGTTTTTTTACTTCAAAGGTATTGTTTTAGAATGCATTTTTGCCAGTTAGTGTAGGTAGAAAGCTGAGATCATTAATATACAAAGCCATCTACTTAAACCTCATGTTTAAGACCTGATGTCTCATTTTCAAGTAATACTGTCACCAAGGATTACAGTCAGTGGCTCCTAACAACTAGCAAAAACACAGCAGGACACAGTCTCAAGCTGCACCAGGGAACATTTAGGTTGGATGTGAGGAAGAATTTTTTCACAGGAGGGGTGATTAGGTATTGGAATGGGCTGCCCAGGGAGGTGGAGTCACCATCCCTTCAGGTGTTTAAGGAAAGCCTGGATGTGGCAGTCAGTGCTCAGGTCCAGTAGACAAAGTGGTGTTTGGTCATAGGTTGGACTCAATGATGTCAGAGGTATTATCCAACCTAATTGTTTCCATGATTGTCTACATGCCTTTTTTTCCCTCCTTCTCTTTTTAATCTTTTCTTTTTTTATTTGCCTCTATACTAGTCTGTTATCCCAGCAATTTGGATAACCCTGAGGATGTTTATATCTACTTCTAGTCATGTTTCATCACTTGTTTATTCACTTGAAATTCCTAATCTTTTAAAATGAATCAGTTACTTTCTCAGCTTTATTTATTGGTCTTTTGGGCAATCACACTCTACTCACTTGCAGTAACCATTTTTCCAGTTCACATATTTTTTCTCCCTTATTTTATTTTACTTCATGCATTATTAGACCAGCAGTCAGCATCATATGGTATGTTGTCCCTCAAGCATGACTAATTTCTGGTTCTGATAATAAATTTGGAGGTAAATAGTTTGATTAAAAATACATTTTGTGCTGAAAGATGTATGATTTAGATTCCAGATTTTATTGTATCTTATCTTTGTGATCAGTTCCTCATCTCTAAGAAGTATATAATAACAATAATACTAACTAATAACAATAATACTCTGTTGGAAATGTAATTTAAAAATTTAAATTGATAGTGAAAAGATATAGGAATAATTTACTTAGATAATGAAAATTCTTTGAAAATCCTGCTCGCATTTTAAGTTTACTTTCTTATTAATATGTTCTTGCTAATTTAGAATAAATCATAGGAAATCTATATGTGTCAAGCTGCTACAATTTTCCGTGATTTGGTGTTGGTCATTGTCATTTCCTCTGAGAAATTTGGCAATTTGTATATTATTGTGCAACGCCAAAAAGAGAACTGGTGGTCTGTCTATATTGGAGGTAAAAGAGCTTAACAATACATGTGTAGACCCTTCATGGCATCCTCCATCCTTGCCAAAATGTGGTTCTGAGCATACTTTATTTTCCTCTACAGGTGAATCCCATGATGTCCCAGTCTTAAGCTGTGCCAAGGGAAATTTATGTTGGAAGCTAGGAAAAAGGTTTTTTTTTACTGAAAGAGGGATAAAGAAATGTAATAGTCTGCCCAGGGAGGTGGTGGAGTCACCATCCCTGGATATGTTTAAAAAAAGGTTGGATGTGGCATGGTTAAGGTCTCTTCCAACCCAGTGATCCTGTGTGATATTTGTTGTCTTGTTATTTATAGTGCAATGTCTTCACAGAAGCACAAAAGCCATGTTTCCTACAAGGCCAATAGTTCTGTTCCTTTCTAATGGGTAACAACAGCAGCAACAACAACAACAAGGACAACAACCACAACAACAAAACAACTTATAAAGCTATCCCGCCTACTTTATAACTTGGCTTGGCTTAATCCAAGCAGATACACCCACTTGAAGATGTATTTCAGGAGTATATTTTTGTACCCAAAGAATGGTGATGAGTAAAATTTAACAGACAGACTTCAGATGGCGAATTGCCTACTTTGAAATATTGTCAAGGAATATAAGCTATCACTTCAGTCACACACTTGTTTTGATGACACTTTTATTTACATACAGTTTAGGTGTGCGTTTACACTCTGATGAAAATAGATTTTTGAAATTAATAAAAGTGAGGTGCAATCCATGTCACCCTAAAGCAGGTTGAATAATTTCTTTCTGCATCTGCTTTATGACTGTAAAGGTGGTCTGAAATTACTCAGGGGTCTAACTGAGATTTTTAAAGCTAGAGAAGGCATAACCTTAACATTTCTCCCCCACAGTTCCTCCACCTGGAAAGTGCAGAGAATCTGAAATCTGTACTCATTATCCCACTAACATGTTTAAAATATTTTGGGATAAGCTTGAAGATGTGATGGTAGAAGGCAGTTAAGAGCTAATTAGCCAGGCAAGAAACCTGTTGTCAGTTTACCAGGGGAACGGAGTCTGATTGGATGAAGTGGAGAGGGCAAGGTACTGAACTATACTGCAAGTAACCTGTCTGTTTGGACAATGGGATCATTAGGATATGGTTTGTACCTTTAAACATGCCTTCTAACTAATGCAGAGCAGAGCAAACACAGAAGTTGCCTCCATTTATATTGAAAATTCTAAAACATATCTGTAATCTCTCAATTAGACAGTTCTGGGGCAAATGTCAGAGTTATTTTACCCCCAAGGATATGATTTCTGAGGTTGGCATTAGTGTGGAGGTAGCTGAATTTTATTCTAATGCTTCAGTACATATGCCCTCTGTGCTTTCAGTGTGTGGTGTGCCTCTACCACTCTCTCAAGGTGGGTAGTACCAGAAAAAGTGAAAAGGCGAGGAGGGAGATATGTGCCACAATCATGGAAACTTGGCTCAAATGATTTGAAAAGAGGGGTTTCTGTCACTCTGTGCACTGACCTAGTTCTGATTGTGTGTGAAGTTACTGCCTGTAAAACCTGCCAGTTTAATATCTCCAGAGAATAATTATTTTTATTTATTGGCCATTCTGTAACTGCAAAAAAAAAATAATGAGAATCCTGCCAAATCGTCACCTCTGGTCAGGGACACAACATCATAAACTGAAAAGAGAGTGCTGGAGACACACATTATGAACAACACACCACCGTGTATTGAAACAAACAAAACTAAAAAGAAAAGCTTACTTTAGGTTAAAACTTTTCCTCCCAGCTTTCTATTTTCTTAGCTGGTTTTTAAAGTTTTGACTGTTTCATTTCTGTAATTCCAAATACAAATAGTAAGGCTACTACTAGAAAGCATTGACTCATAATACTCACTAATATTGCTCCTAGGAGAATAGTAGGGTCATTAACAAAACACAGTCATCACATCTATGGTCCTCGATGGCATCAGCCCAAGCTTTGTAAGAGAGTGTTCCTCCCACAGGGGTTGTGAGCTCATTCAGATTTCTGCCAGTTTCCAAGATCAAACCCACGAGTTCAAAGGACTCGCCTTGACAATTGGCCGCTGGTTCCAGTGCTTCACTTCCTAGGTAAGAAAGGCCAAAAATCTCACTGCTGTCAGACATGATGCAGGATATGCTTTCGGGCTCAATACTAATAACAGAAAGAAATTTGAGGGGAAAAACCATCCTACATAAAAATGAGACATTTATAGAGCAGTTTATTACACCCCAGCAGGATGCCTGTGTGAGTTTTGATGTTTTTCCTCCATGACGGCAGAGGAAGCCGAGATGTCAAACTCTAGATTAGACAAATTCATACTGAATGCAAAATTTGGTGAGATCAGTCCTAAGAAATCTGTCACATAGCTACTGGGGTGGAATCAGAAGTTCCTTCCAAGCATGTCCTGGCCTTCTGTATTTATTTGTTTTGCAAAACACTGAGTTTAGGTGTCCAGTTGTTATTTGAAACAGCAAGACAAAGGTTCTTGATGATCATCATAAGTGTCTTGTATCATATCATGGGTCCAGAACTCTATCTAGACATGAAAAAATATCAAAAAATATGCTCTGCACAATCACTGCCCCGTCCAGGAACAGTAAGCTTTATGATGAGATTGCACTTGCTGAAAGATTAAAAAATGTTCCTGAACATTTTGACAAATATAGGGAAAGTATTCACAGAGCTTGGCTCAAATTTTTAGGTAGAATGTGCCCTCTCTTTTGAGAACAAAGTCATAGACACAGCTAATGTGGGGTGACTTATAAATATGCTTTGCAAAGCATCCTTATTTTCTTATCATTTTCTTATAGAAGTAAGTCACAACTATTCTTTTTGTTGCTTTAATTTTGGTATCTTTATCTTGCTTTACACCTGAATTTTGGCTGGTGTGCCTGACTCACAGACAGTATGAGAGACAGAGATGAGTTTTTAAGAATGAAAACCACAAACTGTCTTAGATTTGAGTAAACCTCTGAACTTTCAATCACATAATTAACTTAAAATTACTCTGAAGTTTCTCTGACATGTATTTTATCCTTTGCACATGATTAAAAAATTCATGCAACTATGTGCGCTACTAAGATGTTATCGTGGATCCAGTGTGTAGTCTTAAAAATAAGAATCACTCAGTGGCAGTTTATTCAATTGCTATTAAAAAGTAAAACTGACAAATTATTTTCCAGCCATCTTATTCTGGTCCAAAGGGTCAAAAAAGCACTAATTTGCATAAATAAAAAAGAACTGACTGATTAAAGAAAATAGGTCTGATGATAAAACTTTTGCTTATCTTAAACTGACACTCAGATTCTCTGAATTTGCAAAAGGTCAGTTGTATTTTTTTAAGTAATCACATAAAGTATTAGCCTTCAAAATATGAACAATCTTGTTAAGAGTTGCTTAAACTGAAGAGCAGTATCTGTCATATAACCTATTTTATTGGAGACATTATTGCTTCTTGAATGAGTATTTGAAAAATAGTATGAGAACTATCTAGCTGACTAAACATTCCACGAAATAATTTTTAGACCAAATCCCTTGAATTTTATAAGTGAGTTTATTAATGGAATAGTTTAAGAGAAGCTCTATAGTAAAGTCTTTTTTTTTTTTTTGAGCAGTAGATTGAATGGTTCAAATGAACAAAGAATTTGTCTGATTTTTTTTTTGGTTTTTTTTTTTTGGTGTTTGTTTCTTTGATTGGTTGTTTTTTACATGAAGTCAGTATCAAGTCAGTATGTCCATGAAGTGAGTTTCAAGTTTTAAAAGTTCGCTTGAACCATCCTTCCTCCTCCCTCACCATTATTTTTTATTTTGTTCTGCTTCTAAGCTGCAGGAAAGAGTACAAACACATGTATTGATAAAGACTCTAAAAGCTTTTCAGACTGCATATTCTCTTAGAAAACAGGATTTTCATCCCTAATTTGAAAAACCAAAAAGCTCAGCTGGATGAGGCTTTTTCTCCATAGTAATGCCTTTTGCCAGACATACCTTGAGCTTGCTTGTAGAAGGAACTACCCACAGGGTTGTTTTATTTCCCCAAATACTGATTTTTGGTCAGATACTTCTCTCTTTCCACCCTTAATTATGAACAGTGGATGTGAGTTTAGCTCTGTGGTGATGTCTTTACGAGCACGTGTGAGTTTACACATGCTCATTGCAAAATCTGCCTTGACAGCCCCACTAAGGCTTTTCCCAGATTAAGGAATCATAAGCAGCTTTGGACCACTTGACCCTGCTGGTTCATCATTTATGATGTTCAGAAACACGTACATGGCCAATTTGAGTTTATCTAAACACTTAAGAAGCTCTTTGACTATTAAAGATCATACTGACACTGACAGCCGGTAACCCTCTAACCAAGATATTGCAGCTAAATCAACACTAGATGCTGGGAAAAGTCCTCTTCAAAAAAACAAAACAAAAAAAACCAGAGAGAATAATGTTTGAAGCAGCTCTTTCTCAGAAATAACTTTTCACAGTCTTGAAAAGAAAAGGTGAATCACCATAAAATGATCCTGAAAGACTTCGCTGACAGTTTTGCTCTGGATGCAATTTCCAAATGTCTGAAAGGAAAGGAAAAAATATTCTTATATAAAAAGGAATGGTGCCACATTTTTTTGGTATCAATCACACACAATGATTTATCATTTTAGTAAATGATGGCATATAATCTTTGTGTCACATTAAACAACATAACAATAAATTCACTGTGTGGTGCTTACAAGGGTATCCAGGTTGAATTGAGTTGTCTTCCAGTCTTTTCCCTAAATTGTCACATTTACTGCCTGCTGTAGAAAGAGGAAGCCACCAATTGATTTCTAATTCTGCAAACCCCAGGGTGTAAATGTGATTAGTGGTAATTGGAGAAGTTCAGCAACTGTTAATTTCTTCTCTCTTTGTTGTTTTCCCTATTTAAAATATTAACGAAATGTGTATGTAGACCAAAACTGACTCTGATGCAGCTGAACAAATGATACATATTTAATCAGAGCTGTGGGACCCCAATGCAGTTGTCTGAAACAAATGTGACATGTGCTTCCTCTCAAAAAAAAAAAAAAAAAGAAAAAAAGAAAAAAGTCAGGCAGCTAATAAACAGCACCAGTATTTTGTTGTAGCATTCATTGTCTACATGATGTCGAGTTTAATGGCATTAGGCTATGTAAAAAAGCCAGAAGTACACTGCTAAATTTGTCTTTCCCAGTTGGCTGTCTCTGAGGAGATTATAATGCAAGCAGTCTCTTTGTTTGTTGCATGCATAAGTGTGCACAAATTCCCAAGTTTTCAGCTGTAAAGTTGGGTGGCCAGAAGAGATGTTAACCCCTGCACGGCTGAGTGTCTCCTTGGAAAGAAGGAGTTTCATTGGTGCATCTAGGACTGGTAGAAAATTTAAAAAAAAAAATAATAATTTTGCTCTCTAACTGCATAATATCTCACTTGCTTTTTTCCTAATCAAGATTCTCCCTCATCCATAGCTACCAAGCTAATACTTTTAAGCCAGAAAATGTCTCTTATTTTTCAGCACTTGAAAGGAATCTATGTTTACCTTTATTCCCTCGCAATAAATAATTTTCTTCAGTAACTTAGACCCAGGAAGGTCATGTTCACAGCAGTGTGTAGTCCTATTTAAAATGGCTTGAATATCTCAGGAAGGCAGCTGGAAGTTGGTTAGCTTGGCATCTACACTCAGAAAGGCTAAAACTTACCTAGCTGTAATTATTTTAATGAAGAGTCTTAGAATCATGGAATCATGGACTGGACCAAATAGGATAGAATCATGGTTGTACCTGGTCTTTTTCCAACCTCAGAAGTTTCGTGATTCCATGATCCAGTCCAAGCCTTCCCCCATCACTGCCAAGGCCACCACTAGCCCATGTTCCCAGGTGCTACATCATCACAAATTTTAAATCCCTCCAGGGATGGGGAACTCCACCACTGTCCTGGACAGTTGTGCCAGGACTCAACAACCCTTTCAGTGAAGAAATTTTCCCTAATATTCAACTTAAACACTTAGGAGATTTGAGTGTTGAAATGCAGAAGTATTGATCTCACAGAGAAACTTCCATTTTGGGCATATCTTTTCCTTTGGATTGACTTATTTATATATAATTTATTGTAAATTTAACACTGTAAATCTAACCCTGTAAGTTTTATGTCTGCTTGGTGTCTGTTGTCTGCTCTGTTCTGTTGAGAGTTAAGGAAGTTTTTGAGATAAAACACAGATTCCACCCTGAGCTCAGGGAGGGTGGCCACAGCAGTATGAAGATTCCATTGACAAAGGAAGAGGCACAGAAATTGGACCTGCATTTCATTGTGAAATGCAATAGATATCTCTAGACTCCAGCTCTGTAACCTCTTGTTAATTTATAAATTCAATTTGTATTTTAATTTACATTTCTTTCAGTGGGAAGCATAACCTTGACTTTTTTTTGCAAACAAATGTCAAGAGACTGTCTTTTTTTGCTCTCTTTATTGCAGGCAAGGTCAAAAGCATCCTAAATATCATAAGGAGAAGGAATGTTCTGTCTTTCACTATTTTTAATTGTGTTTGGCCTTGTTTCTGTTTTCTTTAGGCAATGCAACCTTGACGTGAAAATACAGACCTATAGATAAAACATTTTAATATATATAGAAATATATTAATATACAATTAATATTTTGAAATGTGTTAATATGCTATTAATATTATTTACTAACCATAAAAACATAGATTGGTTTGGGTTGAAAGGGACCCTAAGGATCAACTTGTTCCAAAATCTTCCATGGACAGGAGCACCTCCCTCTAGACCAGGTTGCTGAGGGCCCCATGCAACCTGGTTTTGAAGATATCCATATAGAAATAGTCATATAATAATACTGTATTTATTATATGGTATCATTATATGTACAGTATGAGTTTATGTAGGTTTAAAATTTAATTTAATAAATATGTTATTTCTATACACATATAAAATCAGGCATGGACACTCTTTACAGAACAAATGGTGACTTTGGAATTAAAGAATTGTTGGTGGGACTTCTTTTCCTTCTCTAGCAAAATGTAATTCTTGCTGCTGCTTACTTAATGAACAATACTTCTAGGACACCTTTTTAGGTGTATTACAGCATATTTTCCTTCTGTTTTCCCTGGATTACATCCCAGATACACAGAGGCACCATCACTCTGAAAGTCAGAAAGTTGAAACATGACCTTTTGTTCCACTATCTGTGATGAAGCAAGATAAAGTTTTGTTTCTTATTTCTGCTGTTAGAAAATTCTTGATAGGGGAGATTTTTTCTCTAATAACACGCTGCACAAGCTGTAGTCTACACGTGAGGATACTGTACATGGGATTCAGGAGAGCATTTCAGACCCTGGTGGGCACTTCCTTCCCTGGTGTGCACGATTCCTTAGGCCCCCAAATGCTTACACCGCCCCATTTCAAAAACACACCTTTCTCTCTGCTGAGGACTAGGATGTCTATGTCTAATATTTTTTAACAAAGTGAATCAAAGCTCTTGATCTGCAGTTATTAGAGGAATAAATATGCTCCTAATCTCTCTCTGGACAATTTTTCCCTACAACTCCCCAGCAGGATGGTACAGCCAGGTAGGTGTCGGGCTCTTTTTCCAAGTAACGCGAGACAGCACAAGAGAAAACAACCTCAAGTTCCACCACAGAATGTTTAGATTTGACATTGTTTTTCATTTCTTTATGGAAAAGGTTAATTCCTGTAACAGGCTGTTCAGGTCAGAAGAGGAATCACCGTTCACTGGAAGTGTTGAAAAAACTGGTGGATGTGACACTTGGGGACACAGTTTAGTGATGGGTTGTCAGCTGGGTTGGACTCAGTGGTGTTAGAGGGCTTTTCCATACTTATTGATTTCATGACTCCATGATTCTGCAGCTACTGTAGATTTACTGCCAGAAGTACCTTCCAGAAAAAGTGTTACCACTGGCTCCAAAAGCAGAACCATTTATAACTCCAAAGGCTTTAGAATAGTTACTGCAGGACCTCCAAACATGCAGTAAAAGAGATAAGCACCTTCAAATCAAGTTATAGGACTCCAAATATCTTTCTAATTTCCCCTACACCCATGAGGGAAGCCTGTGAAAAGGAGAGGTTGGACTCTGGTTTAGCTCAGGTGCCTAACTCACCTGTAGGTGCTTTTTTGCACCTGGGTTGAACCCTCCTAGGTTGCATGGATATTTGGAAGAAGACTTGGCAGTGTGATCAATGAAGTGATCATTTGTCACATGAAAGACACTGCAAGCTCCATGGACTGCATCTCTGGGATGATTGACTAAGATGTGAATGCCTCCACTGTAGACAACTGAGATGAGAGAGAGAAATTTGGCAAAAAGATCCCAAATTAACCTTTTGCTAATTAGAACTCTTTTTCATGAATTTTATTTAAGTTATACTCTTTTAAATAAAATCTAAAATAATAAAAAAAGGGAAACAAAAAGTTCTGCTTCCTCCAAATTTCTTGTTTTTTTTTTTTTTTTTTTAAGTTTTAGTAGAATGAACCAAGAAAGGAAACTTACAATAAAAGGGAAATATTTTTTCATAGAAAGACTTGGAAGAAACAACAGTCTTCTCTGATCAGGAGGAAAATACAGCTTTTTACTGGATACTGCAGTGATGAAATAAATGAACTCTAATGAAGTGAAATTATGATAAATCCCACTCTTTGTAGCATAGCACCCAGATGGAAAATATATAGACATGCCGAATGAAATGCTGACCTTGTTACACTCCCAAGAAAAACCCATTGATAAATAGTTTCCAGAGTCAGAGGTTTGATTCTTTTTTCTGCTGTGTTCTTTTATGTGTCCCTCTCTCCTCATCTCCATCTCTGACATTTCACTCCTCCACTCAGTCCTCTGCCTTGTACTGTTGTGCCTCCCTCTCAGGGAATCCCCTGCCAAAGCCTTTTTGTTGTGGTAACCTTTAGTTTGTGCAGACATTTCTCACAGAAACTAATTTCCCTTCTCTCTAATGAAAAGGCATTTTTCTGGCTTTTTTTAAACAGAATAAAGAAAGAAAGAAAGAAAATTAAGGAAGATGCTGAAAGGCATTCACACCTGAGTCAGTCACTGATAAGTCTGTACCTCAGAACAAAAGAAGTCAAGGATCAGTTTCTGGTCCAGGGGTTTTGATGATGGCTTACATCCACTGCTGCCTGGAGACCTCAAACTTGCAAAATTGTCTTGGAGTAAGTTCATTGCCTTGGTCCAAGGCTGAGTCAAAAAAGAGTTACCATTTGCTGAGTCAAAAAAGTTACCATTTTGGTGGCTTTAGTTCTTTACACTTTCTTTTTGATTTATCTCGTGGTAAAGGTGGGCTCTGTGGCTTTTGTTCAAGTCAGACATCAAGGATAAAGAATCACAGAATGGGTAAGTTTGGAAGGAACATGTTTTTGGTTCAACCTCCCTGCTCAAGCAGGATTATTCTAGAGTGAAGAATAGATTTTTAAAATATAGCTCATACAGATGAACACCACTTGGTTTCAATACTCTCCACTGGTCAGCATAGTCTGAAAACATCTCCTTCCCCACACATCACCAACATAGTGTTATTTCTGCTTTTAGGCAGCTGTTCAGGTACTGTGGATATAGGTGTTATATAGCTATGTGTGCAAATAGTTCTAGAAGGTAATTGAGCCTCTGCAAGTACCTGGCTCATTTTTTTGGTGTTTACGAAAATGTTGGGTTTCAGAGATGGTAGGAAAAAAAAAGTATTCAGCCACAAAGTCTTGGTGGAAAATAAATGCTGTGCCTTTTATACAAGATTAATGAAATCAGAGGAAACTTTTACTTTAGAGCACTACCGACCTTGTTACAACTAGTCTGTGTCTTTATTTCTCAATTTGCCTATTTTCTCTCTTCCTACTGTCTGCTCCACCCACATTTTCTCCCTAGAACAACCGTAAAATTGCATTTACAGCTGATTTGTAATGCTCAGAAATGCAATTTAGATTCCTTAAGCGAAGCTGTCTCCTTCTAAAAAGAGAGGTCTCTCACTGTTTATTTTTTTTACCTTGCATACATCTAACCCTGCTCCTCCAGAACAGCAAGTATGATAAATGTGTCAAAAACATTCACATCAAAACCATGTGATATGAGTTGTTATTTTGACTTCTGTTGACACCTCCTGTTCTCTTTCACCCAGATGTTTCCATAAAGTAGCTCAATTATTTTTTTTCTTTTTTGTCTCCCCCTCTGACAGGAGAAGCAGGCAAATCTGTTTCTAGTGAAACTGAAAGTCTTTCCTTCCTCTATTACTCTGTGCGCAGGTGCTTTTACACAGATCAACATTTCTACACTGGAGCTGTCTTTAAGGTGTGGGAAGCACTTCTGTCCAAACACAGCTTCGATTCACAATGAACCAGTTATTTACTTCATGCAAACTCTTATGTGCAGTTGCAGATATTTAGCTTGAACAGACTGTTCCCCACAAATAAAGACTAATTATCACAAAATTAAAAAATCAGTGTTTTGTAGGCCAACAGGTGCGTTTTTATGGTTTCTAAGTCAGAATGTTAAAGGTGTCTGGACACCTAACTGCTATTGAAGTGATTGGCTTTTAAATACCTGCAAAAGGGTATTTCTAGTGATTTTTTTTTTTCTCAAGAGTTCAGAACAGTTATCCAAGGCTCTGTGCCTTGTGAAGCATCCAGCCATGACTTGGAAACTCATGATTCTGCTAAACGGTGCTGAAGAAAGATATCCCATCCCTGGAAGTGTTCAAGGCCAGGTTGGATAGAGCTTGAAGCAACCTTGTCCATTTGAAAGTGTCCCTGTCCATGGCAGAGGGGTGGATGTAGAGGGTCTTTGAGGTCCCTTCCAACCCAAAACATTCTATGATGGTTCAATGTACGTTGCTGTGGCCATGAGGAATGAGATGCCTAAAAGAGCCACAATGAATGTCCAGAGAAGGAGTTAGAACTGCACTTCAGGACAGGTAACTAGCCAGGCATCTAACTGTGGAGCTGAAAATCAAGTTTATTTTTATTCAGCTTTTTCTAACATGAGCCTTTCCTAAAGTCACAGTGCCCCGCTGTACACCTGGACTGCCCTTAGGTAAATTAAGCACAGACAAGGAAGCTCCTTCAGAAATTGAACTTGTTTCAGTCTTCACCTGTACCTGACCTGAAACAAAGACTGAAATCTTTTGGTCTTTCTCTCAGGGAAGTGTTCTATTTATGAAGATAATCCAAGTCTGGGATGTATCCCCCTCTCTTCTCCCTGTCCTCAACACTCATGTCTGTCACGTTGTGAAAGAATGTGTCCTAAAATCTGTCTTGTAAATATTTTCTTGGTCTTAAGGGGGGGGAATCTTTGTAACAACCTTGTTAAAACAAAATATTTTACCCAGTGTTTCCTGTGCAAAAACCAATGCCCTAAATTAGAGAAATCACACTTAGAAGGAAAGCTAGACTGGATTTAAGGACTGACATGAGTGGTAAATCCACCACATCCATTGGCAAAGCCAATGTTCCTGTGATTAATTGCCCTCACTGTTAAAAAAATTGCATCTCATTTCCTGTTTGATTTTTCCAATACTACTTCAATTGTTTCAGTCAGAAGTTTCTTACCTTCTAGGCTATGTCCACAACAGGAAACAGAAGTGCCAAAATACCATGGAAAAAAAAAAATTGTCTTGTTTTTCCTCCCTCAGAAGGGCAAAGGAATTAAACCAGTGAAAAAGAAACTAGAGATTTGCTTGGTCTGAACACTTCTTCACCACTAATCAGTCTCTGCAGAGGCTTTATTTAAGCTAAACTCTAGTTATCAAATCTGTCTCTGCAGTTTTTCCTCCTAAGGTTCTGAATCAAAGACATCCACTAGATAAAGGAGCTCATCCCATCTGAATCACTGAGACTGGGACTCAAACTGCAGTAACAACTCTATAAATTCTTGTGTGCTTTTCCACTGCTGCTGAAAAATTTGGCAAGTCTCAGAAGGCTGGGATTAATCAGAATTCCAGCACTCCTTGGACTGGGTGTTTCTGATGTACCTTGCAGTTTTACAGTGTTTAGCTGTGAATTCACTGACTTTCTCCCCCTGTGAATTCCCTCCTGGATTGCGGGGAAGCTAGCTCTGCTCTGGGCATATTATTCTGTGGTTTCTGACTTTCTGCCTGTGTGTTTCTGTACAGCAGCTGGCAGGAAAATATGCAGGGAGGGCACTTAGTGCACAGAGTGAAGCATGTGTTTACATCTTTTCCTCAGCCAGGGTCAGAGCAGAGGTACTGGACCAAATTGTTTGTTTTATGCTGACTCCTTAACATCAGGATCTGACTTTAGCTTCTCCTCCAAGAAATGTTTTTATGTCAGCTTCAATTTGAGGGTAAAAATCTGGTCACATGCAACATCAGGCACAATATTTGAATTGTTAGTAAGATAAAAATTCTTGAGGTTTCTTATGGTTTTCTTTCCTCATTCTTTTCCTTTCAATGTGCTGCTTTAATAGCACGATGAATGTATGTTATGCATTTCAGTTTACACATGGTTCTGCCATTAAGCACCTGGATTTGAAGCAGTTTCTTCCCTGAGGATTTCAACAAAGGCTTTGCCCCAGTTTCAGGATCCAGGTTGCTACGGTTTAGCCATGTGCCACAGCAATATTAGCTCAGAGAACACTGTAGCTATTTGCACAGCAAATGCAGCTCTCCTGATGATCATAATGAAAGAAATCAGCTTGCATTTCTTTAATGACAAAGCCTCCCTGTGTATTAATTTGGTTCTACATGACTATAGATCTTGTCAGAGCAGCCCGACAAATGTGAAAACATAGACTAAGAAAATTGTCAGTAAAGTAATTTATGACCTTTTGTTCTGTGTTGCATAGCTTTACTTCTGTTTAGGAGCATGGGAAGGCTCCCTAGAAAGGAATACGTTTATAATATAACTTCTTGGCAATACCAGTTCTAAAATAAACTCAGGTTTCCAGGGCCTTTTACAAAATATAATCTGCTATGCATATTAATACATAGACTTTGATTCCTTGGCCAAATACCTGTTTTCATTTTTGATTTAGATTCATTGTATGACAAAGCTGGAATGTGTACTGTGAGGGAATGTGGTCCTCTTAGTAATTTGAAAAGACTTTTTAAATTAATCTATAATGTTGTGACAGCCTAGTACATCAAAGAAAGCCATAGTAAACTGCACAATGAAATTAAGATATCAAATGGGAATAAAAAAATGGAAATGGAATTTGTACTGGAATTGACACTTAGTTTGGAATTGAGATTAGTCTAAATTATTGAACCAGTGTAATTTGCCAAAAACTGGTTCATGTCCTTTTACTTCACTCTCTAAAATGAAATTTGTTCTTTTATGTAAGATATGCCATACTGACAAGTTACCAATTTCTTACCAATGTGAGAAGAAATTATTTTGGCTAATCCAGGAATCTCTGGGTAATATTATAGAATATTATATGTTCTAGAGTATTATGTGTATTAGAATATTTATAGTGTATAATATATAACAGAATATTATAGAGTGGAATGTTATAGAGTAGGTTTGAATGTTAGGGAAAACTATATGGTTGGGTAAGTGTATGCCATAGGTTGATGATTATAATAACCTTTTTGGCCAAAAATCCTAAAAAATTTAATGTTATTGTTTTAATTTGTTTTACATAAGATGTGCTGGAATATATCCTTTAAACAGGCTTCTGCATATAGGAAAATGTGTAGCAAGTGAGCTGGCAACTCTGCTGCTGAAGAAAAAGCTTTTAACATCTCATTCTTTTGAATAGAGATGATTCATCAGGGCTCGTTTGCAAATCTTGGGGATTTGCAAAGTGGTGTCTTTGGTTAAGAGAAAGCAAACAAAAATCCAGAGTGCAAGTGCTTGTCAGCTTGCTGCTTATAAATGTTTCTATTCTAAGGATTGCGTTTTGAAGATGAAAAAAGAGAAAAAGACAGAAAACCAAAACCCAGAAATTCTCCTTGGCACTGCACTAAGGAGTGTGACTTCAAGCATGAGCTCTGTTGTCAGGTTGAAAACAGACTGTGGAGAGAAAGGTGGGGCTATCCCAGGAGCAGGTGAGCTACACAGACACCTTTTCCACCTCTGTTATTTCGCAGGCAGCAGGTTCATGTTATGTGGCTTGATGTCTCCAGCCAACAGCTTTTCCATGTAACTCATTTCACCAGCCCTCAGGCTCACAGTGATCCTAAAACCAAAATATCCGTCCAACCTAAAATATCCATTAGTCCCACAAGTCTTCCTTTTTAATTCCTGTTTGCCTAAATTTATGCATGAAGTGCTTCAAAGGAATGTGGCTAAATTATCCATGGTTCCTTGCCTGTGGTTTCTTGCATCAGTAACTTATGGTATTTCAGAGACATCTTGATGTTTAAAAGTGACTTCACCTTGAAGGGAAAGATAAAATCTCAGTTGCTGACATTGATTTGGCTTTAAAACCAGTAATAAAGCATATATCACAAATGTATAGCCAGAGACAAATATTCAAATGAGAATAGATTCTCTTTCATTCCCTTTCTGTAGCCCTCTGGCCCTAGAAAACCTGATGGCTGCCCTGCAGCTCAGGCTCTGTCAGCAATTCCATCACTGCATTCTGACTGTAAGAGCTCACTTGTGGGAAATTTTCAAGCCATGCTTGTTTGGTTTTCCTCTTCCTGTTTGACTTGTATCTTTAAATAATATGGTTACTTCACAACAGCTTGTTTTTTGACTGGGGCACAGGGCATATTTTTCTAGCAGATAAAAAAACTTCCCACAATTTGCTTTGTGTTATTTCCCCTTTCGAAGGCAAAGCTGATAAATTCAGGGTAATATGTAATAGATGCCTTCCTGTTTTTACTTATTGCTCTGTCAGGCTTGTCAGCCAGAAATTTATTAGCTAGTTTTGTGGCTGTAACGTTTAAAGAAGAAAGACTAAACAGTACACTTAGGCTAAAGAGCAAGTGTGAGTAACAGTGCTTATGCTGTAACCTGCTCCACAGACCAGCATTGGGGAGGTATGGTAGGTTTTTTTCCACTCAGTAAGTTTTTTTCCACTCAGTAGGTTTTTTTCCCAATCAGTAAGACCTTACCTGTATACTTATCTTAGTTTTTAATGCTTATCCCTTCATTTCTACGCTGTGCTCATCTCTCTTTCTGAGAAATTGGCAAGAGGATGATAGGAATATGCATTGGTTTTAATTTCACCTACCCAAAAAGTGAGCTGAACTGGCTGAGCAATCACTCATTTTCTGTAACCAGTGGAGTCAGGAAATCTCCATGAGCTGATTTACTGCATTTATTTATTTATGTATTTATTTATTTATTTATTTAGGATAGGATAGGTTATTCTCTGCATCCTTCTGTCTCCTCATTGCATGCAGGGAAAGCCTATGTGATTAAATAACCACAACTGAAGTGTCTTGAAAAATCCATGAACTGAGATTTTGCCTGCAACATTATCCCAGTAGTACTCCTGATATTCCTGCATCTTTCCTCTACCTTTCCCTGCCTATTCTACCGTTCAGTGTCTGATGGATGTGTCACCTTCATCTGACCAAGACTGACCCCACCTGTGGAATCAGTGCCACTGTCCAATAAAAACTTTATTAACCCAAAGTGAGCAGCTCAGGTGGGGTGAAGGGATTGGTGTTTGGCTGTTTGGTTTGTTTATTTGCTTATTTATTTATGTAGTTGTCTGGAACCCAAGATCTTTTTTACAGAGGTAGGATATGCACAAGTATTTCCTGGGTTGGAAGCTGATGAGATG
Organism: Fringilla coelebs; assembly: GCF_963513975.1. Lineage (NCBI taxonomy): Eukaryota > Metazoa > Chordata > Aves > Passeriformes > Fringillidae > Fringilla > Fringilla coelebs. The sequence continues at coordinate 3,690,398 of NC_140031.1, forward strand.
ATGGGTGGGAGACAAGGAAAAGACAAGGAAGGAGAGTAGCTGTTGTACATACCACACTAAAGGGTGATGGGAGAGTTAAAGGGCACTTCAAATCTCTTCACAGAGGTGAACCAGCTTCTGAGCACTATATGCAGCACTGACTCCTAAAATCTGGAGAAGTGTTAGAGAGATGACTGAACATGGAATAAAATCAGTCTTGCTGAGCTGAGTCGTTGGAAATCTTGCGAGTGTGAGAAGCATTTGAGCTGAATTTTTCCCTTTTACCCAAACATGGGGGAAAATGCTAGCGTCCCCTTGAACTTCACAGCAGCAATTAAAATGCTTCCTTTTCTGGAATTTCTGAGTCACTTCAGGCTGCAGTAGGTAGGAGGAAGCACTGGTCCTGTAGAGCAGCTGTGCAGAAGGCACTGGTCTGCCTCAGATTCTTCCCTTCCGGAACAGTGTCAGTGGAGACAGAAACCTGGCCAGGATAATATTCCTGCCAGCTGTCCCTACATAGTGATGTTTTGGGCACTTTCTGTATTTGGAAAGCCCTGTTTTCTGTGCTACTCAAATCACACCCACTTAGGGCTCCAGAGCTTGCATGTTGCATGTAAATCAACTTTATTCTACTGATTTTGCAGGCCAGGATTGTGCCCCACTGGTGCAAGTTGTCAAACATATCCCTTATTTTTTCCTGATGACCAACAGAGCAGTCACACACACTGTAAACTGCACAGCACACAAGAATTGTGTGGCACTTTTGAGACAAGAGGGGATAAAGTGGAAGCAAATCCTAATGGTCACACTGAGTTAAGTCAAAGGTCTCTTGTTATTGGTCCCCTTGCTTTAACACTTGGTGGTAGCAGATGATAAGTAGAAGTATAAAAAGCAGTTTGCATCCAGAGACTTCCTACAGTGATCTTTCCTTGTGTCATCCAAGATCTAATTTTGGACTACAGTCTTAGGCTCCAACAACCACAGTAGCAACTGGGCAAAAATTATTGCTGGAACACTATTCTGAATCCACAGTATATGTGATTCCCACAATCCAAGTGTCTGTGTGCCCATGGCATGGCACCATTTTGGAAACAAAGGCCTTTTCCTTCCCCTGCCCCTCTGTGTGAGTGAGCACATCCAGACTGAAGATCATTTGTTGTTGCTGCTCAGCAGCTGCTGCTGTTTTCAGTTCAATCAATTTAGGCACTTAATTTCTTCCCCTTTGTTGTCTACAGGTCCCACCAGTATTAACTCTGAGTGAAACATGCAAAGTGGGGCAAAAATTTGTACTCTTTCTAACAACTTCCTAAAAATACAGACAGCATCATTTGTTTCACCCTTTTCTATGGTCAATGGCTACTATGTTCCCTGTGACATTATTGTACTGGCCAGGACATCATTGTTCTCAGATTTTAAGCTAAAGAATCCCAGTTTTGGAAAAGAAGCCATTTATGAACCCCTTTATGATCCAAACATATATTTGTAGGAAAAAAGTAATTATTCCTTTATCCAGGAAAGAGTATGAGGAAATGGAAGCGCAGTTTTGCAGTGCTGCAGGAAGAACCTCCATGGTGCCACTATAATAAACTTCAAAGTATGTCAGAATTTACTTTCCTTTCCTACACCCAGACACAAAGTCTATACATTCTGTCATTACACACATAAAATGAAAACACTTTCCAGTCCAAAGCAGAGAAGGGCTTTGCTCCTTGTTCAGCAATTAAAAGGCTCAGCTATGGAAACATGGTGTGTTCTTCAATTTGAAAAGGACCTAGCTCCTTCTGGTGCCTGAAGTTATTAAATCCACATTAAATGGACAGAGCTTAGAGAAACAGTGAAGTCATGCATCTGAATGGAATAGCACCATAACCCATTTCTATCACATGTTGTGTTTTCCAAATTACAGCTCTTCATAGTTGTAGATTGAAGGTTGTATTTCTCTATTTAGCTAACAGAAAATAACTTCTACCGATTTTCCACCAGCAGTTCATAAATCACCATAAACAGAGAGCTTATCTAGAGATTTTTGAATACCTACTTTTTCAATTTAGTGCCCAAGAGAAAAACAGCAAAACAAAACACTCAGTTTTGGTCTAAATTAAATGTTTCACATGACCCAAACTGTATAATTTCCTTTCTTTTCACCATCTCTTTAGTGAGAATATGACATTTTGAAGTATGAAAACATTTTGTTTTGAAACTATTAAAGGCTTTATGCAGAAGCATACCATTTTCCACACTGAACTCTGTATTCCAAAACCATAGAGGAATTTATTAGGATGGTATCAGGGTCTTTCTGAAGGGGCATGGTGCATGCATTTCAGACAATGACCATAAAAAAAGCAGGCAAGGTTCTGACTTGATAGAAAGAAAATATTTCTCATCAGAGGACAGGGGAACACTGGAAGTGCCCCAAAGAGTTTGTGAAGTCTTGGTCCTTGGAAATGTTTTAACATCAAACTGGAATAAGACCCAAGCAACTGAGTTAAATTAAATGTTGACCCTACCTTGCAGTTGAACTAGAGGTCTCATGAAGTTCTTTATAACCTAAAAAAGCCTATGATTCTGTGCATTGGACAGAAAAAAAGTAATTTTGACTAATCCAAATATGTCTTGTTCAGGAAATAAACCTTTTTTTTTTTTAGGCATGAACATCCCCTTTTAAGCTGGTCAGCTACTTCAGCTTGAAGTATAACAAAGGACATTGAAATGAATTTGTTGTTGACAATAGAGCAGAAGATTTAATGTCAGAACTGTTAGAATTGAATTTGCTACTCAGATTTCCCTTTCATAACAGAATTCTCATTTGAAGGAGTCTTCAGCAATATTTAGGTGAGAACTGGTCTCATGTGCACAAGGCTCATATTTTCTTCCAGGAAAGGGATGTTATTTTTAGATATTTGAACTGGAATATGCTGAAGCTTTAACAATGAATAGTCTTTTCTTGTGTATGGTTAAAGATTGGAGTCACTCTTTTGTTCTCAAGAACAATTATTCCTGTACTTCTTGCAATTGTATTTATAATTATTATGAAGAACATTTTCTGAACTATTGTTCTTCCTTCACAGATTGCTACTAAAATAAATGGGCGAATATTTTTGTGTTTTACTGCACAGAAATGGAGTTCAGCCTGGAGAAGAGATGGCTCTAAGACCTCATCATGGTCTTGCAGGACTCAGATGTTTGGAAGACATCCTTCACTCGAAGGGGAGTGAGGCCCTGGCACACAGAAGCTGTGGCTGCCCCATCCCTGGCAGGATCCAAGGCCAGGCTGGATGGGGCTTGGAGCAGCCTGGGACAGTGGAAGGTTTCCCTGCCATGGGCAACTTTGGTTACTAAGTCAGGAAATGAAGTTACATAATGAACATTCCCCAGTTAAGGCATGAGAGAATGGAGGCATCAGGTTTCCCCTCGACTGAGTCTTGAGCGGACCAGCAGGTCCTGGATTGGTGCAGTTACACGAGGCAAACTACATCCTGATGGTTTCTTCCTCCTTCAACTCTAACACAAGGATCTGGAAATTATAAGATTTTCAACGCTTTGATGCCACCACAGAAAACACCAAAATTTTAGTTTTATAGAATTAATTCCATGCTGTGAGAGACTGAATGTCTTAATCATTCTGAAGATCATCAGGGGAATTTTGTTCACTGCAGCAAGCTGTGCAAAGAAGTAGCTGCTCATCTGCAGCCATAGAAAGCCCACTCCTCTGGTCAGTGCTGATTTGGATTCAACCATCACAAGATGATGTCCCCTTTTTTAAACTTTAAGCCCTACACTGTGAGCATGAACCCTTTCCCACCTCTTGTGGCATCCTCTGTGTGCTCTTCATACTGAGCTCTTGTGCTTCATTGTGTGCTTAGACCCTGATGATTACTTGGGAAGGTACTGAGACCATCCTGAATATTTTGGTGCAAGTAAAAAACCCAGTGAAAACATAAGGAAGTCAAGGTCAGAGTCTCTAGGCCAAGGAGCTAGGGAAAACATGTAATCAGAGAGATGTTACAGGGGTAGTGAATTACTTTGCATTATTCTGATGCTTTTTCATTACTTCCTGCAGTGCAATATGTCTGGGTGAGTCATCACAGCAGCAAGGACTAAATTTAGGGTATGTTTGAAGTAATGACTCTTCACTGCCTACGCTAACTGGCCTCTGTTTTCTACCTAAAAGACTACTGACTCAAACTGTGAAAGGACAGGGGCTTCAACTTTTTGCCTAATCCAGGGTTGTCCAAAGGAACTCGTGATATTTATGAAATAACCATCGACTTGTGTCCTTTGGCAAGTGCTCTTAGAATCCATACAGCATTATGGTGCTCTTCCACGCTCTGAAACAAATGCTGTAGTAGCAGTCATGCTTCCTAAAGCATTTCTGTAGCAGCAAACTAATTATTGTGGGCAATAACTGCAGTGATGGGGTCAGTTACAGCGCTCATCACTGCATTTTCACTGGCTAGCATGCATTCATTAATGTTCCCAGCCACTGGCACACCAGGTATAAGAAACTGGAGATCTCGGGGGGATGACCTGCACACAGATCCTGCACAGAGCCAAAAATGAAAATAATTTTCTTTTTCGCTCTCCATCTACATCCTCCTGCACCCACTTGTGCGATGAGGGAGGCCAAAGTTGTATTTTAATGATGGGGAGTTATACCTGGCAGCCAAGTATCTGTGGAGCTGGAAAGACCAGAAAAATCTGTGAAGGAAAGCTGGCATTTGGCAAATTATGTCAGCCACTAAGAATCTTACAAGGCATATGATCAGAGTTCCCTGACTGTGAGCCAGTGATTCCTGAAAAAGACCAGCTGTCGGCCATGAAAAGGAGAGTGGCTCCTGGAATGGTGGCTGAGAGCTAAAAACTGCAGCAGTCTTGGGAGAGGCAGACCTTGGAGCCTTGTATTCCTCCAGCACCTGCAGAACAGCATCAAAGAGAAAGGCAGAAAAATGAGGAAAGAAAAAAAAACCACAAAAAACTAAAAGAATATTAAACAAGATTGTTAGGACTTGCCTGGGGCTTAGGGAATGTGAAATATCTTCCAGAATGGATCACTGTGATAATGAAACTTTAGAACCCGATTAAAGTTCACAGCAGTGGGGAGAAGCAGCTCCATCAGCTCACAGCTGTGGCTGAGCATGGGAGGAAGGAGAGCTCTGCCTTAAAATCCACCCAGGGAGAACACAATTTCGGGAACATCTGGCACACTGGAGGAATGGAGAGGGTCAGCTAGAGTGGTAAGCAGGGGAATGCACCTGGCAAGACCCCAGTGGAATTAGGTCAGAGCACCATACAGCATGTACCCAGATGCACTGCAGGTCCAGCCCCCTCCAGACTGGGGGTCCACAGAGCAGATATAGAAGGAAAAAGAATTTTCATGTGCATTACTGGGAGGAGAGAGAGAAATCTAAAACCAGGTGACTTTTCTTTTGGTAACAAATATTTCACAGGAAATATTAAACAAGAACTCCACAGAGTCAAATTCTGATGATTTTAGTGCAAAATACATCTTAAGGAAAATAGGAAGAATGAAACTTAGAAAGTGATTATAAACTACATTTCCTGAGGAAAACAAAAGCGTATGTCCCTTTGGAAAGTGAGTGCAGGAGGATAAAGAAAGTACAGAGAGAAAGGGGCACTCAGTCCTTCCTTCCTCTGTTTTGTTGGTTTTTTGTCTCTCTCTTTTTTTTTCTTTTTTTTTCTTTTTGTGTTGCATATTGGAACCCTTGCAAGACTCCTGTCCTTTTGAGAAAGGACACAAAGAACTGCTGGTAACTTGGATTGTTCATCTGGGTTTCTAAGACATATTTAGAAGTATTTGCAGGAAACTGTAGACTCAGAGAACAAATGACATTCTTTCCTGAATCCAGAAGTGTTGTATTGACTCTTTGGTCCCCACCTAAGAGCAGTTCCAAACACAGGCAGAGAGGAGTGACTGTGAATATCCCTCCTGAAAAGAGGCACCAACAAGCATTTGTGTTTATGTGTCAGGTGAGTTCAGGCTGTTTGGAATGATTGTGGACACATTTAGGTGTCATTAGGTCCATGGCTGACAAAGGACAGCCTCTCATGCTTGAAGATCCAGGTTGATGCTTCCTCTTTGATAAATGAAGAAAGTTTAATCCTAAAGTGAGATTCAGTGAAATCTCAGGATGGTTTTCGACAACCTATTTTTTTGTGAATAGCTAAAGTTGGAGATCCCCCAAAAAGCAGCTGTCACTCACAGAATTCAGTTCATTTGTAGCAAAGCTCAGCTGGTCCAGACAGGACATTTTTAGAAATTTGGAATACAGTTTTACTCTCCTGTTCCATTAAACCAGTCTAATGATAGATAATAGCAAGGCAGACTGTTGGGAAAGGCAATTTTACCTAAGAAAAAAACTTCCCCCAGGCTGCTGTAGGAACCTGGGCCTTAGGGCCTCTGTTTTCCTCCCTCCACCCTACCTAGCAACTTTATACAGTTGGAAAGAAATCTAAACAATTGCAGGGAGATTTGGCTGGGAATGTTGAGAGCTGGCAAGGCCCTGCTCTCTCCCTAGCTGCAGTCATTTATGATCATTAAAGCCAGTCTCTCTAGGAAAAAAAAAAAAAGACAAAATGTGGAAGTGCATGAATCATACATTCCAAGCAGTAAAAACATAAAATTATAGAAGTTAGACTGTATGATTTTCCTGTCCCTCCCCCACTTCTCCTCCATTCCCCGACTTAAAATAGAAGAAAGCTGCAGAGAAGTGAGACCAAGGATTAAGTCAGTCAGGAAAGGAATCAGCAGAGCTGCTCTGTGATCTGTAGGCACAGCAGTAAACAGCAAAAGAAATAACTATACCAGCATGTAAGGAAAAGAAATAAAGGCAGATTAGTAGAGTCACAATGGATTTAGGAAATTTTATTTAGGACCCATTTTGTTTTTCTGACCCTGAAATAATATTAGGATATCATTAATATATTGCAAGAAAGAATTCCTTATTTTCCAGTCTAAACATGCAAAACAGAAGGAAGTGGACAGGAAAATCCCTAAGAGCAAAGACATTTGTGGTTGTTCACTGTTTAGGTGACAGAACAGCCTGAGGCCCTACACAGGATGAAAATTCAATTTTGAGATTACAGTGCCCTATTCATATGATAGATCAGTGAATTGCCCAGTGCAGTCTGCATCCATAAGTGCTCTAACTTCCCACAGTTACACATCACTAAGAAAAGTGCACAAACGAATCCATTTGTCACATTTTCCTTTCTGTATCTGTGTTCTTCTAATTGTGCATCAGTCAGCCGGGTTAAAATTGAGTTAGGTTCAAGAGTAACCACAATTACAGGGATGGCTTTTAGCTCTGTTTTAACAATTTGTCATCGTGTTTTCTGGAGGACGTTTTCGCTACAGCTGATGACATTTAGGTCCGAAAGACTTTGGGAAATGAAACAAAACCAAGCACAGCCAACCCCCCCCCAAAAAAAAAAAAAAAAAAAAAAAAAAAGAAAAGGACAAGTGGTGTTTTGCTCATTTTACTTTCAACATTTCTTTCCCTGTTTGGAAAAATCCGCTCGCCAATCCGACTGAAACTTTATCTCCAGTTGGCACAAGCCATCACGGATTCAGTGACATGAATTGAGTTTACACCTGCTGTGGATCCAACTCCATGACCAGAAACCTATGAAACCTTACACTAAGTAGAAAAAGGGGCAAAGTAGTGCAGCCCTGTCCCAGGGAGTGCACATGTGCTCCTACAGAGTAAAGAAACATGAGTTTCCCCTCAGAGGAAAGTGGAGGAGGTTTGACAAAGCAATGCTGATGAAGTAAGCCAAGAAACTGCCAAGGCTGGGAAGAAGATGTGAAAAAGGAGTCGACATATTAATGATGGTTTTTTGTGTTTTCTTGTCACTTTCAGAACTCAGTACAAATCCCTCTGCTATGCAATGGAGAAGTTTCACTCAATTAAAAGGCTGATGATGTTCCTATCAGCTTTTCATTAAATAAAAATTACTTTGGAAGCTGATTTTGACTAAACCCCTAGGTTAGAAGTGACAATTAAGGAGCCTGATGAAGGGGGAAATTTTAGAGTCAGAGCAGCCTTATAAGGGAGAGAACATTTGAGTCCATTGGCTTTTTACTTGGGTACAGCTCTCCTGGGTGATCTTGAGATAGCTTTACATCTATACTTCAAATCATCTGTTTAGTGGTGCTTTTTCTAAAAAAAAATGTTGTTTTTTTTTCCCAAAGGCAGAGTCTCATCAGAGATATTTGGGTGATCTGTAAATAAAGGATGTCCACACCCAAAACAACAGCCAGCGTCTGAAATGTTATGACAAACCCAAGGTTAATTTTCTTGTTCTGGGCACAAGAAAATATAAATGTTAGTGACTCATCCCAAAATATGATGACAGCCTACTGGGACAATTGCCTGCAACATTTCTACTTTGGGACTCACAGAAGAGAATAATAACCAGCCCCAATGTTCATTGACAGCTGACAAAAACTGATGGTCAGTGTTCCATGGTGGAACTTTAAATATTCCCCTGTGGGGACCTCAGAGCCTCTTGGAAGATGAGGACACATGAGCAAGGAAGAACTTTTGAGGACATCTGGAAACAGAAGTTGCAGCAGGCAAAGGCACTTTTACTCCATGGCAGGATACATATTTTGACACCCCCTGGAACATCCATTTTCCTGTCAAGTCCCATCCCTCTCTTCATTGATATACTGGAGATCAGGCCCAGCAGTGAGCATCAGGAGACAATTTAAAGATGGGCATCATTAAATTGTGTTGACCAGAGAATAGAGTCATAGAAAAAACAGAATGGTTTGGGTTTAAAGGGAGGTTAAAGACCATCTAGTCCCAGCTCTGAGTGGTCAGAAAGGGAGGAACAGCTTGTGTGCAACAGGTAGGAGAGTTGGATGAGATGGGGAACAGGGCAAGACACTAAGGTGTCAGAGAAAATTGACAAATAACAGCAAATATAATGATCATCATAATAATAAAAATAAAAATTCAATCAGCAGTGTATTTCTTCCCCACAAATTCTACTTTCAGCTTTCTGCTGAAACTACCAGCCTTGGGTTATTTGCTGACAAATAACTGCTAATTGCTGACAACTGCTGACAGGAGGAGGAGGCAAAGGTCCCACCACAGTTTTCTTGAGCAGAGAGCACTAATGTGGCACAGCTTGGACTCACCCACCAGCAGGGATGCAGTTCACAAACCTGTGAGGCATTTTTGGTCCTTCAGCATTGTTTTGCTTTACAACTGCACAGCACCGGTGAGAAAAACAAAATATTAGCCAGAATTGGAAAGGCAAATGTCAGGCAAATTATCAAACCATGAGTAATTCTTTCTTTTAGAAAACAACCCTTTGATGCCTCTTTTATCAGTGGCTAGTTAGTTCTGTATGCCTTCTTCTGACAAACAATTTCCTGTGCCAATATTATAGAGTGCTCTGATATGCACATTAAATCTAAATTAGTGTATTAAATGTGTTAAACTGCATGCAACTGTCAGCTAATCTGACATTTATCTCATGCACCTGATATACTGCCACCCACGTCTTCAGCAGAATCTCAGCTTTGTTATACTTGAAGTACGGGAAACAATGTGTATTTGATACAAAGTGTTATCAGAATTCTTACCTTCTGCACACACACGCCTGGAGTTGGATATACCACAGGGGCTGTGGTTGTGTTCAGGGGGACCTGGGATTCTGATGTGGGTCTCTGGTGGGTCCTTGACATTTTCTGCTTGGATCTGAGGCTACATACTCCAGCCTGAAAGCGCAGATTTATTGAGAGGGATTTATTGATAGCTGTGGAAAACTCCACCTCTGGAGGTCTGACTCAACAGCAGGCAGCCTGAAGTGTTTCTGTCCAATGCAGCAAAGAAATTTTGTTGTACACAACTACACTTGCCAACTGATATGGCTTAATTAATGGAAATTTGAGCCATCATAGAAGTTATTCAAAGTAGCTCTAAAATAAACTGACAACCACAAGCCAAACAAGAACTAATTTCTGTAACTGGATTAGTTTGATTTGAGCTGTGACAAAATTGAGTTTTGGAGAACCATATCGAAGCATTAGGCAGGTAGTGCTGGACACTGAGATACAGTTTGGGAAGACCTTTAGCTGATGAAGGATGTGGCCTAAGGGAAAGAACAGATTACTTCTAATGCCATTATCCTGTAGGGTTAAACATGCATTTCCCCCCCCCCCCATTTAAGGACGATTATATTATCACTTGCTGTAAGTCACCTTGAAATAAGCTTCTGAAATATGCTGAAAAAAATCTTGGCTGAGAATTACTACAGCTTTTATAGACTAGAAATCAGGTGAATACCAGCTGGTTATAGATCACTCTGTAAACTTCAGGACAGCATCTCTTCAGGATTTCTCTGTCCCCTCTGGGTCAGGTAGAAATTCAGTAGCACTACGCTAACAAAGAAGTCATAGAAGGGTTTCAGTAGAAAAGACCATCTTGTTCCAGCCCCTATGCCATGGTCAGGGACAGCTTCCACTAGACAAGGTTTCTTTGGACCCCATGAACCCTACCTGCATATCTCAGCACCAGGAAGATTCCTGGAAGGCCCAGGAGTAGGAATGTCTGCTTACAAACACCACTTATGTAGCATGGTTTCATTGTTTCACCATGCACAGCTTAGAGAGCCATGGAGAAGTCAAGCATTTTCCCAGATTGATATAGAAAATTCAGCTGTTAATACTTTCAGTTTAAACCCATAATTTACTGCAGCATGAAAAGTGGAACTGAGTTTTCCAGGCATTTTTTCTTACAGTAGCAAAGGGACATGAATCACGAGTGCTGAATAAGTGGTGGGAAGACATGTTCACTGGGATGGTGCCAGGGGATAGTTTCAGCCTGTCTCTGCTGACAACCATGGCATAGACTCTCACAAAATCTGGGTACTCCCTTCCCTAGACCCAGAGGGAAAAAAAAAGAAAAAAAAAAAAGAAAAAAAATTAGAAGAATAGAGAAGCACTGAAAAAGTGCTTTTAAAATGTGACACAGCTCTTTTCACACTCTCTTTCTCTCCATTTGGTAATACATCTCTCCTTGGCTTTTAAAACAGAGCTGCCTTCCAGTTTGAGGGATGTAGCAAGGGTAAAACTGCCAGTCCTGTGGCACACTATGTGATTTATGGACAGTCCAACTTAGTCATCCAGCTCTTCCCACAGCCCTTACCTGTGCTTGACGAGCTCCTCTGAGGGTATTGGGAGATGCAGGGGGCCCTATCACAGCTCCAAAATCTACTGTGGGTTTTGGGCTTTGGAAACACCCAGTGAAGGAAGGGAGCAACCACAGGAACTCTTGTCAAGTGCCACCTCTCCATTTCACAGTACCCATGTTTCAGGATATTCCTTTGTAATTATTATTTTTTTGGTCACCCAGGTAATTGTAATTATTATTTTTTTTTGGTCACCCAGTGGCACAAGGGAGGTGAGGAGCAGAGTTCCCTCAGAACTCTGCGAAGTGGATCCCACCAGTACCCAAACAAAGAGGAGTTTTACTCATCCATGGCACCACCTGGCTTTTGTTTGCAAAGAAAAGGTTTGCCTGGCCCAGTCTGGACCCTGTAACTCCTAAATTTCAATATGGCAAAAGAGCTCCAACTCAATTTCTCCACGCAGTGATCTCAAAACTTCCAAAGCGTTTTCCAAATGACAGCAAACTGCACAACGTGCCATTAATCACTGCTGACAAGTTCTCCTGAGCAGCCCCTGATTGATCCTGATGTTGTCAAACTTTCTTTTTCTTTCGACATCTTCCTGATTGGCATCTCTGTTCAGTGCTTTTGTGACCTTTCTACTGTATTGATCCGCACAAATCACAGGGAAGTGAGCAGTTTCATGAAGGGGGAAGGTTGATAAGAAGAGGTCAGATGGTTCCTGGGACCTCCACACACCTCCATTTTAATGATTGATTGGTGGGAGAGCAGAACAAGTGCCAAGGACATCAAAATTAGGGGAATGATAAGGTCTCTATAAGGAGGTTCTTGTAGTCTCTTTTTGTGGCTCCTGTTGCAGCCTCTTATCTCGCAGGGTTGATTAGCAATGGGAACAGACTCTCTGTTGCACCCAGAGATAATTTATAGCAACAAATTAGGGAGAAATTTGTCCGTGGTTTTGGTGGTGCCAGTTCTGTGGAAGCAGATCTTGGCATCAGCAGCTGCCCTTCCTCCTCTTCACAGGCTGGGTGGGAAGGAGGTGAGGGAAAATGTCAGGGAAAATGATTGCCCCAGAGTTTGGGGATTGGAACTGTGTGTAGCTGCACACCTCCTGGGTGTCTCACAACACACCACAGCACAACTGAGAGGTGGGGAATTGTCTCCAGCACAAGCCTTCCTCAGATCCAGACCAGCACAAACACACAGCAGCACATCAGCAAAATCTTCAGACCTCTTGATTATGTCCAGCACAAACACACGGGTTGGAATGTGGCAGTGCAGAAGAGGGGGATCCAGGGAGAGGGCTGGTGGCAGCTGAATTCACAAAATCCACAGAAGCAAACACTCCACAAGGCTGTCACAGCACAGATAATCTTGCTTTATTCTCTTTCTCCTTTTCCCCTTGTGCACCACTCCTAAAAACTTGCTGTGCAGGGGGATATGTTAAACAGGGAGCACAGGCTAGCTGAGAAAATTATTTGCAGACTGGGTATCTGAAGACCCAATTTTTAATCATTCATTCACTTCAAAGCACTGTGAATTTAATATGGGGAGCATGTATGTGAATGTGCATTTGAGTGTGTCGCTTTCCTGAAAAGCAAAGTATTTTATATTTTATGACAACTGGCCATGGCCATTTCTAACAGAGTTAGTTTATCATAGAAACTAACATAGTTTCTATGATAAACCTGTTTCTGATCTCAAATATTTTGAATTCTATTGTACAGACATCAGCATTGGTTTATAATGAGAATAAATACGGTTTCAGTGCAAGGACATAGAGCACTTAGAAAAGAAATTAGAGTCTTTCAAGATGGGTAGGATATGTTTTCTTTAATCCATCTTAGCCTTGTTTAGTGCCTAACACTGATCAATACCTTTCAGAGTGTGGTAATGGCCCATATTTAAATATCAAGCAACTTAGCTGTACTGTATTTTTTATTGAGATAGCTGGTTATTAAATTCTCATTTTTTTACCCCACTGCACAATTTCAATAAACCAAAGTATTACCTCATGGGAACCCTGATAATTCTGAGGGAAAAAAAAAAAATAAAGACTAGTGAAAAGGAACATTTTGTTCATGTAATATCTTCCACCCCAACACTTCTTCCCGTCAGATGTAAATATTTATTTGAAATTTTATCACCAAAGTCCAATCAAAACAGAATAAAATATGCCTCAATAGGAATGTAAAAGAAATCATCACAGATTTGCAAAAACTGTTGCATTTACTCAGAAAATATTTTCAGCAGGGAGTATGCTGATACTTTTTCAAGCATGTTATTAACTTCCTTTTTCCAAGGAAGTTAATAATCTCTATCATAGCTAAAAGAGTTCGGGGGTGGGGGGGGTTCTTCTTTCCCATTTTAATTCATTTAATCTTCTGGTTTACCACTTCTTTTGGTAACAAACCTTTTCCTCTTACTTTAGATTTTGGGTAGCACCTTGCTGCCCTAGGGAAAATTAAGGAATTTTGGTGCATCACCAGGAGAAGCGACAGACATCTCCAGTGACCTGCAAAATCACAACATGTCTGAATACCCCAGGTGCAATGCAGCTTTGGGTGGTTTCTGGCTCTGGTTTTAAAAAAGGGATCCACTCATTCAAGTTTATGGCCTTCACTGACATTTTATGCAACAACAGCTCTTAAATATTCTTCTGCTTAATTGCTCTGTGGAGTCTGTTTTGGTACTAATCATTTAAATGCACCACACGAGTCTCCTGTAATAGTAGATTCTGCTTTTCTTTCGAAATTATGTGGTAACACCTATATTTTACAGCTGTTTATGCATGAAAAATGCACATGAGCTTCAGGGTTTATATAGAATTGCCAAACTGCATTTTTTTTTTTTAACCTGAAAGTATTTTTTTGTTTTTAATGCAGCAGCTCAAATTAGTGATAAGCATAGTACTTTGTGAGAAGCAGAACAAAGTCTCACTGCCTTTTCTCATATTCTTTTGACCTGTTCAGGACACTCATAATTCTGTCTATTAGTTATAACATACCTTTTTTTTTTCCTTTTGACGAAAATTAATTTAGATTGAAGCCAAAGAGACTACTTTCAAGACATACAGTATTATCTGCCCTGAGATAAACAAGGCTTTGGGATATACTGGGCTGTGAGAACATATTGAGATGAAACCACACTAATTCGGAGAGATTCCCTTTTAGGATTTTGAGTTTTAGGAATCAATGCAGTCAGACAGCCTAGAAACAAACAGGAGTAATCACTGAACCTGAAGAGGGCTCTGGAAAGCTCTGAAAGAAGAGCTGTGTGCCTACAAACTTGCTCATTTTTTCTTGACTGTATGAATTACTCCAACTCAGATCTTGTGAAGACAGGCCATATTTCAGCAGGCTCTACGCTCCTGGGCTCCAGGATTCCAGGCTTGACCCAGGGCGGGCTTAGGGAGGGATAAACAGTGGTTTTAGTCCAGGCAGTGAAGCAACCACTGCAGTGGCACTGGAACTGGGCTAAGGAAATTTGGAGGTTTCCTTTCCTGGGTTTTTTGCTTACACAACATCAGTGTGAAGTGCTGAAACCCAGCGGGGATTGCACCATGCCAGGGCTCTTCCCTGTGCGCTGAGGATGAGGAGTATGCTGTCTGAGGAGGTCCCAGAATGACTTTTGAATCCCTTTTATTACAGAGAAGAGCCTTGACAACTCGTTAAAGTCTGTCCTCCAGCTCTAATCATGGAATCAGAGAATCCTTAAGGCTGGGAAAGATCTCCAAGACCTTTGAGTGCAACCTCTGACCAACCACTACCACGTCAACCACTGAGTGCGACATCCAGCTGTTTCTTCAGGGATGGTCACCTCACCACCTCCCTGGGCAGCCCATTCCAATCCTTAACAACCATTTCTGTCAACATATTCCTCCTAATATCCACCCTGACCCTCCCCATGTCCATCCTGAGGCCGTTCCCTCTCCTCCTGTCCCTGTTCCCTGGAGCACAGCCCGACCCCCCGGCTGTCCCCTCCTGTCAGGAGCTGTGCAGAGCCACAAGGGCCCCCCTGAGCCTCCTTTGCTCCAGGCTCAGCCCCTTCCCAGCTCCCTCAGCTATTCCCCATCAGACTTATTCTCTAAACCCTTCCCCACCCCCCGGGTTTTAAATCGGCTTTTCTGAGCTGTTTTGAGTAGGTCAAAGAATAAGGAATTTCACATGATTTTAAGTAAGGAAGATGCAGGGGAGATAGGGAATAGGATTTTTTTAAGCTGTAAATGGTGAAATGCTGGCCTCTGTTAGCTAAGGGATCTGTAAATCTTCATCACTACGTGTCTCAGTGGGGTGTGAAGGGGAGAGGAGCTGCCAAGGCTGTGCACCCTCTGCTGCCTTCTAAATTCTGAGCTCTTTGGGACCAAGGCTAATAGGATTCAGGATCTGCAGAACACTACCTTAAGCACCTCTCAATAATATAAAAAAATTTGAGATTCAGAGCCCTCAGGGTTCTTTGATTTGGGTTCCCCTACATTCAGAATATCAACTAAAGCCAGACAAATTACATTGGGCTCCTCTGCATGCTTTCAGTGTATTGTAAAAATTCACAGGGTTCAGAAATCATCTCTTCTCTTACATTCTGACTACATAAATCAGTCCTCTGTGCTATGTTTGGAGAAAGGAATCAGTCTTCAGACTAGCTCATTTTCCCCGAGCACAATTACAGAGTTTTGTGCATCTTCAAAACATCTGAATTTGATTTTCCCTCATTAGACGGAAAAGTTTCTTGAAATTATTTCGACTCAGTACAACAATATGACTCTTCCACTCCTCTCTGCCATCAAAACAGGAATGAAGATGTTAGTTTGGGGAGCAATCAGGCAATCTAAATTATTCAGATATGAAAGTTTTAGGTTAAAACAGTTTTTCAAATTCATTTGTATTTGGATTACAACGGTCTCAACCCATGTCTGTCTAATGAAGCTCCTGCTGAAAATCTCAGCTGGAAATTCAGGGAATCAAGTCTATCCATCATCTCAAAGTCATGATTATTTCATAAGCAAGACTCGGTGTTCAGTCAAGTCTTTAACTCATCATTTGAGTCACCACAGTTTAACCATACAGGCATCTTTTAGGAGAACTCATGCTGAACATTACTTGATGAAGATAAATCCCATTAGCAGAACAAACAGTACAGAGGACTGTGTCCTGACACCACAATAAGATATCCTTAAATATTCATAAAGGATACAGGTGCAGATCTCTCATCACATACTGGAGCACATCCAAAGCCTCTAGGAAGAATATTAATAGCTCCTTCTCTTGTGTTTCTGTTGGAGGAATAGCTCAATTAGTCTCAGTCTGCTGTCTTTCCCTTATCTATTATACATTGGAGCAGTTACACTTCTGGAAGTGCACATGGAAATGTGTGCATTAACAAGGTGAGCGTGCACAGGAGAGCACATGGGCAACCTCCACCAGGCTTCTTGATCCAAGGAAGGCTTCTGCCCACCAGTCTGTGCATGTGCTCTCTTTGCTCTCCTGCCCTTTCCCCACGTCGCTTTTCGCACCAAGAGCCGTCTAAGAACTTTGTGTGGGGTTTGCTGTGGGTGGTAGGAGAGGAAAACTCCATGCAAAGAAGGATTAAAAGGGTTAAAGAGGAATGGGGGACCTGAAATGAAGAGGCAGGATGTTGGTGAACAGTGCAAGCCATGTGTGAGACTGCAGCTCCAGGGAAAAAAAACAGAAGTGGGAAGGCAGAAATGGTTAAATCCTACTGGAAGCACAGAGAGAGGTCACTTTGAACTGTACTCTGAAAAAATGTATTTATTATAGTATATCTGTGGGTCTGTGATAAAATAAGTCCTCTTCTGGTCTTTTGCCTTCTGATTTCTATTTCTACTGGGTCGTGAAGGAGACTTGGATGATTAATGATGTGGAATCATAATTTGTGGTATATGCACATTCCCAAAAACCTTCTGGAGTTCAGTGAACAGGTCAATTAATAACACCTATCACCCCTCAAAAGTGGGTTAATCATCTATGAGGAATAATACTCTACATCTTTCAAAGTGTAACAACATAACTGAATGCTCTTAACAAGGTTCATTTTCTGTCATGCCATCCACCATAAATGTATCCCGTGTGATGTATAACATGATTTGACTTTTGAAAATCTTATAACTACCATTATCTCCTAGGATACATATTAAAAAAGAGACTAGAACACATGTAAAAATATCTAAAGAATATCATTTAAGCTGGCCAGATATATTCAGTTAATAAATGATAGCTTAAGTTAAAAAATAATCATTATAGCTGTCAGTAAAGGTTTATTGAGTTCTGCATTAAAATAATGTAGAAATTCCTAGGTAGAAAAATTACATCTTCCTTTCATCTTGGGGGAACGAAAAAAAAATAAAAAAGAACCAACAAAACTTCACAACTTTGTGGTTTGCAGAAATAACACTACGAAACTTTTTCTCCAAAAAAATTAGACTATTCAACAGAAAAAATTACCACCATCTGTTATCAGTATAGAGCATATAACACAAGAAAGGAATTCTGTTTCTAGGCAGAAGGAAGGGTACCATGTACAGCAATAAAAAAGTCACTATACTCACTGGGGCTGAATATTCTTAATATTCTAAATATTCTGTTTGAGGTAGCTCTGGTGTGAGGCTAGGAGTATGCCTTGAGTGATCTCTCATTCTTCTTCAGAAAATGCATGGCTAGGAAGTAGAGCAGCCTGAAATGATACTGAGACTGCTTGCATAAGGTATTGAGCCTTATTTGTGCTCCATTCCAGCAATTTCTCAGTCAGAACACTGGAATGAATATGTGAATTTATGATTTTTGACTCTATGTGGCTTGGCTTTAAGTTTGCAGCTCTCTTCAGAACAATGTTGAAGCAGCAATATCTCTGTCAACTCCTTTACCAAGGCTCCTGAGCTAGAGAGAGATGCAACTCTGTTAATTACTAATCTAGAGCTCTTCTAGGTAGACAATTCTTTAATCCCAGCAAGGTTACTTTCCATTCTAAAGTGTTTGATGGATTGAAAAAGTCTGACATTCTCCCTGTAGCACTAAAGTCTTAAATGTGTTTCTTTACTCCAAGACTGTTACAAGTAAAATGCTCTTTTTTTTTTTTTTTTTTTTTTTAATAAGCAAAAAATTCTTCTTTTCCCTCAAAGGAAGAGGCCTTAACCTTTAGGCTTCTTCTGGGCCAAGAATTTCTATTTTGTTGGGTGGAAACCCACCTCTGCTCAGAGCAGTTAGCAGATGCCAAGGACATCTATCTCCAAGAGCAGGCTGGGTATGGGGAGAAGGGGGACTGAGTCTGGGATTTCCCCCTTCTCACTTTGAGAGTCTCTAACTCAGGAGCTGTTCTGTTCCCTTCTCCCCTACCTGCTTTGAAAGGGGAGACAGGTATCTTGCTCAAGTGTTTGAAGGAGAGATCAAAGACATCTCCCTGCAGAAGAACACTGTGAGCTGCAGCTTCCCTGTGAGCAGACGTGTCTCCTTCAAATGTAGAGGAAAACATCTGAGAGAGAATGAGATTTGTAACCCGCTCAATGTGTGGAAACACCATCGGGAAATTCTTGGCTACTCTTTGTTCATCTTTCTGGCTGACTTAAAATCTCCTTCTTCAGTGCCTTACATCTCCTTCTTCCCTGTGCATTGAGCACTGGGACCTTGTTCTATGATAGAAATCTTGGTCTGCAGAAAATCAAATCAGACACTGTAATATTCAGGGGCAGGAGGAGGACAAGAGGCAATCAAAGGGCAATTTGACTTTCATTGTTCCCTTCTAATATTTTCTTATCTCCTGGTGCTGTAATGAAGAGAAGCATGTGTTGTACTGTAATAGCAACCACGCAAGTACCCACAACTATTAAAGAACTTATACTTTAAAAGCACAGATGAAATGCACTAATGGAATCCTGGATTGGGAGGGGAGGGGTGGGAGGGGTGACCTCCAAGACAATCTACTTCCAGTCCCCTTCCACTAGACCATGTCCAGCCCAGCCTGGACTTGAACACTTCTGGGGATGGGGTTGTGGGTGGAGATGAGAAGAGCATCACAAATTCTGTGTTGGTAATGGTTACAGGAAAGCTTAGTCCCCTTGGAGCTGTGCAATATCTATCAAATCCATGAAAGCATCTCAGGCAGAAATTTTAAGTTATCTAAATCGGTCCTGGACAAAGCAGGCAAATGAGTTGAGTTTCAGGGCATCTCCACTGACAGTGATGGCATCCATTTCCTAGGTCACACGTGGCAAACACGTTAGATTTTATATTTGACACTTAATATGGGAATAAATGCGAACTCAGCTGACTTGACCAAGAAACAGGGGAAGTGTAGGGCTCAACAGGAGCTAAACTCCATTCACAAGGGATGTAAAGCGTTGGGAAGGAAGGTTCCTGCCTTGCCAGCGCCTGTAGCAAAAATGAGTGGTACTTGAATTAATAACTCATAATGTTTCATTGAGTGATGTTATCAGACTAGACATAAGAAGAAGCTTTTTCATGCACTGGTACACGTTGCTTGGAGAGGTGGTAGAGGATCCATCCCCTGAAACATTCAAGGTTTTGGATAGGGCTTAGAGCAAACTGATCTAGCTGAGGGTGTCCATTTTTGTGGCAGCAGTTCAGTGTAGATGGCTTTTAAAGGTCCCTTCCAATCCAAATAATTCCAAATAATTCCATGATTTTAACTTTTTATCTTAAGGTCATAATAATTAAGGTAGTTAAAATATTAATATAAAGAAAATAAGGCATGGTGGATGACATCATTAAAATTCAAGGAAGATTGTTTTGTAGCAACTCAAAATGCAACACTTCAATGAAAGAATTAATTTATTGTGTTAGGCTACCTGTGTAAGCAATTACTTATTGTTGAAGAAATAATGCCTGATTAAAAAGCAATCTTATAATGGAACAGACTTTGGTGTGCATCTTCATGGAGAATATTACTCAAGAAAATATTTATGCTTTGAGTTCCCAAAATGGAACACAGTAATTCACATATTTGAGGAATATTCTTGTGCCAGATAGGGGTCTAAAACCTTTTGGATAGAATATGAGAGGAAAAAAAAATTTAAAAATCATCCCTTTGTTAGAGAGAGCAGTGATTTCCATAATAATTGGACTACTACTACTTAGCGGGAGTGGAAACATTTTTTTCCTGGCATGGAAATAAAAAATAAACCACGTTGAGAAGCAAGGCATCTTCATCTGACAGAATCACACTTTCACTGAGCATTTTGGTGCGATCTTCAGAGCAACAATGGAGTGAATTGCACACCTGCACTACCTGGCAGCATTTTAAGTTCAGGTCAACAGTAAGTGCAGAACAAACACCCACCCTGCAAGGGATCCTAAGAGGTAAACAGACTGGATCAAGTAGGCTGAATCCAAACTGCTGAACAGCTTGCTTTGACATGCAGGGTCCTTCACTGTGAAAAGAAGATTCCTATTGAAATTGTTGACAGTTTTCAAGTATCTCTAGTGCCTCTCTGCTCAGGGAGGGTACTTAACCTTTGCATTTTTGTGACATCTCAAGAAGAAAGACTCTGAAACTGGAAGGAGAGAGCAGAACAGACAATAAGCCACTTATGTCAGTGGAAGTGGCTGAGTAGGAGAGGGAAAAATTGTGCTCTTTGGGCGAAAACAGAACAAAACAAAAAGAACTTGAGCATATGGCTCCAAATCTGTGAGCATGCACATATTCTTATCTTTGCACTAGCACATGGTTTTATTAGCACCCAAGGATGCTGCTGGTACACAGCACCTTTGCAGATCTGGGTCTAGCCTGTAATGTTATGATATGGCCAGAGCCCATGAACCATCTGCATGAGCTTACAAAACATGTCTCTTTTTTTGTTGTTTTTCTTTAAAGATATTTGAAATGGTCGATTTGTTTCTTGTAATGTTCCATTTGTACCTTACAATGTTACAGTTATACCTTGTCTTCACTATTGTCCAGAGTGGAAAACTAAACCTTTGTGATCCCAAGAATCTGTTAATCTTTATGTTTCTATGTGTACTTTCAATCTTTCTCAAAGGAATAAACCCCCAGTGTTCTTTGGAAATGCACTTTTTCCTCTGCGATATGAAATCCTGGTATTTTTCTACTGGCAGTTTTCATAGGTGAAAAAAACAGGTCCTGCACTGTGAATACAGGTGACAAAAAATGGGTATATAAGCACACATACACACACTCTCATGCATGTCTGGGCAATACCCAAAATTAGTTTTTGAATTCACAGGCAGTTTCTCACTGCACCTGGCACAGGCTGGATGTAGATTTTGGTAACTCCTAGACAAAACAGAAGTGGCACTTCTTGAATCCTCCAGCATATAAGGAGACATGAGGCAGATCCACCAGTCTGTAGTCTGTTTGTGTGATGTGCTTCTTTAAACAGACTGGAAAACTGGGGACTGTGTGTTCGGGAAGAAGAGGTGCTGCCAAAAATTACAATAAAACAGAAATATAGACGAGTAGGGTTTAAAAAAAAATGCTAAAGGAAATATTCCTGGAAGAAAATAAGGAAAAATGAACTTCAGATAGAAGGTGAAGATCCTGGTGGAAGCACAGATCCAAGAAGCAAGCAAGTAGGCATGTGAGGTAATTCATTAATGTCAAACTCATACCTCTCTGGTTCTAGAAAATCTGGGGTCCAGATTCTTTATGGGTTGTCACTCATTCCGTGTCATCCGTGGCAGGAGGGAAACCATGATCCTTGCTGTGATTCTTTGGTAATCAGATAAACAGGCACTACCTGGAGTTCATGAAACATACACCACTGGGGGAATTAATGGGTTGGTAGGAAGAACTGAGTTATCAAGAAATATTTGATCAGATAGATTAGTAGTTGTGGAGGTCAGGAAATGTGTGATGTGGATGAGCTGGGGAAATGCCTGAGTACAGGTTTGATGAGGAGAGGCTGAGGGAGCTGGGAAGGGGCTGAGCCTGGAGCAAAGGAGGCTCAGGGGGGCCCTTGTGGCTCTGCACAGCTCCTGACAGGAGGGGACAGCCGGGGGGTCGGGCTGTGCTCCAGGGAACAGGGACAGGAGCAGAGGGAACGGCCCCAAGTTGTGTTAGGTGAGGTTTAGATTGGATATTAGGGAAAATTCCTTTATGGAAAGGGTTGTCCAGGCCTGGCAGAGCTGCCCAGGGCAGTGGTGGGGTCCCCATCCATGGAGGGATTAAAAAACTGTGTGGATGTGGCACTTGGGGAGAGATGGGTTAGAGATGGGGTGGGCAGTGGTAGGTTAATGGTAAGACTTGATGGTCTTAGAGGGCTTTTCCAACCTAAATGATTCAATGACTAAAGGGAGATTCCTTTTTTTGCTATTCTTCCATAACACGGCTTCGTAAATACGCAGTGAAGGGACAGAAGTATGGCAGTGGCTTTGATTAGTTCCCCTCCACACTCCCCAGAAAGATGCACACCATAAACTTACACTGCACTTGAAAACAATCTGAGTTCAGTTGATTTAAACCCCTGCTAGATTTTACTAACCACACACTGATTCTTTCTACAGTCAGTGATTGTGTAGGACAAACCAACCTTTAGAGGACTTGCAGCTTGCAGTGAGATGCTGGCTGAAAGGCAGCTAAAATAGTCACAGGCTTCATAGATGTTCTCTGACAAATCTGAGAAAGTTTGTAGAAAAGAAGCAGTGGTAGGCTGCATGTCTAAAAAGTTGGCAGCCAAACGTACGGTTGAAAATTAGGTCAGCTTCATGACCAGACCAGACTCTTCACAGCCAGGGAAAAAAAAAATCATACTTACATTTATTTTTTTTTACATGACATCCACCCCACGATTCCAATGGTTATACAGAATTATTTATCTGTTCCTTTACTCCTCTGTTCCTCACTGTTCATGTGACACCATATTGATTAGATTTCCAGAGCATACCGCTCCAGACATATTTATATGGCTGTTACCAATGATTTACAATAACTAATCTCGCAACACAAATATAATTTTGGAAATATAATACCAGTCAATAGCATTAAATTTTCTGCTAATGGTCAGGACTCCCTGTGCCATGGGAATAAGTTGCCTCTAACAACTTATCACCTGAAGGCTGCATCTTCAAGTTAGTGTTAGCTGGCGTAGGACCAAATTTCAGTGCTCAGTGGAGCTTTCCAGAATTATCTCAGCTGAAAGTCTACATGCCCTTATTACCCTGATAATAAAGCTGGATTAAGCACTCTGCAAAATGACAAACTGGTTTGAAGCTTGTCATGGTGCAGGAAACCCAGGTTCCTTCTCTTCTTTTTGCCAGAGAATTCCTCCTGACTGTGGAAACATTTTGGATCAACAAGTATTATTTATTTCTCTAAAACACAGATCTTCCAGCAGGAGAGGAGGAGAAGAGTTTGTTTTAATCCAGTGTAAACATACATTTTCCAAAAAAGCTTTGAAATTTTTTAAGAAGGCTAATATCTCGATTAGTATTATGCTATTCTAATTCTTGCATTACCTAGACACAGAAGAGACACCAATGATTATAGATTTGCAAAAGACTTCTCAGGAGAAAAAATATCATAGATTCAGGATTATCCAAATTAATGGAGGGATTTCATACCAGAACCTGGAATAGCATACATATCCAGTGCTTTTACTAAGAAATTATTCTCCCTTTAGGGACATTGGCATAAAAAGGAGTCATTTCATAAGTTGATTGTTAAGGTTTTATCTATGAAACCAACATGATGACAAGAAGTATATTATTTCTGCTTGAATAGCAGCTAATTTGTAAATATCAAGGAAAATCCTTTTTTTCTTTTCCTGCATAAAACTGTGATTTCAAGCTTGCAAAATTCACAAGAATGAATGAAGTCTAAGTAAATTAACTCTACAGTCTGTCAGAAGAACAAGGGATCAAAGCTTTGTTTTGTAGGTTGGTGATTATACTAATAGAAAAAAAGCTCCAAACAACCCTTCAGTGCTAATAGAATGGAGTGTCTTTATCTCCAGATCTATTTGTGGATCTATTTATGAACTCTCAGTAAATTCTTTAGGAGTTGTAGAGAAGGCATCTTTGTTTTCCATGTTGAGGAGAGCCTCTGCGTTTTGTAGGGTGTTTTGGTTTTTTACCTAAAAGGTTTTTTTGCACAAAAGACAAACCCCTCGGACAGCAGTCTGAAGTGTTTGTGGAGTTTCAGTGGTTCAAGAGGCTTTGATTCCACAAATGTAGCATGCAAATGCTACATACAGATCTGACAGAGTCCCAGGTTTCTGCAGAAAAGTTGCATCAAGAGTAAGTCCAAGTAATGTTCAGGGAAACACCTTTGTTCAAAAACATTTTTATCATATGATTTCCCATCCTTAACTAGTTAACCCAGCTGATTTTTAATACTGATAACTATAAAGTCTGGCTTAAAATTCCAAATTCATTTTTTGCTATCACTGGGCTAAAGGACTGGATGCATTTAGTAATTGATAACTACATGAGGAAGTCTAAAATGCTACCTGAGCGTCTTAAACATATTTAAGCCGTACTGCACTCCCTGAAAAGTTTTGAAATTAGGAAGCTTCAGATTCTCATGAGAATGTGAAAAATGAAGAACATTTTGAGATTTGTGATATGTTCAGAACAGTTAAATAAACCATGCAACTATTCAGGGTGTGAAAACCCTAATCTCTAATTTAAGATCAGATTTTAGATTTTTCTCAAGGGGGAAAAAAAAATCTTCTCTTTTTGATTTAAATTTTAAAAAATCTTTTTTAAAAGATGCATGATATAGTCAGAAAAAAAAATTCAGAGGGAAACATGGAGGCAAAATGAATCCAAAATATTCAAAGATAAACATTCTGAAATGTGAGTAAAATTCAAGCAAAGGGAAATATCAAACATAATGCGACAGCAAATATTTCAAAGTAGGGAATATATTTAGGCATAGCTTTGCTTCTTTGTAAAACAAGTTCAGTTTAGGAAATGATGAAAGAGAGTCTGCACACAGAGACACACACATGTGCAGGTTGGGAAATAAAGATTTCAGGAGCAGTGCATGGAGGAGTTGGGAAGATCAGCTGAGCTCCCAGAAGATGCTACACCACGTCTGCTCTTCAAAACAGCTACACCCAGTGACCAGAACACTCCCACTAGTGGATACTGTATGACTTTTGGGAATTTGCACACAAATCATAATGATGTGACCAAGCTGACTTGATTTTGTGCAGTTTGCATGCAGATGAAAGAACTGTTGACATTGAACAAGGATTAAAAAAAAAAACTAGCAACATATGCAAAATATAATTAATACGTGAGCATCTGATATGATGAACATGCAGGTAGAACCAAACTATAATCAAGTAGATAAGACACCCTGAGGGAAGTGTAAGTTAGAAACAACACTAAATTAAAAACAGATGAAACAAGTCAGTAAGCCAAATTTCTATTAGGATCACGGTATCATGGAAAAAGTGGAGAAAGAGAAAAGGTAGAATAAGTTTCTGACATTTTAATATCATCCTTAATACTGTTTCAGTGAAAAACTCCTACATACTTTTGATATATAAAAAAGATTGGATTAGGTATTTATCATGCAAAGTTTCTGAGATTTTTTTTGTATATTTCTCCATTTTTCTATATCCACAAATTTTATTCTCACACACCTGGTATTTATGTGTATTTCAGCCACTATGGTTTTGGGATATTATTTTGGGGTATTAGGGGGAAAACATTATTGTGACTAAATCCCCAAATATATTAATAATTTTTTATTAAATAAAATAAACCTTTTTTTCACTACAAATGAAAATTTAGTTTTTAATTCAATTAAATTACACTTCTAATTAAGCTGCAAGAAAATTGTTAATTTTAGGGAACATTTGGAGAGAATTGAGAGTGAGGTGGGCTGGATTAATTATTTTTAAGAAAATTCAAAATTAGGAAAAGAGAAGAAATTCTCAAAAATTTCTTCGAGCGCTTTTTTAAAGGAAAAGATATATTTAGTGCTATTTATACAATTTTACTAATAGACATGTTATATATAGAAAGGGACTTTTTCTCTTTCCTCCTTTGCAGTCTGTTGAACTATAAGAGGAAATTCATAACCCTCTTTTCAAATAAGGAATGGAAAGTAAAGTAGCAGGATGCTGTCCAGTCCAAATGCTGTTGGCAAAAAATCTCCAAATTAATCTTATAATTTCCAGTATGAAGACATCTCCATTTAGATAGTTTAGTCAGTGCAGCACCCTCATTCCCTCCTCTCACAGAAAAAAAAAAAAAGAAAAAAGAATGAAAAAAAAAGAAAGAATGAAAAAAAACAAAAATGGGTGCATCAAGACCCTACTGAAATCTTTGGAATCTTTTTACTAATCTCAGCATATTTAGCATCAGATCTCTAAAGATTCAACACAAATTCTTAGACCTATGAGTATGGTTTCCATTTAGAAAGAAATTAAACATTATTAGGATAGTTCAGTTCAGGAAGGAAAATAGTTTTACCTAATGCAAAAGGAGAGAGAACTGCTGAGATTGACTTTTGCCAAACACAGGGCATGGTCAGCTTGCATCCCACAAAACTAAGGACTTACAGATGCAAGGTATTACCTAATTTTGACAGAGCACTTTTCATCTGCATATCTCAAAAGGGCTTTAAAAATGATATAACATCATCCATTCCACTGCTAGAAATAGAGGCACAGGGAAGCGAAGTGACTCACAATGCACAGAAGCCCTGGAAGAAAATCAAGATTTCCTTTTCATCCAGCCAGTGTCCAACCGTGTAGGCTGTACTGCTTTCCCCAGAAGATGTGTGCCATTTCTTTGGAAATCAGAAGGAGAAAATGATGGGGAGCAAGTCTGAGGAGAGACTAAAACAAATAAACAGGGCAGCTGCTAAAAGGCCAAATGTAAAGAGCCTGTTCTGTGAGACAGACTGGAAAAACCCAACACTGCAGCAAAGCCCAAGCTTCCCTATGGGCAGCAAATCTTTTCTGGGGGTTGTGAGTGTCCACTACATATGTACAGTCTGTATCAGAGTGCTATACTAAAGGCTACACTTTAAAGGGTCTTGGTCAGAAAGTTGAATGTCCACTCTAAGGCTTAGGCTTAGCCAGAGGAGAATTGAGCGCATGTAAGAATTCAAAGGTTTAGTTAACATCTCTCATTTAAGAGTCTCCTCATCAGCCAAATACTGGGCTATAGCTGGAAGCCAGCTTGCATATGTTTTTGTGCCTTTAGTCATCTTTCCTACATGGGAAATGTGTAGATGCTGGCCTTATCCTCAGAAACAGAGATGGGCTGATGCTGCTCCTGAGGAACACAACCAAAAAGATGTTACCTGGCTCCTCGTGGCCTCAGCCTCAAGCTGCATGGTGAACTGTGCATACAAGTGATCTAATTATGCATGCAAATACCTCAGCTCCATCTGACTGTTTGCCTGTGTAATTCCTGCAGTAAAGAAGAACATATTATAACCAAGCATTTTTATACACACAACTCTAAAAATCTGAAGCTCATCAAGAAACAATTTCTTCTCCAAGGACAATAAAAACATGGAACAGCAGAAGCAGCAGCTGTAGGATCATCCAGAGGGGGCCAGAGCCACCTGCTCTGAAAGGCCAGAGACCTTGCAATTAAGGCAAAGTCTACTCAGAGGGGCAGAAAAGTTTATTCTTGAGTCTCAGTAGCTAAAAGTTGGTACACACTCAGGAGCACAAGAGCTTTGACCCTTCCAGAACTCTGAATATTTTATCCAAGTATGTGCCAGACCCTTTGTAATTCTCTGAAAGTCTTGGCTTTAATAACAGACTGGGGAATTATTGCCACCAATTTCAAGGCATGATATGGAAATACACTTCCTTTAGCATACTTTAGATTCTAAACCCACCTATGGCGGGTTTAATCTCATTTTAAAGAGGAAAGTCGAGTGGATAGGCAGGCAAAGACCCAAATTGTCTCTATTAACTTTTTTGCAGAATGTTTAGGAAAAACACTGCCTTGATTGCAATTGAGGTTTCTACATTTTAATTATCACTTCATCCCCCTGATTCATGCCCAAAGGAAGTCTATTCAACTTAGAAAAGAAATGCACAGAGATATATAGGTTGCCGAGATCCAGTTTCAGCTCAATTTCCTTCAGTCTGCTTCAATTAGACATTGCAAAGATTAAATTCATTTAATAATTTCTCAGATTGATTTCTACCGAAGCTCAGTGACAAGGACTGCTCTGTATTCTTCATCTTTATAAATGGGCAAATAATAATAAAATAGCAAGCAATAAAATGCTTCTTTGTCACAGTTGTTTCGTTGTTTATCACATCTGTTTTTTTCACCCAGCACAGAGTAGGTATAAATAATTCAGGTCTGAGTGAAAACACTTCTGTAAAAGTTTATGCAGCTCGTACCATTAGCAGTAGATCACATTTTAAGCATCGTTAGAGTCTCTTCCTATTTCATTATCTGGTTGTTATCTTCATTTCAATAAAAAAGATTTATTTTTTCAAAAGCCACGCAGCTTAGGCAGCTCAAATGACACAACTCGTGAAGGAGAACATAATTCAAGCACAAAAACCTTGGCAGGATTTGCAAAGAGACCTTGTGTATAAACCAAAAGGCAAAATGAACACTTTCAAACAAGCTACAGCATTTTAGGAGATTAATTCCTGTTTTGTGGAATTAGACACTTGATGATGTGCAAGGCTCAGGTTTCGTTCCCTGGACACCTGGAGAAATGTTCAAACCTGGTATTTGATCAGTGTAGCTACTGTACAGAGATTTAATGAAGGACAGGTTCAATTCAATATAGGGGTTTTAAGCTAATGGGGTCTGAATTGTCACACAGAGCATTTATGTCATGGCCAAGAGTCACCTACAGAGCTCACGGCAGAATTAGGTCCTTCCAGACAGGGACTGCACACAGGCAAAGAGAAGCAGTCTGCCCTTAGTGCCAGTGCTGGGACAGAAGGAGGTCACAGGTGCCACTTTTGGGCTGGCAGGTGACTCTGTCCCTCTGCTCTGGCTTCAGAGCTCATTTCTCAAGGGTGGGCATTTACGTGCCTTGCAAAGACCTGAGTGAAGATTGGGCTTTTCTTTGTTCAAGGCCAGGCTGGGCAGGGCTTGGAGCAAGCTGGTCTAGAGGAAGGTGTCCCACCCCAGTGTTCTTCAAGGCCTTTTCCAGCTCATTCCATGCTGTGGTTTTAGAGCAGGACTCCTAGAGAAAGTGGTGCAAACTGCTCTGATGGATGTTGATGTCAAAGATCACCGGGGCAGGAGCAGATGGCAGTTTTGCATCTGTGTGCTGCAGAGGGACAGGCTGTCAGCCTTTTACCTCAGGAGAATGAACTGAAAGGCTTGTGGGGCTGTCCAAGGGGGCAGGGAGCAGCCACTGGCACCTTGCTGAAGCTGCAAGGACGTGAAGGGCCACAAACATTCTGTGAGGGCTGGAGCATCTCTGCTATGGAGACAGGCTGAGAGTTAGCAAGGTTCAGCCTGGAGGAGAGGATGCTCTGAGGAGACCTTGTGTGCCCTCCCTCCTCTAAAGGCAGCTGATAAGAAGGAGGGAGAAGGACTTTTTACGTGGGCAGATTGTGATGGAACAAGGGACAGCACTTTTAAACTGACAGAGGAGAGGTTTAAATTAGATATTATGAAGAAATGCATTACGCAGAGGGTGGGGAAGCCCTAGCACATGCTGCCCAGAGAAGCTGTGGGTGCCCCATCCCTGGAATTGTGCAAGGCCAGGTTGGATGGGCTGTAAGCAACCTGGTTTAGTGAGTGGCATCCTTGCCCATAGCAGGAGAGTTGGAGCAAAATGATCTTTTAGGTCCCTTCCAACCCAAACCATGCTATAATTCTATTGGTTTATGACTCTGGGGCTCCAGGACTCTATGATCCCATGTTTCTATGGTTCTGTGACTCTCTGATTCCATGACACTGGGAACTGATGGTCTAGAAGGAGAGGAGGAACCCAACATGAGTGAGTACATGCACAAATTGTCTCTCTTTCCCATCTTACACATCTACTTGATTTTCTAATTTGCCCTTGGAAAGGAGAATGTATGGAAAAGAAAAAACACTCCTGAAAAGGGGCCCAGTGTTTAGAGGGAGATAGATTTGTTCCTGAAACTGAGGGCAGAATGGGTTCATCCATTAGAAACTGCATCTGGCCAGAGGATCAGACAGTGCTGTTGGCGTCTCTCTATTAGGAAATGTCAGGGATTATCATCTATGCAAGCATGCAGACACCTTACATAATGCTAATTGTTGAAAGGGTGTGGGAAACAAATAAAGTACATTTAGAGCAAGTGTGTGATGACATTATTTCAAATTCATCAGCTTCAGATGTTTTAACTTTTTTTTTTTACTGTTCTTTTTCAGATTTGCTAAAGCTTTTGCAGAATTGCTGATAGTACTCCTGATTTCAGTTGAAATCTAAAAAAAAAAAAAAATTGCTAGCACTAATACTCTGCAGAGGCCCTATTTTCTCCTGCAGGGTGATAGCTCATATCCAATATCCTGATAACTGTAAAAGTGATATATTGCCTTGGGGAGCAGAATGGTCTATACTGACTGTAGGGATTTGTACATACATTTTGTTTTTATTTTTGTAGTGTATATGTGCAGTAATGATGATCAAGTTCCACAGTGTCCATGGCGCTTTACAGCTGCCACATAAAAAAACATGTATCACTCCAAATATCTCAGAGATCATATTTTCAAAAAAACTTTATTTTTAAAAGAGATGTCAAAACAAATATTATCTGCTGGCAAAATGGAGGGTTAGTTCTTCGTCCACAAGCTCAAAGAAACCAAGGCTGTTTGACAGAGATAGGAACAGGTTCATTTTCCCAAGTTTAAACCTAATACATTCAAGACCATCCTCCTTTGTTTTCCCTATGTCTTCATTTCGAAGCTTATTATTAAAAATAAATGCGTGGCTTTGGGTCTGTTTTCCATACTATTTGACATGAGCAGTACTTCAGTAAATTTTGTCTAAGACCACCTACAGTGTGGAGGTTTGTGTTTGCCATTCCTTTCAATCAAGTTGCTGGTGAGCTTCAGGAGAATGCAAAACTGCTCCGACGTTAATTGGTGCACTTGTCTCCAAAGGAATTTCTGCCTTTTGTTTTATCTTTGTTTTGTTTCTAATGTTTTGAGTGTTTTCTGTCTGGCTTGCTGCCTTCTGGATTGTTCTTTGCTTCCCGTGGAAAGTTCATGTAGTTTGTTTAGGTTCCTCTGTTTTCCCCCTTTTAATAAAAGTGTGTCTGAGTAGCCCAGCGAGGCTTTTCCAGGCCTCCCTTTTATGTCACATATGAAATTAAACTCCAGCTCACCAAAATAATTGAACATTAACTAGTCACTTCTTCATTTCTAGGTAGGAATAAGCCCGGGTACATGTGTTTTTTAGAGCAGGGCTTCCTGACAGCCGTGAGGAGACGTTGCATATGAGGAAAAGGTGACATTGCAATCCCTCACCTCTAAATATGCATTATGAACCAAATCTACCCTGTCCCCTGTGCACATAGGACTGATAAGGAGCCAGTTTAGATATATCAAAGGAGAATAAGCTGAAAAGCCCATAATCTGTGGCTGAGCTTGCCCTGTGCTTTATGTAGATGAAGAAATAAATATTTAAGTCCTTGCACCAAAGACAAACAGGAAATAAGTATGAATTCACTTTAGTCTATGTTAGAAAAAAAATATTTCTTGAAAACACTTGGGAATATTTTGCTTCATCATAGGTATATAAATATGAAGAAAGTGGCAAAGTTAACTTTAGCTATTCTGGCAAGACTGGCAGAGATTTCCCTGGCACACTAGGGCCAAGATATCTGACTCTTAGTGCAACACGTGTTAAAGACAAGAGATGTGTGGATGCCTCACAAAGAAAATGCCTTTAGTTTTTGGAAAGAATGTGCCATATCTCTGTGTTTAAAATAATTAATATTACAGCAGAGTTTTTACATGTACATTTTAGACAAAATTATTTTCTGTGGCTTAAAGCAGATAAGATAATAGCCTGTCTCTAAGGCACCCATACAATTTTAATCTGCAAGAGGAAGATAAACAGACTTAAATATGCAATACTTTCCCTAACTTGACGCTCAGGACTTGATTTAAATTTCAAGCCACAGTTCCTGTTCTGGCTCATGGTCAAGGAACAGCCTGTGCTCCACATCCATAGCTATGGCATAAATTCCATTTCAGTGTGATGCCATTTTATTAGGCCATGAAAGCTGCTGTGGCGACTGTTTCAGTCATGTGGAAATGTCAAAGATTACTATAATAGCTAGTCAAAGAAAAATAGTAGCTACCATTTGCAAATTGTGGTACATTCCTATGTGGTTAGAGTGAGATTTCAGAAGTTTTTTAAGAGAACAGAAAAAAGGGTAAAAAAATGGCTGGCCATCTTTCTCCTGGATTTTTGATTTGAGGAAAGTATTTTCATTCTTCTGTGAAGTACTGGTGGGGAGAATTGCCACATACAAGCCCTTTCAAACATTCAAGCATTCAGGAGAGCTTCCTGTGGAAGCAAAAGTCACTCCAGACATAGTCCTACATGCAGCTACTCTCTTTCCCTGTGGAAAATAAAATGTAGTGGCTTGGTTTAGTTCAAAGGGTCTGAAGAATTTTTCTTGAAGACACTTTATGAAAAGTTTCTTTTATCCAATAAAACAGTTTTCATGACTGCAGAGCCACCTCCAATCCCTGCACTAACCCACTTCTGGGATTACAGCACTTAGAGAGAAAATAGACTGAGGAAAGATTGACTTATACATCATCTCTGTGTGATTTGAGCCTCATGACAAAATAATTCCTTTGCAGCTGTACCGGATTTTGCCTTTTCAGTGCTTAGCCCCAAAACTCTTGCCTGCATACAAAACTTTGCAAAATAGAGTTTGTGCTTCTCCAGGACTTTCAGACCACCGAGAAGCCCCTGTGTCATCTCAGAAAGTATGTGCAGGCAATTCAAACAGCATTTCCCCAAGTGTGCGGCATGGCAGAATTTCTCCAGCTGCAGAGTGAGGAACCACAATGCCATGTTACAATGCCTCCACTTTGAGGAAGTCAATCACACCAGAAAAGGAAAGAGAAAAGGAATAAGAGAAAAAGGAAAAAAAGGGAAAAAAATGGGAATAAAAGAAAAAAAATGAAAAAAGAAAGAAAGAAAGAAAAAGAAAAAGAAAAAGAAAAAGAAAAAGAAAAAGAAAAAGAAAAAGAAAAAGAAAAAGAAAAAGAAAAAGAAAAAGAAAAAGAAAAAGAAAAAGAAAAAGAAAAAAAGAAAAAAAGAAAAAAAGGAAAAGAAAACCCCTTGCTTGGCTGCTTTAATTGAAACTGAGATTTACCACTGTTTCCAAAGCACCCTCTCCTCAGGAGAAGAAGTAACATTTCCCAGACTCTTGGATGCCACGACAAGCAGAAGTGTGTAACTAACCCTGCCACCACAGCCAAGAGAAACAAATGTCTCAGACTACTTTTCATCAGGGTCTACAAACAAGCCATGTTCATCTATATCTGAAAGGTTTACCCTGTGGACAAAACATTTCCCTGAGCTCATTTGCTTCTCTGGATTATTCTTAGAAACTGTAGATGAATCCTTATTCTTCCTCTTCTCTCTTCACTCCCAAGCCAGCTGCCAGAGATTCCAGAGTCTGCCCCCTTTCTGCTGAGATGCAGTTTATATGCAGAGAAACTCAGATCACTTTTTTCCTGACAGCTTTCTGTCAAACATAGTTATTTTATCAAATAAGAATAACAATATTTCACCCAGTCTCCATGGAAAAAGAGTTTTCCATGAGGAAAGCACTAACCTAGAGAAATAACTTTTAAAATTCACTGTAATATACTTTTTCACTTGATTTTTTTTTTTACTTGCTTGTTTTTTGGTTTTCTTTGACATAATTTCTTGGTAGATGAACAGCAGCTCCAGGGCTGCTCATGGAGTCATGATACCATGGCATAGTGTGTACTAATACAAGCAGGAAAGACTTGTGCTAACATGCTTGCTGTTGAATGAAAAAATGTCATTTTTCAGATGAAAAAAAATTCCAATTTGTGTAGGAATTTAGCAGATACATTCTGCTAAAAAGGAGAAGAATACATAGCTTGTGTGCTAATTAGGGAAATGGATGTTTTTTTGTGTTCAAGGAAAATACAGTACAGCTGACTGATGGGGAGTAACACCAGCGGGCTTGGCAGATCCTGGCTGAGCATCTTTGGTGGACCTCTGAACCCTCCATTATACAATGATTCCTGCCACAGCTCAAGGGAAGGATTTGGAGTAGATTGATTAAACAGGCTTTTCATATTTTTTAATTTTTAATGTACTGCAATTTTGATATTCCCATAATAAAATGAAATGAGTATTCTTGTAGCAGGTGCTGGCCACTGGAGACTCCCTGGATGAAACCTTTTTAAGTCACCTGGGACCTAGGGAGTTTTGTGACTTCCTCTGTGTTGTGAGGAGCAGGAGATCCAGAGTTTGCCCACTGTAACCAAGAGATTGAGAAATTTGGGTGTCAAGTGGTGGAAGTATGTCTGTGTCTGTTGGGGGAGCTGGAGTGAAAATACTGCTGTTGTCATCTACAACATGCATAGAGAGCACACTGATTTGAAAAGGCTTCTGGATCCTATTGTTTGGTGGTACAGGGGAAGGGAAGCTCTAACACCTGAATTTCCTTCAAAAAACCCTCTGAGTGATTCCCCTCTGTTCAGCAGGGCTTGTAATGATTGATAAGAAGAGGAGCTGGTCAGCTGTAGAAGATGTAAGCCAGCTGTGAGAGGAATATTTGAATTGCTGTTTTATTTAAATGTCACCTAAATTCTTTGCAGGCTGAACTACTTATTTTCTTGGCTCATCTTGCAGAAACTTGAAAATTTTGAGTTCGAACCAGAAGCAACTCGAAGTATCAAGTAGAGATTAAAATTCTGCAATAGCCTTGCCCAACAATAAAGGCAAGACACCCTCTTCTCATCCAACATAAATTTATGAGTTTTCAGGGTCTTTCAGGACTCCTAATTTTTTGAAAAGTAGGAAAATAACAACAATGTCTCTTTGTGGCCTTTTTTTACTGCTGTTTCCTTTAATGCCAGATACTTAATAATTCAGGATTTAGAGCCTCTCCAGTTTTTCAGGCCTGGAAGGATCATGTGGGGATGAACAGCCTGAATGGAATCTCAAGGAGCTGATATTGTGGCATCATTACAAACTACCAAATAGCAATTTGCCTGTATTTCTCTACAGATTATGCAGCCTCCTTGCACAAAGCAAGTCTGCTGATCTCTTCACCCCTTGAGGGTAGGTGGGAAGGCAGTGCTGAAAAACACCATTGCCAGAAGGATAGGCTGCAAATACCCCTTGGAAAACTCAATTAATCCACTCAGAAGTGATTTATCTTTTGAATCAGGGACTGTCAAACGAGTTAGGTACTGTGGTTGACTCTCTGCCATCCTGGTTGTCTGTAAGTGACAAGATGGTGTGTTCTGTGAATAAGGGGAGGATGCAGCGGGTCTTTCAAGAGAAGAAGTTTATGTGGGCTGAGTGTATCCTGAGAGGTTCTCATTGGGGTTATTATATACAATATTATACACAGTGGTCCCTCTGTGCTCTCTGTTCCTGCAGATGTACTAAGGGTCCCTACCTCTTTCTTCCCTGTTGTGGTTTTTAAGGAATTTGAGGGAACAAATCCCCAGACTGTCTAAAATAAGCAAAAGTGTCTGGTGGACGGCAAAAATGCTGAATCAATTACTGAATCTGTCTGGGAATCTTAAAATGGCTCTTTTAAAATATAATGTCTGTTGATATAATGATCTGTTCAGGAAGAAGTAAGAGAAAGGAAATCTTTACTTGCACTTATCCCAGTGAGAAAATGCCTTCCCACACTCTGCTCCCATCCCTGCCTCCCTCACGTTCCCTCTTTCCCTTGGATAGTGACACATGGTAGGAACTAACAACTTGAGCCGCTGTAAACTGTGGCAGTAACTTCCACCCACACACCTCATTAGGCCTTTAACACATTTTCCTTTGCCTTTCCCCAGAACTACGAAGTGGCACAACTGTGAAGTTGCCCTTTCACATCATAATTGGAAGCAGTCAGTTGTTTTTATGCTCTGTAACTCAGTAATTATACGGTCTGTCACTGGACACTGGTTGGTCTGGTAGCTTCAGATTTTGGCTCTGTCCAGTTGTTAATTATGAAGGAGCTCTCAACAGCACATGTTCCTCCTTTTTTCACAGAATCATTTTATTTCTACAGACTTATTATTTTTCCTCTTTAACTTTTTTAGATGTGAATGGAGACACTGTGACTTCTTCAGTGGAAACATTGATATTGCATCTTGTCATGAGCTCAGAAGACCTGATTCTGTATTTTGCCTCTGGTTTATGCCACTGAAACTCTGCCACTGCCCATTTGGCATTATCCTGAGTTTTGCTTGTGTGTCCAAGCTAACCCAACATGCTGCTGTTTACATGGAAGTTTTGGGGAATATGATCATAATATTTAGTGGGAGTTAGCAACATGGTTCCATTGAATTGTCCCAACAGTTGGGTGTTGAGTTGTCCTTTAAGTGTCCTGCATTTTCCTAATTGCTCATCAACTGCAGTCATTTTAGGTTGTCTTTTCATTTCGCAGAGGTAATTCACTTTACACATTTTTCCCAAAGAATGGTCTCATGGGTTAAGCAAAGACTTTGTAGTCAAATTTCCTTCTTTTTCAAGCCATCTTCATTTTCTCCAAGAAGCAGGGTACATCATTAGCCAATTCCTGAGAAAAATATGACATTTTCTTAGTTTACTGATGAGATCAGGTACAGCTGGTGGAAATTTTGTATGATGAATACAAAGAAATTATATACATTAAAAAAGACCAGAAGGAGCTAAAGAAGTTAAGGATTTAGACACTTTAGGAGTTAAACCAGTATAACTGAAGATGACTGTCGCAGGTATTTAATAAGTGTTGGACTTTGGAATATGTGAGTTAAACAATGAAAAAAAGTTGAAAGGGTTGAAATCTGTGAAACTCCCACAAAGGCAGGTAGTGTGATAATGCTAATATTTGCTTTTGGGGCTGGGACTGTAGCTGTTGTGTTTGTTAGGTACAGTTAGTGCATAAGTAGCAGTAATAAGAGTAGGAAGAGCATATACACAAGTCTATTTTTGAGCAGTAACGTAAATTCTTTTTAAAAACCCAGGCACGTTTTTGTATTTTCCAAAAGAAGTGAAAACACAGAAGGATCAAGGCATGAGGGCTAATATACCAGCATGGAGTGTAGGAGAGTACTGTTCCTGTATGTAGCTGCCTAGCATCCTACCTCTATAAAATGTTGAGCTAGATTAATTCAGTGAACTTCTGTTCCTGCAGATGGAAAAAACAGCTTAAGGGTGGCTTAAAATCAGTTATTACAGTGATGAAACCTAAGCCTTCCTTGTAAATCTAAACCTAGTTTTCTTTACATTACAGCTCCCTGCACCTAGTGTAGAGCAAATATTGTTGAAGTTTCTCCAATGGGTTTTGAAGGCAAAGATACAAGTGTTGACTGAAACAAACTTGGTTCCCTGAGTACAAAAGTACTCAAATGATTTCAACTCTACTCAGAAAAAGAAGAACATGTGTTCTGGTAAACAAATAAAGACAGAATCACAGGTATCCTATTGCACTGTCCATTTCTTCTCCTAACCTGGCCATGGCACTGTCATGGGGATTCTGATGGCATTCAAGACAACTATGATGATGGGTTTTTTTCATGCTCTTGATTCAAGGAACTCTTTGTTTCAGAGCTGAGTACTCAATAGTTCCACTTTACTTGCCAAACTGAAGAGATCCACACAGTCTTCTGTTCTCCTTTCTGTCATTTCCTTTAGGCTCTGGTTTAGAAACTTTCTTGAAGTAAAAGGAAAGTGTAAGGTTTTCTTAATTCTTCTTTTAGTTATGTAGATGCAAATGCAAAAATCTTGCCTTGTTTTCAGCAAGGCAGAGCAATGGATACTGGCATGATCCTGGGAGCTGGGAATTTGGTGTTGGGCTACTGTGCTGCTCAAGCATAATTGAACTAGGTGGAGATCCTTCAACTGCAAGCATCTATGAAAACTCTAAAAATCCCCTCTACTTCCAATGCTTTTGCTTCATACCAATTAAACAGAACTCTGATGTTTGAAAATTGTGGCAGGAACCCCTACAAACCCTCAGGAAGGAACAAAGGATGTGGGAGGGCAGGCACTTGAGGTGTCACACACCATACCTACGCACATGACCAGAATGTTAACCTGCAGTTTCAGCTACTGTGTTAATTGGGGCTGGCAAAGCACAGCCCCAATGCAATTAAATTTTCTGCAGTGGAAGAGAAAATACTCAAACCTTGTAAGTGCCATCCATGCAACTCCTAAAGGTATTCAGTTATTGCAAGAAAATTCAGTTATTGCTCAGCTAACAATGCTGAGTGAGATACAGAGGTCTGGAAGTGACAACAGGGAAATCAAGTACTGATACATTGAGCTGTACAGGTCAGTGCAAAATGCAGTTTACAGGGCATGAATATATACTGGCTCCAGTGAGATTTAGTAGTCTCCTTGCATTCTTCAATGGATTTTGAAAAAAACCTAAATTAAGGAAAGGGAGGTGTTTGGATTTGTATATCCAGAATGTTTCAGAACCCTTTCTAACGCAAAAGAAGGATATCTTTGATATACCTGAAACGTAAAACAACTGGAAGAAAGACTAAGATTATTTTGTTCTTCACTAACTTGTAAAGCTAACAATTGGAACGGACTGTCCAGGAAAAGGTCTTCTAGATATGCAGATAGATAAATAAAGATAAATAGACAGTAAACTGAGGCTA
This sequence comes from Fringilla coelebs, assembly GCF_963513975.1. Lineage (NCBI taxonomy): Eukaryota > Metazoa > Chordata > Aves > Passeriformes > Fringillidae > Fringilla > Fringilla coelebs. Next base: position 3,729,292 of record NC_140031.1, read on the forward strand.
TGAAAGGAAAATCTGGGAGAATAAAGTCACTGACAGACTATAGTAGTTACTTGTAATTGTCTTGTGTGGACTTTCTTAATTATCAGATCCCAGACAGTGTCAGACAATACCTAATGCAGAGGAAAACATCACAGTTTAGGTACAGATGCAATTATTTAAAAATGTTGAACTGGAACAGGCTCTGAAAAGTGGGAATCTGAAGAACTGGGATTACAATGCCTCCAACGACGCAGAATATGCTTCACTTTCCCCCTCTGGAACCAGAGGTGTGTCTGAGGTTCTGAGGTTCTGATATGACCCTAAAGTTCTAGGATGACCTGCTGTGAGGGACTGCATGCATGAAAAGTGATTATGGCAACTGCACACAGATGTTGACACAAATCAGGTAGGCTGAATCTTCTCATATGTCTGCTTAATAACACTGTTAGTAGAAATTAAGATTGCGGGGGATTCGCTTTGAAGTTTTACTCTTTATTGTTGTTATCATGGATATTACCATAGATTTTATCCGTTTTGGTGAGAATAGAATAGAATAGAATAGAATAGAATAGAATAGAATAGAATAGAATAGAGTGGAATAGAGTAGGGTGGAATAGAATAGAATAGAATAGAATAGAATAGAATAGAATAGAATAGAATAGAATAGAATAGAATAGAATAGAGTGGAATAGAGTAGAGTGGAATAGAATAGAATAGAATAGAATAGAATAGAATAGAATAGAATAGAGTGGAATAGAGTGGAATAGAGTAGAGTGGAATAGAGTAGAGTGGAATAGAATAGAATAGAATAGAATAGAATAGAATAGAATAGAATAGAATAGAATAGAATAGAATAGAATAGAATAGAACAGAACAGAATAGAAGTGGAATAGTCCCTTCCTGATTTGAAAGGGACCCACAAGGATTCATCGAAGGATGGGACAACACCAAGAATCCTACACCGTGTCCCTGAGGCCATTGTCCAAACACTCTTTGAACTCTGTCAGACTTGGTTTTCTGAACCCTTCCTTGGGGATCCTGGTTGAATGCCCAACAATTCTCGGTGTGAAATTTTTTTTTTTCCTAATATTCAACTCAAACATCCTTTGACACAACTTCATCTTCATGTATGTCTAACCCCAAAAAAGGTAAGAAAAAGAACTTAATACCTACGCAAAATTAACTTATCTGCAAGACCTTCCCTGTATAAGATGTCCCAGACAGACCGGACCCTTGATGGGGACACCTGGCTGACTCCAGACCCCACGAGGTAGGTAATTTTTGAAGTGAGAATTTTCTACTGTTAAGCCCAAATTCTGGGAATGGTATGGTGCAAGTTGTGCCTGCAGCACTTCATATATATATATATATTTTTAGCACTGACATGGATAAAAGTTCATAGGCATATATTTACTTCACTGGTTGGAATTCTGTAATAGCTTGCAATATATGTCCTATATATTGAAGGGAAGCCCTTCTTGCTCTCTGCAGTTACCAGAAGGGAGGTTGTATGGAGGTGGATATCAGTGTCTTCTCCAAGTGGCAGAATGAGATAAAATGGTGACAGAATGAGATAAAATAATCTCAAATTGCACCAGGGGAGATTTGGATTAGATGTTAGGGAAAGTTTTTCACAGAAGGGGTTGTGGAGCATTGGCGCAGGGAAGTTTTGGAGTCACTATCTGTGTAAATGTTCAAAAAAAATGTGGATACTGCACTTCAGGACAGAGTCTCATGGTGAGCATGGTGATGGTGGATTGGTGGTTGAACGTGCTGTTTTTAGATGTCCTTTTCAACCTTAAGAGTTCTACAATTCTACAATTTCATATATTTTTGTGTGTGTGTATATATATATATATACGCACATATGTGGTTTCATTGATAGTCATTTTGTAGTAATTTATAATAAAGGAATTCTGACACATCCAGGCTCTGTGACTTGTGTATCTGCTGCAGAATCTTCACACACCCATGGATGAGTAACCCTCAAAGGTCAGGACCATGACTGCTCTCTGCTCTACCAGCAAGATTTACATCCAGTGCCACCATCACATGACACATTTTCAGCTGTAGATCTCAGAGCAATTTTCTGATGAGGCCATTATTACAATTCACATGTTTCAGACAGGGAAAAACTACAACAAAAAAATGGTAACAAATTGACCTGTTCTGGCTGACTCTGTCACAGAGGTGATGGCAGAGATCAGACCTTGGGAGTCTTAGGAAGAGCCATGATGACCACCAACTCTCTAATTCCAAACCAAACAACATCTCAAGGGAATTCAGGTGGCACTGAGTTGTGTACCATGAGCAAAGAAGTTAACTTCCAACAACCATTGGCAAAACTTTAGCTATCTTTCAAAATTAACCTTTGAAAAGCTAAAGTCCCTTTCATGTCCTTTTTAATATTCTTATAACAAAACAAACTGGTTTTTTCAGCTTTTGGAGACTTAGAATTATAGAATCTTTAAGGTGGAAAGATCACTAAAATCTTAAGGTCCATCTGATATCCTGGAAACACTGTGTTGGCCTCTACAGCCTATCCCCAGGGGTGACATTGACTTGTTTTTTGAACATTTTCAAGGATGATCATTCCACCACTTCCCTGGGCAACAGGTTCCAATCCTTGTTCCAGTGGAGTCTTCTTCCCAACTTCTGCTTGGAACCTGGCTTTCAGGTTCCTGTTATCTGCTGACCTGACAGTTTCCTTTGGACAGCAAACATTTCCTGTCCAATGGAAGCTCCCAGAGGTGTTTTATTCATCCCTATTTCTTTCCTTTGATAGCTCCCAGCGAGAGATCTGGTTGTTTCACCAGCCATAACTATTGCAGACACCCAAGGTGTGACTGATGCCTGAAACTCACACACAAGAAGAGAAGGAGATCTCATGGAATGAGGTCTCATGCCTAAATGACCCATTATTGTTAAAACTTATGGTGATGAATAGCAGTTATGAGTCCAAACTGAAGTCCATACTTTAAAGTTCTACAGGAAGTTTTGAGCCAGACAGGAAAGGGTTCTAAATACAACAGGCAGTTGAGGCTATTAATGTCCTTGGACTGAAATAGAGGGAACATTACAAACCAGGTAGTCAAATTGAAATCCAGTCTCCTGCTTCCTCCTTCATTCTCCTTTCTTCTTTTTTCAGTCATAGAGGTTTGATTTCAATACCCCTAGAGGGAAGCCCATTGAACCAGTAAATTTTACTTCAGTTCCAGCTCATCTGTGACTGAAACTGCTTTGGTTTCTTTCCAATTCACACATGTCAGAAACTACTAATCTTGAGGAAAAGTCCATGAGACAAAAGCATTCCTAGAAATCACAAACCCCACCAAGAGGGCACTTCAGGCTGCTTCTTTCTGGTCCTCTGCCACGGCCCAGACAAGGTTTGAGTTCCCAGTAGTGGCAAACATACCAGTGCTTGTTTAATTTAAGGAATTTAAGAGAAACTGAGCTGTACCATTCAGATCCCTCTTGTACCACAGCAAAATTAAAGACAGCAGGAGATGGAGTGTAAGGACTGAGGGGGGTCACAGGCTTGCAGCTATGTGCGCCACTGAAAATATATTTAGCACAGCAGCAGAAGGACAAGGGTATTTCTACATAATGAGGTACATGAGGCTGGCTGAGAGGAAAGGAGTAACAAAACCAGGGCCTTCTATATTGTAGAATCACACGTCTTTCCAAGACCATGCCTGGTGGTAGCAGCAGGTGGATTCAATTTTGTTTTGAACCTGTTCAGTTCTCTTTTTGGATTAACAAACAATTAAGCTCTGATGTGGGGAAAAAAAGAAAGATTTAATTTTTTTCTTTAATTGTGCTTAAATATTTTTTGAATTGTGCTTTTCTTGAGTTTGAGACACAACATTGAGAAAGATCTTCCTGCGCCGGATTTTATGGTGAAATCATTGAGAAAAATTAGACATGTAAAATAAGACACTGAGCACCAAGCCCACTGAGTGGGATTTCTGACAGCTCACTGAGGATCCATCCTCACACTCCTGCTTGATGCAATCTCACTGAGGAGGAAGGGCCTTTCTCACCATGGCTGCGCCTCATGACAACACATTATCCAGCTGTTCCACATCAAGTGTTTTAACCACGTGGCATCTCTGTCTCTTCTCCTGCTCAGTGCCTTTCCACATTCTTCCACTTTTCATTTCCAACTTCCACGGCATTGTTTACTGCAGTGCAAAAGCCAAATAGGATTAAACCTGATAAAGAGAAGCAGATGCATTACATCTGGCAGAAAACAAAAGATCAGCGTTTGGCACAAGGGTTTATTGTTTGTGACAAGGCTTTGGAATGTAATTAATTTTGCAAAGCCGTGCCAGTGAATGCCATTCAAACTCACCAGATGTGCCAGGGAGGGAGATGCCAACTCTTTTTCCAAGAGGACGGCTTGATGCCTGCTGACTCTCATTTGTGCAGCTCCATGGGTGTCAAATAAAATAATGTCTCTTTGGATGGAAACAAAGAACAGGCTATTCTCTGCAGAGCTACTGCATGTGCAGTGACAAAAGGGGCTTTTTGCTTGGTGATGGTGTAGTTTTTCTGGGTGAATGTGTTTTTATTTATTTTTATTTATTTATTTATTCATGTGGCATCTGTGTGAACAGTTAAATTCTGCACAAAACTAGCACGGCTCTGAAGTCACCAACAGTCAAGGGCATGGGCACATGCAAGCCAAAGAAATCATAAATCCACACAAATAATTGCTCATGCAGAATGGGAAACACAAGATAAAATGCAATTTCCTCGGAATGTGGTTTTGTATCCAGTATTTTGCTCACTGGGAAAATTTCTCCAAATTTCTCCAGATGTGCATGTTGCTTCTGGCAAGGAGTAAAGTATGATATATATATATATATATATATATTTACACATACACACGCACACACACACACTCATATTATATATATATGTATATATATGTGTCTATATATACACACACATGCACATATATATACACACACTGACACACATATATATATATAGAGAGAGAGATATATATCTAGATATATAACTATATAAATCTATATATATATGTACATTGATATCTATATATTTGTTTATATATGTTATATATTTACTTATATCTTTATATCTTTGCATGTTTATTTATTTGTTTATTTGTTTATTTATTTATTTACTCTTCCCCCACTAAACCTCACTGCAGCACAGACAGAATAATACAGGACACAATACAGAATTATAGGCAGCTGCTAGTGCTTCATTTTACTGGGATTTAAAGTTTCTGTAAAGCTGACAGCAGAGGTGACAGACTTTTAATGTGGTAGGTAGTTTATTCCAGCCCACTGGTGGCTACTGCTAACACAAAATCCATCTTCTGCACTTGGCCCCAGGTGTCTGTGGCAGAAGGCTGGAGGAACCAGGTCAAGATGAAGGTGGGCAGGAGAAAGAGACATACACACCCTAAAAAACAAGTGCTCTAGAAACCCAATCCTCCATAACTCAAAGTGGTTATTTCCAAGTAAACTCCATTTTAGCGTGTTAACATAATTTTATAGCACAGCTGATGCTTCTGGCCTGCCAATCTTCTGCCTCCTGCACACAGCTCTTGCTTTATGCTACTACCCAGTGATGGTGAGCTTCTGTCAAAGGGATGTTTGACATAAGTGGAGACAGAGATGCAGCAGGGATGGCAAAACAGCGCTTCCCTTGCTTCTCTCCCAAGCCCCTCCACATCTCCTGGTGCATACCACAACCAGCTTTGATGAACATCATCAGGTGGAACTATATATGGAGCTATAGATCCCTTCCTGCTGTTTGGGTTTCCACATCCATGAAATAACAAAAGTGCCATTTCCCACTGGTCTGATGTAAGTTTAGGGGGTGTTAAGGACAGAGAAATATCTTTGGGACAGCTGATATCGAGGGTGAGGAGAGACAAGACAGTCACAGGGCTGCAAAAAACTCCAGGCTGTGGTGACATGTGCAGGGCTGAGTGAATTAATCCAAGGCATGATAACTTTTGTATTACAGCTCTAGCCCAAACTCATCTTGCAATAGCAGGTACGTGTCTCCACCTCATTACTCTCCACGAGGTTCAAACCTCATGGGTTGTTGTTAGAACATTAAGTAGGTAAACACAGGTTGGGGTTTAGGCCACATTAATATTACATAGGGAATACTAGAGAATTAGGGGAAAAATAATTATTAGAGAATTCTTCCTTCCCTAGAGAAGGTACTGTTCAGAATTCAGAAGTGAGAAGGCACAGTAAGCCAAGGTATCTTCCATCATCAACTGTATGGAAAATGAGCTGGGGATTTTTGAACCTTCTGGAGATGACAGGGGAGACCAGCTCTTCAATTCCTTTTTGTTTGCACATGATGGCATTTTGGTAATTAAAGTTGTTGTCTTTCCTTGAGCACTTTTTAATTCAGCAGAAGTGATTGTACCAGTGTGATTTCGTTCCTGGTCTCCCACTGGCCCAGTACAGGTTCTTTCCAGTTCCTGCAAACCCTGCTTCAGCCTCCAGCCAAAACTTGGCAGCTCTGTATCCTACAAGATGTGTTTTCCCCAGACTAATTTTCAGAGAGGCTTTATCAATTTTAATTAAAATGCTGCCATCTCTCTTGGTGCTTGCTGGTTGGACTACATGCAAACCACAAAACATAATTCACCTTTTGCAAGAAGGAAGTGTGAAGTGAAATCTGTTGCCTTGTTATGTTGGTGATAATAAAGCAAACGATGTCTGATAATTTCTTTGATGCTTTGTTTTAGAATCTATTTCTTTGATCTAGTTTTTGGGGGTTTTTTTGGTTGGTTGTTTTTGGTTTTTTGGGTTTTTTGGTTTTTTTTTTTTATTTTTTGTTGTGGTTTTTTTGTTTGTTTGTTTTGTTTTTGTTTTTGGTTTTTTGGGGTTTTTTGGGGTTTTTTTCGTTTATTAAATTTGGGACCTTAAATATTACTATGGGCAGATTTTGCTAGAAGGAAAGATTCCATAGGAAATTAGTGACACAGTCACACCTACCTGAGAGAAGAAAGCATCACACAAAGAGTGGTCTCATTTGGCACCTTAGATTTTTGACTGAAGAGTAAAACTGGAAAAAATGAAGAAGAGAGTTATAGGAATGTCCTCAGATAAAAATAATGAGCTCTCATAAAAGATTGATCATAGAATCATGGAATAGTTTTAATTGTAAGAGACTTTAAGATTATGCAGATGGGGATGCTGGTATGGAAATGAAACTGTGGGAAATAATTGTAAAACCCTTAAAATGTAGGGGGCAAAAATAAAAATAAAGTAAGAATAAGCTATTTCCCATGTTTAATGAAGATAAGACAGTCAGATTCATCTTAAATTGTAGGAAAGGGGATATAGCTTGGAGATGAGGGAAGTTAGGGCGCTGAACTCCAGGGAGTCTGTGGACCCTCCTTGCTCAGGTGAAAAACTGATTAGAAAAATAGCTGCCAAATTGGTATATAAATAATTGGACCAAACTGTATAACGCCTTTAGACTTCTTCCAACCCATGGCTTTCCCCTGGATCCACCCAAATTCCAAACCTCATCATCAGAAGGCGGTAGGAATCAAAATACGCACTTTTTGTCACGGAAATATTTGTTACACAGTGACATAATCTTTGGGGCAGAAAAAACCCCTCAGTTTAGCCCAGTAGCCTGCATCTGACAGCAAGCAGTAACAGATGTTTTGGGAGAGAATGTAAGAAACTGAACAAGTGCTGAGTGGTTGCTTGACTGGCGCATCTTCCCAGGTCTCAGCAGGCTGCTGCTTGGGGACTTTTAAAGACAGGGGAAGCCCACAGAGTTTGGAATCAGTGCTAAAAATCCCCTGGTATGTCCTACCCAAAATAATGCAATACTGACAATTAATATGAATAAATAAAAGTGGGGGTGAGGGCAGAGGTTGTGTTCCCATGAGCTTATATAAAGTTATCTCTGATTATCCCTCTGATTTCTTCTTCAGGAAAGGTTTTAATTTTAACATCAAGATTTTAAATACATTCCCATTCCCTGGTACTCCTCAGAAGCCAGCTGGGAAACAGGAATTTTTTTTACAGATGAGTCAAAATATTGAGGAGAGCTGGGAAAATGGTAATCAATGTTTAGAAATTGCAGATTATGATTTTCAACTCTATTTCTTTCACAGAGTTCTGGATTTTGAGAAAGCATTCTGGAAGCTGTACCTCAGCCCTCCAACCTGTCAATTTAAAGCCTTTAAAGCTGGGTTTGAAAGGTGCTCAATCTCTTCATCCCAGGAAATCTTTTTGATGACAGAGGCAGATACATTTGAAATGCTGGTCTAGAAACATGAACCTTCACTCACAGAGAGTTAACTTCGTATTATTATATCCTGGTTTCTCCAGCTGTCACATCAAGAGGGAGTTTCTGCACCATATCTGTGAGCTCTACATTGGTATTTTCAACTCCCTAAATGATCTCACGTGGTATTGTAGCATCATTTGTTCAGTGGACAGCTAGGCTGAGCCCAGGGTAAATATCTCTTCCATATTCCTGTGTGATGATTTTCTTGTCCCTGCAATCATGGGGATGTCTGTTAGCAGAGGGAGGATCTCATGGTAATTCTCTTTATGGTAATTTGCTGTAAGGAATCCCTCTTGGATTGGTTGTAAGGAATCCTTCCCGGAAAACTTGACTGCAAAAGGGACTGAGCTACTCAAAAAGACTGAACTTATTCTGTTTAAGAAATTTAAACTGATGATTCTGATGGCATTACTTGATGGCTTTATGTTTCTGAATCTTAGCTAAAAACAGATCAGAGTGGAAAACCCATAATTTAGATACTTTCCTTGCCTTTAACTGTTTTGTGGTGCAGGGATTTAATAATTCTCTTGGGGTTTTAAGTGCCTGAGCCCTAGGCTGCATCAAGTGTTGGTTGAGGTAACAGGCACATTGAGGGCATGTGAACCTGGGTGACAAAGTATATCTGTGGCAGAGCTGAGGATTCCAACTAAGCCTTTTTCTTAGTCCCATTAATCCATGGGCCATACTGCTTCTCTGCAGGCAACATTTTTCCCATTAAAGAGTCATTGAAACTATTGAAGAAGGCAACTTTTGAGAGAGGTGCTTCTTGGTCTCAAGAACAGAAAAGAAAAGGAAGACAAAACAAGCCCTTGAAACAATCCTCGCCTTCCAGCTAATCTTTACAATGCCATTTTAGCATTTTATAGTGTATAAACAACACCTTGATGTTATTGCTCTGCCAGAAGGCTTATTACGACAGAAGGCACTAATAGGCCACACATATGCCAAAGTCCAACTGCTACTTGGGTCTTGGTTTTTATAGGAGGACACATTTTCACATTCTTCTTTATTGACTCCCCCTGCACCCCTCCCTCTCTGTGCTGTTAAAGGAATGCCATCATAAAACTGGCTAAAAATAAAGCCAGTTCAGGCATATTTTTCATGTTATTGTAGGATAAATAAAGGTGTCTAAAGGGAGTATGCTATTAACCATGAATCATGGGGGGAAGCATGGTTCTTGCTTGGCTAGTGTTGGAAGTTAAAAAACGTTCTTTAAAAAGAACAATTCTAACCTTATTTTAGGAAATATATATATATATATATATATATATATATATATATATATATATATATATATATATATATATATATACACATGGTTTTATTTCCAGGTACTTTCTGAAAAAATAATAAATGCAATATAAATAGATTAAAAAAAATTGATGTTAGATCCTGGACCTACATTTCTGGGGAAAAAAAAATTACTTGTTTTTATAAACTATTTTCTGAGCCTCCATCTGTCTCCTTTTGTCATTCCTGACCTTTGTTTTCTTTCTTCTCATCAATAATATGACCATACTACTGGTACTTGAGCCATCCAAGCGGACTCATACAAGCAGGTAAGAGGGAACAATGCGTGTACAGGGCAGGGATGAGAGAGAAAAAGGCACAGAAACTCCAATATAAAGGACCATTACATCTGACATTTAACATATAGAACAATGTCTTGCAGATATCTAGCACACAATAAGATGTCTAAAATAGTAATTGAGATCTGGATTTAATCAACTGAATCACTTCTTATGTAGAGGTATGGTACATAACTGAGATGTAACTATTTTTATAACTGGACGCCAAAACTTAGTTTCCTGATTCTGGACCTGAATTCCACTTCTTATGCACGAGTTTATCCAGGGACAGAAGGATAGCACAAACCAGCCAATGAATCCTGTCAAACAGAGCTAAATTTGCATGGAAGCAGAAATCAGATATGGTGAAACCAAAAAAAGTATGAAAAAATTTATCAAGACGAGTTTCAGACATAGGGCACGATAATAAGAAGTCAAGGTGGAGTTCTTGAGGACTATTTATTAACTGCTTTCCAATACAATATTTGTGCCCATTCCACCTGAGGAAGAGAGGACCTGAGTCCTACTTAAGCCTGAACCCCATCACATATATTTACTTCTTCTGACCAAGGCCATGACATAAATTTAAGCAGCCACCAAGGTGATACCTGATTTTTACAGCAGCTTGAGAAAATTCAGAACAAAAGCTCTGAAAACTGAAACAGGCAGCATCTTGTTTGAACACCTCTTAAGAATAATTACAATTCTTCTCTCATTATGTAAAATTTTAATCCAAGATTTTACTCCCATAGAAAAATATAGCGAAATAAATGATTCTTCCAAATAGCATGCTTTATTCAAACTCTCAAGTCAGGCTCCTTCAGCATAATTCTTTAATCATCTTTGAGTACCTAAAAAACTCAGGGTTTTATAGGCCTTTTCATAAGTGCTTTTTCGCTCAAAAGGTTATTGCTGTTAAAATGCATTGCTCAAATTTTCTTGACAGGCATCCCAAAATACACTTATGTGATCAGAGAGATGAAGAGGTAGTGAAAATGTTCTGCTTCTAAAACACTCATAATTGCACTAAAACACAGTAATCATATTCTAAAAGCAAAATTTGCAGATATTAGATACACTCTAGTAACCAGAGTGTCTAAGTAAACATTGACTTCATTAATCATTAAGGTCTATAGACAAAGGGAATAACCCTTTACCCAAACCCCAACTGCTTTTGTTTGTTTTTGTTTTCCTTAAGCTCATCTTTTTCCTGAAAAATCTGCCTTTGGATGTGAAATTCTTGATTCTTTGATGATTTACATAGTGACACATGCATATAAAACAAATGCAAGTGATCAGGAAATAGAAATTTTTATGCATGCTAAAAGTGGATTTTTTTTTCCTTGCAAATTTGTACTATTCCACTGAGCATCATTTGAAATGCAAGGGATTCTTTTTTCTATTTTTGTTTGTTTGGTTAGGTTTTTTGGGACTTTTTTTTGTGGTTGGTTTTTTGTTCGTTTGTTTTTTGAGGGTTCTTTTTAGAAATTCACCTTCAGGAAGTTAATTAAAAAAAAAAACAAACCAAAAAAAACTTAGGAAACTTACAGAGATTCATCTGTTAACTGTGGAATGTGAAAATAAGATCTGCAAGAACATTTAGAACCAAACAGCTTTGAAGTAAAAAAATCTAAATTTAAGGTACTCTGATTTTTTTCTTTTTTTTTTTAATTGGTGACTGTTAATAACTTCAGATGTTGAGGACGGGCAAAAAAATTCTCAGATATGGGCAACATTTTTAGGGACTGTGGGCTCAGTCCATGCTGGGTGCTGAGGGTGCTTAACTCAGACACCCTTGGCGTCACAGTCTATCTTGGTAGGGCTCCCCTCACCTAAATTTGATTATCTGAGTATTAGAAATGTAAGCCTGAGCCAGATGCCCCAGGCTGGGTTTGAAGTGAACAGAGAGAAATTGGCATACCCAGCAGGTGATTCATGCTTGATCTCTCAAGATGCAATGAATCACTCTCTGAACATGACTATTTTCCTCCACTGAATGTAAATGGACCTGAGGGATCTACTCACTGACTCCAAACACTTAACTTGTAACAGCTTAAGTAAAAGCAGACAAATCGTGCCTATTATCTCTGAGTTTGAGGAGGTGATGAGCAGCACAAGCTGCCTCCTCCTCAGCCCTGCTCTATGATAAAGCCTTGCTGTATCTACAGGTGATAGAAGCAGTCTTACTGCCTGTGCTGACACCTGAAGTAGGATTTTTCTGGTTTTATTTCTCAGTCTTTTTCTAAATTTATGCAAGTCTGGGGTAATTTTTTTTTTTTTTAATATGAGGAATCTGGTTTCGCCAAAGCTCTCAATATTCCCTATGGAATGTGGAAGAATTTTTTTCCATTTTAATTTTATGCATTTTTACTTGTAGAGCCATAACATCACAGAATGATTTGGGTTGGAAAGGACCTTAAATGTCATCTCTTTCCAAACCCTTGTCATGGGTAGGGACACCTTCACTATCCCAGATTAGTCCAAGCTTTGTCCAGCCTGGCCTTGGACACTTCCAGGGATGGGGCAGCCACAGCTGCTCTGGACACCCTGTGCCAGGGCTTCCTGACCCTGATAGAGAAGAATTTCTTCCCAATATCACCTCTAACTCTGATGTCTGTCTGCTGAAGCCATTCCCCCTTCTTCTATACAGTCCAGGCATTATTCCAAAGTGAGTTTAGCAGCAAAATTAGGCAGCAACTCCCATGTTCTGTTATGAGGCTCCACTAATGCACTGCTGCTAAACTCACTGTCAGGGAACAAAGGAAAAGATTAGGAAAATTGCACCCATTATCTGTGAGGTTCTATCATGACCTCAGATAAAACCAGTCTTGCAACGTGAAGTATTTATTCCAGCTGTTTTAACCACAGTTTAGAGAACATTAGAGAACAGTTTGTGCTGGAAGGAACTTTCAAGATCATCTAGTTCCAACCCTCCTGCCATAGTCAGGGACACCTTCCACTGGAAGTGAGATCACCTCTGGAATATGCCATTCAGTATGGAGCATGAGAGATTCAGTGTTAATTTATGACAAGTCAAGGACCATCTGTACTCACTGCTAGCCACTGGTATATTCCTGTCCTTTGAGAAATTTGTGGCACAGTAGTATTTTATTCAGCGCCTATGGTTCTGCAGGAACTTGATGGACAAAAACATTGATGAAAGAAACTTTCTTCCATGAAATGAAAGATGGAGGTGAAACAAAAGTTCTTCCATGTTCTCCAGCAAAATTTTCATAAAAGTTGAGTCCGAGGTAGGACAATAATCAGAATTTTGTAAATCCTAGTTTTTCTGTTGATGAGGCAGCTCTTGTACATGGTTACCATAAACCTGTGACAACACAAAGCTGCTTCTGAAGCTTCAGGCAGCCCTGGGCACCAAGAGAAGCACCACATAGGCTTCCTAATCTAGATCTCAGAGAAATAGGCTTGGTGATAATGCATATTATAAGAAAGGCTCTGTCTAACTGTTGAGCTAAAAGTAAAGAAAGTAGTCACCTAAGAAGCAGTAAAGACAAATGGATATTTACAATTACTCTTTTGACACAAGGAAACTATGCATTTTTCTCTGTGTTACAGTTAATTGCAGGATTATGAAATAATTTATGAAACTATGGTTGAGAAATTTAAAAAAAAGGACAATAATGGTAAGTGAAACTGAATGAATTTTCTTTTTCCCTTTTTTTTTTTTTTTTGGAAGAGATTCTTATTTGTGCCATTTAAATGCTAAGTACACAGTGTAAGATTCTCTTAATTTTTTCATCACTGGTGTAGAGTTGTTGTACATATAGACCTCTCAGTCTGTTGTAGCATGATGAGTTTGTCTCTGGCTATGTCTGCTCCTTGATGGCAGAGGGTGATTAACATGTAGATGGCTTACACTAGAGCACTGATCCTAAAATTTGCATGATTAGCACTACAGCAAGCATATGAATTCCAAAACATTTGGGTTCATTTAAAAATTTTCAGATTTTTATTCACTCCAGTGCTAGTGCACTCAAAAATGCTCATTTCCCTGTTCCCTGGCTGTGTAATTCATGGTGTGATTGTTGTAGTAATGGATTGTTGTGTTATGGAGAAAAAAAGTGGAACAAAAACCAAGAGCAGAACTTTTAGTATTTCAGCAGCCAGTCCTGATTTCACAGTGCTGTCAAACAGGAAAAAAAAAGGAAGTTCTTTGGATCCACGGTCAAAAAAATCTTGTTCTTTTGACATCTGAACTGCTTATCTCATCCTTGTGTGATTGGGCACCACATTTCAGAGCACCTCTAACACTTATACAATAGGTTGGTGGCAAGGCTACCATAACCACTAAAGCTACGCACTCCTTGATAGCACATTTGCCAAGGTTTATCCCAAGGAAAACATCCATCCAGCTGTTCCTGGAATAACCTGGCCATGCTGATTATCCCAGTTAATCAAGGATATTCTCATTTGGCACAGAGCTGTGCATTTTCTAGACACTTCAATGCACAGACCATTAGAGTTGACTATTACCAGTCTAGTGGTTTCAGGGATCACAGCTAATTTAGTAAAGGGCAGTTCCATAAAGCTATGAAGTGTAGGATTTTGGGGTTTTTTTTGGTTGGCCCTTTTTTTATTCTAAATTCCCGATCATCACTTGTGCATTCTTCTCAAGTGCCATGCAGCTCTGCCCATCAGCCAAAAGAAATTTGGCCCATGCAGTTTTGCTGATTCCAGCAACTGCTTCCTGGTTTTGGGAGATTCTATTCAGTGAACAAATAAAAACAGCAATCAAAGTAAATTTTTGCGGATTTCTGTCTCAGGGTGAGAACTTAGGGATACATCAGCTGAATCATCCGTGGTGAAGGTAAATTTTGTGCAGTTGTAGATATCTGCACTGCATCTGTCCACTACTGATACAGTTAGTCTGTGCTTGCATTACAACAAATGACAATTAAGATCAAGAAACGTGAACACTTGCAAAAGATTCATTTTGAGATTGATTGTAGCTTTGGAAAAACCTTATAGAAGTCCTTCATCTTCTTCCAAGAGCTGTAGAAAAGACCATGCCAGAGATTTGCACACAGTGAAAGAGCAGAGCCCACCAAATGCCAGTTGCAACAGAGGATATTTCCACTGAATATCAAAAGATGCTTCCTAAAACAGTGGTTCACAACAGAGACAGAAATTCAGGAAAAAAATCTGGGCTCCTTCCCACAAAGGCATTTGCAACACTCTTGACTGGACAACTAACCAGGTCTTTTATTGAATTTAGCCTGGATTTAGGCAGGATTGTACTAAGTGATTTACACCGGTCTCTTCGCAACTAAATTTCCATTATGTTCCCATGAATTTTATCCCTGATACAAGAACTTCATATCATTGAGTCTGCAATGTTGGCTATCTAGAAACAGAGACATAGGCCATATTTGTCTTTTGTCAGATTGATTTCAACCTTCATTCCTAGAGCAGCAGTAGATTATCTTTACAGACTTGAGTAATGGTATTTCAAAATCTATTATCATTACTGTTTATGAAAGTATAGAAGATATTGTTATTTTTATTTGTTTTACACTTGCACAGTCATTTGCATTTATAACCACAAGAACTCATGTTAATGTCTTGTACAGACTTAACAGTGCCAACTTGCATTTTCAAAGTAACACAAAATAATCAGGAATAGAAATTCAAGAGAAAGTTAGGACCTTCTAAATTTCCAGGCCTTGCAAAACAAACCAAATATCATATAAAATTATTCCTGAGTTTTGACCAGAATATCATGTCTGTGCAGGTACTTAGCAGGTCCCTCAGAAATTTACTTCAGAGAATAATTCTGCATTGGCTGGTGGAGGGACTCCATGAGTTAGTGAATACCTAGTCCCTTACTCTCTCAGGGAAGACACTGTACACACATCTTTGGAAGACTACAATGCATTTTCTGTTCAGTAACTGATGATATTGTTGACCATAGACCTAATATGATGAATCACAGTGAACAAGGGCATACTAACTTTCATTTTTGTCATCCTTCAATGCTCACTGCTTTTCACTGAACAATTCTCAAGAAAACCTCCACTATTTTGCCTGCAGGGAAGGTTTATAGTAGCAGCAAGAGCTATCTCCAAAAAGTATTGAACATCACTGGACTGTCCATCTCTTGAAAACCTGTATAAACTTAATAACTAATAAGGGGTGCCTGCAGCACTTAATGCTTTTCACTTGTAACCATTTGGATGAGGAATAAGCCAAAAAATGCTATATTGCCAAAAGAGAGAGCAAAATGTCAAGTTGGGGGTAAAAAGACCTTAACCTGAATGAAAATCTCTAAATGTTCATAAACACACCAAAGCAGTGTCTTTGTCAAAGAATGGTAATGTGGATGATTGTGACAGCTTCTAAATGAGAAACTAAATAGATCAGGAATTTTCTTCAAAAGGAGATATATTAAGAGATTTAAAAAAAAAAAATCCCAAACAGAATTTATTGTTGACAAATGGAGCAAAGCTGTCAACAGAAACTGAATGAGTTTCTGATGTTTATTATAGCCTAAGAACATGATGAAATGCCAGAAGTGTAAAGCAAGAAAAGAAAATATATTGGAGAGTTGTTTGTTTTGTTTTGTTTTGTTTTGTTTTGTTTTGTTTTGTTTTGTTTTGTTTTGTTTTGCTTTGCTTTGTTTTGCTTTATTTTGGTTGGGGGTCTTTGGTTTGGTTTTTCATACAGGAAGCAAAAGTACTTAGGAATTGAGTATTTTAGGATGCTGTGGAGATAAAAATCAGAACAGACAAATTTTTGGAAAACAGGCCCAGTATTCACAATAAAATCATAGTGGGGATTATTTACCTAACAAAGGAACTTCTAACCAGAAATTCCCTCTAATGGAAGATAGTTCAGTGCCATTTCTCTAGTAATTTTGTGTCTGCATTTATTACTGACTCCCGTTGCAACTTGTTTCAGCCTAAGCAACATATTAAACTGGTCAAACTAGGAACTTTTGTTGATCATTTTTGTATAATTTCCTTTATTTAGATTCTATTATGTTTTATATCAGTTCTAGAAAGTCGCCTTGCAGTATACTGCAGGGTGTATACATCAAACTGTTTCTGAAGAGGAAAGACAATATTTTTGTAATCTCTTTGTTAAATTGTGTTGGTGATTGGACACTCCTAGATCTTTGGAGAATTCCTAATACCTTAGGGGGTTTCAAAGCAAGAAATTGTAGGCAAGTAAAGTTTCTCTGTAGCTCTATTACTCTCCTTCCACAGAGGACAGCAGAGATCCATACACTGATTCTTCAGGTTTGTCATGAGGAATCTTATTTGTAAGAAGAACGCTCCCAAGCACACATGAAATTGTGAAATGCTTTTGTCAGAAATTGGTTGTCAGCCTGTCTTTAATCACCTTGTGACAAAAGGTTTAGAAGAAAAGCAGTAATGAAAAATTCTCTTTGGCTGTCAGATGTGGGAATACTGAAGCCCTTCTGGATCTGGATTCTGATGGGCTCTCACAATTTTCATTCGTTTCATTCTCTTATGGAGAAAATTTTTTGCTATAACCTGATTCAGACCTCCTTGTAGTCAATATAAGAAAATTCACCAATTACCATAAAAATTGTCACAAGCCCAGAAAAAAAGGCTTCCTCATTTAGATCTCCAATTTTTGTAGAAGTTACTTTATAGCCATCCATATATGCAAATTAAAATTGTGAATGTTATGGATGCTGTTTATCCTGATGACTATTTACTCCAGTTAGCTCTCAAATTTCTTTAATAATTTGTACTATTGCCCTCTAGAATTACAGAGAAAAATCTTTAGTCTAATTGCTAGACTCTTTATGCAAATGATGTCAGATTTAATTAGTATTTTCCCTCTTGAAATGATGAACAAAGCTCAAGAAATTTTAGATGGATCATGTTCTAGAGATATTTCACCAGAAATCCAACAATGTTCCACAACAGATTTTGCAGCTGCATCTCCCCAGAGTATTAATAAGCATAGACTTGGCCTGTAGTGAGTCTGTTGGTGCACACACTTCAAAATGTCACATCTAAATGGTACAATGGAGATTACTGAAATCTGTATTAGCATCCACCAGAGTTGGTAATCTCCATGGTATGACACAGAACTATAATGAATTATGAGTTTAGCGCCAGTACCCTCAATAGGATAGTTCATGAGCAGAACTGATGCCAACAATTATGTCAATTTATAATTTATTATTTATATTTTTTAAAAAATGTATCCTTGATATGTTCATACACATACCTAGTGATCTACTTGTAAAACTTTCCCTGGATTTTGCACCCTCCACCATAGTTTCCATTTTCAGTTAAAGTGGGATGTCCAAAGTATATATTATGAAATTATCTTTGCAGGCACTCTGATTTTTGGTATTCTTAATGGGTTTAAACAGGAATGAGGCAAAATAAATTCTCACAGGGTGCTTGGAAGAGATCACAAATTGAGCAGAAGTAAGGGGCTTCACTTTCCTTCTAGACTGCCCATTGTGGCCCAAATCAGCCCTCCTTGAGTAAAGAATGGGCCTGACAGAAAAAGCTTCCAGTTCTTTCTTGGTCCCATGGCCTTCCTTTCTTCAATCCCTTGTGTTGGCCCTATGTTATACACCTGTCTGTGCAGAATCTCTCAAGAAGAGCCAATTTGTGCCAAAACTCAGTGTTTCCCCTTTTCATAGGGTACTGCACAGGTATTTTCTTACTCCAGAGAGTAATAGAGCTTACATGTCTCTGATGAAACACTCAGCACACCTTCCAAGATAGAAGGAACCAAGTAAACTCGTTAATGCTAGATTTTGTATGTTTTAAATCCAGTGAGATTCCTTCCATCCAGTAATTATATATTCAGATGTAGATTTGTTTTGAGTAACTCAAGTAGATTTGCTTTAAGGCTGTGTGCAAGCAGATGGAGGACCAACTTCTTGCTGAGACTTAGCTGATAATGCACTGTGTTATATGCCAGTGTATTCCATGTCCTGATCCATTCTGTTCATGACATTTTTCTCAATAGTGAATTTTTCAGACATTTACACTTCTCCTGAACTGGAATCAGAGTCTTTCACTGGGTTTGCAACTGTTTAAGAAATCTGGCCTACAGATTCACGTTAGTGACATAGTTACTCAATTTCAAGCACCAATTCCAGAGACACTGGCCAGCTCACTGAATGTATCAATAAAAAATTCTATTGATTTAAAATAAATTTTAGCCTATTTGGACAGTTAATCCCAAGGGCCTGAAGAGCTGAAATCCTGACCTTTAAAGGCGAGTGTGTTATGAGTGCCCCAGTGCATTGTTTGTCCACAGAAAAGTAGTAACTATTATTACAGCACAGTTTTGATCTGAGCTGTGCTCAATCTCCCCCGACAAGCAGAGCTAGATGTTGGTAAGTTTCAAAGGTAAAGAGGCTCACTGAGTTATTATTTCAGGCAAGGGTGAAAGAATAAAGCAAGTGAAAGAATAAAGCAAGTCAAATTTCTAATGTCCAAAGAAGAGAATAAACTACAGTGACCTCAGAATGACTCGACTTTCAGAGTGTGCCCATAAAAACAGAATATTAACATTAGTCTATTAACATTAGCCTTGGCAGAGGCTGGCAAATGCTTCTCAAAGAACCCATATATGTAGAGACATCATGGTGCCCAGTGTAAAGGAGGCATCCTAGAAATCATATTTTACATTTTTCCCAACCCCAACTAGATAAACAAAAAGCAAAATAATTTCATAGACCAGGGCTGGATGGAGGCAAAAAGATATCAAAATAAAAGCAAGGAATGATCCAGCTTGATTTAGAGTTGACTCCCTCAGGCTATTGCTCACTAACTCTGCACTGCAAAGGGACAAAAAAATTCACTTGTTCATCCTGGAAAACGGTTTTATATTCCCATAACAAACTACTTTTCCAACAATCCAAACACTTTCCTACTGGGAAACATTACCACCTGAAACAAATTTTGTTGCATGACTGTGAGTCAAACCTTCAAAGTTTTTCTTAGGTGACCCTGTAATGGGTTGAAAAAACAAAAGCTGAAAGAGTAAGCAAGAAAGTACTCAACTTCCAGGTGAACAATCCACTAAAGGCATATAAAAGAGGCAGTTACTAAAGACAAAACTAACAAACACAGAACTGCTCACTCAGACAGCCAAGGTTATTTTCAGGTGTTGTCTACACTGGAGAAATCAATTGGCTGTAATGTCCTTCAGCTGCTGGCAAGGGCTCTGGAGTCTGAACAGATTTGATACAGTAAACTTTTCAGTGGCTATTGCTGATATTTCTCCCAGATTTGTGTGCCTGGGAGACTTCATTCCACTATTGGGGCAGATAATACACATCCCACTGCTTTACCATCTGCAGCAGCCGAGTTAACCCATCTCTCATCTGTTTTCTTTGCCTGGCCTGGAGCCATTTAACCACAGCCATGAGCCATGTTATCATGTGTTTTACAGAACCCACCTTGGGAGCTCTTTTCCTTTTGTCTCAATAAACAGTTTCTGGTACTGAAGTGCCTTTTTTTTAATTTTTTTTTTTTTCTTGTCAGAAGCCATCTCATTCTTTCCATCTCCTTGAGTATAAGGCACCTCAACTGTTTTAAGGAATATTGACTTTTTTTCCTGCTGTGATTGGAAGTCAAAGCCTGAAGAGGCTTTGGAGACAAAGCTACAAATTTCTGAAAACTTAGGGAAGTTATAATGAAAAAGGTATCAGAGACCACCTGTTTTCAGTCCTTGCCTGAAAATCCATGACTGCTTGAAGTCACACCAGTAGTTTAACAGGCAGACAGCTTGTGATAACTGAAATGCAAAATTGAGAAGTTTGCATGTAACGAGTCCATTTACACAGATTTTTTTGTTTAATTAATTTAACTTTATTTAAGCTACCTCACATACCTACCTGTGTATCCGGTTGGGAACTTTGCAGAATAAGATTTCTAAGAAATGCTCTTATGTGACTTGTACCAGGCTCAAACAGAGGCTTGAATCTTGTCCTCATTTTCATGGTTTCACTGAGGAAATGGACCAGAGCGCAATGACAGACTCATTGTCTATTCATGCTTATTCTTCAGTCATGGTTACTTACATTTTTATAGGCAGCTGTAGAATAAATAGGGCTAAGAAGAACTTTTGAATTGTCATCTTGGAAAATGGAAATCTGCTAAAAAGAACTATTACATTTATATTTTCCTTATTTTAGTCTTTTAAATGAACATGATTTTTCATAGAATCACAGAAAAGCTTGGGTTGAAACGGATATTAAAGCTTATCTGATTACTCTCCCTGCCATGCTCAGGGACACCTTCTACTATTCCAGGGTGCTCCAAGGCCTGTCCAATCTGGTCTTGAATGAAAAATTCAAGGAATGAGGCATCCACAGCTTCTCTAGTCACGCTGTGCCAGGGCCTCAACAACTTCACAATAAAGGATTCAGTTCTAATATACAATCTAAATCTATTCTTTTTCAGTCCCCTCTTGTCCTATCATTACAATAGCCTCTCCCCTTTTCCTTTTTGGGCTCCTTTCAGGTACTGGATGGTTGGTAATTTTCACAATAATTGTGTGGGGCATCTAGTCATTTCCATATACGTCAAAGAATGACTGGAAATTGAAAAATATTTTATCCCTGTTTGTGTGGTCTGCCTAGTCGCCCTTTTCTGATGTCAGCCACATTAAATTCAGTTGTATCTCCCTGTGTTTTGCTGGAAGATACCACGGTGACAATGCATAATTCTGGCACATCATCCTTTCTGTAAATGCCACTGCTGAATCTTTGCAGTGATTCCCATGTAGTTTCCACGGACAGCACAGTCCTCAGAACAATGCAATCAGCATCACCTTTTCCATGAGTGGAAAATAAGAACTGAAACTTTGCTTTTTCTCAATTGTCCTCAACATAACTTGAAAATCTTTAATCCTTGGCAGACATTTGTAATTGCAACTTGAGATCTCACATCTCAGTATGAACTCAAGCTGTTTTCCATTCCATCTAAATAGATTAGTCTTGAGCTAGACCCAACATAAAATGGAGTGGTATTCATGTAGTTGTTACTAATTTTTTTGCTTCTCCTGGCCTCCAGGAAGGTGAAAAGAAACCTGTAGTTCATGAGGTTCAGGGTAGCCTGTGCTTCAACCATATGCAGTATCTAGTGTGTTGTAAATTCATACACTAATCTAACTTCTCCATGTAGACAAGCTGTGAAAGAAAAATCTTCTAGAAAAGTGTATGTACATATGGCAGCCCTGAACTGGGGCCAGACTGGAGGCTTAGCACTTCAGGAAACACAGTACTTAAAAAATGCTAAGGTAGAGTGCCTCAAAACCATTATATATACTCATACATACATGTATATACACACACAAGCACATACACACACACACTCATATATATATATATATATATATATATATATACATATATATACACACATACATATGCACAGACACACACACACACACACATATATATATATATATATATATACAGTCAGTTCCCCTATAAGACACCACACCACAGACACCAGGACTCTACAGGAAGAGACCCTCCCTAAATAATAGCACCATGATTAAACTTATATCCTACCTGGTTTGGTTTTTTTTATTTTATCTGAAGTTTCATAGTGGTGAAAGGGGAACTGACCAGTTTTGCTTTTCATCCAAACCAAGTTCATGTGACGTTAAAAAGTATTTCTGTATGCTTTTGTGGGACAGAAGAAAAAATAATTTAAATGAAAAAATAATTTGAATGAAGAAAAAATAATTTAAATTTGGCGATGCTTCAGACTCTGTGATTTTGCTCCAGTAGTATGGGTACTCTACTGAGGAGTACTCATACTCTTTTTATGGGGAGTCCTCAGGCCCTTTGTATGAGATATTAATTCACTGTACCTCTAAGACAGGTCAGCTTTCACATCTGAAATTGTGTGTTTTCAGGCTTCCTGTATAGGAGGAGATTTTTCCCATGCATTCATGGTCAGCTACAGTCCAGGTCCTCCTTTTGGGAAAAAAAGAAATAGATATTTCACCAAGATGGTTTTTGACATGTCTAAAATCTGCAGGGACCAAATGATTTCCACATTAGTTATTCTTATTGAGAAGGGATAAGTTTTGACTGTCTCAAACTCACAGTGAGCTCTATTTCTCTATTGGAAAAAATATATCTTCAATATGCACAATTTTCCATCTTCTACTTTACCTCAGCAGTTAGTCTTGGGTACCCTCACTAAAAGAGTTGGTACTTTCATTTATATATAATATATATGATTTCCCAGAATTACATTGATGTAAGGGAAATTTTTCAAAAAAAAAGTGAGCAACCTTTGCCAAAGATCATGGGTTTCTGTATTTTTTTCTCTTTCCCTGTCTAGTGATAACCATGGATAAGGGTTTTCTGTTGTTCAGGCAAAATATGTAGCACAAAGTAATTTTTTCCCTTCTTTTAAGAAATCTTCCCTCAACCATGATGTATAAAATGATTTGTAGTATCTTATTGGCTCCAAGGCCAACCAACCTGTGCTTTCCAAACAAATGACTCTCAAAAGAAAAAAATCTCACCTTTTGATGGTTTGCTTCTTTTCTTTATCTTTTGCCAGTGGCACAAAAGAAATTGAGCTGAAGAAATACATAAATGATCATTGTCACTGAAATCAAAAGGCCAGATAGCACAAATTACCTTCCTTTTAATTGTTTGGGAGAACCAGACTTACCTATACATCCTGTGAACCTGCCACAGAGTTAAATGAATAACACTGTTCATTTTCAGACACAGGTCTTCTAATGTCTTAGATCCTAAATTTTTGTTAACTTTACTGCAGTTTGATGTTTATTTCCACAGTATTTGGGGGAAGATTATTTGCCTGTGCATTTTCCTTTCACAGGAACCTTCAAAAGCCATTTGAGAGGTGTAAGTAGAGGTGGTGTGGTGCCATGCAGGAAAGCTTAGATGGTACTTGCATCCTATACCTCCAGAAGAATGTGTAAAAGGCAGAGAGAGGAGTTTCTTCCAAGGCACTAACGTGTGTCAGTGAGCAAAACAAACCAAACTTGATATCCTTTAACATGAATATTAAAAAATATATATATATATAAGACCAACTTTTTATTCTGTTGAGACAGGAAAGAGGCAAAACACAAGCTGTCTCCTGCTCTTTGTCATTCTGGAAAGTGTTGGCAACAGGTAGGAGTGGCTGAAGGAAACGGGCAGCTCCCCTGGTTGCTAAAAGCTAGGCTTGCTGCTGGTCTTGAGAGGACTTGTAGGTACAGAAACAAACTTGATGTCTAGAGACTTAAAAAATTTCAGGTGGAATCCTGCCTTGGCTGAAATTACAGCATACTTTGTTACCAACCAGAGACACAGAATTTTTCCCACAAAAGTAGTTGATCACTCCTTTTCCTTGATAGGCTTGAAATATCCTTCCAGATGTAATGGACCAGACATCAACCAAAACCTGAAACCAGCCTGATCTCAGGTCAGCATTTCTGGGCTGCACAGTGGAGGATTAAAGATGATGAGTAGGAATTACCACTCAGCTTGTTCTCCATCTCCTCAGCTAACAAGCGCTGTAATTTCCATTATTAAAGGCTTTTCCTTCATCAAGTATTAAACGCATAAGCTTTGAGACTGCTCTCACCCGCCTAATTGAATGAAATTTTCTCTAAAATGAGTTGATAAGCCCCACTCAGACTGCAGTTTTGGGGTGTCATTTATCAATACTGTAGCTCTACAGTTTCATCCCACCAGCTGTCCTTATTAGCATCTACCCTGTTTAACCACGGAGTGATGCATGCACCCTTCACAAAGGTCAATACAGAAAGGAGAAGGGGAATAAAGTTGATTTGAGCAACTGGGATTACTCCTATTCCAGAGAAAACTCTTCCACCATTGACAAACTCTTCCAGCCTCAATGTAATTCAGAATAAATAGAACATAACTCTAGCCAAGATAGGTAAATGTGGTTACTGATGGTTTTTATCTTCAGACCTTGTTCAGCTTTAATTAGGTGTGTCAATGGGTGTCTACCTTAAAACAGGCACTGTGCAGGTGAGGATCCCATAGCCAACAGTGTTCAAGATGCTCAGCTGTTGTTGTACAGTTCCCATGAAGCACATAGCTGCCTGGGGAGACGAAAGCAAACAGCAAAACTACCAGGAATGAATGATTTCATTTCCCATATAACTTCCATGAAAGTTCCATTCCATGAATCATTTTAAGATTTCATCTGTTTATTCAGTGCAGGATGAAAACACATGTGAAAACCCAGGGATTCTGGTCCTCCCCTGTTACTGTGTTTGTGAGCCAAACACGCCTCACAAACATTTATCCTAAACTTGAAGGAATTTGTATTGACTCTGGTGGGCTTTCTCCAGATTTCAGCTGATGTAAATGAGGGCAGGTTTTGGCCCAATGACTGTGAGTCTGACCATCCATCAGCAATTAAACATGAAAAGACATATCACTATCAGTGGTGACTGGCACTACTTGCTTTTGACATGAAAGATCTTTCACTAGGGACTTTTAAGGCAAGAAATATGTTCTTGTCTATTCTTTCCAACTCTTTCCTCATTATTTGTGCAGTGTCAGCAGCTCCTGTGACCTCTTATCTCACCCCTGTGATGTTGCAGTTACTTTCCAATGAGCAGAGTGTTAGATGTTTCTCAGAGATCACAAATTGCTACGTCTTTCCAAAGAGTTGTTTTGTTCTTTACTCCAACTCCTTTAATAGTAAATAAAGCAAGGTCTTCCCTCAGGAGCTGTCCCTACAACCTTCCCTCATCTGGCACTGAGGTGCTTCCTCCTGGGGCCAGTGTCTCTTGTATTGCAGCTGGATTGAGTTACTTTTTCAGTCTCTGGGGAAAAAAAAATTGCTTTAAATATTTTCAGTCAGGTAGATTTTACATTTTGGGACTACAAGACATCCTCTCAGTGGGTGATGACCCTTTTGTGCAAAGACAGGGAGGAATTTCTTTGGATCAATGGTAATTACAAGATTTAATAATTCTGTTTGGCCTGGAAAATTTTCAATGTTTTAACAGCACAAAGGAGAAGGCTGGAGGCAAGCCACAGTGTGTCTCTAATGGGCCCATACAGGAGAGGAGCTAAGGACAGTGAAGTTCTGAGATCTACTGAGAAAGAAGGATTGAGGGCAGGGGTATATGGGGGACCCCTGTGAGTCTGGTCAGAAGAATTAAGGAAATAAGAATTAATTCTTAATGTCCTCAGGATCCTGGCAACTTGCAGCAAAAAGTGGTCATAAAAGTACCATAAAAGGCTTGAAGAGTGACTGATGCCATCTACTTGTATTTGTACAAAGCATTTGAATTGTGCCACACCACAGTCTCCTCTCTAAATTGGAGAGCCAAGATTTGGCAGATGGAGCACATGGTGAATAAGGAATTGGCTGGGTGGTCACACTGCCAAGAGTGGGAACCAGGGGCTGCAGAAGGACTTTTCACAAGGGCACGACAGGGGAAGGGTTAGATTGGGTACTAGAAATAAATTCTTGGCTGTGAGGCCAAGCCCAGAGAAGATGTGACTGCCCCATTCCTGTAAGCTTTCAAAGCCAGCCTGAATGAGGCTCAGAGCTCTGGTCTAGTGGAAGGTGTTCTTGCCCATGGCAGGGGGGTGGAATGAGAATAACTCTAAGGTTTCCTTCAACCAAACCATTCTGTGGGCCTGTGATTCCATTTTCCTGATATTTGTGGACATGCTGTTAGTGTGTATGTACAACCAAGAATCATCACATTTCTTCAGCAACCCACCATTCCTGGGTTATCACACTGGAAGGAGTTCAGCAGCACACACCAACAGTGCCTATCATTAGAAAATCAGTATCTCATTTATGTATTTTTTTAGACACATGAAGGAAATCTGCAAAGAATATGGAGTGAAAAAGAAAAGTACACAGGTTCAAAGTGCCATGCTAATTACTAGAATTAAATAAAGTCATTATTCAAAGGGGTTTCACTAACTTATTTGCCAGCTTGACTGAGAATTCATGTTTGAAAATTGAAAATTCTCCCCTTGTTTGAAAAAGACAAGAGAACAGATATGAACCACTCAAGGAACTTGGAATTCATCATAAAGAAGGTGTGGAATCATGAATTTGAGGCAGATGTGGAATATTGTGCTCAGGTGATACATACCTCAGCAAAAAAAAAAAAAAAAATCATAGTAACATTGTTGATTTGAAATATTAAGGTGGATGCTCAGGTGAAGCAGAAAAAGGATCGTTGTGTTGTAATCAATACAGCCTCTCAAATTCAGATTACTCTGTCCACAGACTACTTTTACACTGATCATTTGATGGTCAGTCATATCACCTGTAAAGTGTAGGTGAATGAAATCTCAGCAGGACCAAATCAGTCAAAGGTTTCTCTTAGAAAATGTAGAAAACCACAACAACAACAACAACAACAAAAGCCTGGTTTCTGAAGAGCTGGTCACTGTTTTCAGCAGGGAAAGGTATATGAAATGGAACAAATTGCAGGGTAAGGCAGTAGTCCTGATCTACAAGGCTTGCCATTTGAAAGCAGGAAAAAAAGGATCTGGCCAGAAGTATGGAAGTTATTATAGTGTAAAATAGTGTCTAAATAGTAATCTTGAGTTCTACAGAGAGTGACACCAGCTCTCTACAGACTTGGCACTTAGTGTCACCAGTTCTAAAGTTGATCCTTGCAGCTGTGACTTGCCATTCTTACTTGAGAGTTTAAAAATATGTTCTGAGTGGTAGAGGCTCAGAGGGTTCTCTGCTCTGTGCTGTATGTTTCACTGCTTTCTGAGGAGACAGGACAGTTCCTGTCATATCCTCTTGAAACAACTGAACATGATCTAAAGAATAGAGGAAATTGAGCCTGTTGTAGTAGAGTGCAGAATTAGTCTTTGGATTGTTAAATTGGCAATGAGGTTAGAAAAAGGAGAAAAAAGCCGTTCTACCAGAACACTATTTTTGTTCTGGGATTTCACTCATGACATTAGAACCTCATCAGGCCGTTCCCAAAAACTCCAGTACTCGCCCTCTCCGTTACTGTTTCTAAATGCTGACTTGTTGGCCTTATTGAGATATTAGTGCTGAGAAAATAATCAATGAAGCAGCATAGAATCACAGAAAGGTTTGGTTTGGAAGGGACCTTAAAGCTCACTCGTTCCCAGCCCCTGCCATGGTCAGGGACATCTTCCACTGTCCCAGGTTGCTCCAAGCCCCATCCAGCCTGGTCTGGGACACGGCCAGGGATGCGGGGGCAGCCACAGCTGCCCTGGGCACCCTGTGCCAGTGATGTGCTACCATTTTGAATAAATTATTTTCTCCTAACTTCTGACCTAAATCTCCTTTTTCAGTTTGAATCTTTCTGTTGCCTTCTTATCTAGCTCATAATGCAGAAACTGTAACTTACAGTGTGTTCACAGAAGTCACTTTTTTTTTCTTTTTTCCAGTGTATGGAGTCTATTAATAGACAACACTTTCCTCCTTTCTTTTTTAACTTTAGGAAATAGTGAATCTTTTAATTCAGTAGAGAGAATAATGTACTGTAAATTATCAGACTACCTCTGCAAGGAAACAAAGAACAGCTCCTGTATGCGTAGAAAAGCTGTTTCTTCTTTGTGTCTCCAGGCAGGGTTGCATGTCTTGTCCATTCATGGTTTGTGCATTCTTCTCTATAACTGATCATGCAATTACTTTTAATAGCAATATTTGCCACATTTCTGAAAGTTATTTTTTGGCGGTGTTTTTTGGTGTTTTGTTTAGTTGAGTTTCTTTTCCCAGACCAGAGAAGACAATAGATCTCAAGAAGACACTTGGTGAACTAATCACATGAAAGGAATTCTTAAGACACAAATATGACGAGTTTCCTATGGTGGAATTTATAAACCACATGATCAAAAATGCAGCAATTATAATCATGACTAAGCAGTGCTTAGTATAGCACCTAGGATAAAAAAGAACATAAATGGTAAAATACAGCTTAAAATAATACCAAGAGCACTATACAAGAAAAAGAGGAAATTCAAGGGACTTTTTTTTTTTAATTTGTATGAATAGGAAGGATAAAAGTGAAAACACCCAAACAAAACAGCATATGAAGCAGTCATCAGATAGAACAGTTAACATATGATAAGATAATAAGCAAGAGGGAAAATGGAGGGAGTACAATAATGAGTTTAAATCAGCTTGCACCATGTTGATAAAGTAATGCTATTTATTGTGATCTAAAAAATAGATCTATAAAATATATTCTCATTTGCAGAATGAGAAAGCAGTTTCCTGCTTGTTTGGACTTTTACTAACCAGCTGAAAGTATGACATAAAATAAGTAAGATTGATAACTACATCATGTATCTATCTCTGTTTAGAAACATAAATGAGATTTGTTTACAATAAGAGTACAAGTTAGTTAATAAAAAGGAAAAACAAATCCTGTATAGGATTTATCAGCAGTTCTCAGTCAATGGAAGTGCACGGGAAGTTGAGTGTTACCACTGCATTCCTGATATCAGTGATGTTTATGGTGGAATAAAATCTGACTTTTAAATTATTGGATGAGAGACAGGTGGGAAAATCTTGATGCATTTTGATGCAAGGAAAATTTACTCAAATTGACCCATATATATTAGGAAATATGTTGAAACCTATCTAGATTGAAATTCAGTGAAGAAAAATAACTGGTAACATATTTTGGGAGGTATAATATGTTATAAGATGGAAATAACAGGCTTAATAGAAGTTCTGTAGGACAGCATGAACAGTTCATTAAGGACCACAAGCTAAACGTAAGCCAATGTTTTTGTATAGTTTTGGAGAACAGGTATTGTGTTAGGGTAACTGACAAATAATATAAGATGACCTCTTGAATTTTCCAACTCTACATTGGAACATTTGTGAAGACCTGATCAGGATCACATTCCAACAGAAAATGTATCTAATTAAAAACTGATAACACAAACCATGGACTTTAACATCAATTTTGTAAGAGACAGCAAGCAGGAGAGAGCAGAGGCAGTGAGCAGCTACAGATATAAACATCCATGTGAGAGTGAGTGGAGCCAGGAACCAAATTTGGGGTGGGATGGCATTGGAAAGAACACACTCAAGGTAAAGAAAAGGAGCTCTAAACAGTTAACATTAACCAAATTTTCATACCTGCATCGGGCCACTTAATTCACACATGCCTCTTTTACATCTACATCAATTTCTCATAAGCTCATCTGTCAGTTTTAACCAAAAGAAACATCTGAATTACTATCATGACCAGAAGATCCGTCAGCTTATTTTATTTGCCTTCGCCCACACTCTATCCCTTCCTCTTTGTCTTTTCTATTTTCTTTTTTTTTTTTTTTAAATAAGATATCTTCACTACAGCATTGTTGACATGAAAAAAATGTCAGTGTGCAAAGGAAGAGTCCATGGGGGAGTCATATCCTATAGAGTACTTTCTCTTATTGCCAAATTTTATGTAGGACATAGTGTTAAAATAAAAATGTAACAGCTCTCCTGTCGAGGTTCACACTGGTAACCACAGCCTGTTAAAAACGGCAAGCAGCCATCAGATAAACATCTAAGTCTTTATGGGCAAAGGGTTGAGAGTACAAAGACAGCCCTTCATGGAGGGTTCTTATTTTTTTTCAGTTGGTTAATGCTTTTTATACATGTGAAAGGACAAATCAATATTCTTGGTTGAAAACAGTTTAGATAGTCAAGCCGTAATTTTAAAGTAATTATCCATACTCAAATTTGTGTCTTGGTTTTTAAAGAACTTTAATTTTCGGTGTTAAGTGTAACACAACTGAACAGAAGAACAAAAAAAAAAAAATTGTCAGATGGGTTTATGAGCAAAGTTGTGCAAATTTTATGCATAACATAATTGTGCATCTCCATCAGTAAGCAGAAGTTAGACTTCTGGCTCATATCCAACAGCTTCTAGTATTCATGAGAGTTATTTTCTCTACTCATGTGTCTGAAAAAGTACATAAAGGTAGAATTTTTCAGTTACCAGCATTATAAAAGTGCTGGGAAGACAGGAGTTTGATGAAAATCAGATCTTAGAACGGTAGAATCATTTGGGTTGGAAAAGGCCTCCAGGACCTTTGAGTCCACCTTGTGTCCAATGCCAACCTTGTCACCAGCCCAGAGCACTGAGTGCCACCTCCAGGCCTTCCTTGGACACGTCCAGAGATGGGGGCTCCACACCTCCCTGGGCAGCCCCTTTTAATGTTTAACCACCCTTTCCATTAATAAATTCTTCCTGATGTCCAGCCTGGACCTGCCCTGGCACAGCCTGAGTGCCTTTGCCCTTTTCCTTTCCCTGGCTGCCTGTGAAAAGAGACTGACCCCTACCTGTGTCCACCCTCCAGTCAGGGAGTTACAGAGAATGATAAGGTCACTCCTGAGCCTTCTTTCCTCAAGGCTAAGCAATCCCATCTCCTTCTGCTGTTCCTCATATGGGTGGCTTTTATATGTATTCTTTCTTCAATGATACATCTTTATTTATTTTATATATTCTAATTATGCATATATCTTTTATCTGTTTATTTATTTAAATATATTCTTTTATATAGATTTTGGAATTAAAGAGTAAGGGCATTTATGATATAGTCCCAAGATTCTTTCCCCAAAAGCAAGATCATCTTGCCTTGCCTTGCACTTCTACCCATGGCCCCACTCCTGTCCTTCCTTCCTGCAGAACCTCTCACATCCTCTCATATTTCCAGGAGCTCAGTTACAGAGTCACAGAGTGGTTTGGATCTGGAGGGACCCTAAAGCTCATCTTGTTCCAAACTCCTGCCATGGGCAGGGGCACCTTCCATTAGATCAGGTTGCTACGAGCCCCATTCCA
Organism: Fringilla coelebs; assembly: GCF_963513975.1. Classification (NCBI taxonomy): domain Eukaryota; kingdom Metazoa; phylum Chordata; class Aves; order Passeriformes; family Fringillidae; genus Fringilla; species Fringilla coelebs. The sequence continues at coordinate 3,760,944 of NC_140031.1, forward strand.
GCCTGGCCTTGGACACTTCCAGGGATGGGGAATAAGAATCAGGCATTCCAGGATGCATTCATGGTAATTGTCATCACCAATCTCTCCCTACATGTTTATGTAGGACATAACTCAGTGTGGGTTTCATGTCCTCAGTTTAAAGGTTTCCAAAACAGTGGATGTGATTTCTTCTCTGGTTCATGGCAAAAAAAAAAAATCAAGAAAAAATTTGTTTGGCTCTATGTGATGTAAGCAATTAATAATAACATTAACCAAAGTCAGAAGCAAAATCATGTCTCCAGCTGTGCACAATTTATTACGTAATATTTCTCTGCATGAGTTTTATTACATAGAAATATGTGGTACAATATTATTTGCATTTCTATCTTCTGCACTCTACACATAGGTATCTCAGTGCATGCTTCCACTTTACAAAAACAGAATGAAATATTTCCATGTTCCTGAGATCCTTGACATGTAATAATCCTGCGAGTCAAGATTTAGGCTGCTGTTTTCTGTTAACACGTAGAGCAGAAGAAATAAAATGATCCTCGTGCATGTTTCCTATGTATAAACTCCTTGTAGCTATTATTGAACCAGCAATTGGTTCTCCAATCTTCTATTAAAATATCAATAGTATTTTTCAGAGTTTAAATTGAGCAGTGATTTTATTTAAGGCTACACCTAGACACCACTTTTCTTCGAAGAAATCTCTTGTTGCCAAAAATGAAAGCCATTCAAACGAGTGTGATTGAAACAGGGACAGGGAAAGGGAAAAAAATCAATAGAACATTTTCCAGGGTACTATATCTGCTTTTGAAAAGAGACCATTAATAACATGCTTACAGTAAAAGCAGCTGCTTGTTCAAAGTGCATTCAAGGGTGAGCTGAAAGGATGGCTCTCTCCACACAGCCTCCCTGGAGAGAGAGTTTGTAAAGACTTCAAAATCCAGCCTCAGACTATGAACAAAAGCCTTTCCTAGGAATTTTAAACATTCTCATCTAATGTTAAATTGTTGGAATGAAACCTAATATTTGGCTCCTTGCGAAAGGCAATGTGGGTCAGTGAAGGAGCTTTGGTCTGCAAAGCACTTTGCAGAAAATGCACTGAAGGTCGTGTTCAACCTCTGAGGACAGTGGGTGCCATGCTAATGCCAATTGCTGCAACCCTCAGCAGTCCTGGGCAGATCAGTGGGACATTTGCTGCAGTCCTGCTGAAACAGAAGGCTGGCTCAGTCCATTCAGAAAATTTTACAGAAATAGAGTTTCCTGAGCTGGAAGGAACCTACGAGAACCATTTAGTACAACCTCTGATTCTGTGCAGGAAAGCCCAAAAGTCACACTATGTTCCTGAGAGTGCAGTCAAAACTCTTCTTGGATTCTGTCAGGCTGGGTGCTGTGCCCATTCCCTGGGGAGCTGTTCCAGTGCCCAAACACCTTCTGGGTGAAGAACCTTCTCCTGACAGCCAGCATAAAGCTCCCCTGACTCACCTTCAGGCCATTGCCTCAGGTCCTGCCTCTGGTCACCAGAGAGGAGGGATAGGTGCCTGCCCTTCCCTTTCCCACCAGGAGAAAGCTGTTGGCCACAATGATGTTTTCTCTCAGCCTCCTCTTCTCTAGTAAACACTTATAGCATCATAAGGCAAATTAAAGTGTCAGGGTTGGATTGAATCTTGGATCACTGCCTAATTTGCTTCTAGTGTTATTTATTTCATGTGCTCAAAGGTGTGCAGTGGTTTTTGTGTATGGTTTCAAATACATGAAAGATGAACAGTGCAGGTCATTTTAAGAGAACTGGTTAAGCAGAACTTATTTCTCTTGGGTGCAGTTGTGTAACCTCTCACTCTCTTTGTCTAGATAAGCAGATCTCTGCATTTAGTTCAAGCAGATCTCTACATTTCAGGAATACTGGGGACAAGGCACATCTGTAACAGTGAGCATGCCACAGGTGCATGAAGACCTGAGCTTGTACTTGTAATAACTTGCTATTTATAACCTGCACACTATGCATGTAACTGTCTATGGAACAAAATTGTCAGTTGAAGAGTGCATAAACTTCAGGTGTGTGAATGTTCTTATCTTTCTTATACTGCTGATCAATCTGGATCTGTCCAATCCTCATGATCATGTTTCCAGATTTTGGGTAGCTAGAACAGCTTTGGTATATCTAATATAAGCCACTAACAGAGAAATTTTTCTCATCTCACTCCACTGAGCCCTCAACAGCTCTTTTTAAATTAAGCTACTGCTTGTCTTTGGTCTTTCACTGAAGAGTGAATGAGCTTACAGAGTGCAAATCAGACCTTGGGTTGATTACCAGATTCTGCATTGCCTAAGGTTTTGATCAGAGATGACTGGAGGGAATATCAGACTAAGGAGTTACAGCTGCTCCTTTCTGCCTTTGATTGTTTCTTCCTATACTCACATTGCAGGAAGAAACATGTCTGGGTTAAAAATCTTAAATACTTGGAACTACAATAACAGAAAAGCAAGATATTTGCCTTCAGAACCAGAGGGTCAAAGCTCAGCTTCCAGAACCATCTTGCACACAGATACTGTCCATAAGCAGGTATTGCAAGGGGGGAGAAAGCAATGTGGAAAGGATGTGGCAGCTTCTAACCCCCTTTTGGCCACTAAGGCTCCTACAACATGAAAAAGCAGAACTTCCAAAACATACACTATAATGGCATATAGTCTGAAAACAGAGACCATCACCAAAATATTCAATCAATCCTTAGTGCCTTTGTTCCTGGTCTCAGCCCCGCTGACTACAATTCCGTAGATTTTTGTGAAGCGCTAATAATTTGGCGTCCTTTATAGCAATGGATTCGTGTAGGCACTCAGCGTGCCAGATCTCATTGATTATTACATCTCCAAGCTTCTATTCTAAGGAGATGCTACTCATATAATCTGCTGGGTTGATAGATGGGGAGTTAGCATTACTGCAACAGGCTGTCCACAGCCCCTTTTCATCATAGTTATAGCTACGGACTAGCAGGAGCCCCTCTGGAAATGAATGCTGGAAATCATAACAGCACTTTGTGTGGTGCAGTTTTATTTAGGGAAATACTATTCAAGAGGAGAAAATAAGGAGCTCCTGTAAAGGAAAAAAAAAAAATAAAGAAGAAAAAAGAAATAAACAACTGAGTACTTTAATATGATGGTTTCAATAAGGGTCGTTGTTTTCAATAAGAATTCTGAGGATCCTTTTATATTCTAGATTTTTACATTCATTTGCTCCAATTTTGTCCAAAGATTAATATGAGATATTCACTTCAAAGAGAGAGATAACCATGGTGATTAAAGTCTCTTTTGTTATGTGCAAGCAGAAGAAGAACTTATTAATACTGAGAAATATATTATGCATGTCTCCCTTCTGCTCTGGCTTCTCATGGAAGATAAGCCTATAAAAACAAAATAGGGTTTTCTGGAACACCATTATGATTAATTTCTATTTTTTTACCATTAGCTTTGAAAATCCTAATTTGCTAAGATTTTTCTGATGGTCATTTTGTGTAAAGGAACAGTGTCCCATTTGGAAAAAAAAAAATCCCAGAATAACAGGTTGGTAACACTAAATGATGAAGGGTTAGACCTCATAGTTGATGGCAGGATTTGGGCTGACTCAAAATGCCTACATAACATGCATTAATATTTAAAAAATATTATTTATTCTATGAACTTCCATTCTCCCTCCTAGTAAGGAAAGTGCAGCTATCCCTATTTCATAAGGGGAGACTGAGACATTGAATTATTTAATGGTTATTCAAGGAAGAGAGGGAGACTGAAATTTTCAACTTCTCATTAAACACCCCCACCCTGTCTGATTTTCAAGTGAACTTATGCACTGAGGAAGCTTGAAAATATTACCACCTTTTAAAATGAATGAACAGGATATTAATTTGATTTTAAAAACCCTCAAACCTGCTGATGTATAACAGAGTTTGTTTTTCATTCAAGTCTGAGATTTTTCAGTTCAGCCCTTAAATTACACCCACTAGCCACTCAGTGGCTGCTGCTGATGGTGACTTACATCAACCATATGGACAAAATAATAATTTTGTGCACGTAATACAAGACAAATTAAATGAGGGTATACACCAGAATGAGCAAGATTTCCATTCTGAGGTAAATTTTGACTATTTGGATTTTTAGCATGAACCAAAGTGACTTTTAGATGTTGACATGTCATTAAGGGAGCTGTCCAGGACTGGTTGAGTTTGGAATAGAATCTGAGAATCACAGAATTATTTTGGTTAAAAAAGATCTTATATGTCATCCAGTCCAAGCCCCTGCCATGGGCAGGGACACCTTCCACTATCCCAGGCTGCTCCAAGCCCTGTCCAGCCTGGCCTTGGACACTGCCAGGGGCGGTGGCCACAGCTGCTCTGGGCAACCTGTGCCAGGGCCTCAGCATCCTCACAGGGAAGAAATTCTTCTTATGTATTTTATGACTTGACTTCATGATTAGAAACTTACAGCTGAAGACCCTTCAGGCTGTGATCAGCAGATCAGTCAGAGGATAAAGTGTACCAGAAAGCAGGATTCCTGTTTTTGTTCTCCACAAGGAGTTTGCCCAGAGCAGTATGTGAGACACAGAGAAAGTCTGCCAAACCAAAATCTTTGAGCCAAAGCAGCTTGAATCACAGTGGCTTTAATACAGCTCTATTTAGTCAAAAATTTATATAATCATAGGATCCTTTATGTTAGAAAAGCCCTCCAAGATTATTGAGTCCAGTCATTAACTCAGCACTGTCAAGCTCTCCACTAAACTTGTCCCCAGTTGCCACATCCACACATTTTTGGAATGCTTTGGAAGCTCCATTGATTTTTAACCATGAATCAGGAGAAGACAGGACGCTGACTCTGATAGCAGATACTGGAATGGTCATTCTGCAGCAAAAGAAAAAAAAAAAAGGAAGTATAATACACAGAGCAGATATTATCAATGTCAGATATGGGAAGAGAACCTAAAGGCTTGGGATACAAGGAAAGAAGGAAAAGGTGGGAACCTTCTTTAGGAAGGGTGTTATTCTGAGAGAATATGTGGAGGAAAAGAGAAACTGATTCATTTAAAGGGTAAGAAAAAGTGAGGAAAATTGATGATAGAAATGTAGAAGAGATTCAGACAAGAGTAAGAAAAGAAGGGTTAAAGGAAGAAAGGGAAAAAGAAGAAAAATAGTAGAAAACAAAAATCTTTCCTCTCCTTGGGAGGCTTTTGTACTTCCTAGCAGCTGTAATTATTCTCCAGTAACCACAACTGGAATGTGTGTCATCTATATCACATCTGAATGAAACGAAGTCACTTCACTGATGATGTCTCAGACAACTTTTCCTGAATGAAGAGAGTGTGATGTGAATTCAACATGTGTATTTCACAAGCCATACAGTTTTCTTTATCTTTTGGATGGGTTTGGATTGCTCCAGTCGCTGCCTGCTGAACTGAATACATCACATTCAGTTTAAAACTACTTTATCTCACCAAGTTATTAAAGGAAGAAGAACTTCAGTACTCAGTAATCAGGATGCACACGATAGCATTCATCAAGTTAATTTCATTTAATTACCCCAGTGGTTTTTAAAGCAGACTCTACCTATTTCTATGCACATGCATGTGTTAAAAATTAAAACAATAACAACAGAAACCAAAATCCTCAGTGGTGAAAACCTCTTCATGTGAAAATTAATCAGGTTTATTTCATTGCCATGTATTTCTTTAGTCTCAATTTCCTTGTGGGGAAACTGGGGAATGTTACTAACTGCTGCAGATTTATTCTGTAAAGTTTTCTCAGAGAAACATGCATGCTTGTATGCACATTTATATGTACAATCCTATTTGGAAGGATCATTCAGGAGCATCCACTCAAAAAGCAGGTCTTTTTACTTTAGCAAATTTCTGTGTCTGTAATATTACAGAACAGAACACTCTTGTCTAAATCCATAGCAGATCTGAAGGATTGAACAAAGAAAAAAAAAAGGTCTAGAAAAGTCTAGGTAGTTCCACAGAGCAGAAGGAAGTGGGTAACAGATGAGCTCTTTCATAATGCAACTTGTCAAACAGGGAAATATTTGGGAAAAAAAAAATCATTCCACTAACTTTTAGGAAAAGGTGTTATTCTGTTAAGATGTATTCAAAGAACACAGTGTCCACTGCCTTAAAATGTGGAAAAGAGGAGTCTTGTATTTATTTGACTAATTCCATAATAACTGCATGGAATTAGTCAGTTAAATACCCTCTGTTTAATTCACCATTCTAAACAGTTACATAAAAATTTGGAAAGATATTAGAAAAAGCCACACTGAAAGAGCAAAACCCCCTCAGATTTATTAATCTTTATTAAAAACCCCCTTGGATCTATTAATCTTTATTAACTCATTGCACAGTCTTTTAGCAGTATAAGCACTAAGGACTTTAAAAAATATGAAAAATTCACTACAAAATGTGGATATTCCCTACACCTTTGGCTCAGTAGCACTATGAATGACACTGTGTATTCAGGTAGCTTGAGCTTTTCCCCCTGTACATAACCCTTTCCAATAAACCCCCTGGTTCTGCACTTCACATTCTGGTTAAATTACTTTTGTCTATCAATCAGTATGACACTTGCACTGGAATGTCACCAGGCACACCGTGTTGTCAAACAGCAACTTTGTAGTCAGCTTGAAAAAAAGTACCCTAGCTTCATTATCCTCTTATAAGAACTCTCGACACTAAATGTCCTTTATCACCTAGTGCCTAACATCTAGTGAATTTGCAGTGTTAATTGTTTGAATTAAATCATTAATAGCAATAACTTCATTGTAAACAGAAAAACTTAATATTATTCTACCTTTTTAAAAAGAAGAAAAAAACAAAAAAAGAAACAAAAAAAACCAAATGGAGAAAACAATTTACCACTATTTTGCTAGCCATTTATCTGCTTTTTAATCATAAATCCTCATTACTTAGATGCCTGTAAATGAGAGCTTGGTCACAAATACATGAATCCATCAGCTACAACCATCACCAAATTTCCATCCGTGATATTTTAGACAGCTACAGAAGGGTTTGTGTTAGAAGGTGGCTCCAAGGTAATCCTGTTCCACCTCCTTTACCATGGGCAGGGACACCTTCCACTCCCCCAGGTCACTCCCAACCCCATCCAGCCTGGCCTTGGACACTTCCAAGGATCCAGGGGCAGCCACAGCTGTTCAGGCACCCTGGGCCAGAGCACCATCACTGTCTTAGTAAAGGACTTCCTTACATCTGATCTAAATCTCTCCTCTTTTGTTTTAAAGCCATTTCCCCTTGTCCCATCACCATCTGCCCATGTAAATGTTTTTCACCAGTCACCTTCAAGCAGCCTCTTTCAGTATTTGCTCAGCACAGTAGCATTCCTGTAGGTTGTGTTCAGGTTCTCCTTCCCCCCATAAAGACTGGATTTGGAAATCTGGGAGTGCTCTTTTCTGGCTGGGGCAGGAAATAAAAAGTAGAAGATGCAAGTTCTAGTCATACAAACCCAAGTGAAAATAACGTGATCCAGATGTGGTTGTCTGATTTTTGTCTCCTGTGGCCAGGGGACAGATGTAGATGGATCCAAAGGAACCAAAGGTTAGATTTATAGATGACAAAAGTAATCCTATTTTTCTGTCCATCGACTGTAGGTCCAGATGAACTGCCCTTAGACAGCAAAATTTGGACATAAATTGTGTGCACAATAGTAAACATGCATAAAACATTTTGTTCTCCAGCCAGAAGTGGGTGAGTTAGGAAAGGTTTGATGGTTGCTTCAATAAAACCATTCCATTCCTAATAAAAAAACTATATTTACCATATATGCAAGAAGTCAAATACAAGGATGGACACTGTTAAAACAGCTGACCATCAGAATAATTTATCAAGAGAAGCACTGGATAATTTTTTACCCTGTAAATCAAAAAAAGGACACTGAGTTCTGTAGGGGGTGATAATTTAAGGTGTAGACTATACAAGGTCCAAGCTAAAGGTGCTGCTAATCTTTGCTGGACTGAGCATCTGTTAATTACACTCCTTGGAGCTTATTGCTTTATGCAAATGCTGATGACAATGGACTCCAAATAGGTCTGCAGTGACTACTCTGCTATTTCCTTCTAACACATTCCTGATAGGAAGCTGAGTCAAATTAAAAATCTTTTTTTAAAAAATTAAATTCTCCAACAGAATTCACTAACTGGTGAAGAAAACTAAATTTACTAATTCAAGGGAAAAATCACTTTAAAAAGGTACCTTAATATAATAACAATGAAACTACGTAAATGGTCAAAGAACATTTTTGAGATTTTGTTTTTTATGTAATCAGTCAGTTCCTCATGTAAGACTGAGGCTGCCTGTAAACAAATCCACACTTAGATTGGTGTGATTCAAAAGAAAAATTTGCAACAGCTGTTGTGTGAATAGCACCGTTCTGAGATTTGAGTTCCTAGGCTGATTGCAGGCGAACATCTGGAAAATTGAATTGAATCCAAATCTACTAAAAATTACTGTGCCTGTTAGTTTGTTGTGTTCACTTCAGGAAATGAGCAATTTCATCATAATTTAAGGAATTTCATTGCACAGTTGGTGGCATATACATTGAAAGAATGAAGTAATCTCTGTTCCTCTGCTATGGAGAAAGTAATCTTCACAAAAGGGGAAACTGTCCCACTTCCATCTCCAGACATGACTGTGAGATCCTTCTCATGGAGTCTGGGCAACCAAATGAAACCTGTGTCAACTGAAAAGTGAACTTATTTATGTGCCTAGATACTGATTTGTTTCGACCTTTAAAGCAGTGAACTGAGTCCTACTTCTGAAGTTAAGGTGGGCTGAAGCCCAACCCGTGTACAAGGGATTGATTATTGCTCAAATTTGAGCACAGGCTTTTTACATCATGGAGCAAGAGAAAAGCAACCTTTTGTTTTATTTTGAAATTTTTCTTTGCTTGGATTTTTTTTTAAACCCATTGACCTCATCCAAAACATTAAATACTCAGACAACACATGGGACAGTAGGTGTTCAAAAGCTTGGTCTGAAAAAATTCTTAGTAGTGCAGAAGGATGTCCCATTTTACTGGAGTTGCATCAGTGTCCTACCAAAAATGTGAATAAATTTGCACTTTTTTTCCCCAGTTTAAGATAGAATTTTAAATGAAGTTTAAACCAAGTTTTCATTTCGTGCATAACAATATCAACTTCAAAACAGTCCTCACTCACAATAGGGGTATGAGCCAAAAAATGTTGAACTGTACCATTTGCCCAGCTATAGACATTTCCCTGAAGGTTTTGTGGAAGGAAGTGGCGGAAGTGGCGGAAGTGGCGGAAGTGGCGGAAGTGGCGGAAGTGGCGGAAGTGGCGGAAGTGGCGGAAGTGGCGGAAGTGGCGGAAGTGGCGGAAGTGGCGGAAGTGGCGGAAGTGGCGGAAGTGGCGGAAGGAAGGAAGGAAGGAAGGAAGGAAGGAAGGAAGGAAGGAAGGAAGGAAGGAAGGAAGGAAGGAAGGAAGGAAGGAAGGAAGGAAGGAAGGAAGGAAGGAAGGAAGGAAGGAAGGAAGGAAGGAAGGAAGGAAGGAAGGAAGGAAGGAAGGAAGGAAGGAAGGAAGGAAGGAAGGAAGGAAGGAAGGAAGGAAGGAAGGAAGGAAGGAAGGAAGGAAGGAAGGAAGGAAGGAAGGAAGGAAGGAAGGAAGGAAGGAAGGAAGGAAGGAAGGAAGGAAGGAAGGAAGGAAGGAAGGAAGGAAGGAAGGAAGGAAGGAAGGAAGGAAGGAAGGAAGGAAGGAAGGAAGGAAGGAAGGAAGGAAGGAAGGAAGGAAGGAAGGAAGGAAGGAAGGAAGGAAGGAAGGAAGGAAGGAAGGAAGGAAGGAAGGAAGGAAGGAAGGAAGGAAGGAAGGAAGGAAGGAAGGAAGGAAGGAAGGAAGGAAGGAAGGAAGGAAGGAAGGAAGGAAGGAAGGAAGGAAGGAAGGAAGGAAGGAAGGAAGGAAGGAAGGAAGGAAGGAAGGAAGGAAGGAAGGAAGGAAGGAAGGAAGGAAGGAAGGAAGGAAGGAAGGAAGGAAGGAAGGAAGGAAGGAAGGAAGGAAGGAAGGAAGGAAGGAAGGAAGGAAGGAAGGAAGGAAGGAAGGAAGGAAGGAAGGAAGGAAGGAAGGAAGGAAGGAAGGAAGGAAGGAAGGAAGGAAGGAAGGAAGGAAGGAAGGAAGGAAGGAAGGAAGGAAGGAAGGAAGGAAGGAAGGAAGGAAGGAAGGAAGGAAGGAAGGAAGGAAGGAAGGAAGGAAGGAAGGAAGGAAGGAAGGAAGGAAGGAAAAGAAAAAAAGAAAAAAGAAAAAAGAAAAAAGAAAAAAGAAAAAAGAAAAAAGAAAAAAGAAAAAAGAAAAAAGAAAAGTCCTTGCTATTACAGCTACAGCTTAGATGACAGAAAAAAAGTGCTGGCCCTGAGATCTGCATGGAGTCATTCAAATGGCTTAATAACACAGGGGATAAATCACTGTTATTATTATGAAACAGGAGACAGGGTTCTTTGGGACCGGGAACTGTGCAGCTCAGCTCCAACTGCTGTTCAACATTCAGAACTACCAACTTCATTTCCTCCTAGCACGTAATAAATAACACATCTACCCAACATAAAAGCATTTTTATAATAGCAGTAAAGGAACTGCAGAGAGTGTGATTATCATGAACTAATAACACCCCACAGAAGATATGCAGCACAGCTTGGAGATGACCTGGAAATGAGACAGCAGTTCAGGCGGCTGGTACCATACCTGACCAGACATTGTCCTCTTTGGACTGCGCTATCCCAAAGCGCTGCCACATTTCAATGTTCCCTCCCTCTGCCGTGGTGATTCACACAGGGTGAGCCCATTTATCATTGTTGGTTTCCTCTCTAGGTGATGGCTTCCAGCACAAGAGCTGAAAAGAATGCTGCTCTTTAATCCGCGGCGCTGTTTGTGCACCAGCTCTCACTGCCTGTAGTATTTTCACAGCATCACACATCTCGAGGAAACAGAAGGGAAGCTCAGCTGGTCTCTTTTTAGTGATACTCTAGCTTTGCAGAGGTGATGACTGTACCCTCTAATGGGAGAGAAAGGGCTGCCTGGTGGTTAAAATATACAGCTGGCTATTAGCCAAATCAGATTTGCTCCGTACATTTGCATAGACTTGTGGGACCAGTGGCTTCATGCTTCACTGGTGCTGCCTGAGAAGTGGATCCCCTTCTGTGGCATGTGTTTTAGCAGGAGTGCCAGCACACATCCCAGTACTGGTGTTTGAATACCTGCTTGTGGCTGGGGAAATTCCATGAGGTGCTCCTGCATTCTCTCACAAGAGACATTTGCACATCCTGTGAAACAATGAAAACTCAGCCCAACAGCCCCACAGCTGGCAGCTCTGGGGACACGAGAACTATCCTTTAATAAAAGTCCATCCCTCAGTTACAGCCTTACATAATTTCCCTCAGACCAATTTTAGCAGTGTATGAAAATCACACGAACTGCATGATTTCACATTTGCAAAGAGGCTGGGAAGGTTGTATTCCTGTGGTTGAAATACCCTTTAATTTTGTTCACCCTATTTTATCTCCTCTATGATGGGTGTTTGATGACCAGAAAATAGCTGCAGTGATCCAGAGCAGTCTTGTCTGACAGGAGATTTTAATCTTCAGATGAGGTTTGGTATCCCTATAACCTCATGAATACTTCTTAAGAGTGCTGTGGAAGAAGAAATCATTGTCAGCTTTAATCTTAAAGTTTTTCAGCCTTAAATTCAGCTTTTTATGGGATTTTACCAGATTTTGGGGACATCTTGTGTAATCTTATTATTGCAGATCTAAAATAATGCTGAGCAGAAGACAGCAGCAGTCACAGAGGGAAGACCAGCCACACCTTGATGGAAAAAGGACAGGTCTGAGCTCTGATCCTCCTCAGCCATCTACGGGCAGTTAGCAGCAGAGCAGTGAAGGTCCATTTATTAATCATAAAAATACCCTTCATCTTGCTTGAGAGTTGGATTAAAAACTGGAAAAAAAGGTGCTAAGCTGTTGAAAAAGACCTCTTCTTTTTAAAATTTTCTCACTAAAAGAAAAATAAAATACAGGGTCTGGTTTGTACATTTGTTCCACTTGAATTAGGAAGTTTGATTTTCGAGGGAGAGAGGTGACTTAAATTACCTAAAGTGCCTGTCAATCTCATTCTCTTGAAAGTTACAATTTGGGCCATTTTAGCACAATTTAAAAAATGGAGAGGTGCAATAAGCAATATATTTGCCTCATACCAAACTATTTCACACATTGTCTGTACGTATTTTACAGTTTTGAATTGGAGCAAGCTGAATGTACATCAAAAAGGTAAAAAGTTCGTAATCTTTTCTTTTGATGTGATTACACATTATAGGGACTATTGAGATATCCATCAAAAAGAATAGTGAATTTTCCTGGAAAGTGTGAAGAGACATAAGGCAAGGAAGAACTATGGTAAGCTGAGGACTCAGCTGAGCCTGAAAAGAAGCATGGTATAATATAAGAAATTAAAAAGAGGGAAAGAGAAAGGAAGTAAAATTATATAATTCAGAGGTGCAAGGCAATCCCAAACTCACTGCAGAGGGAACAGATTGTCAGTCCCTGAGGGAAGGAAGAAAAGGAAGCAACTATATGCAAATGAGCATGATCATTTATGCAAATTGTATTTACAATTGGTCACAGAATTTTTGTGGGCCCAAATGATTTCTGTAAGAAGCAAAACAGCAGGATCTGGGTTAAATTAAAATACTAATCTTCCTAATCTAGTCAGGGTTTTTGTGTTTTTTTCCTCCTTACAACATAGAGATGTAGGATACTGGATCAGGACAAATATTTATCAGAATGCTGTCTCCATAGCAGCTACAACAGATGCCCAGAAGAGTGTAAAAAAAAAAGCCTGGGGTGTGTGAAAAGGGCATTGTGATCCCCCTGGGACAACTTTCCAGCAGTGAGAATTACAGGGAGTGCTGAACTGGAGGCCACAGATGGGCTGCTGTGTTTAATAACAGCTCGATCTGTGGACTTCCATGGATGTCTATTATCTTTGAACATGTGGATAATTTTTTATTTTCTGGAAAATTCTATGACAAAACTTCACAGTTCAATGGGAAAACAACCCCAAACAAAACCAAAACCAAAACAAGAAAAAGATACAAGCAAACAAAAAGAAAGAACAACAAAAACAAAGCAAAATAAACAAAAATAAAGCCCACCTTTTAAGGTTTCTGTCTAACCATTTCCTTTGGTGTCTTGGAGACATTTTACTGTGAAAAAGTGAATTATTTCCCCTCCTTATTTTCTTTACATCATTCCTCATTCTATAGAGCTCTCTTATATCCACTCATAATGGTTTGTTTTCATTTTGTAGTGGTTGTTTTATGCCTTTACTTGTCTTTGTCACCTCTCTGTTTCTTCCAGTTCTACTATATCCTTTGCAAGACAATGTGATAGTATATTCCATTCAGAATACCTAAATGAAATACAGTGATATAAATCTTATTTGGAGCCATCAATGAATATGTATAGTTAGGGTTATTTTTCCACATGTACGTTACTTTGCATTTGTAGAAATTAAATTTTCTCAACCATTTTATTACCCAGTTAGACGGTACCTCAAGGTAATTCTCTGACTCTTTGCAGTCTGTATTAGATTTGACTGCCTTGTGTAATTTTGAACACCTGTAAGTGCTGCTCCTTTTTCAGACTACAAGTGGATACTCTGAAGAACAGTGGGCACAGTGTGGCTCATGGAGACACTGTCTGCTAAACTCTCCCCACTGCAAAACTAAATTATGTGCTCCCACTACTTTTTTCCTTATCTTTTAGTCTCTCCTAAGAGAAGGAATTTTCAGCCCATGATAATGTGCTCCACCACTGCCCTGGACAGCCTGTGCCAGGGCTGTAAAATCTTTTTGTTGCAGAAATTTTTCCCAATATCCAGTCTAAACCTCTCCTGGAGGAATTTCAAAGATGTGTCAGTTTGAAGGCAATGGTTTAGTGGTGGACTTGGCAGTGCTGGGGAATGGGTGGACTCAACGACCTTAGAGGTCTTTTCCAGTCCAAATGATTCTATGATCCCATGAATCCTCCTGCCCCCAACTGAGCTTAATGAAGTTTGCCAACAGTTGCTTTTTCGTTCCATGTCCTTATTGATTATTGATATGCACTTGCTAATGCATGATATAATCCCTCTCACCCAAATGTAACTGGGTGTTGACACGACAGAAATTGGTTGCTCCAAGAAAGTTTCTGAAGTTGTGTTGGTTTTCAACTGATAAAGGTCACGGTGTATTTTGATACCTTGACATGAAATCAGATTAAGTGAAAATGACTTTCAAGCTTCAAATTGCTCAAGCCTTCCAAGCCAGAAAACACAGTTTCATACTTTGTGTAAGTAAGAAGAAGTGTTTAATATGATATTCCCTTTCTACCAGATCCGCAGGCTGCAAGCAGTTTTCTGAGAAAGCTGAAAGTGCACTGCAGGATGCACGAATTTGAGTTTGTCATGAGGAGATCCCACTGACTATCCCATTTGCAGGAGGGTCTGACAACATGATCAGCTCTACCTGGCTTTGGGCACAGACGTCCTCACCTCAGTCACAGCACAAGCTAATCCTCATAGCTGCAATCTGTACCAAGAGTCTCAGTGATGCACAAGAAGCATATTCCTAGATCCTGAATTCCTTAATACAACCACCCATTCTATTTCTTGCACTGTTTTCACATTACTGTACTTAAAAAAAAGATGCACCACATAGGGGCTGATCCCTCCTGGTTTTCATCTAGATTGATATTTTTTTCTCTTCGAAAAACCAAAAACAAACAAACAAAAACCAGAAAAACAATCTCTTATGGTAACAGTCACATGCAGTGACTGTAAGAGCAAGGAAAACAAGGCCAACATATATCCTTGGCTGTATTTTGCCCTCCCAGGAGAAGGAATGTATTAGATCTTTACCATATGATGAACTGAGAAACAGCACCATGGTGACTGAAGCTACTCCTGGTTTACACCAGGGAGGAGAGCTGACAGCTGCTCACAGAGCTGGCAAGGAGAAAAGTAAAATATAAAACTTTTGGAGCTGACAACAGCAAGACTTTGTTTCTGGTCAGCATCACCAGATAGTGACTGCTTCAGCCTGTGTTGTCCTCTTTTGAAGGAAACATCGAGAATCTGTCAGCTGCAACAAATCCCACCCTGCTAAACAGAGCAGCAGCAGATCTCCTGGTCCCTCCCTTCGGTGGTTGCTGATCCATGAGTGCTGATTTTACCCTGGGTTCATTATGCCCATATTTCTGTATCCACCAGAAGCTCCTCGTGTTTAATGTCTTCTCTAAATCTGGCTGAGCATATTTTCCTTGGTCTGTTCTGATTGCCTTTGCATAGGAGGTGCTGCAGAATTCTCTTCTCTGCCTTTATAATTTCAAGGACCAGTAAAGTGACATTTGTGCATTCTATTGTTTTGCAAGCACATATAATGTCTATAGCAGGCTTATGGCAGCAGGGACATACAACCCTACAGCTAAGCCAAAAATAGTCAGTAAATGTTAGATAAAAAATAAGCAAACTCACCAATGAAAAGTTTTTTGACTAAAATTAACAAAATTTATTGTATACAGAAGATGTTAGCTTTGGTTGAGCATATTCTGGTTTTAGATTTAACAGTTACTTGCTTTGAAATTTCTGAAAAATCATGGTTGTGAGTTTATGGAGGTATAGAGGATGGAACAGGACTTCTCAGGTTTAGGATTTAAAACTGCATTAGAACTAGTGGAGGACAAAACTGTTGTCTCCTCACCTCTTCTAGCCTCAAACCCTGGCAGGTGTTTATTTATATCCCTTTTTTGAGGCATGAGAAAATCCTGGTTGTCTCCTCTACCTGGAAAAGGATGCAGAAGTATCACCCAAAAGACAGAGGGTCGTGCAATACCCAAGATCAGAAAATTGCTGTGGATAGTTTTTATTTCAATTATATTGTAATAATTTATCTTTTATTTTTTATCAATTATAAATGAACTCATGGTGGACATTTTAAAAGTGGGCTCCAAACTACCTGTCCTTTCCTTGTTCCAGCATGATATGGAAAGGAAATTCTCTGAGCAAAAACCAAATTCTAGCATTGTGGTCTGTGGGATTTACATATTTCTTAACACCATTAAGCTTGGCTTACTGCACTGGTTTCAAATAAATTCATGGTAATGATGATGGCCTTCAAGTCTGGAATAACCCATGGAAGCAACAGAGCAATTTCTGTAGAGATATCATTAGCAGAAGTTTATCAAGAACTCATCATGTTGTGGAGGCCTGTGGTGGGAGAATTCGACCCAAAAGAGCCAAGGGAGAGGTTCCAACAGCTCTGAAGGAAGCCATCCAATGAGTGTGCTGCCAACCATTGCATAAGAGCAGGGAAAGGAATTGTAAAAAGAGCTTTGCATTTCACTGGTGACTGTCAGAATGCGAGCTGGCTGAGACAGAGGAAGAATTTACTCAATTTCATAATTTACTTGTTAATAATTCATTAGCTATGACAGTGGCAATTAAGCCCCAGACTAGCTTTTCCTGTTCTTTCATCTCTCAGCCTGCAAAGATGGACTTTGGCTAATCCATTCCTAGAGATCTTCTATCTAATTTTCATTTCTCTTTTCTCCTTTCATCTGCTGCAGCTCTATTTCTACTTCCAATTACATCCCATTCTTCACAGCTTCCTTTTCCAGCCACACACTGTTATTGCTCTTCTGTTTTCTGATGGGATTCTCCTTGCACCTTCCTGACATTATCACCCACTTTTTGTTGCAAGAAGCTTGGCCATCATGGTCTTAACTGGCTTTTGACCTTCCCATAGCACTCTGCCCTCCCTGCCTGTTTGTAAACCTGATTTCTTCCAGCTTTTACATTCTGCATTTCCTTCTCTTCAGTTGTTTTGCTTAAAATATTGCCCTCTTGGAATCCCTGCTCATCACCTTAAGCAAGGCCATTTTTTTCTGTATCCCTGTAGATGGCATCCATTCCACCTCTCCTTTTCAAAGCTAAAGGAGAGCATTGTACTGTAATGAAATGCAGTGTGTTCGCTGGGCTGCATTTTGGAGAATTTTGTGATAGTCAGTCCTAAGGTCTCAGCCTAAAACCAGTTAATTTAGCTTAATATACAGTATTCTCTCAGAAGAGGATAATGTAACTTGTTGAAAGCATCAGTAAAACAAGGGAAGCCATCAAGAGTGTAAAATATCTTTCAGAATTTTTCTGAAACTCAGAAATAATACCTGGCTATCTTGCACACCATTTGTTTTTTTCTTCTGTTTTCATTACTTACATGCAGACATGAAAGCTAATTTCTTCTCTGCTGTGCTTTTTCTGTATCTCTTTATAACCAGAAATACAAACAAGTTGTAGTTCTTCCCTTGACTGCATCACACAGAAGCATCTTGGGTGTTACACCCAGCACCAGTGACACAGAGATATATTTATTTATAAAAGAGTTCCCTCTGACAGTGGGGAAAAAATAACACTTTCTCCTACTTCAAGCAAAACTGGGCAATAACAGGTTCAGGAACTGCCTATTCTAATTTTCCAGGACAGGATCTTCCTGTCTGGGTATTTATACAGCAGCTACCACTGTGGTATCTAAACCCCCTATTGATTTATTAAAGTGCATTCATAAAGCACTCTGCATTTTTTTTTCCTTTCTCTGTTTTTTATGTGGTGTTATTGTGGGAAAGCGAGGTCAATGGAAGAATGTTTTACATTTTGTTCTGAAACTGCTGAGGTTTACAGTCACTCTGATGTGTTCCAGAAGCAACTTTCACAATGTGCATCAGTAGGGAAAGCACTTTTGTCTCCTTCTTTCCTGAGTTTCCTTCTGGATTTTTGTGAGGAGTGAAGCTTCCCTCTGCTATCTCTCTGAAAACGTGGATAAAGCAATGTGGGATTTTTGGAAAGTGGGGAGAAAATTCTTGATTTCATGTAATAAGTCATCAGGGTCAGCTCAAATACAAGTTTACTTCCAGCTGTTCTGGAGACGCCTTGCTCTGTTTTCCATCAGGGGGTGTTTTAGGTTTTGGGGTGGTTTTTTTTGTTTTGTTTTTGTTTTTGTTTTTTCTTTTTCAGTTTTTTTGACACTTTATAGACACTTGTCTACCTCAGTTTGGTGCATTCATCAGTCAGGAGGTGTGTGGCTGGGTAGGCAGCCACACTATTTCACTATGTCACTATTTGAAGATGCAGCCACACTATTTCACTATGTCACTATTTCAAGATGCAGCCAGATCTCACAAAATGAAGGGCAGCAGTAACGTGGATGGCCCTGGGACATTTTGGGTGCCCACAGTGCATGCAGGGAGCACAAGGAAGCACCTTCTCTTTAGACATGTGAATAACAGCAGTAATTTTAAATGCAATGGGAATACCACTAGAAAGAAAACGTCACACCTGCTTTTCTGAGCTCTATTAAAAAAAAAAAAATTTTTTTCTTCAATTATCGAGTTGTTCTTAAACTGTGAATCCAAGAGACTAAAAAATCTGGAGTATATTCTGGGAATGGCAATATTTGAATGAGGTGATCCAGGGCTAGCACCTGCTTGTGAATTTCTGGCATTCTTGTCCATGATATCTCAGAACCTCAATTTCACAGGGAAGTTGGACAGGATGAGGCTGAAACCAGGCCCCAGAGGAAAGTGTAGCCTCAAATGAAAGGGGCAAAGAGTAGTTACAGGAAAGTGTGAGACAAGGCCAAGTTATGGTAAGGCAGCCGAATCTCAGCTCTACTGTGCCAGGTGGGGGTGCAGACAATGGAATTGTTTTAGGTGGATGGATGGAGGGATGGAGGGATGGATGGATGGATGGATGGATGGATGGATGGATGGATGGATGGATGGATGGATGGATGGATGGATGGATGGAGGGATGCATGGATGGATGGATGGATGAATGGATGGATGGATGGATGGATGGATGGATGGATGGATGGATGGATGGATGGGTGGATGGATGGATGGATGGATGGATGGATGGATGGATGGATGGATGGATGGATGGGTGGATGTCAAGTCTGATGCTTTTCAGCACCATTGCTAATAGAAATCTCCAACCACTACAGCACCACTCCAAAGATCTGCAGTAAAATCCAGACCCTGCCTGGCTCTGAGATAAGGGATTCCTGTCCATGGTGTGCCACAGGAAGAGGAAACATTTATCAATGACACAACCATTTTCTGCAGTAATTCTATTTGTCCTCAGAACCTCCAGAGTCCTGACTGACTGGTAAACTCTCTGCCATTCTGGGAAGAATGGGAGAGGGCGGGGAATCTGTAGGGAAGGATTGTCAGTGCTGGGCAGAGCTGGTTAGTATAGCATTGCAGAAGGGTTCTGAGATATGTACGTGGACAAGATAATCCAAGGCTATTTATGCAGACAGAAGCAGCATTCAGAATATTCTAGGGCATCCAGAATACATTTACCTGAAACTTGCATAGAAAAAACCAAAGAAAACCAGTGATATTTGAAATCAATAAATATTTTTGGGGATTTAAAAAAAAAATTCAAATTAAATTGGTACCTGAAAAACCCAATATGTTGAAAATTAAAACCTCCATGAACAAAGACTATGAGACTATTCCATCCTTTTTTTTTTTTTTTTTGAATTAGTATGTATTAAGTGCAGCCAACACTTGTTCATCACTGTGCTGTGCTGATACTGGAACAGACATAAATATAATCAGATCCAGGTTTCTTTTTTTCTCTCCCCTTCATTTCCATTCTGACCAATGCATTTTAATTCAGCCCATATGAATGAAGTTCAGCCATTAATTTTATATAACCTGATCTGTGCCACAGAATAAATAATACAGTATTTGTTGCCAAATTAGAACACTGTAACTGAAATAGATATGTGTATTTAGTGAAGCCAAGCCATAATTTGCTTGAACCAATATTAGTAAGGCAGCCAACATATGGGATTTTAAACCCAAAGTACATTTGTAGATGAGCTTTTATAACGCAAATAGATATACATTTTTCCAAAGCAGTGTATATTCAATAAAACCCACCAGCTTCCTGAGTGTCAGCTGACACAGCAGTGGATAACATGCTATCTTTCCTCTTTTCAATTTCATCTTTATTGAACATTTTTCTATATTTGTTTAGCTTGATTTATTTTGTTTCTGATAGAAACACTTTCAAATGCAGAATTCTTTCCTGTGATTCCAGGCAAATTCTTGTCTGCAATTTCTCAGTAGCAGTAGTCCAATGTTATAAATTAATCTGGAAAGGAAGGCAACTTTCCAATATATACCTTTAATTATTTTGAAGTCCTCTAGGCCTTTGACATCTGTGTATTCTGAAATAGTCATGGAATGGGACCACCCGAAGGAAAAGCTTTTAGAAAGGAGGTGCTGAGACATTTCTACCTGGTTGGTCTGAATGTAGTAACTTATTCTGAGCACTGATCTGCACAATCAAAACTGTTATTATATTGGTTGAATATACTAATCCAGAAAAGTGCTTCTATCACTCACATTTTCTGCTGCTCAAAAGAGAGTTGTATTCATGCATCCCTTGCAGGTTCTGCTACTAGATGTAAAAATTTGAACTGTTTTGGTGTGGTTCACCAACACTAGGAATCTGGAGGAGGTGAGAATTAAAGTCAGGGATTATAAACTGTCTAACTGTGTGGTTGCATAGTGAAATTGCTTCCTAGCTCCAGGTGTGTTTCACTTACATGCCTGATGACAATAAATAGCCAAATCTCCTTTCATATGTATCACTGAGTCTGTAAAACCTGATCACTGTGCTTGAACAGACCATTTGAGTTTCAGGCTTCTGGAATATTAAAATATCAGATGATGGAGTAAAATATTCTGGAAGATTAAAATATCAGACTAAAATAAACACAGAGGGTTGGCCACCAAAGCCTTGGGCTGCTCGTGCTTCAGGACATTCCCCAAAAGTTCAGTGAAGGAAATGTGCAGCCTCTGATGACTCCAACCAGCCTTGGCTCTTCCCCCAGATTTTGGGGTCTGGCACGTGTCACAGCAGAGGTGGCTCATGGATAGAAGAGACCCAACCAAGCTGAGCAGCCAGAGGTGTATTAAAGCTAAACTACATTACAGTTTTACCTCACTTTTGAATGACGGGAAGATTTAATTTCATTTCTAGCATGTAAAACCTGCTGGAATCTCTCCTTAATTTTGCTGCACAGAAATGCTGAAGAGGTTATTGAACTTTAATTTTGACAAAATAAAAGTTTGTTGCGGGTGACCTTGGTGCAGTTGCAAGATTATTGCCTGACTGCAGAGTTTCTTTGGAGATTTGATGGTAAATAAATCAGTACAATTATACACACCAAAAGGTGGGGAGGGACTCCGTTGCAATAGGACAAGGGGTAATGGTTTTAACATACAGGAGATAGAGTTAGATAGATTTTTACAATGAGGGTGGTGAACTGCTGACAGAGCTTGCACAGAGAGGTAGTGGATGTCTCATCTCTGGAAGCATGGAAGGCCATTTTTGTACAGGGCTCTGAACAACCTGATCCAGTTGAAGATGTCCCTGCTCATTGCAGGGGGGATTGAACAAAATGGTCTTTAATGTCCCTTCCAATCCCACCTGTGATTCCATCATTCTGTGAAACTCCATCATTAATCTCTTCGTCCATGTTCTCAAGGGATATTTATATGCTGCTCTACCACTTGAATTTTCCCATCATAACAATTGTTTTTACCCAAAACAACAATGTACTTAGAGTACTGGGAGTTTTAATTATACCCATCCCAAGCTTAAACTGAGCACTGAACTGGAAACAGCACAGAAGATCATTCTTTTATCTTTCATCTGCCCTCCATGGAAATCAGGCCAGTTACCAAACCATACATGTTTGAGTTGATGATCCTCTGACCTACTTTCACATCTCTGCTCTGCCAATGTCTACATCTAAACTTAAATATCTTAATTCTTACTGTAATCAGTGGAGGCAGCCAATAGGGATAATATGGCTTAGAGATGCAGAATCACAGGACTTCTTTTAATGCAGGTGATCTTATCTTGCTTTATGATGAGAGGAGCCACATTTTCCTGACCATTAAGTTTCTGTCTCAGAGTGTTACTGAGAAATGAGACAAGTAAGGCAGGATAATCAGTACACTTGCTTGGAAAAGTTAGGGTGAAATCCAGACCTTCGTGGAAGGTTCAGGTGAAATTCATGCTGATTTTTGTTCCCAGACATTCCTTAGCTCTCAGTATTCATCAGCCTTCTGACTCTTCTTGCTCAACAATACTGCACTGACATTTCTGAGACTCTGCCAGTATCCTCACATCAGGGTTTGGCCCTGAACTGCCCATTTATGGCACGAGGACAAGCCGTAATAACGCAGACCCACATTAAAGAAGGACATTTGTTTCCTATGAAATCAGTTAACAGACACAAAACCCACTTGAAATTAATAGAAACTAATTGAAAGTAATGGAGAATTACCTGAAAATGTAGCTCAAGATGAAATTAATTGAAGATAATTGATAGTGACTGGAATTAATAAAAAATTGAAACAAATTGGGCTTAATTGAAATTTATTGAAAATGAATTAAACTCAATAACTCAAAACCTATTAAATTTAATAGAATTAATTCATATTAAATTTATGCAATGTTTAATAGTAACATAACATTCTTAAAAGGGATTTTTATTGGATGTTTTATTTGTATAATACTTTTCTAATATAGGAGTAAGAGTAAATTTTAATGGAAAAAAAAAAAAGATGCAGACCATAGAAACTTCAGACTCTTTTTGGAATAGTACAGGAATAGTGTGTGATACTGATAACAAAAGTTCCTGACAGGATTTAGTAGGATTAAAATTAAGTCTTATGGATTTTATCTCATGGTTGAGAGTTTTAGTAGAGTTTAATGAGAACATTCTACCCATTAAGATGTTGGCTTTGATTTGATAAATAACTTTTTGACCAGATGTGGAATCCAGCATCTGTCTTTGTGAGTGTACTGTGAGAATCCTTATTTGTTTTCTTTAGTGATGAAACATTTTAGGTCTTATGAACTTGCTTACAGGTTTCCTTCTGCTATATCACCAGTGTTTTTACCAACTGTTTCCATGTCCCTCAAAATATGTCAGCTGAAAGAACCAAACACTTTCTTACATAATGCCATTAATAGATATATCCAGCTTAGTGTTTGAATTACACTTTTTGTGGATGTGTGTTCTTGCTGTAACATTCAGGAAGCTGAAGGAAAATTAGAATTTTTTTTTTACAGAACTCGCACAGAGATCCCGTCATTGCAAGAATGTAATGAAAGACAAAGAAACCAGAAAAAATAGTAATAAAAACCCCCAAAACACAGGACATAACAACGCTGAGTATATTTCAAACTAATAAAAAATCTTAAGGTATTTCTAACGGTTGTATTTTTAATTAAGAAATATAATTGCTAATAATATATAAATGTACATGGAAGACCAATACCTCTTAGGAAACCTGGAAAAGCAGATGCTGCTTTTGATAAACAAACATATGTCCCTGTTATAGTAAAAAAAAAAAAAAAAAACAAACCAAAAAACCAAAAAACCAACAAAAATACTGATGGGTATTTTATAAATATTTATAAATCCTTAACAGAGGCCTGGAATATTGGTGGTGGGAAACAAATCCAGATTTCCTATTTTCTCCTGTGCAAATCTCTACTGTTTGTACATATCTGCCAATTTGCTGGAAAAGTTAGGCAAATGTAGCAGCAGTCCTTGACTTCATCTTTCTTTGCAGCATGTACAGAACTCACGGTGTTTAATCCTAGTTTTAGGAGCCAAACAAGTTGGGATTCAAATGACAGACTAGGATACACAAAGGCTGAATAGAGATTTTCACAAACATTATTCTGGCATCACTTCCACTGCAGCCATTGGAGATCTAGCCAGACATTCAGCTGACCCAATGAAGATGATTGCCTTTTCATCAGGACCTACAGGGTACTTTTGGTCAGCTGGAGGTCATTCAGGATGTTTTAGGATTCTCAGAGAATATTCAGTTTTTGTGCCAAAGCAGCTGACTCATGTCCCTGTCTGCAATGACAATGCACACACTGAGGTCACATTTAGCTATCTACATGCCAATCTCTAAAATAATGTACTTAAACCAACAGGTTGAATCATACCACTAGCTGAACATGGTCATTAAAATCAGATTAGAGAGTACTCTGTGCACTCCAGAAAGAATTTTGTTTGGGGAAATATGTTTGTTTATACTAAAGTATAGGGATGCTTTCTGACAAGAAGGACAAATGAAAAAAAAAAAAGAAAGGAAGAACTTGTGAGAACTGAGGAAGAGTAGAAGAGACATAAAAAAGGAGCAAAGAAAAATTGGAGACAGAAGGAGGATAAACAAAAGAAGACAGAGGGAACGAGAGCTGGACGAACAGACACACTACAATTGCCACCCTGTCTGTACAAAACAGGTTTCATGTGCTCCCAGAAAAATTCCCAAGAATTTGCTGTGACATCTCTAACTGGTTGTGCATTGTGCTAGAGGTCTTATGCTAGCAGGAACCAGACAAAACTGCCTCCACAATGAAGCTCCCAAAGCATAAATAGCGTTGGTAGCAGTTGTCAGGGAAGTTCTGATGGGAAACAAAGCACATTGTGAAGCTCTGGAGAGTACCGTGAAATGCACCTCAGGAATGAAACCTGAAACTAAAATCCATCCATCCCCATTTGTCACTGTGAGTAAGTTAATGGCCTGCTCTGCCCTATGCAGTATGGGAGACAAAGCTTCTTTGATTTACTGATTATTTGAGTAATGTTTGAGCCACATGCACTGCTAGGTAACACTGTGTATTCTCCCTGCCCCCTACAGCCTGCTTACCCACTTCTGGCTTCCTGCTGAGACATGATTTTCTTTGATTAAGCACTTCAGTTTAATTGTAAAATGGAAACATCAACATAAGACATGTAATCCTTTTGAGCTGAGAAAAAAAGCACCAAGTAACTTTTGGTGGGAAAGGGTACATGAATTTATTTCCATGTCCTGTGTTCAACTAGAAGCATGTGGTATGGTAGAGGATACGAAAATAAACCGAATCCTTTTAGTATTTAAATTGGTCTGTGTAACCTCTTGCAGTGCTTCACTGCCTTCCCACACCACAGTCTGTGTTTATCTTCTGATCAGTTCCTCCTGGAAAGAATTTGGGAACATCATCTTGTTAATTCCCATCAACAGATGTTGGATCCTCTCTCAACACATGCAAAGGTTGCCTATCTTGTTGGCCATCAGGTTAGTCGCTGACTTAAACATTTTTAGGCCTTCCATGAAATAAAAAAATTCTTAAAAGCAGTGAATGGAGGATAATGAAATGGACCTCTGAATAGGACCTCTGAATATAGCACACACCAGAGATCTGGCTAATTAGAATTTGCACAAAAATAAGCCAAATAGCTTGGAAAAAAATAATAAACAAGATTCTGCTGTTAGAAAGGTTTTGTTTCCCGTCTTGCATTCTGTGAAGAGAAAGAAACTAAAATTTATGGCAGGTTTTTCAGATCCCAGAATCACATGTTTGGGTTGGAAGGGACCTTGAAATTCATCTCATTCCAACACCTTGCCATGGGCAGGGACACCTTCCACGAGACCAGGTCACTCCAGACCCCATCCAGTCTGGCCAACCTGCCCCCAGGGATGGGGCAGCCACAGCTTCTCTGGGCAACCTGTTCCAGGGCCTCACCCCCCTCACAGCCTAAAATTTCCTCCAAATACCTCGTGCAAACCAGCCCTCCCTTGGGTTAAGACCATTCCCCCTTGCCTGTCCCTCCCCAGCTCTCCTGGAGCCCCTGGAAAGGGCTCCAAGCTCTCCCTGGAGCCTTCTCTTGTGCAGGTGAGCACCCCCAGCTCTGCCAGGCTGGCTCCAGAGCACAGGGGCTCCAGTCCTGGAGCATCTTCTGGATTTCCTCTGGACTTGCTCCAGCAGCTCCACCTCCTTCTGTTTTGGGGGTCCCCAGAACTGTAGGCAGCTCTGGAGATGGGATTCTCATGGAGTGGAGCAGAGGAGCAGACTCCTCTCCCTCTAACTGCTTCTCACACTCCCTTGGGTGCAGCTCAGGACGAGGTTGGTTGGTAGGATTCCATTAGCAGACCAATAAGAACATTCAGGAGGAGGGAGAAACCTTGATGTAAGAATAATAAATGTGCTAAATCACCTAGAAACATAAACTGCAGAAGTTTTGTGAGCCGCAAAAGCATGGTGCATATTAATTGTATTTCTCAGTCCAGTCTGACTTTTTACCAAATGGCTTTGATTGGCCAAGGAGATTTCTGAAGAGACTGGTCAACTTCTGTGATTAGCTCTGCTCATTCAAAGTTGCTGTTTAGATATTCTGGACTGTCACATTGCATCCTAGCATGAAAATACACTTTTTCCCTTTCCCATAAATCTTGAATTACATGATACGACAGCTCAACATTATTCAGTATCAGCTTCTTCCTCTGTGTTCTTTTTTTCCTTGTATTTATTTATTTATATCCTGATAATAACTTCCTTGGGGGCATTGTATAGGCAAGGCATGTATTTTGACCTCCTCTTCTCCCCAGGAGTGCAATTGCCTTGTGGTAATTATAAGATGTCGTCTGTTATTATGAAGGTGTCTTATTGCTCAAACACATCAGGGATATCTGATAATGTAATTACTTCACCTTATAAAGCTGTTATAAATCATGCATGGGGAACACTTTTTTCATATTAAAGCTGTCTGAAGAATTATCACATTGCATGGAATGGGGACATCATGCTATGGCTAGCACTGTGTTTTGTAGGCTCATGTTAGGCAATGGCAGTATTAAAATATTTAACAAGAAAAATTACAGAAAGCACATTCAGAAACAATGGCTTCTTTATAAAGGTTTAGGAAAACAGATTAACATCTAAGTGGGCATATTCCAGGTTGGGCATGGAGGCATGAATAACTTCTGTGGATTTGTGTTTTTCTTTTTTTTTTTTTTCCCTTGACTTCTCCTTCCTCCTCTAACTTCCCAGCTTCCCTGAGTGCAGTATAATTGTTATAAAAGCAAATCAATAAGCACTTGAAACATTGGCCATCATACAAAGAATTGTGCTTCTATTGGTCATCACTTTAATAACATCTAATGATTATTTCTCCCTCTTTCAGCTTCTGAGGTTTCCCAGCACTTTATTGATTAGAGCCCATGACAGAGTTCAGATTATAATTAAAAATCATCAATGAGAAAACAGAATGCAGTTCTACTTAGCAATCAACTGAACAGATAATCACTAGGTTAGGTGATGTGACCACAAAATATTTCCAATAGATCCAGGTAGAGAATAATTGAAAATCACTTGATGGGTCACAATTCAGAAGGGTTTCACGGAATCTCAGATAAAGGCTTTTGTATCCTAAGTAAATATAAAGTGTTAAATAGGTAAGTATCCTAAGTAAATAGGTAGCTCTAAATCAAACCCTCTCACAGCCAATGTTGAGTCTAAAATGATGGAATGGTTTGGTTTGGAAGGTACCTTAAAGCTCATCCCATTCCACCCTCTGCCATGGGCAGGGTCACTTTCCACTAACCCAGGTTGCTCCAAACCCTGTCCAGCCTCACCTTAGATAATTTCAGGTATGGACCAGTCACAGCTTCTCTGGGGAACCTCTGCCAGATTTTTCCTAATATTTAAGCTATATTTCTCCTCTTTCAGTTTAACCCCTTTAGTCCTTGTGCTGTCACTACAGTTCCTGATGAAGAATCCCTGTACAGCTTCCCTGCAGATACTGGAAGGTGCTGTGAGTTCTTCACTTTCCTTCTTTCCTCTAGACTGAACAGCCTCAGCTTTCTCATCCTGTCTTCATAGAGGAGGTGCTCCCATCCTCTTATCAAATTCATGACCTCCTCAGCGAGGCTTGCTCCAACAATTCCATGTCCTTCTTCCATTGGGGTACCTGAACAGTACTCCAGATGGTGTTTCACAGGAGCAAAGTGGGAAAATCATCTCCTCATACCAGCTGTCCACACTCCTCTGGATGCAGCCCAGGATACATTTGGCTTTCTGGGCTCTGAGTGCACGCAGCTGGCTCATGAGTTTTTCATCAACCATTATCCACAAGTTTTCCTCTGAAGGGCTGTGCTCAATTAACTGCTACTCTGGTGGACTAAGTTTTGAGATTTTTGGCTTGTGGGTGACATTACCCTCTTCCAGGATTTGGTCAAAAAATGCAAGATTAGACCTATTAATGTAAGAGGAAAGGACATAAAGCACTAAAACCAGGGAGAGAATCTCTGGATGCTCCTGGCACTGTGGGTATGCTTCTGGAATACTGACCTTGAGGGCAGCTCAGAATTCACTTATTATCTGCACCCATGTTACAGAAGCAGGAGCTGTTTTCAGGAAGGGTCAAAGTGAAATGTCTCCTATGAAATCTTCCTGTGGAGCTAGGATTGAGTTAGGGGAGACCAGGAAGAAAACTTGCAAGCCTGTGGTTGGAGAAGGAGGACAAGAATAAGGATCAGTTCAAGTACTTGGATTTGAAACATAAACACCTCAGAAAGGTTCTGACCGAATTCAGCTACAAATTTAGTTGGTAAACTCATATTTACACTACTAAGCATATGGAAGCAATCTAATTTAATGAGAAGGAGTAGATAAAGAGTCTAGAGACTTGAACTCTTTCACACCTGCTGCTTTATGATCTTTTTTCTCTACCCATTACCTTTTTCCATAATAAGTACCCACATCTGAAAGTTAAATCCTGGGTACCACAATGTGTACTAGATCTTTCATACCAAAAAGTTATTTTTCTTAACAGCATTTCAAAGGCTGCATTTTAAGAGCTGAAAGCCCTAAGTATTGTCCACCCTTTTATCCAGCCTTCCACACAAACTGATTCATAGGGTGCACTGGGAATTGCTGAATGGCTTCAGCTTTGTCATAATATGCCAAAAATCTCATCTATAATTCCTTCCGGTTGTTAAACTTGCATCAGGCTAAATCGTTAAACAAATATGAGGGAAGATGGTGCTTTTAATTTTATGGCCTGCCTGTAGCACTCTATGTCCTCTCCAGCTCAGAGGATGCTCTAGGTAAATCTGTGGAATGGGACTGAGGGAATCCCATCTTTCTCACAGTATGTCCAACCCCTCTGGGAAATCATGTTGGGCGCCTTTATGTGAATCACTCTTCAAACCAGTCAGTTTGCTGTGGGTCTACTTTGTGCTTCATCTAAAAAACCAAACAAGGTGTTTTCATAAAAGGCAGGACAGTTATCTTTTATTGTGAGGAAATTTAATATATGTGACCCACTGTCAGTCTTCATATACTCTTTTTTGAGCTTGCATTAATTTACACACTCATTTTCAGGCACATTAAAGGAAGTCAGTAGCCCACTTAATTTTAACCTACTTTTTCCCTGCTGTTTATTATGCATTTTCTGGAATCTGACTTGATAACATTTTCCACATCCTTTTTTATTTCTACCTTTGTGGGAAGTGCCACAGCCAGGAGCCATCCTGTGCCATCATCCCAGCAGCAGAGCCTCCCTGACCTTCTAGGAGCCTCTGTGTGTTCAGACTGTGAAAGTTTACTCTCCATCATCATCCTGTTCATCAATAAATGGATGAAAAATGTCCATGTAATGGACATCCTCACAGGAGGATACTTAGACCTTTAAATTGCTATTTGCATATAAAAAGAGGTGCATTTAGTGTCTCTCTTCTCATTCTCAGTTTCTGCATCTTCTGCATCTTCTCCCTTTTTTTTTTTTTTTCTGATTAACACAGAATTAGGTAAGAAGAAAATTTTTTTCTTTTCTACAACAGCTTTCTCAGTGAAGTGCTTCACTGAGAAATTTCTAGTCCTGGTAACTGGCATGTGTGCACATCTGGGCTTGAAATCTGTCTTAAGGGGCCTTCTCTTTGTCCAGGCACATGCTAAAAAGAGTAACATGAGAGACCTTCTTCTTAAATGGTTGCTGATGGTTGTCCTTGATGTGCCACAGAAAGCTTGTGTTCATTTGGAAAGTAAGACAGTAAAGGTATGTGTGCAAATGCAAATATAGGACTAAACATCACCGGTTCTTTCCCAAGTAAATTATCATGAACCCTTCAGTATCAAGTGAAAATTTGCTGTGAGGGTGTGGGGCTGAATCTGTGAGTCCATCTGATAATGTTATACTCCCTGTCCCATGGGGATAAAGGGGTGGCAGTAAGCAATGCTTCAGACAGCCCAGCACACTTGTGTGGCGGTGTTTGCAGGGGTCCCAGGATGAGGGAAGAGACAAGAATGTTGACTCCATGTTTCAGAAGGGCTGACTTATTATTTTCTGATATATATATTATATTAAAACTATACTAAAAGAATAGAAGAAAGGATTTCATCAGAAGGCTGGCTAAGAATAGAAAAAGAATGAATAACAAAGGCTTGTGACTAAGCGAGACAGTCTGAGACAGTTGGACTGGGATTGACCATTAATTAGAAACAACCACATGAGACCAATCCCAGATCCACCTGTTGCATTCCACAGCAGCAGATAATCATTGCTCACATTTTGTTCCTGAGGCCTCTCAGCTTCTCAGGAGAAAAAATCCTAAGGAAAGGATTTTTCAGAAAATACCATGCCTACACACTTGCACCTATTTCAGGTGAAATGACAAGCAGTGTCAGGAGAGGAGCACTCAGTGCGTGACCATTTGGGGAGCTGATCACAGAATCACAGGATCAGCAAGGCTGGAAGGGACCCCAGTGGATTCATCTGAACTCACCTCCCTGCTCCAGCAGGGCCATCCCAGAGCACAGGGCACAGGGTTGTGTCCAGAGGGGTCTGGAATATCTCCAGTGACATACTCCACAGCCTCTCTGCACAATATGTCCCAGGGCTGGGTCACTGCCCAGGACAGAAGCTCAGCCTCATGTTCAGGTGGAATTTCCTGGACATAATTTTTCACCATTGCCTCCTCTCCTCTTGCTGGCCACCATGGAGAAGAAGAGTCACCAGAGTGGTCTCATAGGAGAAACTACCCCCTGGTTTATATATCAGAAAAGAGGGAAACCCTGCAAGAGGAGAAAACATGAAACAAAACCCAATATCCAGTCTTTCTTTTATTTTACCAGAACAAATTCTAGCTTAATATCTCCCACATTTGACACCTCCACATCTCTTCAGGTAATATTTGGGTGTTTGGAAAATTCTCCTCTTAGCTGAATCCATGTCCTCTCACGTTACAGCTCAAGCTGGGAAATACTAGTTTCACACACCTCATTGTATTTTTATTTTTTGTGGCAAAACTATACTTGACTGAAGCAGAATTTTAGCAATAGCTGACACAGTGCTATCAATTAACATTTACTGTGCCTATAGGCTCCTGCTGAGTTTAATATGTTGGCTGCTATGTTTGCTATGGAGCCACTTGTCTCCAATTTGAATGCATGTTGAGAGGAAAAAGTTAGAGCATAATGGGTCAGCAGTTGGTATTCCTCAGGAATCTTCAAAATGCTGAGCAGATTTAAGGCTGAACTATCCCTCACCAATATTGTGTAGCCTTACACAGTGATTTTAAACAACTGTGATCCACTGTCTAAACTGCTGGCTTCTCTGAATGGGGCATTTTCCTTCTATCTGGTCTCCCTGTGCTCTGAGAAGGTCAGGTGTGATCCTGGTCCAGTCCAAAATGAACGAAGATGCACTATTCCTGCAGTAAAATTAAGTGATGAGAAAAGCTAGAGAGACACCAAGGAGGAAAGCTGATTTCTGGCACGTGTGCAGCACAATTTTGGGAGTGGAAATATGAACACAAAGCTAGTCATGTCAGAATCATGCTTTGTCTTTTTTTATCTAGAAATGGTGTTTTTCACATTCCAGGTCAGACCACGTGATGTTATCCATGTTGGTTTTACTAGCACTGAGTGGTCTTTATGAGACAGCACGAAGCTGCAATTGTAAAGTCATGGGAGACATACAAAATATTGCTGTATGCAAGTGCCATGTGTAATCCTTAGGGCTGCCAGACACCTCAAGAGATGCTTGCAGCACATACTCCTGTGCTTGCAGAGTTTTCACTTAAGAGGGCAAATCAATGGGATTCTTATTTGTGGCCTTTGGTGCAAAGCAGTTTTATTTACTGCTTTATCAACACAACACACTTCCTTTGCATGTGTGTTCTCACTGGTGATTCCAGGATGCCTCTGAGGTGTGGCCCTTGATGATACATTCATAAAATTACAGAATCCTAGGAAGGTTTGGGTTGGAAGGCTCTAAAGGTTATCTACTCCATGCTCCATTGAGGAGGGACATCTTCACATTGGTCCTTGTGCGTCGTGGCCGGGCTCTGATCAGTCTGTTCCCTCTTGGGTTGCTCTAGTCCAGAGCATGATCCTTCCCAGATGAGTTTTATCCCTCTGAAGGAGTGAGGATTTTCACTGCTTCCTGCACTGTTGTCTAAACATCCATAAGAGTGCCAATATTCTCTGTTAAAAACTCAGCCAATAGCTGCAAGCCAAGGACAAAGAGAGTACACAGAGACAGGAGTCAGGACAGAGCCTACAAGCTTCATCCTGAAAATGTGCCCAGCCTGGAGTCCATGGGACTTGACATGAAATTGCTCACACAAATTTCTGTGTGTCAAGAAACAAGAGTGACAAGAACATCCTGACCACACAGCTTAGTTAGAAAATCTGCAGTGTCCCTTCTTTAGAGTCTTTTTCTGTTCTTATTTTCTGGATGGTGGAAAGGATTGAAGATCCACAAGGCAAGTGCATTGTCACTACAAATACCAAGTGTTATTAGCAATGAGTCTAGCTCTGAATTCCCATGTTTGAAAGCCTGAGATTTTTTTTTCTTTTTTTGCTCACTATCCTTGACATATGTAAGTCTTTGTGCAAATTTGGTGAAGAATATAAAATACATTGGAAACCCAGGATTCATTCAGCTGGAAACTAGCAGAACTGCAACTGATGTGAGATTTGGGAGACCCTATTTTCCAGAAATCAGACAAATATTCAGCAGAACAAAGCACATTTTTGCTATCAAAGCAAGGTAGTTTAATCTATATGCCCGTGTGTGTATGTCACTTGAAATTATAGGTGAGCCAAATTATCCATAAATAATCTGGCTGGTCAGTGAACCACAGGGGCTGGCATTTCCCAGATGCCATGAACATTTTCCCATTCACTTCACTTTCATTTTATTTAGAATAAACTACTTGACATCTAAAATGACTGAGGTTATTGCAGATGAAAAAAAAAATATACACTTTGAGTGTAAAGTCTTGTGCCTATTCTTGCTATTCGTATCAGCCTGTAAAAGGACGTGCTCTGATTGATATAAACTATTATGACACACAGGGAAAAAAAGTTATTAGGAATTGAGCAAGGTGCATTGCTGCTGATTGTTCACCCATTACTCTAATATATCGAGAAAGCACGTCGTCTTGATATATTACTTTTAAGCCTGATATAATTCTACTGATATGGGTGTGAAATTTTTTATTTCCATGGTTGTTGGATCAGACCTTAATGAAATTGTGAAAGCTCCCCATTTGTTTAAGATATGCTCAGAAGCAAATCAAAGCAAGAGGCTTCCCTAAACCCTTTACAAAAGGCCTTATAAGCAGCACAGATGAAGTCAAAACTCTGCCACTTCCCTTTGTGGTCTCTAATAATAATATATTTGTGAATAATCCGTAATTAAATGAGAAGAGCATAACATTAATTATTTCACTAGATTGTTAATCAGCAGGGTATTCTATGCCCCCCTCTTCCTAGTAGCTAACCTGTCAGGGTCTAATAATTGTTGCCATGAACGGGGTTGGGTTGAGGTCCCCGAGGAATGCCAATTCTCTTGTTCCATTAGTGAGAGCACATATAGATCATTTTCTGTACTAATCTAGGGCTAAAATCAATTATGTCTCTTGTATTTAAAAATTAAATTGACTCACCATGGGAGTAGGATAAAGGGAAAAAATACATTCCTCCTATTATGTGTAATTACAATTGTAAAACATTTTCCTTCAAAATGTAATTGCTGCCTATAGAGACTAAAGCTGGAGAGCTTAAACTGTTTAGCTGACACATTCAGTTGTCTTTCAGGTTTTTCCTTTGGATTATTTAACGTGCTGAAACAGTCTTATAGACTTCTTGACTTTTAAAGGCTCTCAGAAAGAGCTCAGGGTTTAAGAAAAACAAAAAGAAGACTGTACAATGATTTAATTCTATCGTCTTATTACAAATGCGATGAGAGCAATTTATTCTTATATATATTCTTACTCTTTCAGGAAGAAAAATTATCAACTGCCTGTAACTAAGAGTTTCCATTTCCCCAAATACTGCATAGCTTGCTGCCTATGTCTGGCTTTTCATTATTGAGTTCTTATGAGGCCTTCCAGAGTAGTTAATCAAATCTATGCAATATGTATGACCTGCCACTCAGGGACAAGGCTTTGAAGGTCACCAGAGAATGTAACATTTGTCCTTTCCTGTGCTGGGCAGGAACACAGCAAAGATCATATAATTCCATAGGATGGCCATGTGAGATATTGCTCAGATACTCCAGTCTGGGATCACGATGCAATCTTACAACACTATCACCAATTTTAGATTTTCTGCAGTCTGTCTTGTTGGCCATTAGTAGCAGATCTGCACATCCACCAGCTATATATGCTACAGAATAAGTTCTTTATAGCATAAGGAACTGCTGATGAGGAAACTCATCTTCCTGTTGACAAATATATATAGATCTCTGAAAGAGTCTTGAGTAGCAACAGTACAGAAATAATCTGCATCACTCACCATGCTAACCACATCCTGATCTTATAAAAGTTTTGCACAATATCTGCACCTTTCCTAAACAAGCTGAAAACCAGGAATATGGTTTTGAGGAGGACAGCACCTCTATCTTCATGGGAGATTTTCAAGCTCCCATTGTTTTTTTTTTGCCAGCTTTAGAACCCCTAGACCAGTGAGATGAATGGCTTGCAGGAGTATATTCAACAAATGTGTGTGTTTTACATTTTTGTTTCTTAATGTATAATTCATCAAGCCTAGTTATGTGCATATTATGGATATGAATGGCTTTCTATACAGTTGCAAGGATGATGCTTTCTGGACAGCTTATTATTCATGTAGTTTATCTGCCATGTTTAAAAGTACCCTATGACCTGTGGATTCTATAACGATTGATTAGTCATTTATTAAGACATCTAACAATCCATTATTCATTTTCCATAAATTATTTATAAATGTGCTTCTTATTTGATGCATGACTGCTATATTTAGAGTACATAAATAAGTCAGGAAAAGCTAACTCCTGCAGAGTCCTAACATTGATAAAGATTGTATCAATAACCAAGTATCAATCCAATGGTAATTTTAGTTCAAATTAATATCTAGCATTAAAACAACAAAAAATTCCACCTCTGTCATTGCAAGTCAACCAGACAACTTATTTTGGTTTTTTTTTTAAATATAGAAGTCCACCCAGAGTAGAAAGAAACAGTAACCTTTGATTTGTGTGAAATTAATTCTCTGTTTTCCAGACACTGACAAATTCTATTTCTCCACAAATTTTCTACACAGACACAGCAAGATATTTACATTTTTTGTAGCTGTGTGAAAAGGGGGAACTGAATCACAAGCATGTTGAAAATCCATGGGTGGTTAGATTTCAGCCTGGTTTAATAAACTCAATTTTTTGAGGCTCATGAAGGATTAATGAATGTGAGATGGAAATGGTTGTGCCTGTGGGAAGCCAACAAACTTCTAGCATTCATCTAATTTCTGTTCTGTCTTGTCATATCTTATCTTACCTTATTTTGTGTCATCACGTAGTGCCTGCATCAGAAAACCAACCTTATGTATTTTTCTGAGTTTTAGTCACACCATGTCAGGTAAAATTTAAAAAAAAAAAAAATCAAAACATTCCAGGTGTTTTTCATTAATTTCTGTTTGATAAAAATGTACTCATTCCCATGTCCTTTTTCAGAGTAGAGTAAATCTAAGATACAAGAAGTAGTCTCTCTCTTGAAGAAAAAGGGCAGTCAGTACAGTTTTTTCTGAGGTCATTTTTTTTATTTTAACTATTTCTTAAACTATTTCATTAAAGAAAGAGGTTGGGAAGTACTGGCCACCACTCTTAGATAACATGGGACAGACTTTGAGAGATGCCAAAAGTAAAGATCAGAGTACTGAACTACATGGTATATTGTGTGACAAGCCCACACAGAGCGTGGTGGACTCACAGTTCTGGTCTAACTGGGATCACTTTACAAACATCAGACAGCTGGACGTAGTGCAATCATTTATTTCAGCTCAGAATTAATCTACAAGAGTGTGAAGTGATCAGACAAGGGGAAACAGCTTCAAACTGACAGAGAATAGGTTTAGATCGGATATCAGGAAGAAATCCTTCCCTGTGAGGGTGGTGAGGCCCTGGTACAGGTTTCCTACAGAAGCTGTGGCTGCCCCATCCCTGGAAGTGTCCCAGGACAGGTTGGATGGGGCTTGGAGCAGCCTGGGACAGTGGGAGGTGTCCCTGCCCACGGCAGGGGGGTGGAATTGCTTGGCTTCAAGGGTTGCTTCCAACCTGAGCCTTTCTATGATTTTATGAAGTATTATTCATAATTTTCACAACTGAAAAGTGTCAGAGGTGTTTCAAAGCTCAGGAGAAATTAGAGAGCCCCGTTGCTTGAAAAATCTACATTTTATGCCAGGTAGACACTATAAGGCACAAAAGAGCTGCATTTTGTGCTACATTCTTTTGCTGACTGTGCCCATTAATGAGATACAATTTCTTAAAAATCAGGATGAACAGAGAAGAGCCCAAATATAAAAAGGGCCATGAGAAGAGAGATATCCTCTCTTCCTTCACCCAGAGGTGGCCAGTCTGTTTGAAGCCTGACCCAGCTGGGCTTGAGAGACAATGGGGAGCATTGCACTGCCTCTGCATCCTCTGCAGATAATCATCACTCTCCATTAATGTCAATGTGCAGGTGCCAAAATAGATTTTAGGCAAATATAAGCTTTAGAAATGCAGGCAGGCAGACAGCAAGAGCGAGACACTCTCTGTCGGCAGGAAGCCATTTTAGAACTCGCACAGTTTAAACAATTATTTTAAATCTCTCCTCGCTGTAACTGGTGTATAGAACAACGAAAGTGAAAGAATGGGTGTACCTGGGCATCTTTCATGGATTATTTGCTTTTGCTCACCCTCACCACAGAAATAAGAAGCAACATGTTCCAGTGACATCTGACTCCTTCGCTACCTGCAAACGCTTCCTCAGACAATGCCTTATTGTGTTTGCAACATCTTCCCTGTGGTTCCCACAGCAGCTTCAAAAACACTGCAGTTTGTTGGCAAAACAAATGAGCCTGAGACATTGTGATGAAGGACACCCTTTCCCAGAGTTTTCATCCAGACAGGATCACTGCAGTAGCAGTAGATGAGCTTTTTAAAGCAGAAGCAGAGGAAAAATAAGTAAGATGGGCAATTTGATCAGCTATACTCAGGGACTCAAAATCTTATTTGACTGCAAAATATCTAATTGACCTTGAAGCTGAAACAACTTGTCAGGGGATCTGTTGCTTCAATTGCTCCCTGTCAGCTCCTCAGCTAGCTGTTTCTTCCTTTCAGATTTCATCTAAAAAAACCCCAGGCTGGTGGAAGTGTGATAGCACCGGGCCAGGGTGAGAAGGACTGCATATTCAGACAGGAGAAAAGTGTATTCACAGTATTTGCTTTAATTTTTGCATTGCCTTTTATGCAAAACCTAGTGACAGCTACTGAATCTAAAGATATGCAAAAAAAACTGAAAAAGAGGTTAAAAAAAAAATTCTCAGAAGAAATGCCGTGGCAAAAGGTGGTCAGGCCTGTCATGCATGGATTTAAATGAATAAGCAATTAATACATTTATGATTATTTAACAATGCACAAAGCTAGAGGTAATTTCAGAACAGAATCTGAGGCACTATTAACAATATACAATATACTACTGTGTGGATTTTCTTGATGTCAGGAGATTTTTGTGTGTATGTGG
The DNA here is from genome assembly GCF_963513975.1 of Fringilla coelebs. NCBI lineage: Eukaryota > Metazoa > Chordata > Aves > Passeriformes > Fringillidae > Fringilla > Fringilla coelebs. The sequence continues at coordinate 3,798,929 of NC_140031.1, forward strand.
CTGTAGGGTCCTTCAGGTGTCTCCTTTCTTCCTTACAAAGAGTAGGAAAATTCATATATCACTTTTGTGGTCAGAGGAGACCTCTGGTTTTAGCAATCTGGAACCCTCTTTACCCTGGCCCAAGATTTTAGCAGAGGAAACATAAAAATTTCCAAGATGTTCTCTTCCATGGCATTTTTATCTTCACTGATGCAAGTTTCCACCACTTTCATTTTAACAGTTTTGCTGAAATTATGTGTTGGCCTCCCTGTCAGAGATGTCAAATACACATCATTTCTTCTTCCTCAGCAGGGCTCTCAGGAAGGCTGAGGAAGAATATGTGACCACTATCAGGAGCACCTGCAGGATATCTTCTCTAGACTAAACAACCTGAATCCCTTCAATCCTCTGCTTTGGTCATTTTTCCAGACCCACTCTGATCTCCCTTCCTAGCTATGTTTTCTGAGTACCCAGACCATGCCTTTTTTGAAGTGGTATGTTCAAAATCCCTCAAGAGCCTGCAGATACTAGAAGACATCCTATCAATATTAATATAGTTTAATTTTGATCATTACAAAGTACCCTTATGACATAAAGAATTGATTAATGTACTGCAGAGGAGTTTCTTGTTCCTGCCCCAAAACCAAGGAAACTGCACAATGTCAAGCATTTCTTTCAGCAGCAGAAATTAGTTTAATTTGAAATAAAAGATCAAGTCCATCCATTAAGGTATTCCTTCAAATCTACTTAAAGTTTTTAAATGGTGTAATCTCACAGTAAATTGTCAAATTGCCTCTAGGGAGAGTATGAAGAATGTAGTGGACTTAGCTGACTTTCAAATGTTTGAACAGAAGTAAGGTGAGATTTACCTTTAGCTACCACTTTTTGTGGGTTTTTTCAGTGGTTTTGCAGACCACAGTAAATATCTGGACACTTCCACCTACCAAAACAAATTTTCTTCCCTAATTCCCATTATTTGGTTTTCTCTAATATTTTCACAAGAGACTCCAAGAGATGAAACTCATGTTTTAAGTTACTATATCTTAATTATTGCCACACATCCTTTGAGCCACAATCCAGTGTCTGAGCAACTTGGTCTAGTGGAAGGTGTCCCTGATGATGGCAGGGGGGTTGGAATGAGGTGATCTTTAATGTCCTTTGTAACCCAAGCCATTCCATGATTCTGTGATCATATGGTGGTACTCTTAACTGCAGTACACTTAACTGCAGTACACAAGAGGTAATTTGATTTACCACATATGGGAAGGTGTTGATCCCAGCTGAAGAACTTTAAATTTACTGATGTTAAATCCTGCATATAAGATGTAGGAAAATCCAGTTTAAGGGATCCGTATTCTGCAATTTAGACTTTAAATTGCAGAATAAGGATCCCTTAAACTGGAGAGATTTTTTCAAGAGCCTGACATGAAAGAAAATTCTATATCCTGAAGTAATTCTTCCCCTGTGCTTTTGATTGCACCAAGGAAACAGATAAAAGATAACAGTCGACCAATTAGCAAATTAATTTTGGTAATAAAAGTGGTTTGGTATTAGTGGTTAGTCACAATAACTCCCACTTAATGACATCACTGCAGTGACATGTCTTTGTATTAAATTCAGATACCATCAAAGGGAACATGGTCACCTACTTCTTTCTCATTAGGATAAATTGTGGAGGCAATCAGGGCACTATAATCTCTGAGAGCCAGTACAGTTTTCTAGACTAAACAGGGTGTCTGCCACCTAATCCTTACATGATCGCTTTTCAAACAGATATGAGGAAGAGACTGCACCTTATATAATCATAAGAAAATTACTTTTAATGAGAGATAGTGTTTGTAGTGAAAGAATAAGAAAGCTTCTTTCTCCACCTGAAAGTAGTTAAAGAGATTTCCTTTGGGATATCTAACTACCTATCTTCAGATATGATGGTTCAGGTTTCCCTCTCGAAAATTTGATTGGTAAGAGATGTCCAACAACATATGATTGATGACCTACAATTTTAAAGTTTTCTGATGGTTTTTCAACCTTTAGAAATGCATAGAAATAAGAGGAAACAGCCACCATTTTTACCATGCTCTGCTCTAGTCTGGCAGTCAATGTCAGACCAGAAGGCAATTGCATTTGAGGAATACCCTTTCTTTTAAGGAGCTGTTAGGGGGAAATTTTAACAGAATATTAAATTCTTCATGGAATAGCATGACCACTATTTAAGCACTGTCTGTGTTTTATAAGAAATAAGAAACAGGAGCATTACATTTCAGAAAAATCCCATTCTGGAGCAGAGTTTTGCTGTTCCAGTAGTGGAATAAAAACCAGTGCTGGCCATGGAGCATCACAGTTGCAGTTATGGGAGTCAGAGCTTCTGCTTCAAGCCCGTGGGATTTTAAAGGTGTGCCTGCATTGCAGTGGGGACACTTTGCCTCTGGAAGCCACAGAGACCCTCCCCTAGGACATGTCTGCTGAGATTTCTGTGTGTGAGTTAGTGCACAAGTGTTAGACAAAGGGACCAAGAGACTTTAGAAATACAAGCAGGAAACAATGAGAAGGGATTCAGCCTGGAAGAGTGGAAAAATCCTATCATGTAATGCCTCTGGAGAGAGGTATGTAAAGACATAGTCTGAAGCAGACATTTGGCAAAAGGAAGATGTGATATTTAGGTTGCAGCAGTGAAGGAAACCTGTGGGGTGAAAGCAAGCCATTTCTCTGGTAGTAAAACACAGGCAAAGGGAATAGCAGAGTGTGAATGTGCTTTTGGGGAGTCCTTCAAGGGAACATGACATCATGGCTCAGGGAGGAGGCACAAGTAGCATCACTTAGCCACGCAGAATTATAATGATCCAAAAAAAAAGTTACAATAAAAAGAAGGAGGACAAATAGTTGTTTTAAGAAAAAAAAAATCAAAAAGCAGAAAGTGACTGGGGGAGAAGTGTCTCATCAGACAATCAAGAAGCAAGAGGGGGAATAATAGTTTTCAGGACAGTCTGGAAAGTTGACATTTTGAAGGCAGGAGAATTATTCAAGATGGTCTAGGGGGGCCAGGCAGAAGAAATAGAAGAAACTAAGCACACACCAAAAAAAAAATTAGGCTGAATGAAGCAATTAACAGTTCTTAATAGAGAAGTCTATTAGACAAAGAAATGTTCTCCTAAGGGACACAGCTGTAAGCTCTTCAGTGCAGGCACCATGACTGCTTATATGTTTGCACTGCACCCAGCACAGTTGGGATCCTGATCTTTATTTGATCCTGGGGGTTCCACAGCAATAGAAATAACAAACAGCAATAATTACACACTGTGGTACAGCCATAGGGGACATGTGCTGAGGCTGAGCTCTCCTCCTAGCTACACTCAGCTGAGGTCAATGGGATTGTTTGGATACAGGCTGGTGGTGCTAAAAGGGCCTGGCTCATTTGTAAAAATAGAATATGTGTGGTTTCTGCTCCAAAATCTACATGATTGTTCTTTGTTGTAGAGCCATGCAGGCTGGACCTTGTTACACAGTGGGGAATATTTCATACCCAAAGAACTCATGTGCTAGGGGTCCATGGCCTGGAATGCCATCAAGTGTTTCTTCAGAGCAACAAAATTTCCTAGAAGCAGCAAAGCAGAAATAAGCTCCTTCAGGACTGAGAGGGTACAGCCTTTCTTCCCCATCACCAACATTTCAAGGTCTGGTTCCTTTTCTAGGAGGGAATTAAGAGAGCAGACTGTGAGATAAGTCCTTTCCCTGCTGCAGAAGCAAGGATCCATGCAGAGGATGGACCTGGGCACCCTGGCAGTGCAGTAGGTGGGGAGCAGGGGGTTGGAGACATTTCTCTGGTGGGTTACACGGAGATGATAGCCTTCACTGACAAGAACGTGGTACTTTTCCCTCTAAAGTGCTGCCTTGTTTTTCTCTGGATGCATTATGGTTGCTGTTGTTGTTTTTATTATTATTATTATTACTGGTTTAATGGCTTAAAGCTAAGGAGAACTTGGGCTTGTCAGGAAACTGAGCAATTGATGAAATAGCAGTTGATGACAGCAGTCCAATTCTAATAATTTCCTGTCTTACTATGTTGGTATTGGGGTGTATTTTAGGTAAATGACTGCAATAAGTGATGCATTTTCTGTCAGCTTTATCCTTGACTCTTGTGCATCTGAGAAAGACCCAGCAGTGGGTTTGGCAGATAAAGTGAAAAGCAAGTCAGGAACTACCATTATGAAATGCAGAAAGTCAATTTGAATGTCAACAGGAAAGGCATGGGATGCAAGCTTTAAAGAGCTCCACTTTGAGAAAATGAGGGCACCACATTGTGTATCCCTGACTAACTGCTCATGTTTCAAGCTATAGAAGAATGCCAAGTTTAAATGTTTTTTTTTATTTCACATTGATTGTTGTTATTTTAGACCACAAGACTCCCCAAGCTTCTTGCCGATGCCTCATAAGTCAGAAGCAAAGGCTGCCCAAAAGAATGAATTCTGTGAAATCCAAATTTTATTGTGTAAGCTTTCTCATTTGTTTGGAAAAAGCCCTTCATTCTGTCACTGTTAGGGGGGATAAAGCCCAGCTGTGATATAGTATGACATAATGCTAATTTTTAATTTTTTTTTTTTAAGGGGAAGTTACTGGGCAGAAATGAAAGAATTTTTATCTTACTTTTTGAGGCTGTAAAAGCAGTGAGTGAAGAGATGAAGTAACCTGCCTAGGTTACGGGAGCCATGGGACAAAGCTTCAGCTTGGTTTCACTATTTTTGGTAAATCACCAGAAAGAAAAGAAAACATAATGGCATTAAAATTGATCACTAAACCCAGTGAAGTTCTCTGTATCTCACTTAGCTCAAATAATGTTGTGATACTGGAGAGATGTATCATACATAATGATCTGCCTTAGGAGGAGGCAGATGCTTGCAGGTCATTGATTAAGCACAGTGTTTTTTATCATTAGCGCTGAAACCAATGCCAAAGTGACCACCTTCCTTCCTGACTCAGAGATGATGCTCTGGCTCCTGAGTTTTCACACCAGCTGCCATAAATAAGTAGCTCATGTGAGTTTTTCTGTCTCTACTTACCTGTATGCCCCACAAATACCCTTCTCCCCCAGCACTGCCACTCAGTAACTTCCAAGCTCTAATTTCCTTCCTGACATCAGCCCTGTGTTTCCATCATTTCCTCTCACTGCCTGCACAAAACAGACACTGTTGAGGCATGATTCATCCACATTTGAGATGTCTGTTTTAGGATGGGGTGAATCATGCTTGTTTCTCTCCAATCACTATAAAGGGAGACAAGGGTGACTAATCGAGATGTAGATGTCTGTGGTGCAGACATCTAACATTAAATGAGATGAATGCCACTCTCAGAGCCAGCTCATGTCTGACAGAAATGGTGACAGCCAGCTGGGTCCACCAGAGCTTTGGCTCTGGCACAGCACTGCATGAAAAAAAACCTGCTTCCAAGGCTATTTCAAGACCAGATAACCCTCTTCTCATGGTGTTCAGAGCCCAAGTTAATTAGCACGGAGGACACAAGCCAGCCCCATGCAAAACCAGGGTGTCTCTGCATGTTTCTCTTGAATTAAGTAGTTCTGGGGAGTCTGGTACAGGCACAAAGCATAGTGACTCAGGTTTAACATCATTTTTGTGCTCTACCATAGCACTGAGACCTCGCTGTGCTTGAGCTGGCTCCGTGCAGAGAATCTTGTGGGTGTCTTTCCATGTTTTAAAGCAGCAGAGATGCTCAATGGATTTCCACAGCAAATAATCTGTAAAGTCACAGTTGCTTCTTGAATCTGTAGAAAATTTATGGAAGCAGGTTTTGTGACAATATGCTGAAGTCTGGAGGCATTAATGCTTTTAATGCCCGTTTTCTCTGTTATTTATTTATATTCTGACAGGCCTTATTATATAAAACATCTGTCTAAACAGGCTGAATGGTCCAGTTTTATAACCATTTCACTGCAGAGAAAGAAATACCATGGGTAGTTCAGCTAGTCATAATCACTCTCTATTTTTCTACAAGAAAACTTAAAGTAGATCATTTGGGTCTGGAATAAAATCACTGAGATTGTGTCATGGCTGAGAAATAGTCATGTCTGATCTCTTAGGGTCCACAGACTCGTTAGCTGGACTAAAGGCTTGCAAAACATGATGGAAATTACATGGCCTAGTTTTCCTAATTGTGTAGTTACTGGGATGATGACTTTTCCATCTTACCTGTACATCATTTAGTGCTGCAAGTGTGCAAGCTGAACTCTCAGGAATGCCAGAACATCACTGAATTGTCGAAAGCAAATGCCTCCTCCACTTCCAGAGAATATCATCTGGTTCCTGAAACTCTCTCTGCCATCACACCTCATCTTAATTGAGCTTTTGAGGGAACAGAAAAATCCACAGATATAATTTACAAGGAAAAAAAAAAACCACCTCAACACCAAACATTAAAAAAAAATCCAATTCATTACAAATGCATACCCTTATTGTCAGCAACAGTAAATGCCATTTTTTAAGAATGACCTTTTGGAGGCTGTTTACCCCCATACTTTTGAACAATGTTACTGTCCAAACATATAGCTTGCCCAAGACTGAACACTGAATTTTGAATAAGTGATAGAATTAAAATTTTCTTTGGGTATTTTGTTGTGAAAAATGTCAGTTGTACCATAAATGTGTCAGGAAATTTACAAAAAAAAAAAAAAAAAAGCATGAATAATGCTTCATTTTTGCTGACATTTTTGTATGAGTCAGTCATTGAAAACCCCAAACTTACAAAGTCTAATTTTGGGTATTTAACTGCTAAAAAAACTTGGAGGGAACTGGTTTTATTTGGGTACTTAACTGCTAAAGAAAGTTGGAGGAGATTGGTTTTGTTTGGGTATTTAACTGCTAAACAAACTTGGAGTGGATTGGTCAGCTAAGCTACATCTTCTCTCCATCCCTTATTTGTTTAGCTTGTGAACAAAACAGGAATCAGTTTATATTTTCAATAAAAATAAGAGAATAAATATTTTATTTATACAGACAACTCTTTAGGTTAAACACATTTTTCACCAAAGGCAACATTTCAAGTGAAAATGTACACAGAATAAATGTGCAGTTTACACAAAGTCTGAGCACAGGGTAAGATGAATGATTGCTTGAGTAGGGTGATGGGAAGAATCAACAAGGAGACCAGAATAGTAATTGATGGAAGTGATGACTAAACCAGTCTTATTGCCAGCAGTAGGAAATAAGGTGGAGGGAAAAACGAAGACACATTTAGGAGATATTAAACAGACATAAGTGACAGGATTTGGAGTCTGAATGTGGAGTTCTTCTGTAAGAACACACTGGCTTTTGAATTAAGCCATCCATCAGTGCGGTGTCTTCATAAGGAAATGAAGCAAAAGCTGCTTCAAATGCATCTTCCCACTAACAAAATTATAGATCATTACAAGCCAGGAAACAGATCGTCGGCTGACAGATCAGTTACAGGGAGAGTTTCCCACAGCACTAGCTACGGCCAAGGAAAGAATTAAAACATGTGCTAAAGTTCATCCATCCATCAGAGAAACAGAACGAAATAACCTCAGTGTTAGAGTAACTCAGTAGCTCCAAAGTTTTAATGTATTTATCCTCTCCATTGTGCAGTTGACAGTGCCATCTATTATCCCTGATTTAAGGGAGGGAGCTTAAACACATTTAGAGTAGGTTTCTAAGTTTTTTTTTTCTTTTGATGGTCTGGACAGTGCAGAGAAGCATGGCACAGAGAGACCTGAACCACTCAGGTTCAGCCAGCTCAGCCTGCTTATGAGCAGGGCTTGTTAGTGTGGGCATAGCAGCATCCTAGTGCTGGGGGATGCTGAAACAGAGCATCCTAAAGAACTGTGGGGTCATTTTTCTCATGGACACATCACAGGATAATTTGAGTTAGGAGAGGAACGGAATCCACAGTGTAGATTTTAATATCTTTGGAGATATTTGGTCACTCATTAGTTCTCCAGAACGCAGCAAGACTGAATCCAGCTTTATTGTTGCCTAAAATTAAGAGACAAAACTCTTGTGACAGTGTTAAAATGGTAAGATAAAAAGAAGGTCTTTATTTGGAACTTCCAGGTGACTCCATGGTGGTTATGGGCACACCTGAAATTAGATTTCTACAGTTTTTATAAGTTTGACAACTGAGAACATGCAAAAAATATTGTCCAATTACAAGAGAAGATGCTTTGATAATTTTCCCCTGGTTACTGCCCCATTGGAGTTGGTCCAGGGGCTTCTTTGTTCCATTTCTTGTCGTGTCCTCTCAGATGCTGTTTGGAAAAGAAAATGTCCTTTGTGGAGGTCCTCTATAAAATAAGATTAAACAGTATTTTGGGAATATGTTAGAAGATTGGCTTACTACTCTAAAATCTAAGAGAAAACATAGAAAACATACCAGGAGCTGGTATAACCATGTATCAACAGTTTACAAAGCTAAAAATATATGGAAAATTTATAGAAATCAAAAATCTTTAGGCATCATTATGACTTTGACACCATTATCCCAATGGATGGATGACTTGTCTCCAAAGAGTTGGATAGAGAGTGCCTTTGGCTTTAACTGGATTACCTACATCTGTGATCAGAGATGTATGTTCCCAGCTTCTTGCTGTAACTGGGGCTGAGACATAGAATCATGGAATATGCTGAGTTGGAAGGGATCACCAAGTTGTTACTACAAGTAGGGATTCCTGGGAAACTGAAAAAATACTGAATAAAATATTGCTAAACTTCTAGAAACACAGAAAATTCAAAGGCACCAAAAAAAAAAAACCACAAAAAACCCCAATAAGTAACAACTCCAACAACAACAAAAACTACCACATTTTCTCTTCCCTGTTTTTTAATACTTGTGATTAACACTAGACACACACTCTAGAAAGCCATTTCAGCTAACAACACATTAGACAGGAGTCAAACTTTACATTGCAGCCCTTAGTGATCAACTACTGACTTGAGCATTAATGAACTAACTTTTCCATTAGGTAACAGCCAATAGATTGCTGCACTCTTATATTGTCTCTGTGTTCCAATGTCCTAGTTTTCTCCAATTGCTAATTTAAAATGCTTTTCACTATTGCAAAGAGCGTAGTTAACTGCTATAGAACAATTTTATTGCCCTAAAACAGTCATATATTTGCATTCATTACTATGAGTCTTAAAACCTATTACTGATATAAAAGTCAGGATAACAACATGAAGGGTTTGAAGGGCAGTAGATAATAGTCTGGAAAGAGCTCTGAAATGCCTGAAGTATCAGACATAAAAAAGCAATGATAAACAAGCTCATTATTTGTTAGTGATGGTTATGCTGGAAGGAACATTTTTTATATCATTTTTCTCCTTTTTAAAGTTTTATGGAGAATATATTTCAGTCCTAAGCTGAGTATAAATTAAACATGTTTTACCCAGCTGTTCTGTTAAGACATAGCAAGAACTAATGAGCTGTATAGTGGCAAAGCTGTTAAGGCAATCTGAAAGGACTCTATAGGGCAATCTCTGAAGTATAAAAGAGAGAAAAGTCCTCTCTCCATAGTCATTTACTCCTTTTCAGACATTTGGGTTGAGTTCAGCTCTACACCACCTTGAGCTATATGTGATCAGCAGAGACAGTCCTGTCTTGTCTGTTTTGCCAACCATAAAGGAAAAATATTACTGTAACGTGAAGGGACGTTCCTTAAATAAAAAGTAAACTTCTAAATCATTTGGGATGACAATTTTTAGGTCAGTTTTCAGGGCCTGATTTTTAAAGTGCTCACAAGATATTACTCTCAGAAGCTTTTCTCGAGGGTAGAGGTGAGCTGTCCCATTTCTCCAGAAATCAAGTCAGGGTATCTGGCCTGTTAAGAAGCCAGTATTTAAAGACAATATTTCCCTTGAAGTACCTTTGAACACATTGGTAGGTTTGAGATCATATTTGATAGTCAGACACACCTTCTTCTTCCTTGTCTTGAAATTCTCTTCCTCAAGTATTAGTTGGTTCGTTCTTTTAGCAATAACTACACATAAAAGCTTGTGATTTTCACACAAATTGTTTTAGTCATAAGAACCAACACAAAGAACAGCTTGCAGGTGGACTTTTTCATAGCAGAATAGACATTTTCATTGGCTTCTTCACTGATCCCAGTGTAAAAGGTTGAATTCTGCTAGTTTTATTCTCTCTAGCAGTTAAGACTGAGCAGCTATCTAAGCTATTTCCTTTAACAGTTGTACAGCATTATTTCTCAAATGGTGGCAGCTTCAAAGTCAGTAACATACCCAATCCTTACATATTCCCAGGTTTTGAAGCTGTAAATTCTGAACAACCCCAGCCTCTCAGCTCCCTCTGGGGAGAAGCTGAAAATACAAGTTTGCCAGAGCACCTCCTCTTGAAGGATGCTCTGTAGAGGTGGGCAGAGGACTTTAGAACTACTCACCTCAAGAGTACATACCAAGAGTTTCGACATTGCAAACCTTAATGGGACCAGTGGATTTATCAAATTATTGCAAGGAGGTACTCCCCTTCTATTTCCTTCCTGAAACGTAAAGAAAAAGCTCACATCTTGTGTGTGTATGTGTGGTTGGTTTTTCAAAATCTGATTTAGATTACCATGTTTGATTAATCCCCAAAGTTTCTATGATACCTAACACAATTAGATTCAGACCACATAAAATTATTAAATAGGTAGCACTGCATTTTCTCTTCATCGTTATCATCATTATCATTGTCATTATTGTCATTCATATTAATATTGTTGCAGTTATCGTTATGATTAAAGCATCCTCATTCCAAAACAAAGTTCCATCAGCTTAAAAACCTTATTAGGAAAGGATAAATATGTACTTAGGTGATGCTTGAACTAAATTTTAGTCTCTCTTTATAGCTGATGAAGAGAAATTCTCCTGGCCTGGCTTATAAATTCACTTTAGAATATGGTGAATTTGTCCCCATCAAGTTTGGAGACAGCAATCTCAGCTGTAGATGTGTCTGTTGGATGACACCCACCAGTTTTAGGGGATGGTCTGTTTCCAAAGTGCTCAGGCACCTTTTTTTTAAAAACCCAAATAAAACACACTCAAGATTTTTTTATAGTGTTAGCAGAATGCAAAAACCACTATGATTTTGATTTCATAAACTGCATCTCCTGTGTTATTAGTCCGTCACAGAACAGCCCCATGAATCTGTAGTTCTACAATCAGCAATGAGGAAAGGAAGCCATGGAGGGCCTTCCTCTCCCATTAAAAAAATAACCACACAGTGAAGGCTATTGAAAATTGTGGTGAAGGAGACTAAACAGGTGAAAAAAGAAAAAAAAGGAGTGAAGAAAAAGTAAAAAAGGTAAAAATGAAAGGAAAAAAGAAAAAAGGAAAAAAGAGAGAGAAGGAAAGAGAGAAAGAGAAAGAGAAAGAGAAAGAGAAAGAGAAAGAGAAAGAGAAAGAGAAAGAGAAAGAGAAAGAGAAAGAGAAAGAGAGAAAGAGGAAAAAGGAAAAAGGAAAAAAAAAAGGGAAAAAGAAAAGGAAAACAATAAGAGGAAAAAGAAAAAGAAATTGTTGTGTTAATTTCCCCAATAGTTTTTATTCAGCTGTGCTGGAGCATCTGAACTCACCAGCCTGCAGTATATTTTGGACACCTGGGGGTTTGCTTTGGCTTTAGACATCTGTCAGGACTGGTTTTTAAAAAGTCATTGACAGGACAAAAGAGAGCTAATTAAATACAGGTAGAGTAGAAAAAAATTACAGCCCATATCTTCCACAAAAAAATGTTTAAAGCTTGTATTCCTGGAATGTTACAGTTGCTAGGACATTTCTGTTTTCTTCAGGCCTGGAACTGATTCATTTCATTCTAATTTTTTTTTTTAACTGAAAATTAGGTTTTTTATTACATAATTCTAAAGAAACAGCAGCTGTGAATGGTGTGTATGAAACACCACAATTTTAATGGGCACCGTGATGACCTCAGGTGAGTCGTCAGCTGATCATTTTGCGTTAATCAATCTCACTGCAGCAATGACCAGGTTCAAATCATTGCCTGACTCCTTTAAAAGGACCAAGTGTTTCAGAGATCCAAACATTGCTGAGGGATCAGTCAGGCTCTCCAGACAGGGCACCAGGGGTTAAAGTGTGCGGGATGCAGTCATGCCATGCAGTGTGGTGGGACTGAGGCTAACACAGTCATAGATGGATCACCCAGTCTGCAAACTGTGATTCCTCATAAATCATTATGAAAAATAGACTGACTCTGCCAGTTCATAAATTCAAGGCAAGTGTCTATTTCCATAAGGCCCAAGCAGACAGGCAGTGTTAGGGATGCAAACATGCCACCACCACATGCAGTAGTTAATGTGTTAGCATTTTAACAAATTGAGCCACTTCACTGGCCTATTTATCAGTTCAAGCTATTTAGAAATGTTGCTACCATATGTTGTCCATTGAAATGAATGCTAAACACTGCATTTATAAATGGTAATTTATGACTCATAAACGTCTCAGCTATTAGAGTCATTCTGCCACTGTGACTGGAATTGATAGCAGTTTCTGCGCTTCATGTTTTGTCTTTTTTTTTCACTACCCTCATTTCAGGAATATCGTTGATATTAAAGCTTTAGTGCCTCATAGAGGATGTTATTTAAAAGACTGTGTGTATCAGAGAGAGGTTATTTCTGTGTGCTATCCCCCCCCCATTAATTGATTGCAACTTTTGTGTAAACTTCTAGGACTAAATATTTTTTAAAAGTCCTCTGGATTTTGAGAAGTGGTTGGTTTTCTGTTATAATAAACCCAGTTTAAAAAACAAATAAGGCCTTTTTTACCTTCCCTGCAAAGCCTTTTCCCAATCTGTATTTACCTTGGTACAGAGGAGATGAGCATGAAGTTACACTGTCTTAAATCCCTCTCATTACAAAATGCAAGTGCTCAAGCAGATTTGATGTTACTTAACCTTGAAATTAACTTTTGTTGCAAATCCCTGATTGGATATTTTAAATATACATTGTGAAAATATTATTTGTGTGTTTTCCTGTGAATGCTGTTTCCTAGTGATAAAGAGGCATAGACAGTCTTGTTGAAAACTGAACTTGTCAGAAAGGGTCATTTTTACCAAGTAGGTTGATTGCGAGCTCAAGATGCTTTTAAGGCTAAATTTTCAGAGAGCCTTTGGAGTGCCACTCCAAAGTGGAAATAATCTGCAAGTTTCATGTCCAGAAGTTTGGTGTGTATAATTTTCTATCACAAAGAACATCTTGACAGGTCAGTTCATTTGGTTCAGCTCAGAGAGATCTTCACATGGCATGAATATCTCTCAAGAGGGGACTAATGAAGAAGCCTTATGAGTTCATTCAGACCAAATACTTGATTTTTAAATAGGTCTAATTACACAGATGGAATTTCAGCTCTGGAAAACACTCTTATTATATGTTTCTGATGCTTTTGTACAAATATCCAAAAGCATCCAAAGAAGCTAAGGAGGTCTAGAAGGACTGTCTCAAGACTTGTCAACTGTCTGCAAATATAAATCTCATGCATGTGAACGCAGATGCACAGCTCACTACTGTTTCTGAAAATTTCCCCGAATACAGAGATGATTTCTGTAGAGCTGCCTGTGTTAACTAGACTGATGAAATATGTATCATTGTATGTCACCAGTCAGATTTGAGACACCCCTGGTGAAGACACACTGCATTGATACAAACAGTTCTGGTTTAGTGCTCAAAGATGGATTTTGCACAGAATATAGCCCTCAGTCAACATGAGCAGAGCAATAACAATGCAAATCCTCCAACCAGCATCCTGGTGGGGGAACATGATTTACACCTTGGTGTTAAATGTGTTTTGGGGACATTATCTGTTTAAAAACTTCTTAAGAGCTGTTAATGCAAATCTTCATTTCTTTTCCTGGCTGATAGGCAGGCTGGGTTACAGTGGATAACAATAGATTTTACCTTTATTGTCCTTCTTGAATATGGCCCATGTGACTACAGACAAGGCTTTTGGCCTGCCATATTTTATTCTTCTGTGAAATAGAGATAATTTATCCTTCTCAGAGGATTTGTAAAGGAAAAAACGATACTTGAGTGTAGCATACCCAAATGGTATGACTGTGATGCTCAAGGCAAAGGATGGAGAGAAAACCATTTAACATAAAATAATCAGAATTTTAGGTCAGATATTAATCTCAGTGAGAACCTAGTTCTCAGCTTAAGGAGTTTGATAGTATTGTCTGAGAAAACACCTACCTCAGGATCTTGAAATCTCTTTTCATGTCTAGAATAATACCTTCAAGTAGCCTCCATTATTACAACGAAATTAAAAAAAGATGATATCTGCTCTTTGGGGTTGCAAGTACAGAGGATGTTGAGAAACAGCCTTCATTAAAAACAGGATGTATGGAACAGATAACGTGAAAAGCAGCTATTAAATGGATTTGTTATCAGTGGCAATAATACTAAGAAGTCCTATTACAATAGTTACAAGGAAACATCTTTGAAATATCTTCTGCAAACATTAATTCAATCTAAAAATTAAACCTCTGCAAACCAAGAAACTATTTTATCAGTGGAATGCAAGGAAAAAAAATTACTCATTCGACACACTGAGAGTCAGAATGCAAAATCCAGAGCAGAAGGCAAGGCTGGAGTTCCCTCTTGCCCAATTTTAACAAGCATTTTGGGATATTATATGTTGAGCTTCTGGCTTGTGCTGTGAGTGTTATGGCTTTTACAGCTGATGTGGAGTCCTGTGTGGTCAGCAGATGAGTGAGAGTGTTGAAGGAAATAGATATGGTATCATGCAGTTTTATTTCCTCTTTTTAAATGTTGTTAACTGTGCTGTGAAAATGCCAGTTTGGGGTTGTTTCTTCAGTTTTTTGGGAAACCTTTCTGTTACCACTCTCATATGGAAGTAAATAGATTTTTTTGAGCTCCAACAGAAAAAAGTAAAATGTTGTGATTCCCATTGAAATGGTTCCTCTAGAGCCTATGTTTTATTTATTTTTTAAATTCAAAACAACATCTGTTTGTTTGTTTGTTTTAATGCTTGTGAAATGCCAAAACAATTCATCTATTTATTTTGCAAGGGCCAAATTAAATTCAGGCTTGAGAGCTTGACTTTCAGAAATGCAGGTCACTAGCTGCTCTGGCTAAAGTTAAAATCACATTCATGAACTCAGCACCTCTGACTCATGAAAATGTTACTTAGAAATGTTTGACTTGCTTTAATAAGTCCATTAAAATATTTGCAACCAGGGACTGGGAAAAAAAAAAAAAGTGTTTTGAGTGTTTTGTAGAGAACAAGTTAGAATTCTGGTCTGTTATGTATTGCTAAATTTGAGCATCAATCCTTTACAGCAAGTGTCATTTTCATTCAAAACCAATAAAAATTAAAACCAACAGATGGCAGATGTTAAAAAATGTTTTCTGGCAAGGAAATTGCTTTTTGGCTGAACAGAAAATTTGAAGATCTTATTTATTTTACTTTTAACTTGGATCTGCTCTTGGCTTCTACTGCAACTACCTTTTCAGTGGTCGTACTACTCATATGTGTGAGGACAAAAGATCACTGCTGCATTATTGAAATGGGGTAAAACACTGAATTAGTAATAGTAATTCCAATACAAATTGGGATTTTTCCCTACTCAATATTTTATGCTTATTCTTCCAGTCGTAATACCACATAAAAAATACAGAGAATAAATTAGATATTAGGTTTTCAAAGTGAAGCTGTTTCATTCTGAGCAAGGTGTCGAGGGATTAAACACACACAGTTTGAGTATGCTACACTGACTTATGATGTCTAATAAAGTCAATGGGGAGAAGCGGGAATTTGAATAGAATGATTAATTTGATCAATCTTCAGTGTCCTGAGACCATGAGGTGAGCAGTGTCCTAGTCTGACTGTTTCCAAAGTGACAGCAAAGGGAGCCTAAGGTGTCTAACGCAGCCATATGATCTGGAGTTTAATATTTTCCCTTATATACTAAATCCCTGAAAGAAAAATTCATGTTTCACGTCTTTGATGATTTTCCCAATAGCCATAAGTAAAGGCGTATCCAGGGGAATGCTGAAAAAAAGCAGACTTTATTTTGAGTGGTAAAAATCCATTAAATCTCAATCACAGGATGAGACAAAGGTTTGTGTTGGAAGGGGTTTTAAAGATAATTTCCATCCAAACCCCTGCTATGGGCAGGGACACCTTCTCAGGATTAGAGAAACATTTCCATGGATGGGACATTCAGCTTCTCTGGAAAACCTGTCCTAGTGCCTTACCACCCTCAGAGTAAGGAATCTGACCTTAAAATTCCTAAAATACAAATAAATAATAAAATGAAAATTAACAACAAAAAGGAAAATAAAATTACATTAGTGGAATGCAAGTGTCAGTGAGTTTTTCTTGAAATATTGCTCCTCAAGGAAATTATCTAGCTGTTTTGTAGATAGGTATAAGCTTCAGGGCTTCTGTTGTGGTAGAGCCATTCACAAAACTGCAAATAGTACAGTCAGCTCAGAAAAGAGGAGCCCACTCAAACCTCAAACTGTGTTGTAACAGCTTCTGAATTCTATTGCCAACTCCACAGGGAACCTCTGAGTTGTTGACAAATTTTAGGGTATATACACAGGCTTCTAAATATGGATTTATAAGTTTAATTTTAAAGATTTTTTTTCATCCTGTGTTTTGGATCCCAGCAGGATGATGATATATTATGGACTTCCTTTCCACAACCAACAGAATGAAGTATTTTTCTTATCCTTTATGTAAAGAATTGACTAAAGAATGATCTGTAAATATTTTCTGGTTTTAATGCTAATTTACCAATATGATTATTCACTATAATAGTCCTAATGAATGGCAAGAAACTGTGGCAGCCAGAAAATGAAAGGGAACACATTGTTATATCTTTTCAAGACATAAAACCGTTTCTCACTGTTATCTGATAGTGGAATGACTGAAATTGTTAATTTTCAAAAGCTGTGGCTGTGTTCCAAGGTGACACCAAATCTCAAATGCATGGAGGCAAAGATCTGCCCCACATCACTTTTCCTCTGGGGCAAATACTGGCTGTTCAGAAGCTTTTTGCATTCTCTTTGAAGCACCCCTTAACAGTCATATGAATTATCCTTCTATTCCATCTGGTCATTGTCACCAGCAATTACTGCAAACCAGAAACACATGGGTGGGCTACAAGACAAGGTAGAGACTTTCCTCAATGAATCAAACCCTGCAAGGAACTTAAAAACTCCAGTGCCTGGAGTTCTTTCAGCTAGATAATTGTATTTAATAGAGAGATACATTCTGCAGGACTTTGTCAAACCTGGTATTTACTTGGGCTGATATCAACCTGTAGCACCCACAGCATCCCATGGCACCTTAAATACGTGTTATGCAAAGCTGAAATTGCTGTTGTTTCTCCAAAAGTCACCCTCTGACAGGCTCTTTTAACACCCATAATTCTTGCATTGTAAGATACAGTAGAAATCTTCCCACTCTTGCTTCTCCATGTCACAGCTTTACAGACCTTTACAGTCCTAGCTTCCCTCAACTGGAATTATTCAGGCTAGAGATGACAAAGTATCTCAGCCACTCCCCATTTTCCTCCTTCCATCTGTCTGACCACTGTTCCCTGACCATTCTTGATTGACACACTGAAAACAATGAGATTTTGGGACATAAACTCAATGTTGATAGTCCAGCCCAGTTCCGGGGGGTCTTTCTAGCCAGGTCCAGCTGCGCTTATCTATTCCTGGTGCCAAACAGGATTTTCATTGCAGATATTTTCGGTTCTGGGATTGTTATTACACTAACTGGAAAAGTATTTCACAGATAAATATGCCCCTGAATCTGAGCTGTCTCCCTGAAAGTTCATTATTTTGTTTCACTTCAATAAGAAAAGCTGAGAAAGAAAAAGGAAGCAAACCTTATGAAATAAAATTGAAATCACCTTGTTGGTTATAGTCTTACCTCTCCATCGATGGGAGAGTGAGAGACTGAATTGTTTCTTTCCACACAAAAGATGTGGGCTCTTTCTTGGGGTTTGAGGCCATATCAGATAAAAATAATTGTTTCCTCAACTCTTTTGGTTCTTTCTTGTCTGGCTAAGGAAAAATGGTTCTCTCTCAGCCACAGTAGGGCATCTCTATTTGTAATCTTATTGTGATAGTTTAGTTTGACTGCCAAATACAAAAACTAGTAACAGAGCAACCTGTCATGGTATAGAAATATTGGTGCTATGGTCCTCTACATTGGCAGATGGTTAGAGAACATACCAATAAATGTAGAGATAGAAGAGTGGTTAATTTTGGCTCAGAAGATACAACAATGAAGGAGGTAAAAAAGCTGCAGAGGTTTACATGGGAATGTATAATTTTCTTTATGGTCCTTTGGTTTTCTTTGTAATTGTAAAGTCCACACAAACTTATGGGGCACACATCATAGATTTGTGGCCCATAATAAGCACAACCAATTAGATGACGTTCCTCAGTCCGTTGCAGAGTCAAGCTTTGGACATCCCAAAAAAAGATTTCGCCTGGATAACCTGATACCCTTATCACTATCTACATTTTTTTTGCAAATATGTAGTCAAAATTTCCCACCTTCAACTTGCACCAGCGACTCCAGCTTCTCTACACAGAGGCAGATGCAGACAGCAGTAAGATGCAGCTCATTCTTCTCCTAAAGTGAAACTTCCACCTTCTCCTTATGCCTCACAAGTTCTGTCCCCCTGGTCATCTCCTGCTGAGTGATGCTGGCTGCCTTCACTGCACAGGAGCACTAGTGGCTCCTGCTCAGCCTCTTGGCCATCAGAATTCCCACCTATTTTTTGGCAAAGTTGCATCCTGTTCGCTCAGCTCTCCCATCCTAAAAAATAAATAGATTGGGGGAGATTGATCCCACAAGCAGATATTTTTTTCTTCATAAACTGTAGACGCAATCTAGAACCATTAGCTCAAGTGTAGTTATTGATCCTGAAAATATGTAAACTTCAAAATTCCTGCACTTGATTGACAAAAAGTATGATTCTGCAGAAAAGACGTTAATAATATTAAATTAGAATTATGGAGAATTATTATCCTAGAGGGATGTCAAGCAGCAAGAACACATAAAAACATAAGGAAAGATTGCCCTCCTTCTTGGGCTCTTGCTTAGATTTCTCTATGAACATTAAATTCCTTCCTAGGAACTTCACACAAGGCTGAGATTCCAAGAAGAATACATTATCTTGCCTGCTGTTTGACCATTTTATGCCAGGCTTGTAAATAAAACAAATTACACTTAGAATACATATAAATTCTTTACCAGAGATTTCTTTCTTATTTCTCTTAGGAAACAAACATGTTTATGTGACACTGACATCAAACTAAAAAGTGAAATACAGAGGTATAGCGAAACAATATTTTAATTTCCTTTTAACTTCAGTTTCCCCTCCCCATTTTTCTGCATTTATTGCAAACTTCTTTCTTTTTCCCAGTTCTTGGCTATGAACCAAAGAGGAGTGAGCTGAGGAAAGACAGCCCACTTCCTATTGAAAGCAGCTGGTTTAAGAACAGTCAAACAATTTGCTATCATAAACATCCACCCGACACTTCTGTGAAGTTCATTTTGTTCCATTCAAAATCACTCTGTAATTTCACAGTGGTGTAGTGATAATGGCAGAACAATAACCTTTTAAAATATTCAGCAGGTTCCTACCTAGTGAAAAACATCTTAAACATCAGTTAAAGAAATAGGCATATATTTTCTGTGAAAGATTTTTCCTCCATCTGTTCAGATGGTGCATTTTCCAACTAAACTATCACCAAGCTTGGTGTCTTAGGGGAGAAAAAAATCTGTATTTAAAAAAAGAAGTAAAAAAACCCCATCACTTTGTGACTTGCTGAACTGGGGAACAGATGATTCTGCTTAACACAAGAAGAGCTATGTGGGATGTGTCAGCTTTGCAATACAGTGGTCACTTCAGTTTGGATTAAGGCACTTTTTTCTTGCTTCTTAAGGTAAAATGAGAACAGCAGTAACAGAGCTCACCCTTAGTTGTGGCGAAATTACAGACCATGGAAACTTTTAAACAGCTCTGTTAGAGCAGGATGGGTAAAAGGGAAAGGCAGTGGAGTGGAAACAAGGTCTCGGAGAAGGTGCCATTGTCACAGAGGTGTTTGCTACAAAAAGAGAGCCAGTCCTGGAGTGAAGGGTGCAGGACAGAAAACCCATTCTAGGGTGATTCTACAGATGGGTCAGTCTGTAAGAATACTGCTGAGCAAACACCCCAGAAACCAACCTGGGAGGGATTGGGTATTTTCCAGGCAGCTTTGCCATCAGCTCAATGAACACAGTAAGAGCCAGGAAAAGTAAGGGGCAGCAGCACAAAGTCCCTAACCCACAAATGTAACTAAACAATGCATTGGTGGAGTGGTTTAGAAGCAGCAGGACCTCAATCTCCAATAAAAAATGTTTGGAGCTTTGGTGTTCAAAATCAAGCTTGTTATCCAATACTCTTTCAATGAGCAGAAGATAAAAGGGAAAAAAAAAAAAAATCTGCGTAAATGTTTTGTCTTCTTTAGAGACAGGCATATGGGATGGGTCAAATATGCCTGTTGGCATATTGAGTCTCCTCAGCTGGATAAAAAGGGTCCAGCTCAGTAAACAGATCTGATTTGAGCAACCTGGTCTAGTGCAAGGTGTCCATGGTAGGTAGGGGGTTGGAATGAGATGAAATTTAGGGGCCTTTCCAGTTCAAACCTGACTATGATTCTATGAAGCTATGGTGAAACTGGCATGTGAATATTCAACTGGTTTACAGCAGCCAAAGTCTTGGTTTCCTTGAATCTCCACATGCCAGAGGCCTGTGCAGCCCTTCAGAAGGGCTGGAGAGATGGGCAGGGGAACCTGCTGAAATTCAACCCAGCAAGGGCAGGTCCTGCACCTGGGGAGGAGCAGCCCCAGGCTGCAGCACAGGCTGGGGGTGACCTGCTGGAGCAGCCCTGAGGAGAAGAACTGGAGGTGCTGGTGGATAACAGGGGGTCCATGAGCCAGCAGCGCCCTGGGGGCCAGGAAGGACAATGGAACCCTTGGGTACATTGGAAAGAGCATTCCCAGCAGGTCAGGGAGGGATCCTGCCCCTCTGCTCTGCCCTGGGAGGCACATCTGGACTGCTGTGTCCAGGTCTGGCTCTTCAGGACAAGAGAGAGATGGAGCTCCTGGGGTGGGTCTGAGGGCTGCAAAGATGAGGAAGGGCCTGGAGCATCTCCCTGCTGAGGAAAGGCTGAGGGAGCTGGGGCTGCTCAGCCTGGAGAGGAGCCCCAGCTGAGAGGGAACCCCATCCCTGTCTGTGCCTGTGTGCAGGGAGGGTCAGAGCAGGGCCAGGCTCTGCTCTGGGGGCAGCAATGGCACCAGAGCCACGGGCAGGACTGAGCCCAGGAAATTCCCCCTGGACATGAGGCTGAGCTTCTGTCCTGGGCAGTGACCGAGCACTGGGACAGATTGTGCAGGGAGGGGATGGAGTCTCCCCCACTGGGAATATTCCAGACCCTCTGGACACAACCCTGTGCCCTGTGCTCTGGGATGGCCCTGCTGGAGCAGCGAGGTGGGACCAGATGACCCCAACGTGGTCCCTTCCAGCCTTGCTGATCCTGTGATTCTGTGATACTGCGATTCTTCTGAGTGCTCTTGTTCTGTATTTGCTTAGACTTTGAGAGTGAACTCTTTTGTGAAGGATAATTCCTAAGTCTTCTGAGAAACTGCAAGCTTCACCCATGGCTTAAATGACTGGATCAGACCACAGGGAGGAAATAGTTCCTCCCTGTCCAGAAAATCAGAGGGGACCCAACACTTTATCCCTTATGGGTATGTGTACCTCTGTCATCTGCCTATTTAAATTAATTTTTAGAGCTCTTCATAATGACTCTAAGTCACCTATAGGAAATTAATTAAGGTTTGGCAGAGTGATAAGGCTGAGTATTCAGTGAATGTGCATCTTCAGAGCAGTAAGAAATGGCTGCACTAACAGAATAATATTCTTTTGGCACCTCAGCTGGTCCATCCAGGGCTGGCTAAGGTACCATCATGTTATGTGCCTCTTTCGCTTTGCATCCCTAGGAACATAATCTCTTAAGATGTATTCTTAATGATGCCCCTGGCAGTCTATGCCTTGGCATCTGGATTCTTTCAGGCCTTGGTCCTAACTGTATGTCTAAAACACAGCCACTAACTCAAAATAATAATTTTTATTCTCAAATGTCCATTATTTTGGACAAACTTACTGGGTTCTTCTTTTCCTCTTTGCTGACAAACAACTGCTGCTAACAAAATAATAATTTGTGAAAGAAGTTCCAAAAGAACTACTTTGCTTTGTAGTTCATATCTCTCTTTGCTGTTCATTTAACCTTTGCATTTCATCTCCCTCCTTAAACCTTTCTTTATCTTTCAGCCATGCCTCATACATATAACTTTCCTACCCCTCCCATTAAACCCCATCCTGAAACCCTCAAAGCTGAGCGGACAGCTTTAATTTCAATTTGCATTGGTTTCCTTTTATAATAATAAACCACCCACAAACACAGGCAAACTTTTGACTTGATTTAAAGCCAGCTTTCTGATGTGTCTCCAGCTTTGCCTTCTGACTTTCTGTCTGTGCAGATGTAAATTATTCAGCGAGGGGTGTTGTAGACATGCCTCCTTTATTAACATCAGTGGGACTTGTGAGGCTGAAGGAAAATCTACCCTCCCCACAGGCATCTCATGTTGGAAATTTACACTTTATGACTGTGTAGAGGGACCATATATCACCCCACTCTTCATAACTGCTGTTCACTCTCCGGAAGGGAAAAAAAAATAAAAACAGGAAAAAAAAGGGCAGAAAAAAAGAGAAAAAAAAAAAGACAAGAAGAAGAGGAAACCTGTGGTGTTCTTTGCATTGTACACATCCTTTGCCACATTAGAAAGGAAAAAAAGAACACAAAAATAAAAGACACTCTGCTAGTTTACTACTCAGTACAGTCCAAACATGAAAGGCAAGTTCCCAAAAGTGGGTGTCATTTGTGATGCTGTAATTAATCACACATAGTTTCTTACTGTCTGTGTAGTACCCACTGAGTAATTTTGTAAAACATGATTTGCCCAGATCTGATCCAATTGGCCTTGTAGCCTTTCCTAGATTTCAGTGCAGAGTGGATTGTTAGTGGAGGCACCGACAGCCCACCACTGGAATATCGTGTGATCCACGCTGAAGCATTGTTTGGCCCATGGGCAGAATAGTATCATCATTGTTGCAAAGCACAGAATAATAAGGCAGAGACATATACTAACAGTTTGGGATAGCCAGATTCATCTGATTCATTTTAATGAGCAACTAGGCCAGCAAAGCAAACCCAACCATCTGTGCTGCAAAGACACTGAATGCTGGAATTTTCTTCCCCTTCATCGTCATATTGCTATATCAGCACATGTGCTAACTTCAAACCTTTCCCATAACACATGTGCTCCAATTGCAATCATTTGGATGCAATTTGGTTTATGCTTCCATTTCCCCCCTGTTGATACGAGCGGGGCGGTTGCTGTTGCCGTTGGAAATGCTTTGACATCTCTGTCTCCATTTCTTAATGTTTTTCTCTGTGACCTTGTCCAATCAAATCTAACAGGTACTGGCACGAGCTTTTGTGCCTTGATCTGAAAATACGCACAATTATGTGCTAGTTGTTTTGTGAATGGTAATTGATGGTGCTTAAAAAAACACGCATAAATTTCCCGTCGAGGTAAACAAACAGTCAGGATCCTTGGTGCAGGATGTGAAAGTGCAGGAAAAGGCATCTTACATGTTCTTTCATGGAATATTAAACTACTCAGCTTGAATTAAAGCCAGGTGACCTGCAAGAAAATGCAAGCAAATGAAAAGGTCCTGGTCTCATAGAAGAAACCAACAGCAGCCTTAGAGCTGGCAGACCTTTCAGTCATTATTGACTTTTAATGGAGATTAAAAATTAAAAAATCTCAGCTCGTGTGATGCTGTTCACCAGCTCAGGCCTTTAGTTCATGCAGCTGCTCACCTCAGACTTCCTTTGTAGTTGTAAAGAGGGAGAGAAAAAGTCACTTCAGAATCCCCAGGACAACGTCCTCCGTTCAAGACATTGCAGCCCCTGCACACTGTGCTGTCCCTCCCTCCCTCTGCCGTGGAAGGAACACGGGGAGATGGAACTCCCTGTCCCACACCTCACTGAAAACCTTTTATTTCTGCAGGATGGGTGCAGAGGCAGGAGCAGCCCACCAGAAATGTAACCCAGAGCATGCAGCACCTAAGGGGGCAGAGTGCTGGGGCAGGGTGACCTTTGGAGCCGGGCTGTCCGCAGCCACATCTGCGTGTCCTACCTGATGGAAGCCTTTATTAATGCAGCTCCCCTGCTTTAGAGGCATAAACAAGTGCTTGTGGGTAGCTTTTCACCTGTCTGAGTGGATACATCAGATCATCTGACACTAATTCAGGGATTTCTCCAATTGCTTGGGGCAGCCATGACCCAATTATTAAAATTATTATTGGCTTAAAACGAGGCACACGGAACAGTGTTGGATGCACTGATTCATGATAATTGTGGTAGCACCCTTTCTCTCTGCCGAGCCAGAGGCATTTGGGAGCTGATATTTGTTCCATTAACAAGCAAGGATGTTACAGTGCTACCAGGTGAAGCATATTACAGGTGTTAAATGACTTGAGTGAACAGAGAACAGTGTCAATAGTTGAATAATTTTGATTATTAGTTTGTTCAGTTGAAGGTGTCAGGATAAAAAACCTGTGTGAGGAAATTATATGGTGGGGGAAAGAGGAAACCTAGATAATGGACAAAATGTGGTCATGTTTAAAAATAATGGCTACATTATGTCTTTGTGCTCCTGTGGTGAGAGGATTAGGCTGTTACATTCACATGGATATGGCAACGCTGTGCAAGAAGTTTTATCCGCAATTTAATTCATGTTTCCAGAAGTCTCTCTACATTTTTTCCGACATGAATTTTTCTGCTAGCTTACTAACCTGCTGCCTTGGTTTCTGTTAGATAAAGCAGAGCTGCCTTCTGCATTTGCTGCACACCAGCTGTGGTCTTGCATACCTTCTAAGGACCTCTTTCTTCACTTCTGTAAGTTATTTTACTCTCCCCCCCCTGAAATTTTACCTGAAAAATAATTGTTACTGGGTTTTGTTTTTGCAGAAAAGCATTGGTAACCTTATCATGGTGAATAGATATTAGGGTATAACAACATTGAAAAAACTTTATAATCAGTTTTCCTCTGTGTCATCAGCCTGGTAAGTTTTTGGATAAAAATAAAATTTTTAAACAGAGAAGCCTGAAATGGAGTGTTCCAAGATAACCCTTTGATCTCCCATCTAGACCTGGATGAAACTTCAGCGATAAACTCCTCACCAACCCCTCCAAAACCAGCATATCTGAGTTGGCTGGGAAAAAAAAAAAAAGACAATTCTCAGAGAAATCCACAGTAAGTTGTTTTATTGAGAGAATTGAAATATTTCATTTTAGCACAACAGATTAGACACCTGGACAGAGATGCCTAGATTCATTTAAAAATGTTGGAGGGTCTGACATCTGCATGAGTCTGAGAGATGCAGCCCAGGAGCCACTGAAGACCAACACCTTTGCCATGTAACAGCTGGAGGCTGAGTGGAGAAGCCCAAAGCATGCAGGAGGACAGGAGAAGCATCGAGGTTTTGCAGCATAATAACACCCAGAGAATCAAAGTTCTTGGTTTCACAACACCCTTTTTTTTGTTGTTGTTATTTTTGTGGGTTTTTTCCTCCACCATGAAGCCAATATATAAAGAAAAATGCAAAAACTGAAACTTCACTGCATTTGAAGTCACTGAAGAATTCTGTCCTACTCAAGGGTATTTGGGGTTTTGAGCAGAAAAAGCACTCCCATCTCTCCCTGTCTTCCAAAACCAAACAGAACTAAATATTTTCATTTCCTCTTCCCTGCTCAAATATTTGCGGTTTATTTTTTTACTTTGGGAGAAAATTGCCTAAGACCCTAAACACTGTTTAATGAACTTGTGGCAGAAGTGACAAAACCACAGCAGAATAATTCAGTAATTCAGACGATTACGTGGGGGATAAAAATTAATCCCAATAAAGATTTATACAGCTACAATATTATTAAAAGTTTATAAATGTTTGCTAATTGGCATCATTAATGAAAATTAATGTGGGTATGCACTTAAGTATTTCACCCCTTAATGAGGAAATGGACAGTGATGTGAAATACTACTAATAATTAGTACTAATATTTTCTAAGACAAATAGCACATCCAAGGCTTTGCCAAGAGAAGAAAATACAATTATCCAGCCTGTATGTGGTGGCCATGAGTTAGCATTCTAGCTAGAGCTGTTGAGAATAACCCTTGGTGATACAGACACAACAAGAAAGAGATGCCATACCACAGAAAAGGCACTAACAAGGCTGAACCTGAGGCAGAAGTTTCTAATACGTCATGTTGGACATTTTAGTTTGCTTTCTGCAATTCACACTTGCATTTGCAAATGCAGATCTTATCATTTCCCTCTCACTGTGTGGTGAAAAACAGACATAGAAGCACGGGCAAGAGGCTTTGGCAGAAGGGCTGCAAAACTGTCAGGGCAAGGGGCATCAAAAGGCCTGCAGGTCTTGAAGGTAGATCCTGCAATAGTAAAAGCTGGAATTCCATGTGATCTACCTGGGATCACAGTGCATTCAGGTCTGCTTCATAGCAAAGGCAGCCTACATGCTTGGTTGAGAAACATGAAATACAAGAATACATCTTTGAGACCCTATCATTTTCTGAATCTTAGCCACTTTGCTCAGCATTTAAAATGCACCACAGCACTTCATGGTTACAGTCCCAAATATTTCTCTGGAGCATGTTTATTGACAACAATTTTTTATTTTTTTAAGATATTGGAAATCTTTTTTTCTGACATTCATATAAAATGTTGGTGATCCAAGAAAGCCGTAAAAAAATGAGTGGCCCAATTTTGAATTTTTTTTCTTATAATATTTTAAATGCCATCTCCATCTTCATAGGGGAGAATGATAACAAAGAGAATAAGAGAGGAATTTTTATCAGCTGACTGAAATAAAGAATCAATAGCAAAAACTAGAGTAGGTTTCTAGCTGAACATTCAAGGACACACATTCACTCTGGTTTTATTCTTCTTGAGTCCAATTAATTAAACTTTAATTCATGCCTATAAAACTGAAATTATTTCAGAGCAGAGAATGTTTTTTACTCCATATGTAAAATAACATATAGAATACTTCCTTATTATGAATTAAGGAGGGCAGTTGCACATTCCTGATGCCCTGTTGAAGCTTTGTCATTTAGCACAAAAAATTTTCAAGATTCCTCAGATGTGAGGAAGGAAAATAGATTAAATTCCTGCAGGGAGGAATTGAACATAGCTTTCCCAGTCCTGGAGGGCTTCTATAACCATGGTGTTACTGTTATAAAGACAGTTTCTATCATTACATTTTCAATCTCACTCTCTGGAGGGAAGCTAGATGAAAGACTTACAGAATGTAACTTGGATTCACTGTATGTACTCTTCTGAAATACAGCCATGAGATCCAGGGATTTTATTTTGTTCTTATTTATTTTGTTCTGGGCTGTGAGTCCACCCACATATTAAATTGCTTTTATCAATTATGTCTCGGGGTGACATAATGAGAATTAATTGCTATTTGTAAATTGCAGTGATCTTTGGTATAAATTCCACTGAATATGCAAGATCTTTTATTGATGTAACTTTTTTGACCATTTTCAGGCATTACATGGAGTAACTGGAAGTTAACTCCCTTGGGAGTTAATTTACCTTTCCACTATCCAATATACCTTGCATTCAGAAAAGCATCTAACCAGGCACCACTTCTTCCTATGGTTTTTGCTCTTAAAATTGATTGAGAATTTATACATAGGATTGCTCAAGTTTCCTGAAAAGCTGGAGACAAATCTTGCAGTAAAGATTATCCTAGTGAAACATTGGATTTTTCATCTACTGTCCACTATTTCTCCTTTTACACCCAAAGCATTTTTAAAGAGCAAGTTTTAAACTTGGTTGTAGAGATGTGTGGCACCTTTTGCTTTGCCCTTGCTGTATATGATTAAATTAATGCAATGAAAGGAATTACTTTGCCCTGACTATGAAATGCCATCAAAAGACTAATTTTTTTTCTATCTGTCTTCCTCTGCCTTTGTGTTCTGAGTTTTGCCCTTCTTCATGATGACTCACCCCGGTAGAATGTTTTCCCAAGGGATGTTTGTCTAGTAGGTAAGTGATTTTATTTCAGATCTTGGTTAGAAGGTCACCTTTTGTCTGTTTACTTTGCTTTGCAGAGGTTTTATTCATCTTTGCGCTCAAAAAAACTTTCCAACCTCCCTCCTATTATCCCTTATATCCTGCTATTATTACCAAAATAGGCTGACTTGTAATATTGTATTAATTACACTTACTTTTGAACATCCAGCTTGTAGATGTTTCCATCTGGGCTCTTATAATATCTTGTTTTGGTTTTTTAAAGCCATAGCAAAAACAGAACAAAACAAAGCAAAGCAAAACAAAACAAAACAAAAAACAAAACAAAACAAAACAAAACAAATGAAGAAACTCCTGACAAAACTATAGAGAGAAATTTATAGAAGGAAAATTTATATTTAAGTTAAACATAAATTTTTTACCATGAGAGTAGTGAGACACTCACGAGTTTGGCTTTGTCTGCCCCATCCCTGGAAATGTCCAAGACCAGGTTGGATAGGGCTTGGAGCAGCCTGGGATAGTGGAAGGTGTCCCTGCCCGTGGCAGGAGGGTTGGAGCTGGATGATCTTAAGGGCACTTTCCAACCCAAACCATGCCATGATGCTATTCTTCTATGAAATAGGCAATTTTAGAGTGAAATTTAATTTCTCTTGGATAAAAGTGTATAATGCAGGACAGAACAGTCATCCTTTAAAGCATTTTTTTTTTCTCCATAGAGAGACAGTGATGAGTATCTCAGACAGAGACATCTGTATTGTAACTGTCTAAAGCTAAGGAAGATGAATCCCATTCAGAACAGAAAGCTAATAGTACTGTATCAAAGACCACAAGAATATATTTCCTTTCTCTACTCTTCAAGGCGGAGGGGAATGCAGTGGAGCTGGCCACACATCACAAATAAGATAAAAGGCACAGCCAAAAAGAACAGATTAGCACAAAGCCATATGTAGAACCTCCCAAAGCTGCTGACAAATAACGTTGAACTTCTAACAAAATGCTAAAATTCAAAGCCTATGAAAAAAAAAAATATATATACATTTATATGTAAATGGTTGGGGTGGGTACAGGGAGAAGAAGGGACTGGGGGGCAGACAAGTGATATCCATTTAGTAAATTGTTCAGTAAGAAGGGCTATAGCTTGTCCCTTGAGGTTGTTAAGTGTTCTCTTGTATTCAGCAGAAGAGGAAAGGTTTACATCATCCTTACTATCACAGAGATATTTGGGCTGCCTTCTCTCCAACCTACTTAACATCCTAATTTACATCTAGCTTTCTGACTTCTATTAAAACTGGGCTCCTACTCCACTGTCCTGCTACATACATGCTGCCATTCTCCTGTCCATCATTAAATTATTGACTTCTCTTCCTCCTCCCTACTTTTCTCTTCTTCTCCACCCTGCATCTCCCAGAGGTATTTGCATTTGTGTGGCAAATACACTGATTCTTTTCACATGGTTTGCTCCAGCATGACATGAACTATTTAATTGTAAATTATTAAGTCATCTGTACTTTCCTGAAATGATTCACAGTGGAATGACAGGAAATTATTCCTAGTGGAGTGACAGGATATGATATGATGAAATCACGATTCACATGTAAATTGGATGTCTGCTGATAGAAATCTGAAGTCCACTGAGAATTAACAAAAAGAAAATGCTGCAAGGCTTATCCATTGCCTAGATAATTTATTAATGGATAACCCTTGTTTTAATACTATCTACTCTTAGTTGTTAAAACCCCAGGGGGATATTTTTTTCATTTCCTTAGCTGTAGATTGATGCAAAAATTTTAAATAAACAGCACCATTTCTATTTTTTTATGCATCCCTTTATACATATATAGGTGTATATATATAGAGAGATATATATATGTGTGTGTGTATGTATATATATATGTGTATATATATGTATGTATTACTTCCCCTCAAGTGTCTCAATTGTCAGCCAAACTCAAACACGTTATTCTCATGTAGATATAACATAAATATTAAATGGATGTTTGAAATACATACACATATATATATATATATATATATATATATATATATATATATATATCAAAGATTGACTGCTATCTGGCATAATTCACTGTAGTTTTATTACTCGGATAAAATCGTGCCAGTTTTATCCATGCTGATGTTCTGTAGACCACGGATTAAAGTGCACACAGACGTTGTCATGCATCTTTATTTTTGTTCCTTGTACAAAGCTGTCTGCACAAATAATCTCTTTGGCTTCCTCTGATTCACTTTAAAAGTGTTACGTTAATTTTAAATGTAAATTGCAATAATTAAATCTGACCTTATAAACTATCAGATGTGATGGGAATTTCCCTTCCTGATTTTTTTTTTAATCTTAAATTGGAAAGGAACCAGATCAAACAAGCAGGGAATTTCAAAGTCAAAACAAACACCATCCATGGCTAGGGACTCTTCTACAATAACAAAAAAGAAAACATATGTATGTATGTGTTTGTGTTGTGAGTGTATAATATAGATGTTAACCACAAAGTATCCAACATCTTTAAATTTGTTTGTAAGACTGGCAGTAGCTCATCTTTTGTTGTTAAGGTGAAGAAAAAAAACCTCACAATCAAAGTGACCCACATAGATATATGTATTTTTTTTTTCCTTTCTTTAATAATGGATACTTTCAGATACCTCCTAAGGTCCTATTCCTCCTGTCATGTTTAAAGGTTTTATTGTTTCCAGAAAAGCTTTTGCTGCTCCCTCTGGAGACTGAGCTGATCTAAGGTAATATTAATTCTGTGCCTCTCGCTTGTCGGAACTCGACTTCAAACGGAATAAATGAGATGAGAGCTGAAAGAGAGGTTATGCAAGCTGTCATCCTCCATTGTGTTGGAGGCATCAATGACTCTCAGAACAAATTAGGTGTCACTCTACTAAATCGCAGTCAGAAAGGCAAATCAGTTTATAGAAGACTTATTTGGTCTCCTGGAAAGCTCTTGCATTCAGAGCACAGTTAATCTTCTTTTTCTTTCAGTAAATTTAAAAATCCTCATTTTTTATTTCTTTTTAAATCGAGATGAAGCAGAATTTCCTCATGATGAGTCATAATGTTCCCCATACAATTTATGCTGATTAGTTCAGTCTAATTTCTCTTTCTTTAAAAGGAGAAAAAAAATAATCCCACAGAGGTTTGTTTCACTCCTAAAAGAGAAGTGACTACATGTGTTTTATTAGATTTCTTAATTTGGGGATTGTGGGTTGGGAAAGAGGTCTGCGGTGAAAAGAGTGTTTGAAGAAAGAAAAGAATATTTGTGAAGCTTGCCAAGTATGAATTATTCCAGTTTTGTAAATCTCACTGATTCTATTCATTCTTTATTAAGTGACTCAACTTATAGAAAAGGGATAACTACCTGTTTAATAGTTTCTCTGGCACTTGATTTAACACATTTTATTTTATTAATTTTTTTGCCCAGTAAAGAGGCTAAAGGGATTTTGCAATATAGGTTCCACAAGAAACTTTTTTTCTTTTACAATCAAGCAATGTGCTATCATGTTTTCACAGAAAAAGGCATGCTCAGACAGTATTTCAGAGAAGAAAATTGCCATGCTTCAGCAAGATCAGGACAACTATGGAATACACGACACATAAGCTGAGGTACCTATTCTTGTTCAAAAATTTGTCTGTGCAAGGAATGAGTATGGTGCAAGAGGAGCAGCACTGCAGAGAGAAACAGCTGCAGTTGAGGGCCATTTTACATTTTGAAATATTTTTTTTTCAGATTATATTTGGTCTAGACTTATGAACTGGAACACAGCAGGTTCTGTAGGACATCAAGTATGTTGTTCAAGAGCATCTCTTAGCTTTGCCTGATTTAAAAGATTTTGAGACCCCTCTGTGCCATGCAATAACTGTGAGAAACCAGATTTCCTCAAAAGTATGCTCTTTTGAGCATACAGAAACTGGAGATGGGACATTAGTTGCTCATAAAGTTCAAGATAAATGGAAAGCACATATTCTTAAAGCTAAATTGGTTCTCAGGAGTCATTATTTCCATTTGTGACTGAAGTTGTGACTAGGGAACCCAGTGTAAAATTTCCAATGACAAATTACATTTGATTTTAGAGAATTTTAGAGAAATCTTTAAACTTTGTCAGAGCTACAGTTGTCAGGCTTTCTATGGAAGACACAAAGGGAGCTAAGTGAATAAAACTGGGTTTAGAGAAGGCCTCAAGTTTATGTAAGAGTTCCCTAAAGTTTTTAGTGGGAAATCTGGAAGGAAACCCAGAAATTACCTCCCCTTATCAATAGTTATCTAAATATCTAATCTTCTCCTCAAGTGAAAAAAGACAACCCAAACAGAGAGGAAGCAGAAATGCTCCTTCTCCATTGCAAATGGCAAAAAAGCATCTATTCACTCCATGGGTGAGGAATTCTGTAACTGAAGGATCATCCTGCTTTGAAGCACTTACTTAAAATCACTTCTCTTACATTTTTAGCAACATGTGCTGAGACCATACACAAACTGGGTATTTTAAAATAAGGGTTTGTGGAGCACTGGTGTTGAAATGTTTCTGCATCAGGAGATAAACAGTGTGCTTTTGAATCTCCTCAGGCACAGGGGGGATCTGAACTCAGGTCCCCCACGTGCTGGAAGGTGGATCTAAGACTTAAGACATAAAAACATAGTTAATTCCCTTCATTCCAACTTTAAAAATAATAATAAAAAAGACTTTTGCCTGAGCTTGTTTGTTTGTTTTCATAAAGACAGAGGGATTAAGTTTGAACATCCTAATTGGAAGAAAATTCCTCTTTACTGGCAATGTTAAGGTGGAAAAATTTTGAAGTGAGAAGGATATTTCTCAGCGTGTCATAGAATTATAGAAGTTTGGAAGAGGCCTCTAAGGTCACAGAGTCCAGCCTTTAGCCCAGCATTGCCAGGACCACCACTAACCCATATCCCCTGAGCCACACCTACACGCTTTTTTCAACACTTCCAAGCAAGACATTACCACAAAATGTGGTTTTTGCCCCAAAAAACCTTACTAATTCTCCACCTCCCCCAAGAAAATTCCATTCTGTGTATCTTGCCACAGTGAGTAGGAACCTAAAAAATTAATCTGTGTGTTAATAAGCGGATCAGAATTAGGATGTCGTCATATGAGAAGCTGCATTCCCAGGGAACACCGCAAGAACTCAATGCCTAAGTGTTTATGGATTGTAAGTTGCTATTGTAAAGTAAGATTTCCAAGATAAAAGGATGAAGTAGGATCAATATCACTGTCAGCTCTCTGATATTCCAGTGATGACATCTCCCTTTATTCTCAGCACACTGTGAAGGCTCCTGAGCAGAGGTTCTAAACAGTCAACTAAACATTTTCTATAAACATTTCTTCCAAATAACAAACATGTTTGGTTTGACTGAACTCATACATCATTTATACTCCCTTTCTCTTGATATTTGGGCTATTTAGATAACTGGAAAGATTCTTTGCAGAACTAGCTCAATTTTAAGCTCATATTGCAAACTATTTGGAAAAAAAATAAATATATATATTCCATATTCATTTTAGGGAGTACCTATAGTGTAGGAGTCACTTTGATGAGTTTGATGTACACAATAAAGTAGAGGAAGGAGTTTTCAGACCATGAAGCAGCACAGGCCTGATCATCCAGAAGATAGTGAAGAGAGGGACATCCTTTCTAGCTGAAAGCTGTCTTATCTTATATTCTCCTCCTGAGATAGGGGGGAAAATCAAGGTTAATCTTTCATGCAAAAAAGATGTGCTTTCACATGTGCTGATGTTTCTGGAGATAGGAGTAAAGTTCTCACAAAGGCAAGTGA
The DNA here is from genome assembly GCF_963513975.1 of Fringilla coelebs. NCBI lineage: Eukaryota > Metazoa > Chordata > Aves > Passeriformes > Fringillidae > Fringilla > Fringilla coelebs. The sequence continues at coordinate 3,832,963 of NC_140031.1, forward strand.
TGAAATATCTTTGTATGTAGTTCACTAATTCTTAACTACTCTGAGATAAAAATGACAAAAAGTCCTCCCATAGGCAAAAATTTGAAAATTCCTGAAAATGTTGAACTGTGTACCTAACTATAAACATGTTGGCTTTGGTTTTTGCCTTTGTTTTTTTTTTTCCTCAGACAGCAAACAAGGCTGAGGTTTACCAAATGGAATTTCTAGAGATGTTTGAAAGTTAATATATAAATAAATCCCCCAAGAGGGGGGTATTTCTCGAACAAAGGGAAAAAAACACACTGTGTTTACCACACAAATTGTATTCAAAGCAGTGAGAAAAGCTAGGCATGCTGATGCTAAACCCCACTTATGGTTTCACTTATTTGATGTGTTCATGGAGTTCATCAAACATGGGCTGGGAATCGGGGAAAGATGGGAAACAAAGGGAAGGAATAAATAGTCAGTGGCACAAGGTGAACAGTGGGATGCCTCGCCTCATTGTTCTGCATTAGATCTCGTGTTTGAAATCTGTATTAATGATCTTGAAAGAGGGTAATACTGAGGTTAGCAAAACTTGCAGATGACACAAAGTTATTTAGCAAGCACAGACCAGAGAGATCCATGAGGAACTTCAAAGAGACTTAGCTAAACCATGTGGGGGCAAATGAAGTTCAATGCCAGTAAATGCAAAGTAAGGCATACTGAAGGGAAAAAAATAAATTAAACTGCTTGTACATGTGACAGGGGTATACATTCACTGTCTCAACCCAGGAAAGGAATCTGGGTATCAATGAAGACAGATTTCTCTACCATATGCAGCTGTAGTTTTAAGAAAAAAAAATTCAAACAAGATGTGAGGCTTCATAAGAACTGAGATGGGGATTGATGCAGTAAATACTACACAGCTAACCTATAAATCAAAATGTGGTCTCATCTGGAAAAATTTGTGAAGTGTCATTTCACTACTGTTAAAAAAAAAAAACTGAAAAAAATGACAAATGAAAGTGATCCTTTGGGGAACAAAAAAAAAAAAAAAAAGGGGGAAAAAATCTGTCATGTAGGATGATTGAAAAGATTGGGAAGAGTTACCTTAGAAGGAGAGGGACAAAAGGACATAATGAAAGGATAAAAATAAATTACTGAGGGAAGATAAATTAGGTGCTTCTCTCCTCAGCTAGTGACAGGACAAGAGTATGTGCAATAAAATTAAGGAGGCTGGCAAGTTCAAAACAGATAAGGTAACAGTGGCCTTTTTTTTCCTACAAAGAGTGATTAAGCTGGGGAACCAGCTAATAATGAAAGGAAACTTCAAATAAATATTTAATGAGTTAACAAGAATTACTAAAGTAGAAATAAAAAGAAACAAAATATTTTTTGGTACATATTTGAAAGCTCTCTTTTTAAAGACAGATTTCCTGAACTTTCTTTCGAAGAGACCTTTTAGTCTTGTACCCAAATCCCGTAAACTTTGGAGGAAAGAGAACCTGGGGACCTAGTGGCTCATACTGGGGTTGTTTCACATAATGTGATTTCTATATTTGAGCATGCTGAGCATCAGTCTTCATTCTCTGTACACAGACTGCTCCTTCAGCTTTGCACCAAATATTTGTTTCCAGACATTCAGCCAGGAGAAGTTCCTTGGCACCAGGGAGAGCGTTTAGGAGGAGCACTAAGGGTCTGAGTCCTTTTTACCCGTGTTGACCATCCCAGATTCTTTCCCACATGGTACTCACAAATCATGGAGCTGAGAGGCTGGGCTGCAGGGATTCAGGATCAGTCCCATCAGAGAAACACGTGCCTTGCTCTGAACTGTGCATAGAGCCAGCCTGCCTACTCTGGTACAACATGTGGTTATTTGTCCTCCCCCTCTCCTGGGCTGCTTGCTTCATCAAATCATCCATATTTATCTTTCAGGCTGCAGGTTTGCCCACTGAAGGTGTGATGAATGCCCGTGTGCTTGTGGGCTGTCAAACACAACAAGGTCCCCACCCCACTGAAGCCTCAGGTTGTGAAACACCAGAAGCCTGAAGAAGTATCAATCCATCCTGGGGAAGGAGAAAAGGAGACACATTCCTCCCTTCAATCATGAATGCCAGCCTGGAGTACCCCAACATCTGACACTGTGAGTGGTGACCCAAACCTCTGCTGTCTGGCAGCTCTCTGACACTCCTCTTTACAGTCATTAAAATGGAAATGGCATCTGACAGACATGAACATCATTTAACTTCCAGCTCCCTCAATTATCTCCTCCTTTCCACTGCCCTCCCACTCTCTGTGTGGTGAGAGAAATATGTTTTCAGAACTGTCATTTTAAAGAGTAAATACTTGAACCATCAATAACTGTGTGCACTTTGCCCCAGCTGAATGAAAACCTCCTTTGTGAGCGTAGAAGCAAATGATGCAGAGTTAAGTAGAAAGAAGCTACCTGAATGTACTTATTGCAGCTAACTATTTCTGTATTATGATAGCCTGTTTCCAGTAGATCAAAGAAACCTGGCAGTGTTGTTTTTTTCACACTGTGAGAAGCACAAACATCATTTAAATGCCCCCTCAAAATATTCATGCAACAAAAATCCGTTGAAGGCTCAGTCTATTCCCAAGCTGGCTTTCAGCCAACATTGTTATGTTGTAGCTGCATCATGATGGAAATAGCAGACAGTAGAAAACAAACCGCAGAGAAGACAAGTATTTTAAAGCAAATCCAAATAATTTAAAGCAAAAAGCAAAAAAAAAAATTTAAAACTGTTTAAAATGTCATTGTTAGCAAAACTCATGGATGATTGTTCTGTTATTGATTTAGTTTTACAAAATGAAATTTTAAATGCTGAATTTTGGGGTCTTGTATTCAGAGTTTTTCTAACTCTCAGTCTGATGGTATTTATTTTGTTTAGTAAAATATATATAGCACATAGATGCATTCCTCACTTGATGGAAGTGCTGTAGCTTCACTGAAGCTGACAATTACCTCCTTCATAATGAAGGTCAAGTAAGTAAGGAGATTGAAAGTAAATGGAATTTCTCAGTGTCTGGTGAGCTTTTTCCAAGAGAAAGGGTGAATCATCTTATGTCAAACCAATAATGTCCTCATGACCTCATATTTGAGAAAGCTGTGGATTTGCAAATAGATGGAGAATCTAAGTTATTCCAATGTTTAGTTGTCCTTAACAAATCATATATTAAAAAAAAAAAAAACAACAAACCCCCAAAAAACCCAAAAAACCTCTCATGGTAAACAGAGAAGACTTTTTAGAGAGCACAAAGAGGAAATCTGTGTCACTGAGTGCAGAAAGCATCCCTCAGTTAAAATATCCTTTGTTCTGCCTTCCTGGTCCTGTATGGCTGTGATCTTAGGCTTTATCTGCCTAGCAGGGCTCCCATATGCAGCCAGAGCACAGACACTGACATCTCTCATGACAAGCAAAGTCCAAATCTCTTTCTATTCATTCCATGAAATCCACCAAAACCAAGCATGTCATCATCCTCCCAAGAAGAAGCTGGGGAAACTACTAGGCTCTGCTGAACCTGGGCTGACTCAGAGGTTTCTTGACAAAGATATTGGCAATCCCTGTCCTCTGTGTTGAAACTGAGGCACTGTGTATCCAGAGCTGCAGCAGGTACAGAGACCCTCAGAAGGGCAGCCTGATCCAATTTCAACTGCTTGGATCTGCATTTGCTTTTCAACCCTCATTTAATAATATATATGTGCATATATATTATTTTTGTGTGTGTGTGTGTATACATATAAATGTATATGTGTGTGTATATATATGTATATATATGTGTGTATACTTGTGTAGATACATACATATATGTATGCTTGTATACACATTTTTTTTTTTTTTCTTGCTATGGTATAGGTCTATGCACATGTATAATCCTAACATTCAGAATTACATTCATATAATCATCAAGACTGGGAAAGACCTCCAAGGTCTTTAAGTCCAACCAGCTCAGTCTCAGATGGACTATCAGTCTCAGATCAAGTCCAACATGAATGGCAGCATTCCCAGAACTCCTCCAGAGGACTGCTGGTGGGAGGCAGACTCTGATTTCATAGAACCATGGAATATTTTATGTTGGAAGGGACCTTAAGGCTCATCTCATTTCACCTCATGCCAGGGCAGGGGCACCTTCCCCTATCCCAGCTTGCTCAGAGTCACATCCAACCTGGCCTTGGACACTGCCAGAATTGTGGAATCTACAGCTTCTCTGAGCAACCTGTACCAGGGCCTCACCACTCTCTCAGTCACAAAATTATTCTTAACATCTAATCTAAACCTAGTCTCATGTTGAAGCCACTGCCCCCTGTTCTATCGTGATGTGGTTATGACCATTAATGGAGATATTCACACAGAAATGAGTCTTTAGACTAGCAAGAAAAATGCCTCATTATTTTAGATGCCCAGGAGTTCTGGTGGTTGTGAAAATAACCCATTATGAAATCATTTAGATTTATGCAGATAAGAGTTCATCTAGACTTTGAGGGATCTCCTTGGAAATCTTGATTTCTCAGCTTCAGTTTTCCAGTTTGCACTCTTCTCTGGTGACTTCCAACATCATTCTCTAACTTTTTTCCATTCTGTGCAGCCATGGTGCCCTGGAAAGCCCTGTGATTCTTGGAGGGCAGCACATGGGAACTGTGCAAACAAAGGACCTTTGACAAATCCTTGCTGCGAGCAGGGCAGCCTGCCCCACTTCCCTCTCTGCCCTTCAGCACTTTCACCATCAGTTCTTTGGCTCCCTTGCAAATTCACGTGGAATTCATTGTTGGAGATCATCTCCCTGGTCTTGATGCCTTTTAGGCAAGGCAGGGCTGTCATTTTAGGCCTATGAGCTATATTTGCTGGTTGATGAATGCCTCCACATTGCCAACTGAAAATCATCCAGAAGTCAGCTATAGCAGATGTGCCATGTAATTACACTGTCAAGGAAGAATTCCAGACATTGGCCTGGTAATTTTAAGAATCCATTTCTGTCCATCAGAACATTCCCAGTTATTTTTTCCTAAGTAATAAGCATTTCAGCCTTTTTTTCTCTTTTTTCTTTCTCTTTTTTCTTTTTCTTTTTTTTTTTTTTTTTAATACTGTGTTGAAATATGCATTTCAGCAGAATTTTAAGACAGAAAAGCCAAGATGGATCTCATGTGATATTATGCCTATGGCTGACACATCTTGAGCTAGCAACCTAATCACTCTAATCACCCTTCTTACCCTCCTTAAGGCATGTGAGACAGAGACCTGCTTGCAATCCTTCAGAGCTGAGGTGGCACAACTCACCCACTGGAGTCAGGATGTTTTACATCTCCTGCTAAGGAAGCTTGCAGTTCAACTGGCCCTCTAATTTGGGGGCTTCATTTAAGAGACTGAATACAGGAGAGCTGAAGCCACAGACAGACAAGGAGGCCCGTTTCTTTTTCTTTATTAGACCTCAGATACAGCGTGAATGAAAGCACGAGGTGTCAGAGTGCCAATGTTATAGCATCTGATATAGTGTGCTTTGGGCACCCTCACATTCAGGACAGTTGCTTAGCAACTGGGATACAGGCTGAGGATGTAGAGAGTCTGGGATCTTTTCTCTGCCCAACAGGATTAGCATGACTTGGATAAATTACTTCACCTTTCTGTATTCCTCTTTCCCTTTATACATTTATTTATTCTGTCTCCTACTGAATGCTTCAGCAATTCCTTTGAAGATATCTTACCCTTCATGTAATGAAATTATTCATCTCCTATGAAGCTGCAGATCCTGGACAATGGCTCGGGTGTCACCTCCTCTTGCTACCTGTCTTTCACAGGTGATCACCTTCTCCTTAACTGTGTTCATCACCAACACAAAAGAGCTGCCACATCCACCACCTAGTCGAGAGAGCATTTCAGTGGGGAAGCGCTTTTAGTCCGCCTATGAAAATTTCTGAGCACAAACCATTTCCAAAAATCTAAGCTGGCACTTGGCAGAATGTCAGTAGACTTTATACAATAACACTATCCAAATAGACATATTAGGAGAACAGAATCTGCAAGACAGCATACTTTTGGCTCTGTCACATATTCATGCTACTGCCACAACCACCAGCACCAAAAAATAAAGACAGGTGGGAGGACAGTAGGGCTAACATTAGACCTTTGTGAAGGCATTCTTTGCTTGACTGATGGTTTGAAACTGCTCATCATGGACAGTGAGCTGCGAGGCTTTGCCGTCCAAGTTGGGAGCTCTGGCTGATCGGCAGATGAATGAGGAGCTGGCTCCAAAGTCTGTAACCCTTTGATTTCATGGTTGTTTTCCACATCCTGATCTCTCTGCAGCTGCCACCTCAAAGAACAGGGTGAGAGTAATTGTGTTGGCTTGCCTCCAAAGCCCGGAGGAGTAGTCACTTGCTACTCTCCCAGATTATCTGCCAGGCAAACAGAAAGGTTAATGATGTAGAGCTTGATTACTCTGGTAGAAAGAAAGCAGCCAGCTTGATCCAAAAATCTTTATTGTGTGTGTAAGGGAGATGCATCAAAAGGGCTCAGAGCTGGAATACGTTGTCTCCTCCATTCTGTCTTTAAACATGGGAGTATTTGCCTTCTGGCACATATGGTCTTGTAAGTAATAGCTTTTTGCTGCGCATACATCTTTTTGCCTGAAGCTTGTTGTTTAATTTTAAGACATTTACAATAGTTTTGTTGTTACGAAAGCCAGTCTTCTTCAATATCAGCAGAATAAACATTTGAATGTATGCATCCCTGGAACAGATTGAACACCATTAGTTGAAGTATGTACATATGAGTACATTTTTTTTTATAAAAATACATACACAAATGTGTGTGTGAGACACTGTCTGTGAGTATACATGTATGTGTATGCCATAAACACATGATTTTTGGTGTTCATTTCTGAAATAAATGTAAACAATGTGTATCAAGTTAAATGCATCAACAACTCCAACGACCCCCCAGGAAAACAACAACAACAACAACAACAAAAAAAAAGAAGAAGAAAAGGAAAAAGAACAACAAAGCAATGAGAAGCCAAAATAAAAACAACAAGAACCTACCATCTAAACAAATGAACAACAACAAAACTACAGGATTGGGAAGATAAAGGAGACCTAGTCATAGCTCATGGAGACAGTAAGGTTTGGTTAGAGTTAGGTGTTTATAAAGGTTGGCCTCCTTTTGTGACAAGATTCTACTTTGTGGAAATGTTTAATATTTTAAAAAGAAACAAAAAATTAACTTTATGAATCCACATAAATTGCAACCTTTCAGCGTTTGATTCAAAACCAGGATATTCTGGCCCAGAACTGAAATACTGAAGCCAAAGCCCAATATATTTTTTTCTGCAGTGGTTTGTGGACTTTATAATTCAGAAGCATTTTTCTTACATTATTCCATGAAGACATGATTCTTTGGCAGAAACATATCTCGCATGATACTTAAAGAGGAAAAATTCTTTTGTCTTCCACAATTTACCCTACAGTGGCTTCTGAAAAATTAAAATTTTTCATGTGAAAGAAAATTATCCTTCAGATGGGCTCTACATTTTGCCTACCTTATGGTGAAGGACCTGGAGGAAAAGAAGTATATGATAATTTTTTATCTCTTTTTTCCTGCTGATGCATGGTTACTCTAACACAGATTGTGATTTGTAGCTAGTTTAAATGACTTTATCTAAGAAGTTTCTACTTTGCCTTTTTACATTATTCATATTCCAAATAGAATTTAATACAGTTATCTTCAAAATATAAACTCCAACAAAGATGTTTTTGTTGAGTTCTGGACAGATTTCTCACTTCTGTTTAACACAATGTTTTTTACTAGATTCTAATTAAAAAATGGCATTTATTAATTTCAACTTGAGTTTGTACTTCTATTTTTTATGTCAGTTAAGGCCAGACCACTGGTGCCTGTACTGTGTTCCTCAAGGTAGCTGCAGGATCCAAGAGCCAGGGGCCATGTCAGCCTCAGAGCAGGTGTGACCCCTGTCCTACCCTGTTGGCTGCTCACTTTGTCACCTTGTGTCTTAATATAAAATGCAATGAACATCTACACTAGTGTTTCAGGCACTCTCGGGGCAGAAAACTTGGTTTAAAAGGGACAAAACATAGGAAAAATCAACGGAGCCTTAATGGGAAAAAATATGGTGCCCTCACCGCCACTGGGAAAGGAGGAAGATTCTACAAGGCAAAGGTCTAAAAAACAAGATGAAAAGAACTTTGTTCATAAGCAGGAGGGATACTAGTGGGAAAAGAGCGAGTGAAGAAAGAATTCAGGACAAATGTCTCAAAGCAGCTATGGAAAAGCTCTTCAAAAATACAGAAAATGTTTGGAAAAGCTGAAGGGAGAGGAAGGATGCCACCAAAGTTGCCTGGAAGTCACAAGCTGACAAGTCAAGGCAGGCTTTCAAAAACTAAAAAGTCAGGAAACGTCATTCTTTCTAAACATCTACTGAGGCCCTGGGGCACAACAAAGGAAATCCACTACAGCTGCATGGCAATTGGTAAATTCTTGTTATCATGCTATGTGCCAAACTCCTTTCTCTTTGCTTCTCTAATTCATCTGTCAGCGTGTGGGGATAATCCAGACACTGAAGGGACTTGTGTGCAAAAATGTCAATTGGGAGACAATCCTCAGCCCTTGATGATGAGATGAATTCATAAGAAAATCTCAAAATAAAGAGTAGGGGAGCAAGGAGCTTGGTTCTGGGAGAAAAAAGTGGCAGAGAGTGGGTGAAAAAATGAGGCCAGTTTTCCAAAACACAAGAGTTCAGTAATTAGCCCTAAAGCCATGGCTTTAAAGCAGACAGCAAAGATTAATATCATGCCATCTGAAATGAATTTAATCCTATAATTTTGAGTAAATAATGTTTCGAGTTTCTACAAAACAGAGGCTCTACGGGAAAACATTCATGACTCTAATTTTTGAAACGTAAATGATGTTATATGATGTGTGTTGAAGGAGGAGGATGAGTGTGTGTGTGTGTGTGTGCGCATGAAAACTTTATCTTTTTATTTAACCGAAAACAAATACTATTTTACTTGATCTCCAGAAGCCACAGAAGAGGATGTGTGGGCTTTCTGAGCTGGCTTAGAGGCCACTGAAGAAGCACAGAGAAAAGAGAAAAAGAAAAGCTATCAGTTTGCTCAGCCAGTGACAGCAAAACTCCTTCTGCTCCATTACCTGCACATCTTCCTTTGCATAGCAACCATCATATCTCTGGAGTAAGACATAATCCTTTTCAAAACATTGTGTCTTGCTCCCAGCTTCTGAAAACCTTCCTGCTGGTCTAGGAAGCCAGGGTTTAAGCAAAGCCAGGCTTGGAGCTGGTGCTGATCTGTGGATGGGGGAGCTGGGAGCAGTTGGCATGGGCAGTGCTGAGAGTGAGTGATGCTGCCCAGGGACCCTCCTCTGCAGGAGCCCTCCAGGGGCTGAACCCAGCAGTTTTACAGGTGTTCCATGCCTCTGAAGCCTCTTCCTTGTGCTTTCATGTCAGGCTTACCTGCCTCTAGGGAGTAAGTCTTCCTTAAAGAGGGGGAGGAATTTGGTATTTGTATTCCTTCACTGTCTTGGTTATATCCCTGCTAATTACACCACTGGAACAAAACTGAACAGAACATAAAACCACTTGTCCTTACAGGAGAAGGGATTTGGGTGAATTAACCTGCACAAAAGATGACTGCAAGGTACATTTAAGCACATTTCCTTCTGGGGAACATCTACTCTGCTCCCTTGACTGAAGGCAAATACAGAAGATCACCAAAGTGAATAGTTTTTAAATATCAGTTTCCATTTGCAGCATTTGATGAGATTGATTTAGATCTTAGAATAAGATGATAACACAGTTACCTTATCAAAAACTGACATCAGTGCTAATCTCCTTTTTTTTCTTATTTTCATTTTCTCATTTTTAAAAGTGACAGATTTGATGCAGTATTTATTACTCCAAATGGCAATATGATGTGCTTGAGAACAACCTACGAAAACAAGGAATAAAAGGGAAAATACATGTTCTTTTCCTCATAAAAATGGTGTTGGATAGAAGATTTTAGGATTACTGTTCCGCTGAGCCTGTTCCTTCCATTTATTTGTCTTTCTTCCATAAATTTACAACAGTGTCACTAAGAAGATGTTTAAACGTGCCTCCAGGCATTACTCTACACCTAATAATCCTAGAGTAAATACATTGTGCGATTGGTACAAGTAAAGAAAGAAAGGCAGCATGCTTTTATTTAGAGTGGTATAAAAATCTCATGTAGATTTAAAAGGATAGAGCATTTCACTCCGGATGTCCACAGTTTCAATTATAGTAGTGTTATCAGTAGCAGGTGGAACATTCATGCACTAGAAACTTTAATAAGAGAAAGTTCACAAGATTGTCTTCAGATAAGAAGAGCAAAATAAAGATAATAAACCCAGTAATAGACTATAAGGCCTCTCACACACCTCTTCTAACAATAGTTTTCAGTTTCCTGCAAAACAAGAGATAATCCTTATGTCAGGTGTGCACATTTGGAGATGGAGGATGTTATTTTCACCAGATGCCCCGAACATTGTTTAAAACAAAGGACATAATTGCAATGAAAAGCAAAGATTGCTCTCGTTTTCCAGACCACAGTTCTCTTCCCTCGCTCAGGGTGCCAGCAGGTTCACCTTGACACTCTTTCTTGTTTAGATTACTGCTTTAATTTTGCCAATAAAATAAATCATTAAACCCACCTGGTTGTCTTCTCTGCCGTTTAGCATGAAGTGGGATGGCAGAGAGGGCACTCGGTGTCCGTAGTGCAGCTCACTAGGACAGGGTAACAGGTGGCCACAAAACCAATTTCCACTCAGGAGCAAGCCAGCAGAGAAACCAGGTGAGTCAGATAGTGATGGGAGGCTCTGGAGCAAAAGTTCCATGAGGGACAGCTGAGGGTACTGGGAGAGAAAGAGGTTCAAGGAGAGCCTTCTCCCTCCCTGCCACGGCCAGAAAAGGGGTTGAAGCCAGGTGGGGTGGCTGGTCTTTTCTCCCAGGGAACAAGTCACAGGAGAAGGGGAAATTGCCCTTGAGTAGCACCAGAAGGTTTAGACTAGGTCAGAGGAAAACTTTCCACGCTGGAAGAGCAGCTGAGACTGAAACAGCATCACCCATCCCACCAGCATCACCATCCAGAGAAGTGTTCACAATATGAGTGGACATGGCACATTGTGCTGTGAGTTAGTGGTCATGGTGTCATTGGTTGAAGGTTGGGCTTGATGATGTTGGGGGTAAGTTCCAACTTTTATCATTATATAATTCAATGTAATTTTGCTTGAATTTGGGATAGGGGTAGGCAGGATTATACCTGCATTCTCACAAGTCAGATATTGGTCCAGGAAATCTTTTCACTGCACCATGTAACTGCTGATGAGCAATTAGATTTCCAGCAACTCAATGATTTTTTTTTCACCTGCAAGTGAGTAATTTGTGATAAAAGAGTTGATAAATCATTCACATTTTTAAATAAAATTAAAATAATGGTCTTCTGCCTGCTAGTCACAGGAGCCATCTAGATTTCTAAGCAATGTTTTCCAAATTAAGGAGCAGAATGAGTTTTTTTGGATGTTTAAGTGAGTAAAGATGACTTTTTTGCTTATTCTAGATTTTTTGGCTTGGATGCTTTAAATTGTACCATTCATATATATTATGATCCTGAAGCACTTGTAGTCAGCCACATAAACATATGTGAAAATCTTCCCAAAGCTTCTAACCCAATCATTCTTCTATTGCATTATCTGGGGTTTTTTTTTATTCTTGATCTATGAGGCCAGGAATCCTATATTTGATCTCTTGAACTGAAAGTTTCTTTGGAAACCCTTCAAAACAAAAGAAAAAACCCAACCAACCAACCAACCAACCAAACAACAACAACAAAAAAAAAGCAGGAAAGACAGAATGCTGGGCTTTAGCTGATAGACCATTAAAAAAAAAAAAACAAGCCAAAACCCAAACCTATAATTTTACAGAAAACAACTAGCTGGGTGTGCTTTTCAATCCATAAAGAGAAACCAAAATCCCTCCACAGTAAGGCAATATTCCTGTGCTTGTTCTCCATAATAAGATTAGCCAGGCCTATAAAAGAACAATTACATCACTACAAAGCATTTTAGGTTTTAATCTTATGAATTCAACTACTGGAGTCATAAAGGACCATTAATTTCTTTTCTCGTGGGGTGTTTTTTGGAGCCTTTTTTATGACATGTCCAATTTAGGATGATGAGAATGATACATACCAAGTTTTAGTACATGTAGCATGCATTTGTCTCTGAAGTCTGAGAGCATGTGAGTCATCATAATGGCTTCAGGTTGTAAGAAACATCAATGATGAAAACATTAAACCACAAAAACAAGTTGGCCTCATAATGGTTCATTTACTCTGGAGAAAAATAAATAACTAAATGAATTCTCTTTTAATAACTAGGAAGATTATCATGGACTATTCATTTCATCTGGCAGACATTTGCAGGCTATCTCCTAGAAGATTATTATTCCTACATCTTTATAAATGGCTGTAGATATTTATTACGCTTTTATTTACAGCCGTGCTATGATTCATTTTAAGATTCAAGGCAGGGACATCTGTAGACCAAAATTCTTGATATTTAACCATAGATGGATGGTGGGACAGAAATTAGAGGAAGGTAAATAACAAGAAGTTTTAAAACTGTATTTAAATCTACTAAAACCACCACAATAACACATTAACATTGTTTCTTTGGGAAATTAGATCTTGTTGATAACTGACCTTTGGAGATTTGATAGCTCTTGATATGCCTAATAATAACTCTGTATGTGACTACTACTACTACTACTACTACTATTACTACTACTATTACTACTACTATTACTACTAATAATAATAATTATAATAAACAAAAACAATAATCTTTCCAAACAGCCAGTTAAGCGTGCTTGTACTTTTTTGAAACTGAAGTAATGTTTGCTGGAAATAGATCAATTTACAGACAAGAACAAGCTGGAAATAGATCAATTTACAGACAAGAGAGTGATCAAGAACACGGAGACAATTGGGTTCCAGCATGTGCCAGGATATGGATGACAATTACAAGGAGAGAATTCTTGGATTCAGCATATAATTCATTGATTGGAAACTTGCACATCTAATCTGGAACTGGAAATTTTGCTCCAAGAGACAGTTTCCTGGCTACAGCACTTCTAAGCACTGTCTCTCAGAAACCCCTTTGGGCACATGCCACTTAGGATCATTTAGCAGCAAGTGCTGAAATAACAGAGAATTTAGGTTTTCTTTCCCCAGCAGTGATGCTGAGCTACAGAAATAGAAATACTTTGCTCTTTTGTCAGCAGTGGATAAAATATCATTTCAAGTGCAATGAGAAATATTGTAAACAAACTGCAATTTTTATGCTATACCTTAAGATGAAAGTCAGTTTGGCTGTTTAATAACCTCACTCTAAAAATCCATCATGAAGGACAAGTGAGTGCAGGTCTCATTAAGGAAACCTATCTTTTAAAGTTGCTTTGGCAACTTCAGCTCTCCTCTTCAGGATTGTTATTCCTTCTGAATAGAAGTGTGATATTTGCTACATCCACAAAAAATGTACTGCACATGTTTAGGTAAAATGATAAAAAACTTCTGTTGATGTTGGCAAGCACCATTTCTGCTCATCTTTTTCTTAAATGAATATTCACTGCTCAGCTTCTTTCATGAATCATCCCAATGAACAAAAGACCATAGAATGTTTTTGGTTGGAAGAGACATTAAAAAATAAAATTGTCTCATTCCAGCCCTCTGCCATGGGCTGGGACACCTTCCACCACCCCAAATTGCTTCAAGCCTCATCCAAGCTGGTCTTGAATGCTTCCAGGGATAGAACATCCACAGCTTCTCTGGATAACCTGTTCCAGAGCCTTAACATCTTCACATTTCAGGATTTATTCCTAATATCCAGTCTAAACATATGTGTCAGAGGGAAGAAGGGAAAAAACAGGCTTTATGAGTCAGTTCAGAGAGAGGGCTCTGTGTCTAACATCTCATGGAGGACAAAGGACACCTGTGTGAGGGGGGTATTAATAGCAGGAAGAATCTGTTAGGAAAAGAGATGATGCTGAAATGAAGGCAATTTTGCAGGGAGACCAAGTATTCATGGAAGGACTCAGTCAGTGCTCAATGTTTTGTTGTTTTTTGGTTTTTGGTTTTTTTTTTGGTTTTTTTTGTTTTTTTTTTTTTTTAGCTTGATATTCAAATCTGAATGTAATGACATGATCTGCTACCTTAGTGTTTCTACAACACTTTAGAACCCAGTAAGAACAACCTCTGCAGTAAAAATATTTCTTCCTAATAACTCTTGGAATAAAGGGAAGTATAGATGACTTAAAGGAGTAAAACCTAACAAGCACCCTTGAAAGGAACAAAAAGAGGATTTTGGAGGATATTAACATTGATTTGTCAAAGAAATTGTGGGAAAAAATTGCAAATTAAAAAAGAAAAGGTACATTTTTCTGAGTAGTAATGAGGTTGCAACTATAGCAGGTTTGGGAAAGCATCAAATGATGTCCTTGTAGCTCTTAGGTAGAGAGGGTGGCAGATGTGAGGTACATTGATTTTAATATGTCTTGGTCTTTGGGACATTCTCACAATCAAATAAGAACAATTCAAGCACAGCTGAGCTGCACAACCATTCTTCAACAATTGTATCCTTACATTCATCACTCAGTAGAAAAGTGACAGACTGTGAAGACATTGCATCCAGAAGTCTAATTGGAGTCTCTTCTAACAGAGGATTTAATTTCATTATGAACTACTTCAGTGGATGGATGACCATGTAGGTGGTACAAGGAGTTCTGTGGAGAAATGCAAAACAAGAAGTCTACCAGATAGGATGAGATTTCAAGCTGATCTTGAGAACTTGTAAAAATTATCCGAATTTAGATGACATTACTGGAGGAAAAATATAGGGAGGAATTTTTTTACCTTGAAGAGAAGGTTAATATTTTTTCAACAGCAAGAAAAAAATCCCACAATTTTGTCTGTGTAGCCTTTTAAAAAGCAAATGAGATTGAGAGTAATGAATAAAATGATCATAATTTCATAATTTTGTGTAGATTAAATAGGAACAGGATGCAGGCTACTGCTCTTTCTGTGGTTTTGGATGTTTTTAAGAAAAAGTGAAAGCCCTTGGGAAAGATACATTTGATCTTTTGCTTTGCTGGGGACAGAACATGTTGGTTTCTTTTGGTCCCTTCAAGCTCTGTGTTCCTGTGACATTGTACTTTTAGGGAGAATTCAGCAGCTCCCCTTGTACATGTTGAGGAAGACACACAGGGATTTCTGTGTCTGTAAGCAGTGGAGAAATAACAAGATAAAGAAGAAAAGGCAAAGAACAGATCCTGGGTCTGGCAAAATGGAGAAGCCTTATTGGAAAGGTGATGGGTGAAAAGGAAAGTAGAACAGCCGTGGAAGATGTTCTGACTCTTTTCCCCACTACACAATTAAAGCTGGTAAGGCCATATAATTTGGTGGTTTTCATTTATGAATTGCAGAATGAGGTATTCAGAAAGATTACTGAAAATGGTGGAGTCAAGAGAGACAAATAAGAAGTAGAGGTGACTTACATTTCTTGATTATAAATGGGTGTACTGAGTGATTGTTGCAAATAACCCAGGGAATGGATAGGAATGAAAGGGGAATAAATCCACCAGGGAGGACACCTTGAGGAAAAAGAGGATACAGCTGTGCATCCCTTCTAATTCTGTAAAAGAGTAAAGAATAGTTTTCCAAGCAATGCATGGAAAGTTGCCATTATGAGCTGCACTGGAGAAACCCAAGAAAAGTGGAAAACAACCTGATCTTTTACTGAGTGAAGTAAGGCTGTGAGCAAAGGGGCTGATCAGAGGGGATTCATGGTAGTTCACATAAATGTAGAGCGCCAGTGAAGGAAACACTGGATTGTTGTTCATCAAATGAACAGAAAGACTTTTGGATAGCTAAGGATGGTCTGCACTTTCAGCAGAGAGGCACAAGGCATCTCCTTATGGTCTGGACAAAACTTAAACATGTAAGGCTTATGGAAGACTTCATCCCCTGGCCTTTATATGTGCACAGCATGAGGGATTAAGAACACACTGAGCTTCACAGAGTGAGTGACACCACAAAATTAAATCTGAAGCAACCAGCAGGAGTCTCAAAACAACTGTGGAGGTGGCACAGGGACTTGAGGAGGGGCACCTGGTTTGGAAAACCTCTCATTACCTGGGATAATTTAATTGCCATGCAAACCCTGATTTGTTGTCTCATTCTGTCTTGCACGAGGAGCATTAAATCAGTTTCCAGCAGCTGCAGAACCTGCTAAAGTAAAGTGAAATTTTTGTAATGAAAAATATCAGAGAGATTGCTCACACTTTTCCTTTTTCTGGAAAGCCATAGGTCTCTCTGAAGTAAAATACTGTGCTTTAGTAACCATCCATGGAACTGTTGACTCAGCCTATTTTCTTGTGCTGATTCAATGCCTTGTCTCCTGGGAAGGAAAAGAGCCACCACACACAGCAATACATGTGTGCATCACCCTGTGTGTAAAATCTTCTGTCCTGAGCTGAAAGGTGAGCTCAGAAGGTTGCAAAGAGAAAAAATATCAACAAAACACCATTTTCCACGAGATGGAAAATAGTCTTATGTGTGATGAAGGTTTTGTCTTGCAACTGCTGGCGCTGGCCAGGTGGCACTGAGTGAGACAGCCAAGGGAAGCAGGGGCTGGTGCAGCTGCACTGGTGGAGGCACAGGAATGACTCAGAGCCTGGTTCAGGGTCCCTGCTCTACCTGTGCATCATAAATCAGAGATGTTATATTTTTAATGCAAATTATCACAGGAAATCCTCCCAACCAGGTTGGTTTCTTTTGTACAAGCGTCGTGCAAAACCTACCTAGCTGAGCTCTACCTAATGCAGGGGAGATTTTGGCTCTGTCTAGCAATATTATTTTAACCCCTTTTTAATAAATTATATTACATAAAATGTTTACCTGAAGATTACATGAAAAATACAGATTGGGTGACCAGTTTAGTTTGAAAATAGTTGCATGCTGTTCTGATAACCAGTCCTAAAAACACAGGTTGAGCAGTCCTTTCTTTTCCTCTCCAGGAAACCACAAACCTATTCCATCCCTTGCCCCAAGAGTGTTGGTTAGCAGAATATGATTTGTGAACATTTCCAGTCCAATTCAGAAAGGAGCAACTTGCTCCTACAAGCTGCCTGGTTTATTTGGTGCTGCAAAGAATACAGTCTTAACCTCAAAAGGAAACATCTCTATTATCGTGCCTAGTCATCCATGTATAGTGATGGTTAATTATTTATATAAATTTATATCAATTAAAGAGAGAGCCCTTCAGCTAACAGCAACCTGCCAAAGGATTTTGTTGTTTGTATTATCCCTAAATTAATATAACGAGTTTCATCTTCTGCTCTCTAAAAGAGCCTACATAGACAGGCTGCAGGTAGAGGTAACACTAAATGCATTAGCATCTGTTTTTGTTTTGATATTGCCACACACAATTATTTCAACAGAGTAAATTTTGGGGTTTTCTGTATATTTCTGACTGGAGCCAAGGCATTTTTTCCAATTGCAGTTTTGGCACTTCTGTTGTCTAAGGCAGTACTTTTATATGTAGTTTTATTTTTTAATGCAGAAGGAAAAGACGAAGCATTTCCTTCAAGGGAAAAATGCCTTTGCTTGGCCAGCATCCCAGGTAGAACAACACCTTATATTCCTCCAGGAATTATTAGAAAACTCTTTCTAATAAGAGTTACTGCTGCTCCTCTTTTCACCTTCTTGGCTGGCTGATGTTTCCCTAAATGCCAGCTGACACTGTGAGGAATAACTTCTGTTTTGGATGCTAAAATATGCTTTGATGTCCTTACATGTTTTGTGTAGCCTCCAAGTCCTTTATTCCTCTCAGCAAAATCACAGCCAAGCACTACGAATTATGGAAATGTGTGTCATTTTCTTCCTAATGTTCTCCTAGCATGATACTTTCTGGGACTATAACTTTTTTTTTTCCCCCTGTTAATTTTCTTTTTTCATCCTAATTAAGAATATGTTTTGGTCTGGTCTGGCTGTGAGGTGCTCTTGTGATGTGATGTGTTTTCTTATGTTTTTTTCTTTTCCCAGTGGCATGTTCTTCCATGTTCTTTTATCTAAAACATTTAAGAATAACATCTTTTAAAACCTGCTATTTTTCTTTCCTAAAAATAACTTACACATTGTAACTGAACTGCTTTTAAGTCCATAATTTTTGACCTAAGACCATAATTTTTTGACTTATTAGATGGAATCTTACGGTGTTGTTGGACTTGGAGACACGATTACAAGCTTTGAATGAATGCTATGCATGTTTCCCGAGCTCTTGAGCCTCAAATGTTTCTTTGAATAGATTGCAACAAGATGAGAACTAAATATTTTCACATTGCTACTCGGGCTTTAAAAAAAGTTTCAAGTTCTTTCTCCATTGAGAAGACAATTTTATCATGTCCCAGCTTCCATCCACCTAACAAAACTCTGATTTATGTATCCATACACAGACATTTCCCATTGAAGTCACTCTGCACATGATCTTTCTTTTTGAAAGCTTAGCACTTTATCTAATTGCTTTGATAAAGGTTTCACTTCCAAACTTTAGCAGCTTATTAAAAAAAAAAAAAAAAATTGGCCCAAGAAGCTTGTGGCTACCCAAGATTAGAGACCCATAAGCTCCTTATGTACACCAGTCCTTTCCTCATGAAAAACTTCTGCTACTGCTGTCAGACTGACAGCTCTGCACACTGAATCTAACTTTGTTGTGCAAGGTCTGTAGCTCTCAGCAGGCTACCAGGCATCATCAGCTCTGTCTTTCCCATGTTCTACTCTGGGGGAGAACTGATTATAATAAGCATGTTGTTTGCAAGAGTTTTTTTTGACTTTTTGATTTTCTCCAATGCTTTTCCACCATACAGGTTATTCTTGGTCCTGCTATTGCATGCTGGAAGTTGCAGTGCTAATACTGAATATACAAGCACAGCAAATTCTTCCTTTCCTTTGCTTAGTGCTGGGTTGACTGACACAAGAGTCATGCGGAAAAAAATCATCATAGAATCCTGGAATGGTTGTAAGCAACTTTAAAGTTCATCTCATTCCACCCCTGCCATGGGCAGGGACAACTTCCACTGTCCCAGGTTGCTCCAAGCCCCATCCAGCCTGGCCTTGGACACTGCCAGGGATCCAGGGGCAGCCACAGCTTCTGCAGGCAACTCATTCCACTGATAAAAGGCTATTTAATTGGCAGCTGCACACTAATCAAACCTAGATTAGTTTTAAATTCATTCAAAGATATTCCTTGATGGCTCAGAGACTGATTGGATTGGTGGATGCCTCATTATTGCCTGGCTGGGATTTCCTGTGGGTGAGCTACAAATACTCTTTGCAAATTCTCTTACTTTGCAAGAGATAAAAAGTCATGAGGCTTACCTATGCCTGGGCATAAATACTGGTGTACATCAGAATTGTAAAAGGTGAAGGGGGCAAGACAAAATACTTTGGTCATAATTATAATACAAAACATCACATGCAAAAACAACTGGGGTCTATTTTCACTCAGTTTGTGTGTAATGAATGTTTCAGTGGTTTTATATACACAGAATTACGCCCACAAATGCCTGTTTAATGACCTGCAGCTAATGAAAATTGAAGCAATGAAGATGTCATCCCTAATCCTTCCAAGCTTACATAGCAAAAATGTTTTTCAATCCTATATTGCTTCTTTGAAGGAATATGTTAGTGATTTCTCAGAGTCCAAGCAGGAAGCATTGATAAGGACTGCTCTCATGGGTGTGCTTCCTTTGTCATCACTTTTACTGCACTGTTGTTCCACACACTGCCATGGAGGCTGGGGTGAGCTCAGGGGGTCAGTGTAAAATACTGCACCATCCAACAGAGAGCCTTTCACTCCTGCTTCATTTGAATGGGGACAAATGCTGAGACCACGTACAGTAGGAAGCTTTGGGTGCATTAAATCCATAGAGCTTAAGAAAGAGAATGTTTGGGAATTCTGCAGGCACTGCCTTAGATACTCATCTGGGAGGTGAGCACCTCATTATATTTAATTTATTTTTTTAATAATTATAATAATTAATAATACTTTTAATATTATTATTATTATTATTATATTTTTGACTCCACAACACCCCTGAAAAAGAGGGCAGTGCTGTTATCACTAGTTTATGCTTGAAGAACTAAAAGGCTAAGTCTTAGTCTAGAAAAGATACTGTACCATCAGCCAGAGGATACATACATGTGTGGAAAATCTCACACTTTCTTCTCTCCCATAAAGTGAAAAATTGTGTATATAGGCACATAGGAATTAATTAGGTGACTTGTTTGGCATTATCAAGGCTGTTTGAAGAGAGATAGGATGCAACTTCAGACTTGACTAATACTGTCACCACAGGACCATTTTGGTCCTTCCTTTGGGCCTCCTTACCCCAAAACATAAAAGCTATTTTGTTCTCAGGTCACCCTTTGCCTTGGAAATTTTTTCTCCTAGTGGCCATATCTAGCAGTCAAAGGACAAATTTCAATTTATGAATGCGTTCAAAGTGCTCCCACAGTGGGTATATCTGTTCCTCTAAGTGCAAGGGCACTGCTGAATATCTTTCTGCCAGGACTACAGCCTTACTTTTTTTATTTTGCAGAGAGGACAATTTATAGGAGACATAACAAAAATACTTAGAACAGGAACACTCAAAAATGAATTTAAAACAAAACAAAAAAAAAGGGTCAGAAAGGATGTTTGATATGGCTTGACAGCTGGAGTAGGAAGTGAAGGCAGCAAGGGGAAACTTATCCAAGATATAAAGCTGAAATCTGAACAGACACAGTAAGACAGAGACACGGAGTGAAGTCAGCAACTACAGCTGCCCAATGGAGATATGAAAATTCAGATATCAAGGTTGCTTTGAGAGCCCTTTGAGTGGGGGAATATAGCAACAGTTAGTGAGGCTGTTTGTCTTGGAAACATCATTGTCACCAAACCTGTAGGACTGGAGCAGTCCATAAGACTGGCAGCATCACTGTTGGAAATAACAAGGTAATCTTTTGCCTTCACTCAATGTCAGTATCCAGCAGGATGTAAGGAAGCCTGCTTCCTTCAAAATACCATGGAGAAAACAGCCATGAACGTGATACAGCCATGGACAGGCAAAAGTCCAGAGTTTGCAGAGTAAAGCACTTCTCAGGACACTCAGAGATGCTCTCTGGAGGAAAATGATGCTCAACAGCTTCATTCTTCCCCTACCCAGGGGAATATGGGCTTCAGGTTTCCTAGATTTTGTAAAATATTACCTCCCTCAATCTGTAAGTTTAAAGTGACGTCAAGAATGACACACCATTCTTATGAAACCTGGATATCAACAAAGATTTGAAACATTCTGACTCTGTGGAACCCCAAAAAAAACCCCAAAAATTTACCTGTATGGGCAAATATTGGGAAGGAAAATGGGTTTGCTGTAGCTGTTATAAAGAATAAATCAAGCATGAAGATGAAAGAAAAACAAGAGGATGTATTAAGGATTAGTGAGCTGGTGCAAAGTGTGTTGGGCAAGGATTTTCAGGGCAAATCCTTGTTTTTCAACATCTCCAGCATCCTTGACAAACATTACTAGCAACATAGGATGCTTTCAACCTGATGTTCTTCAGGCTTGCTTGCTCTCTGCTTTGTGTTTAACTCTGCCTTCTATTAAAACTGTGGAGGGAAGAGTCCGTGCTGCTGTCTGCCTCTCTGTAAGCTCAGGGCTTATGAATGCAATTTGTGTGATTGTTTGTGTTTTTTTGGAGTGAGCAATTTGAAAATAGGTGTTGTGTAACCCATTTTTATTAAATGGGCAATTATCTAGGACACTAAAGGACGCCTTGGCTGCCTATACTCAGTTTGTGGAAAATTGATTGAGTGAGACCAGGATCCAACATCCTTGCCCTTGCCACAGAATTTGTGATGGACTATAAGTCAGATACTATTTCAGATTGTCTTTGTGACCACATCAACACTGTACAAATGAATAATTTACTTTTGAGGCTTTTGCATATGTCAATGAAGTCTTTCAAAACATTGCTTCCTGATTCAGTCTCACTCCAAAACTTTAAAATATTTGAGGACTTGCAGTTATTAATATGTAAAGAATAATAAAATTATTTTAAAAATGGGGCCAAGACCAGGAAGAGTGTCATGAGCACTGAGTTTTAGGAGGATTTTTCTTTAAAAAACACAGAGAACATATACAAAAAACTCAGTGTCTAATGAATGTTCAGCACAGCCTTCCTGATGTTCCTCCAAGTAGAAGCTGCTAGCACCTCAACACATTTGTGTTTCCTCATTCACTTTGGTTACATGCATTGAAAGAACCCTGAAAGCAGAGAGTTTCTGCTCAAATGTTCTTATACTTTGGGAATTGTATTATTTCACTGTCTCTGAAAGATGAACAAAGGCAGTGGTCTACAAGAGCTTCATGGATTCAAATATTCTGGCCAGTAAAGGGTTATGGAAAAATCTTTCAGGAAAAAGATGCATAGAAGTAAATTTCCTGGCAGCATTTCAGCATCCTGAAATATGTCTGTTTCCCTGGCAATTTCAACCTCAGTGTCTTGCTTAAGTTTGATGTGGCATTTTTTCTTTCCCGAAGAATTTAGGTGAGAATACTTTGGGCACCTCAGACAAATCTCACTGGAGCTTGTGAGACTTTGCACACAGCCAAAAGTAACTCAATAGTTTTGTTGAGGATCCTCACCTGTCCTTGCTGTCTACAGGCGCCATGGAAAAATATCCCTGAGCAGGATCCCAGAAATTGCAAGATTGATATGAGTCTGTATGTGTAGTCAAATATAGGTAAGTTGTTTTCTTTATTCACGAGGTCTAACTACTGCAATAATGCAGGAGATGTCTTGAAACCCTTCTTCTCCACAGAGGAGCCATAATGGGAAGCCTTGGTAGTACCTGTCAGCTGGTGCAGAGGAAGAGACTGCTTACACAAACAGTCCTAACAGCTCATGATAGCACAATAAAAGGGGGTTCATGCAGATGCTTAATGAACAGGGAAGAAAAAAATGTTAAATCACTAATATTTTAGTGATTTAATAAATCACTAATATTTTAGTGATTTAACATTTTAACTAGTCACCTCACATAATTTACTGCTAACGTAGAATTTCATTTTGCCAGAAAATGAGGTGTGGGGTTCTCAGTTCAAAAAAGACACAAGTCTGTTGGAGAAAGCCCCAAGGAGGCCACAAAGATGTTCCAGGGGATGGAGCTATTGGAGACAGGCTGAGAAAGATGGGGCTTTTTGGCCTGGAGAAGAGAATGCTCCAAGGAAACCTTAAAGCCCCTTCCAGTGCCTAAAGGTGGCTTATAAAAAAGATGGAGAGTGACTTTTTACATAAGCACATATCGATGGGACAAAGGGTATGGTTTAAAAGTGAAAAAAGATTTTTTTAGCAGATGTTAGGAACAAATTCTTCCTCCAGAGAGTGGTGAGTCCCTGGCACAGGGTTCCCAGAGAAGCTGTGGCTGCCCCATCCCGGGAAGTGTTCCAGGACAGATTGGAGGGGAGTTGGAGGAAGCTGAGATAGTGGAAGGTGTCTCTGCCCTTGGCATGGGGCTGGAATACAATGAGCTTTAGTGTCACTTCCAACCCAAACCAATCCATGACTCTGTGAAATAAATACTCCCAGAATATGACTGATTTCACTGAAGAACTGAGCTGCCATACAGAGGTATCTCACTCTCCATTTCACATGCAAGTAGTTACTCATGACTTATATTCTCATTTAAGTTATTTATTTTTTGGGTTTTTTTGGTTTGGTTTTTTAGTAATTTTTTGGTGGGTTTTCATTTGTTTGGCTTTTTTTTATTTTTGTTTGGGGTTTTTTTTTTTTTTTGCTTGTTTGTTTTTTGTTTACTTTTTTGGTTTTTTTTTGTTTTCAGGAAATTTCTCATCCATTTAATATTTATTTTCTTATGCCTTTCAGTCTGTATTTTCACCATGAGCTCCTTTGAGTTTCACAGTAGTGTCCCACAAAGACCAGCAGGAAAGACACTTGATTTTCCATACCGGAATGCATTCCCTAAATAAATTCACACTGGATTTGGCCTATAATGAACAAATAAGCTCCCTCAGATGGCAAATGCAGGCATTAAATAGACCACCACCCTACAGATCCCACAGGCTTGGGATCACATGGATGCAAGCCAGTCTGTGCCATTTAGGTTAAGAACCAAGATGCTGTAAAAGGTGTGGATAACGAAGATTAGGCACAACCAGCCTGGCCCAGACTCAGTTGACTTTGGATTTTGGAGTCCTGTGTGGTAGCTCTTCTTCTCTGTATTTATGTGAGAAGGAAGTAGGGAAGAACAATAAATGAAGAAAAAGTTGAAGAAAATGTCAAGGGTTTTGAATTTACCTGCTGCATCTTATGAAGTCAGCTTGTTATGTTCTTGCATTGCTGCCACAAGCAGATTTATTTGGATGAAAGAAAACCCAAGGTACTATTATCAGGCAATCCCCACTGTGTTTATTTTTTAAAATAAAGATTAAGCACATACAACTTTTAAACTTTAATGAGTTTGGGTCTTTTCTAGCTGGGTTGATTTGTTATCCCAAATCCTTGTGCCATCATATTAATGACTGCTTGCATCAAGGGGCACACAGGGTAATCCCCCATCTCTGGCAGTGTCAGCTCTGCAGTGATTGCTGTGTAATTAATCAGAGACTGCTGCTAGAATGAGGACATTGTAGTCTGATGCATAATGAAACTTATTAATGGTGTCCTGCATAATTTATGGGATCTAACCGTACTAATGCAGGTATAACATATAAACAGTTTTCTTTCATTAAGTCTATGAGCTAGCATGACATGAGAAACTAAGAGCTGGGATCTTTAATTTTTCCAGCTGTTGTTGAATTGGCCCATTTTAGCAGATGTACAGGAGTAATTGATTTCCTGTAAAACCCTAAAAGCAGCCACCCTTACAAGGAATATTCGTAAACATTCTGTTCTGTGGTATTTGCATTCCCATTGTTCTTTATCTGACTGAGGTTTGAAATCCCACTGGGGCAAGCACTGTATAAACATCAGCAAAGAACAACTCCTACCCCAAGTAGATGACATTTTATAAGGACAAAAAGAAGCCAAGAAAAGGAGATATTATTTTCTCCATCCCTCCCTGAAATTTTGAAGACAGAATCTGAAGAATGGAGAAATTAATAACCAGATGCAGAAAAATATTTATCCTGGTACCTTTTCTAGTTGGCCATTCATGTTGAACTGCTCTGCTCTTGGAGATATACATATACTTAACTATGTGGCCAAAATGGAAGACATATAGCTAGGATTACGGAAGAAAACAGAAGAAATAGGCAAACAGAAGAAATAAGTAAACAGAAGAAACAGGATTTAAACTGACATCTTTTTAATCCCAAAGTATTTACTTTAGGAATAAACAAACAACTTTCTTTATAAGTGGTTTTCAAAGTAAGACTTTAAAACAGCAAAGTTAGATACAAATATGTGCAGCCACAAGCACTCCCGGACCAGTTTGTTAAAGGAAAAAATACTCCAAACCAAGATCACACATGCCAAATTTCAGCTTTACTTTAATTTTTATGGGTGTTGCTACGAACACCTGAATATAGTGGTTTATAATGGCTCCTCTGACAGGCTGTTATAACTTCAATGGTACTAACAATTCTACTATAATTAGTGACTTTTGTATTGTACTAACAAATGCCAGAGTGTGCTACCAGTCTTCCAGATGACTTATCCAGGTTTTAATTAGTGTCTATCTTTCTTTTCTTTGTGGAGACATACACTTACTAAAATGACTCAATGCTTTGCACCATGTACAGGTCAAAATATCCACCTGTCAAGTGGGTTTAGAGCTGCATGGAAGGAGGAAAAGACTCGCGACGTTTTATTAATGGAACAGATTGCATATTTCTCTAAATAGAAATGGGGGGAATTGTGTGACAGATGGATCAAAACCTTCCTGTTTTTGAAAACCAACAGAAGAGACAGACTTCTCTCTATGGTACTAGCTGGGTAGCAAGATGCTGATTAACCAGACCTGAATGAATCTTCTGCCCTTTGTCTCGGAGCACTCATGAGACACTTAAGTACAGGGTGATTTTTCTGTATAATATTTTACATCTGAGCAATGTGCATGTGGTGTGTGGGTATGCACATGCTTGCAGTTATATACATGTATAAATATCTATACAGGCACACACGTTAAAGTATCATTCAAAAGATTTTGAATTTCCATAAGGAATTGTTTCATAATCGATGCTTAAGTTGCCTTTTACTGACACTGGAGTATGCCCAGGGTCAATACACTTGTGTATGAATAACATTGGCTAATTTAGTAGGAAGTCCTACCTATTAGACATTTAGAGCCTTCATTGCAAGGCTATCAACTTCATTTTGCTGAAAAGGATTTACCAGTTTTTGAGACATCTCCCATGGCACAGTAGTTATTGCACAGTGAGAAGAGCAGTCACGTCCAGTCAAACTGGAATAGCAGTATTCCTTTAAAAAAGTTGTTAGCCACATATTAATCATTACAGTTTCCATCCCACTGAGAGCAACACAGTACTTTATCTGCTGGATGTCATTATTAAGATATGGGAATGCCACTCTTCACTGTCTCCATGAGTGCAGGAAGATTTACTTGTTCCAACACTTATCACAGATTTCAAAGACACTGCTTACATGGCCTAATGATAAAAGATGCTTTTAGTTGTTTGGGGTTTTTTTTTACTTTTTAAAAAAACTTTTTAGGTATAAAATGCAGATGCCATGTATGAAGAGCTGTCATTTACTCATGAAAGAGCACATCAGGAATTTTGCTGTCACTTAAACAGGAGAAGTCCAAAGAAGCTGTTGGTGCAATAATGTACATTCAGGAAGCAGTCATGAGTGAAGAAGGACAGGCACAAAATCCCCCAGCCTCCAGGAGGAATTTGGCAGATGAATCTGAGCATGAGGGTTGATCCCTAGATGTGCTCCCAGGAAGAGCAATAGGAGTGATAAAGGCACTGAAACAGTTCACACACTCTGCACTGGAAGATGAATTACATGCATAATGTGTGTTTTTAGCACAGTCAAGTTAAGGGCTTGACACTCTGTAAGAAACCAATGTCTTGTTACATAGAAGTCATAATAGCTCCTCCTGGTCCTAAAATCTCCACATCTGGCATTTATTCCTACAGAACTAGTCTTATGGGATGTGTGTATCTATTTCTGTAATGGAGAGAAGGTGGTGAGGGAAAGAGGTTCATCACCAGCCAGCGGGTTGACAGGGCAGTTTACATAAATACAGATGAGAACCAGGAAGGCTTAAGCAGTTTTACTCTTTAGCTGACCATAGCAGAGCTCTTTGGAGGAGACATGATAGAGGATTTATTAGACTTTACAGTCCAGAAAATATGAATATGTTTAAAGAAGATGCTCCCATGACTCACAAAATGCTGTGCTAGCTCCAATAATATTTGGGACTTTGCAGAATACTGCAAGACAACATCCATTCCTAGGATCATGAATCACATCTCGAAATATCTTTGTGTTAAGTTCTATCACAGTAATGTAGGGTTTTGTAGTAACTGGTTACAAGGCAATTCCTGGAACAAAAAAAAAGGTTAACCCAATGGAAAATTGCAGATACATTAACAGGCACTAGCACAGCAATAACTCCTTACTGCATTCTAAATTGTGTGAAGTAGTTTATGACCTCTAGGCTTTTTCCTCTTCTTTTAACTTTGCAATGCTTAATAAAAGTTATATTCAAACTGCTGCGCTGCCTTAGAAAATAAGAATTTAATTATGAACACGCCATTTAATGCCGGAGGAGTATAGTGTCCACAGTTTCTTTAAAGCATCAGTGAGGTAATTTCACTGCTGCCAATTGAACAGTTATACAGAACACATCTAAATGTTCTCAGTCAATGAACCCTTGGAGTATTTCTGCTTCATTAACTGTTTACATGGTGACCTCAGTAGAAAGGCTTTAGCCTGATGAAATGCCTGCTTTGCATACTGCTGTGGGCAGCAGCAGAATATCTGCTCCAGATTATTCTTGATAAACTCAAAATTTAGGACTAACTCATCAGCTTGCCCAATACTGCCCCATCAGCTCTTGCTGTATTAATCTCTCAACAGCTTCTGTAAGGCTGTAACAGACAACACTAATGTGCCCATCTCCCATGCCCTCCATCTCCCATAAAGCCAATCAGATATTTTCACTTATGTTTCATGAGCATATTTCAAGTGAATCCTGGACTTTGCATTTGAATGGGATAACTACTTCACTTGTTTTTAATGGTGCTGTTACTTGCCTCATGAATCACAATGCAAAGGAAGCCCGTGATATTTAAATTTTATGGCTCTGTCTTCAGAAGTAACAACTTTCTAACTCAGCACAAAGTGAAGAGGAACAATTTACCTTACATGAACTGCTATTTGGTTGACAAAAATTATCCCCAGAAGAACGCTGACTATCCACATTATAACCTTGGATATCCCACTGTGGGGCTGTGCAGAGCAAATAACACTCACTCATCTTCTGCTCATATACAACAATATGGATAAATAAATGGCATAAGTTTAAATTTCATGATAAGAAATAGCATTTGATAGATGCATTCCAGCTACCATGTGACTCACTGTAAGTCAGAAATCCTTCACAATATTGCAGTGGCTTTATTCTGCAATCTAAAGGCTAATGCATCTTTTTGTTGATGAGATAAAGCTTTCATGGTCTCAGAACACAATAATGGCATAACAATTAAGCCTATGTAGCTGACAAAGGCTCTCTCTTCCCCTTTTCCATTCAACTTTTATTTACTACCTAATGAGAGGAAAAGTGATCTGTATCTCTTTGTATATATGATTATATATAAGATTAGACAGGAAATTTTAACCCCCACATTCTCTCTAGGTAAGGAAAACTAGACTACAAAGAATATCAGAAGGGAAACCTTGCTTTTGGCAGGCTCAATCAAATATGCATAATTATCTGAAAAAAAAAAAAACAACTGAAGACCCTCACTCAACACTTTATTTTAAGTTGCCCACTGCATACTGTAAATTTTATCCATTTCCCCCGAGACATTCCTGCTCTGGTAGCCGAGAAATTATGGGCTGTAACTGGAGAAGGAGATGTACTTTAGTCCTCAGCAAGAATACCATTGTTCCCTGGAGGACAGTTGCTCGTGATGTGCACTGCCTGCTATTAAAAGCCTTGAGCAAGGGTCTTCTGATGCTTTTTAAAATGCAGCTTTGCAGCTTTGATATTGAGCAGGAGGAAGGTGCACAGCTTCTGACACCACAGTTCCCTGCAGTACTTCCAACACTGTGGCTGTTCAGAGGAGGCTTTGCAATCCAGGACAGGAGTTGGAGGATGTGAAGACAAGTTGGACCAGACCTTTTGATGGTGGGAACTGACAAAGTTCCATTTATTTTGATTCTCTAACATCAGCCACTGCTGTCTGAGGGATAAGCCATGAAACAATAAAAATTTCCCTTTGTATTTTGAAAAGAAAAACTGTAGAAGGCAGGAATTTATGTTCTATAAATTTGGTTTAAGTCAATAATATTCGAGAAAGGACCAAATTTTTGTTTAGCAGAGTTATGTTTTCAATAAATATTTATTTGTTGTTTTGAATATCAAGCTTTAGGCAGAATCTTGGGTTTTCATAGAGAAAATTTTAAAATATGTAATTTTTTCATAAATGTATAAGTGCAGGAAAACTATATAGGCATTTCTATGTCTTTTACTCTCTCCTTTAGTCTTAAATAGGACTTTAACCTTCAGGGGTCTTCCATGAATCACATAGCAGAATAAACCTACAAGCTTTTAAACGCTGTGAAAACACTACACAACAAATAGTGCAATTCCTAAAATAGCAAAAATGGCAAGAAAATTTCCTGTTGTTCTGTAAGGTCATGTGATGTGCTTACATACATAAGTATCATCTACTCAAAGGCGTAGATTATTAATTGGAGATTTTATTGTTCAAATCTCTCAATTTTAGGGAAGTAAAAACATATAAATATGCTCATCTAGATAAAATATTTCCTTTTTCCTGAAAATGGATTTCTGTTCCATTTAATTTTGAGAAAAATGTTTGGATTTTTTTTCAAACACAGTAAATTGAAGTATATTTTGCCTTGATTTTTTCAAATTGGTTTTTTTTTTCTAGTACTGTAAAGCATTTTCTAAAACCAGCCTAAATTAGTTGATTGAACATACTAGCAAGTGCCACTTGTTAAAAAAAAATAAAAAGAAAAATTAGTTTGAGAGAATATATTGCTATGCTTCTGAGGCAGCATCACTTTGGTCACAGTTATTATATTACAGATGGCACTTTCCATCTATCCTCTGACAAAGTGAAAATGAATAATGTTTCATTTAGGTCTGCCATGTAGATGAAAAGTCAACAAACAGATTTTTTATTTTCCTTTAACTGTTAAAAATATAAACTGAAAGGGAGAGGAGAGGAGAGGAGAGGAGAGGAGAGGAGAGGAGAGGAGAGGAGAGGAGAGGAGAGGAGAGGAGAGGAGAGGAGAGGAGAGGAGAGGAGAGGAGAGGAGAGGAGA
Organism: Fringilla coelebs; assembly: GCF_963513975.1. Lineage (NCBI taxonomy): Eukaryota > Metazoa > Chordata > Aves > Passeriformes > Fringillidae > Fringilla > Fringilla coelebs. Next base: position 3,863,594 of record NC_140031.1, read on the forward strand.
GGAGAGGAGAGGAGAGGAGAGGAGAGGAGAGGAGAGGAGAGGAGAGGAGAGGAGAGGAGAGGAGAGGAGAGGAGAGGAGAGGAGAGGAGAGGAGAGGAGAGGAGAGGAGAGGAGAGGAGAGGAGAGGAGAGGAGAGGAGAGGAGAGACGCCTGCTATTTTCTCCTTTAAAAATTACAGCACGTAGTGAGGAACTAACGTTTACAGAGATTTTAAACTGCAGCAGCAGCAGTTTTGTAACTGAGGTAAGTGTTAGCCTATATTTATTTGTCTGTATTCCGATTGGGAAATGTTCTCAAATGAGATTAGAAATGTTTGAGTTTTCATTTTCAGGTTCTCTGAAAATTGAGTTCTCATTTCCATCAACTGAAAGTCGTATAAATTCAATAATTGAGCTTTTAGTCTCACCCTATGCAGGTATAAACAGAGTAGAAATAGAATAATAGTAGATGTCACTCTTCAAGGCAGTGAAACAAGAGGATGAGGTGGAAGTTTTGTCCCATTTGCTCCCACCTGGAACCTTGAGGGCTGGTACCCTCTCCAGTAGCAGAGGAGACCCAATTTCATTTCACTCTTCTTTCCAAACCACATCAGCACGGGTCTGAAGGCAGCATGGGTCACCAAGCCTTGCTCCTTGTAACTGCAGACAAGTGAATGAACTTGTGTTATTGCCTTCACAAACATGTGAATCATTTCTATTTTGAGTTAGGAACATTCAAAGCCCCATCCTGCCTGGCCTCAAATGCACTCTTGGCTTTTACATAATTCATGGTCATAGGAACAATAAGAGCCCCTGTCTGGTATAATTTTCTTCACTCTAGGCAGCATGGATGCCTTAAGATTGCTCAGTGACTGAGCTCTTAAACTTGCTTGGGTTGCTATTATTAATAGTCCTGCACTGAAGTCCTGGTTGGTACAAAAAAAGTGGCATTTTCAAAGTTTTGTGACCTGTTAATATTGCAAATGCAATTAGGAAAGACTGGTAAGTAAGGCTGTGGTAAGCTAAAAATGTAAATGACAAAAGGAAAAATGTATCAGAAGTCATGTTATCAAAAAATGTAGTAGCTTTGTTTCCTGGAGAAATGAAAATATTAAAATCTAGCCATTTGAGACCAAACTTGGTCTGATAGGTATTTAATATTCTTGTTAGTGTTTACATCCAGTGGGGATTTCACTCTGATTAATTTAGATATATCTAAAGAACTGAAAATGTCTTTCAGATTTTTCCAGTATTCCCATGCACATGGATGCATTGAACAAAAAAAGAGAAAAAAACAACATAATCAGATAATCAAAAATCTCATGGCATTTGAAACTAAATTTAAATTAATATTATGATGCTTTTTAGGTCATCCTGTTAGAGATACATTGCCACGGTAACCTTCTTTTTCTATTGAAGTTTGTTCTTTCCCTATACCTGCAAAATTATGTTCAAAACACCTTGTTGATTCTTTCACCTGTCTTCTTTCTTTAGACATAAAACCCTTTGAGACCAGGACTATGCCTCATTTTAGACTTGAGCAGTACCCAATATGCATCTCCATCCATAGGCTGCTTTTGACCACTCTCCTCTATACTCATATATATAGCAGTGATAACATTGCAAATTGCAACAGTCAAAATTATGTTTTCCATTCTTTCTGCTTTTCTGAACAAGCTAATTTTATATATATATATATATATAAAAAATATATTCTGGTTTTATTTGTCAAAAAGACACAGAGTAATTTTTTAAATTTAATTTGTAGAACATAAACATCTACTTACTACCCTGTCCACAGAACTTGCACAAAATAATTTATGGGAAGAAGCATAAGAAAAGGAGAGTCATATAATTTTTAAACAGTGGGGGGAAAAGGATACGAATTTTTACATACTGCCCCTGCCATTTAAATATTTATTCCTCTCATAAAAAGCACAGATGTTAATAAAAAACCCATCCTTGCTAGAACTGGTGAATATGAAGTGCCTTAGATTTGGTCTGAGTTTAACTGTGCTGAATTGCACCAACAGTGATGCAATCACTACAGCCAGTGCCTTTTGCATCATTATTTTGGCTTCTACAAACAATAAGGTTTTATGGGTCCCTACAGTGATTATCCCATGAACTGATATGCAACCAAGAGTGTTTTCTATCTAGATATTGAAACTATTAATTGCCTTGATGCCATCGAAGTCATAATCTATCCCAGCAGAAGTGGCTGGGTATAATGTCCCAGTACTCCCCAGACACTTTAAAGCTTGTTTTAAATGTGGATTAGTGCATCATATTTTAAGAGGTCAGTGAAAATAAGAGTATCAGGGAAAAAAAGATTTAAAATTGTAATCAAGGCTGAGAAGGTTACATGCAGGAGCACAGTAAATAAGGATAATACTTAAAATTTTATAGAGATAATAATTGTCCTTAATTTTTTTTCTATTTCTTTTTCTCCTGAGGAAATGTTCTGAAAACAACACAGTTGCAACAGGGTGGTTAACAGGGCACTGATAAAACCTCTGCTGCTTTAACTGGATAAAAATCTGTAGAAGGGCAGAAGTAGACTGTTTCCATCTCCAAAAGAGAAACATTTTCCTATGGTCTCCAACACCTTGCTCAGCTGTAAAGACCCGAGGACACTCAGAGGAACATTCCTACACCCCTCCTGTTGCTGAAGCTCATGAGTGATGAATAACAGCTACTTCCCTCTGTCCCACAGCCTATTTTTTGGGTATGGTCACACAACTCAGTTCTTTCCTCTCCATTACTTATTTGTTCTCTGAAACTGATGTGGGTGATTATAAAATGATCTGAAGTGTCCATAGCACTTTCACAGCAATAAAACTGACTGCATTAAACCCCAGCTTTCTTGCTTACTGTCTGAGTAAATGTTAGAAAACATAGTTGAAGCATATTACAGAAATCTGTTAGTGGTTGTACAACTTCCATAGTTAATGCACAGCATTCCTTGTGACCGAACAAATCTATCTGTATAAAGATCATTGCCTTCTGCCCTCTTGAAGTCTGCACTGAGACTGTATCTTCCAGATACCCAGTTTGGATTTCATACAACATTGATCCTACCTTGCTGTGGGCAGCACAGATAAGATAGGAAACGGGTATGGTCCTTGCCCAAGGAGAACAAGTAGGGGCAAGCACTGAGTCCATCACTTCTTAGCTGAAACTGTGATCTTCACACTGCTCAGCAGAAGCCTAGAAATGCCTCCCACATTGGTTATTCCTGAAAATGTAAAAATGAGAGTTATTTTTCCTTACATCACCCTGTTAGAAATCATGAAGCTAAGAGTTTAGAGGTCTTTTGGGTTTCTAGAACTCCTTATGTCTGAGGGAGGGATGCAGTCACCTCAAGAGTAGCAACAGCTGCTCCAGTGACAGCCAGAAGGCAAAGTGGCTCTTTTTACCATTCTAAATCAAGGGGTTTCACATGTGAGAACTTCTCTCTTGAGGTATGCCTACCATGATTCCATGATTCTGTGACAAAACAACAGGGATTTCTCTGATGCACGTCTGTCAGTGTAGACTCCCTTTATCAGTGAAGGGGAGTTATTTGGCACAGTCAGTGTGGCTTAGAAATGTCACTTGCAATTGTATAGGGAGAGACGAGGCAATGCCACCCAAGCCTGCTGCAATCTTCTGTACCCAGGGATGAGGACAGAGGAATTAACCTATGACCTACTGATAAAAATTTGGAAATCTCTGCCAAGCACTGAAACACTGGTCCTAGTTGTAAAATATACAGTTACCCACTTTGGCAGTAAAGCCTGAGGTTTTCACCACAGGGTTCTTTCTGTCTTCCACAAAGACTATTTCTCATCCCCACTGATCCCCTTCCCTGTAAGTGTCCAAGGCCAGGATAGATGGGGCTTTGAGCAACCTGGTCTAGCAGAAAGTATCCCTGCCCGTGGCAGGGGTTGAAATGAAATGTTTTTTGAGATCCCTTCCAATCCAAACCTTTCTCTGATTCTACTGCAGTGGCTTAACACCCTTGACTAGCAGGACTACTAGCGGCCATAGGGAGAGGGATGCAATTTGAGACTTAGATTTGGGCAAGGATTAGAAGCACAGATGTAGGACACAACTAAGTGCAAAACTCATTTTTTTGTCTGTCCTTCATAAAGCTCATCAGGATGGGTCTCTTCAAACTTAACATATTCTGTGATTCTATAATTCTCTTTTCAGTGATTACCATATTTACCTCCTGCTGTTTCACCAACACCTGTGTGTGCCAGCCAAGCCAACACGAACTAAAAAGTCTATTTACTCAAACGGTGGTGAGGTTAAAAGTAATAATAAAAAAACATTCAAATCATAAATGTTCAAAATCACTCAGTGCTAGCAACTGTGTGCTACAGAGGTAAAGTGCTAATGTAAGTGGAATATGTGGAGAAATTACAAAAAAAACCCAACCTCAAAACAAATAAAGAACTCCACAAAAACAAGAAAAAAACCCACCAAAGGACCCCCTACCAACCAAACAAACAAGAAAAAAATACCCCAAAAAACCCCAAATTCAGAATAAAGCAGCTTCAACTCTATCTTCTTAATTCTTTATCTAGAAACTAATGAGAAATGTGTGACTTAAGTCTTGGGAATATATACAATATCAAGGTGAAAAACACATGAAATTACCCAAATGCTCTCTTCAATTGTAATGCAGAATAATGCAGGGTTCCATAAGCACTCTATCTTTCATTTCAATAATTATTGAGGGAAGAAGGGAAGTAGCAGTCAGAGTTATTTTTAGGATATAATCTATAAGGTCCTCTGTTGTAGCTTTTCAGTAGATGTACTAGATGTGCTGAAGCCTGGCCCTTTCCTAAGTCTAGAAAATAATAATGATATTATTTAGCATGGCATTTCCATGTCTGTTGATTTGCTCTCATAGAAATGTTGATTCTTTGCAGGATTGTAATAATGTGATGGATCCTGACCAGCCTCTGCTCTGAGACCCGATTCGTTGTCTTTATTCAGGTTAAGAAATATTTTCTATGTCAGAACTGAGCTGCAGAAGGACAGGAAACCCACTTGTTTCAATGCACAGTCCATAGGTCTCTGGAAAAGGTTCAAAAATTTTTCCACTGCCTTTTTTTTCACATCTCTCAGATTTTTTATGCCTTGAATGATGTCACCTGTTGGGAGAGGGAATGACAGTTGTTTGAATTTCAGGCAGCTAAAAGCAAATTTATTAGTCATTTATTTCTAGTCAAATTTGAACATTTCTAGGATAGGGACATCTCTTTTTATTCTATTCTTGCATGGTTGCTATCAGACTTCCATTCTGGCTTTCAGTAGTGAGGTAAGGCAAGAATTATAAGGGGAAATAGAAATCTCTCCTCACATCTCAATACATGATCTACCTGTCCATCCACTGGTTCACAGTTTCCATCAATTCTAAGTGATAACTCAAATTGTTCTGTCTCTTAAACATCTTGTGGCACTTAGAAGAAATTCTTCCTGTGGAACTCCTTTGATTTTGATGGGCTTTTGGCAAGGATAAACCTGGCCCTGCATGTCTAGACTATGTCTTGGACAAGAAGAAGAATTAGACAATGGAATAAATTTCCTTTGCCTCCATTTGCAAACTGCGTAATAATCTGCACATTTAATTCTATCCTTTGTGTATTATTTTCTAAGTAAGGACACAATTGGCTGCAGATATGACATCTTTGTGACAGTGAGTCTGCAGCAGCATTGAAAAGAAAGGGGGAAGGACTAGGGTCACAGAGAGGACAAAAGGAAAAAAAAATAGCTGTCTAAATCATATATCATTAAAGCGATGCTCATTGAATTACCTCTCTTAGGGCCTGTCAAAACATGTGGTGCCCTTGCAATATGATGTGAATTAAATGCCTTCTGGCCCCTGAAATATTGTTTTCAAGGCCAAATGTGTACTTTCACAGTTTCTCTGTAGTAACTACTGAGAAACACTTGAAATGCGCTGATTGACTCCTATGATTAGCAAAAACAACTCAGGAATACAGCAATGTGGGCAATGTGTGGCAACAGGATTTCCAGGGGAAAAAAAAATCATGTGGGTATTTGCAGGACTTTGGTGATGGTCACTGACAGCTCCATCTACTGAGAAATTGGTCAACATCACTTCAGGTTCCCCCTGGGAGAGAAAATGTGAATGTCATAGATTCATAGAATGATTTGGTTTAAAAGGGACGTTGAGGACCATCTCATTCCAACCCCCTGCCATAGGGACACCTTCCACTAGAGCAGCTTCTTGAACTGTTGCTGGATTGACAGCAATAGCAAAAACTGGCTTAATCCTTTTAGTAATTGCAATCTTGTTTTGTCCCCTGTGAGCAGGAAAGGGCTGTTATCTTTTTGAGAGACACCACGTAGACATCAGAGGGCTCTGAGCAGGGGTTGTTATCAGATGGAAGCCAATCTTTTCTCACAAGTACCAAGAGATAGGAGGAGAGAAAAATGTCTCAAGTTTCACCAGGGCAGGTTTATACAGGATATTGGGAGAAATGTCTTCCCTGGAAGGGTGTTCAGGCACTGGAACCAGCTGCCCAGGGCAGTGCTGGGGTCTCTGTCTGTGGAGGTGCTCATAAAATGTGTGGATTGCCCTTGGACACATGGCTTAGTGGTGGAGCTGGGTGCTGGGTTAAGAATTAACTCCAAGACCTCACAGGTCCTTTCCAACAATTGCAGATGGCAAAATTCCGTGATCCCTTCTGCTGGAGGATGTGAGGATCTTTGGGTCCTACAGCCACTGCCGTAGATCACAGCACCACAACAGCTCCACGGATTCTGGCTCTTCTCAGCCACTCACACCATGGAGAGCCAGAGCAATGGGCTTTTCCTCTTGCCTCACACTGAATTTTGAGTTTTGGGCTCGTTCTGACATTTGGGAATTTTGCCTGTATTCATTGCTGGTTTTATATTGTGAGGTTCCAACCAGAGTGCCAAGCCTATTCTGAATAATTAGATACAATTGGTACTTCCTTTAATTTAAAAATTCATCAGCTTTGTCCATCAAGAGGCAAAATGGTTTCCTAATTACTGGCAGGCTGAAAGGTTGTGTCCAGAAATTATTGTCTGTAGGATCAGGACAAATACAGTTAATATGTGAAGAGGTGAAATCTCACATGAAATTATATTCTGTCAAAATTATGACTTTGCGGAGAAAAATTGTACCATTATTCATCTTAGACATGTATATTTGCAGGGAGAGCTGGAGGGTGACCTCAGCACTAAATTCAGGTATTCAAAATTCATAATAAAAACGTCCCTCCAATGCCTTTGCATTTCACACATTTCACTTTTGATTTTTTAATTTTTTTGAGCTGGTATTTCACATATCTGTTATGCATGTCAGCTTTTCTCAAGATGATACTGACTAGAATTCTTCTTTTTTTAATCTGCTTCTTTTTCTGGTTTTTAGGGAACGTTTCAGGGGATAATATTTTTCTCATTCTTGAAACCACAGTTTTGAAGAAAATAAAAATATTGTGATGCTTGCAGCAGAAATGTTAAAATCAACATCACATTTATTCATGGTAATTATAACAGCTTCATGATTTCCAGAATAAAGACAGTTTTTCATGCCAGAATCATGGGATGAAAATCCATGTACCACCATTATTTATAGAGGCCGCCTAAGAGTTCTCTAAATTAGATATTATAATCTTTGATTCCTTAAGAAAACTTAAGTAAACTGAAAATTAGAGTGTTGACATGAGTCTCCTCAGAGAATACAGTGTATCAGTGACAGATAAAGATTCAGAGCTCAAATCAGTTGGATTCTAGTGCTTTTCTCTGTCTGAAGTTCCCAAGAATATTCCCCAAGGGTCCCCTAGATGCCCCAACTTCACCAACACGTGCTACAATTTTCTTTTTTAGTGAGTTATTTTTCTTACCACTACAGTAGGTTTGGTTTTGGCTTTGTTTGTTCGTTTGTTGTTCTGTTTAGTTGCTTGTTTATGGACTTAGGTTTTTATTGTGTTTCTTTTCTGTGTGTCTTTTTGGGGTTTTTTTGTTGTTGTCGGTTGGTTGGGTTGGGTTTTTTGGTTTTTTTTTGTTTGGGTTGTTTGGTTTTTGGGCTTTGATTTAATTTTTTAATTTGGGTCAAAGTTACACACTGTATTTTAAGAAAGGAGGGGCAACACTGACATCTTATGTTTTCTCTGAATCTTGCAAAGGATATTGTGGACACGTGACAGGGCCAGGACTCCTAGCACTTCTGAAGAAAATCTTTGCTCTACACCACAACATCAGGGCAACATATGGAGAGGCCTCCACAAGAGAGAAGACTGATAACTCTTATGTTCTTACACTTTCATAATTTCCCTCTAGTAGTTGGCAGCATTTTCAGCACAGAATGGTTTTCCTTAAATTCATCACCCTTTTATTTAGCATCAGTCTGTATTCAGCATTTAAGAGTAACACCTGTAAGGAACCTTCTTGCTCATGAAGAGTTGCACTTATTTTTATGGTCCAGAATGTAATCTGTGTAAAACCTCTTTATTATATTCCAGTTTTGGTAATATGAGTCTTACAGCAATTTTGTAGTGGAAGATGCCTTTTTACATGAGAAGGTTGAGACTTGAGTGCAGGTATCTCTAAGGGGAACTAATTATTACATAATAATGAGCAGTAATAGCTGGAAAGAAACCTGGATAGAGGAAAGCTACTAGGAACTCAGTTCTGCAGGCATAATCCCTGGCACCCTTGTGCTTCATCTGGCCTTGATGCCAGCCCACAGAGCTGCCTTGGGAAGAGCAAGGGAGAAGATTTCTTGGTACCCAGACCCTCAGCACAGCCAGGCCTGGCTGGTGGAAAGCATGACAGTGAGTCCTAACCCTTGTTCTAGATCATAGAAAGAGCTGATAACAAACTAGGGAAGGAAGAGCACCTGGGTTGTTCTTCCAGCCACTGCTCCTCACTGCCTCCAAAACAAAATGGTGTTGCCTGGTTTTGGAAGGTAAGAGACTAAACTTCCATGGTGGGGATCAATTTTTGGGCTGCTGACCTCATAGATGAGTCCTGGCTAATTCCTGTAAGCACAGCAGCAAAAATCTCACGTTTTCATCCACAATACCTGGGGTGTGTTCTGAAGTTGGTATCTCACCTCTCTTGTCTGCACGCTGTGATCAGAGACAGTGCTTGATTTTTCCATCTCCCGTAACTCTTTGTTATTTATTGGTGATTTCAAGGTGCTGAGCACTTCTGTGAGATGCTGAGCACCCTGAAGCTTCAGTGATTGCCAATTAGAGGTGTGCAGCACCCTTCAAGACTGTGACTCACAAGAGCAATTGTGTTGAAAGGGAAAAGAAGTCTTGTCCTGTTAATTACAGGTTCAATTAAAACACAACCCACATCCAGAGTACCACTCAAGAGGAAACTCCATGCACAGTACATTTGAAATGTAGGAGGCAAATAGGCCTTCTTATTAGTTTGAAGGTTAACATGTTCATTAGATTACATCACTTCATTATGCAATAGTGTCTGTTCCTGCAGTACGATATGCAGCAATCAACAGGAGTGTTTCAGGGATAAAATAAAAGGAAAAAAACCCCAAACCATTAATTGTTGAGCTTGAACAGTTAAAAAGATGAACTAGACAGAAAGTTCATTTTTTTCAGACATGGTAGGCCCATTTCATCAAGGCAAAAAAATAATTTTTTTGAGATGCAAATAAAACAGCAAAGCAAGTTGGCTTAGAAGGCACAGAGATGCAGATTTGGGTTGACAACGTTTATGATGACCACAGCTTTCCTGTTTTTCCCCTTTACCCTAACATAATTGCTTTTGACTGGGCAAATCATGTTGTTCTTGTTGTAATGTCATTGCGATTTATGATTCCATAAGGCACTTGAACAGATTTTTTGTTTTTATACACTTTGCATTTCATTTTAATGCCATCTGAGGAAATTGCATACCTAAAGCTGTACGTGTTACTTTTTACTAAATAGCAAATGGTATCATCCTTTTTTTTCCCTCTGCCCTGTTTCTTGATTACAATCAAGATGTTTTAGATTTTATTACGGAATCACTTTCCTACTCAATTAGAGCCTTAAGGTTAATTTCCGCTTATACTTCCCATTAAATGTCAAGCTTAATGTAGATTTTACATGAATGTGGGGGAATACCCATCCCCAGCCTTGTGTGAAGATTTACTCACAGCACCAAAAATAAATTTCTGATCTGGTATGCAAGAAATGACACAGACTGCATTAAGTCCATTGGGAGTTTCACAGAAATTTCACGCGACGTGTACTCAGGTACTGTGACAATATTAGAAGGTTTTATCATAAAAATATAGTATATAGATAAAATGTAGTTGAGGTCTGATCTGCCAGCACCCAGTCTGTGTGGAATTCACCTAGTGTGTGGAAACTAATATTTTATTGAAGCCTTCCTCTGCCATGTCATGGCTCCCTGCAACAAAAGGAAGCATCCTGAGGATTCCTCTTGGAGAATCAAAAGTCAAAGGTCCCTGTTGCTCCCATAGATTTGGATAATTATTATTTCTCCCAATTACTTGCATTAAAAGTTTGATCATTTCCCAAATAAAAATACATTAAAGGCTCAAGAGTCTAAGGAAGAAAAAAATATCAAAATGCTTGCCATGTTAAAATTTCTCATTAATATCTTTGTGATGAATTATTTATTCTACAAATTATAGCAGAATGTAAATAAGAAAACACTGATGTTACAGTCATTTTCTGAGCACAAAGGCTTTGCCATATCCAAAATCTTACAGATTTGTAAATGAATTTGTAACACCTCATGACAGCACAGGTTATTATCTCATGGAAGGTTTTGTGAAACTTCCAAATTAATTTTTTTTTTTTTTTTGCTACAGATATTTCTGGTAAGAAAATCCTTTCCTTTAGAAGATAATTTTTTTATGTCTTCTTTGACTTTTCCTGCAGAAATCTTTTTGCATTCTCCTTTTTTCCCCCTCCCTCCCTGACAAAAAAACAGAAAAAAAATGATCAGAGCCTCAAATTCCAACAGTTTTCATTTAAATTTTGGTGAGGTCTACTCATGGGGGCAAAAAAATTCTGAAATGGATATTATATTTGCAGTATAAATTTTTAATATTTCCACTCTATTTTGGGGAACTATTAGCAGAGAAATGCTCTCAATGCCTGTAACAAGAAGAGAATTTTAGCCTGGCTTTTTGGAAAGGACATGGGAGGCTAATGTGCAAGACAGGTACTGAGAGATTAAAGTGACAGCATGCAAGATTAAACATACACAGAAAAAAAAAATTACCACAGTCCTAATAAGCTCTTAATTTACATATTTATCTATTGAAAGTAAAAGGTTTTGTAATAAAAAAAGAGTATGCATGCTCAACCCTACATAAATATATACACATAGAGTTATAAAATAATAATTTATATGTGTAACCCAATGGGAAACCAGCCTAGATATTCAGATTTAACTGACAAGCAGTAGCTGTAAAGCTTCTGATATATACCTAAGGGGCAACATTTTAAAAAAGAGATAACAAGAAGATATTATATTAATATTAATAATGCTTTATTTCCAAAGGGAAAATATGATCAAGTACTTTGCTTTCTAGGCTGCCTTTTTTCCTTTTTTTTTTACATTTCTGTTAAAGTTGGAAACAAAATTATCCTAACTTAACCAATTGATCCTTCCTCATATAATCCTTTTAAATTATACATGAAAAAAATAAGGGGTGGTGAGTGATGAAGTTAACAGAGCCATACTCCTCAGATGATGTATGGTGAGCAAGGCTCAATGCCAAACATTTTTAGCCAAGTCAAGTCAGTCTATTCATGTTCATGTACCATAAAATTTGCTTTTACATGGGTAACTATAACATTTGCATTAGAAAGGAACGCATGAAATCCTAAAGTCTTTGCATATATCCTGAGTACTTTTATAGTGATATATAAAATGAGAATGTGAATTCCAACTTTACATAAATCTTGGCTTCATAGCTGATGAAATTTTATAATGGATTACAATTTCTCTGGAGACTAAGGAAGCCAAGACCTGTTTTCTTTTGTTAGCAACATCTTATTCAAGGGTGGCCTTACAAGGTCTTAGACCAAGGACCAAATTTCACAGAATCACTGATCAAGCTGAGTTTGAAGAGACCCTCTAATTGAGTCCAACTCCTGGCCCTGCAAGGATCATGCCCAAGAGTCACACCCTGTGCCCAATAGTGTTTGTCCAAATTTGGAGGTTTTCTCTCTTGACATTATCTTCAATTAATCAAGAGTAATTGGAGGTTTGAATTTATTTCAGGTCTGTTAATTTTCATTATGTCAGAAGCCTCTTTCTCATCAAGAAGGCCAGGCTTCTTGAGGTATGCTCAGATGAAAACCAGTTGGAAAATTATTTAAAATGTTGTGAACTAGATTAATATCTAATTTTACCTTCTCTTCTCCTTCTTTCTCTTGTTCTCCCTAACTTCAGTCCAGGAGGAAAGATCCTGAAGTCAAGTACTTATGAATAGGGAAAAGAAAAAAACTTTTAAGGTGTGTTTAGCATTCCTAATACTATACATTCTTAAAATTTGGTTTTCTGGGTCTCTTTGTTTTAACTTGTATTTCAATTTTAGGGAAAAAAAGGCAAACAGAGAAATTGAAATTTAAGAGAAATTCATGCTCACACTAGGAATTTTCTGAATACAAGCTTTTTTTAATTACTATTTCTTTTTTTGTACAAAGTTTTGATTTAAATCCACACAGGAAAACAAATAATTCTATCATAATGAGATCTAATGTGTAAGTTTCCCATTCCTCTCATTTCTTCTTTGAGCACCTAAGATCTTCAGCTAAGTAGAGATTTCATCTGCATCACAAAATTGAAATGACTATATGCTTGATGAGCATATTAGCTTTGAAATCTACAAGGCATATTGGTAAACTTGATAATGAAGCCTTAAAATAAGGGTAGTCAAGATATTCCTGAATCTAAAAAAAAGGAAAAAAAAAAAGAGACACCTTGGAAGAATATTAGCATAGTTATCACCAAACAACAAAAGGGAGATTATCTGAATATGCAGAAAGAGATTGCAGAGATCTAAAGTGCATTTAGCAGGAGACCAGAGAATTTGGAATTGGAGAGCTGACACAGCACATGTCAGAGATGCCCACTGGGAAAGCTGTACACCATCAGAAAAGTCAGACTAATGTCTCCAGATCACAGTCCTGCTTGTTGATATTCTGTCGACTCTTCATGCTTCTCTTGATGTGTAAAGTCCAAAGCTGCATCAAATATTTCACTTTAATAATCCAGACGTGTAGAGTAGATCAGAGTAATTATTTATGTTGCAGATGTCCTTTCTCTTTGTATGTTATGAAATCATATGCCACAATAACAATATCAAGAATTTTATTTGTTATCCTCAATAACTCAGTTCTGTTTTAGCAGAAAACGGAGTTTTCTGTAACTGAGTTTTATTCTCAGTTAAATTATTTTTCTGTTTTCTGTAACTGAGTTTTATTCCCTGCTAGCTATTTCCTGACCTTGAGTTGAGGGATTCAGCATTTCCACCCGCAAATAGAAATTCACATTTAACGCCTCTTTTACAGAAATTAGCTTTTAGGTTTTTAGGGTCATTCTCATTGAGCAGAACAGAAAATGTCATGCCTTGATCAGAGTTTTCAACACAAATACATTTTCATGCATGCAGACGTATGAACCTGTCTGGTCCTGTCCCATATACTGCTTCATTGGCCATTGACACCTTGCATGAGTCAGCCAAATTCTCTCCTACATGCTTTCTTCCTATATGATCAATTTCTCACTTCCAGCTCCCCTCTTGGAAGCAGACAGTGCAGATCTCCTGCAGCAAATGCATGCAGAGAGCTGGAAAATAGTTTTTTGGAGACCATTAATTTTTACATTCAAGTCAAGGAGAGCATCCCATAATTGTTGTTTTTCTTCAGAACCATGTAAAAATTTCTCCACCTACGTTTTTCTGGCAATTGAAACACGAGTAGCAGAACCTAGGTTGTCTTTTTTGCTTGTGTGTACACATTTTAACACTAACCATATTTTGCCTTCCTTTGCTACTGCTGATATCACACTTACAGGTAATGAACAGGTCAGGTCAACTGTGTCTCTGAGGCCAAGAAAGCTCACTTCCAGAAAAGAAGAATAATCACAACTTAGAGAAGATCATTACTCATTCATTCAACTGGTAGTACACAGACTACTCTGAGACAAAATCTTTTGAAAAATTAAAATATATTAAATATGAAGAGACAAATATTTTAATATTTTAGTCTATATTTATTTTTCATTGCAAGGAAACCCAAAGAACTTCATAAACAGCAAATACTGGAACCACAGAGAAGAGGGGTGTCAAATTACATATGATGTGACTGCTCAGAAGGGATGTTTTATCCCAGATGTTTGAGCAAACACACTTACCTTCATTTACTCTAAATTATTGTGTACATTAAGAAGAACACAAACCACAATTTTTCTGGTACTGGCAGTTGGCATAGATGTCTAAGCAAGATTGTCTGGACTTTCACAGATGACAACCATCTGTTACCTAGCACCCATGAACATCAGGACATGGTCAAAGGATAACAGTTTCTATAAACCAGAAATCTTCCTTATGAGCATTATATAGGCTGGGGTTGGTTGTATTGTGCCAAGACAGGTGTAAAGTGTAGGAAATATTAGTTTACTTCAACAAGGGCAAGTGCTGGGTTCTGCCCGTGGGCTGGGGCAACCCTGGATGTGCAGACAGAGTGGGGATGAGATCCTGGAAGGCAGTGCCATGGAGAGGGACCTGGGGGCCCTGGTCAGTGGCAAGTGGAACTTGAGTCAGCAGTGCCCTGGCAGCCAGGAGGGACATCCCTGTCCTGGGGACATCAGGCCCAGCATCCCCAGCTGGGCAAGGGAGGGGATTTGTCCCGCTCTGCTCGGCGCTGGGGCTGCCTCGCCTTGAGCGCCGTGAGCGGTTTTGGGGGCCCTTCTCTGTATCAGAAAGATATCCAGCCATCAGGCAGGATCCAAGGGAGGCCCTGAGGGTGGTGAGGAGCCCTGGGGGAAGCCTGTGAGGAGGGGCTGAGGGCACTGGCTCTGTCCAGCTGCAGAGGAGGAGGCTGAGGGGAGAGCCCAGGGCAGTCACAGCTCCCTGCGAGGAAGAGGAGGGGCAGGATCTGATCCCTGCTCTGTGGTGACAGGGACAGGACCCAGGGAACGGCCTGAAGGTGTGTCAGGGGAGGGTTAGGTTGGGCATCAGGAAAGGTTCTTCACCCAGAGGGTGTTGGGCACTGGAACAGCTCCCCAGGGAATGGGCACAGCACCGAACCTGGTGGAGCTCCAGAAGTGTTTGGACAAAACTCTCAGGGATAAGGTGGGATTTTTGGGGATTCCTGTGAAGTGCCAGGAGCTGCATTCAGTGATCCCTGTGAGTCTCTTACAACTCAGAATATTCTGTGAAATCTGAGTGCATTGTGTAGTTCTGACCTTGGATTGATTCACAAGAACTCTCTGTGGTCCCTTCTCCTTTTGTCTCACCTTTTGTTGTAGTTTGTTCGCAGAGGAAATTATTTCTGGTAAAAGCTCAGAAGGAGAGAGACCACTTGACAGGATTCTGACTCAGTGAATTACTGTTGTTCCAAAAAAAATTATAGGTTAGTAGGTTATTACAGTGAAATCCTAATGAAATAATATTTTACACAGGAAGAAATGCAGAAAAAACAAGGAACAACCAGTGTCTGGTAAAACTAAGGATATTAAAAATCCCAAAAACTATTCTCCTCTTCTCTTGTACCAGTCATTGAAGATATGGAGAAGAGTTTGAACATGATAAACTAGGCTGATACAATATTCATGCCCAGATGGAGTACTCATAAGAAAAATGTTGTCTTTGGTCAATAAAGAATTTTTTTCTCTGCATGGAACAATCACAAGCTATTGGTGGCAAGCAGACACATCTAATAGTAATGGGATTAGACACAGAGCAAAATTCCTCTCAATAAAAGGAAAAATCTTTCAGATAAAAATCTTGGTAATTGAATACATATCACAGGAGGAGTCACAGAATATTTTCTTTGGATCCTTAAAATAAGCAGTCTCACCATATATATATATATATATATATGTACAGCATATGGCTGTATATGTCAAGCTCCAGGAACTACACTGCTCTATTTTACTCTATTATTTCAGTCATCAGTGAGCGACACTACCTGCACTAAAATTAATAAAGAGCTCTTTAAAAAGGAGAGGTTTTCAAAAGTGCTGAATGCTCAACAAGTTTTTGCCTGTATAATTGCATTCAGGAAGTTCTGGTTCCCAAGAAGAGCCTGCAAACCGAAAAGGAGGAATCCAATATTTGCACCCTGAGATAAAGATTTACTCCCTGGAGATACCTTTGTACACACTCCTAGGGATTCTCATTACTGGGAATGGAAGTTATTTCCTTATGAAAACCAGACTGTCTCTGTCAGATGCTCAAATAAAACAGATTCTCCTGAATTGCCTCTGAAAAATGTAACATTTCAGCTATTGTTTTCCATCCAGAGCTAACTTACAAAGCATTAAAAAGAGTTTCTTTTTGTGTGCTAGAAAAAGTGTTGAGGTGCTGGAACTCTTTTTAATGAGATTAGCAGGTACTATTTAGAGCACCCTGCTTCCCTTTGTGTTATTGTTATAATTCACTTGGATTAAACAAAACAATTGGCAAATAAAGAAATCTGAAAAGCTGAGCTACCAAAAAGAAGCAAGAAAATAAGAGTATAACAATCTGGGAATGAATATGATGTGATTTTAGCAAAGAGAAGAATAACAATGAAAGAAAGGGAGCAGGCAGGTTTCTCTCAGGTCTATTCTCCTACCTTTACTAAGCTTGCATAATAGCTTACATTAAGGTAGTTCCTTTGCTTCTAATTGTACAGCAGATACTGCATTTGGGAAAATGCCTTATTGTTACCTGGGTTTAGATCCATACATGGTGTATCTCAGGATCAAGTTTATTCAGTAACAGGTTGTACAGATTCCTTCATAAAATCTTACTTAAGATTTTTGATAATTAGTCCTTCACCACATCACTCAGAAAGGTCTTTTTAGTCTAAAAACTACATGGTTGAAGTCACCCTGGAGTGGAATCCAGCATTTCCAGTAAGGCACATAGAGAAAAGGAAGAGCTAAAGAGAGCGACACAAACTAACCCCATTCAAATAACTGTTCAAAAAGAGAAAGGTTAATTTTCAAAGCAAAAAGGAGTTTTATCTACTTGCAATCCAAGGATCATGGGCAACATTTTCAAGACTCCCTTTTGCAGGGGTCATATATTCTTCTCTTCTGTTTGAAGAATAGTGCCCAGAATGCAAGATGATGTCCTCTTTTAATTAATAGTTCTGTACTAAGGGTAACGACTGTGTCTTGATAAGGGATACACCTACAACAGGGCTGTCATCTAAACCTAATGCATGCCCCAAACCACAAGGTACAAACTTTTCTTGAGTACTCCAGCTTTTAGGTTTTTTTCTTCCCCTGAGGCTGATCTGCTGCTCAAAACAGAGTGTGTGGATCACAAAGCCTGAACAAGGAGGAGTTTGGGTCTGGTGTTCAGTGGCCCTCTTTCTTACTGGTGTTTCCACAGCTGGTTTCAAATTAAAAGGCTAAATATGAAGTTTTCAAAAAGAAGTGGACATTATTGAAAAGAAGAAGAAAAAAAAAAAAGAGAAAAGAGAAGAGAAGAGAAGAGAAGAGAAGAGAAGAGAAGAGAAGAGAAGAGAAGAGAAGAGAAGAGAAGAGAAGAGAAGAGAAGAGAAGAGAAGAGAAGAGAAGAGAAGAGAAGAGAAGAGAAGAGAAGAAAAGAAAAGAAAAGAAAAGAAAAGAAAAGAAAAGAAAAGAAAAGAAAAGAAAAGAAAAGAAAAGAAAAGAAAAGAAAAGAAAAGAAAAGAAAAGAAAAGAAAAGAAAAGAAAAGAAAAGAAAAGAAAAGAAAAAAGAAAAGAAAAGAAAAAAGAAAAGAAAAGAAAAGAAAAGAAAAGAAAAGAAAAGAAAAGAAAAGAAAAGAAAAGAAAAGAAAAGAAAAGAAAAGAAAAGAAAAGAAAAGAAAAGAAAAGAAAAGAAAAGAAAAGAAAAGAAAAGAAAAGAAAAGAAAATACCCCAATGCCTCTGAAATTAGATTGCAGTTGAATAGAGATGTTCAGACGCATTGGTTTGGATTTAGGCAACTAAATTCCACCCTGTTTTCTATATTAGATTCTGATATTCAAACTGGTTTTAGTTCTTAGTCCCTAATCAAAAATCTGTGACATATCCACACATAAACTGGATCATAAATCCAGTTTCTAGCTTTTTGATTTTGAGATCAGCCTAAGGAAATATGATCATGTACTTGATAACTAGTCCACTTATTTCCAAGACCAATACTCATATTATACACATTTTTTTGCTTAGATATTACTTGAAAAAGAAACTTCATAACTGTACACAGAGTTTGTTAACCAGTCACTTAATTAGTGTGAGCTTCCCCTCTTCATGATATTTTGGGTCATTTATTACTTTTGAAGGGGAAATGTAAAATTCCTCTGAATTAATGTTCATATAATTTTTCATGTCAAAATAAGGGTTTTTTTGCATTTTTTTGGTAAATTTTATGTTGATCATTTCCTCCTTCAGTCAAAAATTATTTGGGAGAGGAGGACTTGTCAATAACTATTTGAATGTACTTTATAACACGTTCTGGTTTAAATCTTATAGCAATACAGTAAAACACAGAACAGTCCTTCAGGTTTAAAATCCACAAAAAAATCTTTGAATGGGAAATTCTGTAATTTTTAGAAAATAAATTCTAGAATGGAAATCAATGAAAGTTTTTTTTTCAGCACTTATAAATAGGGAGATAAAACAAAACACAGAAATTATACAAATTAATAATGTTTAGTAATAACAAACATGATTTCAAGAAACCACCATCTGGGTATGTATTAAGGAATAAAACAAATACATAAATAAGATTGTAATTATACACTTATGGAATCACAGATTTAAAACAGATACGTCCACACAATATCTGATAGCAATACATAAATAAGGGTTTTATCCAGGATATTCTTAGTTGTACAAGTCTAGGTCTTGGATATTCAAAAGATTTCAAAGGCCCCATAAAATCTTTCTGAAATATAAACCTCATTTAAAGCAGCAAGATGAGGGATTTAAATACCTGTTGAGAAACAAAATCACTTGAGTTCTCAAAGTGTCTTTTAGCTTTTGTAGATTAAGAGATTTAGAGGTATACAGTATGTGCTGCAGTGGGGAGCTAGAAAATCAGTGTTGGATCATCTATGGCATTGTGTGGAACAATGTTTTTCCCATCTTCCTTATACCTGAATTCAGGAGCTCCCTCAACCAATGGGATATTTCACAGGAAAATATTTCATTTTAGGAAATTTAGGAATTTTTCCACACCATCTTGTACACTTATCAAAATCTAACTCATTGCTCCATAGAAGTAAATATACATAAATTGCCAAAAAGAAAAAATCTGTTCTGTGAAACATGTCCCACAACTTATTTCTTCAAGTCAGTGTTTTAAAGGCTTTTGTCTATGGAGAAACCAACACATATCTACAGGTCTTGTTTTCTAATAGTAAATTTCCTTCAGGTTAAAAAAAAAGACCGTCTTATATATTTTTTATCTGATAAAGATTCAAATATCAGGTATATATATTGAAGATCCCCTTTCCATGGCTTTCTTGCACATGTTTGTGTATACAGGTTGAACTGAATCTCTCGAAAAATTCTCTCGGATAAATTAAATACTGAACCCCTTAAATCTATCAAATTTAGGCATGCTTTTTTCCATTACCCAATTTTTTTTAATAGTTTTTCCAACATTGTGTAACTTTATTAAAAAATCCTGAAAGTGCGAAAATTTCATAATAATCCTGCTCCCGCCCTTCAATTCTCCTCCTGTCCCCAGCCCAAGCTGGGAGTGACCCCATGGAATACCACAAATGCTTTTTTTCTTCCCCAGAGACCTTCCAAGAGGACTGCACCATCCTTGGAGGTTTACGGCGCTGCAGGAAAAGGCCACGCTAAAAATGGCTGTCACCACTCACACCTTTCTCGTGTTCCCCTTGGTGAGAACAGAGCTAAATCCCACTTCTCTTCTCACACCTCCCTTCTGGCTCCACTCTTCCTGCCTCGGGAACTTCCTGCTAATCCTTCGGTTCCAGACAAGTGAAAGTCGGGGAGAAGGGAAAGTTGGTTTCTGCTGAGATATCAGTTCTGTCTTGGCACTTCTTTGAACCACCTTTTTCTCAGGTATCCAAAATGGTGGTTTTGCCCCTCAGATAAATCATGGCAGTGGCAGAGTATAATGAAATACTGTGAGCAACCTGGTCTGGTGGAAGGTGCCCCTTTCCATGGTGTGGGACTGGAACTAGATGATCTATAAGGTCCCTTCCAGCCAAAACCCTTCTAAGATTCTATATCACCCTTAGCTGGACTATGATCTGTCTTGCAATGGCATCCTTGATACCAACTTGATAACTGGTAGCTGTCTAAATTTCATTCATAATGTTTGGCAGACTGTCTCAATAACAGGCATGAAAATTATCAAAGTTGACCAAAATTACCATCTGGAATTACTTAAAACTCTACAGAGTAGCCCTCAGGCCAAAATAATAATAAAAATGATAAAAATAACAACAACAACAATAATAATAGTAATAATAATCATAACAATAATGCAAATTAATAAAAAACTAACCAAATCAAAATAGTATGTATAGTGCAGTCAGGAATTTTTTTTGCGTGGTTCTGTAAAGATATGCAAAAGTAATATCTCTTGAAACATTACAAGATTCCTGTGCCACATTCAACCCTGGATAGTCACTCCAGCTTTCGTATAAGAATGGGAGAGATAAAAACTTGCTCCTCAAAAACTGTACCTCAAAAGATGCATATCTCAGTGGAAATATAAAATAACTAGAAGGCATGTCTGAACACAAAAATTCTGATTTTTTGCCTCTTGAGAACATCAGTTGCAGTAATTTTGAGTATGCTCTGAAAACAGGCTGCATGTCTGTCTAGAGAATATATTTCAAATATCAATTCTTAACAGATCTAAAACACTAATCCAGACTGACTTACAGCATTTTTTTGAGAGCGTTCTCTCTCTGTGTAGAATTGGGCCAATCAATCTGATGTGCAATTTTGTATTTTGTCTGATTGCCTTAGGGTTGTAAATATTTATTTTTCTGTTTGTTTGACTCAAATATCTTATAGCTGAAGATATTCCTCTTAGGGCAATTTTGACTTTTAAGAGCAGGAATCCTTGACTTTGTCAATGTTTATTAAAGAATAGATCATCATGATCCTTCTACTAGAAGGAAAAGAATCTACTATAAAACAACATGACAGCCATGAACTTACATTGAAATCTCTTTATTATTGAATAATAAGAAACATAATGATTTAACTTGGCAATGTGTATCTCTTAAACAAGTTGCACTTTCTTTCCCATTTTTTTAGGATCATCTATTCCATTCACAGTAGCTTTTTTCCTTTTTTTTTAATGTAAACTATGAATCATGGTTGGGGACATCAACTTTTAAGGTCAAAATGTCAGAAACTGCAAGTTTCTCTCCACCAAAATGTTGTAGGAAAGCATTGCTAGTATCAAAATATTATTATTTTCTTCAGAATGGAAAAAGAAAGTGGAAATAACAAAAGATATAATTCAAATACTTTATGCAAGGAGTATAAGATTTTTTCAGTAAGTTCTCCCTAAAATGCATGGGATAAAGGATATACCTCGTGTCTACCATTACTCCAGAATATTTCAAACATGCAGTGAGATGGGAAGGAGATATCATCTTCACACCAGTAAGAGGCAACTGAGAACAGCATCCAGAAATACTTAGAACCTTGAACTGATACTTACATAAAATGAGTGTGCTTCTGAGCAATTCTGAAATTCTTAAAACCTATACTCTGGCACAACCTCAGCAAGAGTGTGGAGGACGTCTCATCCCTGAGATTTATCTGGATATGCCTCTCCTCATGACTAAGAAAATCTTCTGCTGGAAGGGAGACATAATTTTCCATCATTTCAGCCTGTGGAGAAAACTGCTCATTTCCTAGGAAAGTGCTCTGTGAACTGCATGGGAGGGAGTTGTCTTCATCTTCATCTCTTGAGAGTTTGTAAAGGAAGAAATTTGAAACACAGTGAGTGCTTTCAAAGAAAAAAACCCAAAACTTCTGGTGAAGGTTGGGATTCATGAAGTCATGAAACTGTTCCTGGTTCCTGCATGAGAAAGATATTTATCCAGCACCTAGCATCCTTGGGACACTTAAAGCTTCAGTTAGAGTGGCCCATAGAAACTTGGCTGTATTTAAAGAAGTCTGCACAAATCTGCCGAACCATTTAGGATTTACAATGTCTCAAGCTAGTCATTTCTATTTTCATTTCATTTCCATATGTGCTCGGAACAGAGCATCTTGTAACAAGTCAGTTCTCAGAGAGCAATTTCCAAATCTCCTTAATTTATACAGAGGGTCTGGTCCAAGAAACACTTGTACATTTAATTGACTTCATATGAGTAACATGGCAGTACAAAAGTCGAGTATAATTAAGAAAAACTGAAGACATGAATAATTACAAACTTGATCTTGTGAATTACAATATTAACTCATCTTTGAAATTTTATTTCCACATTTTGCTTTATAATGGCAAAGCATAAATAACCAGACAGAAGAGAAATCACAGATCACTCTGCTAAAAGTTGTTGACTAGATAAATGAAATTATTTTTTCTTTCTAGAAACTCCAGCTGGTGTTATCTTGGCCTTCAGTATCCACTAATTAAATGGAAAAATGTTTGAGATAAAAAGTTAATTTACTAATTAAATGACAAGTATGCCTAATAAATTGTGTCCTTGGCTTATTGTGCATTTAGAGAATTAATTAACAATACAATCAAGCTGCAGTTGTGAGATGCCAATATGGATGTGATTTGAAGATAGTTTCACTTCTGTTTTCTATATCAGTTTTTACGACAGCTGCACCGTAATGAAGACGCTTGACTCTTAATTTGTCTGTGTAAAATTAAAATGAGTTTGTGGTTTCTTGCTCACTGGGACTGCAGACAAAATGGTGCATTTAACAATACACTTCTGATCAGCTGACACAGTCATGATGCTGCAACAAGCTGCCATTGTTCTCTACAAATGAGGGCTAAAAAACCTGGCTTGACATTAGGCTGTGTTGCTCTGGTAAAGTATTTTCAATGGAACATAGCAATGAAAGTATAAATATAGTTTATTTGATATCTTCTTTTAAAATTCATGTTAAATACTTGTATTTTGTAAGCAACATTACCAAGTGATAGCCTTATTTTAAATCTGCATCAATAGGTCCTTTACGTATGACTAAAAATACTAAAAAGTTAGTTTAGGAACTGCCAAAGCATAATGGATAAGTTTGACTTTTGAATGTCAGATACATGTAAACATTCAATTTCTCAAGCAGCCTGATTTATCGTGCGCTTGGCCCCTTTGAATGTGGAGGATTTGTTTTGTTTGGTTTGGTTTTGTTTCCTGGTTGAAATTAAATACAAATATTAACTCAAAGTCAAATCTAAACTCAATCAGAATTTATTACCTGCTGCAACTCCTCCAACAGTTAGAAAAGAATTTCCCAGGGGTAAAAGAAGAGGAGAGGGAAGGGAAGGGAAGGGAAGGGAAGGGAAGGGAAGGGAAGGGAAGGGAAGGGAAGGGAAGGGAAGGGAAGGGAAGGGAAGGGAAGGGAAGGGAAGGGAAGGGAAGGGAAGGGAAGGGAAGGGAAGGGAAGGGAAGGGAAGGGAAGGGAAGGGAAGGGAAGGGAAGGGAAGGGAAGGGAAGGGAAGGGAAGGGAAGGGAAGGGAAGGGAAGGGAAGGGAAGGGAAGGGAAGGGAAGGGAAGGGAAGGGAAGGGAAGGGAAGGGAAGGGAAGGGAAGGGAAGGGAAGGGAAGGGAAGGGAAGGGAAGGGAAGGGAAGAAAAAGAAAAGAGAAAAGAAAAGAGAAAAGGAAAAGAAAAGAAAGGAAAAGAAAAGAAAAGAAAAGAAAAGAAAAGAAAAGAAAAGAAAAGAAAAGAAAAGAAAAGAAAAGAAAAGAAAAGAAAAGAAAAGAAAAGAAAAGAAAAGAAAAGAAAAGAAAAGAAAAGAAAAGAAAAGAAAAGAAAAGAAAAGAAAAGAAAAGAAAAGAAAAGAAAAGAAAAGAAAAGAAAAGAAAAGAAAAGAAAAGAAAAGAAAAGAAAAGAAAAGAAAAGAAAAGAAAAGAAAAGAAAAGAAAAGAAAAGAAAAGAAAAGAAAAGAAAAGAAAAGAAAAGAAAAGAAAAGAAAAGAAAAGAAAAGAAAAAGGAAAAGAAAAAGAGCCACCTGGACCTAATCAGATCTTGCACTGAGTAAAAAAGCTGGTTTCTCTCCACCAGCAGCCATAGATTTTTGTTTGATTGCCACTTTTTATATTCAGAACTAATGCTAGTTCATCACACATTTTTATGTTGATATTTTTACAGCGTTTCTTTCATTAAACAGTTACTTTCACATTTAAGCAAAATTTAGTGTATGGTTAGGGATGTGTATACAATCCCACTCTAAAGAAAGAAAACTGATTATTTTACATTCAATTTACTTTGATTTTTCTGTCTAGTCTGTTGGTGCCTATAGAAGAAAACAGTATTAAATCATTTATAAAATCAGCCCAATCCCTTCTACAGGGAAATACAGTGAGACAGACTGTCTCATAAATTGTTTAGAATAACACAGCTCTCCAGTGATTTAGCCTGATTTGTTTGTTTAAAAAAAAATAGAAAACCCACAAAACCTGCAGATGGTGATTCCTGTCTTTTATAAAAGGGGTAAAAAAAGTGCTCACTTAAGGCAAAAAACAATGAGCCAAAGTACCTTTTAATGTTCTTGCAGGCAATGTAGACAACATCCCATTAGCAAACAGACTGTGGGCCAGTGAAATTAGGAGGAACAATGTATCATGAAATGGAAGAAATGGGAATGAATTTTCTGTATTTATTGCAGATTTTTCACATGGGTCATATGGACTGAGCTTTCACTTAATAAAGGGGGAAAAAAGGGAAAATTCTCTCCTCAAACTGACCCAGCATCACAAATCTTTGGTCTGTCTTGTGGATCACTGACAGTGACAAAATGGTATTGTGTGCTGGCAGCTTGATTTCTGGCATTTACTGGGCTGTATGAAAGACCACATCTCCAAACACTTCTGTCATATTCTCTTCCAGATTGTGGTATATTAAACTAAAGGAAAGAAGCCTGTTTTTCTGGGGATCATAGATTCATCAAAACTAAAGATGGAAAAGACCTGTTAGTGTAAGTCACTTACATTATCCCTCATCCAATGCAAGATTACTCCCTGTGGTGTGTTTTCCAGCACTTTTTTCAGTCCACTTTGAAATGACTCATGCAACAGTTTCCACTGTTTCTCTCTGGAGATCAGTCTCCACTCTAATAGATCTCACGACCCTTTTTTTCAGCCTAGATTTTCCATTACTCACTTAGAGATTTTTTTTAATCCCCTGGCCATCTGGCAAGGCAGTCCATGATGTCTCTCTTAACCCAAAAACTGAGTCTTTGGAGGCAAGTTAAGGGCTAACAGGAAGGTGGAAGGAAGGCACAAACTGGAAAGGACTTCAACAAGTTTTCTATTTTTTTTTACTGCCCCTGATCTATTGAGCTGTCATATTGGTTCAGAGATGTTTTCAGGTCTGTCTTCTGCCTGATGATCTCTAATCATCTTTTTACAAGGGCAGGTAGTGAGAGGAAAAAGGGAGCTGAATGGCTTTATACTAAATCAGGGTTAAAGGAGATATTAGGAAGAAATTATGTTCCATGAGGGCAGCGAGGCCCTGGCACAGTGAAACTGTGGCTGTCCCATCCTTGTAAGTGTTCCAGACCAGCTTGGAGAGGGCTTGGAACAACCTGGGACAGTGGAAGGTGTCCCTGCACATGGCAAAGGTTGTAATGGAATGATCTTTGAGGTCTCTTCTAACATAAACCATTCTATGATTCTGTGATTCTCTGTTCTAAAACCCTAACAGGAAATGGAAGTATTTTCTGATTAATATGTACATAGGTGTATCTCCTAGAGAGTTTGGGCATGCATTGTACAAGATTTTGGACCCTTCTGGGCCTGAACACAGTCAAAACACTGCAACAGCTAAAGGGGATCATTGCAGTAACAGAGCAGAGCAATGCAGGTCCCTCTTCACAAACTAGCCTCACCTTTACATCCTGCAGATCAAGACCTACATCTGTGTCTGACAAACTCCAAAGTAATTTTCATTTTTGCCTTGAGCATTTCTCCAGCTCAGTGGATGGAGCTCAGCCTGGCCTTGGATTATTCCTCAGCTGCATGGGTGTGTACACAAGTTACTGCTCAAACTTCTGTTGCAGTGAATAAAGTTGGTTAAAAGTTAAAGCAGCAGCTTAGACAAAAAGTGCCTGTGTCTAGGCTACACACAGACATATGTGGTGGCTATGCAGCCTCTTAAAGCCAGGGCAAGCTGTATCCTTGCACTTGCACCTTCGATTTGGGCTGAACTCTCCACTCCATAAAAATGTGAAGGATGGGCTGCAAAGTGCCTGGCAGGAGGAAGCTGCAGCTGCAGCAAGCTGCACTGACACCCCTGCCTCACCTTGCAGCACCTCTAAGGACAGAGAGCAGCTGCAGAGGAGATTTTCTGCATCTTTTCCAAGATCTGGACTCCCATGTTGTTAATGCTTTCTGAGATATTGGTATAAAAATGAAGTAGGGTTATAGACATCCTGTGGTGGCAGAGGGAACATGGAGGGTTTCAGCTTGTATCCCGTTTATCTGTGTAGCAAACCCTGTAAGCTCACAAGTGCTTCATTAAAGCCTTTACTGATAATATAATGCTTAGGAGGCAGAGCTAAAAGCAATCCAAAAATAACAAAACCAAAAAAACCCCAAACAAACAAAAAACACAAAAAGAAAAAACAACAAAAAAAACCCTAAAAAAACCAACCAACCCAGACAAAGCGAACTCTAATGGAAGAATGTGCTTTAGCTTTAGTTCCTGGAATACAGGGATAAATTGATTTTTCCAAGTTAGAGAGTCTGTAACACTGTCAGTAATTAAATTAGCTGCTCCAGATTCAAGGCCAGTATCCAAACTGTATCTGTCTTAGTCTAAGCAGAACTTCTTTTTCCTTTTGATTGTTTCTTACTTAATTTCATACTCTCTTTTGAAAATTAGTTGCACTTTTTTTATATATATATTTAGGGGAAAAGCTTCTTCCATGAAGGCACCATCTGGAATAAAATTTTCCCCAGGAATACATGTATGGAAGGAGCATCTTGTTGCCTAAAGTTTAAAAATTGTCTCTGTTTTACAGAACTTGCTGGAGAAGAGACAAGCCCATTGTGAAAAATCAACAACCTACTCCTTTGTTGATTAAACAAGAAACCAAAATGTTTAACAAAATATTTTGAGATTCTGGGGAGTTTTAAATTTGTGAAAGAGAAACTAATCAGACACAAACTGTTCCAGCTTGGATTGCCCCATGGAAATCATTAGATAGAAGTTACTAGGGAGCAGAGAGAGGAAGTAGGAAATTCATGTCCATCTTGCAGCCTGAACAGTGATCAATAAGCAATAAAATATGCCATAAATTGGCCTGCATTGATTTAAATTTTTCCTGAAAGAATAAGTGTAAAAGAATCCAGGCAAACAAGTGCTGTAAAAAGCATTGGAAAGGATTTATTCTGCTGAGTTGAGACACACAACAGAAACTTTAATTTTATGGGCCAAGAGAAGCAACACTCCCAAAATAAGTACATGGGCTTCTGTTCTGCTGGTGGAGAGGAGGAACCTCTGAAGTCCTCCAGTGGGAAATCCACCATACCCAGGATAAAATGGACCCTGCAACCAGCAAAATTTTCTGTCACATTCTAATTCTCTTTTGGGGGGATGGTACATTGACAGCTCACATATCCAGGAAGACAGAAGCACAGGAATCATTCCACAGTCTTCACCTTCCTGAAGGAGCATTTACTGGACACAGTTTAAATTTGTGGTTTGCATGCAGTGGGACAATCTTGCCTAAAGCCACTGGAAGCCTTTTATGGTTCCTAATTTCAGATGGCAAATTTGAGTTTCTGTTAAGCCAAATATGAAAGACAAAGGCATTTTGTCACTTATATAATGACACTACCTGTCATTATATAATGTAAAACATTTATTTAATGCTAAGTGGCATTTTTTCCCATTGCTTTAACTGCTCTTTGCTGAGCTTTATTCCTACATCTTTGCTGAGATTTATTCCTACTTTCTCTCAGGTAGTTGCACTACAAAACTACATTGCCACACTTATTTTTCACCCTTAGGCACTTACCTATAGGTGCATACTCATAGTTTAAATAGTTTGAGCACACTTGACTCTGCCCAGATACACTGAAGCCAAAAGAAAATCTAGAGGGAAAATTGCTGTGTCATTGAAGATAATAATTGCTTTGACAATGCCTGTACTGGAATCCTGCATCATTTATTTATATTTCTTGCACACACTCTGAGAGTTTTTTTGGCCATGCTTCCTAATATTATTTGAGAC
Organism: Fringilla coelebs; assembly: GCF_963513975.1. Lineage (NCBI taxonomy): Eukaryota > Metazoa > Chordata > Aves > Passeriformes > Fringillidae > Fringilla > Fringilla coelebs. Next base: position 3,892,161 of record NC_140031.1, read on the forward strand.
ACAGTCTAGGGGAATTAGTACTTAAGTATCACTTCTAATGGGTTATGTGGCTGAGACAGAGATGTGCTTTTTGTTTATCTCTATACACTCCAGCAGTTCCAAAAATTTTTCCTGAGAGAACCATGCATATCTTCATGCCACACCAAAATGCAAGGCACAAAACCTCCAAGTTTCATGCTATGAAAGACTCTCTCACCATCTGCAATTGAACCTTATGCTGTCAAATATTTTGAGAAAAATTGTGCAAAACAAAAATTATATGAAAGAGCCATGATAGTTGGTCCTATCCAGGTCACAGATGAAATGTAATGAATAATTGTCTATAAATGGCTTCAGCCAAACTGTATAATTTCTCTTCAAGATTAGAGAAAGATGCCTTGCTTTTCTTTGTTTAACAATATCACCCTAATCTTTGCTGGTTGGTAAAAACACATAAGGACAACAATACCAGATGATGTCTCCAACTATTTTAAAATAATAAAATTAAGGAATCATTATATGAAATTAGGAATGCCCTTAAAGTTTATCTCACTTTAACTTAGCCACCTAAGAGACATCTGCTTACCCTAAGTTAGTCATTTAGTCTTTCTTCAGCAGAAACCCTTCAGAGGGTGACTCATCTTAGACATCTATCTTTAGATGTGATGAATCGTTTTATGGCAGGGCTGGTCTCTCTGCAGCTGCTAATGAGGTAGTCTAGTCAACTAATTTCTTAGGATGAGTTCCTAGCTTTTAGATGATTAAAGACAAGTGATTTAAAATAATCTATCTTAAAAAATTCGCTTGCTGAAAAATCCAAAGCAGGTTGGTTGTGGCTGAGGGAGAAATTAATCTCTCTAAATAAGGGTAGCCACATATATTCTATGCCATCCTGAAAATCTGCTTGGGAATGTTAGACATGACCTGGAACAAAACACTTTCTTGAGGGTTTCCTGGAGGCCAGGTGGCCAGATGATGGACCAGATTTTTGGCATAGGTAATTAGAGTAATCCCATCAAACACCTCTGTTTGAAAGAACTTTTCTCATTCCTTTTATTCAAATTATTTGAGTTGGGGTTTTAGTCCACTTGTTGTGTGGCTTAACTGAAGCCCTGCAACAAAATGTCTCCCTAAAATTTAGCTTAAATCATTCCTAATGAGTCCTCTCTGACTGGAAAAGGGATCAATATGTCAGATGTGAGTAGCAAAGACTTCCTAAGTCACCCATCCTTTCATCTCCTGCTCTCATTTCCACTTCTGGAGCACAGCTTCTCCTGCGTGTCCTCAGCTGTAGAGCTGGGAGTCGGGGGGGAGAGCATCTGAAGACTCCTGCTGTTCAGCCTCTTATCCTGAAGACAAGCTGACTTCATTCCCAGGAAACTGAATCACACACGACCTCTTCACAAGGGACCACATGGACATTCCCTGCTACTCGCAAAATTTTCAAGGAAGTAAAGGGAAGATAAATAGATACACAGATAAAATTCAGTAGCGCTTGGCTTGCATCCCAAGTGGTATAAATGATAATTCTTTACAATATGTTATTTTTTCTACTTGGGTAATTTGTGCCTGTGAGCCTCAGCATTCCTTTTCTCTCTTATGCTCTCTGACACAACTTCAGCTGCCTCTGTCACACCCAAACCACCATGACTTGCACACGGAATGAGTAAGAGGGCAAGGAGCTTGCAACCCTGTCTAATATTTAAAGGCAGTGGGAGTATGCTTAATGCCTTTTGACCACCTACTAGGGAAATGGCAGCACTAATGTCACAAGTTTATCTAATTTCTATTGTTGCAGAGGTAGTGTCACATAAATTGGGGGCACAGGCTATTCGTTTTGCAGCCGTCTTTTGCCTGGTGTATAATTATCATGGCTCATCTTTATTAAACACCAGCCTTATCTTTGTTTTGCTCTCTTTGTTGATAGATGTAACCTCAATACTGTTGCCATGGCTACAGTAACAGTAGCTGAGAAGATTTTGTTTGTTGTAAACAAACCGAGCTGTACAGGCGCTCCTAGTGGAGCGTTTCCAGCCCCCTGCCTTATATTATGCTGATTAACACTGCCATCTCCCTCCTGCTACCTATTTCTTATTTTAATTAGCATTAATTTAAGCTGTATCAAGGAGTGTTTCCCCTTTTGGTGCCGTGGCACCCCTTTTCTGACAGTTTTTTTTCCCCCCTATAGCAACAGCCATAGGTTAGGACTGCAGCCCTGCTGAGAGCATCCTCACAGCAAAGCCCTGCTGGCACCAAAAATTAATCTCAGTGTACACACTAGCTTAATGGCAAAAGATTGCTTTAATTTACTTCCTACATTCTCACCTCCAGGGGCAACTGAACTTGTTCTTATGTAGGAGCCACGGGGATCTGAAAATGTGTGACTAATTCTGAAACTTATTTAGCTTCAAGCCAATTCCTCAAATTCAAGGACCAAGTTCAGCCACTCACATAAGGAGATGCAACTCCTCAGTGAGAAACTGTACTGTAAATTCTTATCTCTCTGTTGATTTAACCCATGATCTCCCATGTGCACAGAGATGACTGGAACGGGTTCAGGAATAATCTAAACTTCCAACAGCACCAGCTCCTGTTAGTTTTCCACCAGACCTTTCTGTAGCAGGCATTTTTTCCCTAATATTTAATCTTGCCTCCTGAGTTTTATGATCATTTTTTCCCTATGTATGCCAATGTTAACAATATCCAGTCTATACCATATAATTTTGCTATTATTGTTTTCATCTTGAAGAGCTTAGGAGCTATCCCTGATAAAAATATGCCTGCCTGTTTCAAGGGATGAGTACTATGTTCTCTGTGAAGGGCTCAGTAGTTTCATTATATATATATATATAATGAAATATCTGTATACATATATACATAGCACTGCTGTATTTTTAAAAATGCTATTAAACCGATATTCCTTCATTTCCCCGAGATATAATTCAGGGTAAAGCACAATGGGCCCGGAGTTATAACAACATGTAAACAGGGGGAGTTTCTCTTCTTAGAAGAGATGGGTTGGAAGAGAGAGGGGTAAGGCAGGTGAGATGTGTCTGTACTGTAGGAGACTGCAATTCAAAATGATTGGACACTGCTGAAATGTGACATTGTGTTATAATATTACCCATGAAACCAGTGCCATTCCCTGCTTTGGGTGGTTCTGTGCTGGTTATGTGACCCTATCATGCCCCTGCTAAGGCCTCTCCTGCAGCTCCTTCCCCTTGCACCACCTGGAAGTGGTGCTGTCTGGAAGTTTTTGCTTGGCAATGCACAGATGGAAAACATGTTGTTCCTCTTTACTCCCCTCCCTCACAGCCTTCACTGGCTGTGTCCTCCAGAATGGACCAGACCTACAGACTCTGTATGAGGAGCCAGGCTGTCCTGAGATCAAGGTAGCCTCTTGTAGAGTACTGGAAAAAAAAAGAGAGCACTGCCAGTGCTGCTCAATGCAACACCAGGATGGACAAATTGTTTTGAGAGCACTAATATTAAAGAGGGAAGAAAAATGTCTTTCTCTTCACCCAAACCATCAAAAGACATTGTTATTCCTGGACTTGACAGTGTTGGATTAATGTTTGAACTTGCTCTTACAGGTCATTTCCAACCCTGATGATTCTATGAGATGGGCAGGATACTAATTATATCACAATTTGCATTAGGAGAAGTCTTGCAATGTTTTAGTGCTAGGCATACTTAGCCTTTTGTGTGGAAACTACAGGAACATAAAGTGTATGGTGACAGCAGTGCCTGGGAGGACAGAATCATCAGCAACATCCAGAACTCCAGCTATTTGCTCATTACAGGTGATGTGTTCACCAGGGATGTTGGTGGAGCATGAAGAAATTGTATATTGGTACCCTTGGTCCTTGCCACTATCACCATCCAGAGAAGCTGTGGCTGCCCCATCCCTGCCAGTGTCCAAGGCCAAGCTGGGTAGGACTTGGATCAACCTGGGATAGTGGGAAGTGTCCCTACCCATGGCAGGATATTGGAATTAGATGATCTCTAAAGCCCCTTCCAAACCAAACCATTCTCTCTGGCTCTGTGGTCAAAGCACTCCACACTTTCCTTGTGATTTGACCTTGTTTATCCAATCCTTTGACATGTGAGAAAGCTGATGATATCACAGTGCTCAGTATTTTTCAAGTCTAGCCTAATCTCTTCCCTTTTTTTAACACACTAAACCACAGTGTGGGTAGAGATGTGTCCTGTTTTAAGCCTCTTGGCAAAACTCTGTACACCAGAGCAACACCAGATGATGAGGTTGAGTCAAATCAGAAATCACAACACTTGTGTGAATTTCCTGGGTTTCACATCTTTATATTTCAATTCTTCATGCTATTTTAATATAATTTTACACATTAATGATGAACAAGGTGAGGCATTGACACTGGCAAACTTGATGAATAGGAAGAAAAAAATTACCCCCCTATGTCAACTTATAGAAAAGTTCACACTCATTTTCAGCTTGAAAAGCTGTTATCTGTTCATATAGCAGCTTTTAAAAGTGCAAATGGAAGCAATCCAGCATGCAGAGGTGTGTAGTATTTTACAAATGCCTCCAGAATATCTAAAAATCAACCTGAAATACTGGAATAGAATAAGTGCTTGGTGGACCCAAACTTCTCCTTGTTTAATGATATTTTACTGGAATGACAGTGTAATTAAAAGGTAGAAATCAGCAACCCAGTTAAGAGTATTTTCAAAACAGAGACCCCCTTGCAGCTTGTAGTTCTTCTAGCACATAGATGTTGTAGCTCTTAAAAAATTTCCCCAGCACATCAAGTCAAAAGACTGCCATGAAGTTTGGATCCTCTTTCCCAATGGACTAAAAAGCAGCTCTAGCTTCAAATGAGTGAACATAGAAATGAAACCCCAGCCAGAAAGAAGCTGCACAACAGGGTACACTCCCTGTCTCACAGACAGCACGAGAGTCATGAAAAGAGGGAAGCTTTTGTGGCTGGCAATTCAACCACCTGAGAAAAGTCTGATGTTTAATATACCCCTGCAGCACTGCAGTCTGCCGTTTCCAGTTGCCTTCTGCACCTATATGTTTAGAAACTCTAGAAGAAAGGGTTTCTGCTCATGAAAAATGCTAATAGAAACATATATGGGAGTTGAAGGAGAAAGAATGCACGGTTTATATTTTGCATACTTGTTTATATTTTGCATACCGCTCTGCCATGGACAGGGACACCTTCCACTATCCCAAGGTGCTCCAAATCCCATCCAAACTGGCCTTGGACAGTTCCAGGGATCCAGGGGCAGCCACAGCTGCTCTGGGAAACCGGTGCCAGGGCCTCCCCAGCTTCACAGGGAAGAACAGCTCCTTAATATCTAATGTAACCCCCTACCCCCCTTTTCAATTTAATATTTTTTCCCCCTGCCCTATCATGATATTCATCCATTCCCCATGTACTACCTTAATTCTGTGGTAGAGATGAAAATCTGAACAAAGCCACATGAATCTGGTGATTTGTCCACATGTCCTACAGTAGATATTTTCCTATGTCCTTTAGCTACCCCCTGGTTTGTTTTCTGTTCTTACCAAACATTTTCACCTCTGGACTAAGTCTGGAACATTGACAAAAACAAGTGACCCCAACTTTTGTTGTAGTGGCTGGTGCTGAAGTCAATAGGTAATTTACTCAAATTCCAGACATATAGACCATGGCAGAAACTACTCCCAGCAGAAAAGGTTTCGTGATATAGGTGCCTCCAGAAAGAATCCTCTTACCTGAAGTGCCATGAAGGAGTTAAACCTGGATATTACTCACACTCCATTGCACACCAGGGAGGGAATTTAAACATAGGTAATAAAGCATTGATAATAATGTATGTGCTTCCTCTCTGATATGATAAATTATATTTTCATGTCACTGCCTGTATTGTCTATCAGTTCAATAAATACAAAGGCTGCTTAAAGTTGGTTTACAAATAGGTACTGGTGCTGCAGACTAACATATTAGTAAATTTTGCATGCTGTTGAGGGGTTTTTTTAGCTCTGTGAGGCTATGTATGAGAAAGATGCTTTGAAAGTCTGACACTTTCTTGGACACAGTGCTAAAGAGGGATGAGATGAAAGACTGAGAAGTCAGACTATTCATCCTATCACTTGCAAAAATACTATTGCTTCTCACAGTGTTAATCTACTGTTAACTCAAAGCAGAGGCTATTCCATACCAACGAAAGTTAAGGAAATTATTTGTCATGCCAGAATCATGCTAGGAAAAGAGTGTGAAAAAAGAGAAAAAATGTCCTTGTGACCTTGCAGCCAGGCTTAGTTAGAAAGATCAGTTGCACTGATCTATCATGGTGGTGCATGGCAGTCCTTCCCAGCTCTGCTTCTGTTGAAATGAATGAAAGTTTATCCTTTACTTCAATGATAGACAAAATAGACCTCAGTACAACATTTCAATTTAAACTGTTTTCTCCTTTAGTTAAATAATTATACTCCCCAATTTCATTTTTAAGGAACTGTCTCATTGAAAAGTTAAAAAATAATTTTACCTGCGTTTTGTCAAGGTGGTGGATGAATGATGAGAACAAAGGACAACGCAGAAAATTTAACAGGGTATTGCATTGTCACTTTCTTCTAAGCAAGCTTGTCATGATCAGCAAGCTTGTCATTCACATTCATACTCCAGTAAGCCTATTTTATAATAAAGCGTTCCTTAATATTACAATAATCTAATTGGTTTGTGTGGTTAAAGGAAAATAAAATTCTCTTATTTATTATGACTTATTACAGTAAATCTCCTTACTAAAATAAAAATAAGCATTTATCCAATTCACAAGGCATATGAACTTCAATATTTGCTCCCTCTGATTATATCAGAATAGTGCTTCCAGTACTTCATGTTGTCTTGAGAGTAGGGAGAAAAACCCAAAATCCAAACCACTGTGAGTACAATTGCCTTCACATTTACTGGAGGACACTTGCATTCTTTTACCTGATGAATCCATTCAACCACACCTGCTATGCAGTGTTCTGTAGAGAGAATCACTGCTGCAGCTCAAGCCTCCCTGAGAAGTGCACTCACACTGCCTGGGTTTTGTCTGCAACTCGGCTGTAAAGCACGAGGCACACTTTCTCAGGCTTCCCAGGGGATGTCATTGGGATGTTTGAGTTGGGGTCCTGTCAGTCATGACCTGCATGACTCTCCACTGATTGGATAGGGAGCCTGGGGACTGGGATCTCTTTATTATTTTGCAGTGAATCTATCAGATATGTTTTGAAGTCAGGCGTTTTGTGTTGCCATTTTGTCTGCGCTTACAAGTGCTGCTTGCTGGTTCTGAACGACTGCTTTATCTTCCTTTTGAAAACTCTTATCATGTTTGATATGAAGGCTTCCTGAAGCAGGGAGACCCACTGGGTGAGTGAGGATTTCTGTTGCTGTTTCACTTTATCCAGTCCTACTGGAGGGACTTTTAGTGGTGGGACGAGGGTGTCCTTAGCAGAAAAAGGCTTAGAATAGATATTAGGGAAAAATATCTATGTTATAGGTATTCAGGCCCTTGCACAGGGTGCCCAGAGAACCTGTGGCTGGGCTGGATCCCCAGAAGGGGATCCCTGGATCCCTGGAAGTGTCCAAGACCAGGTTGAACAGGGCTTGGAGCAACCTGGGACAGTGGAAGGCATCCCTGTCCCTGCCCATGGCAGGGTGACCTTTAAGGTCCTTCCTGATCCAAACCAGTCTATGATTCTGTGAATTTCATATCTTAGCACTTTGCCTTTTTAACATCAGGGCAGGAGCTTTGAAAGAATAAAATGCATGAACAGTGTTTTGATGATAAGCATTCTGAAGTTAAGTTTGGATTGTTCTCTAGGACACTCCTGAGGCTTTTTATTATGAAATTTCCTTACTAACTTTAAAAAAAAATCTTTACTCTTCCCTGTTAGATGATCTTTCACACCACAGACATGCAGGTAGGTCCAGATACTGCTCTGGGAATAAAGCAACCTGTAATCACACCTGTTCTAGATGAAGGTGATTATTCCAAGCATCATATCTTATAGAAACTTTTTCTATCCTTTTTATTTTTTTCTCTCTCATCCAACTGAAAATCATATTTGCTTTTCCCGTGGCTGCCAAATAATGAACAGATATCGTAGTCAAACATTCCACGAGTTTCCAAATGTTTTAGATCCTCAGAGAATCCTGCAGCTTGAGAAACATATGAGAAGTTTAGAGTACTTCTGTCTGTGAGGATAACCTTGCTTGTATCCCAGTTGAATTCCATCTGTCATAAGGCAGCCCTACCTCCACAATATGCTGAAATTCACTGAAAAGTTCCACTGTCCTCCACAGTACTTAATAATACTACAAAGTGGGAGAAAACCATGGTACCAATTTAGGCTTTTGCTAAATAAGAAACATTTTCAAACACAAGTACCGAGCAAGTGAATTTTTTATATAAATGTAGAAAAAACGTGTGACTGCTGCATATAACACTGAGTATCTTTCATCCTCTAGTGTTTTAATGTCATTTAAAAAATACCATTCTTGGCTTATTTTGAGAGTGAAGTTTTTTTGAGACAGGTTTTTATATAGATTAGAATTCTTGGATTTTTTTTAATGGTAAAAGTTTATTTTTCCTCCCTCCATTTTCCACCCACTTACCTTCTTTTCTGTAAAAAGAAATTTATTTATTTTGTCATTGAAAATGAAAATAACGGGGTTTTTTTTCCAAGCCTGAATATGTAATTTCTTTATCTAGAATGATTTTATTTGCATTTCAAATTGATTAAAGCAAATATTTGACTGGATTTCAGTCACAATATGTGAAAATATCCAGGAAATTATTTTTATATACTTTTTGTTCAGTAGAAATCTAATCTTTGATACCCTAAGTATATGCTGTTGCTCCTCTGTGGGAGACCTGTGGCTTCAGAAAAGGACACTGCTACCAGCAGAAAGTACAGAGCGTACTAAATCCCCTTTACACAAAAATATCCATTAGTTTGCATTAGTTGGGCAAGAGATGTCAATCAGGAATTGAAAGTACTCAGGGATTCCTCAGTAGCTTGCAAAAATATCTCTACTATCTAGAATTTCAATTAAATTTAAATTTACATTTAATTGACTTTGTCTCCCTCATTTCCCTCTCTGTTCTCAGATGTATGTATAATTGCATTTATTCTAATTAATATTTACTGAATTTTAATCTACAATCCTGTGCTGTCACTTAGCACAGTTATTTTTTTGAACAGTTCGCAAAAAGACTCTTAATAATGCTTTTTGAGAAACGACACAATGTATGTTCTCTGAACTATCTTGAGATTTTCTTTCTTTTTTTTTTTTATTTTTTTTCTTTCTGGAAGTTTTAGAGAGAGAGTGAAAGAGAGAGTTTAAGATTTAGGAATAACATTTTATTTTATGGAAATGTATGCATTTGGAGTCTATTAAGGTATAGTTATCCAAGTCCCATGCTGTTTTGCTCTCAATTAGACTGTCAGGTTCCATGAGAACAAATACAATTACCATCGGCTTGTTGTGCACTAGGTAGCCCCAAATTGTCTTCCCAGAAGAAACCTGACTGCCTGCTCCTCAGGAATGTTGGTTTGTGTCCATGAATTGACTCACCAGCTACCTAGCTGCCCTTTGGACAAGGAAATTTGGATGTGATTCTGCCCTTAGAGGAAGTGCTTCGAAAGAGCTTATCTTCATCTTTAAATTCCCAAACACCTTCACAACTGTGTTTCTTAGAGATTCTCAATGGTTCCTGGGGCTGAGCTATCTAATCGTGATTTAATTTGGTACCCACAGCAAATGTTTTTCGGTAGCTGTCTCTGCATGCACTTGGCAAGTACAAGGCAAGGCGATTTGTCTTAATCATCTTTGGTGATGCATTAAGCTATGCAAAATTACTTCATATTTTGCATAAACTAAGATTAAGCAATCAGACATTTACTCCAGATTGCTTGACACACAGTGAATTCTTAAACCACAAGAATGCTCAGATGTCTTATCCCATGGGCATTTCTGTCTCTTTAAGGGTGTACTTTCAGCATGCAGAGTTATCTCTGTCTGAATTTCCCAGTTAGCCACTACTCACAGAATTTTTTTTTCCCACAGGTCATAGCTAATATTGTGCTGGTGTTTCTCCAGACATTTTTTTCTCCCTCTCAATTTAGGCCAGCCAGATTTGCCAGCTGGGTTTTGCTGTGCCTGCAATACCACCAGGGGTTAATCACAGAATCATAGAATGGTTGGGGCCGGAGCACTGATCATTCAGTTCCAGCCTCCATCTCTCCCTTACTCTGGCTAAAGAAATGCAAGTTCCTAGGTCATTCCCTTCATGAAATCATCAGCTGGGAATTTCTTTGTATATGTAGGGTTTATTAATTCATGATGCAGGGAGCTTAACCAACCATGTCCAGAAATTATTTTCATATTCTGGATCACTGCTGTCAATGGTTAGTTTCCAGCTGGAAATCTAAATACCTCTACTGTTGAACTGCATTAATACCTTTTTCTTTTTTAAATATTTTTTTCCTGTATCACAGGAAATAAACACAGAGTGAAAAAATGTCTTTTCAGAGGTCTGTACACCCACCTGTAGAGACCTATTGAACATACATGCTATATAGTGTAGCAAATTTTATACGTCTATACAGTGTTCCTGATGTGGCAGAATGACTTTTCCATTTCAAAACATTAGTTTATTACTTTAAATAATTGAAAATTAGAAAGGCCTAGACTTCAATCAATCACATCTTAAATTATTGAAACAAAATATCTTGATTGATTCAATGTACATTCTTCCAGCTTATCAGCATGAACATTTCCAGTATTTCAGTTTTGCCTCAAAAACACTTATGAGGCGAGAAAACTGGAGTGATAACTTTCCAAGAACATATCATATCTATCCATCTTCTGGGACTAGAAACCTCTGTGCTAGTTTTATGATATTTTAGGGTATAGTGGAATTATTTCATCTCACTTTGAAATATTTCCCATACATATGAGATGATAAGCAGTGTTACTGGCAGGCTGAAAGCCTGAACGCTTATAAATAGAGAGCTGAAATGGGGATAAAAGTAGCCCTGTGATCATTACAGGCTTCTTACTTTGAGTAAAGTAACAAATAATTTATTGCATCAAACAAGCCAAGACTGCTAAAAGTGGGCAAAGGTCACCCTGGTGCCACAGTTCACAGCTCTGCTATGATAAGCAGATGGCTCCTAAGCAGATAAGATGTTAATGGATACCAACAGGCTCTGGTGTTAGAGGTGGAAATAAAGCAATGCCAAAGCATTAGGCTCAAACTCTGTGCACCACCGAGAGACAGATCTTGACATTGCAAAGGTGTTTTTTCCAAGATCAGCCTTCAGAGCCTTGAGTTAGTTGCATCCTAACATGGAGGATATCCAAATCCAGTTATCTTGCGCAATTATTTGTAGAAACCTCCACATTTAGCCTGGCTTAGGTAAAACAAGCGTGATAAGAAAATCATGACCTGAAGAAGAGAAAACAAACACCTGCTCTGTACATCTCCCAGCTATTCTTTGCACAGCACACTCACACAAGTGCACACAGGTAGGCACAGCTGCCTGACAGCCAGTGACATCTGGTTATCTGCAATCTCCTTTACAAGAGCCTTGCTCTGCGCAATGCACCGCTGCCTCTGCTCTGCGTTAGATAAACACGGCAAACACAGATAGCAACAAGAGAGCATCACAGGCCCTGCTTGCCAGCAGCAGCAGCACTGGGGGCTCAGCAAACCCCCCCATGTCTGTTTGTTCAAGGGCTCTGACAATCCAGCTGGGAAAGTTGCAAGGGGCAAGAGTTTATTGCAGCGGTGGGGGCTGGCTGGAAGGCTCCTCTCTCTTTTTATTTTAACAGTCGCTTAAATTACTCCTGCAGACTTTGACAGAGCTTTGATTAGCGCACACAAATATCATCCACAAATTCAAACTGGATCTTTCATCCTAACAAACGTGAGCCCAGACCTGCATTTGGATCCTGGATGCTGCTGCTGGGTTCTCTCCAGATTTTCTGCCAAACACTGCCACCAAGTGTGAATCTTAGATTGTTTTACTAAACAGCCAAAAGGAAAAGAGACCCACCTGCCAGATCCTGGCCCTGATGACCTCAACAGGCATTGGAGACACAAAGACACCCACAGAACCTCTTCCTCTCTATTTCCCCTGTTGAAAACAAGGCTGTGAAAACTGTCTGACGCTCACCTAACATTTTATTTCTGTCACAATAAACATCTAAAGTCATGGAAATTGGTACAAATGATGTAGCCCAATCTTCAGTGTAAAAGAGTAAGATCAATGTGGAGTGAGAGGGAGCGACTAATGCCTTAAAAAAATAATACAAACTAAAAAAGAAAGAGAAAAATTGTTGCTCTAGATGATACAAATCCTCGGCTCCTGAGCCTCAGAATAATATCTTAGCAACTCAATTGCCTTTGGTTTCTTTAGTTTTGTACCATAATAATCAATGTGACGTGAAACTGAGATGAGAAATAATATATTATCACATTTAAGGGAGGAATATCTTCATTGCTGCTTCAAAACAGACAATCCTGAGAATTTGTCTGCTGACCACTTGAAAAGGTAAAGATAACTAACAAGGAAAGATAAATAGAAATATTTCTAAGTGAAGCTGATCAGAACTCTACATGAAGAAATAAAGTGACGACAGTTCAAACAGCCTAGCTTATTGGAATACGAGCTTTAATTCAAAATGAAAGTATTCAAACATCTACCTGGTTAACGTCACATTCTTTGTATTAAATGGAGTTAATTACCTATACTCATCAGCTATGTCTCTCTAAATGATCTCTAAGAAAGTCACTTGTCTAAAGGGATGATGAGAAAGAACAAGCTCCTGTAGTAAAAAGGAAAGAATATGATTTTCAGCCTGGATCTGTTGCAATTGGTTTGGTAAAAAAGGCTGTGGGGTGCAGCAGGCGTTGCTGGCCCTGGGTGAGGGGAGGCTCCAGTGAGGACTGTTTCCATCAGCCATGATCCCTGTCTTCTGTGAGAATAAGAATTTATAAGAACACTATTTTATATAACTCTTGCGTCGTTCAGCCATAATCTCACAGTCCTGAGTTACAGCTCTGACCTTTAGCAAATTTAAGTTTACAAACATATGAACTAGAAGGACACACTCCAAGTGGCTCCCAACAGCAAGGATTCAAAACCATGGATAACATGAAATTTTAAATAAGGCTTAGGATTGCTCTAGTCAACAAACCTCAAGCTGTAATTCTGAAAACTCCACTTTACTGGAAATATGCTCCTCAAGCCATAAAGATCTGGGTTTCTATATTACTCAAAAACTTGAAATTGTTCCAGGTATGTTTAAATACTTCTGAGTTTGGATGCATATGCATCACTTCTCTTTGTTTAGCAGGTTCTGCCCATACATATCACAGAACTAAACTCAGCCTTGGGCATCAGTCAGCAGCTCTTGTACCTGCACAACAAAGGATTAGTTAAATAGTACACACTTTTCCTTAAGTAAATATGAGTACCTGTATAATTATTTCTCCTGCAGGTCTTAACAGCACCAGAGGAGCTGTAATCCTTTATCAGGTAAATCTGGTGCAGCTTTTAAATTGCTATGTGTGCCAGAGGAGTACTTTTTTTATTTATTTTTTTTTTTAATTCTAGGTGGTCTAGCCTCACATCACCCAGAAAGGATTTACAGAGGCAAAACACATTAACTTTATTTGAAATCAGGTCTATAAATCCCCTTATATTGATGAGAAACCAGACCCTTAAGTAGTAATTCTAATTCTAATAGAGATCTGAATGCTTGCTTGTCATAAATCACAGTATTACAGAATGGGAAGAAGGTAAAAGCTACATTAAAGGCTCTTACAGAGCACTTCTTTCTGGGACAGACTGTAAACTTTTCAATTCTTTTTCCAGTCTGGTTTAGAATGTTTCAAGTACCAGATCTCCTGTCAATCCCCTGAGGAAAATATTCTGTGTCCCCACAGAGCAAGCATTGTTAAGGGTTCTTTCTAGACATTCAGTTCAATTATTAATTTATTCACTCCTAATTATGCTCACCTCAATAAAAAACTGTTCTCCTTAGAACCACACTCAGTTGGAGATACCTCCCCATGCCCCCTGCTATTATTTGGACAAAGTTAGTGATTCTATTATTCACTTGCCTCAAATGAAGTCTGTATGTCTGTCTTCGTGGGATTTCTCTGTGTTTCAATTCCCCAGCTCTACAATAAGTCTCACTTTCTCACATCCTTTATCTATTCTTCTAAAAGCTCTAACACAGGGTCAGTCTTTATTTGTGTATATTATCTACAAGCAATACTCAGGGAGCCCAAGATCAACTCCTCAAATATTCTGAGATAGGATAGGAAAACACTAATAAGAAAAGGAAAAGTTGCAGATTATGCTATCAATTTTTTTTGACATCCAATTGCTATTAGAGAATGATAACCGAAATAAGCATCCCTCATAAACCTATCTGGTTATTTCTGGCTCTAAATTAGTTTAGTTCCAAAAATAGACTGAGAGAATCAGGCATATCATCCTGTGTGTTAGAAAGCAGCCAAAGTAACATTTACAATCATCCTATGAAAAATATCCATTTTGAAACAGATATTTATAAATAGAGGTTGAGTTTTTCATGCATGTTACTAGAGATTTTCTTTCCTGAATTAATATTGGCTATGGCAAATGCTGGACAACTTTAAATTTTAAATTTGTAATTGAACAATGTCTTTGTAGACACAGAAAAAAAAAGCATCAGTATTTCTTTTCAGGCAGGATAAGAGAAAAAAAAATTCTTACAAAACCTTTTTTAACTTCTTTAATATATATGTCTCTATGTTCCTTGGCTGCAGCAAATAACCAAAATTTCAAGGGAGTTTGAGCAATAATAAAGAGACCAAAATAACAATTGCAGACCTTCTTATCTGCTTTTTTGATTCAGTTGGCAGATCTTACCTTGCTGTTTCTTGCCTCAGTTCCTGCTTGTGATGCTCATTTCAACAGTGATGTGGAAGAGGAGTAAATGGCAATGTGTTTGTGTGAACCCTGACAACACAGACCCCTGGATTCAGCTGAGGACAGCAGGCATGAACAGTTCAATCATGGGTACTACTTTCACCTGAAACTACACAGAAAAATCTTTATAATTCTTCTGGTCTTTGACAATAAAAAAGACAAAGATATTTAAATTATCGTCAAGCTCAATTTTTTTTCCTAAAAACATTTATGTTACTACAAAGTTGTCAGACAAATGTTGTGGTCCTAGTTGAAGTACACAAGAAGTAATAATGCTCTCCTTAAAGTCAGACCCTAGATGTTTCAATTGCCTTGCACTTTCATCTGTTCATCCTTCATTTTTCTCATTGTCATCCTATTTTAAAGAGTATGTTGGTACTCTGTATAAACAAGTGAGAAGGTTTCCATGAAGTTGTCCCTCTGAAACTGCAAGTTCCAGCCTAGACAATGAAAATTATTATGCTCTGGAAGGGCCTTATCCCTTGGCAGCAGGCATTGACCAGCAAACACAGGGGTAAGAGCAGAATTTTTCTTTTTGGTGGTGCTTGGCCAACCCAGTAGCTCCCAAAAGAAGTTTTAGACCTGTAGGAGACAGATTCATGTTCTTTCCCTGCAAGTGTCACATTGCTTAGATTCTTGCTAGTGCTTTTTGATGTTCCTATTGAAATTACCCTTGGAAGTGAGGGTTAGGACACAGGGATAACTTGAAGGAAAATGTGTTCCCTATTGACCATTGAGTAGATGATGCCTAAGCTACTAAAGGACTATTGGACAAATATATTTGTACCTGAAGCTTCAGTATGGGTTCCAAATTTTATTTTTCTTCAAATTAAGGAAATGTTTCTGTACCCTGATGTTTCCTTACACTGTTGCTTAGGACAATAATGACTTCCAGCCTTCTGTGGACACAGAATATGAGATTTTAATTTGAAATCTGATCTTATGTCTAGGTCCCCCTGGAAAACTTTATTAGTTCTTTTCTTCATAAATAACTTCTAGAGGATCAAAGGTCTGGGCATGAAACACCATGGCAAATTTGTCCCTGGATGATTTAGCAAAATCAATAGATTTATCAGAAGTAAATTTGTCCTAATGTGTTTACCCATACATAAAAACTGTATGTAATCATCACATTTATTATAACATGACACAAGAAATCACAGCTATTCACAGTCTTCTTTGTCTGCCACACACTCCACAGCTAATTTTGTGTTACAGTGGAGAAAATAACTGCTAAATATCAGCAGTCTCTTCTGCATATTCAGCACGAACCAGGGTCTGTCTTTGCACCTTAATCTGTTTCATTATGAGGCTGAGTCCATAAAAAAAAAAAAAAAAAAGAAAGAAAATATACAGAACATTTAAAATCTGATCTCAATAATTATTTTTTTTTTTAGTTTTTAGAAGTCAGGACTATTAATTTAAGCAGAATTTGTCCTGATTTCCTAATAGTTTCTCCACACCATGATAGCATGATACAGTCTTAATTTTCTGAGAACTGGAATGCTAGAAGTGCAAGATATGCTCAGCACTGGAATGCCAGGGGAATGGTTTCCCTGGCAACAGCAAGCACATAAAAAGTATTCAGAGCAGTCCCTGATTCTCCTGTTTTAAGCCTCCATTGATAGGGGAATCAAATCTAGTTTGTATTTTTTTCATTTAAGGTGAACTGCAGGGCAGAAACGCAGGGATGTGCTTTATTACATTTTGCCACCGTGTGGAGGAAACCTGTAGGAAGGGAATTTAGGAGACCTGGCCATGGAGCCCCAGAGAGGGCATGTAGTCTCTGGAGGTAAAAAGAGAATAACCAGCAATTAAAAATAAAATTTGGGTTCATTTTCAAATGGTGACTTTTCTAAGGTAACTTTTAAATGAACCAATGGGACTTCAGGGTTCAGCCTAAGGTTTGGTTCTGGTGCTGCAAGACCCTTGGATACAAATTTACCTCTAATCTGAAGAGCAGATGCTGTGATTTGAAATTCAGATCCTCTGCTTTTTAGGCATTTGGACAGTCCCATAGAAATTAGACACATGCTTCAATATCTCACTGAACCATGGCTTATGTGATGTTACTTCAAGATCATTCACATTAATTTCTGTCTTTCCTAAAAGGGTGCTTAGTTGGGCTCCCACTGCAAAGTTGCCTGCAAGAGGATGAAATAAAACTGAAATTTTTCTTCAACTTACAAATGTTTTGCCTGCTCTGGCATATTCAGGTGAGGACACATGAGTTTAATTTGTCTGCAGTTTGACATGTTTCACTAGTACTAGTTCAAGTTCTGGTTTTGCATAGAGGGAACAAAACTTAAACCCTAGATGAAAAAAATTTGAGGATATAATTGGTCTTTCATGAACTTTTGATTCCTGTAATTTTTTCTACAGGAGGAGATAGAGCTGAAATTTTTGGAGTTGTTACTGTGCAGTTTCTCATGGAGCAGCCTAAAAATATGAATATGATAAAAATATTAATATGACTCATCCCCTGAACATTTTGACCTCTCTGATATAACATAGATAATGTGGTGATGGAAAATAATATACAGGAAAAAAAAGCTCCTACTATTATGTATTTGAGTTATTACATAGGTCTATGAATTTTGGATTATTTGCAAAGTGGCAAAAATACTTTTTTAAAATACAGTACCCCACAAACTCAGTGGTTCGGCCAGAACAAATTACACATGAAAAAACCAGAATTTGTATCTTTCTTCACACAATGAATGTGACTTGAGTTTCTGTTCTTTTCCCTCTTTCTCAGTTCTAGAGTCTTTGTTATTTCAGTACTCTCCTTGTTTGTATGCTTGCTGAGTATTTATATTCCCCATGTGAATGAGCTTTCCTTTATCCTAATTGAATCTTTTAAAGATGCTTTTTTCCCCAGTTTCTACAGTAGTTAATACTGGCCTGCTATTTCTTATTCTTCTCCCCTGCCCCCTCACTGGTTTCTGTCTTACCTTCCCATAAAGTTTTCAACAGAGAAGAGAAAGGTGATATTTAGCACTTAGACAATATATTAAAAAAAATCCAGATCTGGACAATCTTTCATGATCAAAAATATTCACTATCTCCCATTAAAAAAAGGAAACAAACAAAAACCAATGTTTTTATAATAACTTGATATCCTGAGTTTTGCTGTCTCTCCCATAGCACATCAACCACCACATGACATTTGCAACTTTAAAAGGGACATCAGGACTTGTGAAGTGACAGAACACACAAAGAAAAAAAAAACAAATTAATTTGGGACATATTTGCAACTTTTTTCTCGTCTCTTCTTAGTGAGGTTTCATTGTTTTACGACTCATTAATAAACACTGCCTTGAGCCTCCACGCAAACTGCTCATGTTTGGACAATAATGCTGAGCGTGTTATACCATCTGGGTGCTCCCTAAAAAGCTCTTCCCATTTGCAAACAAGCAATCAAGTGTGTAAGGAAGTGTGCTTTCCTGAAGGGAGAGAAGAAAACAAAATGAGGGAGGAAATTGGATAAGATACAATGACCTATTTACTGCTTTCACAAATTACAATAGCCATTTAAAGTTACCCTCACCACGATAAGGCACCTTCAGGGATGCTGCCTGCTTTCTGTCCCTGTGAAAGCCTCAGCTGGAGCTGTCACAACTCAGGGCTCTGTTCTCCATCTGCCAGCCATCAAGGCAATCAAATTTCTGCCACTCACCCACCTTGTTCCCTCAGAGTCACTCGTGCTTACACTGCTGGCCCCAAAAGCCGCCCCTGTCCTTTAGAAATTTCTGCTTTTCAGTGCTAAGCCAATCTGGTGGATTTCGGCTCCCAAAAAAGTGTCCTTAAGTATGAGAAAAAGTATAAAGTGCCCATATCTCAGGGCCAGTCATCTGTTCCCACTCTCTCTCAGGTGAGAGCTGTCATTCCCCCACTCTGGGCTTCCTGGTGCCCTTCTCACCATCACCCTGGGCACATTTCTTTCTTGTCTCAGCTGGCAGCTTTTGCCGGTTAGTTCTACAAAAGCACTATGCTGCAGTTTGGTTTTTTGGTTTTTTTTGGTTTTTTTTTTTTTTTTGCATTCTAATAGTACCTAATCAATTCTCTGTTTGCAGATTAGAGACTTAATCCAGTGGTGCCTTTGGGTTGCTGCAGTGCTAAATGATCCCCTTCTGCACGTCTCTCTCTCTCACTCATGTCTTCTCCTACACAGCTTTTTCCCTCAATACACTCCCATGACTTTCATCCCACCAGCTTGATACACTGCTATTTAAAGCAAAGCTATTGAGGATTTGGTATTTCAACAATATTAGTGCATTCACCATATCCATGTGTACAGAATATGCTTACTCTGCCATCTGCTTCCGCTTGTACACACACTCCTACTGCTGCCCTTGGGAAGATGAGAGAGCAAACACCTGACAGATGCTTAGTCACACTGCTTAATACTTATGGAAAATATTCAGGTGCTGAGTTTAGAAACAGGAGAAAGGCAGTGCAGAATTAAGGCAAATTCCCTGCAAATCTAGCAGAATTTTCTATCTGCAAGGATTCTTGCAAAGACTTGATGTGGGAAGGAAGCTCTCTATCTCTCTCCTTTTTCACACCACTCAGTTACCACAGCATCACTGAGAGTCAGTCTAGGTTTTATTCAAATAGTTATTGCATAATGGGATCTAAGACCTACTGTATTTATATATCCATTCCCATCTCTTCAGCATCTGAGCATCTTCCAATACAGTTTTAACTTATGTGATTAGCATCTCTCAAGATGGGCTCACACTCCACAGGAGGGAAGATTGCCTGTGGATTTTCTTTTCTACAGCTATGTCCAGTGTCACATGTCTGCATTAACCAACATATTCAAAAAGAAAAAGTAAAAAAAAAAAGGACTTGACACAAAGAGAAGAGAGGTGAGTAGTGAATCCTTTGCCAGTTTTTGAAGGTGGTACTTGATCTGGTGTTGACACAACTCAGCAACTCACACACTCAGAGAATCACAGACTGGGTGAGGTTGGAAAAAAACCCAAAACCAGAGGGTCATCTGGTCCAGCTCCATCTCAGAGCACAGGACACAGGATTGTGTCTGGGTTCTGGAGCATCCCCAGTGAGGGAAACTGTACACCTTTTCTGGACAGCCTGTTCAGTCCTCAGTCACGTGAGCAGTAAAGAAATTCCTCCTCATGTTCAGGTGGAACTTCTCTGCATCAGTTTCTACCCTAAACTCCTAAACCTAAACCCCCACACTTAATCAATTTCATCCATCAATTCAGAGAATCCATCAATTAATCCATCAATTTCAGGGGCACATTATGAATTTGGATGACTTTTATAATCCCAACAAAGCTTTCACTGATGAACCCTCATATAGGTGCTAGAGATGGAAGGCAGAGGGTTCAGGACATGCAAAGGTTCTGTTCAGCCCCTAACTTCTAATTTAGCTTCAATAGGAGCAATAAAAAACCCTTTTTGAGTCCAGACAAAGTTCCCATCCTTTCCTGTAAAGCTACCTTTGGCTCTACCTTGTTCTTTTCTTCCACTGGGGAAGCCAGCTAGCTCCATAATATTCCATTTACATCTTTGGGATGAACACACAGCATGCATCTGAACTTTTCTCATAAGGTACCTCAAGTTCATTCTCATTCCTTTTTTCCTCAACCTAAACAGGTCCCCTGGGCACAGAGGAGCAGAGCCATCACTTACCAAGGAGTTCAGACAGCCATTCAGGTCTGCTGTGCCCTGATACATGAGCACTTTGTAAATAGCCACTGAGGCTTTGAATATTCAGCATGATGGAATTTGTTTAGTCTAGAGGAGGGAAGAGTGAGGAAAGACATAAGTATCTTCAAACATGTAAAAAAAGCCTGCATAAAGGAAATGAATAAAGTGTTTTTATTGCTCACTGGGGCTAGGGCAAGCAGCAATGGTGTTAAATTGCAGTAAAGAAGATTTAGGTTTGCAATTAGGGGAAAATTCCTAACATAAGGATTTTTAAGGAAACACAGAGAGGTTGGAGATACCCCTTTGCTGGAGGTTTTTAAAAATGTCTTAGATATATATCTGTCAAAAAAAAAACCTCTAAAAATATTTAGGTACAGTTGTAGCAGTCAAAGATCATCTGGCTCAGAATTGCCCTCTAGCCCTCCTATCTGTGCTGCTGTGGGAAGCTAACATGCTCAGCAAGGGCTAAACCTGATATATGGAGGCACCTGAGTAGTGAGAAAGTGTTTGTCTGATCATTGTCACCAGGGGGAATCGGATTCCATTTCCCACACACGTTTTTCTATCAAGAAATATCACAGCTTTTTACATTTTTCTTCTGCATTACAATTTTTATCACATTTTTTAAAAGCCCACATGTGGAACATTTATTTTTTGATGTTATATGGTAATTTCCCTTCAAGATCTATGGGACTTCTCGCTCATTTTTTAAAAATTAGGGTAACACCATTCCCAGAAATGTTTCAAAGGGATTGCAAATGGCCCTTTCTTATGACATCCTACTTGGTTTCCTTCTGGCCTGCTGTCCTTCTGTCTTGCTGTCTGCTCTGTAATGGCTCTTTTAGAACTCAATTTGCCCTCATCAGTGCTATTTTTTTTTTCAAAATTATTTAAATTTCATTCAGTTAGGATTCAATTAGCAGAAAGGTGAAATGACTTTGCTTTCTGTGCTAGGCTGTGAGAATTTACTCCGATGTTGATTATCTCACCAAGAGATCAAAATCTTTTTGGATGGACATGCTTTTCTGAGAAGTCAAAGTCCATGGATTTTAAATGCTTCTACACAGGAAGCCTAAAGGAGGGACCAAAATACCTTATTTCAGTTTTCTACAATCCTGTGGAGTCCCAATCCAGGATGGAAAACAGATCCACAAAGCCTTGCAGTTGCACTGAGTAGACCACAGATATTACTCTGCATTTCCTACCCTCTGTAGGTCCTCTGGGGAAAATTCCACCTCAGCTTAAGGTGTAAATTGGAAGACAATGAAAGAACTGGGCAATGCCATTATTGAAGGGGGGCAGTGAGTTTGGAAAAAAGATTTTTAGCATTACTGAGCAGCAGTTATTAAAGAGGAGCCATGCTGAAGAGTTGAATTTTGTATTTTGGCAATCTCATCAGAGATTGTTGTTACTTATTTGCAGTAATGGTTTCTCAGAGGTTTACTGCCCATTGCCAAAGTTTCCTCACCTCTTTCAGTCTCTCTCCATCTTTTCTATGGCAGTTGTCTCGTCCAGGAGAAATCAGAGAATATCTTGGCCATAAAATTTGTAAATGTCCGTATTCAATTGCTTTTTCAGTGTGAGATCAAAAAGATCACTCAATGAGCTGGTAAATGAGCAGAGGATGTAGGAGTGAATGCCTGCAGAGGTGCTGTAAAAGGAGAAGGAAAAGCAAGTTACATCAGAAAAGTATTGCTGCATCAGAAACAAAGCTGTGCCTGCAAAAGTGGATTTATGTAATATTGTCTCCACTAAATAAAACTAATAGAGAGTCTCACCCACCCGGATAACAGGAAAGGTAGGGAGAGTATGGACTAAAGAAAAATAGTTTAGCACTGTTCTACTTTCTTACAGAAAAACAACCAAAGACTGAAATCACTCTATGAGATCTAACTCCTGTGTGTGGATGTGACTGCAGGATGAGAGATAACCAGGTAACCTGAGGTCAATCACTTTAAAGAATTAGGTAGAGAGAATAACCAGGTAGACGTACCTGTTGGATCCAGTCTTTGGGTGCATGGTTGTTTTTTTTAACTGCTACCTCCCAGAAAATTCTTCCCCCATTAGCACTTAAATGAAAATCTTGAAATAATTTTATGAGAAGTTTCCTATGAAATTTTGTATTTTTTATATTGATTGCATGATTATATTGGGATCCTCCTAAATGGAATACATATTGGCTTTAATTTTGTCCTTTAGTCCATTACCAAAATTCAATTGTGGAACACAGAGAGAGAAGCTTGGATCTATTTTGCTCCCTGAAAATTGTGGTAGCCCATGTTTTGTTGATCCACATTACTGGAGCAGGGCCAGCTGCCAGGGTTGCATTTCAGGCTTCAGCCACTGTGTAAATTTCCTTAAAAATAAACTCAGTTTCATATGTGGTCTCTTATTATGCATTCACATGCAATGCTTGAGGAGTAGTATTCTGCAAGAGATTAAATAGCCTGGGTAGAGGTGTCAATGTTTGAGGTAGGGGTCATAATCCCCTCTATTCTCAGCCACAATATCCCTTATTTAAGGGTTATTTATTGCTCAAATATAAGGTGTATAGCACCAGGTAGAGAATTTCAGGTTATTCCACGCTGTTTCCATTCACCACCAGAAGTGTAGGGGTTTTTTTTCAACCCCATGTCACATCTACCAAACCTATAGTGATGTCTTAATTTATCTAAAGTTTCTCTCATCTCCTTCACCAACAGGCATCTCTCTGTCAGCATCTTAGTTTGGAGCTGCAACACCCCAGGAGCTGCAGAGCAGTATCAATTTTTTAGGTATCTCCATTATAATCCTTGGTAAATGTATTTTTTTTTTCTCCCTTGTCTCTGTAAAAGACTTTTGAATCACAGCAACAGATTTTCTGTTAGAAATAATATCAACTGTTTATTTCTCATTATGGCATTCAGGATAAGAAATTTTCTAGTCTGATTCATCCTCTACAAGTTATTGCTGTTTTACCCCAAATTTATCCCAAATGTTGTGATCTTTTGATGGTCCCATATGTTTTGTGCTGGGCTGCAGGCAGAAGGAAAACATACCAGTCCTGTTTTAGTATTTAGGTTGCACTGGAATTTGGGGTAGGAAACCTGATCCTGGCAGTTAACTCTTTTTTTAGCCAAGAATTCTTCAGTAAACCCAGAGTTTCAGATTATGAGAGCAATGACATTTTCCTCCCCATTGCCTCCAGAGACCTTGGTGGTTTACTCACATGGTAACATTACATTAGAAGAAGAAATATATAGCTTTTCTTAGATTAAATTCTATTCAAACTCTACTCAGACAGTTCCATGGGCTGTGGGCATTGCCTTCATGGAGTTAATGTTTCCTTCAAGGACTTCCTATCCATGAAAAGCAAAAAGAAAAACTACTCAACACCCTTCCAGGCCTCAAAAAATGAAACCAAAATCAAACCAAACATCACATTGAAAAAATACTCCAAAACCTGGTGGTTTTTTTCTCCTCATTATAATGTTGAATTAATTAAAACACAGCTACTTTAAGGAATGCATACCTTCTGAAAAACCTGAGTATTTGTCATATTATAGTTCTTCATCCAGCTATTAATTTAACTTTCTATCATAATCCTTCTTTTAATCAGTCTTCGATTTCTTCATTTCACTCAGATAATTTTTTCCACTTCTGCCCTGATGCTTTAATTCCATGGCACAGAGCTCAGAAACTATTTGACTCACTAAATCTTTAAAAAAAAAAAAAAAACACAAAACTATTAACCTTGCAAAAAGTGTTTTAGAGCTTTTCATTTGTATGCAGGAAGGATGCCCTTTGTGGGAGAAAGAAAGAGAAGGAACCTCCAAAAGAAATATAAATCAGTATCTTAAATTACTCAAATGTACAATATGGCATCAGTAGCTGTTACATATTTTTTTCTCTCCTTTTGAGATTCAAATACATATGCTCAGCAATTACTGTTACATTTGCATAATAGGACATTTTTTGATTAGCATATCTTGGACTTCTGTTTGCATTTTTAAATTGTGGTTACTTTTATTCTCTAATTTGTCCTTATTCCCCCTTCATGCTCTGTTCTACCTGCTCATGTATTCCTTTGCTCTCTTTTTTTTGTTTTCCTGAGGGCTTGTTCTCTCCAAAGCTGTGTTTAGTATTTGGTTTTGTAGTTAACATCACACAGTAATGGCATACCAGGAAAGCAAGGCATATGACATATTAAAGTTTAATGAATAAATTGTGAAACCGTGTGACAAAAGCCATACTTTCACAGGGGATAGCCAGAAAATAGAGTGATGCATTGCAAGATCCCAAAAAAATCTCCAATTTATTTTATAACATTTACTCATCCTTTCATGCTGTTCCAACTTGGTGTGCACTGAGGAAAATATCTCGTGATTACCTCAGCTTTGAATATTTTATGAAATTTAAATACCCTAACTGCTGCTTTAGCCACCATCAAGACAGGTTGGATCAGATTCTTGGTGTTACCATTTTGGGTGAGGTTCTTTGATTGACCATTCTCTTTACCTGCTTTAGAGAAGAGAGGTAAGAGAGTGCTGAGGTAGCTACTCAAATGTAAAAAAAAAAGTCTTCAGTAAAACCAATTGGATTTTCAGTTGTGTAGAATTCTTAAACATTAAAAACAGTCTTAAAATTTTTAAACATTCTTAAAATTCTTTTCTGCCAGAGTACCCTGGTGTCCTTATTTTTGACAGCATGCCCTGTGTTATAAGATAAATACCCTTGTGCCCCTATTTATAACATAGTTCATTATTTGTTCAATTTTATCTTATTTGTGAAATACTGAAAATACTTTGATATCTGGGTAAAGATATGTGCTACCATTGTTTCATTGTTCAAACCTCCAAAACTGAACAGATTCTCAGCACTGCCTCACTTGTAACGTCTTGAGATCTCAAATGAAACGGTGGCCAAGTCGAGTTGATCTCCCTGTTCATGGCTTTGCTCTGTGAATTCATTGATTTCTGTAATTAAATGAGTTGGAAGTAAATCCCAGCCCTTTACTGCATGCAACTCATCAGAGCTGATGGCTGAATCTTAATAAGCTGTTTAGTGTGATCTTGTGCCAGAGCAGCTAGGTGCTAACAGTTTCCCTAGTGCTGCAATTCCATGTAGCAATCTGTGGTTATAATTGACTCTGCCAGGACAAAAGAAAGAGGAGGTGGAATGGCATTAGATTAAAATGAAACAGTGCTGTGAAGAGTGGTTAGCTCAATGAATGCAAAATTCTCCCCTTTTTTTTGTGTGTGAGCTGAACTCAGTGGCTTTGCTCTGTGATTTTCTTCCTTCTTCCTTCTTTCAAATAAATTGCAGCGTTTTGGATTTGGGTACCTGTCTGAAGAAAAAAAATGAAAAGAAAAGAAAAAAAAGAAACACCCCAATAAGAACTCTGAAATGAAAACATTAAGAAACTTAATCACTAAGGATGGTGGCAATGCCTTTGTAGTTTTCTCTGTATCCTACAGTGAATTGATGCCAGTGTTGAGTAGTCAACGTGCTCTACAAAAATACTAAAATAATGACATTGTGGTACCTCTTGAGCTAAAAGAAATAAATAACAAAATGAAAAACAAACCTATAAAATTAAAAAAAATTACAAACCAACCCAACCCAACTCAAAACAAACAAAGAAACTAAACAGACAAAATGCCCAAGGCCTGCTGCTCCTCTTAAAAAGGATAAACCAGAACCCAGCAAATGCAAGAACATCACTCCATAAAATGGGGAAATTATGAAATAAACTATAAGGAAAAAAAGCACACTAGAACCTGAGTCATATAAGGGAGAATACTTAAAACATTAAATAATTCACAAAATTAAGAAGGACTCTCTGTTACATTCAAGTGGTCATTCTTTTTTTTTTTTTTTTTTGGTAACTTATGCTCTTTTCTATACATTTCAGAAATATTTTTAAAAGTTCAGAAAAGGTTGCAACTGTTCATGGAGAAAACCTGGGTTTTCCTTGGAACAGAAAGAGTCCACCAGTCTGCTTGGACCGTGCATGAGTTCCACTTGCTGAGGACATGAAGTCAAGCATCCCAAAATGCAAGAAGGAAACCAGGCACTAAAGGAAAAATTGCTGTGATGAACTGCACATGTAGATTATTTTCTTCAAAGTGGCAAGCCAGAAATTCAGGAAATGCCAAGCAAAAATCTAGTGTTGATGCAGGAGGGAAATTATGTGGCTTTGGAAACAAAGTTTAGTGCCTTGCAGGTTTTAAGTATTATGGAATTAGAGTCACAAAATGGTTTCTTTTGGAAAGGTTTTGAAGCTCATCTCATTTCACCTCCCTGCATGGGCAGAGACACCTTCCACCAGACCGTGTTCTTCCAAGCTCCATCCAATGTGGCCTTGAACTCTTCCAGGGATGGGGCAGCCACAGCTTCTCTGGGTAACCTTTGGCAGATGCAACGGAATAATATTTTCTTCTTTTTTTTTTTTTAAATGGAAATTGTCAAATCCATGAATCATGATAGACACTGTAATTAATCTCATTCTATTGCAAATATCCTCAGGTTGGAGTAGGCCTAGATGACTTAGGAAGAGACTAGAGAAGTCCTGCTAGCCCTCTTCTAGGGATCATTTATTGTTGTGTGTCAGGTCTGGGTAAGGCATAAAATTCTGCAGACGAACTACACTAATGCCAAGTTATGGCAAAAATTTTGAACCTAAAAGATACTGGGGCAACAAGCAAAGCTTGTCTCCACTCAGGCAAATTCTTCTCCTTACATGAAGATATGAGAATATTGTTCGAAGCAATAGTAAAAAAACAAGGTAGTGGTAAAGTGAAATTCAGGAGAATTATAAGATAGGAATAAAAGAGCGTAATCCTCAAATTCAGAAACAAAGGAATTTTTTTAAGGAGGCTGAGGTAGAAAGCTTATTGAAGAGACTGCATTGATAAAATTACCATTTTTATATGTTGGTATGCTTTGCCTGAGTGGGATGTTGCATTTGGGCTGTAACAAGAACAGAAGGGATAAAGCTGGTAGATGGTTTGTGAGTGACACCTCAGAGAAACCCACTGCTTCAGTGAACTGATTGAACTTGCTACTTATCTTTTAGTAAAGATAGCTTTCAGGCCATGAAGTGGAGCTGGAAAACAAGAGGAGATTTTTTTTTAAAGCACACATAAAGTTATGTTACAGTGTATTCAGTGTAAGAGGCAAAGGTTGAGACTTTCTCTTATGCTGTAAGGCACTGCTGTAAAAACTAAAAACCTATTTTCTATTTCAGATAGAAATCATCATTAAGTGTGGAGGTTTTTTCCTAAGGACTTCAAATAGGGAAAATAAATGCTGAATAGTACTTCATAAAATTTCTTTCTAGTAGACCATTAGTCCAAATCAGTGAGAAATTATGAACACAATAGATGAGGACTTTAACTGAATGGGCAAATAAATTAGCATAAATTAACTAAGAGTTTTCAATGTTAGAGTTAGTCAGAAGCAAAATTCAGCTATCAAAGATTTTGATTATTCTGATAAGTTCTCCTAAGTTCTGTGGTAAAGAATGAAACAAATAGAAATAAAAAGTAACAAATGTCGTAAAGGAACAAAATGGAAAGCAGCCACAGCTCCCAGGTTATATTGATTTTTGAACTACAGAAAATGGGTGAAGTAATTTAAAACACCACAGGAAAAATTTCTGTGCATAGTGGTGAAGTAACTCAGAAAGATTTTAGTAATTTTGGGACATGCGACCATATGTAACCCTTAAAAATTATAGAAAATAAAATTTTTACTCCTCTCTGAAGTGTTTAGTGCCCACATCTCTCCTGTAATTAAAAATGCACAAGATTTTATGTTCTCTCGTATAAGGATGATAAAACACATTAAACTCGCCTAGTGAGGTGAGAATATTATCATAGAATCACAGAATCATTTAGGTTGGAAAAAAGTTTAAGATCATCGAGTCCAGCTGTTTCCCCAGCACTGCCAAGCCCATCCCTAACCAATACCTTTAGGTGTTGTATCTTCAAATCCTATATAACTCCAAAGATGGTGACTATACCACTGCCCTGGGCAGTGGGCTCCAGTCCTTGAAAACCCTTTCTGGTGAAGAATTTTTCCTAAGTTCCACCTGGGCTTCCAGAGGAGGTACACCCTCCTTGTTTTCCCCAAGTTTCAGCCAACATTCTCTGTTTGGACAGGCAAATCTGCTTCCCCATTTGCTAATCTTTTGGCACCTGGGGACTAACTTGCAAATTATTAATTTTTTGCCAGGGATTAAATGCTGAAGACGGTATTTCTTGTTGTGACTGAGATGTTTGTTAGTTCCTATCTATGTTACAGTCTCACAAACCCCGCGTTCTACAGTGCCTCCCTCTAACAAAATAAAAATGGAGCCATGTCTCTCTCTCTACAAGGCCTCTTAAGGGTAAACTGTCCAATTAAGAAATGGCCCCCAAATTTTTACTCTTAACCCAATGACCAACCAGCTATGCCCTGTAATATGGACTTTTTTATCCAATTACATAATACCATCCAAACTCATGGAGAAGAAGGTGAAGAAGAAGGACCAGCCTTTGCCCTAAAACCTCCATCTTGCTCTCTATATATTACTATATTCTAAAAAACTTAAACTCTAAGTTTTGCACCCTGTGATATCACACGCTTCTATTCAAACTCCACGCCCATAATCCCAGTTCTATCATTCAATTTTTGAAGCCTTCTCCACAATTTCAGGTCTAATGCAGTGTTCTCTTGGGGGTCAGTGCTTGTTGGCTTGTCAGTCTAAAATTCTCAGCAGTCAGAGTTCCAACATGCCTGCTCTTATGTCTCTAAGTTCCTTCCTGAGGAACATCTGGACCTCCTGGACTTCATTTGCCACAGACACTTCCAGGGGAATCTGTCTCCTAAACCAGCCAAACCCTGGCCTCCAGCAGCTCTCTGCTGTGCTTATTTCCAGCAGACCCCTGCTAATCTGGTGTACCCCATGAGAACCAAGGGGCATTTATCATGAGATTTCTCCCATCTTCTTAAAAGAATGTTCCTCCTGCCTCCTCATCCTGCTTGGGGGGATTGTATCTTCTATGATATTTAATTTAAAAAGAAAAAAAAAAAAAGAATAAACCTTGTCTACATGAATTCTGAAAGGTCTGGAAAAGCTCCCTGGCCTGTTGCTGAAATGTTTCATTTAAAACTTTTGGACAATCAGGGATATTGCGTGTGGTAAAATGCTAGACATGATGATTTTACTGGAAAAAATTGTCAGAACTGATCCACTAAGAAAACATTCAGACCTCTCCCTGGGCACTGTGGAAACCTGCCACAGCCAACCTCCTGTGCATGGTATATGTGGAACCAAACTTGTAACATCACCTTACTCTCTGATTTCTGCTTTGCCACAATTTTATCCTTACTCAGAACCTTAGTCTGCTGGATCAGGTTGTGACAGAGGAGGAAACAGACAGGGAATCACCTAAAATATGAGACAAAATGAAAATGCAAAAGAAAATCACACGTCTTGAAAACAAGGATAAGATTTCTTTTTTGATTTAGAAGACTTTACCTCTGAATTTACACCTTTGCATCATCTCAAGAAGGTTATGGAAATGTAATTGTTACCTGGAAAGTGGGTAAGGAGGCAAGATAACAGAAAAAACAAATTTTATTAAACTCTGTGAGAAACCCTCTTATCTGACCTGGAAAATTAAATATGATTTATGGTATAATGCATCAGGAAAATCAATAACAGGACATGTTAACATAAAATACAAATTGTAGCAAGTTAATGCAGATTTTTTGAATAACAGTATTGACTGAAGATTCTAATCAGCCAAATGTGTGAAGGTTAATCCAGAGCATGCTTAGGAATAAATGAATTCAATTTGAATGTATCACTAAAATTATTTTTTGATCTAATGGAGTGATAATTGAATTCTTTTTCTAATCTGAAGCAGGGGAGATAGTAGCACCACAACATAATTACTTGTCTGGTTAAATACATCGTCCTTTTTTTTGTGGAAATAATTTGCTTTCAGATTCATGCTGAGAAGCTACCAGCTCCTCTTTATCATAATATAATTTAACAAAATGTAGCATTCCTTCTTCATCAAATTAAACCAATTTGTAAAATTGAAGAGTCTTTGGGTCTCAGCTCTTCAATCATCCTCCATTGTTGCACTCAGATGAAAAAACAGGTCATTAAAAATAAAACCTTCAAATGGGAACTGACTATCTTTGCTTACAAGTAAGATTTAGAGGAGAGGAAAATAAGGAGAAGATGCCCTTTAAGATGGAAATTACTTAAAGGATTTTATGTGAAGTACACGAATCTTTGGATTGCTAGAGCTCTGTTGCAGACACCTCAGGAACGCCTGAAACCACAGCAGCTTACTCCAGCAGAATTAGTGTAACATCCAACCATGAAGGTTGGAAAAACACCTCTGAGATCCTGGAGCCCATCTGTCAACTCAGCACCACTGTGCTGGCCCCTAAACCATATCCCAAAGTGTCATGCATGCTCCTTTTGAACACACTCAGGGACGGTGACTCCACCATGTGGAGCCCTTGTGCCAGGGCTTGAAAACTGTTTTTGGTGAAGGATTTTTTCCCAATATCCATTCTAAACCTTCCCTGGTGCCACTTGAGGCCATTTACTCTCATCCTGTAAGGCCTCGGTCTGGGTAAGTGTATCAGAGATATTGACCACAACCCCTCCAAGACCTCCTCATGCATCAGAGCAGGGTAAAACTGATCCTGGGACTTGTTTTGGTTTTGTTATTGCTTCCAGCAAGTCCTGTTGTGAATAAGGGTATGGACTCGCTAGTACATGTTTTCTCACATCTCTCGCTACTGGAAAATAACAGGGTTGCTTGTTTATTTTGAAAGGTTCCTGCTGCATCTCAGCATCAGGATTACCATCTGTGTAATGACATTGAGAAGTTGAGAATGTCTGATGCCACGCTCATTTCAATCCTCTGGTAGTGACTGCTGTCTCACAGGCTCTGATTTAAGAGCTGATCTTTATTCAACACAGTTTATAAAATATCAGTAAAGTAGATGCAGCTGGTCCAATTCAGAGAATGACAGAATCATTGAACAGTTTGCATTGGAAGGGACCTTAGAGACCATCTCACTCCAACCTCCTGTCATTGTTTTCACTTCCAGAGGTTTCTCCAAGCTCCATCCAATCTAGAGCCTTTCCAGAGACCTGGGAGCCACAAGTTTCTCCAGACAACCTTTTCCTGTGCCTCGTCAATGTTTTCCACTGTATTAGTTCTTTTTCTAATTAGATTTTCCTCCACAAGTCATCCAAATTATAAGAATATTTTGAATGTTCTCCCCAAAAGTTGTGCTGTTTGAAAGCCTAGTCTCTGGGCCCTGCAATGTTTGGAGGAGCTGCACCCAGACTTTTGAAAGTTTTCTGTTCCCTACTGGTCGCAGAAAAGTTGGGGAGCTAAATGACTTTTGTTTTTGGGGCATACTGCATTTTTGGTCATTGTCTCTGCATTCAAGTCATTATCTACAAATAATATATGTTGGGGGAAGAATCCTGCTTTTCTCTCTTTTCAAGGTTATAACACCTCTGTCTGGATCAGTTGTTTCTAGGGATGAAGTGATCCACAGCAGCAGTGTGGAAGGAATCCCCAAGGCCTCACCCCTACATCCTGACAGTGGTTTGTTTTTTGATTTGCTTTTAAATGCAGATCCAAACCTGAACTCTACCACTACTCAGTAAAAGTTGAACTTGTCGTGTTTCAGAGAAAGCCCAGGGGTGCACTCCAGCATAACACTGGGTGCAGCAGAGTCAGTCAGGTTTGAGCCACCCTCAGGAATAAATACTCTTGTCCCTCCCCACCACAAACTTTCCCTGTACATTTGATGATGACAATAGTTCCCCAAGTAGCGTTGTATCAAAATCTGTGAATTTAAGATGGTAGCAGCTGGTAAAATGGTGGAAATAAAACTGTTCTGTATCTAAGACACATGTAACTAAATAAGAAGTAAAAGTGACAAGGCTCCTTCAGGGCCTGAAATTCATTTCCAGAAGAAAAAGCATATCTGTGTCTTTTTTCATTTTTCCATTTAAAGAAACCCGAACAAAATAAACTAATGAATAAATAAATTTCTGTTATTTCAGTATTTACCCCAATTTTTAATTGAGGACCCATGGACACATTTTATCTTCAAATGAGAAGTCCTGTAATCCACAAGAAAAATTATCATTCAGCTGATGAATTTACAGCTGCAAAGGCCAACGTAAATCTGCCTTTTACCATTTCTGCATGATGTCTGTGCAGGTTTGAAGGAGAGGAGATAGAGTAAACAGCAAATGTAACAATACACTCATACAGCTGGTCTGTTCCTCTACAAAGGCGGTTAGAGCAAAATGAAAATTTGTAAATTTAAAGGGTGGAAATTCTAGCTAGACATTTTATTGCTGAAAATAATTACCTTTCATCTCTGTTTCCCCCACTTCCCCAAGTCTGCGCTCACTCTTTAAAATAGATTGATGGATTGGTTAAGAATTCTCTCTGAGCTCCAGTGAGATTATATCAATTATTTAGAAGTGCTAAAATTTTGGCAGGGACATCCACCTTCTCACTTTGAAGACAATCTGGAGATTAATACAAACATGCATTAAGGGAAGAAATTCAGGCAGGGCAAAGCTACTGTGACAAAATGAACACTTGTACTCCACTATTGCAGCATGAGGAGGAGAATTAGCTGTCAGATGATAAACAGGATGAATTGCCTGCTTGTCATATCAAAAGCTTTTAGCTTTAATCTGAAGATAATGGATATATTGCAAGTTTTCCAGTGATAAAGTCGAATTTGGCTCATAGTGGGGAGTTTAAAATGACGTGCCCTGCCCTATGATAGAAGAATTACTGAATAGTTACTAATATTTTGTTTGTTTTCTATAATCTATGCAGACAAGGAACATATCCCACTAATCCATGAAAGGGTGGGTGCCATTTTGGCCAGGTTATGAGTCTCCATAAAACATGATGTATAAAGACATGCATAAATATTAATTGATGTGATATTTTTAATCACATACTGTCTAGCATTTGCTAGACAATAAAGAGAGAGATAAACCTATTTTGAGACACATCAATAATGTATTCAACACCAGGATATTGGGGCATAAATACGTGAACCCTGCAAAAGCAGCTGCTGAGATTTAAGGCTGCTGTTGGCCACTCTTAGTTCATTACTATCTTCCCACCTGAGTCACAGTAACAGACCAAATGACTGCTTCTAATCAATTTTGGTGTGGTCAGTCAGCTTAAGAGACCTTTAAATCAGAAAGGCTATGAATTTAAACCAGCCTATCTGACATTACACTGAAGCAGACTAAGAATATTTGTACATTATGTTACCACATTTCAGCTCTGGGAATGGTAAGAGATTTAGAGCAATAATGAGCAAACTAGACTAAAGCTTCATAAGATGCTCCATTTTAGTTTACAATAACAGGAGTATCTGTGCCCACCCTTGGGTCATTAAAAATAAAATTAAAAAGGACATGTCTGAACATAAGTTTGATTGAGGACAAATTATCATAAAACTGAAAATAAATTCTGGCCTCTCCATGCTATCATATGTATAATTACGCGGTGATACAAACATAAATAGCTAGTAATTGGCTTAATATTTTTTTTTCTAATTCTGTGTGTGTATATATTTCTTCTTTTCTTTTTTTTGGGGGGGGGTCTGGGGCTTGTTTTTTTTTTTTTTTAAATTTCTGTGGTTTTGAAGGACTTCAATACCAGGGACATCTGGCCATGATAGAGGAACACGTTTACTACTGTTGTCCTTGAAGTAGTCTCACACTTTATTCTTTCTAAGGGAAAATTGCACATATTATGAGGTCAAAATTTCTTCTGCTGCTCTCAACACCACTTTCCAGAAGGAAAGAAAGTTTAGGAAGCTGTAGTGTTTCTGATGATCACTGTTACCCAGTTCTATGTCTTGTGTAAGTAATTGCAATTATTAGGCAAGTCTTGGACCTCATCAAAGTATCAAAAGTAAATGAAAGTAAGTGATTTTTTTTTTTTTGTGGTTTGTTTTCTTTTAAATACTGTTTAAAACAATCAGGGTTTTGTTAAAAGTAAATCTTACTGGATTTGCTGGATACTCTTCATGTTTGTCCGTAATTCCTTCTTATCCTACGTCATTTGCTCCAGAAACATACACGTCCTTTTATTCTCCATTAGTACTTTTGTCCTTCACAAATATGTGCATGTGGTAGATGAAATGGTTCAATAACAGCTTTACATTCATTTCAGAGACTGTAAAATTAGAGGACACATTGTGCTTAATCCAGATTTCTCTCTGTCCGCGCCACATGTACCCCACGGGGACTTCAGTAACAGAGATTGTTGCAAATCTTCCATCAGAAGCAGGTTAAAATACTGTTTTGCTATAATTTAAGAAGCTTCTGTGCTTCTGTGGCCAGGTTTAGCTTCTGGCAGGAAGAAAAAAAAAGAAATTTTGTTTTAGACGCTGACTTTTATTGGCAAAAAAGTGCCAATAATTTTTGTTGATTTACAAGTAGTAAAATACTCTAGTTAAGAGGCAGTGTACATGTTTGGTCAAGAAAAGAGGAGATGACCACCTGGGTTTTCTGTTCCCAGAGTGATTATTTGAGCTGTGAGTACAGCACTGCCGATAATTTTACCAAACCAAATATGAAGGTTTTACCCATAATATTCCATAAGGGAAAAGCAGATGTACTTATTCTGTCTTAAAACATTCAAATCATTAAAATTCTAATATTATGCCTTTAATTGTCGCCCTCCCTTTTGAAGGTGAACTATTGTGCACCCTTTGTTTCAAAAAGAGCATTATTTTTGAAGGATATTTTTCAGTAGTTCATCAATTACTTGAAATAAAAACATGTTTATCAATAGCCTTTTCAACTGATATGTTGTCTGAAAGAAATAATATGGTTTTAGAAAGACTTAAAGATAATTTTTGTGTTGAAATTAATTGTATTTATCTTTTTATTGAAACATTTACAAAAATTAAAAGAAAAGGTATAACAGCTCAAAATTTTACCCTTAGAATTTTCTTTTACCCTTTTTTCAATCCGCTGGATTTGATTATTTTGTTCAAATGAATAGCAAGAACCTTTCAAAATATTAATTTCCCGAGTTGTTTTTTAAATATTCCATAAATTCTTTTCATGAAGACAATCTATCTAATGACAATCATGTCATTGAGCAGTAATATTTTGGTTGCCAGAATCAAGTTATAATGTTTTTTTCCCTTAATTTACCAATGTTCGAGTTGTTTTTAAACAAATCTACCATGTAGTATAATTACTTAATATTTTTAATAACAATAATTTTTATCTATTTTGTTAGCAAATAGTGTTTGTATTTCATTTATTAAGAAAAGTTTATATCATTTAAACGTTTTGATGGAAAGTAACTGGGAAATGAGCAAGTCCATTAAACAATTTATACATACCAATTTCAAAGTCTTGTCTAAACATTCTTTTGTCTATTTTATGGGAACTTTGATACTCATAGAATATCTGTGGTAAAACTAAGATTGTGCTTGAACCATTTGGAATAGAAAAGTAAGGATCAATCATATCAAACTAGATTTAGTCTACAGGTATCAGAGAATGAACTTAATCATCAAGGCTTGTATTCTTCCATCTTTTTCCTTGCTAATTTTTCCCTTTTCTAAAAAACGTTTCTTTAAAATGTATGAAGCAGATGGCAAGACTGTTGTTATTTGTTTGTTGCTTTTAAGTTACATAAACATTTGAAAACAAGACTTTTTTTGTTTATTTTGTTTCTTTTGTTGATTTTTTAAGCTTGTCAGTCAAGATAGGCATCACAAGAATCAAACCTAATAACTCTCAAATCTAGATCATATGCTCCCAAATTTTTTCCTGAGGTCAACTTGCCTGAAAGGGTATAAGATTCTTGAATCTCTCAGATAAGAACTGAGATAGAACCATAGCAGGGAGAAGCAGATTATATAGCATATGGGTTCCTTCACTGAGGAGTAAAGCAGTTGTATCACTTAAAAGAACAACAGGTGATCCAACAGAGACTAACTGCAGGAAATGCCAAATTAATGCTGAAAAAAAAAAAAAAAAGATGTAAAAATGCAATAGCCTGATTAGATTCCAAATTTCTGTTCTAACAGCTGTGATGGGATATATTTAGATTTTCCTTGTATGAGATACTAACTCATATTTACCATCATCGTCTACTGGATTATTTGCATGAATAGGAATTTGTTTCAATATAAATTTCATCAATGACATTAAACCACTGGTTTATGAATTTGTCACAGAATATATACTATTACAATCATCTCATTTTTAGACACATTTTTTCTTGATCAGTTGCAATTGGAAGCTTGATATATTCTGCTTCACTGAATATCTGTCTAAGTCATAGATGTGGTATAAATGGAAATTCTATAGCAAAGCAATAACTGGTTTCAACAGGATAATGGGTAGACAAAAAAAGCAGACATTAAAAATACTCGAAGACTACAAAAGTACTTACAGAAAAGTTTCCTATCAAAATTACCTCTTTACACGTGTCATTTCTGTATAAAATAAATGTTAAAAAAAATAGGTGTTTTTTTTTTCTCTCACACACAGTATTTGAGATACTTTTAATCTTATTAGATTCCTTTAAGGAAAGGAGAAAAGATTAAAAGAAAACCTTCAAGTTGAAAATGAGGTGTTTGGTGGCCATTTTACTTTAAATGTCTGGTTGACAAATGTTCTCACTGTACATAGATTTTAGGGCAACTCATCAGGAAATCCCATAAATAATTTTTAACAGTGAAAACTTGATGACAAGTTATATTATAACTTGTTATAACAAGGTCAAATTATAACACCTGAATTTAAAATTATTTCAAAGGACTCCCAGGGATTTGTTTATTGTGAACGTCAGGAATTATCTTAGGAAAGCACAGAAGCAGATCAAAAACTTTACACTGTCTCTGGTATGTAATGGGGTCTGGATGATTTTTCCATAATAGTTATGATCAAGAAATAGCTCAAAAACAGAGAAGTTGTTTGTAATAGTGTGGCTCTTCCACTATGAGAGCTTCAAATTAATTCAGAGAAATAAATATCAACACTGCTTTATGAATGTAGCGCTTCAAAATAGAAGACCAGAAGTGCCACCCCAACGTGTGTTTCTGATGAGTATTGTGATGTGAAGAAAGTTTAAAATGACCAAGTTTTTTGACTGTTGTGGTCTGACCTTATCCAGCCCACAGACCCATGCAGCCATTTGCTTACTACCCCCACCAGTGGGATCAGGGAGAGAGCTGGAAGGGTAAAAGCTGGAAAACTCATGGGTTGAGATAAAGACAGTTTAATAGGCACAGCAAAAGCCATGAGCACAAGCAGAGAAAAAAAGGGGAATTAATTCCCTGCTTTCCATGAGCAGACAGGTGCTCAGTCACCTCCAGAGAGCTGGAACCCATCACATGTAACAGTGGCTTGGGAAAACAATCACCATCACTCCAAACATCCCCCTTCCTCCTCCTGCCCCCACTTTATACACTGAGGATGATGTCACACAGTCAGGAACATCCCTTTGGTCACTCGGGGTCACCTGTCCTGGCTGTGTCTCCTCCTAAACTCTCAGTCATCCCCATCCCCTCCCCACCCTGGCAGGGCAAAAAGCAGCAAAGGCCTTGGCTCTGTGCAAGCCCTGCTCAGCAATAACGAAAACATCTCTGTGTCATCCACCCTGTGTTCAGCACAAACCCAAAACACAGCTCCACACCAGCTATTGGGAAGAAAATTAACTCTACCCCAGCTGCAGTCAGCACACTTAACTACTGAAATTGAAAACGAAGAGGTGTTTACCTGCAGAGAGTGTGTACAAACATACTGTGCCTTTGACAGGCCCCTACATGTGGTTCAGTCATTCAATCAGAATGTTAAAAATATATACTGCTAATACTGTGTATATACAGCTAAAGATCCAATGTAACCACTGTTCAGGTCTGTCACTGAACATTTTTAAGAGAACAAGAAAAGCTACATATTTGCCCAAATAGAAAAGGACTAAATAGTTATTATTGATTAATTAATAGTAATCATAATAATAATGACTTGCAATTTTCAAACATTACAAAGGATGAGTAGAAGAAAATAAGGTATTACAAATGGTATTTGTTTGTATTTCTTCTAGGTGGACATTAACCTGAGACCTCCAATGGTATTCTCCATTAGATGAGTAGAGCAATTAGATCTCACACCAGCCTCCTCAAACTTAATGTATATTAGATTGAATAACATTGGTATGGATTAATGCAGATTTTTGTGGGAATAGTAGGAAGAGAAAAAATACTTGAGGAGATTAGGTCATAAATTACATAGTCACCCAACTTAAAATTGCCTCATTAGGGTGTAGATCAACTGTATCTTTATAACTGTATGTTATCTGAACTGAATTCAATTTCAAACTTCATTTCAATGAGTGAATCTTTGAATTTTTTTTTTCTTTGTGTCCTGATGACCATATTCTCTCATCTCATTGTGACATGACAGTGGTATTGGGAGAGGGGAAAATAGCAATACATCATCCTCCAATTCAAGTTTTTAAATGAACCCAGTTTGACTTGCCCAGAAACTGATATTAAGGCAGCATGAAGCTTTTCACATCTTTCTAAAGGAATGACTGTATTTGGGAGCTGGAGACAGGACAAAGGAAAAATAATAAATTTTCATATAAATTGCTCCTCATATGTCCTCATAGGCAATTCCTATGAACTGCCACAAAAGGAGGAGAAAGGAGAAAGCTATCCCTTTACCTCTTGGGCAAGCAATTTGAAAACTTTCCAGTTTAAAAAGAGTTCATGGGACAAGTTCTCCAGCTGGCTTCTTGCCTCATCAGGTGGTATTACAGGGCAAGTGAGAGCCTGCAACATCATTAGTTTCAGTCTGAGTCCTCAAAGGTTTTCTTTTAGGCCAGAGTGGATAAAAAAGAAATAATAAGAAAGAAACTAGGTTTTCGTTTGAGGAAACTTGTAATTAGATTAAATTAAATTTCCAGAGCTGCTTTTTTTGTCCAAGATCATGGAACAGGAGATCTTACACCATCTTCTGAAATTCATCTATTGGAGTTCATGGGCCACATGCAGTGCTGCAAAAGTCTACTAGATAGTTTGGGAGCACATCACAACTCTTGTGAGCCCTTGTCAGAAACTGCAGGTATCCTTTAGATTTTTTTTTTTTTTTGTAATTTAAGATATCCAGTCTAACTCAACACTTTTCAATTCATGAGTTCTATGTAAGAAAAGGCAGATTTTTCTGTTAGTTCTGAACCATCTACAATACGACTTAAATTTTTTAGCTGAAAAAAGGTAAAAAATGTAATAGAAATCACATTATTCACCCAGACTAATACAGAGCTTTATCCTGTTTGATAGTGAGTGCTTGAGCTCATATATCTCTACAGCCCAGGAAGCTTCTGCCTCAAAATACCTTTCTTCCTTTTAAAATCCAAATAGTTAAATGATGAGAGCTATATTTAAGGCTCCAATTTCCTGGAAGGGGAGACTTTCCCTTTTGTTTGCTGCCTAATTAGTATGCTTTAAATTTAGATGGCTTGAATTAATTGCAGCAAGAATTTCTGGAGAGAATTGGTATTAAAATGAAGAGCACTAAATAGTGAGGTTTTCAGCGAATGTTGGAGGTGTTCCACCAAGCCCTTCACACATTTCTGTGACAGGAAAAGTGTAATGTATTATTTTCCTATTAATTTCCCATTTAAGAAAGTCTTATGAATAATAATACCATGGAACAAAAATAGCTAAATATAGTGGAAGATTCAGACTTTTTTTTCCTCTGTTGCTTCTAACTACCAGAGGCAAAGGAAAAGCTGTAGTGCATTTTTTTCCTGGACAGTGCAACAGGAATTGAAATCGTCTCAAGCTGACTGAGAGAAAATGGTCCCTGGGAGGAAGATTCATCCTACCTGTTGAAGAAATCTCAGGGGAATTTGACCATTCTGGCCTACTATTGAACTGAAGCCATATTTGCAGGAATTGAATCAGAATTCAGCACTGAATAAAATATCCTAAGAGGATACCTACATTTTTCACTGCTGAGAAGAGAAGAAGCCTGGGGCATCCACATGATTCAGTGAGGTACTGGAAGCGACATGTGGTGAGCCCAGGAGTGTGTATATACCACAGCTTACACACCCCCAGAAACAGAGTTCATGCCAAAGAGTACTTAAAAAACTGGGAACTGCAGCTCTGGGTTTGTTCCCTGAAAGCTAATGCTTTGAGAAAGGAAAGGTACCATCATAAATTTCAGCATTTGTAATTTGTCACATTAAAAGTAATGATTTTTGTTAAATAAAGGACTTCCTTCCTAAAATTGGGATATGGTTTGAGGGGATTCTGGGCTGGAAAAGATGTGATGGAGAGGTGGGATCTGAGGGAGAAAAGTTGACAAGGGGAAGGGAAGGAAGACTGAAAGCCTATTGAAGTGAAAGAAAAAAAGATGAAGAAATTCTTCCACCAACTGTCCAGTACACCCAGGGTTAGCCCTGTAGGCAGCTGTTCTATAAATAAAATATAACTATTAAAATGGGAATCTTGTGAGTTTTGAAGGCAGATGAGACAAAAAGGTTTCATTTTCTGTCTGACTCTGCAGGAGCCATGCTGCGCTTATCTCGGACCTGGAGGTCACTCTTGCATAGCTTGCATGCTGCAGAGTTATTGAAAATCTTCCCTAGCCATATCAGCATTTATGTCTTTAAAGAGAGCATTAGGAGTAGCAGCAGAGTCGCCAGTGTCTAAGTTGTTCAGAAAAATACAGATTGGTTCTTAAGTAATTCATTATCTAATTTATAATGCATGGTAAAAGGATAGGTACTCCAGGAAGATGATGGGGCTTCCCAGCATTGCAGCCTTCATCTACCAACACTGGGAGTAATGAAGGGTCATAAAACAAATCATACTGTAAATAATAAATAACCTCTTCATTCTATATTTAAAAACAGAAAGCATGAAAGTAAAAATTCTTAGCATCTGAAATGCTTAATAACTCTCCTTAGTGCTAGTGGCACCAATTGTTGATTTCTGATGGAAGGAGCCCAGTTACTATAGATTAATTTATAGAAAGAAACAACACAAATCACAGAAAAAATATGTAGAGAAAAAAAATTAAAAGAAAAGTTGTCAAAATACCAGACTAAGAAGATAATAAAGCATTCATTTGATGAGGGACAGTGATTCATAGCATGAGGGAACCTCAAGGGAATGCAAGGGCACAGAGGAAGGAAAACTCAAGCAAACAGTCAGGAGAAAAAAAAAGGTAAAGCATTTAATAATAGTTAGAAATGTTTTTGCAGCTGGAGCAAAAAACTAAGGCTCCAACAACTTGTCACCATGGAAGATCTGTCCTTTTTCACAAGAAAGAATTTATTCCCTAGGTGGTTTTTGCAGGAGTAGGTAGGGTAAGGAAGTGTACTTGCAAAGTTAAATTGCCCTGGGATTTTTCAGGAGAGAAATTTACTCTGTTATTCTCTTTCTGCCCCTTTCACTCTGTACCAGTACAGCTGCATTGCAAAAATAGCTGTCATGCTCTGTTTCACTGGGACAACTCTTCACTGAGTGGGTAAATGTATTTTACAAACAGACCTGGGATATCTCAGGCTAGGAAGAGTATTTTCAACAGCTGGGTAGAGCAAAGTTTCAGAAAACATAGCCCATATATTGATTTCTTATTTGATACCATTTTTGTCTCTCTGGCTTTAGTAACCTTGATGTGTTTAGCTTCCACAATCAGGCTTCTGGTTCCAGAGGTGGCTACAAATCCTGATGGAGATCCACAGACTGGTCCTGAAGAAGATTTCACAGAACCATGGAATCATAGACTGGAAGGGATTGGAAGGGTGGAGATCATAGAATGGTTTGAATTGGAAGGGTGGAGATCGTCCAGTCCAACCCCTACGCTAAAACAGATTCACCTAGAGCAGGTTGCACACAACTGTGTCCAAGTGAGTTTTTAGAATCTACAATGAAGGTCACAAAGATGTGTTTCCTAGAGTGGCTGTGGCTATCCTGTCCCTGGAAATGTCCAAGACCAGGTTGGACAGGGCTTGGAGTACTCTGGGAAGTGGAAAGTGTCCCTGCCCAAAGCAGGGGATGGAAGAAGATGGTCTTTATGGTCCTTTACAAACTCTTCTGTAACTATATGAAACACAGGGCCCTGTCAGGTAGCCTCAGAAAATTTTGTGTTTCCGGTGTAAAATATTACTGCCTTTCTTTGTGTGACTTCACCAGGGATAATCTCACTCTGCCAGAGACATCATTTCACCTGGAAACAAATTAATCCATTAATCAGAAAAATCCTGTTCAAAGTATGATGCCGGACAGGAGAGCTGATGAGGCATTCTCATATTCTGAGCCAAGACTCTGCTACACAACACGATTATGAAGGTAACTGCTGTTTAATAATTATAAAAGGAATTTTCACAGGTTTTGTTTGGATACTGTAGAAGCTTGCCTTTAGGAAACAGCATCAAAACACTTTCAGGTTTAAAAACAAACATTATCATGTAGATTTCTCAAGTCTGAAATCCAGAAGTCCCCTGCTTCAAGAGAAATACATGTAAGTGCCATACCATAACTTTGAAAATGTGAGCCATTACATCCAA
The DNA here is from genome assembly GCF_963513975.1 of Fringilla coelebs. Classification (NCBI taxonomy): domain Eukaryota; kingdom Metazoa; phylum Chordata; class Aves; order Passeriformes; family Fringillidae; genus Fringilla; species Fringilla coelebs. The sequence goes on from NC_140031.1 coordinate 3,935,442, forward strand.
ACAACATTTCTTGTGCTCTGGTTTTAAAATGCAAAATAAGTGAAATATCTTAATGATGTTTGGAATCTCCGGCTCCCTCTCCCCAGCCCAGGAAACTAGGGACTGGCAAAGTGGTCATTATTTTTTCATGATACCTTCTCTACTGTCTAATTAGAAGTACTAGTAAAAAGTGGTTCTATACTTCACTGAAGGAAATAATATATCAGTTCCTGTTTAATTACAACTGAACTACTGACACACACAGCATTGCCCCCCCACCCTTCCCCCCCAGAATAAAAAGTGATGAGATGTAAGGTTCTCACTGGGGCTCTCTTTGTTGGCCTTGGTTCAGCAATATCTCAAAGGGCTCATCACTCAGTGGGTTTATCAACTCTGTGCTGGAGTTTTGTAGAAGGCTTAGCATAAACTGTGGTACAGCAATGAAAATTACCACTTCCAAAAGTCCAGCAATATCCTACATGTTACAATGAGTCATCACTTAACGTGGAAGAGCTCTGTTGTTTTGCAGCTCACATAGCATGCCATAGAAAACTTCTTTTGTACTGAAAATTCAGAGAATTCATAAAGATGGGCGAGTCTATGAAGAAGTGTAAGCAGACAGAAAACCAGGATTTTCTTGAGCCAAACCTGTTTTCACACCTGGAAGGGTGTGATGTTCACCCCCCCTTTATTTTCCAGTTATCTTTGTGATGGGCTTTGCCTGCTCATTTCTAGCTGGGAGAAAGTTGGTAGTACCAGGTATACTTGGGCTGAGAGCCTGGCCACTGAAGATGGAATCCAGAGTCTGAGACTCACCCAGCCCACATTAGGGCAGACGAATGGACCCTGAGACCCTAAGAATTAAACAAACTGTCAGCATTGGCTAAAGTCAGATTTTTGGTAGCAAACTGACATGTAGACCTGACCTGACATCCAGGAGTTATAGGTGTACTTTTATTTGTTTGGTTTTCCTACTCTTATTTGTCCAACTGCACAAGCTAATTCCCACCCCAGTTTCTATTTATGTCCTCTCTCAGTAATCTTACCACAGCTGTTTGCCTTCCTGGTATCCAGGGAATAGTATGGGAAGCAATCCAAAGAGCTGTGCATATGGCTAATATATATTTGTGTAAACAGATTAACTAGCTCTGCTTGTGGACTTCAGCTTTTGAAACAAGGTTAAATCCCACTGATTACCAGATAAATCGTGGATTACAAATCAAGCTATGGAACAAAGTATCTTATATCTAAAATCCTAGATAACATACTCAGAAAAAAACCCAACAAAATATGCTTAAAGGATTGACAGGATCATCTCTGTGAATCCAAGGACCACACCTGAGCAGTGTGGAAAAGTCTGATCAAATCTCAGTCTCTAAGAGATCCACCAAAGCGTTGGATTGACTCAACTCACAGAATAAAAAGTATATTCTTATACTCTTTTATCTGCCAAGGTATTTTCCATATTAGTCAAGGTAATAGTATACACCATTGGTACTCAATTTTCCACTATGATTATAAAAGTTACCACATTTGTACTACAAACTTACTGTATCAGCAGTTTTTCATTGTGCTTTATTAACATTGTGCATTTCAATGGCGGGTTCTGCTAATGAGATTTGGAAGTTTTATATTAAGAGCACATGGAGCAGAAATCATTAAGAAGGTTATTTTTTTTCTGACATATTCATAAAACAGGAATATAATTTCAGTATTTGCTAGTAAAAATTGATTTTCATATTAATAATTTCAGACTTGTATTATGGGAACAAAATTTAAGAGTCAGTGTATTCACTGAGAAGTAAGGACAGATCTCTGGCATTTTTGCTCAATTACAGGAGCAAAAAAAGGGTAATGGTCCATGATGGTGACCTTAACTTTAGACATGATCATCTGTGTTTCTATATTTTACAATTTGTTCAGTTGAGATCACCTCATGCAAGGAGGCAAAGTGGAAATTCTGGTCACTGCTTGTGGCCATGATCCTCCCAAGTGCTTTTCTGAAGGGCAGAAGGGGATAATTCTGATGTCTTGGCCTCTTCCTCAAAGAAGGGACCAACTCACCACACAGCTTCACGATGGGCCAGGGACTTAAATTATTTCACTGTCTCTCACTGGAAACTCCTCAGTGATGGAACAAGTTCCTGATGCATTACTGTAATCCAGTGCTGACATAAGTCCTTTCATGTAGATATAACAGACACTTGAGTGATTTCTGACAGGGACATACTTAAATACTTTTCACCAGGAATTGTTGATTCAATTAAATCAAAATATTTTGAGGGAACGTGTTAGGTTTGTCAATAAAACTGATAAGAATTTATTTAAGTATGCAATTTCACTAAGGAATTAAATAGTTAAGCATGTGTCAGATAACACAAGCCTGAAATTTCTACTTTTTATTCAGATATGGCAGTTTTAAAACAAATGGACTTCATAAGTGATTTGAAAGATTCCCAGCTTCTGAAATGAAAATTATTTAAATTATTCCTCAGATACATTCTGATAAAATATTTATCAATTCACTAGTCAAGATTGCATCCTTGTGACCCAATCCCCTCATCCCCTCCTATCAGGTATTTGGGATGCCCAAATTAGGTTTTCATCTAGCTACCCTCTCCCTGTAGTCAGTGGAGAAATGCAGGTACCACAGGAGAGTGTTCCAAATCTTAGGGCATGTAATGGAAATGGGAATAGACCTTGACCCAGAAATGAAAAGATACGGCAATTAAACATTTGTGAGTATATCAAAGGCTCTGATGTCCTGCTCTAGCAAAAAAAAAAAAAAAAAAATTTCTTTAAAGATGCAGCAGAACTTGCAAATTTTCTAGTATAGAAACTGTTTATAAACATATGATTCCCCAAACTCTTATTGAGAATAGAAACTATTCATCACTCAAAGAGATGTTACAGAAAATGCATTCACCTGAAAAGAATATAAGTGGTTTGGTTTGCTGTAATTAAAAGCTTTTAACACAAGGTCACTTTCTCTCTGGTCATTGTTGGAGGAATTGGTCAGTGAGATTGGGTGACCTTGGTGGCTCTGTGCTCATGAATCATCCTTTCAGTGGCAGATGGAGACTTCTGTGCTTTCTTCCTCCTTAACACTGCTCAAGATGATTGGAGACTGTGTGACTCTGAGACACAATTCAAGAAGCTAAGGTCAAAAATCAGACTATGTTGAAGGTATTGTTTTGCATATTTCCTCTGAGACCCATCTTTTAAGAATCTATTTAGGAAATTTGTAAATAAATTAGAAATTTATCCTCACACTCTTAATATAGTATTTTATCTTCTTTTTGCAGCGAGTATCTTGTATAGTATCCTATATACTACTTATCTTCTTTTTCTGTGAGGCATGTCTTGGTGCTATGAACAATATGCTAACACCAGCAAAGGAAATAGCTCACTATTTCCTTGACTCTACTCCCATCTATTGGCAAAAGTGAAGATTGTCCTAGGAAAAACTGAAATCTCATAATACAAATATTTGGAAAATACAGACCAAAGAGCACAAATCCTGAACACCTGGAAAATTTTAGATTTTTCCCATAACCTGCTAATTTTTTTTTTAATGGTAAACTGGTAAACCTTTTAAGACCTTTATTTAACAATTAAAACAAAACAAGCAAATTGTCATACAAACTCACCATGCATAAAGAAGGACTTTCACAATTCAAAGCTGCTGTGTTTCTCCCCCTAAATACATAATAAAAATCCAGATCTCCTTCCAAAAGAATACCTTATTTCTTGAAACACCTTATTTCTTGAAACCATCACAGCTGTAGAGCAATCCTGCTGTAAGCAGTTGCACAACATTCCTGTCTACTGTCTGAGTTTTGGGCAAGAAGCTTTCATTGCATAAATAAAATATTACTTTTATACAGGATTATGGACATTGCTATATCAAAGTATTCTGCATCTATTCATCATGTTGATGTCAGTAAATGAAAGGATTATTTTTACTTCACATTGAAGATATTGCATTGATTAACAGGTCTGATTAAACAACCAAAATCATAATAGATAATCCAGTTTGTGGCATCAGAAAATGCTCAATTTTGTTCAGCACTACTTTGTCTTCTAATTTTAATGCTGTCTTCTTTAGGCAGATATTTCTCACACAGAGCTATTAATGCAGAGCACCAGTAGTGATTGAAGTTTGGACAAGACTCCAGACTTTTCACTGCCATACTATTTGTACTTTCACAGACAATACTTACACACTCCCCGGGAACTTGGGTCAGACCTCAGACTCTTCATTCCCCCTTTATCTGTTTCAGCGTTGCTTTTGATGCTGGAAGTTAAACTGTCTCTGGGTTTTGCCATATTGTGTTGACTTCCTGTTTGTTTAGTCTCTAGGACATCTTTTCCTGTTGAAACCAAAGAAAAATTCATCTTATTGAATATAAATTTCCCCTGAAGTCTGTGTGGAAATGTCTTTTTAACTTCTGCATCTTACTGTAGCCAATCTCGTTATCTACCATGATCTCCATGGCAAAAGCTTTCCCTAAAATTCTATTTTTCTCTTTCTGATGGCTTTTACGTCTACAAGAGAACTCTTTAATTTCAGACTAAATAAAAGTCATCGAACACCTTCAATCTTCTCCTAAACCATCTTCATCCTCATTAATGATGGGCAACATCACACAAGGCAGCTGGGGCCCTGGGCAAATGTCAGAGGCTCTCTTCACCCATCATAGGGATTAGAGGTACAGGTATGTTTTAGGCTAGCAAGGTCTTCAGTCTTGCATATATCACTTGCAAACCACTCACAACATACTGCTGTTTATTTGTCTGCAGTATTTCAGGGCTAAGACATTTTCTCCTCAATGCTGCTAAAGGTGTCTCACCCTCATCTTCTCTGCAAATATCTTACTTGCCTGATAATCTATGCAATTTCTGGTAGTGTTCTGTCCCCCATTTCATTAGGGCTGTGAACTCTTATTCAAGTTACATCACGTCCTATATGGAAAAAAAAACAAACCAAAAATATTTCCTGTCCAATTTCAGAAAAATAAAATACAATCATTCAGAAACACAGCACACAACATTTTGTGTCATCAGACTTGCAAATAGACTGTGATTTAGAAAACAAATAAAAAAGCTTTGGTATACTTCCAAATTGTCTTGGAAAGATTAGGCCAGTGATCACTGGATCACATTTCAAATTATTTTCCTTACTGCATTTTCATGTGATTATTGTTTAGACATGATGGGCTGTTGTCTGGTGATGCTAACTATTTTGATCTTCTGGAGAGAGTATATTAAAAGCTGAAAGCTGTTCCTTCTATTTATTGTTTTCCTGAGATTAGGGAGTATTTACAAAAAAAAAAATTGTAGAATTCGGAAATTGCGTCTGCTCTAATTGTGATTTAATTGCCACTGATGACTGCCAGCTGTCCAGTGTGAAAGCAAACTATTAGTAGGCCTGCCAGAAAAAAGGAAATTTCTGTCTGTGAAATGATGAGATTCAATTTTAGAGAATTTTCTTTTGCTCTTCAACAAAGAGAACAGACACATTTCATGCCTACCTCAACGGGTTCAGTTCCCTCTGATTGGAAACAGTGACTTAAATCTCAGTCTTTTCCCTTCATAAGAATGCTCTGAGGAATTTTGTTGCAAAGATAATTTTTGATCTTGACAAAACTGACTTTTCAGCTGATGGATGTTCTGGGATTTACATTGACACTGTGAGAATGAATTCGGCTGAAATTAACTGGCATGGGCAGCATTCATAACCTCAGAGGACACAGAACAAAATGATTGCTATATCCTGACCTTTGAGAACATTTCAGGAGGCCAGGGTTCAGTCCCAGGGTGAAACACAGTAGGAGAAGACTGAGGCTGTGTGCACTGTGATAATACTCTTTTTTCCAAAGTTTGCAGCCTCTTCAAATGGAACTCCAAGACACTTTGGATTAAATGGTCTACAAATGCTCAGTGGCAACGTGGTCCAAACCTTAATCCATCTTTTGAATCCACAGCTAGTGAATAGGGCTGGCACACAGGAGACAAGAGCTATGAAACATTTGGTTTTCATCTCAGACTCATTTTATTCCCCAAAGTTCTATGTTCTCAATATGTTTTACCCTATGTATGTAAGCTTTACAGACAAAATATAACCTCTCTTGTCTATCTGCTTACATTCCTGGTCCAAATTATTAGCAGACCTTACAACCAGAGAAGCAATGTTGCTAAACAGACCCAGATGGGGTCTTCATAGAGTCAAAAGTTTATAGGTATGGAGAGCTGTTATTTATCATATCTGAGCAATGGTTTGTTTAAAGAGGGCAGGGGAATGTAGATAATCAAAAGATAAGAGGGATAGAGAGTTCAGACTGACCTCTGTGCACCTCGCTATTGGAGAGACATTATGGGCTAAAACGAGAGGCTGTGAATTACAAAGAGAGACTGGTGCTACTGGTGTACCACAAGTAGAGTGAACACATGATTCTGCTTTATGCCAAAAAAGAAAATCCTCAAACCCTCTCTCAATTCTTTGTCCAGTCTCTAAATCAAAGCCGCCATTTCTACCTATGAACTGTTTGTCTCTTTTTTTTTTCCCTCACAATAAAGCACCAGCTTTCAGAGTTGGCAGTTTTGTCTCTGTTCTGGTTTGGTTTTTGTTTTTTGCACTTTTCGTGGGTGTTTTTTGGTGTATGTATCTTCTACGAGGTAAGCTAGACTATTTTGGTGACCTTCTTAACCCAATATCATTTCAACATTTTGGTAGGGTGAGGATTAGGATAGTGCCATCATGGTGATGGATGTAGTTTTTAGCTTCAAGGGCAAGCCTCTGTCTTGTGGACTGAAGCACGCTTCCCACTTTTTCTGAGATAGAAAAAGCAAATTTTTTTTAATTACTAATCTGTATTTTGTTTTTATTCTTTCATCTGCAACTATTTATTAACTAAGTCCTAGGATAACCTACTCAGCTATTCCTTGAATCCTTACAGAAATAAGCCACGTTTCTAAATTTCTCACGTTTCCCTTTGCCATGAAATTCCTTGATGATTCCAACCTCCCTCATAGTCTTTTGTGACAAACACTCAGTAAAAACAGAGCCAGGACATGTGGAGATTTTCTCATCTTATTTATTCTTGGATGTTGCCTGATGCATCACAGATTTTTATCACAGACAAATGTATTCCAGTTTCCCCTTCAGCAGCTGAACTCAGAGGGGGTCTCAGCGGGTCCAACACCCCTGCACAAGCAAGGCTGTCCATGAACACATTGCACAGGATTGAATCTGGGCAGTTCTGGAATACCTCCAGTGAGGGAGACTCCCCAGCCTCTCTGTGCAATCTGTTCCTGTGTTTGGTCACTGGACAGGAAAGTTCTTCACAAATTCTGTCATTCTGTGCTACTGAGCTCCACTGTGTTCCAGAACTCATCCCTGTCCTAGTGCAGGTCCCCAGCTGAGGCTGTCAGCATCATTTATTCCTTCTCTAATACTCTCTGCACACAGCCCACCTTTCCTTTTCTCCTTTGTTATCTTTCCCCACCAGGAACTCCTAAGCCAGTCTATGTTTGTAAGAGCTTCTCTTCTTCATGACAAGGACACTTGGCAGCAAAGATCAAAATTTTTACCACTCCTCACTAATATATGTGCCTACACATATACACTAACAGTATAAAGCAGAAAAATCAATAAAACGAAAAATATAGCAATTAACTTGATATGGTTATTGATTTATGTATGTTAAATATCATTTTATATTTTTACACAGCTTTTGTATATAATATTTAATTCTTATCATGTAATTTCCTTCTAAAAAAGTTCTTCCTCTTCATTTCTCTCTTTCATGCCTTCTGAATTTTCCTTCCTTCTTTTCTTACTGCAGTGAAAAAAAAAAGCCTGAATTCCCAAAAATACTGTTCTTATTTGATTGTCACTATTATTTTGATTTAATGGTTGAAAAACAGACATGTAAGAGTTTTAAAATAGCAAAAATACTCTTCCATTTCTCATTTAATTGCATCTATTTCTTTGTGGTTTTAATTGCTGACTTACTTTATTTGAGTTCCTAAGGAATATAACTAGTGATCTGTTAGAGATTATTATAAATTTATTCAAGAGTAAAGCTCACACATCTACCACAAAAGCAGAAACAGGCATGCACACACTAAATGTGAGAATCACCAGATGTTTTCATTTCAAATGGAAGTATCTTTTTAATTCCCAACAATTTATGTCTCATTTTTCTGGGGTCAAACCCAAACCTCATTTCATGCTATTCCTCAAATCCAGAAAGGTGCTCTGAAGCTGACTCTTTTTACAAGAAGAAAGGGAAGGGTGAAAAAAGAGAAAATTGCAACTCTGCTCCTGGAAGAAAGTTTAAGCAGTTCACAAAATATTTGAATAAAGGAATGTATCAATAAAGTCTCAGAAAAGGAGAATAAAGCTCACTAAATCTTCCTATTCCTAACTCTTTATAGACAATGTTGTAGACTTCCCATCCCAGGAAGTGTCCAAGGGCAGGCTGGATGGGACTTGGAGCAACCTGGTCTAGTGGAAGGTGGAATGAAGGGGTGGAATGAGATGAGCTTCAAGGTCCTTCAAACCTTTACCATTCTCTGAATGAAGCACCGAGAGTTTTCCCATGGCACAGAGCTCTCACTCTTGAGTCTTCCTGGGAGGACTTCACCTTCAAGTGGCAGCAGACATAAAAATTTTGGCCCCGGAAAGCCAAAATTCAGGTTTTCTTGGGGATGAGGACACCATGCTGACAGGAAACCTCTGCTGAAGCTGCCAAATTAGGCAGACTCTTCAAGATTTCTTTTTGCTCATGTTGGTGCCACTCTGCCCTGCCACACAAATTTTTCTTCCATTCATCCTGTAGCTTAAACACCATGAAAAAGGGACAATCTCATGCCTGGCCCTGGCTGTTTTCTAAATTTTAAAGCTGGCAGTGGTGAATTTAAAGCATGTCTTCTTCACATACAGGAGACAGATATCTAAGGAAGTGTTCCTCCAGAAGCAAGCTGTGGAGTTTGCAGAAGCCAAAGAGAAGACCACCCCTCACTTCAGACCCCAAAGGCAGGGGTGTAATTGAAGGCAGCAGCAGCAGCAGTCTGCACTTTGTGCTCTCAGGGACAGCTCTGAAGCATGTGGGATGCATTTACTGTTATGAAAACTCCCTGTATCAGAAGCCCTGATAAGAGCAGGATTGAATGTTCCTAGCAGAAGCCTGAATGTTCTGATTTTTTGAACTTGCAGGATTAAAAGATCTTCTGTGCCTGGGAAGTTGTGAGGGTGGGAGGACAGAGACAGATGTTTGCCAAACCTTAACTGATATTTTTCATCTATATTTTTATTAAAATGGGAGCTGAAACAGCACACAATCTGAAAACTTGGGTCTGGATAATTTTATGCATGAGTTAAGCAACATTTTTCTGGTTTATTATATTATGAAGCTATAGAAAGCTCTAGTTAATTAGAAGTGGATTGTGGATTGTCTCATGATCTCTAATGCTGTAGAAGAAAAAAAATTTAATAGCACTCTTGTAGCTCACTCCACTCTTATATTGCAAACATTGCTAGCTGGTGATGAAAAATTTTAAAAAAGGGTTTTTTAAAAATAAAAATATTCATATATTTTTAAAAAATATAATTTTATATTATTTTTATGTCTTTCAAAGATACATTTTGAGAGCTTCTTTTGCCTCCTCTATCTCCTCTGTGACTAGGATTATTTTGTATTCTACTGAGATGAGCATTTAACACTGTAGAAGACTTTAGAAGTGCCATATCTTCATTATTTTTGGGTTTGCTGTTAGAACCTTTCAAGTCTTTCATTGTAGTGTACGCTTGGACATATGAAGGCCACCACTAGAATCAAACTCTGTCTCTTCCCAAGGGCTACATTGTTAGAAACCTTTTGGCCCAAATTTTTTGGAGCAGGAGTTTGCAGATGTTTACACTTTCTTTCCCCCCTCCTCAGCTCCCAGTATTCACTTATAACACAAAGGTTTGCTGTGATTTATAGGTTCACTGTCTCTCCTCCTATGTTAAAAAGGATGTCTGAGGGAAATCTACTGCAGCATTAGTCAGAACATGGCAATGTGTTGGGCTCAGTGATCTGCTCCAACCTAATGGTCCTATGGTTCTATAACTACAGGGGTGGGAAAATTATTCTCTTTGTGGTGGGAAACATTAAGGGAATGACATTAGAAGTCATACACATGAATCCTAAGAGTTTGGGGATTATTCTTCCTCTCATACTTAATTTTGAAAAAAAAATTGTGGTTTTCCCTTGTTTTGTTTTTTTTGTTTTGTTTTGTTTTGTTTGTGTTTTTTTATTGTTTTTGTGAAAGAAGAGGTGTTTTAAAATGAAGCACGGGAAGCAAACACTCAGGCAGAGGTGTTGCTAAGGTAGAGAGTGGAATTTTGAATAATTTCTCTTCTTTTTTTTGGCCACAAAGTTTTAAATTACTTTTTAAAATGTTTTATCCTAATAAGATGTTTCATTTCATCTGGGGCCAACTTTTCCTATTTAATTTCCAAACGTTACGGAAATAAATTAAAAATAGAAATGCCATTTCCGAGACAACATAATTTCAACTGATAATTAGAATATTTCACTTGAATATGCATGTCAAAGCAAAATTATGATTCTTTTCAAAATAAAAAAAAAATATATTTTTGCCTCAAAGAGTTCAGCAGAACAGATGTTTATTTCCCAAACATTTTGATCAACTGAAATATGCATTTCTATGTTTTTATTTTTTGATAATAATGTTTTGGACAAAACCAAAAAGTGCCTGCTTTCAGCAATAAAACTTTTTTCTTCTTAATTTGTGGACAGATGGTGCATTTCATCTGTTCTCCATTTATACTCCACTTTTAAACGAATATGCTTTATATTTTTTTTCCTCTTGTGGAGTTCAATAAGTAGTGATACTCATCTTGGATTTTTCCTCCTGCTCTGATTAAGGCAGAGGTCCTTAGGAAAGGCTGTGGCTGCCAGAGTTCTGAGAGAAACACCTGCAGGTTTGGATGAGACACGCCGCCACCTGCAGACTGAGCTGACACACACAGAGGAGGATTTTTTTTCTTTCCCCTTTTCTTTTTTACTCACAGCATCTTTTGCAATATCTTTTGCCTCATTGGCTGTCGTTGTCTTTCATCTGCACCTTACTTTATTTATAAGCTTAGAGATAAAAGCACCTGCCTTGGTGGTGGTCCTTGCTGCCGTGCTCAGTGTGAGCAGGGGGAAATCCTTCTCCTTGCACTCCAGCTCTTTGCACAGACTAGCCAGATCTCTCATCCCCAAGATGCTAATGGGATCCCACATCGCTGCAGATTTGTGAAGAGAGGCACTGCCATGCCTTATTGCAAAGCACTCAGCACCAGGATGAATAGCAGTAATTCTCACACATGTCATTAATCCACAGAAAATTGTGCACCCTGCCTGGACCAGGCATTCATTCCATCCCACCAATTGCAACTGGACTTCAAAGGATACAGCACGTATACAGGAATTTATCCTGATGTCTGTAGAGCAATATTCTGGAGCACTCAGCATCCAAACTGTTGAAAGCTTGTTTGAAAACTGGACAAAAAAAAAACCCACACCAAAACATGCTGAAAAGCAAGACTCAGCAATGACTCTTTATAAAATTCAGAGCAACAAGTTTTAAAAAATACATTATTAAAATAACTTTGAAAAGGTTCTTAAGCTCTGTCTGCAGCATACAATATTTCCCAGAAAATCTGGGAAACATCCTAATGATCTACATCCAAATGTTTCCAAGAAAATCTGCCTGTAGAAAACACCTATTTACTGATGTTGTTCTCTATAACACTTGCAAAAAACCCAGTAAATATTCACAGAGTTGGCATCATGTACCCTGCTCCATAATCATGGTGAGAGTATTCCTAATATAGTGAATGAGATATAGCAACAGGAAGTGGGGTTTGGTTTTGGGGTATTCTGGGCTTGTTTGTTTGTTTGATTGAGGTTTTGTTGTTGTTTTGGGATTGTTGTTTTTTGTTGTTGCTGTTGCTTGGGTTTGTCTGTGGGCTTTTTTCTGAGGTTTGGGTGGTTTTGTTTTTGTTGGGGGATTTTTGAGGGAGGATTTTTTTTGTTGTTGTTGTTAGGTTTTGATTTTTGGGGATTTTTTTTAGTTTTTAAGTGAATTTGTTTGAAAACAAGGATTGAAATATGCACTCAGATAAAGTTTCCTTTCCTCAGACTACTTCTTTCCCACTAAACCACAGGTTGGTGAGGCTCCCCAACATCATTTTTGGCAGCACAAATATGTTATGGTCAGAGATTTTGCAAGCGGAATTGTAACCTAGGATTTCACTGATTTACCTGAAAAAGGAGTCACAGAGGTATTCATTCACTTATTGATCCAGCTGTCCCCAAAGAAAACATATGAAGATGGTGGGCAGAAAATCTGGCACATGAATCTCTCTCTTCCTAGGGTCCCTCTGCAATTCTGGAGAAGATTCATGTACTCACTCCTGATCACTCTTGCAAAACCAGACCCAGGTTCTTTAATTACCTCCCTGAATACAACAGTGAGATGCACAGCCATGAAATTCTCAGGGCACAGGCTGCTGAACAAAGAAAGGGCTGTGTCAGTCATCAGGAATTGTCAAGCATGGCCCTGTGCCTCAGTTTGAGAAATAACACCCATTTTCTAGCATTTCAGCTATTTGACCACAGAAAACTGGAAAAATTTCTATTCCTTTTTTTTTTTTTCTCCTCTAAATATCTTGCTGGACTCTGAGCCCCAACATGGTTCCATTTGCTTTGGCAGCTGACTGAATTTCTTAAATTGCCATTGGCTGAATTCCAGTTCCTCAGCTATAGGTGGCTTTTTTGAAAGCAAGGCCTTCTGATGAATGAGCAAACCCTTCAAATTTTGAGGGTACAAAAAAGACACCTCATGTGTAACTTCAATGTTTATCAAGTGCGAGAATTTTTATGACTCTTAAGGTGGTTCAGATTTTTTAAATGTTAATGGGGAGAAAAAAAAACCAAAAAAAAACCCATAAAGAAAAACAAACATAAAAAAAACCCCAAAACCCATCACTTCTGGTGGCTTTTGAGCATCTTGGCCAATCTTACAACCTGACCCTATCTGAGACCTGCTTAAAAAGAGCTTTCTGAAAGACTGATCTGAATGGGCTCAGAAATGAGATCCCAACAGAGAAAGGCCAGCAGTGAGTAAGAGTTCTGATAGCAGAAAGTAGAATTATTCCTTTTAGGTCAGAAATGTTGCTGGTAACAGGTCAGACGAACAGAAACTAATTGGGGTTATGAATGGAGATAGTATTTTATGAAACTCAAAAAGTTTATAATAATCTTATTATTGATTTAAGAATAAAAATAAATATTTTGTAAAGTTGATCTGTTGAAGCTTTTTCCTTGTTGTTTTCTACCTTTTAAGGAATTGCAAAGTGAAGTTGAAATCCAATATCAGCATGGTTGATCTAACTTTGGTGAAAATAAATCATAATAAAACATTGAAAATTATCATAGTGAGCCAGATGGAAAACATGACACAAATTTCATAAAATATGCTGCAAGAGTAATGTTTTGGGATGTATTTTGCAATATTTTTTCCCCCTAGGAGACATTTTTGGGAATGTGACTTATTCTGTTTCCTGCAGGTGAGGTTAAGATAAGCATGGTAAATAATCCCTTCAGTTTTGGAAAGGTGTGTTAACTCTGCCTCTTTACTTCTGGTTAATAGGCCTGTGAATTCCTAGAGTAATTCCAGGAACTCTTCAAAAAGGGACATATGTAAGTTCAGTGTGTTGTGTTGACCAGGATAATACTGAATAGATTTGTTGAGACCTTTAGCAACCATAGCAGGGCTCCTGTTTTACTCCAGCTTTAATCTCTGATCATTTCAAATGGGACAAAGATTAGAGACTCTGATTTTCCTCTGTTTTATATATGGCTGCACTGCAGTGTCTTGTTAGAGAGAGGCTCAAAGCAAGAAGAGGCATTTATTCAATAATTATTAGCTGGACACTATGTAATGCTATTGTTTCCTAGAAGTTTCAGGCTATGATTTATAGAATCACAGAATGGTTTGGTTGGAAGGGACCTAAATCACAGAATGGTTTGGTTGGAAGGGACCTAAATCTCATCTTGTTCCATCTCCCTGTCACAGGCAGGGACACCTTCCACTATCCCAAGTTGCTCCAAGCCCCATCCAACCTGGCCTTGGACACTGCCAGGGATGAGACAGACACAGCTGCTCTGGGTAACCCGTGCCAGGGCCTCACCACATACACAGTACAGAATTTCTTCCCAATATCTAATCCAAACTTCTCAGTGTCAGTTTAAAGCCATTTCCCCCTTCACTTACCACTTCAAGCCCTTTCAGAAATCTCCTTCTGACTTTCTTGTAGCCCTTTCAGGTATTGGAAGGCCACAATTAGGCCACTCTGGAGCCTTCTCCCCTCTCGACAATCCAAATTCTCTCAGCCTTTCCCCACAGCCACACAAATAATTTAATTCTCTTTTATTCTTTCCCTTTTAATCTTAGTTCCCAGGAAGCAAAAAAGGCATAGCAGGTAGAAATCCTTTCTGCTCACCACTGCAGAACTCCACACTTTAGAGCTGGAGCTGCAAGATAAGAAGCAGTGGATGCTCTTGGTGAGAAAACCAGCTCTGCCACAGCACTAAACTTTGCTGTGCTGACGTGCGTGTTATGAGTATGTATTTATGCATCCAGGAGCGTGGCTTTCTGCCCTGCAGAGAAATATAAATTGTCGTGAGCAAAAGTCCGTGAAATAACCTGCAAGATCAGGCACTTTTTTTTTTTTTGTTCAGCCTTCCTGGTGTTCCCTGGTTTCACCCCACTAGATGGCACCGAGCATCTGCTGCATCCTCCGTGCTGAGCCCCGCTCTCTGTGCCTGCTCGTCCTCCTTCCCCCGGGGGCTGTGCATCAACACAGACCCACTTTTGCACTCAGAAATAAACCTCACAAGCCCACTAATCTCAGTGAACGGAAAACCAACCATCTTCCCTTCTTCCTTGTAGCTAAAGGGTTTGGGAGCATCGGGCAGGGGATGGTGGCAGCAGCCTCCAGGCTTGTCGTCGCCCATGGATCTGATCTTCAGAGATCAGGATTTGCCCCAGCTGAGCAGGCTCAGAAACAACACAGATGCATTATCAGACTGCTCAGAAGAATGTAATATACAGGGATACGAGATAATACATAGAATATGTACATAAGTATAAAGAAACCTGACCAGCAGGTCAAGGAAAGTGATTCCTTCCCACCATAAGACCCCAGCTGGACAATAGCACCAAGCTATTTCCATCACAAGAAGGACATTGACCTGTTGGAGTGAGCCCAGAGGAGGCCACAAAGATGCCCAGAGGGCTGGAGGCGGGCTGAGGGAATTGTGGCTGTTCACCCTGGAGAAGAGAAGGATTCAGAGAGCTTAGGGACCCTTCCAGCACCTAAAAGGCCTCTAAAAGAGATGGAAAGTGAACACTAAGAATGACAAGAGGATGGAGTGATAGAGTAAGGGAGAATGTCTTCAGACTGTAAAAGGGTAGTATTAGATTAGATATTTGAATTAAGTTCTTCAATCTGTGGGTGGCAAGTCACTGAGACAGCTTGCCTGGAGCAACTGTAGATGTTCCACCCCTGGAAGTGTTTAGGAGGAGGTTGGATAGGCCTTGGAGCAATCTGGTCTAGTGGAAAGTGCCTCTGTCTATGGCATGGGGTTGAAATGAGATGATCTTTGAGGTCCATTTGGACCCAAACAACTCGATGAGTCCAGATTTCCAACTTTCGTTCACCTGCCCAGAAGGGTCTTCTGCTCTTTTCATAGAATCATAAAATGGCTCTTTTCCTCAAGATCAGTCACTGAGAGCCAGTAACTTTCCAGTAGTGATGTGGGAATGTCTCAGTTTTGAAGCTGCTCCCTAGCAAGGGGTGTCTGTTTTGCAGAGACCTTGTAAGATCAGTCCAATAGGACATGGTTGAGAGTAGTTCAGTAGGATTTTATCTGTGCCAGCCCCTTGAGGATTAGAGGAATGCTACTGATACCACCAACTGAAGCAAATGGGTGTTTTGCCATGTGGCAGATATAATCATTGTTAAGAAAGTGCAAAATTAAAATGGCTTGCATCAAGGCGCAGACACTTTCACCTGATTTGCAAATCTGGGACTTGAAAACACAAGGTATGTTTTTTACATATGTTTTTACCTTGTATACAAGGCATAGAATCATAGGAGCCATAGAATCCTTTAGGTAGGAAAAGCCCTTTAACACGATTGAGTTGAACCATTAACCTAAAAATTTAAAGGCAACCACTGAATCACATCAGTGTGAGAGGAATCCTATGATTCAAGACAAAGGTAAAATATTACAGGTGGAAAAATGAGGTCAAAATAAGTTAAGAAATATTCCCCAGCTCAAATTTTAGTACTATATGATCACAGATAATATGCTATAAAAACAGTCTTCCTGTATTACACAAGTAAAACAGGATAAAAACAATTTCCTTAAATATGGGAATGGTCCGTGCTCAAGAGAGGTGCCATGTGAGGATCAGGGAATAAAATTAATTATTAAAACTTCTTTTTCTGATACAGAATCATTAAAAATCATAGAGTTACAGAATCACAGAATCACAGAATGGTTTGGATTGCAAGAGACTCTAAGCACCACTTCTTTCCAATCCCCTCTGCCACTGATAGAGACACGTTCCACTATCCCAGGTTTCTCCAAGCCCTGTCCAATCAGGCCTTTGGAACTACCAGGGATGGAACATTTTCACCAGCATGTAGGCTCTATTTTGTAGATTTAGCTTATCATACTCTATTTTTTGCTTAGAATCTGTTTTGCTTCCCTCACAACCCTGCAGCTACAACCACTGCAGGCTGCTAATTATCCCAGAAAATCCTAATTGCAACCAACTTCTGTCAAGAAGAAAACTGGTGCTAATTTTGTACTGGATGAGACCATGTAATTCATATACAGAAAAAAAAAAGTGCTCATTATATCTGCTTATTCATCTGAATCAGTATTTAGGAACTTCATGCAAAATATTTAATGAAATTATTCTGATTTTACACCAAAAAATACACACAACAAACCCAACACCCACGACCAAACAAGAACAACAAAAATGAAAACCAAACCAAACATAAAACCTGATTTCATACATTCCTTTCTCTCTCTCTCTCTCTCTCTTTTTTTTTTTTTTTTTTTTTTTTTTTTTTTAGTGAAACACCCAAATCTGTTCCTCATAGGCTTTAAACAAGCCTGTTCACAACAATAGCTGGGTTTCTTCCAGGAGTGCATTAAGTAACATGACTGTACTGTCACACATTGTTTTTCTTTCATTCTCTTCCCTGAGGGAAAAGCATCATATGCAATGGAGAGACTCATTTTGGTCCAGTGTTCAGTATTAATTGGCTTTTCCTAAATAGTGACGGCATCATGCCCAGGAATATCACTGTTCCTGTAGAGCAGCTGAGAAATGCCATGGACTACCTGAGGCCAGATCATTTTTTGTCAGGAGGGGACCGAGTCTCCAGGCATTTTTAGTTTTTCACCTTAATCTCATGATGAAAGTTTACATTATTGTAGTCAAAACCAAGCACAATATTTTGATTACTTTTAAATGGTTCTTTTCCTTTGTGGAATTATTCTGTGTACTCAAAGCCAGATCTGAAGTCCTTTCAGAAATGCAATTCCCATGCAAGTGAATTTGTTACACATCACTTCAGTTCTATTATACTTGTCAGATGATCTTTTGCTCACTTTTAACTGTAAATTCCTCAGGAATTTTATAGACAGTACTTGAAATGGTAATTCAGGCACTTTAAAATGAAGCTGGTAGGCAAATGCAAAGAGCTGGAATGATATATCATTATAAACAGATCATTTCAGCAACAATTTGTAAGAAGAAAAACACAAAACTGAGGTGTCAACACAGGACTTATTTGAAAAACAGCCAATATCTTCCAAAAAAAACATGATAATCCAATACTCTACTTTGTTGTTCTTTTTCTGCAATCTGCTTTTTTTAAACATCTGAGTTGGTTCCAGTGATATTATTTCCTGATGTCTTACAGATATTTTACCTGATCAATTGGTGGCATTTGATTGTCTTTTTCTTACTCCCATTCCTAGGACTTTCCTATCATGTCATTATAAAGTTTCTGGATTTTTTGACTCTGATCTTGATTTGAAAAACAGAGAAGTCATAATTTTTCTCCTCCTATTCTGATACAAACCCAACCCTGCTTATCAATCTGGTTTGTTCAGCCAGGAGTGGATTAATTTTTCAGCTCTGTAAAGTGATAGACCTTTCACCCTTAAAAGCTTGAAACGGCAGCATGAGAAATAAATATCCTATGTAAACAAAACAGGAAAAAGGCCTCTTAGAAAAATAAGCAAATATAATTTTGTGTCTAGTTTGAGGATCTAGAACAGACTCTCCATGCTGAAGGAAAAGAGGCAAAAAACATGCAGAGGAATCAGGATATGAGGCCAGGTAAAAAGGTTGCCATATCTTCAGCAACAACTCTGATTCTCCACAGCTCCTTCATATATAGAGTAGGAAATTACTCAGTGGTCTATTTGCTGCCCTGTGGTCTGCTCCCTTGGGATTTAAGCTAAACCAGGGGTGCCAGAAGTATTGAAGGACCATTTAGCACAGCAAGAACACATTTATCTAAAGGAATAAGAATCACTGCGGGCTTTGTGAAAAAAAACAGACATCCTTCAGCTGTGTGACAAGAAAAGTTTCACTGGCAAGTTGGTAAGAGAAAAAACTATTTCAATATTAATCTCCGGACTTAAAAATAACTGCAAAATAACTGCTCCTTTTTTGCCATGTTTAGTATGGTTTTCCTTTTCTGTAAATTTTTCATTACACTGATTTACTTTTTTCATGAACAACCACAAAAAAAGTGCCATGAAAATCTTCCTGAATTACATATTTTTAGGATGTTGAAAGAAACATGCAGAATTCATAATACAGGAAGTCTGCCAGTTCATACCCTTAAATTTTAGCCATTACGAAGGTCTTTAGGATATACTAATTATTATACAGTGACCAAAACAGACAGGCAAAAGGTGTCAGAGAACACCTGTGTGACAGGAGTGGCCTTTTCCCTTTTATCTACTTTTAAAATTCTTTCCCCTCCTTTACAGAATGTGAACATCCTGTGCTCAAAGGAGCCATAGGAAATGTGCCCAGAAGCAAAATGTGTCCAGAAGCAAACAGGACATTGAAAATGCTGCTCATTCATCTGGAAGAGGAGCTGAGTACCCTCTGCAAGTCTCTTTCTGTCTGCCTATATTGCAATCTAACTTCTTGTGCTTGAGTTCCATGGAAAGGCATAATTCATACTTTTCTAGTTAGTCACCAGACTAAACAGAGAGATTCCCATCTTAGTGACTCCACACTCCCAGTTCTGGTAAATGGACCCCTTCTCAGTGTGGTCAGTGGAGACTAGATGTGATTCATTCCATTCTAAAGTAAAAGATAAAAATAGTCTGAATGAGTCACTCCCAGAATTTCCTATTTCTCTACACAGACTAAAAATAGGGTCTTGGGAGACTAACTCTGATTGAGACAACTTCTTTGTAGATTAGATTCTTAATAATGGATGAGACTGGTCTCATTGAGATGTCTGTCATTGCACTCAAGGCAGGGTCATATTAAATCATCTTTTTGTCCCCCCAGTAGAAACTTTTTCCAGTATGTTCCATGCCAGCATCCCTGTAGTCTGGACACAGACAGCTGAAATGCTGGCTAAAGGGAAGGGGGAAATAAGACAGGGATTTCTGTTTCTGCCTCCAGAAATTTTGATGTCCTGGCTTTGTGCAAACTTATGGCAGTACTTACAAGCCCAAGTCACAGGCAGGGATTTGGTCCTACTGCATCGTACACAGAAAAAGGAAACCACAGAACCACAGAATGGTTTGGGTTAGAAGGGATCCTAAAGACCATCCAGTCCAACTCCACCTGCCATAGGCAGGGACACCTTCCACTAACCCAGGTTGCTCCAACCCTGTCCAGCCTGGCCTGGGACAGTTCCAGGGATGGGGCAGCCATGGTTGCTCTCAGGAAATAATTTCTCCCTAAAATAAAAACTAGCCCTGTCCTCTGGCAGTGGGAAGCCATTCCCCTTCCCCTTGTCCTGTTCCTACAGGCCCTCTCCAGATCTCTTGGAGGCCTTTTAGGCCCCAGAGCCTTCTTTATTCCAGGCTGAGCATCCCCAGCTCTCTCAACTCATCCCCAGAGCACAGCCCCCTTGATCTGCTCTCCAAAGAAATAAGCATGAAATTCCAGAAAAGTGCTAGAGAGCCTGGAAGTCCAATAGCTGCAGAGTAGAAATTATACTACAAATGCTTTTCATTTCCACATCTACTGATGGTCACAAAGTGGCTTAGATTCAGGGCATGTAAATTAGAAAAGCTAGAAAATTAAATATTTTCACATGACATGTTTTTTTGTTAAGCAGAGTTATAATAGTGATCAGATGATAGAAGATCTTCGCCTTGAAGTACTGTTTCCCTGCCATTTTATTCACATCCCTCCAGTGTTCTCCACATTTCATTTCTCACATTAAAAATCAAAAAATTAGGGCAAAAAATTGTCATGGGATAAAAAATTGTCATGATAGCATTCTACTAGTTTTTTTTAAACTTCTTTAAATCTCTGTTTCAGTATTAATACTTTTCTTTGTTAAATTTATAAAATTGCACTCCTTACATATCCCATGAAATATTCAAATTGTTATTTAAGAAAAAATCACTAGATTGTAAGTTTCCTAAAACTTGCTACAAGTTATCAGTTTATTAAAGTACTTTGTTTCTTCTGTAACTGCTTCCCTGAAGTCTCCCATCTTTTATTTGAGGAACAGCAAATTTTCCCCATTCCAGAGAGGTAAAAAAACTGATGTCCAAAAAATTTCAAAGGAAATGCCTAAATAGTGGAAGAGCTGCAAAAATGATAAAGTATTTAATTATTTTTATGGCTCCATTTGACAGGTATATTTTGCAGAGCTTGGACAGCATCCTACATCATGAAACAATAATTTAATACCTCAGAGAGAAGGGGAATCAGGCTGGTTAATAGAGCCCAGTTCACTTTCCAAGAAGTTTCTGTCAAAACTCCTAAAAATGAAAATGTTAAAGGAACCCAGGTTAGTAAATTAGCTGGTAGAGTCCTAACACTGATTGAAAGAGACTTGAAAGTGCAGAAGATCACATTTTGGTAATGGTACTATAGTATTTACCTGTAGGAAAGATGAAGGCTGCCTGAAGAATCACAGGAGGTGATAAGAATCAGTGGTAGAATGGGAGAAGAAAATATTTGTTTCAAACAAATATGAAGTGATTAACATGGGGAAACTAAACCACAATAGCCTAATCTCTATGTTAGAAAAAATGTACTATGTGCTAATTATTACAGCTCAGAGAGGAAATTGGAGTTTATAATAGACAGTCCATGAAACTGCCAATTTAATGTTCAGCAGCATACAAAAAACAAAACATGTTAAGAAGAAGAAGAAAAGAAGGAGAAAAAGAGCAAAAAGGACTATTTGGAAAATTGTTAATTTTATCACTGTGCATGCTACATCTTTAGCAGGTGGGATTCTCAGTAGACAGATAGCTGAAATAATCCAGGTCATAAATTAGTGAGGAACAAGACATGCAAGAGGGAAAAAATTAGTGGCCTGTGGAAGGGGCAATGAGATTCACTTTGGATTGCTTTTCCAGTTAAATCACTGAAAGCAACAGATGAACTTCATATGCAGGCAGTCCAAGATGAAAAAAATGTATGTGGTTATTCAAACAATCCATACTGAGGTGTGCTGAACAGTCTTGAGAGGTGCTCCAGGTTGTGGAGTCTGCCTTGGCTCAGGGCAGGATGGACAAGATAATCCATGAACACTGCTAACACCACCTATGACACTACCAACATTTCTGGAGGCTCCCAAGCAACACATGGAAGAGTATTCAGCAAAATGATCACTTTATATTTTTACTGGGCATGATTTTCCCCTCATGCATTGCTTTTGACCTCCTCCAGAAGAAGAGGTGGAAGCTTAACAGGACAAGAGGACGTGGTCTCAAGTTTTGCCAGGAGAGGTTTATATTTAATATAGAGAATATTTCTTCACTGAAAGTATATAGATATAAGGGGTGAATTGCTGTCACAAATTGGAAGATGTTGCCTGGGACAGTGATGAACTCAACATCCCTCAAAATGTTCAAAACTGTGTCGATGTGGTGTTAGGAGCATGGTGGTGAACCTGGCAGAGCTGGGTTAATGGTTGGACTCAATGGTGTTACAGGACTTTTCCAATCTTAATGAGTCTGAAATTATATGAATATATGGATCTTTGACCCAAATCAGTGAGGCCATTTCATGTTCTTTCTGTAAAAAAGAAAGAACCACCATCTGCTCCTGTACCTCTCAAAGGCCAAAAAGAGGAAATGGCTCTTGCAGACGACACTGGCAGCCCTGGATGTAATTAGTGAAAAATTTTCTTTATCCAGATGGCACTGGCACAAGTTGAGAGGGAAGTAACCTGAGTCATGGGGACTAGAATCAGTAGCTGGGGTCAAAGGAACCAAATTTCTTAAATGGACAAAAAATACATATATTTGTACAACCCATATCTTCAACAGCACAGGCTGAAATAAACTGACATGTTATTTACTTTATTCTCACTATTGCAAATCAGACCATTTCAACAGAAAATGGCATTAATTTAGGGAAAATGTACAGTTTTTTTAGAATTTTCAATTCTAATTAAAGTATGTCCTTACCCTCACTCCTTTAAAATAAATAAAAAATTTTCAGGTGGAAGTTCCCAAAAAAGTACTTATCTACAAGTGTGAGGGAGTTTAAGTTAATACAGAGAGCTAATCCCTGCTTTGGGTTCCTTATGGCACCCCAAGGTCTGAGAACAAGGTTGGCAGTTCCAGTTAGCTGATGTGTGCTGTGCTGCAAAAGCCCTGGAGGAAGAGCTGTGACTCCCTACATCTCTTTCATAAGAAAACAACAGAATTTCACAGGGAATATGGGAGGTGTAGTAGTAACTGCATCATTCAGATTGGAAAAGACCTCTAAGATCATTGATCCCAGCCCTTAAATGATCACACCAGACAAGAGCATTGAGCACCACATACAGTCATTTGTTGAATACTCCACCACCTCCCTGGGCAGTCCCTTCCAATAATTGGCAACAGCTTCAGAGAAGAAAATCTTTGTGATGCTCAACCTGACCCTCCCCATGCCCAGCCTGAGGCCGTTCCCTCTCCTCCTGTCCCTGTTCCCTGGAGCACAGCCCGACCCCCCGGCTGTCCCCTCCTGTCAGGAGCTGTGCAGAGCCACAAGGGCCCCCCTGAGCCTCCTTTGCTCCAGGCTCAGCCCCTTCCCAGCTCCCTCAGCCTCTCCTGGGGCTCCAGCCCCTCCCCAGCTCCGTTCCCTGCCCTGGACACGCTCCAGCCCCTCAGGGTCTCTCTTGTCCTGAGGGCCCAGAGCTGTCCCCAGCACTGGAGGTGCCTCAGCAGGGCCGGCACAGGGACGGGCACTGCCCTGGGGCTGTGGCACAGCCTGGCTGGCACAGCCCAGGGCCATTGGCCTCTTGTCCCCTGGGCACCCTGGGCTCGTGTCCATTCCCTGGCACCAGCACCCCAGGGCCTTTCCCAAGGGGCCCTTTCCAGCCCCTCTGCCCAGCCTGGAGCCGCAGGGGTTGGTGACCCAAAGCAGGACCCGGCGCTTCTCCTCGGTGCCCCTCACACCGCGGGCCTCAGGCCATGGATCGGCCTGCCCAGACCCCTCTGCAGAGCCTTCCTGCCCCCAGCAGATCCACGCTCCCACCCGGCCTGGGGTGCTCCATGGATTTACCACGGGTAGGCTCGATCCCCTCATCCAGATCCCAGTAAAGATTTCAAACAGGGCTGACCCGGCGCTGATCCCCGGGCACAGCACGGTGGCAGCAGCTCCCAGCTGGATGTGGCCCCATCCCCAGCACCCTCCTGGCCAGGCCATCAGCCAGCTCCCAGCCCAGAGAGGATGAACCTGTCCAGGCCCTGAGCTGCAGCTTTTCCAGGAGATGCTGTGGGAGACAGAGCCACAGGCTTTGCTGGAGTGCGGGCAGCCAGAGCCACAGCCTGTCCCTCACCCAGCAGGCAGGACACCCGCCCATCAGGGACCAGGCTGCTCAGGCAGGAGCTGCTTTTTCTAAACCCATGCTGGTTGAGTCTCATCCTTTGTTTGTCCTGTGCCTGTTGTATCACACACGTGTTGAGTCACGCTCAAGATGTTCCATACAATAATTTTTTGCTAAGGAACTATAGGATGTGATAGACACTAAACTAAAAAGGACCCATGAATCACACCCAGTCCTTGTGCCAGCAATTGAACCATGCTGGTTAAAGTCATCTACAGAATAAAAAAGCATCTTTCTCAGTAGTGCAAACTTTGTGCTTATATTAGCCATATGATCTGTATTAAAATTCTCAAATTCCAGTTAATTTTGAGACACAGTGAATGCCTGTGTATGGCAAATGATTCCTCTCAGGAAAAATAGCTAGGAAATAGGAAAAAGCCCTTCAAACACTGATATGCAAATAAATTACAACTAATGCCAAGTAAGCTGTTTTGAGAAAATTCCATCAGGCTACTTATTTTTTTCTGTCTTAAATTTGGATAAAACTTAATAAGAATTAATTCCAGGGCACTTATGGAGGATTTACATTTAGAAAAAACTTAGTGTGCAAAAGGTTTTAGACAAGATCTGCAGCTAATAAAACGTGATATCAATGTAATGCAAAATCCTGAAGATCTTCAGCTAATGAAATGTGACATCAATGTAATAAAGAAAAGTAAGGAAAAGAGCATCTAGATGTTCCTCAGCCCTTCAAAGTCACCTGTTTGGAATGATGAAAATGTCAGCATGAAAAAAAGAAGCCAATGTGAGCATATCCAAAAAGAAGACAGAAAAGAAGTTTGGGCCTTCTCAATGAGAAGTTAAAACACATTTGTTACAATCTGGGTCTACTGAGACCAAGATATGAAAAATCATTGCAGTACAGACATTTAAACAGAAGAGGCACTTAGCATGAGAATGATGAAAAAAAAAAAAAGAGCAAGTAAAGGATCATTCCTGACACCTGAGTTCTGGAGTGTTGCAGAATGAGGACTGATATCCCCAAGACAGAGTCTGATGCTGTTTGCAGTTAAAGTGTTGTTTGGAAGACATTTGCTTCTCTGCCAATAGGTGTAGACACAAAGGAAGAGTGAACTTTAAGTACCATTTTGTAAATTTTCTGTGCTGTAAATCTGTTGCCTTTGGGAGGGTTGATGTTCACTAACAGATGGAAGGTTCATCTAACAGCACCAGCAAGCCGAGGAGCAGACTAAAAGTACAGAGTTCAGGTCACTGTGAAATCAGAGGCAGTATAGAAAAAGTTTTGTCTCTGAATGCAGAATGTTTATCATTTTTAGAAATGCAAAAGCTGATTTTCATTGCTGATTTTAAATCAAACACAGAAAACATTGTCTGTCGCTGTTTTAAATTGTTTTGAATAGTAAAGTACCCTGGGACCTTTGCTGCATGAAAGATAGTACCTCAAAGTGCTTTATTGTTGCAATTTCCATGGAAATTAACATTTACTTGCATGGTTATCACACTTTCTGTGTAATGTAGGGTATAGCCGCCTAAATCCCTTTGAAATACAGTTGCTGAGGTATTATCAATCTGACTCAAGATTTGTTCTAGTTTTCTGTTTGAGTTTGCTGAACACTTTTGTTTTTTCTCCTGGTGTTGAGCTATACAAGTTAATGCTGAAATGAACTTTAAGATTCAGCAGCCATTTGCTTCTGTTTGGTTTTATTGCTTCTGTTTGGTTTTATTTCCATGTCTTTTCTATTCACTTCCTTGCCTATCCCTCCTTCTGTGTCTACTGCTGGCAGTTAATAACTATATGCTGTTTGCAGCGCCAGTGGAAAATCACCAAATGTAAATCCTTGGAGATTTTCACCTATGCTCCACACCCAGGCTGGCATTCATCTCAAGTTGCACAGGGGAGGCTTAGAATTGGTATTAGAGGGGAAAAAAAAGGCTGTCACACCCTGGAGCTGGTTTCCCAGGGAAGTTGCAGAGTCATCATCCCGAGAGGGATTTAAAAGACATGTAGCTATATGAGAGACCACTCAGAGACATGGTGGGCTTGGGCAGCACGCAATCATTGGACTCAATCATTTTAGAGGTTCTTGCCAGCTAAAAGATGTTATGATACTATGATCCAAGTTCAAGAATAAGTTCACTTATCACCTAATCTTCAGAAAAGGAGACTCCCATTAAATTTCTTCAGTCCTTCCTTCCTTCCTTGTGCTGCACCCCCAGGCATGTGCAACACACCTCATGTGGACCTATCCAAACACTGAATGGTAAAATTGTAATAAAGCACCTATGTAAAAATATGGTTTAGACTAGATGACTTTCAAAATGATCACAGGACATTAGCTGTGCAGGAACTGTGAAAAGAAGGCAGATATTGGGTGTGCAACTCAACAAACATTTAGCAAGTGCATGTGAGGGACTGGAGCACCCAAAGAGAGCACTAATTTCTGTCAAGTATCTCTTAACTGGGGACAAAGGGGGAGGTATTTCCAGAGGCAAAGATGAGATGAAGAAAGAAGCTGTTACATGTGTCTCTGGAGCTCCTCAGAACAGCAAGCTGACTGTGCAAATTAACTCAGTAACTAATATATACCTAGAACCAGAGCCACTGCTGGTAAAGTCTAAGTAAAATGTTGCATTTCACTGTATTATCTTTCTAGAACTGATTGAATTTCTGTAAATCTGTATTATTGCTTGATGGAAGTGGATTCCTTTCTTTATCTTGCAGTAACAAAACCAACGTCCAGTTCCAGTGGGAACATATTGTTTTCTATGCCTACAATCACAGTCTAAATGACTTAGTCTTTGCAGAAGTCAAGACAGCTCAAGAGACTGATGGTATACGAGGAACACAAAATACAGCTGGAAGCTTCAAAGAATTCATACAACTGAGTTCCTGGTTATTAATTTTCTTCTGTTGTTTATATTGTCTTCATCTAGAGCTTTCCTTCTAAAATGCAATATTTTAAGAACATCCACAAATACTCACTTTATCTTCCTTCTAAAAAGTAAGCGTCAACAATGATCCTTATGGAATGGCATGTTGTTTTGAAGTATTACTGCAATTACTTTTATAATACACCAATAATCAACTTCACCAAGGACTAGAATATTTTTAATTTATTCAATTTACTATTACTCAGCTGCCAGTGAAGGTGATATACCTGCTTTTAAGGGGCATTATTTGGATGCAAACATTTTGACATTAAAGAAAAGTCATGGAAAAATAAGATGATATACATATTGGACAAAATGGCATTAAACAGCATTAGCAGCAGCCTTGCAGATAGACCCTAGGAAGGAGTTAGCAACTCTAAATGACGTGTGAGACCTTGGACAGTCATGTCACCCTGGTGACTTCAGCTTTCTTGCCTGCTAACTGGGTGCTAATAATAATAAGACATAACAAATCATGATGGAGAGCAGATAGACATCCTCATTAGTGCCACAGAGAAATAAATTGGCAAGAATCCTTTGCCTTAATGACTGTTTTTCTATATAATGAATTCCAAAATTCTCTGACAGAAGGTTTTATAAGTGGCCTTACCTAGAGCTGATTTATCCATCTATCAAAGCATCAAAGGAAGAAGAGAAAATGGTAGTTAAATTTCTGCCTATTTTCTCTGGTGTTCTACTCTAAGTTAGTGCTAATGTCAATTAGGTATATTCATCAGCTTTGACATTTTGTACTTGACAAATTGATGGAAGTTTAGAAATGTGGTACAATTTCTCTTATCAAAACTTTTTTAAAAAAACTTTTAATTACTATGAATCTTAATCAATATGGGTTTTACTTCTGATTAAAGTAGCCATTGAAATCTTGACAATGCTTGACACACTCCATCTGAAGTTAATTAACTTTTTTTTCTTTCCTTCTTTCTTTTTATTAGATGCTGTGGAGGGAAAGAGAATGGAGAAGCAAGAAAATTCAGCTTTATACAGAGTAACAGAAGCAGCTGGCAGCATAACAAAGTTCTGACTTTATTAACTTAATGAGAATACCCAAATTGATCAATACTCAGTATTGAAGTCACAGTTGTTTTGGTTTGGAGGGACCATACAAATCATCAAGTTTTGACTCCCTCCCACAGGCAAGACACTTTCCACTAGCCCAGGTTAATTCAATCCTCATCCAGCCTGGCCTGGGACACTTCCAGGGGTGGGGTAGCCACAGTTTCCCTGGGAAACGTGTGCCAGGGCCTCACCACCCTCACAGCCAAGAATTTCTTCCAATATATACCATCTAACCCTGCCCTCTGGAAGTGGGAAGCCATTGTCCCTTGTCAGGTAACTCCGGGCCCTTTCCCAAAGTCCCTCTCCAATTATCTTGTGGTCTCTTTAGGGGTACTAGAAGGGGCTCTAATGTCTCCCTGAAGACTTGTCAACAGTCTTCTCTTCTGAATAATCCCAACTCTCTCTCAATTTGATGATTATGGACATGGGAAGAGAAAATTTTTATGAAGCATAAATTATTTGATTTATACTGGGTATTTGTAAATGATGAACTTGCTATTTTCAATGACCATGTTATTTCAGAGAATAAAAATAATCTGTCCTGTATTAAACAAGAGCAATCAGAGAAATGCAGAATAATAATGTATATAACAATTCCTTAACAAATTCTTCATCATACCCACTTAACTTTTAACTAAAAATTGCAGTTGTCAGAGAAAATATGGGTTTCATAATCAAGAACCAGGAAACTTGTAATCTTCATTTGTATTTGTGTGTAGGATTGTAGAATCTTGACAAAGCTGTGGTTGTACAATATGGCAGCCCTCCAGGGTTCCATTACGCCAAGTCATCATCAGTGAGGGATACACCCTAGAATGAATTTAAAAAATCTCTTTTTCCCCCTTTCCTCACAAATCGTAGATCCCAGAAATGTTACTTCAAATTTTAGAAAGAGTCACAAACACAAGTAGAACATATCTTACAGCTTCTAGCAGTCCATTTTTCCAGGTTAATCTAATAGAATTATTCATGGTTGAACCTTAGCATGTTTCTATTCCTGTCTTCTACTTGAGGCAGGATCACCCTGAATTCAGACATAGTTCCAGTCAGCTTTCACCAGTTCAGTGTCTTCCTGGGTGAGACTTCAATGCTTTCTTAGGCAACCTATTCTAATGCCTGATTAGTCTTGCCTTGAGAAATATTTCTTTATGTCAAATTGTAACTATTCTCATTCTAATTTACAGATATTTTCTTTTTTCCTCCTGCCACCAACCTCATTAAACACTCTCCACCTACTCAGAAACTCCTTGCAGATATACAAAGGATGCCCTCAGTCTTTTCTGCTCATGGTCAGTTTCCCCAAATTCTCACAGGGAAAATGCTCTGGACCCAAATATTTTGGTGGCCCTTTCCAGACCCATTTCAGTTTATCAATGTATGTCTTGTCTCAAAGTGCTCAAAACTGGCTAATCACACATTAAAAAAAAAAAAAAAAAAAAAGAATATCTCTTTCTAAGGCAACTTAAACTAGTCTTGGCTACCTTTTTATAGCTCAGCACTTTGCAGACTTTCAGCAATATATGATTAAGGGAAGTATGTCTAATTTGAATTTACTTAATTAAGGTGTAACAGTTGTTTTCTGATTAAACACAAGTTTTATATTACAAGGGAATTAAGTCTAACACAATTAAAATCTTTATCAAACTCACAATATATCAATTTTAACAGCAAAAGCCCACTAAGGTATCTCTGGAGATATTAGCAAACCCTATGTGTATGTTATATGATTACTTATTTTTATAAAATACATGAAAATTATTGTTAGTTAAATCTTGCCTTCATGTGAAAGGTGAAACCTTTCTTCCTATCAACATCCATGGGAAATTTTCCATGAACTTCAGCAGGAGTTATAACTCCTCCAAAATGTACAAACTGTGCCTCTGTCTGAATATGAATTCAAGCATTAAGCTATTAATAATAAATGTAGAATTTGAGTTGAAAAGTAGGCAAATACTTTATAAAATGTGATGTCTGAATCACTTAGACACTGTATGAGAGACACAGCTCAGGGTGATTTAAAAAGCCATGAGCTACTTAGGATATTCTTAATTTCAGTAGGAGATGCTCTCAGTCCTGCCCTGAATTCAGCCACCCCATCTTTATCCTTGTCCTTCACACGTTTTAACATCAAGAGTAGCACTTCTGCTGCAGTAAGGACTCAGGATGTATATGAATAACACTGTTAATAGCTGCTTCTGATTTATACTTTTATTTCTCTTTCTAATTGCTGAGCACTATTAAAAATGCTGACACCAAAGACATGGGATTAAACCTTTATAAAGGAAAATCAGACAGAAAACTTCATGGAGGCCTGGAAATTTTTCAAAATCACATTAAAGTGAAACAAGGTGCAAAACAGTGAGTAGATAGAAACAAAAAGCAGAAATTTTACTGGAAGAAACAAACCCATATATTTCCAATTCTGATGTCCATTGATCTATTGATTCATCAGGAGGTGTGAAGGCTTTCTTTCAACATTATTGTGTTGAATCTCCAAGAATCAACTATTATTATTATTGTATGATTATTATTATTATTATTATTATTATTATTATTATTATTATTATTAATAATAATAATAATAATAATAATAATAATAATAATAATAATAGTAGTAGTAGTAGTAGTAGTAGTAGTAGTAATAGTAATAGTAATAGTAATAGTAATAGTAATAGTAGTAGTATAAAAGCAGTAGAAGTTCCAGTACTGATTCTTGGAAGACAAAACAGAAAACTTATTTTCTCCAGCTGCTCACTGCTGTTTGGACAATACTTTCCCAACTTTGTGTCCCAGGCTCTGTTTTGTCCTATTCAGGTCTCTGCACTGAATTTAGGACCCCTGCATCTCAGGCAGATGCCTATTTATTTGATTTCATTCTTGCTCTTTCCTCTTTCTTGATTTCTTTCTGGATCTTTCCTCAAGGCATTGAGTCAGAGATGTTCACCCATGAGCACGTCTTGACTGTTCTTTAGATCAGTATATCTGGGTGAAAACACAACATTCTCAGTGCAGTGTTATCAGCAGAAGGCCAGTGCACAAAAGCGTGAATTTTTCTTGAAGCAATTCAGTAAGAAGAAAGCGCAAAACAAGTTTTCTGGCTAATTTAAGGCTTCCTCAGGGGACTGATGCGACCCTCTCAGCTCAGTACCAAAAAAACAGAGGCATGGAGCTGCTGAGTTGTCTGTGCCATGGAGGGCATGACAAAACCTTTGGCTCTGGAAATTCCCTGGTGCTGTAGGCATCCCCCTGCTTTCTCAGGGAGACAATTGTTCATCATCACATGGCACTACAGCTGGACTACACTGGACTACAGCTGGACTACAGTTCAAAGGTAAATCTCAGCCTCAAGCTTACATAGAGCCACATTCCTAAATCCATCTGTTCTTTGTCCTGTAACCAAAAGAAATGCCTCTTGCTACCCAGGTACACCTTTAACAGCAGCTGAAAAACAGAAGAAGGAAGATGCATCTTATTTGACAGCCTAGTTCATGTATCCCAGCTGTTCCTGGCTCTCTCCCAGAAGAACCATAAAATGTCTTTCCTGTAGGAGCCAAATAATCCTTTCCATTAAAGGCACAGAACACAAGAAGTTGCAAGTAGTAACTGCTGTATACTTTTTGCAAGCTTGATGGAGTAGAGACATCAGGATAATGGGTAATAATGAAAAGGAAAACCAGCAAGCAAGTCTCTGTAGTCATATAGACCAAACTGACTGTGTGACATTTCCATTTTGAATGAATGTCATAAACCATAGAAAATACAGGTTTAATGAATATGCCTACATAAAAACATAAACAAGACAAACCTTTTCACTGCAATGTTTATATTTACAGCACATAAGTTACAAATTAAATTTACTCTGGGATGTGCTCCTGATATGAATGACTTTTCTGTAGAGAAATATTATCCGTAATCATCAGATCACTGAGAGCAGGAAGGATCCATTAGTGATGTTGGGGATGATGAACTGAAGTAGTGTTTAGTGGGTTTTAATTATGCTAAAAGATTAAAGTGCTCAGGAAAGGGTGTAAGTCATACCAAAGGGAAGGAAAATGAACTGACTTTATTTAAGTAAGTAGGCATGTTTATTTCAAACAATTTTAAGCTGATTGCTTATTACATTAATATGTTTTAGGAAACTGATCTATTCCAGTACTTTGCAGTTACATTGTTTAATATCTGCAGTCAAAACATTGAAAAACTATGATTCTTGGCTATAAAGTTTTTAAATTATGAGATTAAAAAATATGTACAAGAATTTTTCATATTTTAGCTGCAGAAATATACAAAACCCTCACTGCAATCAGAATATTATAGTTATATTTTTTTTCAAATTCAAGTTCCCTCAAAGGTTAATGAGATCAGGCTTTAAAAATTGTTCCCGGGGTGAAATCCTGCCTTCGCTGAGGTAAAGAGAAAATGTACTCTTGATTTCAAGCAGATCTCAATTTAAAAAATCATAATAAAATTTTAGCATGTGGGTCCTCTTCTGCCTGTAAATTAACAGCATCTCTCTGATAACTCATTGCAGCCTGGAGTTTGATATGAAGCCGCTAAGAGCAGAGTGAATTCACAAAGACCCTGAGCCAGGTTTCATCACCCTGTATCCCTTTAAACCTCCAGTAATTACATTAATGTGATTTTAAAAGTGCCAGACAGAGCAGACTCATGTTCCTTGTCAGGTCACCCTGAATCAATGTATTCCTCCAGTTTTCTGACAAAGACAGTGACACAACCATTGTGTGCCACAGCCCCAACACATTCCTTCGGCCATACCAGTTACAAGACAACATCTAGCCATTGCTAAGAGGGAGAAGGGAGGTGATAAATATTCTGTGGCTGCCTCAGAATATTTTCTTCCTGCCCAAGGACCCCTAGGTCTTTATTGATAGCAGCAATGACAGTTAATATTAATGACAATTAACATATAACCTTTGTCTACACCAAAAATTCTAAATTACTCACTGAAACCTTCACAAACAAAATACTTTTTCATTTTGTTGTCATTCCATGAGGCTTTCTATGTGCAATTACTTCTTGATACTAGCTCTATTTCTGGAGAACAAACATTTCATTGTTCCTTTCCACATTAGCTGACACTGAGTTTTTTCCTTGCAAGGTGTTTCATGGGACTTATATGCAACAAATAATTTTTTACTCCTGTTAATTTCATGCTTGAACCTCTGTTAGACCAAGTTCTAACCCATTCACAGCCCTGTACCACAACTCAAATCAATTTTCTTCCAGTATTCATGGCCTCAACTCCCTCAGAAATGTAGATTATGAAGCAGCTGTGCATGAAACTTGACTTAGACAAAACCAGCCCTTTGGCTTGCAGAACACAGTGGTCCTCCCACTCTATTACTTTTATCCATATACCTGGGTAATAATAGACAGAATTAAAGCTTGGACTTGCTTTGTTAAGTTAGCAGCTTCAAGCATTAATATGCTTTGTTACTCTCTCATTACTAAAACCTGCCTTCAAAGGTTTCAGTGAAAGGCCACACTATGCTTCTAATACATCAAAAGGTGTTTTAATGAAGGCTGAGCACAGATTTTTGCTTGGCCATTCATGCTAATGTATGCCTAAACAATATAAAGTAATATAAAGAATAAAAATAAGGTGTATGAACTACCTGCAAAATGGTGTACCCACCCCTGGGCTGCAGAGCTATCATGACTCTAATAAGAAAATTTTCTAATTGGACATTAAGCATCAATTTTCCAGTCATCAACTAATTGAATTTCATTTAAGTCTTTTCAATTGGGAAAAAAACCCATATGTTTTCCCCAGAAAAAGCTCACCCTGCTTTCCTCCCGCCTTTCAGCTTAACACCTCAGTGGGCTTTGTGGTCTGCAATATTGAATTTCTGATTACGGAGGAGATGTTTACAACACAGATGATAGTTATAAGTAGTGCATCTCAGAGCAAATTTAATTTGTTTCCACCGTGCTGTTAAAAAAAATGGAAAAAGAAATATAAACCCCATCTTGTTTATAGTTTTATAAAGTCATATTCATTTAATCCACTTGCTTGGCATTTCATGTAATTTTCTCCATTAAAAAAAAATGTTATTTTGGTTTAAGCCTATTTGATGGCAGGGATTTACCTCCCAGTTGTTGCTCTTCATTACCAACAGTTACCCAGGACAGGTCCTAATATTCAGAGCTGTGGTCTTCTCAAATCCCTGCTGAATGTAAGGAAAAGGTTTTTAGCTGGAATAATACCAGCATGGTAACAGGGCAAGGGGACCTATCTTGTTTAATTGAACTGACGTACATAGTTTAATATTAAGACCTAGTCTAACCCTGCTAATGGAAAAATTTAATATTCTGATAGAATCACTTGATGAAATAGAATATTATATCCTGTGTTAAGAAAGAGAGAAAAAATCTTTAATTTGCACAAGCTTGATAGTTCAGTATGTATTTTTTATTAGCAATCATATGATTCTAATCCTTAGTCCAATGCCAATGTTTTCTTTTATTTGGTGGTTTCAGATAAAGCATCAGAAAATCTTGTCTTGAAATAAAGTCGTATTTCACTTTGATATGGTAAATTAAATGGAGTGCTGTTTGCTACCTGATGGCTTTGATGATCAAGATGGTGCTGCATCCTCCTTTATTCTGTCATGCTGTGGGGCTTAAACACAGAATCACAAAATCACAGAATCACACAGAATCCCACAGAATCCCACAGAATCACAGAATGGGTTGGGTTGGGTTGGGTTGGGTTGGAAGGGATCATAATAACCATTCTGTTCCAAACCCCTGCCATGGGCAGGGACACCTTCCACTACCCAAGGTCACTCCAAGTCCCATCCAACCTGGCTGTGGGCACTTCCAGGGATGAGGCAGACACAACTACTCTGGGCAACCTGTGCCAGGGCTTCACCACCCTCACATACCTGCCATATCACAGCATAGTGGGTTAAATGTTGTAGGATCCTAAACTACCTTTATAGTAGCTTAATTCTGCTAGGAATATTATTCAGACCAGCTTCTGACTACCCTAAAGGATCTGGTGAGTCCTCAATGTATAAAAACAGAAATAAGACCTCTCTTTGGTCTTGGGATGGCATCTAGCATCGGTCAGCAGGTGGTGAGCAATTGTATTGTGCATCACTTTTTTGGTTTTTCCCTTTTTATTGTCATCATTACTATTTACTATTATTATTAAATTTTCCTCTTTTTTTTCAGTTATTTAACTGTTCCTAACTTACAACTTTTACTTTTGATTCTCCTCCCCATTCACTGGGGTGTGGGGGAAAGAGGGGCTTAGTGAGTTGCCAGCTGGGTTTACACCATGACACCACCTCAGCATCCTTTGATCCTTGTGGCCAGTGCTTCCACAATTCTTTTTGCCTTCTCTATTTCAGCATAGAGACAAGTTGGTAGGATACCACACAATATTGCAGACAGAGAAATAGAGGCTTGTATTCAAACTTGGGGAAATCTGTAATTTAAATGAATGTCATAAATGTCAGCTAAAAAGCAGAAGAAGGGAATGTTTTCAGTGTTTTAAGAGACAGAAAAAGTCAAAACAGTTTAGTGTAAGAATGCCTACTGGCAGTGTTGGCAGTTTCTAGCTGGTGGGCACCACACAGGTGAGGGCAGGATGCAGCTCCAACATAGTTTTCTGTTCATGGTTTCTTTTGTGCTGGGGCATGCGCTGTTTGTGATCATTCCAAAATAAGATTTCACTTTTGCTTAAAGTTTTTGTGGGAATGGACCCTCCATCACCAGGCAAAAATTGCCCATGAGCTCAGCCATAACATGTTGGGATAGAAGTTTCAACCATCTGTTCCCCACCTAACTGGGCTTCATTACTCTCTCATGTGGATATTGAGAAAGGAGTTTTATTACATTTTCTTCCCATTAATGCTGCTGCAATTTTAGTGAATACCATTGAAACTAAGAGTTGCTGGACAGAAGTATTTATCATCTGTCAGCAGAACATGATTTAAAAAAGGAAAGAAGAAAGGATACAATGATCATGCCAGTGTTTTCCACATATATCCGCTGGTTCTGATAATTTTGTGTTAAAAAACCTTAACTGAATATTGAGTCTAAAAGAAAATTCTCAAGTGCTTTCTTTTCCATACAAAAATTCCATTATCACACCTTATTTTAACAGTTGAATGAATATTTCCTGTGAAAATGCCATTAAATCTAGTTTTCAAAGGCCCTGCATCCCATCTCACTCCTATCCTAATATATCTTGATCAAGTCTTTCATGTATACAGCTATGCTGAGAATTCTATCATACATATTCATAGACCAGCTATTACAGATACAGTAATTGCTGCTTTACATGCTTCACAAGGTTTTATAAAATATTAATTGGCTATTATTCCTATTGCAGGTGGAAACACTAGAAAGATGGCTCCCTCCTGCAATATAATAAACTCATTTTCAAGTTACTTTATTGCACTGTGAAACAGAGATATGTGCACTGAAACCTAGCACAGTCTCAAGCTACACAATGTTATTCTGAATTTTTATTGCCTCAAAGTTAGGATTTTGACAACTTTAAAGTTGTTAAAGTTCTAATAACAGTGAGATTTTACTCTCAAGTGTGTCTAGACAATGAGATGGGTACATGAGAACAGATTCCTCAGGCTGTATACAGATTTTCCACAGGCCATGGTCATGCACATGTATTTTTTTTCCCATGGTAAAAAAATACTTGTGCATGTTTTCTGACATGTAACTCAGATATGTTCAGGTCAGATAGGTTCAGATATGTTCAGATCCCTTTTGTATTGCGTTCACTTAACCCACATGGATTTAAAAAAAACAGGGAATCCCCATGCTAAAGGAGTTCATCCACATGGATTACACAGAGAACAGTGGCTTATAAAACATGTGGAAATAGAAAACAAAGCTCATTCGGAAAGAGCCTGGAAAATGAACTGGTAAAGAAGGAAAAAAGTGTTTGTGTCCTTATTTGTTGGTCAATACTTGAAAGAAGTGTTGGGAGGTTGAAGACTTCTGGAAGGAACACTGGGGTTGTTGAGTAATTAGGCTTTTGATAGGAAGTAATTTAATCTGTGGGGAAAAAAATATGTTGACCTAACTCTTTTCAGCTGCACATAGACATCCAGGGCCTTACATTGGACAGCATTTATTCCAGAGTGAAGATCTCCTAAAACGTGTACAGCAAGAGTATCTGTCTCCAGGACTGCAATCTCTCTTTCAGTCTGCAATACTTCTGAATGTATGAAAGCCTTGAGGCACTGTCCTGGTGGAGATTCTTGATTACACAGTTTTAATTCTTTCTGGGACAATAAGAAAGAAAACCAACAATCTGATGATCTGTCTGAGGTGTCATGCCCTATGGGCTGGATTCGTTTGCAGCATCAGCTACAGCAATGCCTAGGAGGGAGGCATCTCAGAAATCTCAGAAAAAGACATTACATATTTCAGAATTGTCAAGCAGCTTCAATATTAAAGCAGATGTTGCTATTTGAAATAATAACCCCATTGAACAGGAAACTCTTGCAATGCACTTCAGTGAGTTGTGGATATTTATAATTACCTTATCTGGCTCTGGAATTCCCAATTTAAGGAGTGTCTAAACACAGAGACAGGGCCTAGTATAGAAAGGAGACATTGTTTATTCTTCTCAGGGTACAAGTGGAGGTTATCACAAATGAAGCACACTGATTGTCAAAACTTTACACTTGCATGCATTTCAACAAACAAATCCCAGTTAAGGGGGTACAAGTTACCTGGTTCTCCCATTAATTATAATGTTCTACTATCTACTGGTTAACAATTCTCTCTTCTCATGCTGATTAGTCTGCATGCTCAATCTTTCTCTTTTGAGTTGGGAGTTTCTTGGGTCAGAGGTGTTGATCTCCCACTTGCAGGCTCGAGATGCTGTGAACTGGCTCTGATCCCTTGCATCACACAGGGCAGGGGCCCTGTGGTGCCAGCCAGGTGACAAGGGACACAGCAGGAACTGACAGTCAGCCAGAAAACCCCAGACTGTTCAATAAAACCCAGGAGGTCCTTTGTTCAGGACCCTGTCTTTGAAGCTATGAGGTCTGTTTCACTGAAAGGCAAGACCCTGTTTCACATTCTCATTCTTTGTAACTCACTGGGGGAATTTTTAACCATGTCTTATCTTTATGATGTCGACATTGCTGGAAACTACATAACCACAGGAAAAAAATCAGTTATGTGGAAAATACAGAAATAAATCCTCTCTTCTTCTGCAGTCATAATTACATGAACTGCAGTACACAATGACAGTGCAGAATTTAGGCAGTCCAAAATTAAACCTTTCAGCATTAGAAACATGTGTCTCAACAACACCAATAAAACAATATGAAAAATAACCTTTTATTATTAATGTATATTTTATAAATTCTCTGGGAAGAATTTGAATAAAGCAGGAAAAAACAGAGAAAATCCTGGCTACAACCCAAATTCATAGAAGAAAGTAAATATGTTATTATACAGGCTATAGTTATGAAAGCAAATTCTGTTTTCTCATTTTTAATTGTAGGTCTGATATCAAAAATTAAATAAATGTTTAATTGTGCAAGACTTCTGAAAGTAATCTTACAAGTTACATACAAGTAATCTCTTGAGTTATGATTGATCTGCTGGTCAATAGTGTTGTGAAAAATCAAACGCTAAAGAAGTAGCTGGAAAATTGTAGATACATTTGGGATTTATTAAGAGTTCTTGTGTATTCAAGATTTCCAGAATCCAGAAAAACATCATAATGGAATTACTGAAGCAGCTATTGTGGTTTTCAGTCTTTGCATCTTTGATCTTTGGTGTAGCCCTTGGTATAAATTGCTGTAATCCAGCTGATTTTGTCACAGCAACAGAGATCTTAATCTGTTTGTTACTCTATACTGGGTTTAAATATAATTAGCTGGAAAAGTTATGACCTTCCTTCAGGGAGGAGATTCTACAATTTCTTTGTTAATGTGGAAGAAGGCTTCCAGATTAGCAAACAGGGAAACATGTGGATCTTAAGTGTTTTCTCTATCACATGGAGGATTTTAGGAAGACATTTTTACTTATACGAAGTTAATTTGCCTAGATTTCATTTGGAAGTTTGGGGCCTATTCATTCTTCTACTAATTCAGGAAATTTCCTTTAGATTTTTGAGGGCTTTTCAATTTTCTGTCAATTCAGTTGGTAGATTGTGCCTGACACATGGAAGCTGCCTCAACAAAGGGAAGATTTTGTGGGGTCTTTTTACAGTTCAGATTTTCCAT
This sequence comes from Fringilla coelebs, assembly GCF_963513975.1. Lineage (NCBI taxonomy): Eukaryota > Metazoa > Chordata > Aves > Passeriformes > Fringillidae > Fringilla > Fringilla coelebs. Next base: position 3,974,832 of record NC_140031.1, read on the forward strand.
TACTGTGATCTACCTAATCAGCTGTATTGATCTACTCCTTTGTTAGAATAGCTAGTAGTGCATTAGGGGCTCCAACATGGTTCTAAAGTGTATTCAAATCTAAGGCAATTTACATCACCCTTCTACTCCTAATGGTAAAGGAATAATTCAACAAAATGCTACAAAGGCTTGAAGATGTAGCATTAAAAAAGGCTTTTCTGAAAATATATTCTCGGAACATCATGTAAATCTTGGACAACATGAGAAATCCTTTCCAAATTTGTGCCAAATGAACCTGTCAAATTGCATGCTACCTATTTGAAAGTTAAATGAGACACTTTTCTCACAGGGAATATGTTCCTTGATTATCCCTATGAACACAGCTCACTTCTGTTGGCAAGAAGTCTTTTAATAGGTTTTCTCACTGTCATCAAGCAGCAGAATTTGAAGTGTATAAGAGTTAAAAAAACTGTATATATTATGAACCAAAGACATGCACAAAATAGATGAAGAAACCCTGAATAATGTGGTGAAGCAATTCAAGGAGAGCTCAGAAATTTGCCTAGTATATATTTCCTTCATAATCACCTTGCTCATCCATTTCTTCCTTCCCTGAGCTCTTTAAATTACATCATTGCTTATTCAGTCATAAAGAATAACACTGGGGAGGGGAAAGGCCAAAAAACTTTGGGACACATTTTATAAAGGCTTTTAATAAAGTTTTATGCAAAGTTTTGTTTTGTTCTGGTATAAAATATGAAATCAATTCTACTTTTAAGCTAAGGAAACAAACTTTTCTTGTGACTACACAAAGTACTCTCTTCTTAACTCTTCCTGTAGTAATGTTCTGTTTTAAAAAGTGGAAGTTCCCTTCTCTGTTGGAAACATGGTAAGTATTGCTGTCTTTATGAAGTGCATTTGTTGTATTTATATTTTTATGAAGAAATCTTTTGTCTGTCTCAGTCAGAGACTTAATGGCTGGTGAAAAGCAAAATAACATATATTCTAATTTCTGCTTTTCATAAAATCTGGATTTAGGATTTGATTATATGAATTAATATAATTTCTGTATTCAAATATAATGCAATAAGCATGACTGTTGTCCCTCCCCACTATATTGATTCTTTTGTGTTGTCTTTGAGAAAACAGTAACAGAAATAATGTTTAGCCAGTTCACTAGTCCTGCAATTTTAATACATGGCTCATGGCTAGAATCACCTAGTTTGCTAGGTGATTCTAGGTAAATCACCTAGGTGATTCTAGGTAAATCACCTAGTTTGCTAGGTAAAGAGAACCTCTGAGATCATTGAGTCCGACCAATAAACCAGCACCATTGTGTTCAACACCAAACCATATCCCTGGGTTCCACACCCACATGACCTTTGAACACTTCCAGGAATGGTGATTCCATCACTTCCCCAAGCAGTCTGTTCCAAAGCTTTGCAATCCTTTTAATGAACAAATGTTCATATAATTAGAGAAGCATAGAATATCCTGAGTGGGAAGGGACCTACAAGGATGATCAAGTCCAACTCCCATCCCTGCACAGATACTCCAACAGTCCCACCCTGTGCATCCCTGAGAGTGGTGTCTAAAGGCTCCTGGAGCTCTGGCAGCCTCACAGCTGTGCCCATTCCCTGGGGAGCCTGGGCAGGACCCAACCACCTTCTTGGGGAAAAAACTTTATCCTAATATCTTTCCTCCCACTTTGCTGGAGAAACACTCAGATTGTGTTTCTCTTGATCAATAATTTCCAACAGCTCATTAGCCCATTATAATATGTAAGAATGCCTTTTCCCTGTTCCAGTAGTTCCAGTAGATGAACAAATTGTGATTATTCCCTGCCCTTTGAGAAGGTGTTGCCCACGCACAGTATGGACCTATGGATCCTTTCCAGCTGACTTCCTGAACATCTTCCTCCTTTTTCTCCACAGTGGAGTTAATGTATTTTGTGCAACTATTAATAGTTTCAGATCTGTCCTTTACTACCTCCTCAAATATCATCCAGTGCATCCATTTATCTCTTTATTTTGTCTTTCTTTCTCTTTCTGATTTTACCCATATCTGACTTCTATTTACCCTAGCAACACAATTGGAATCCAAAACCAAAGAACAGTTCTTGCATGTTTTTTCTTGTGCCTCAGTAGTTACTTCTTAACACAATTCCTTTTTCTTCCTTCCCAATTATGGAGCAAAAATATGCCTCCATCTAATGTTTAGTCATTTTAATATCCCTGTTATCTGATGTGCTCAATTTAGTTTGCCTTTCCTATATAAAACCAATATAGAATAAAGAGAGGGGTGTTGTTAATAAAATCCACAACTAGCAAAGCCAATATAAAATACCTCCCCATTCACTTACTAATTTCCTTCTTAATATTCCAAGGCATATAAAGAAAAATAGATAGGAACTGAATGTATTAAGATTCTGATCATGTGTGCTAATCTATTTTTTTAATACTAGGTAATTCCCAGATGCTTCTCATAATTACCTCTTATCATTTAGTAGTTGCACAGGAGAAAGCCTTGCAAATTTCCTTGTATTCACATGCAATTGGAACAAGGTCACTGGCTAGATCCAAGGACAACAGCTGACAGTAAAGCCTTTCTTCATTTCACTTTTCTATTACTAGGAAAAAATAATACTTACATTTTGGTCTTTGTAAGCAATAAGTGAAAACTAAGATATTCCATTATTTCAGGCCTTTAGCAGGATATTTAAAAACCTAGAGGTTTGCTTTTATCCTTTTCATTTTTCCCAAAGTCTGAGAGCAGTTTTCATAATCTTAATGTCAGAGGTAATTCTCTGCGTTGTTTGAGACTTGAACTCTACAAAGTAGGCCAAGTATGCAGAAACTGAAATACATCAACTCAGAAAACAAAACTAGAAAGTAAACCTTATTGTTTTAGAATGAACAAAGAGTAACAAGAGTTGCTGTGATTATTAAAAAAAAAAAAATAAAAAGAAAGGTAAATCACTTAAGGGTTATATCCCTGACCTAACATTTGCAAGACACTCTGCCTTACTCCAGTAAAGAATTGGCCACTAAAATTCTACACCTTTAAATTTAAGATTTTTTTCTTTCATCATTGTGTACAGTTTTAACACATTACTTTAAACAAAGGAGCTATGCAGTTCATTAATTCCTGGAAATGATCATTCACATGGTTTATTATAAGAGACTGGAGGATATATGCTCTTCTCTGTATTTGGAGATGTACAAGAATCAGCCTCATCAGGACTAATGGCAATTATGAAGGTATATATTCTACACTCCCTGCTCTAACCTGGGTGAGACTAACAGTCCATTAATATTAATACATCAAAGGCAAGCACTGTGCAGATTAATGGAGATAATTAATATGAAAAAGTGTCTGCCTTTTGACCTTAAAACAATACTTAGCTTTAATGTACTTAGTAATTTAAATACTTTCTATGGTCAGGATTTTGTGCAAAACATTATTTTAAATTCTTATTCATTCTTTATTGAAATCAATGAGGTTCTATAAATCTTTGGAGAAAAAGGTGTTTTGAGACCAGGAGAGGGAAGTGGCATGGACAGTTCAGATAGTTTCCAGAGAACATCAAGGAGGAAAAATAGGAGTCAAAAGTGAGACTGAGTTGACAGGTGTACTCTAATAAATGTGTCACGCAGCACAGAGAAGCTTAGACAGGTTTATGGAGTCCACAGCAGAGAGCAGATCTTGATTTCAAAATTACCTTGGAGATGAGGGGAGCAAAAAATTTAAGGAAAGACCAAGCAAGAGAAAAGGGAAAATATTTCCTTAAATTGATGAGATCAATGAGAGGGTCTTTAGATGAGTATTATCATTTGTCTGCCCTCTGCAGTGTGGTAGTTGATCAGCCCAAATATTTTTTTCTCACAGTACCTATCTAGTTTCCATCCTTAGCTGTTCCTGTTTGTGGTGCTATTAACACTGCTTGGACCACACTTGATCAGGTCCAGGTGTTGCATGATGACTGAGCAGCCTTGTCTGGGGGAGGGTGTATTCCCTTGGCAGGGAGTTGAAACTAGGTGATCTTTCAGGTCCCTTCCAACCCAAGCCATTCATTAATTCCGTGATTGTTTGTTGAGGTTTGTGCCAGCATATCATTCAATAATATTTAATGGGAATATATGTGACATTGGTGTCACATTTGGTAGATTTTAACCTTATGAACTATAAAGTGCAGAGACTTTAACGCCACAATGCAAGGCATGAAAATATAGAAGGAAAAGAGCAGCACACACCAAAGCAGAAACTACAGGTTGCAGAATTGAGGGCAGAGGGACCCCTTGGGATGGCAGTGGTGAGGGCACTTGTGTCCTGCTCACCAGCATGGCAAATCCTGGGCTGTGTCACGTGTGAGAGATGTGTCACCTGCTGGATGGCACCCTCAACGACCTTGCTGCCTATAATATGACGTCCTCACTGAGTTCTGCCTGTTTCCTGATCCTTGCACAGCCAGAGAAATACTGCAGCAAGGAAGGAATTCCTCCCTGGCTCCAAACAGCCAGCTGTAAGTGGTATATTTTGGAAAATAAGCCTTGCACAGTCTGCTCATCAAAGGTAAGGTCTCACCTGGACAGCTTTTTACTCTAACATCATGGCATTAGGGCATACATTGTTGACTACTTGGATACATCAGCATATTCAGTATTTTCCTGAGCATCCTTTCTGAAGCTGATGCTCAGATTACACATCCACTTGGAGCCTAAAGGTTCCAAAGAGTATCTTAACTTAATTCTGCCTACCTCTCTGCCATGTTTGTCAGGACTCTTGGAAAAATGTGCCTTCATCTGCTGCTTAGACTTCAGAGGCCTGCAGTTGATCTTCAGGACAAGAAGTATTTAGGTGTTTGTTTCCTTTGCACCTTGGAAAGTTGTCAATTTTCTATTCATATGTTGCAGCACCATGTATCAAATGTCTCTGGGATTCACAGGTTTCACAACAGGTGAGCATTCATATGCAATGTGAAGCTCCTTTCCCAGTGTGATACTGGCAGGTTAGTAATGGTTCTTAGGACTATTTAAGAAATCAAAACATATTAAATACAGTGTGCCCTCTTCCTGACCATTCTCATCAAATTCCTACTTCCCTTTTTCTTGTTCTCATTTTTCTTATATCAAATAAAACATTTAAAATTCATACATTACAGATTTAATTTACATGGAAATAGGTAATATAGAGCAGGGAGAGTCAGCTTTGTTCTTGTGCATCCTGAGCAGAAACCAAAGAAAATATATCAGCCATCAGTCTGTCTGGCTTTTTCTTTTCAGTGTCCTTAAAACCTCATGCAAGTTCCTGAGTTATATTCCTGAATTATATTCCTGAACTAGCTCTTTTGCCACTGTTTCATCACTAATCTCCTCAGAGAATCTTCTAATGAATGTAGGAATACCTCTTCCTTGCAGGATTTATTGTCTTCTTCTTCAAGGGACCCATAAGGATTAATGGGAATTGGTGTAGTATGGTCCTGAGTCCTCACATGGGACTTCTCCTCCAAATTCCATCTTTCCTTTGACTCACTATGAAATATTACCTTCTGAGCTGTTACAATGCTTGAGAACACAGCTTTCTCCTCTGCCTTCCCAGAGGAAGAGGCTATCATCACAGTTTTACCATTAGTAATCATAATTTGCCTACACAGCTCTAAATATTTAAATCTAGAGGCCCATTTTGTGCTGGATGTCTACACTACATGATTAAGTGGTGTAGCCTGAGCCGTGTTTTTTTCCACAAACCCATATTGGTTTTGGTGGCTCCCTATTTTTCTTACTGGCTGGGGTGTTCCTTGCAGTCTAAAATGTGATTTCACTGTGATTCACGTGAACTTGTATATCTTACACCTATGGCTTATGTCACTCCACTTTTTCTGCTTAAAATGGTTGCTGACTCTTTCTTCCTTTCCCAGGACAATTCAGCTTCCTTTAGGATTTGGATCAGGGGTTTTTTTTGTTTATTTTATTTTATTTTATTTTATTTTATTTTATTTTATTTTATTTTATTTTATTTTATTTTATTTTATTTTATTTTATTTTATTTTATTTTATTTTATTTATTTTATTTTATTTTAATTTTACTTTATTTTATTTTATTTTATTTTATTTTATTTGTTTGGTCAGTTAGTTGGGTGTTTTTCAGGGTTTTTCTCTTGTTTGTTTTTTTTTCTTTTTGTTTTCCCTGTCTTTGATTAATTTTCTTACTGATGTCTTTATCAACCAAACCTGGGAAAGGACCCCTTCAAAAGTTTTGCCTTTCAATGTTTTTCAATTACAAGTTCAAGCCAGTGCTCATGGCATGTCTTGAAATTCTCATCTCAACTTGTTACTAAGACCCTGGCATCTTCCTCCACAGTCCAGTCTGTTGCCTCTAATACAGAATTTTCCCTGTTCTCATTCAAGCTTTTCCAATGAGGTCTGATAAAGGTTTCATTCTTTTCCCCGAAATTTAAATTTAGGTCAGTTGTAAATATAAATTATGTTCTTGCTTTCCTCTCTCCTGTTTGTGTGTGCTTTGTTTACTTTAGAAATCCCATTTCCCCTATTACCTTAATCTGGCATGATGGTTTTGTTTCTATGTACAGCCTTCCATTATGCACAAATTTACTTCCTGCTTTACTAAAAGTCTTGCGTAAATTATTAACTTTTGCCAGATTACATGCAGCAGCTAGTAGGTAGCAACACAAGATAACTCCATTACATCTAATTTGCACTTGCTCTTTGGTGAGATTTTGGTGAGGGAATTATTTCCAGAGAGGCTGCAACCACAGCTAGCAACCTAAGCATGCAGGAGGCGACTCACCTCTTACTGATACCGCTGGAAACTCTTCTTCCCTGTGACACATGTTCCTTCCTAATGCTGAGTTTTACACTCCCCCAGTCATTTCTTTTTTTTCCATCATAGCACCATCAAACAGCTTGGGTTGGAAAGGACCTTAAAGCTCATCCCATCCCATCCCATCCCATCCCATCCCATCCCATCCCACCCCCTGCCATGGACAGGGACACCTTCCACTATCCCAGAGTGCCCAAGCCCCATCCAGCCTGGCCTTGGGCACTGCCAGGGATCCAGGAGCAGCCACAGCTGCCAGGGTCTCACACTGTCTGAGTAAAGAATTTCTTCCTAGCATCTAACCTTCCTCTCCACAAAGGGAGCTTTACAGAAGGAGCAGACCATGGCCACCACTCACATTTAAGGCCTTGATATTCCATCTCCCATTCATGATCGTGCTGATTCATTCAGCTGGACAGATGCAGGTGGCAGCAGAAGGTCATGTGTGGGTAGGAACATCCTGCAGGGATAATTCAAGATTAGGATCTATAGGCGACCTTGCAGGCCGCCTTTTACAACAGGGTTTTGGTTTTTTTTTTAATAAATAATTCACCCAATGCCTGGCATAATAAACTAATGCAAAACATCACTTATTAAAATGACAAGCCTGCTAGGATTAAGTGAGGATCATGTTGACATGCATTATTTCTTATGTGTTTTCACTCACAAATTTGAGATAGTGTTTACCCTACTATAAGAAATATCAAATTTCAAGGACAGGCATAGTATAATTTTCCTATTTTCATCAGAATTTAATTTCATTGAGTGTTCTTCCTTTCCCCAACATGAAAATAAATATTTACCTGTATGGCAAAGAAATGCAAAACCAAATCCAAACCCAAACCTCAAACCAGAAAAACAACAACAAAACCAATATACAAACAAAACCCATCACACCCTCAAAACCCAAAGCAAAGCAGCAACAACAACAACAAACAAAACAAAGCAAACAAACTGACACAAAACAACCTTAAAAAAACCCCTACAAACAGCTGAAGACAATTGCATGCGTTCCAGGCACTGACCACAGCAAACTGAGCAAAGAAAATTAAAGAAAGTTGGAATTGATAGTAATAACTGAATGGTTTCTCTACTACCCACATTACTCTTTAAAGTGAACAGGAAATGTGATTATAATGGATGTATTCTCACTTCAATCAGCCAGGTAACAATATCAAACTAAGACTGCCTAATGCAAGCAGTCACTGGATCTTACAAATGTGGTAAATTGTTGAAATAATTTCATCTTCTGAAAAGCTCTGATTTGCAGAAACAGACTGGCATAGAATCTTGGCAAGTGCATGAAGTTAGGTCCACAGGAAATTTTTTGAAAGGCATTATCCATAGGGTGAGGGAAAACTGGACTCTGAATAAGAGCTGAATATTTCCTCCCTGAAAGAAGGAAGGAAGGAATCTCACAGTTCCTGATATTTTATGTGACATTTGAGGTACTTCAGTGCAAGAAAAAGGCCTTTTTGGGATAAGAAGTTCTACAAAGAGCCTCCAAGAGCCCTCCCAAAGTTTTGCACAGACCCCTGGAGGTGAGATGCTCAATAGTGCATCCTGTTAATAGCCAATCTGATCTAGCAAACAGACAAGGCAGTCAAGAGAATGTGGAGCATCAGCCAGCCCTCCTTAGAGCAGAAACCTGGGTTTGTCTCCCTGAAGAGCTTCCTGTACTTTACTGGTCTGAACTTAGATGTTTTAACCTGTAGCTCAGGATCCCATTCCCAGGCCTGGCACTGGTGTACTGTGGCTGTCTCAGAACAATATTGTCTGTCAGAGATATGTGACAACTGCATCAGTGGACATAATAAATGGTACAGAATCTGAAAGAAGATACATTTCAGAGATTATGACTAATAAATCAAAAAAGCTAATATTCATTTGAAAACTCCTGTACTGCTGAAACAAAAAATTACAAAAGCACCTGTTGTTTCTAAACAGAGTTCACAAATATCAGCAAATGTGAAAAAATCCATGAGTGATTTAACATAAAGAATAGATCCTAAATTAATCACTATCCCTTTTTGTGTGCTCTCAGCAGCTCTGCCACAATCTGTAAAATTTCAGGAGGAGAACTGTCCATTTACGTGTGCTTTGACAGAAAGTCCTCAATAACTTCTGGGATCTCTTGTGCCAGTGGACAGGAAACCACATTTAAGGTGGCATGCATTATCAAAAACACAGGGATGTTTTTCACACAGGTGTTCTAGCTGAGCATAAAAACCAGAGCGTGAAAGACCCCTGTGTAAGGGCATAAAGGCATTCATGCATTTCTCAGATCTGACTCTCCATGATAAACATGAAAGATTTCTCTTAATTTTTGTGGAAAAGGAGATGCAGGGTCATAGAGATTATATTTAGAGGATTTAGTCCCAAGTTCACAGACCCTTTTATACATTCTGGTGATTGCCCAGTGCCTATCACTGTGTTCACATGCCAGGTTTCCTAAGGAAGGCTAACCCTGTTTTATAGAGACCAGCTTTATAAAAAATTCTTGTTGGGGTCTTTTTTTATTGAAATGGATCCTGGAGAATAATGAGAATCAGTGTCACATAACTGCCACAGGTTTTAGAAAAAAAATTGTGCTTAAACAAGGCCATGAAATATGACCATTAAACTAATTTCAGTGGCTGTGCTGCTGGTTTTTAGAAAATTCTGCATGCAGGCCAAATGTATTGTATTTTAATGAAATTCAACAGACATCAGCTGAAAAGATTATCTCAATATCACATAGTGAAATACCTTTCCCAAAACTATGAGAATATTTAAGCTCTGTCACTTTTAGGATTTTAGACAGAAACACTGTTACTATGAGGAAGGTGATGGATCACAACAGTCACCCCTCTCCATTTCTCACCCAGAGCATTCATTGCTTGGAGCTTTTCCTGAGTGATATCCCATATTGTTCCACATTTGCCATGAGGAACTGTGAGTTAAAAGTAAAGGCAGTCACATAATGAACACAGATGGCAAACAAATTGTTTCCTGTGAAAACCTGTTTGTAATTTAAGAGCAAAAGGCTTGGGATCCTTCACACCTTTCTCCCCACTGTCCATATCATTGTTCCAATGTACTTTAATGCATAAACCATTATTATTTTTAAGCGACTGTAATTCTAAAATATTGGCTCAGTTTTCAGTTATCTTTGTAATTTTCTCAATAAATTTCAAACTTTTATGCCCTCTTCTCTAGGTTTTCATCATTTTAAGACAGCTGCATTTTTAAAGACCTGCCCTGCAGGCACTGAAGTGGTCGTTCATCTGCTTTTCCTTTTACCCATCAGCTGAAGAGGCTAAGGATTATTTTATAGCTTTTCCTGATTTCTGGTTAGCAGCATTATCAACCAGATATATCTGAGTAGCTATAGATGTGGGTGGTTATTTGCTTTACGGAATCTCATTTGATTAATGTGTCTTTCTTGTGCTTAAAAAGATGTTCATTTTTTAATCTGCAAACAAGAGATCCTGGATGGCCATCTGCACTTGGTTTTCATCAGCATTCCCAGCCATTAGATTTCCCATGACGTAGTCACTGTGTGTGCTTTCATGGAGAGGCACAAAAAGTCCACACCTCCTGTGAGTGGAGGACAAATCCTCAGGCATGAAACCTCCTCTGTATTTCAGCTAATCTGGAATGAAATACTTTTATACGGGGCTGACTGCTGAATACACACCCGTGACTAAATGGAATTTTTAAATAAGGCGGAGAGGGTGAAGGTAAACAGAGCTTTTAATTGCACATTTCCACACAGCCTTGCAAAAGGTTGTTTCATGCATCAATAAAGGCATGTGGAAAAGAGCATTTACTTGTGGCAGAGGTGATGCCCCACATACCTGCCAGCCCTGGGATCACAACATCTGCTGTGCAGCAGCATTGCACTGTGAACTCAAGGCTCCATCTGCAAGTAAACACAGAAAGTTTGCTGACTCTCCTGCACCTTAGGACTCAAGGTATATTTTTGCTCCCAGGCATGGAATTAGAGGAACACAGCGAGTCCCAGTGGTAGTAAATGACTTTTCTGTAAGTATTGTTTTCATTGCACCTTACTGATTTGAATAATAATTAAGAGGAAAAAACCCCAGAACCTCAAAACATACAGTTTCTTCTAGCCCAGCTGCATACAAACAGCACAAGTTCCCAAAGATAAGAAAAAAAAGGCCAGGAATTACTTTCTAACATTGGGGAGTTAGAAAAATGTTAAAAGTGCAGATTTTGTTTTATTGTTTTGGTAGGTTTTTTTAATTTATAGATCAGGGAAAGAAGAAAATGCACAAATAAACACAGCTAAATCTGGCAAAGGTTATTAAAAATGTATACCCTGTGACAAAGCTTTTAATATTGTAGCCATCTGTGCTTGTCAGCCTAACATTTTAGGTAGATTTTTTAGGTAAACCAGCACTTTTAAGAAATATGGCTACTTTTATATGTTTTAGAACACATAACAACTCCCCCTCATCACTTTCCCTCCCCCCGCCCCCATCCAAATTAACAACAACCAAAAAACACCAAGTGCAGACATGATTAATTCAGGACTAACATTACTGAAATAACTAATGTAGTCTTCAGATGAGATGCATGTCAAGAGCAATATGATAATAAAGACATAAGCTCTGGAAAGGTTGAAGATATTTTCTTAAGATAATTTGCATAAATATTCCATTATCTCTGATCTTCATTAATTCACTTAATGACAATATTGAGATGTGGAAACTCTGACCAAAAAACTGATTAATAGTTATACATGCAGGCTCTTTTGACATTGTGGGACATATGTTCTAATAACAGCCAACACTGCCATAGAACATGCATAAAGTAATTTTTCTGGTGCATTTGCATTAGATTCTGTAGTTTTTATCTACTATGCTTGCCTGATTTTTCAGAAATGGAAAAGTCTGAAACAAATGGATTGTTTAGGTTTCCAGAAGTCAATCCTACTAAAACCCTAGAAGAGCATGTTTTAGGCAGTAGGTTTAATTGTTCTTTAAGCATTTAACTCCTTTCTGCAAGTCTTCCCTTTCCAGTGCCAAGGCAGCCCAGTTTATAATTGACATTGTGAGCCACACTTAGAGTCCAAATTACAACTATATTTGTAAAAGGGAGGAGAACAGGCAGGTGAGTGCCCAGCAGACACACAAAACCTTTGTTTCTGGCCAGTAGCTTCACTGCAATCCTTCTCCTCTCAGACAGCACTTCTGTTTACCTGCATCCCAACGCAGCACAACACCCACCACTTTATTTGTCACAGCTCCTGTTTACTGTACAACATGAAGGTCTCCTTTTCATCTGACCCTGTTGCTCTATTTCATACGTGCCTCTTTTAATTTTGCACTTTGTGAAGCATTCCCAGCAACGCAATCTCAGTGTGGGGTTTTGATTTGAGTCAGCTTGGATTTGCAGTGCACCTGATGACGCCTCAAAAAGCCAACAGTAAGCCACTAAAGGGCTGCTGGTTTATACCTAAATGCATAAGGAGATGCCAGGAACTTATATGCCTCCATAGGGGTTTGACATTAAGACCCCCTAGGAACACACAGCAGCTGCAGCCAGCAGTTAAACTCCTCACTGCTGGATATTCACAAGGCCATTTGCTTGTCCCTGGCAGCACTGAGCAAATAAACCCTGGATCCTGCTCAAATCTCATCAGGCAGGAGCCACTGAACCATGAATTCCTGACTTCTGCAGGAGCCTGGTGCCGCCAACACAACCAGACCACGCACTGCAGAAGGTGGCATCCTCCTTTCTTCCTCTTTGCCTACAATCTACCCCACAGTCCAAGCTCTCACATTGTGTTTGTAAGACTGAGACAAATCTGACTTAAACCCTGGGGAATCTCAGCCAGTGTTTTCTGCTCTTTTGCAGAGAGTGGGATGAGCAGAGTGAAGTTTTGCTCAATTTGTTGCTGAAATTTTTGAGAGCTAGACAATTTTGATTGTCTAGATGAGTGAATGTTAATGCATCAGCTTAAAAAAACCTACATCTCTGCTGTCTTCACACATCCTTTACAGTGAGGGTGGTGAAACACTGGTACAGACTGTCCATGAGGAGCTGGGGATGCCCATTCCTGGAATCATTCTGAGTTAGTTTGGGTGGGGCCCTGAGCAATCTTATCCAGCAGCTGTCCCTGCTCCTGGCAGGAAGTTGGACTGCATGACTCTAAAGGTCCAGCCCAAACTATTCTGTTAATTTTATGGTCTTATATACATTTTTTTATTTCTGCAAACAGCAGAATGTCCCTCTTCTACTTCATGACCAGAAGAGACAAAGCTGCCTCCCCTTCTCTTCCCACCATCTCAGGAAACAGAGATGATCAGCAGTGTTGTGTTCATCATACTTCCCAATGTCTCCACAGCACTCACTATTAACAATTAAGAATAAGCATTGTAAATACTACCTGAAACCCAGTGGCCTGCAACACCCTGCAGAGATTTCATGTTGTTATTAGGTTTGCTTTTTGTCAAACTTATCTGCCCTTCTGCAACTCTGTTATTGAAGATGCCTCTTTTGGTTGTCTCTGTATGTTAGCAGACATAGTAAACAAATAAATAAATGATTATTTAAAAGTGGAAACAGATTAAAATCAAGACAGAAAGGGTAAAAAAAATGTTTTCCTATGCCACACAATACCGTGGCCCCTGTTACACAAGGTTCAGTTTGGTTTCCCTGAAAAGAAAACCTATGAACATGTTCCAGGGTGGTGTTGAGTGTGGCCAAACAAGCATCAAGTGCAGATGTTAAAATTTATACTGAAAAAGCATTTCCATTGTGTGCTGAGCCACGGGCATTAGTTCACACTCAGGGGACCAGGTGTCAGAGGTGAGCACAGGAGGGAGTACTTTTTATTGAATTTGTTTTTTGTCTTCCATCAGACTGAGAAACAAAGTGAGGGAACAGAGCATAAGGGAAGGGAAGAAACCTTTTGGTCACTAGCAGCAGCCTGCAAATTTATGCAGCTTTATTTGAGCACCATATTTTGGGGCTCAATACGTTTTACAGGGACTCGGATACTTAAGTCAGGGCTGTGAAACAGAGCAGACAGCAAAAACCACTGTGAGTTAGGAGGGAGAATATGTTCCTGCAGCTGCAGCTGATCCAAGAATCTATTCAGGCACACACTACATAGATTTTGATTGCTGAATGTCTAGAGGAAAAAGCAGCAATACATCTATGGCATATGTTAACTGCTCTTACACTATACAAGAAACACATTTTTTTCTGCCCTGAAAGCACGTTTTCATCTAAGAGGGAATAAATACTAATAGTATGGTGCCTGCTAGAAAGAACAGCTCCAATCCTCTAAATTAATTTAATTCTCTTGGGATTTACAGAGCATTAGAGGATTTTATTGCTATTGATTTCTTTTTCAACCTGACTTAGAACAGGACCTATAATTTTGAGGTATGATTGTGCTGATGTGACCCTGTTAAGTACCTTCTTTTGTAGGGACATACAGATAAACAAGCTGAGTGTTGGGGTTGCTCAGCTTGGAGAGGAGAAGGCTCCAGGGAGACCTTAGACCCCATTCCAGTGCATAAAGGGACTGCAAGAGAGCTGGAGAAGGACTTTAGAGAAAGGCCTGGAGGGACAGGATAAGGGAGGAAGGCTCCACATGTCAGAGGACATGGTTAGATGGCATAGTGGGAAGAAATTCTTGACTGGCATAGGCTGCCCAGAGCAGCTGTGGCTGCCCCTGGATCTCTGGAAGTGTCCAAGGCCAGGTTGGATGGGGCTTGGAGCAATCTGGGATAGTGGAAGGTGTCCCTGCCCATGGGAAGGGGAGCAGCTCAGCATGGGCAGATTAATAACCAATAACCAAGCTCAGGTGGGAGTTCAACTGCACCTCCTTTCCCAGGGTAGGAAGGAAGTGTCATTTACAACTGAGGAATTGTCTATGGAACGAGCGCTAATGCAGCCAAAGTTCTTTGTCATTTTCTTCTACCTTCTCCTCCCAGTCATTCCTTCTAAAATAGAGGTATTGATTAGGATGAATCTTTGCTGTGGTCACATCAGAGGCACGAGTGATTCTTTGTCACATAAGAGGGAGATCAATCATTCTCTAAGCTGCATCCAAAATATATATTAATTCAGGAAATAAGGAAAATATTGGTTTTGTTGGAGAGGGAAGGAAAGAAATTTTCTGTCTCTTTCTCCCACTCACCAATAGATGGTGGCAAAACTCCTTTCTTATCATTGTCAAGGGCTTGGGATTCTATCAAGGTGATGTATCATGTTTCTCCCAGCACTTTCACCCTCAATCCTATTTTCTGAATATTGTTAAATCTTTTCCTCCCTAACACTAGTCTCGCTTTTTTTGTTTTGTTTTGTTTTTCTTAGCAAAAGCTGTAGGAAATTTCAACTTCATTTTAATCTTCCTTGCATGTAGTCCTCTATCTTCATCTCCTTCTCAAGCAAAACAGGAGAAAGGGAGTGGTGATTAATCCGTTTAGAGTTCCCTACCTCTGAAACCTGTGGGGGATTAATCATTTTAACAACTGATGTAGGTATGTGGTAGATGGTTTGTGTCTTTAAGCAAATTTAAAAGATAAACTGCAGCTCAGGCAGACAACACAGCCAGGCTTTAGGGATCAGGAACACTAATTCCTTGAGCTAAATACACCAGAAGTCAGGATGGATTATCTGAGTACATGAGGGCCTCTTAAGAAAGTCTTCTTGGATAATAGCTGTGTTCCTTTAAAAGGAAATAATTTTGAATATGTGGCTTGAGCACAAGAACATGCAAGAGTTTATCAAGATGACACAGCCCTTTTTTTTCTGCTGGAAGTTTTTCCACCACAGTGTGGGAGAGGCTATTAAAGGATGATGCTGGCATTAATAAGCACCATCTTATATTGTGCTCCAGCTGTATCAAGCTGCTGTAATTGTAACACATGAAAGTTTGCTGAGAAAATTTTTTAATATAAAAATAGGGGGCTGTTTCCTAAAAGAAAAACCAGAAACCAAAAGGTCTTCAGTAAGCAAAGTTGTTCTATAAGAGTACATGTGAAAGTGCTTTCCCTCAAACTGACTCCTTTGTCTAGAACAGAAGATTCATGAATCACTGTGCAAAGCTTTGCAGCCATCTGTTTGGAATATACCAATTTTCATGTTTTCAGTTAGTCTCTTGTAATCTGTTTCCCTTTGCCTTTAATCTCATTTTAATCTCACTGAGCCAACATAGTGGAAAATAGCACAAAGTTATTTTTCGTTGTAGCCGCGCAACACACAGTTGCTCAGTGAATTGTATTTGAAAATAAATATTTTATTTTTTCTGTAATATCAGTGTGTAAGCAGATCTCTCCAACATTTCATCAAACCAATAAACTAGAGAACTGAAGGCATAAGTGTTTGAGCAGTTGTAGTCAAACACAGCAACTGGAAAGGAGTGAAGGACAGAAACAACAATAATGTCTTGATAAAGGTATTACATTGAAATAGTGACATTGTAAATGTCATAGAGCTCTCATTCCACCCCCTGTCTTGGGCAGGGACAACTTTCACTATTCCAGCTTGCTCAAAGTCCTGTCCAGCCTGGCCTTGGGCACTGCCAGGGATCCAGGGGCAGCCACAGCTGCTCTGGGCAGCCTGTGCCAGAGCCTCACCACTCTCACAGGAAATAATTTCTTCCTAATATCTAATCTAAATCTCTCAGTTTAAAACCATCCCCTATTGTGCTATTACTTTCTGTGTATACTCACCCTGGTTTTTTTAAACCCTCTGTAAGTACCAGAGGCTGCTATAAATTTCCCCCAGAGCCCTCTCTTCTCCAGGTGAGCGCCCACAGCTCTCCCAGCCTGGCTCCCTAGCAGAGGGGCTCCAGCCCTCTGAGCATCTTTGTGGGCCCACTCTAAAAGGTCCACATCTTTCTTGTGCTGAGCCCTCCGAGCCTAAAGGCTGCCCATGGCCAGCTGCATGGAGGAGAGGCATGCAGAGAGGCTGAGATAACTCATTACCTCACTAAAACTTTAAATAAAACTCTCCCACCACAGCCTCACTGATAAACTGAAGGAGCACGTGCTGGCCAGACTCTGTGATGAGCTGACAATTGTCCAGACTTCTGGTCTCACTGAGTGCTGATCAATGGCTCCATGACTGTTTGGCAGCTGGTAAAAAGTGGAGCATGACAGGCATCAATACTTAGGCCAATACTGCTCAATAACGTCATCAGTTGCTGAGAATGTGATCCCTCAGCAAATTTCTGAATGATCCAAAGGGAGAGGGAGATGGCAAATCAACAGCAGATCCTAATTTCATGGAGACCTCGCTGAAATTAAAGATTGGATCATTAGAGAATCCTGGAAGTTCAGCAAGAAAAAGTGCTTCAGGACAGAACAGACCTGCCTATGAACTGGCATGGGCTAGAAACAACCTGGGAGCTCTGCTGAAAGGTACCTGGAGTAACAGGGGGGACTGCACACATACAAGCCAGCAGCAGATTTTTGCTGTGAATAAGGCAAACCACACACTGGTCTGCACTAGGGAAAACACAGCCATTAGATCAAGGGGAGTTACAACCCCATTTTGCTTAGTGCTGGTAAGAAGGTGACTTCTCAGCATGTTCTAAAGATAAAATATAAGTTTAGCAAAATTAGGAAGTGGGCACCTCACTAATATCTTGTTTGAGCTTCTGGCCAGGGTGTTTTCAAGTAATCTGCACTCTTGTCCCCTTAATAACATTTATGGGATGAGTGAGTGGGTGTCTGGCTTGTCTCAGTGTCTTGCTACTGAAAGTTTATGCAGGGGAAAAAGGTCAATATATTCAACTCTGAATCACAGCAGTGGAAAGGGAAAAGAAAAAAAAAAAAAAGAAGAAGGGATTTTCTTCATTGCTGGATTTACATATGTCCTTGGGGAGCAGACATCCATGTGCCAGCTGCAGAATTGTCTGCTGAAACCAGCTAGCTTTGCCTGTTCATATACAGCCTGCTCAGAGGAGAAAGTCAAGGAAACTTCTATTTATTACAGCTAATATTTACTGCATATCTGATGTTGCACAGTAGCCATCCAAAAGCACCTGTCCATAGAAAAGGTTACAGTTTGTAAAAATGAAACAGTATTCCAGGCAAAGGCAGTTATAATAAATACCATTTAAATTAATGCTGATGAGACATTAAAGAAATAGACTGTCAGTATTGCTACTACTTTTGCTTTGTTTAACCTTCTAAGCACAGTTTATCTGAGAATCCCAAAGAGATTCAAGTAATTAATAAATTGAACTTCACAGAAAGCTCTTATAATTTTCTTTTGTTTAAAATTGAAACTTCCAGAAGTTTTAATTAGAAATAAAAGAATCATATATAATCCTTACTTCAGTACTTCCCGTGGATCAGAAGTACATACTCTAGCATCCAAGATGGGTACCCATTCTCAATTCTCTAGATCTAGCTGTATTTTGGCCACCATGGAGCAACTGAGAAGATCCAGAGGAAAAAATGCAAGCAGCAGCAGTTTCCCACAGAAACACAAAACCAGATCACAGAAGGAAAAAAAAAAACAAAAAACCAACCAAATAAAAAACCAGAAATGAAAATGAGACATTTGAGTCTCATTTACTTCATGCTGGTTTTATAATTAATATGAAACTTAAATTAAAAACAAACAAAGACTTTTCCTTGGGGTTGGTTACATTCTGGTTTTTTTAAGAAATTTTTGCTTCTAGACCCTGATGAAGGAAACAAATATATTAAGGATTGCATATTAATGCTAGTCACTAATCTAGGCTAAAACATTACCTATAATATTATTACATTTAATTCTTCCTCACCCTTATAAATGCAGTGAAACTAACTTTGCAATCATGTTGTATAATTATTTTTGCAATACAGCAAGCTTTACATATGTAAATAGAAAGATTTACATATAAAATTAAATATGCAATTTTCTTTGTAAATGAAAAAGTATTTTCAAGCAAGCTAGAAAAACATCAGATAGAGTGACTGAAAACTTCATGAAATATTATGAATTTTCTACAATCTCATTTACTCGATTTCCAAAATTCAGTATAATATGACCTCTGATATGTTACAGGGCCCAGGATTTCATTCTGGACAGCATACATAAGAATCTGTAACTGTTTTTTGGCTGGGCCCATTTAATGTGAAGGTAAATAATCACCCTCATGTTTTTGTTCTGACTGTTAAATCTTTATACTTTAATCTCAGCTTGAAATTATTCTGCCTTTTCCTCACAGTGGGATTGTCTGGGATATTTTCAGCAAGACAGTTTAAGGTGGCAGTTCTGTCAATATGGAAGTAGGTCAGAAGTTCTGATGGAACAAGTCCTGAAGTCCTGTCTTCATTTTTTTTCCAATACAGTGAAATGCAATTTAAAAATCCTTTGGACTTTTAGTAGGAATATGATATTTCAATAACTTCCTACATAGGAATATGTTCTGACATCCATGTTATGCTACAAAATGTGGTAGCTTTGACAACTCTTGCTATTTGTGCCTGACATATACTCAACATCTGTTTTCAGCTGCAAGATTTTTGTTATTTTTTTGTCCTAGGGAAACCTCACCCTAGAAAAACAGAGCTCAATTTTTTTTCATATAAAGGGACTTGTACTAATAGGAACCATCTCTTCTTTAATTATTAAAAATCAACTATTTCTTTCAAAGGCATCATTTTGGCTTCTATTGCAGTGAGCAAAGAATAGCAAGAGACTAAGGAGTGAATTCTCACCTCTTTCTTGTCTCTAGTAGTATGAGCCTGGACAAGCTGTTTAGGAAAAACACACAACTGCAGAGGGATCTAGCTGCCTGAACTGTGCCAGATGTTAATTCAACCTTGGGTATTTCCTGATAGAAGATATTAGAAATCTCCTCATATCTTAAAAGGTCATATTGAGGGGTTTGCCTTCCTTCGCCCTCAAGATTTTTCCTTTGAAGATCTCTTTAATTGAATTTAAGCTTCAAGGACAAAGATAGTGGCAGGGAAAAAGCACAGTGTCTGTACCTGTAGGATCATTGCATCATACAGTAAATGCAATCTGGCTGTTTTACCCACTTACTTTACTTCTGCATCTGAATTAAGGCAGCACACACTGCTGGATATTAACAAACTAATGGCAGGCTACCAATTAAAAGCTGACAAATGTTGTTTGCTCTGTTCACTGCATCACACGGTCATTTTATCTGAAATTATTGACAGTTACCAAGGTCTTGACTAGACATGCTTTTTATTCATCTAACACACTGTCACTATTGTCACATTTTGATTAAGCATGGGATGTTCTCCCATCCTGAAAAAATGTCTTTCCGCAAACATTGTGACAAATAATTTTTAAAAGTGAGACTACCAGACAAATTTGGCAAATGCCAGATTCCCTCATTATAACTAGCTGGCTTAAAGATGTGGTGCAAGTAAAGCATCCTTTTGCCCCATTAGAAATGAGATGTATCCACTGGTTGTTGACTGTGAAAGAACTGGAATTTTTCCCACTTTTTTTCATTCATTTATTTAGATGGGAGACAAGAGGGAAGTTCACCCTCTGTCAATGCACGGTCAGTAGAATGGTCAAGTTGATATTACAGTTTTACACCTAGATTACTAGAATATTTTCTGACCCTTTTCTTCTCTCCTGCATCATCATGGTGCACGATTAAACTGTCATTCCAAATGTGAAGGGCACCGGAAGATAATAAACAAAAATTTCCAGACTCTGTGAATGGGTTAACTATCATGGCTTGAAGTTGTTTAATCTGCCATTTTCTCTCCATCATTCTGATCCCACAGAAAGATGCAACTGCAGGCCAAGGAGCAGGCTCCATCAATGAAATCAAATTCCAGACAGAGAAATACTGTAATGCACTTAAGCATATTCTGCACAAAGATGAGCTGAGGAGATGAGCGGGAGGCGTGAGTAACATGACCTAAATTTATAATGAAAGCCTGCACATCTACAATGCTGAAAGCATTCAGTGAGTGTGACATGAATTCTAGGGCAATGGATTACATCATTTCTCTGCACTGTGTTTTAGTAAGGCTTGATAAGTTTCCATTAAATGGAAGAAAATTAGTGCACCGCGTTCCTTCTTGGCAGTTACTAAAGTAACAGAGCAGCCTGAAAAACATTCAAAATGTTAAGACAAATGCATACACAGGCATGTTCTGTAATGTAAAACTTAAAGTGTTATTTGGGAGGTCTGAAATCCTTATTTTTAAATATAAGAAGTGATTACAGTCACGTCTGTGTTTAAGCGATTTCTTTGGTTATGGACAACATCAGGAGTCGCATTAAGACATTAATTGACTTAATTCTATGCCAGTTTGCAACAACTATAGAGTATAAAGAAGACCCAAAGGATGCATTTTTTTTTCCTCTTCCTTGTTATCTAGAGCTGGCTAGTATGTCTCACATGTCATTAAAACTGGTGGAGCAGTACAGTTCTGTTCATTATTTGAGACAGGACACTGCTACTTTCCCACTGTCTCTGCATGTCTGAGAACCGAAATATTAGATTTTATTCTATGCTTACAGAAGGACTAAGTGCTGGGAATGTGTGTCCTTGCATCAGACATTTGACTTCAAGTTAGAACCCCATCTGTCTCAGTTGTTTGTGTGTCAGTAATGCTAATATTTCCACCGTATGTAATTTTCTTTGAAGTATCAGTGAATAAGGAATGGAGTACACATGAGTAATGGAAAAGGATGTGAGAAGCAGGATGAATTTTATTGCCACTGTTTTGGAATTAACACAAAACATTTACAGAGCCGCAGATAAGCCTGAAGAGTCAGATAAAGCTGGAAACAAACACAGAGAGCAAGATTCAATTAGCAGTAATTTGGACTAGAAACTAATCTTCAGTTGTTACCATTAAATAAGTCTGGAGTGAATAGCAAGAATCCATTTAGCTTTTCTGAATTATTACCTGCAAAGTCAATAGATGTTTATTATCCTGGGGAGAACAGGCTTGTTATCAGTTCCCTTTCTTAACTCCTAATGGAGCCAGCTGTTTATTTTGGATGATGGTGCACTTCACAGCACATCCCAAACTTCACGCTGAGATGCAGTCGCACAGATTACATGTTCTCTTGCTCAGCCAAGAGCTCAGTTTGTTTAGATGTGCTGGATGATTTCACACACAGTCTCAGAAACCAGAAGCCAGTATGTGATAAACCAGCTTTTTCTCAAACTTTACAACTGTCAAAGTAACAGGTTGTGAGGGTGTTTTTGTGTTGCGTTTTTTTTATCTTGGTGAGCAAAAGGGTACCCAATTTGAGTGAAGCATGGGTAGTCTGAACATAAAGAGATAAGCTTTTCAGCAGGGGAATTTTCTAATTACTTGTCATACATCCACTTTTATTATCATACATCCCAATTACAAGGGATATGCAAGATAGCTTATCAGGTTACTCCCTAGCCAACTTTCTCACGTGATACCACAGGAACTCCAGAGACCTGTTAAAAAATAGGGCAAATTTTTGACTCTCCATCTAAAGACAGACAGTCACAGCTGCCTTATTCCCAGAGGGGAGCCTGAAATCCTCTGTGAAAGGTCCCTGTGGGGTCTGCAGTTTATGTCTGATGTCTCAGCAGTACCCACATCATTCTGGACCAGCTCCCACTCCACAGCTTCAGGATGTTCACCCAGCAAACAGAGACAAGTGAAGATGAACTGAATCTGAGATGATTTTTCCTTATGCAACAACAGAAGAAAACAGCTCGTTCCATAAAAAAAAAAATTTCCAAAGTTAAAACAGGCATGTGCCTTTTTGCCCTTGCACCATTGAGAACTGCTATTGAAAGGTGAAGGACAATGGTGTTTCCCCAGCACATTTTTCGTGTTAGGTTGTTTGTTTGTTGGTTTTTGTTTGGCTTCTGTTTGGTTGTTTTTGTTTTCCTTTGGTTTGTTTTTTGTTTGTTTTTCTTGGGGGCTTTTTTGTTTGTTTTTTGTTTTCATTTCATTTGGGTTTTTGTTTCATTTTGGGTTTTTGTTTGTTTGTTTTGTTAGATAAAGCATTCAGAATGCATGAGTACAGTTTCAAGCTTTTCTCTTTTCTCCACAGACTATTTGCTAATATCAGGGAAAATGCTGAACTTTGAAGACTCTTTTTTCATAAACCTCACTTTGGAAACTGCCAGTGCACAGGAGGAACTAATAACAGGAGAGAACAGAGACAACTTCATCTTTAGGCCCTCATGGCAGGAAAAGTAATCTTGTGTTCAGATTTCTCTCCTAGATCTCTTTCTGCATTTTATGCAGCAGCAGAATCAGTAATGTAAATGGGAGCCAGTGATATTAAGAAATTCCCTACTGGAAGTTCTGGACTGGTTCAGATCTTACCTAAATTAAAACAAGTCTCAAGAAGAGCTTGAAAGTCTCTTTTGTTTTGATCCCAGCTGATCATACAGAATTTTTAATTCAGCGCTGTTAAGTAAATAGAACTTTATGCAAATTTGTTGGTTAGCTCGTATTATTGAGTATATTTTGTAAAAATAGAGTAAAGCAGCCAAGAATGAATTAAAATGAAATACAAAAATACATAAACAAATTTGGATTGTGCAACTGACATATCTATGTTATTTATTTTATTGAAAATGTTATCATTATAAAATTTTAATTTTATTAAATAACATATTTAAATAAAAAAAAATATTCACTCCAGCAACTGAAAATGTTCTGAAATACCAGATATTACAACTCCTAACTAGGGTAAAAGAAATTATGTAAAACACCATAAGTTTTTGCAACCACTACAACCAAGGGCAAAAAAAGCCCTTGCATTCAAATGCATTTAAAAGTATAAATTCACATCCTTGTAATTTTTCTGAAGGAATCAAAGTAATCAGAATACTTCCATGCATGTACAGAACCTACTCTGAATTTACATTTTTGAGAAGATAAAAACGTTCAGCAGTGTTTGGCTTACATTGCACAGAACTCAGTTCAGTGTGAAAATTCTTTAAGTAGGTTCTTGCTGTCTGTTTGCAAGGATTGATAATATTTATAAAAATATTCTTGTGTGAATGACTTTCATTATAAGGGGAGAATCTCAATCTCTTCTATCCCTTTTGACCTCTTCAGTCCTCCAAGGCTGTAATTGTAAAGCTCAGAGAGCTTACAACACCTCTTGAGTGAGATTTCCAGAACAGAAACAACTTAATCAGAGCTGATCTGAAAATCCTGAAATTTAGCTAAAAATCTCCATGTTTTTATATGAATAGCAGTAACTGCTGTTCCTTCTGTAGCTCAGATAATAGAAACTATTCTCTCATGGATTCTGATGTGTTTGGGTCCAACTCTGTGATCCTTGAACATCAGTATGGAAATGCCAGAAAGGGAAGATGCTGCTTCGTACACTTTCTAAGATGTTCTAACTGGTCACAGGTACCACCTTCATCATGGTTTCTTCCCTGTGAGGGTGCTGAGGCCCTGGCACAGGGTGCCCAGAGCAGCTGTGGCTGGCTCATCCCTGGAAGTGTCCAAGGCCAGGTTGGATGGGGTTTGGAGCAACCTGGGACAGTGGAAGGTGTCCCTGCCCATGGCAGAGGGTGGAACTGGATGAACCTTCGGGTCCCTTCCAAACCAAACTATTCTGCCATACTGTGACTCTTCTCAAACCACAAAATCCAGAATTAAAGTGCTTGTAAACAGCAAGCAATACCTGGGAGATGTCTAGCTGAACAATTGTGAGGTTAAGAAAAACTTTGTGGCATCACACCTGATCTAGATAAAAATGCTGCTGCTGCTGTCTGGACAGCGACTGGCCACCCCATTGGAAGGACTGGATACCTCAAGTCAACACTGCTCTCTGCTAAGATCCCAAAAAATTAATGTTCTTGGTAAAAGAGTTCTCATGAGTGTCTGTGCAATGCCTGCACCTTCAGTATGAATCTTCACTCTCTGTTTGCTGCACTTTTACTGTCTGGTGGGCAAACAGAAGGTCCAGCTGGCTCCACAACAAAGCTAACATGTACTTGGCACTTCCTCTTCTTTCTGGCCTGAGACCAAAGGTGTGAGCACAGTCTTGCTTTAATATATCTTTCAACTTTCTGGTAGGTTTCAGCACAGCAGAGTGAGATTTTTAAAAACATCTGCATGCTTACTGGTATACTTGGCATGCACTTTCACAAATGCCTTCTCACAAGCCATTTCTCACAGTGAAACAGATTCTACAGGTTGTTGCAAGAAATTTTCTACCGTTAAATAAATATCTGCACTTAAAATTAGTGCTCTCAATTTCTAATGGATTCTGGTAAAAAAACGTTGTGGTGATCATCTTTTATTGATGAAAATGGCATTTCTAGTAACAATCACTTCAGCAATATAATATAAATATTACAAGAAATTAAGTGTGAGTTCTCACAGAAAACTCTCAAAGTATGGTTTTTCATGGGGATAGAGGAATGATGAATTTAATTTCATTCTGGCTGTATTATATGACTTGGCCATCAATCACCACATCAACTTAGCATGGGTTCTCCAAGACATCATTCATTATAAGGGAAAGCACAGCCGCACACCTTAAACATAAAAAAACCCAAAACAACCCAAACAAAACAACAA